>NC_141160.1:123428591-125828591 GCF_053477565.2 Lygodium microphyllum | reverse complement strand
GTTGGTTACTAATCCCAAGATAGATTCTTGGTTACTAATCCCAAGATAGATTAATAAACCCTATTTGACAACTACGGGGTGCTCAAGTTATTGATGCCAACGAGGTTATCCAAAGTGTGGTGGAATATAATAAATTTTATTTATCATATTTTCTTTTCTCTTCTTCTTTTACATAATTCTCTCTATCAACCTATCGGCTGCCTAAAAGGGGCGACGTTCATGAAGGAAGGTTTAAAGCCTTATTCTATTGGAGTGTTTCGTATCCAACGTTTAATCTCGAGGAGCTGCAGGGCCTATGTGTAATCTTGTCCATACAAGTCAAGGGATAATCGCAGGGATGAGGTGGCCCAAGGTCATTATCTATTCGGCCAGCTAGCGGTGTGCGTCATATCGAAGGGTTAACCTCGAGGAGCTCTAGGTCCTATTAGTGGTGTGTTTCAGGTATAATTCCAAGTAGGACAACCTGTTAGGCCTTGGTCGTCCCTCCATTCGGCTGAGATGGTGCTACACAGCTATGGCAGAGGTTCATGTATGGGGCCGGTCTGCATTATTTGTATCGGTATTACGAATCTCTTAACGTCAATAAAAGGACAACTGGAAGGGCTGGACGTACAGATCGCCACACGGGATTTAGGATATATTGCAAACCAGGACGTGCAGGAGCCCATGATAATTGATCAGTACTGATCACCGCTGTACATCCTAGTAACAGGGTAAGACATCGATAGAACATGGCCGTGCCCAAGCACCTGGTGTTCCTTGTGCGTCGAAACAACTATGGTCCTGTATTATTGGGCTTTGTTTGGATGACGTCGATGATGAGCATAATATTATCGACGTCGCCGGCCGCTGCTGGACAGCGGCCTCAGAGAGATCTTGGCGCGGCTATTCCACCTTTCGCCTTTGGTGGAGGTCAAGGGGGCGGCGGATCATCAGATGACGAGCCTGGCATGGCACCGGTAGGATCTTCGACAAGTCCACCCCAGAGAATGGTGCCATCGCCACCGGCCCCGGCACCACCATCTGGCAGTGCGCCAGGTGGCACCGGAGGTGACGGCAACAATAACGACCCTGCCATCCAGGAAGCCCAGGAAGAGGCCGCCTCTCTTTTAGGGAGCACGGGCGTAGAGCTGAGTGGCACGGTGTCCGCCAGCGACGTGCTCTCTCTCTGCCAACAGTTGGTAGACACCGGCAGCCTTGACTTCTCCGCTACCGTCACCAGCAGCAGTTCAGGGAAGTCGAAAAAGGAAGATTTCCAGGTACAATATTAGATATGTGTATATACATACCGACTTCTTCTGGTCTCCCTCCTCCTGCAATGAAGGATATCGTTAGCTAGCCAATCCTTATCTCTCTATATATTGATTCAATGCATGGCTGGCTGGCGCAGGTTCTGTCAATCGGCGGCTGTGGATCAAGCGCTGACGATGTGCAGGCTTTGGTCGCTGGTGCAGGCAGCGATACAAGCGCCGTAAGCATCTAAGAATTAGTAACTATTCAGCTGCTTCAATATGCATGCATGTGTAACTTCATGAATCGACATCCTGAATTCAACACAGTCGATGGATATAGGTTATATCCTGAGTTCAATCTTTGATTTATCGTAAAATAGTATTTCATGCATGTGTGCAGTTGATCTGTTCCAGCTCTTCCTCGGACTGCTACCTGTTCGACGCAACGGCCAGCTCGGCCAGCTTCCACACCGCATCCGGCCTTGATGATCTGTCTCCCTCACGCACTGGCAAAATGATAAGGGGTGCCACAGTGCCTACTACTGGTGCAAGAAAGCAGAGTGGAGCTCGTTCCCTCGATCGTCCTGCCAGATTGTTCCGCATCAACCATAACTAGGGCCAAATATAATCGGCTGGCTCCTCATGTCCAGCAATGAGAACATCGCCTCATCTTTCAGCGATATTTGTTTTCCAAACCAGTAACTTATTACACGTTCATTATTTTGCTATACCTTGATCTCACTATCCTACTAGGCAGATGAGTAACTTGCGTCTTTTCAATCTCTCACGGGCCTACAACAACCATGTCAAACTTATGTGATTGTGGTCATTACTTCTTGCATACTTTTGAACAATGGAGAGAGAGAGAGAGAGTGTGTGTGTGTGTGTAGATCCGTATAACATGTAATGTATTACCCTAGTAACGTTTTTATATAATGGAGATAGTGCTAGTTCACACATTCTTATTAGAGTCCAATCGGTCGGACAATGATTATACGTACTAAGAGTAGGGAGTGGAGAGCTTGGAAGTGCATGAGTCCATAGATGGGATGGTAGTGCCAAGGTAATATTCAATTTATAGGCTTAGATAAGCCACTTTTGGAGCTTTTCAAACCCTTTCCATGTGTTGCTCAGCTTTAATGGTCATGAAAGTTAGAAGGAACGATATTTGGAAAGTATATCAATATGAGATTGCATGCCCTAGAGCTTTTTGAATGGACACATTTAAAACAAGGGTGATGTCACACTTTTTGTTGGCTATACTTTTTAGATGTATAGTAAACAAAGTGAGTTGCATGTAGCATCTCGTTTAAGCTTTGTACTTGCTGTAAAAGGAGCTAACTTTGCTTACTAGACATTGGAAAAGTCTAGACATGAACTTTTTGTGGCACGGTCCTAAGTGGAAGTTGTATTTCTAGATGACCATCATTGAGACCCATTTAATAAAAGACAAATTAATGTTCAACTCTCCTAATCATAACATCTTAAGGCCCTTTATTTTCTTAAAAGTTATTAAAATACACTGACATATTGGCCACTCATTTTCTCAAAGGTAATTAGAATCATATATTAGAGTAAATTAACATCATACATTGCCATTTGGTTTTGTCTTTATTTCATCTTCGAATTCCCATCTTTGTAGATAGTGGGTCTCTAGTACAAACTTGATGCAATCCTTTGTCTCTACCATCTAAGCACCTCATATATACATGCTATTTTGAACATAATCAAACAAAGGATCTAAGAAGATTGGTAAAAACATACTAATGTGGCACATTTATTTTTTTAAATAACAAAATATCATGATAGTAATGAGGAAAAGTCATGATGAGTGGTAAACTTTTAGCAAACCTTATTAGATTTTTTTGGATACTAGAAATTTTGAATCTTGTTTTAAAGGGATATCCATTCACATGGAGAAAGTTTAAAAAATCTAGATTTGTGGACCTTGGCAAAGTCTTAGAGAGTTTCCTTATCATAGACATGTGCTAATTTGAATATATTGATTAGAGGACATCAAGAGATATTTGGCTCAAAGCTAGTTTTTGCAAACTTGTCTAGTCAATTATGTAACTAGAGCTATTTTTTGCAAACTTTTCTAGAAAAGTAAGTGTGTTGAAAAAGTTATTTGTGTGAAATAAGACATATGGAGACCACATCTAAGAACACGGAAATATTGCATTAACAACTACAATCTAGCAAATAAAATTTGAGATGTTGTAATGAAACCATGTGCTTCTTGGTTGAAATGAAAACTCTAAGTGGCAAATATGTCTCTCTCACTTCAACAAAATGAAAGCACAGATGGAGTTCAGTGGATGCACTTTAATGACCATGTATATAGTCATGCTCATAACCACATGTAATAGTATAAGTAATTTTTGAACTTGGACTAGAAACTCATACTATACACTACTTATTAACACAATTGTAGGTGTAATTTAGTTTTGCATGGTTGCATGAAATGAGAGTACTTGTCCCAAAAAAATAGACAACTTGTTTAAGAAAATCCCTCTCATTTGCAATCTATCAATATGAATGTGCATTAAACTTGCAAATAGAATGATATATAAACCTGCATATAAACATCATATTTATTGCATGGCTACTTATCTATATACTACAAGGGAATAAGCACATTGACACCTGATCTGAGGTATTTTATGAACTAACAAAAGCCTTGTGAGTATTTAGGTGAGCACATCTACTTGTGTGACACATATCCATGCCTATAATCGTGTTGAATTTACATGTACTAAATTCAAATATAAACATGCTTATAGATGGTCTACTTTCAACTATTTAAGAAACTAGGGAGCTATTAGTTCTAGAATGGCACCTCCATTTTGAGTTGCAAACGTACAACCAAGACTTGCTCGGTTTGTTTTCTTAAAAACATATTTACATCTACCAAAACCAACATGTAACAATTAAGTAATTCACAATAAATAGACTGAGATACAAAACACTTCTCTTAAGCTATAATTGGTGAAACTTTATTCTATAAATGAATACACAAAAAAGAAAAATGATACATTTTAATCATTGGCCAATGGAGCTATAACTTAAAAAGGGACATGACATCCTTAGTATTTTGATAATTGGCCAATGGAGCTACAACTTAAAAAGGGATGTCACATCCTTACATTTGCAAACTCACCTCTCCGCTCTACAATTCATCTCTCTTTTCTCTTCAAATCCCTTCAATAGGTAGATTTTATCATTTTGATACACATTTTTTAAATCCATGTTTTGCATTTGTTTCTATGAACATAAAAACCAATAAAAAAGATATTGGTGCTCCTCTTTTAGATTCTATATTATCAAATATTTAAAAAATTTCTTTGAAAAAATCATGTGTAAAGAGCTAGTCATATGCAATCTCCTTTCCTTTCTCCTTCATCATTTTGCTCAACATGCATTTTCTTAAAAGTTGATGGTAAACTTCCTCTAAATATGTAAGATGATTATATTGATTTTAGCAATTGAATCTACCCATCAAAATTTTCGTGGATATTCTTCCATCCTTCATCATCAATGTCTATTCCCTAGCATAAACAATCAGCTCGTCTACTATTATGGCTCATTCCCCCTTCTTTGAGATCACATTGAGGTGAACTACCATTATTGCAATCCTTCAAGGCAATTGATCCATGGACCTTCCTTGAATACATCCTCTAGGTACTTACCTTGATCATTGAATAATACTATATTATGGAATTTGGGAATTCCCATGCACTTTGGGAACCCCCAATACCTTTATTATTTGACCACATGGTCAAATCTTGTTGTCTTACTTAAAGATGGAGTCTACCCTAAATACTATATAAGATACCTTTTCAAGTCCCACTTTTAAAGATGGATCAAGATTTAGCTACGTGGTCGAATATTTATCACGTTTGAATTTGGGACTCGGAAAACTCCCAAATTCTCTAATATGGTGTTAAATGGTCCTTCTTTGACTACCAACAATCTTCATTGATAGAATGAGCTCATAGAGTTTTTTTGGAGGCCCCATGGGACCCTCCTCTTATCTCCATAACACCATCCCCTCTTCATCAAAGTACACACGGTGATAGTATGAGTATGAGTACTAATGGGTAGTTTATTGTACTGATGGGATCTATCACATTACTAGGGATTGCAACTTCCCACCCCATGATACTTTATGACCATGTAGCCATCTCTAGAATACCTTCCACTTCCATGCAATGTCTTGTATATGGAAAGGTGTGAGTCTCCCACCCTCCCATTCCTCCCTTGGCACCCTATGATTCCCAAGTGACTTTGCTAGTACTCTTTGATATTTTGCTAACTACTCCACTTGGTGCTTTCTTCAATAGCCTTCCACCTACCTCCAACCACTATTTCAATCCTCCCTACTTCTTTGACATCCTAAACCCTCTCCCATCTAGTGCACATGGGGATTGACACAAATACCCCAAGAACCATCCATAAGACTAATATATGGCAATTTCACCACCATACCATCAATGGTGAATGCCACCTCTAAAGTCCATGTCATCAACACCAACACTATGAAAATTTGTGTAGTATGGGGTATGCTACAAGTTGTACCAATATTGTGAGGCACTTGATTCACACTTTTACCATGTATTTGTAGTACGAACATCAACAAAAACAAAAGTAGTCATATGCTAAGCATGATTCAGTCATGATAAAAGCACTATAGACTACTGAGATCCAAGTAAAGTTGATTGATGCTCTATACCTTGATCATTCTCACAAACATAAGTTTTTATCTTCATATTTTCATCCTATATGATACAAATGTCAAGATATTATTGTTTATCTCAAGTACAAGTTGCAAGAAAATAATTTAAAGGTTTCAATTACATCATGAATTGTTCATTGAAACTCTTCTACTCCAAGCAATTGTCAGATAGATGGGTCTCAATGATCTTGATGTAAGATGTTAATTGCTTTCTAATTTTGCATCTTATATGAGAGAGGAGTACATGTAGTCTTTTCTTTTCCTTGTTTACATGATGGATTTTTCCTCGTCAAGGGAAATAGAAACATGGCATTATACAACTTCTTCAAGTTCTTTCTTTACGTTATGATAATCCACAAAGTATCACACTTTTAAAATGTACATGTTTCCTATCTTATATGTGTAACAACTCCGAAAGGATAAATAGACCATTCGCATATGAAACCCTCTTAAGGTAGGATAATGATAGGGATAGTTCCTTTTAATGATATAAAAGCAACTTCTCTTAAATTTCCCCTCTCCTCTGGCCTCGACAGTCGATCTGGAGGAAGAGGGGGATTAGTAAGTAGGCAAGCTCCTTGTTGGAGCTTGCCACGGCAATGTTACATGCCTGTCGACATGCAAGGGGGAGGAGGATCTTATCCCCTCCCCTATATGATTGAGCGGGGGCCGCAGGTTGAAATATGATGGAGGGGTAGAGATCATGAAGAAAAGGCTGCGCATGCTATTGATGTGAGGGGATCGAGAGGGAGATGGAGAGGCTGTCGCTGCTATTGCAAGAGGGGAGAGGTGGAGACGTCGAGTATCGCCAGGCTATCATCGGCCTCTGCCATCGCAGCCCGCAACCACTTTGTCAGCACCCCGTCCACTTTCCACTGTTTTTTTCCCCCCTGCAACATGTAGAAGCTTCTAAAAAGGAGCTTCATAAGTCCCCCTTTCCCCCCCAAAATAACTAAAAGGTCTTATTACCTTCCCCCCCCGTGTTTAAACTCATAAGCCTCCTTTTCTCCCCTTAGCCCCTTTCCCGTGGATATTGAACCCCCCCCCCCCCCTCCCCGTGTTTAAACTCATAAGCCCCCTTTTCTCCCCTTTGCCCCTTTCCCGTGGATGTTGGAAACCCTTTCCCCCCGTGTTTAAAATTTTCTTTTAGCCTCCCTTCTCTTGAGGCATCTTGAAACCCTTACCGTGGCCTCTTGAAACCCCTGTCCTCCAAATTTTCCCTAAGGGTCCTTAGACCCTTACTTATAACCTTTAAGGTTACTTTTTCCTTGGAGTTTCCCCTTTAGGGTTTTTCTCCCATAAAAGGTTACTCCAAATAACATTTCCTTTTCCCCCCATGTTTTGTTAAAATCCCCCTTAGGCCATGCAAAAATACCCCTTGGAACTCTCTCACACCTTGTTTCTTTTCCCACACGTAAAAGAAAGAGGAATGTTAAGGGTCGTTTGACACCTTCCTTTTCCACTCAAAAAGTCTCGTAAGGAATTCCACACCTTTTCATTCCTCGTTTGTGCGAGTCATTACAAGGCCATTAATCCCCTCCCATGGCTTTACTGGGTCTTATCCGCAAAAGATTTTGAAACACCCCTTCTTTCGAAATCCCTACTTCAAGGAGGGAGCCTTCTAAAACTACTTTCGACAGACGGTGCAAGGGAGCGACGGTGGAATTCCAAAGAGGAGTTGTAAAGCTGCTTCCATGTCTGAAAGACTACAATTGCGATGCCTCCTAAGAAGGTCCAAGGCGCAATCGTGGGAGGGTCATCTCCGGGCATCCACGTGGACATTTCATCCCAATCCGAGGTTTTCCTTCCTAATTTTTATTTGGTATTGTTGTAATTCAATCACGTAAGGTTAATTGTTAGAAATGGGATATATCTTTTCTCCTAGATGTTCACGACGAAGGAACTTAATCATTAATACTTTCAATAAAATATGCAAAATAAAGAAAGCATAAATGCATTTTTGGCAAATAGCCTTATGCATTGAAATGATTTAAAAATTAGATTAATGTCCATTAAAATAGTATACTTCATTTAAGCCTAGATATATAAACTACATATCGCACTATTAACCCATATCCTCTTGGCAATGAATCATCATGGAAAGTACAAAGCATGAAATAATTCTTACGACGCATGATTCTAGGAAATTATCGTTTGTCAAAATTATCAAGTAAAATGTTGCTTGTTTAGCATGAGATTTGTTTGCAATGTATAGGAAGATTAGTTGAAACTAACCCAACTTATGCGACCTTAAATTGATAAGTTAGGGTTGAAAAATCAAATTACGCATAGACAAGAAGTCATGTGAAAATGATCAAGTAATTATTTTCTAGAGTTAAACAAATTGGCATAAACCTAAAACACCTAAATAGTGGAGTACTCGTTTGAAATGAGTTAAATTCCAAGAAACGCCTATACCTTAAATACTTGCCCACATTCACTGAATGTAGGGACAATGAAAATGTAATTGGAAAGTGAACTAGGGTTTGTCCCTAAGAATCTTACAAGACGGAGCTTGAAACTCTAGGATTGACAACGTCAACCTAATGTAATCAGGAATAGATTGTTTCGTGACTCCGTCAATGAGTAGGATAAGTCTCATGGTTTAATGTGACACTTGCGCAACAAGTGCGTAGTCATACGATCTTGTGATTGGATCACAAAGGAATGGCCAAATTCTTGCAATGAGGTTGGTGGGTCCTTACGCAAGTTATCTTGCAAGAGGATGAATAATCATCCTAATTTAGTATCTTTCTTGAGTAAGGAAGATTGATTGGAAAATAAAAACTAGCCGATAAACTGAAATAACCAATGAACTTAAGGTTTGACCAAGTCGGGTTAAAAGGGTACGCCCTAATCCAGGATATAGGGATCTTGCGAAGTTGCAAGTCATCTCGGATCGAGTGCGCACGCATTCGAAAGGAAGGATTCATTCCTTAGCAGTTTGCCAACAAAAACGGTCAATGGAAATGTTTATGCTTGCTACAAATTTTAGAGCACTGTTTGGCTTTGTTTAATCGATCAATTAAAAGATAAATGGATATCTATACTTCAGGTTAAAGACCTAAAGGGAGTGGCAGCTTCAGTTACCCCCGACTGCCTGCCTGACCCTAACCAAGGGGTTGTTAACTGCACCGGGAAAGTGGACCAAACCCGCCGCGAGAGGTCTCTCCGTTGAGCGCTACTTGGAGCACCAGAACGCTTGGGTTCCAAGGGGGGCTCTAGCCGTAAATCACTCGTCTTCTAGGCCCTGCACAAGAGGCTAACGTGACTCGGGATTGGATCTTGAGGCTCGCATACTAGTCTACGGGCGGAAACATAGATTAGTGATCCCTATGGATTGCTGGATAGCCTTCAGGTGGATTGTGGATAAGCCTACGGGCTGGAATTCTTTGTATTTCAAAGATAAATATGATAACCTGTTAATAAGGAACTTGTCTGATATTGTTTTTCTATGTCAAGTGATAAAATTATGTGAAGGAACCAGTGCCTAACGGGTTAATTAAAGAAGATGGTTGTTACATGTCCAACTAATGTATTAGGTAATGAAATAACTAAAACAACCCGAGGAAAGTGCGAAGGATGGGCCATAGGTCTGTCCTACAGATGGGTGGTCCCGGTTGGTCGGGAACTTTTCTCAAATCACGATGGACAGCAGGAAGATCGTCAAAGAACACGAACAACAAAAGCATTGACCTAAAGTTATGATTGAACCCGATTTAGGCTGTTTTAGGGGAACGGAATGGGACTATGCCTTATGGCAGAGAGGTTGAGCTTTGCATCCCTCTCATTTTCCATTCCCCTTGAACCAAGTGCAACGTGAATCCGCTTCGGACCTGGCATTTCTGCGTAAAGTAGTTCGCTTGGGTACGACGCTAGTTGCCGCTAGGAAATGACCAATAAAAAAAAACCTCATTCAGGTCGATCCTAAGTGGGAACGGCGGAATTCTTCTGCTACGTGGCAGATGTGGAAAGCCCTAGATCGCAAACCCCATAACATTCCATGGGACTGCTGGGCGGAGCTTTCTAGACATCCTTTCTGATGGACTGCTAAGACGTGTCCTGAAGTTACAAGTGGATACGTTATAGTCAACCAACAACCGAATTTTTTTAATGAAATCTTAATAAATTGAAGTAAAGCAAATGTTGATGTCCTAAACATTTCCTTACCTTCAATTCTATCTTGCAGAATTACGAAGTGTCGAACAAGTTCTTAGTATTTCGAATCATATTTATGACTGCAATGCATTCTCCGCATTATCGATAAAGGGTTGAGATGATGAATATCCTACAGAAAATCTATAATCCATCACCTTTGTACATGGAACGAAGATGGACGGGTGCTTCATGAATCTACTGTATAGCCACCCACCAGTTTGCTTATCTACAAACCAACCTAAAGAGGATCAAGTGGTTGGAAGACCTAAAAGTCATGAAGCTGTTCATTTTTGTGGAAGCTCACGTAAACTCAACTTTACATATTCGAGGTCGGAGGGTTGAGATGAACTCATATGCATATGAGAAAGTAAACCGTGTAATCTCCACCGACAGGATTAAAGTGTTAAGGCGCCATGAAAAGAACGAGTTTCAAAGGAAAGGATACCCTGAACTTCCAATGACTTACCGATTCTTGAAGATCCATAACCCGAAACCATACTATTATACAGTTCCTGTAGATAAATGTAATACAACGTTGTTCTTCCCAAACTAAATGTAACAGTTGTCTTATCATCGCAAGAAATGTTGTATTCCGAAAGGACTATGCCCATATAAATACATATAAGACTTTTTTTTATCAACGTTTGATTGTGCATGAGAATTGATAAAAAGTTACGTAGCTACATTGCTTACGTGATAGCAGAATTGAAGATGTAATATAAACCAATAACGTTTATCGTATAATAACGCTAAGAAACCTTTATCCAGGCACAACCCCAAGTACAGGTTCCTAGTTCGCCTCCTACATCAAGTACTGCTGTAATCCAAGAGAAGAAGTTTCTTCTCAAGCAGATCAAGCCACCGGAGTTTGATGGGAGAGGCAGGCCCATCCAAGCCAATGCTGAAATTTGTATTGAATCCATGGAGGATTACTTTGAAGCAGCCAGTACCGCACCTGCCAATCAGTCTATGCTCGCCAAGCTAAAGCTCACCGGCGAAGCCAGGCTTTGGTGGAAGCAATGGTGTAGGGATCAAGGGATCGCGGAGGATCCGTTACCTGGGAGAAGCTGAAGAAAGTCGTGCAGGAAACATACTTACCATATGCATATCGCACGCAGAAAATGAATGAGTTCTACAAGCTAAAATAGCTCAAGCCCATGCTTGATGCATACTATTCTAAATTTGTCTCACTTCTTAAGTCCAAATTTTGTGCCGGTTTAAATCCATCAGCAAATACCCGTCTCGAATCTATGCCTCCATCAGATCTTTAGGACGCACTCATTCAAGCAACGCCTATAATTGAAGAGGTGCAATCTAGACCAAGGGGTAACAAAGCTTGGTCTTATAATGACCCGAACAGAGGAGCATTCAGACCTCAGATAAAGAGAGTTCAAGGTCATAATCAGGGACAAAGAAAGAAAGCAAGGACTAATAACGTCAAAAACTTTGTTCCTACTCAAAGCAATGGCCGAAACCTCTGTTGTTTCCATTGCTAGGAACCCTATCACTTCAAGAGGCAATGTCCCAAGCTTGGTGGGGGACATCGCCAAGCACCTTCCGAAGGAATGGGCCGTGGTCAAGGAGCCACTACCCGAGGCAGAGGAAAAACCGCCTGCATTGCCAATAGGCAAATGTGTGAAGAAGAAGAAGAAGAAGAAGATCCGACCATGGAAGCAGAGTTCGAAAGGGTGATAGTCCATACCGCTCTACACAAGAAAGGGCCGAATCGCTAGTTCTCGGTGATTCACACACCGTCGAACTATCAAGGTAAAAGTTTCAAGACCTTGATTGATTGTGGTAGTACACATTCCTTTATCTCACCAGCATGTGCAAAAAGATTAGGAATAGCCACATTAGAAGCAACTACCTTGCTTGTGGAATTGGCAAATGGTGGTGAGGTTACTTGTACTAGGCAAACTGCTAAGGTGGAATTCTTTCTGGAAGAAAAAAAGACTTCGATCAAATTGAGAGTCATGAGTTTAGGTATCCATGAGTGTCTACTCAGAATGGATTGGCTTAAGCCTAATGACGCCCACATTCATTGTGGAAAGGGTCATGTTTCCTTTCAAAAATCTGAAAGGAAATTAGTCACAACTCAAGGTGAGGCTAGAGTGCCAAGAATCCAATTGGCCAAAGTATCTTGGATTATAAAAGGAGTTAGAAAAGGATTACCTATCTACTTGATCAAACTCAACAAGTTAGATAAGAAACAAGAGTCTAATGAAGGACCTTCTTGGCTAAAGGAATACATGGACGTATTCTTTGAAGAGTTGACAAAACTTCCGCCTCAAGGAGAAGTGGATCATGAGATTAAGTTAGTACTAGGAGCTGCACCAATTGCAAAGAGACCTTATAGAATGTCCATACCATAAGCAATTCAGCTAAAGGAACAACTCAAGCAACTACTAGATCAGGGCTACATCTGGCCAAGCAGTTCATCATGGGAAGCTCTAGTACTATTTCAGAAAAAGAAAGATGGGACACTTCGACTATGTATTGATTACTGAGGGTTGAATCAATGAACGGTCAAGAACAAGTACCCTATCCTTAGAATAGATGAGCTTCTTGATAGTCTTTGGGGTGTAAAGATCTTCTCCAAGATTGATCTTAGGTTAGGTTACTATAAGATAAGGATCAAGGAAGAAGATATCCCCAAGACGGCCTTCAATACAAGATATAGGCACTTTGAGTTCCTAGTTATGTCATTCGGGCTTACGAATGCACCTGTCACTTTCAACAGGTTAATGCAGGATATCTTTAGGCCATATCTTGATGATTTCATACTTGTCTTCTTCAACGAAACTTTAGTCTATTCTAAACATGAAGAAGATCATGAACCCCAACTTTGGATTGTCCTTGAGACAATGAGGTCACATAAGCTGTATGCTAAGATGAAGAAGTGTTTATTCTTCAAACGTCAGATTGAATATCTGAAATTCATAGTATCAGTAGAAGGAATCTCAGTGGTCCCAGCCAAGGTCAGAGATGTGCTAGAATGGCCAATACCAACATGTCTCAAAGACATACGCATCTTTCTTGGATTGACAGGATGGTATAGGGTCTTCATAAAAAACTATGCTTTGATTGCAGCACCTCTGACGGAGTTATTAAAGAAGCAAACAACCATTGCATGGTCAACTCTTGAACAAAATAGTTTCGATAGATTGAAGAAAAGTTTGGTATCAGCACCTAATCTAAAACTTCCAGACCTCAATAAAGAGTTTGAGGTAGTAACTGATGCTAGCATACTTGCCTTGGGATGTGTGCTCATGCAGAAAGATCATCCAGTAGCATACTCTTCAAGGAAACTGAAGAGTCATGAAAAGAATTATGCTACGCATGATCTGGAATTGCTAGATGTCATCCATGCTCTAAAGCTTTGGAGACACTACCTATTGGGTAACAATTTTACACTAGTAATGGACCATAAGAGTCTCAAATGGATCTTTACCCAGAATGAGCTCAATATGAGACAACGTCAGTGGATTGAAGTGTTGGAGGAATATGACTTTGAAATCAAGTACTGACCAGGTAAAGAGAACGTAGTTGCCGATGCACTTAGTCGCAAGGCATTCCTTAGTTCCCTAATCTTGCATAATCCATCAACAACTAGATCTCTAGCTACCAAAGTATCTATGCCAAGCAATCCAATACTTGAGTTAGCTAGAGAGGAAGCATGCCATGATCCAGCCTATCAAAAGATGCTAAGGGAAATCTCTACCAAAGATCAGGATCAAAAGCTGCATGCTAAGTATCATGAATATTCTATCAATAGTGGACTTGTCTACTATAGAACGAGGCTGTGTATACCAGCAAGCCAGTCACTTAAGCAGAAGATATTGACAGAAGCTCATGATTCCCCTTTCGCAGGACATCCTGGCTATGCCAAGACTCTCAATGCAGATAGGAAGAGCTACCATTGGGAAAGACTCAAAGGTGACGTTCTCAAATATGTCACCGAGTGTTTGTCTTGTCAACGTATCAAAGTTGGACATGTCAAGATGCCAAGGAAGCTGCAACCGCTTGACATTCCACAAATGAAATGGGAATTCATCAGTATGGATTTTGTTGTAGGCCTACCCCAAGTCCAGAGAGGATACAACTCCATCATGGTTGTGGTTGACATGCTTACTAAGGTTGCATATTCAAGCTACATGGTTTACCCAGAAGAATCATTAGTGATCGTGATTCTCTCATCACGTCACACTTCTGGAGAGCCATCTTTGAAGCTATTGGGACTCAACTTTGTTTTAGCACGGCTTACCATCCCCAAACGGATGGCCAAACAGAGCGAGTAAATCAAGTCATGGAGAATATGATTAGGTCATACTGCTATCGTGAGCCGAAGAGGTGGATTCAATACTTGCCTTCAATTGAATTTGCCCACAATGCTTCTTACCAACAAAGCACTCAGATGACCCCTTTCCAAGCATTGTATGGTCATGACTATCGAAGTTCCCTAAATTTCTCATATCGAACCTTAAGGGTTGAAGCTTCAAGGCAGATGTTGGAAGACTTGGATGACCAAATAAAGTCAATAAGACAGGACATCCAAGCTGCCAAGGATAGATAGAAGGCATACACGGATTTGAAGCGTCAAGATAGAATCTTCAAAGAAGGAAACATGGTCTACATTCGCATACGGCCAAAGAAGAGTTCCCTATCCTTAGGGGATTGCAAGAAGCTAAGCCCGGTATTGTGGACCGTATAAGATCCTCAAATACCTAGGACCTAATGCTTACAAAATGCAACTCCCTGAGAACCTAAAATTTCACAATATATTCCATATCAGCCTATTGAAGAAGTATGTACCTAATTCTAACCATGTACTTGATGACCAACAAATTGTAATGCCTAGTCAAGGAGTCCTTGAGCTAAGGCCTGACAGGATCTTAGATGTTAGGGAGAGACAATTGAGATCTAGAACTTTGAGAGAATGCATCGTCCAGTGGAAAGATTATCCCGAAGAGGATGCCACTTGGATAGATGAAGGCACTCTCAACCATCAATATCCCCAGTTTATCTCGAGATGAGGACATCTCGATTCCTCTAAGGGAGAGAAAATGTAACAACTCCGAAATGATAAATAGACCATTCGCATATGAAACACTCTTAAGGGTAGGATAATGATAGGGATAATTCCTTTTAATGATATAAAAGTAATTTTTTAAAAAAATTCCCTCTCCTCCAGTCGACATTCGAGCTGGAGGAAGAGGGGGACTAGTAAGTAGGCAAGCTCTTTTGCTGCAGCTTGCCAAGGCAATGTTACATGCCCATCGATACGCAAGGGGGAGGAGGGACAGAGATCGTAAAGAAAAGGTTGTGCCTCTTGTTGCTGTGACGGGATCGAGAGTGAGATGGAGAGGCTGCCCCGCTGCTATTGCAAGAGGAGAGAGGTGGGGAAGCCGAGTATCGCCAGGCTATCATCGGCCTCCGCCATCACAGCCCGCGGCCACTTTGTCAGTACGTTGTCAAATTTCCACTATTTTTTTCCCCTGCCACACATAGAAGCTTCTAGAGGCTTCTAAGAAGGAGCTTCATAAGCCCCCTTTCCCCCCCAAAAGAACTAAAAGGTCTTATTACCTTTCTCCCCCCGTGTTTAAACTCATAAGCCCCCTTTTCTCCCCTTAGCCCCTTTCCTGTGGATATTGAAAACCTTCCCTTCCCCCCCCCCCAGTGTTTAAACTCATAAGGCCCCTTTTCTCCCCTTTGCCCCCTTCCCGTAGATGTTGGAAACCCTTTCCCCCCGTGTTTAAAATTTTCTTTTAGCCTCCCTTCTCTTGAGGCATCTTGAAACCCTTCCCGTGGCCTCTTGAAACCCCTTTTCTCCAAATTTTCCCTAAGGGTCCTTAGACCCTTACTTATAACCTTAAAGGTTACTTTATCCTTGGAGTTTCCCCTTTAGGGTTTTCCCCCCATAAAAGGTAACTTCAAAAACCTTTCCTTTTACCCCATATTTTGTTAAAATCCCCCTCAGGCCATGCAAAAATACCCCTTGGAACTCTCCCGCACCTTGTTTCTTTTCCCACACGTAAAAGAAATAGGAATGTTAAGGGTCGTTTGTTGGCACCTTTCTTTTCCACTCAAAAAGTCTTGTAAGGGATTCCACACCTTTTCATTCCTCGTTTGTGCGAGTCATTACAAGGCCATTAAGCCCCTCCCATGGCTTTAATGGGTCTTCTCCTCAAAAGATTTTGGAACACCCCTTCTTTCAAAATCTCTACTTTAAGGAGGGAGCCTTCTAAAACTACTTTCGACGGACGGTGCAAGGGAGCGGCAGTGGAATTCCAAAGAGGAGTTGTACAGCTGCTTCCACGTCCGAAAGACTACAATTGCGATGCCTCCTAAGAAATTCCAAGGCACAGCTGCGGGAGGGTCATCTCCGGGCATCCACGTGGACATCTCACCCCAATCCCAGGTTTTCCTTCCTAATTTTTATTTGGTATTGTTGTAATTCAATCACGCAAGGTTAATTGTTAGAAATAGGATATATCTTTTGTCCTAGATATTCATGACGGAGGAACTTAGTCTTTAATACTTTTAATAAAGTATGCAAAATAAAGAAAGCATAAATGGATTTTTGGAAAATAGCCTTATGCATTGAAATGATTTAAAAATCAGATTAATGTCCATTAAAATAGTATACTTCATTTAAGCCTAGATGTATAAACTACATATCGCACTATTAACCCATATCCTCTTCGCAATGAATCATCATGGAAAGTGCAAAGCATGAAATAATTCTTACGATGCATGATTCTAGGGAACTATCGTTTGTCAAAATTATCAAGTAAAAGGTTGCTTGTTTAGCATGAATTTTGTTTGCAAAGTATAGGAAGATTAGTTGGAACTAACCTAATTGACCTCAAATCGATAAGTTAGGGTTGAAAAATCAAATTACACATAGACAACAAGTCATGTAGAAATGATCACGTAATTATTTTCTAGAGTTAAACAAATTGGCATAACCTAAAACACCTAAACCGTGGAGTACTCGTTTGAAATTAGTTAAATTCCAAGAAACGTCTATACCTTAAATACTTGCCCACATTCACGGAATGTAGGGACAATGAAAATGTAATTGGAAAGTGAACTAGGGTTTGTCCCTAAGAATCTTACGAGATGGAGCTTGGAGCTCTAGGATTGACAACGTCAGCCTAACGTAATCAGGAATAGATTGTTTTGTGACTCCATGAATGAGTAGAATAAGTCTCATGGTTCAATGCGACACTTGTGCAGCAAGTGCGTAGTCATACGATCTTGTGATTGGATCACAACATCCACGTGGTGGATATACTTGTCGTCAAACTCAAGCTTTATGATGGCTTAAGCCTTGTCGTCACTATTTTTCCATGCAACTTAAATACTTGCATCCTAGGGCTTCTTCTCTTGTCCATTAGTGATGGTCCATAGGCCTTTCTTCATTAGGATAAGCTTTATGCATGTTTAATAATAGGTGTGAAACCTGAATCCTTTGAAGTGACATGTCAAAGAGTCTTTGCCGATGCTAGAGTGATTGGAACATCAACAAATCAGCACTAAATTTCTTAGAGGTGAGTTGAATTTGGACACAAGCAATGGCAGTGCAGTATTAACAGGAACTAGTTTGTTGTTGTTGCTTGAGCCTTCCAATCTTCACAAATCTTTCTACCCTTGCTAATTTAATGCCCAAATATTTGCTAGGAAATTGAGTAGGAATTCTCAATGCTAGAGTGATTGGAATAGTAGAGAATCAACACCAAAATTCTTAGAAATGAGCTGACTTTTGACACAAGTAATGGCAGTGCAGCATTAAGAGAAACTAGTTTGTTGCTTTTGCTTGAGCCTTCCAATCTTCACAAATCTTTCCCTCCTTAGTAGTTTTATGCCCAAATTTTTTTTGCAAACTAAGTAGGAACTCAAATCAAAGTAACAAGAACTCTAGTAGGCTTGGAGAAGGAAGAAAATGATGGGATTTTGGAGCTTAAAGTTGAAGCAGCTATGGTGGAATACAGTTAGCAGGCAAGTCAATAGGTTTTTTCTCAACTACAACATGTGGGATGGATTGTTCAATGAGTTGCTTAGTTATGAGTGAGCGCACCACAAGCGCACTTCACGGCAATGACAACGAATTTCCAAAATGTTGTGCTGGATAGTGACCAGTGTCAGACCATGATGTGACACAGAGGAGTGCCTTGAGTTAAGGACCAAATCCATAGAAGAAATAACTTGAAGATATTCTCCAGTTTGAGAGATCCAGAAGCTCAAACGAGGTAGGGCACAAGCTAACTATGGTCGCCATGAAAGGAAAAGTGGAGTGGAAGTAAGGAATGAACTCATGAGCTGACCAAAGATGAAGAGCACCTGAGAGAGAAGTTTGCTAAGTTGAGCCATGCTCACCATGGCTTTGATACCATGTTGACTAAAGCATGGATTTAGAGTATGGCTATGGAGAATGGAAGATAAAAGCAAGACTCATGAAGACATAGATATAACAACTGACTATTACACAAGTGAATTAGGTTCCAAGATTGAAGCTTTGACTCATAAACACAATCTTGTGTAAGTGGACAATGAAACGTGACTAAAAGAACAAAAGTACTATGACATTACATTTAAATGATAGGCAAGTACATTGCTTTATAGTCTTATGGGGTGGTTGGAAGCACTTTCCACCACTATGCTTATGGGATTCAGTCTCTTCTCCTAGATTGCATGCATTTCCCACATGAGTCATTCTTCAATGTATCCTTCATCTTTCGGAGCTCATGAATCTTATCCTAGATTAGGGGTACCACTGTGGGGTTGGATTGAGTGTCTAGTGGAATGGGTGGAATAGAGAGTTCTAGATGCAAGGGGTAGAGTCAAACAAAGCATGGGTCAGAGGAGGAGTTGAAGGGAGTGCTAGGAGTAGGGAATAATGGAGGCTATTGTACTAAAGTTAGAGATCCATGAGGGCCCAAAATAGAGGTTGCAGGATTTGGTGAGCATAAATTTTTCCCACTAGGATTTCCAAGTAATAGGCACCCATTTGTACAGTTCACTAGAGAAAATTATACTCCAAACTAAATACTGTGAGCTGTCAAGTCGAGGTTTGAATTGTTCATCTTGATAGCCTGTAACATCTTGGAGGGAGTAGATGTCACTACAAAAAAAAGGCTCCATTGATGCGCTTGTAGACGCAATATTTGAACTGTGTTAAAAATGTCAGGCGCGTTTATTATCGTGTCTACTTCCACGTCTAAAATTTCGCATCTAAAAGTGCACTTATGGTGAAACTTACACGTGCATATAGATGCGCATCTATACACGCATGTAATTGCACGTCTAAAAAGACGTGTACTCTGTAAAATTTTTACGATAATAGATGCGCATTTTTCCTGCTGCAATTTAGACGCGCTGATAGATGTGCAAAACAGAGGTATGAAAAAAAAAACCTGAGAGCATGTGGCTTTGCAAGCCACATGCTCTTTGATTTTTTTTCCCCCCATCAACATTAAATTGTATGCTTAGGGAAAACAAAGAAAGATTATTTCGAAGATTTTTGTTCTGAAAACAAAACAATGTATGTAAAACACGAAATTTCATATATATAGATGAAACGTTTTTACATGATGAGTTCTAGTGCTTGTGACCTCAAGCATGGTCATGGTCGTAAGCACTAGCTGAAAGTAATACATATCAAAAATGAAAACTACAAGCCAAGGGGAGGCATGCATGCATATGGCTCCTCTACATCCCCTCAGAAGAGGCATCATCGTCGCTACCACCACCGCTGCTAATGCCGGTGTCGCTGCCGCCACCGCTACTACTAGTCCCCCCTTCGCTATCCTCAACTGCATCAGGGTCAAAGGATTAAGGTATATAAATACCATTATAAACAATAAATTAGAGTTACCTATACTTTTCATGTAAAAAATAAAACATACCTCTTCTGGTTGTGGAATCCTCATGGCATGATTATATTGCTCCTCCGTGATGAGTCCCTCCTCGTAGAAATGCTGCCAAGTGGATGCCTCGTTATGACCTCGATGGTAGCCTACCTCTCTAGGAGTAGGCATCTTACCAACGATATGATACTACAAAACAATTTGAACATACACTGCAACAAAAAGGCCTCTTAGATGCACTTTTAGACGCGATTTTTGAATATAGAGAAAATCTTACGCGCGCGTCTACCCACCCATCTATTTGAGCGTCTACAAACTCGCGTCTATAATCGCATGTATGAAGAAATTTACACACAGAATTAGACGCGTAACAGACGTGCATATAGACGCGTGAATACAAGCGCATAAAAAAACCAAAATTGTTATTTATTTAATTTATTTTGTGCATCTACTAGCACATCTATATGGCAAATTAGACAAGCATATAGACACACCCATAAACGCGCTTTTACAAGAGCCCATGGACGCAAACACAAAACAAAAAATCTCATTTTAAAAAAAAGATATTTAATTTCTTTTTTAAAATTTGAATTATATAGCGCGCGTTTTCTGCAATTTAGACATGTAGATGGACGCGCAAAAAAGAACTGGAAAAAAAAACCAAAGTTTTTCCCTCCCATACACCAAATTGTGCATTTGGGAAAAAGACAATGGATCTGAAAGCACAAGAATTGAAAACAAATGTCCATGTATTCATTATAGATAAAAAGTATTTATATGGGGAGTTTAAGTGCTTGCGACCTAAAGAGTGGCCGCAAGTAGTAGGCTCAAAGATAGATAATAGATATACAAGAAAACAAGGCCATAGAGGAGGTATGGTGCTCCTCTACGAATCTGAAGAAGAAACATCTTCGTTAGCACCACCATGGTTTCTAGCGTTGCTATCCCCCTCCTTGCTATGCTCCACATCGGGGTTCGCCTACACACACAAAAGATCAAGGTTGCTTACGTGGTGGAGAAAAAGTTATAATTAGTTATACTTTTAATAGGAAAGTAAGAAAAACATACCTCCTCTGGCTGTCGAATCCTCATAGCCCGGTTGTATTGGTCCTCAGTGATGAGACCCTCCTCATAGAAGTGAAGCCATGTGGCTACGCGATTATGGCCTCGATGGTAACCTACCTCTCTAGGAGTAGGTATCCTACCAACGATAGTAGTCTGCAAAACAATTATGATATATACAAACAATTATGAGACACAATGTATTAGAATAAATTATATAAAGAATTGAAAGAAATATAAATTTTAAAAAACTAGATATCAAAATATACTTACAAACTTTTCCTCCCACGACTCTCTGCCGCCCGATCCGTAATGCAACGATCCCATGGTTTCCATTTGGATGCGTCGCGTCTCTGCGCGCTGGGGACTCTTCACTTTCTCAGTTGCTTTTATCTTGGCTTTCTTCCACTCTATGCAGTGGCACATAGGTAGTTGGCTATAGGCTCCACACTCCTCCTCATGTCTCCGCACTGAGTCCCTAGCGCGTGTCATGAGGTGGGATCTTTTGTTGTGAAGAAAATCCCTCACTTTTGTGCGTCCCCAATCATGCGACAATCACTGACCCTCAAGATTTGGGTACCTCTTATGGACTGCCCTCAACACCTCCTGCAACAAGCCGCTTTTCTGATTTTTGAAGTAGACGAAACAATCTTTATACGTCGCATGCACGACGCTCCTCATGTACACCATTACATTCCTTCCTTCATCATCATGGAAGCTGCCACTAGTATCTATAACTCTATAGTACTGGCGTACTGGCTCCTCTACGTGATCTTCTGGTGATGGTGATCGCTCGCCACCTCCTAGGCAACCCCCACACAAGCTTTGTGCTCCCCCTCGACTCTCCCTCCCCCCTCTTTGTCGACTACTCTCTGCCTCGCTGGATGCACGTGCTTCTGCAGATACACACGCGTGGGCTGACGCTTATGCTTCAACCGATGCATGTACAGGTGCTGCACGTGTACCTGCAATTGGAGTTTGGAAAGTAGTGCCAGGCAAAGATGTCAGAGGTATTCCAGACATGACGTTGAACACCTCGTCTGCTGTGGGAGAGCGGCCAAGGTGTCTGGTCATCTCTCCCATGAAGTCTTCCCTACTAGGAAATACTCCAAAAAATGCATTGATCCCTCTACCGAACAAGCCCAATGTATCATTCATGCGATCCAAATCCGGGTCATTCCTAGATGAACCAGGATGCGACATCTACAAAAAAAACACAGGAAAAAGATAAATTCGTACAATTCCAGAAATAAAAAAATTCCAATATGGCTCATTTTCTATTGTGTTTTGTAGTCTAATAATTCCTTGACTTCTCATTTTCCATTATATCACATTTGTTTGCATACAAAAAATCATATATTACCTTCATCCACACATAAACATTTTCAAAGAGCCATAATCCTTGATCCAATCCAACATTAATTATGGAAAATCATTCAATGAGCCTAGAATCATTATGTAAGAGAAGGCTTTTGATACTCACACATTTTCATTTTCTTCAAGTGTATTTTGCAAGCACTTACTAAGGTCCATTTAAGTGAAACAAAGGTGTGAAAATCCCATAGAAAAAATACATGGATGCTCATGGCACTTGAAAGTGCCAATAATCTAGCTTTCTTTAGACATTGAGCATAAAACTTAAGTGCTAATGCTTCTCATTCATTGGCCTTTGAACATTAAACATGAAAATTAATAACAATACTAATTTTTCATTCCCTAAATTAAGCCACTTGGAGGTGAAAATTTCCATAGATACTATATAGGAAATCCCCCCAAGTCCCACTCTCAAATATGGGGTTAAGATTTAGCCACTTGGTCAAATCTTTACTCGTTATTTGAAAGTGGAGCTTGGAAGATTCCCAAATTCTCTAATATGGTATCGAAAGTATAATACTACCTAATTCACTACGTTGGAAGGCTAAAGCTTCTAAAAATTTGATAATGGATCAAGATAATTTGGTCACATTCATCATTGCAAAAATATATTGTTGATTAAAAAACTAGATCTACACCCCATGCCCATTGTGTTTTTGTTCTTATTTTGCTTTAGTTATCAATACAAAGAAACATAATAAGCACAATAACGTTTAGGCAATGAAAATTGTTTTTTTGTAACGTGTCCACTAGTATCATCCAGGACATGTCTTAGCAGTCCATCGGAAAGGATGTCTAGAAAGCTCCACCCGGCACTCCCCGAGAATGATACAGGACTTGCGATCTAGGTATTTCTGCGTCCGCCACGTAGCGAAAGTATCCTGGCCGTTCCCACTTAGGATCGACTGGAATTAGGGTTTTCTTGATTGGTCATTACCTAACAGCAACTAGCGTCTCACTCAAGCAAACTACTTTATGCAGAAACGCCAAGTCCGAAGCGGATTCACGCTGCACTTGGTTCAAGTAGAATGGGAAACGAGAGGGATGCAAAGCTCAACCTCCTGCCATAAGGCATAGTCCAATTCCGTTCCCCTAAAACAGCATAAATCGGGTTAAGTCATAACTCTAAGTCAACGCTTTTGTTGCTCATGTCTTTTGACGCTCATCCTACTGTTCCTCGTGTTTTAAGAAAATTTCTCGGCCAACCGGGACCACCCAACTGTAGCACGGACCCATGACCCATCCTCCGTACTTTCCTCGGTTTGTTTTAGTTATGTAATTATCTAACACATTAATTGACATATAACAATCAGCTTCTTTAATTAATCCCTTAAGCACTAGTTCCTTCACGTAATCTTATCACGTGACATAGAAAAACAATATCAAACAAGTTCTTTATTAACATTTCATCATTTTATCTTTGAAATACAAGGAGTTCTGCTCGTAGGCTTGTCCATAATCTGCCCCAAGGCATCCAGTAATCCATAGGGATCACTATTCCAAGCTTCCGCCCGTAAACTAGTATGCAGGCCTCGAGATCCAATATCGAGTCACGTTAGCCTCTTATGCAGGACTCGGAAGGTGAGGGATTTACGGCTAGAGCCCCCCTTGGCACCCAAGCGTCCTCTTGCTCCAAGTAGCACTCAACAGAGAGACCTCTCGCGGCGGGTTCGGTCCACGTTCCCAGCACGGTCAACTACCCCCTTGGTTAGGGTCAGGCAGGCAATCGGGGGTAACTGAAGCTGCCTCTCCCTTCAGGCCTTCAACCTGAAGCATCAGATATCTTTTCATCCTTTAGTTCCTTGATAAAACAATGCAAATAGTGCTTTTTAAACTGTTATAAGCACAATCAATTCCAGTGGTCGTTCATTTGGCCAATTGCTAAGGAGTGAATCTTTCTCTCCGAATGCATCCGCACTCGATCCGGGATCAATTGCGACTTGGCAAGATCCCTAAGGGTTTGTTTGTTAACCTTTATGTCCTTCGGTTAGGGCCGTACCCTATTAACCTAGCTTAACGAATACCTTAAGTTCTATTGGCAGTAAATATGTTATTCCAATTTACCGATTGGTCTTTTGCTTCCAAGCAATTATCTAATCCACTTATCTTCGTCACCGTTCCCAAGAAAGGTGCTATATCAGGATGAACACTCATCCTCTTGCAAGATAAACTTGCACAAGAATCTGGCAATCTCATTTCAAGGAATTTGGCCATTCCCTTGTGGTCAACCGACATGTCATGCAACTCTGCAACTTGTTGCACAAGTGTCACATCTAATCCATGGGACTATTTTAACCATGGAATGTGGTCTTCTAATCATGAAATCATGATTAATAGGAAATAGGGTTAGGGTGTCCTCATATCCAATCCATTTCTGATTGCACTAGGCCAACCTTGTCGGTCCTAGGGTTCCAATTCAAACCGAGTTTCGTCCTTTTAGCGAGCGACCCTTAGGGTAACAAACCCTAGATCGTTTCTCGCAAGTATGTCCTATTTTCGCTACATTCCGTGAATGTGGGCAGGTCTTTAGGGTATGAGAGTTTCAACTTGGCAACAAGAACAACTAGGTTACGTCCTCAACGTTCTAAATCCTAGTTAGCACTTGGGATATGTTTGCTTTCATTTAACCATTTCTAAGCGAGTCCCTCGCGGTTTAGGTGTTTAGGGTGAACTAATCTACTTGTCTCTTCTTGAAGATTTTTACGATACCATTCTCATAATCACATGATTCATTGCCTACAGATGACTAGATTTACCAACCCTAACTTTCCTGGTTACGATCAAGGCATAGGTTAAGTTACAACATAATTTTCATTGACCCTTTTAAAACATGCATTTCATGATTTATGCTGCTAGGCTTTTGGGGTTTATGTTAAAATGGACCATGCAACGTTTTCCTAATTTTATTTCTGAATGAATTATTCATAGGCTAAATGAGCAATACACCAACTTTCGTAACTACTTACGTAATTGATTGAGATTTATGCCAAAAAAAAACTAGAGTTAACTTATTCCAATTTACAATCCATGCCACACGCAAATTTCTAGAATTATTTCTAGGCTCTTCTATTTTCTACGGGATTAATGACTTTCCCTAATGAATCATCCAATGAAGATTTGCCTAAAAATGCAACATGGGATTAATCTTTCCATGCTTAATCAAAGGTGCACTTTAATAATTTTCTACCTTATAAGGATAGGCAATAGGTGTTCCAGGCCGTCACTTTGATATGCACGCAAGGGAAACTACTAATCAGGTCATGAGATGCATAGATAATTTACGTTATTTTGTTCATCATGTTGGAAATACCAATGACCACTTCATGTCATGAGCTAATTATTTCAATAGTCAATCTATTTTCAATTGCATCTAACTAGGTAGGTGAATTTGACATGCGTAGGTGCTTCCTAGTCCATGAATTTATCGTGCATAATGCCTTACTTTTGCGATGAATCAGAAATAGTAAAAACCTGGACTTGTGGGCTCAGGGAGATATCCACGTGAATGTTAGGAGAAGAACCTCCCACGCAGGCCTGACTTGTAACCTCTTGGGCCATTGTGGGCATAATTTCAAACTTCCAAGTTGCCTTTGTCTTTATACAATTCGGTGAATTTTCTCAGCTTGGTACGCAGCCTCAAGATCTTTGCCTTTCTCCCTCATATGCAGGAGATGCCTTCGCGGAACTTTGGATCTTTAAAAGGTTGGGCTTGTGAGACTTGGGCTTATGGGATTTGGATGTATGGAATTTGGAGTTTTTCGAGGGGTTTTTTGGAAAGGATCTTATGAATGGTGCTTGTGGGAAAGGAAGCTTTATGAGCTTCTTTAGGGGAAACTGGGGTGGCAAGGCATGGGTTTATGGATGGCTTATGGCCTTTGGAACCTATTAGCGAAAAAAAAACCTCTTGTGAATGAAGTTGCGAAAATTAGGCCTATGGGAAAATGGGCTTTAAGGGAGGGATTTTAACCCCCGGGATAGACCCTGTGTGCACAAGGTCTTAGGCCTTGTTTCTTTCAAGAAGCTTTCAAAGCTTAGGAAGCTTCTGCTTCCCCAGAAAGCACGTGGCGAAGGGGATTGATTAAGGATTAAACTATTAGGACATGACATCGAATGGAGGAAAAAAAAAGATGGACTTGTCTGGGAGATGGTGGCAGCCGTTGGCCCAGCTCGGTGGCCCTTCACGACTGGTAGCAGGTCCTTCTGCAACGTGGCGGCAGCCCCTTCTGGAGCATGGCAGTGGCTTCCTACTAGATGGCAGCCTTGCATGGCATCCTTAGCTTCCCTCTCCTCCCATGGTTCACAACCCTCTCTTTCCTTTCTCCACGCAGCTTCCAGCCTTCCCACCTCCCCATTTCCTCACGGCATCAGCGGCGCCTTCCCCCTTCGCAACATGGCGATATCAGAGTCTTCTCCCTCTCTCATCACGCAGCGTGGCCCTCTGCGTCCTCCTCTTCACGACAATTTCTTTCCTGTCGGCCTTTCCACCTCCCTCACTTTCCTCACGGCATCAGTGAGGGTTTTTATAGGAAGAGGGGGGGTAAGGCTTTCTTACCACGTAATTGCCTTGCGTGGCTATCCCCTCCCTGCCACCTCTCTCCTTCCATTTCAGTCATCCCCTTCCCTCAGCCACGCTTCGGTTGGGAAAAGGAAATTAAAAAAATTTGCACTAATTATGACATTAATCTCTTGACCTCCTCCCATGAGGAGGTTCTTATGAAGATATTCGGGTTTCTTAGTCCAAGTCTCGATTGGCCAGTGGAGAGTGTACTATTTAAAAATCGCACCGTCCGTGACTAGAATGCCGGCATTGTCATTTGCTCGAGACTTCACACGGCCTCATAATATTTTCAGTAGAAATATTACATTCTCTTCCCCTTGGAGGAATCAAGATGTCCTCATCTCGAGATAAATTGGGGATATTGATAGTTGAGAATGCCTTCATTTATCCAAGTGGCATCCTCCTCAGGAAAAACTTCCCACTGGGATGAGGCATTCTCTCAGGGTTCTGGATCTCTGTTGTCTCTTTCTAACATCTAAGATCCCGTCAGGTTGTAGCTCAAGGACTCCTTGACTAGACATTACAACTTGTTAGTTGTCAAGTACATGGTTAGGATTAGGTACATACTTCTTCAATAGGTTGATATGACATACCTTATGAACCTTTTTGGGTTCTCTGGGAGTTGCAGTCTATAAGCATTAGGTCCTAGGCACTTGAGGATCTTGTATGGTCCACCATTTCCTTGGACTTAGCTTCTTGCAACTTCCTAAGGATAGAGAACACTTCTTTTGGCGTACGCGAATGAAGGTCATGTCTCCTTCTTCAAAGATCCTTTCTTCACGCTTCAAATCCACGTATGCCTTCTATCTATCCTTGGCCGCTTGTATGTCCTGTCTTATTTGACTTAATTTGGTCATCCATTTCTTCCAGTCATTATCCTTGAAGCTTCAAGCCTTAGGGCTCGATCAGAAAAGTTTAGGGGACTTTGACAGTCATGTCCATACAATGCTTGGAAAGGGGTCATCTGAATGCTTTGTTGATAAGAAGCATTGTATGCAAATTCTACCAAAGGTAAGTATTGAATCCACCTCTTCGGCTCTCAACAGTAGTATGCCCTAGGCATATCTTCGATGACTTGATTTACATGCTCTGTTTGGTCATCCGTTTGGGGATGATAGGCGGTGCTAAAATAGAGTTGAGTCTCAATAGCTTCAAAGATAGCTCTCTAGAAGTGTGATGTGAAGAGAGAATCACAGTCACTAATGATTCTTCTAGGTAACCCATGTAGCTTGAATATCTCCTTGATAAACAGTCTTGCAATGTCTTAGGTTTTACGGTTTGTCTTTACTGGAATAAGGTGTGCAACCTTAGTAAACATGTCAACCACAACCATGATGGAGTTGTATCATCCCAGGACTTGGGGTAGGACTACAACAAGAATCCACACTGATGAATTCCCATTTCATTTGGGGAATGTCAAGCGGTTGCAGTTTCTCTAGCATCATGACATGTTCGGCTTTGATACGTTGGCAAGACAACACTCGATGACATATTTGAGAACGTCACCTTTGAGCCTCTCCCAATGGTAGCTCTTCCTAACTGCATTAAGAGTTTTAGCATAGCTAGGATGTCCTGTGAAAGGAAAATCGTGAGCTTCCCACAATATATTCTGCTTAAGTGACTGGCTTATTGGTATACATAGCCTTGTTCTGTAGTAGAAAAGTCCACTATTAATGGAAAATTCCTGATACTTAACGTGCAACTTTTGGTTCTACACCTTGATAGAGATCTCCTTTAGCATTGTTTGGTAGGCCAAATCATGGCATGCTTCCTCTCTAGCTAACTCAAGTATAGGGTTGTTTGGCATAGATACTTTTGTAGCTAGAAATCTGGCTATTGATGGATTCTGCAAGATTAGGAAATTTAGGAATGCCTTGTGACTAAGTGCATCGGCAACTACATTCTCTTTCCCTGGTCGGTACTTGCTTTCAAAGTCATATTCCTCCAACACTTCAATCTACCGACGTTGCCTCATGTTGAGTTCATTCTGGGTAAAGATCCATTTGAGACTCTTATGGTGTGTTACTAGAGTAAACCTGTTACCCAACAGATAGTGTCTCCAAAGCTTTAGAGCATGGATGACAGCTAGTAATTCCAGATCATGCGTAGCATAATTCTTTTCATGACTCTTCAATTTCCTTGAAGAGTATGCTACTGGATGACCTTCCTGCATAAGTACACACCCCAAGGCAAGAATACTAGCATCAGTTACTACCTCGAACTCCTTATTGAGGTCTGGAAGTTTTAGAATAGACTAAAGTGTCATCAAAGAAGACAAGCATGAAATCATCAAGATATGGCCTAAAGATATCCTGCATTAATCTATTGAAGGTGGCAGGTGCATTCGTAAGCCCGAATGACATAACTAGGAACTCAAAGTGCCCATATCTTGTATTGAAGACCGTCTTTGGGATATCTTCTTCCTTGATCCTTATTTGATAGTAACCTGACCTGATCAATCTTGGAGAAAATCTTTGCACCCTGAAGACTATCAAGAAGCTCATCTATTCTAGGAATAGGATACTTGTTCTTGATAGTTGATTGATTTAACCCTCTGTAATCAATACATAGTCGAAGTGTTCTATCTTTCTTTTTCTAGAACAATACTGGTGCTCCCCATGGTGAACTACTAGGATGGATGTAGCCCTAATCTAGCAGTTGCTTGAGTTGTTCCTTCAGCTTAATTGCTTCCGGTATAGGCATTCTATAGGGTCTCTTCGCAATTGGCGCAGCTCCTATTACTAGCTTGATCTCATGATCTACTTCTCTTTGAAGCGGGAGTTCTGTTAACTCTTTAGGAACTACATCCACGTTTTCCTTTAGCCATGAAGGTCCTTCACTAAACTCCTGCTTCTAATCTAACTTATTGAGCTTAATCAAGTAGACATGTAGTCCCTTTCTAACTCCCTTTATAATTTGAGATGCTTTGGCCAATTGAATTTTTTCCGGCTTTCCAGCCTCTCCTTGAGTTGTGACCAATTTTCCTTGGCCCTTTCCACAATGAATGTGGGCGTCATTAGGTTTAAGCCAATCCATTCCGAGTAGACACTCATGGATACCTAGGTTCATGATCCCGAATCTGATCGAAGTCGACTTTTCCTCCTAGTAAGAATTCCACATTACATCACATATCTTCCTCAGCTTTTAGCCAAGTGACGAAGTCACTTTACTTTGTTATCAATATTCACAGTCAAGACAATCATTGATTTAAAAAAAAGTTTTATTCCATTCATATCGGCATAGCCCTTTGGAGGTACAATTATTTCTTGGGGCAATGGAACAAGTTGATACATTAATTCGAGGAGAATAAGATGTTGCATTCAGCCTACAGGAACTGAGTAGTAGTACGGATTGGGGTCATCGATTTTCAGGAATCGATAGTTCATTGGAAGATTAGGGTATCTTTTCCTTTGATATCCATTCTTCTCATGACGTCCCAACACCTTGATTCGGTCGGTAGGGATTCTTCAAATCACTTCCCTGTACACATACTTATTCTGGTTAACCCTTCGACCTCCGACCTGTAGGGTCGCGTTTGCGTGAGCCTCAACAAAGACGAACAGCTTCACGATCTTCAAATCCTCCATCCACTTGATTCTCTTCAAGTTAATTTGAAGGTACGCAGGTCGATGGGTAGCTATGTAATAGATCCCTGAAACACCCATCCATCTCCGCTCCACGTACACAGGCGATGGATTGTAAATGAGGTCTAGGATGTTCATCATCTCAACCCTTTGTCGATAATCCGTGGAATGCATCACGGTCATAAACATGACTCGGAACACTAAGAACCTGTTTCATGCTTCATAATTCTGCAAGACAGCATTGAAAGTAAGGAAATGTTTGGGACAGTAACATTTGCTTTACTTCTTATTATTAAAATTTCTTAAAAACAAGTCCTTTGTTGGTTTGCTCTGATACCAACTGTAACGTGTCCACTAGTATTATCCAGGACATGTCTTAGCAGTCCATCGGAAAGGATGTCTAGAAAGCTCCGTCGAGCACTCCCATAGAATGATACGGGACTTGCGATCTAGGTCTTTCCTCGTCTGCCATGTAGCAGAAGTATCCTGGCCGTTCCCACTTAGGATCGACCGGAATTAGGGTTTTCTTGATTGGTCATTACCTAACAACAACTAGCGTCTAACTCAAGCGAAGTAATTTACGCAAAAACGCCAGGTCCGAAGTGGATTCACACTGCACTTGGTTCAAGGAGAATGGGAAACAAGAGGGATGCAAAGCTCAACCTCCCTGCCATAAGGCATAGTCCCATTCCGTTCCCCTAAAACAACATAAATCGGGTTAAGTCATAACTCTAAGTCAACGCTTTTGTTGTTCATGTCTTTTGATGCTTATCCTACAGTTCCTCCTGTTTTGAGAAAAGTTCCCGGCCAACCGGTACCACCCAACCATAGCACGGACCCATGACCCATCCTCTGCACTTTCCTCAGTTTGTTTTAGTTATGTAATTATCTAACACATTAATTGACATATAACAATCAGCTTCTTTAATTAATCCGTTAAGCACTGGTTCCTTCACGTAATCTTATCACGTGATATAGAAAAACAATATCAAACAAGTTCTTTATTAACATTTCATCATTTTATCTTTGAAATACAAGGAGTTCCACCCGTAGGCTTATCCATAATCTGCCCGAAGGCTATCCAGTAATCCATAGGGATCACTATTCCAAGCTTCCGCCCGTAAACTAGTATGGGGGCCTCGAGATCCAATACCGAGTCACGTTAGCCTCTTGTGCAGGACCCGGAAGGTGAGGGATTTACAGCCAGAGCCCCCCCTGGCACCCAAGCGTCCTCCTGCTCCAAGTAGTGCTCAACGGAAAGACCTCTCGCGGCAGGTTTGGTCCACGTTCCCGGCACGGTCAACTACCCCCTTGGTTAGGGTCAGGTAGGCAGTCGGGGGTAACTGAAGCTGCCTCTCCCTTCACGCCTTCAACCTGAAGCATCAGATATCTTTTCATCCTTTAGTTCCTTGAGCAAACAATGCAAATAGTGCTTTCTAAACTGTTACAAGCACAATCAATTCCAGTGGTCGTTCATTTGGCCAATTGCTAACGAGTGAATCTTTCTCTCCGAATGCATCCAGCACTCGATCCGGGATCAATTGCAACTTGGCAAGATTCCCAATGGTTTGTTTGTTAACCTTTATATCATTCGGTTAGGGCCGTACCCTATTAACCTAGCTTAATGAATACCTTAAGTTCTATTGGCAGTAAATATGTTATTCCAATTTACCGATTGGTCTTTTGCTTCCAAGCAATTATCTAATCCACTTATCTTCATCACCTTTCCCAAGAAAGGTGCTATATCAGGATGACCACTCATCCTCTTGCAAGATAAACTTGCGCAAGAATCTGGCAATCTCATTTCGAGGAATTTGGCCATTCCCTTGTGGTCAACCCACAAGGTCATGCAACTCTGCAACTTGTTGCACAAGTGTCACATCTAATCCATGGGACTATTTTAACCATCGAATGTCGTCTTCTAATCATGAAATCATGATTCATAGGAAATAGGGTTAGGGTTTCCTCATATCCAATCCATTTCTGATTACACTAGGCCAACCTTGTTGGTCCTAGGGTTCCATTTCAAATCGAGTTTCATCCTTTTAGCGAGCGACCCTTAGGGTAACAAACCCTAGATCATTTCTCGCAAGTATGTCCTATTTTTGCTACATTCCGTGAAAGTGCGTAGGTCTTTAGGGTATGAGAGTTTCAACTTGGCAAGAAGAACAACTAGGTTACGTCCTCAACGTTCTAAATCCTAGTTAGCACTTGGGATATGTTTGCTTTGATTTAACCATTTCTAAGCGAGTCCCTCGTGGTTTAGGTGTTTAGGGTGAACTAATCTACTTGTCTCTTCTTGAAGATTTTTACGATACCATTCTCATAATCACATGATTCATTGCCTACATATGATTAGATTTACCAACCCTACCTTTCCTGGTTAGGATCAAGGCATAGGTTAAGTTACGACATAATTTTCATTGACCCTTCTAAAACATGCATTTCATGATTTATGCTGCTAGGCTTTTGGGGTTTATGTTAAAATGGACCATGCAGCGTTTTCCTAATTTTATTTCTGAATGAATTATTCGTAGGCTAAATGAGCAATATACCAACTTTCATAACTACTTACGTAATTGATTGAGATTTATGCCAAAAAAAAACTAGAGTTAACTTATTCCAATTTACAATCCATGCCACACGCAAATTTCTAGAATTATTTCTAGGCTCTTCTATTTTCTACGGGATTAATGACTTTCCCTAATGAATCATTCAATGAAGATTTGTCTAAAAATGCAACATGGGATTAATCTTTCCATGCTTAATCAAAGGTGCACTTTAATAATTTTTGACCTTATAAGGATAGGCAATAGGTGTTCTAGGCCGTCACTTTGATATGCACGCAAGGGAAACTACTAATAAGGTCATGAGATGCATAGATAATTTACGTTATTTTGATCATCATGTTGGAAATACCAATGACCACTTCATGTCATGAGCTAATTATTTCAATAGTCAATCTATTTCCAATTGCATCTAACTAGGCTAGGTGAATTTGGCATGCGTAGGTGCTTCCTAGTCCATGAATTTATCGTGCATAATGCCTTGCTTTTGTGACGAATCAAAAATAGTAAAAACCTAGACTTGTGGGCTCAGGGAGATATCCACGTGAATGTTAGGAGAAGAACCTCCCACGCAGGCCCGACTTGCAACCTCTTGGGCCATTGTGGGCATAATTTCGGACTTCCAGATTGCCTTTGTCTTTATACGATTCAATGAATTTTCTCACCTTGGTACGTAACCTCAAGATCTTTGCCTTTCTCCCTCGTATGCAGGAGATGCCTTCACGGAACTTCCGATCTTTAAAAGGTTGGGCTTGTGAGACTTGGGCTTATGGGATTTGGATGTATGGATTTGGAGTTTTTCGAGGGGTTTTTCGGAAAGGATCTTACGAATGGTGCTTGTGGGAAAGGAAGCTTTATGCGCTTCTTTAGGGGAAACTGGGGTGGCAAGGCATGGGTTTACGGATGGCTTGTGGCCTTTGGAACCTATTAGCGAAAAAAAAACCTCTTACGAATTAAGTTGTGAAAATTAGGCCTATGGAAAAATGGGCTTTAAGGGAGGGCTTTTAACCCTCGGGATAGACCCGATGTGCACAAGGTCTTGGGCTTTGTTTCTTTCAAGAAGCTTCCAAAGCTTAGGAAGCTTCTGCTTCCCGAGAAAGCACATGGCTAAGGGGATTGATTAAGGATTAAACTATTGGGAGATGACATCGAATGGAGGAGAAAAAAAGATGGACTTGTCAGGGAGATGGTGGCGGCTGTCGGCCCAGCTCGGCGGCCCTTCACGATTGGCGGCAGGTCCTTTTGCAGCGTGGCGGCGTCCCCTTCTGCAGCGTGGCAACGGCTTCCTACTAGACGGTAGCCTTGCATGGTGTCCTCAGCTTCCCTCTCCTCCTACGCTGCACAACCCTCTCTATCCTTTCTCCACGCAGCTTCCAGCCTTCCCACCTCCCCATTTCCTCACGGCATGAGCGGCGCCTTCCCCCTTCGCAGCACGGCGACATCACAGTCTTCCCCCTCTCTCATCACGCAGCGTGGCCCTCTACGTCCTCCTCTTCACGACAATTTCTTTCCCATCGGCCTTTCCACCTCCCCCACTTTCCTCACGGCATCAGTGAGGGTTTTTATACGAAGAGGGGGGGTAAGGCTTTCTTACCACGTAATTGCCTTGTGTGGCTATCCCCTCCCTGCCACCTCTCTCCTTCCATTTCAGTCATCCCCTTCCCTCAGCCACGCTTCGGCTAGGGAAAGGAAATTTAAAAAAATTGCACTAATTATGACATTAATCTTTTGACCTCCTGTCATGAGGAGGTTCTTATGAAGATATGCGGGTTTCTTAGTCCAAGTCTTGATTGGCCAGTGGAGAGTGTACTATTTCAAAACCGCACCGTCCGTGACCACAATGCCGGCATTGCCATTTGCTCGAGACTTCACACGACCTCGTAATATTTTCAGCAAAATTTTACATTTTTATCAAAGCTGGCTGGAGTGTGTATAACTGCATCTAAAATGTAGGATAGATGTGCTCTCAGACGCATCCCTAAAGGCAACCCTCTGGTTAGAGCGCACGTATATCCACATCTGAGATATAGTATATACATGCTATCAAATGCGATTTTAGGTCAATGCTTCTAGCGCGTTTGTACCCTCACATGTGGACTGCAGAATATACGTGCCTGGAGATGCGACTGTGAAGTCAAAGATTCTGGGCAGAGTGCGTGTATTTGCGCATCTCACATGCAAGATACACACGCCTGGAGACGCAACTTTGAAGTCATTTTCTTATGTGCAGAGCATGTGTATTCTCGTGTCTCCGACGCAGAATACACGCGCTCTGAGACGCAGCCTCAGACACAATGACAGCAAACATAGCTTTGCGTCTATCCCTGCGTTTATACTGAATTGTAGATGCGCTGGCAAACGTGCTCAGTCGGCTGATTTCAGTCTAACAACCGCCATTCATGATTTATTTGTGCTATACAAAATGCAATCATAGATCCTAATACAGAGACAGAGAGAGAAAGAGAGAGAGAGAGAGAGGACTCACCTTGGGTTTTTGGTGTGGCGGGTGGTGGCGCTTCTTCCTTCTCCCTCTTCCTCTCCTTGCTGAGTTACTCTCCTTTGATGCTTGCTTGCTGCTTGTTGTCTCCTCCCTTTGCTTCTTCTTCCTCTTGTTCTCCTCTCTCTTGTTCTCTCTTTCTTTCTCTCCTTGGCTTTCCTTTTTCCCCTCTTGTCTCTTTGAGATGAAAGAAGAGGTGAGTCATGAGGAGGTGAGGCATGAAGAGACTGCATGTCGGCTAAACTCGAGCTTCAGAACCGCAAAAAACGTAAGAAAGGAAAGGCGCAGTTTGAAAAGAAATGATTTAAGTATCTTTTGAATTTTGACATTTAAGTCTATTTTTGCGTGTATATCAGCGTGTAAGTTTACGTAAACGCGCGTATAGACGGGAAGTTAGATGCGTAAATAGACGCAAATTTAGACGCGTAGGTAAACATAGATATAGACATGCATTTAGCTTTTATCATAATTTTTTGTTTTTTAGATAAATTTTGATAGTAAGTTCTTATCATAAGTTTTTATGTATTTACGATAAGTTTTGTGTATTTAAAATTGAGATCTTAGAATAATTAATACGCCAGCTTGAAGTTTTTATGTAAATATATGAATGAAAAATATTTTGATGTTGTCATGAATTAGGTTTAATCATGTCGTCGTCATCACCTAGTGCGGTGCATGTTGATGAGTCAACGAGCACATCCTCAAGTGAGAATGAAACATTACGTCTTCATAATCGAGATGCATGGCTACGACAAAAAATTAAATGCATGTGTGATCATTGTCGAGGGTGTATTTTTCGAGCTCGTCGAGTTGCAATGTCACACCTCAACATGTATGGAGAATGGGACCGAGAAAAATCACCGATATTCATTGTTTTTTGTTAACACTAAGAGTGCTAGTCTATGTTACTCAATATATATCAACGTACATGAGACTCCCTTTTGTGGTTGAGCAGGATGTGGTGCCACATCCTCAGATGCTCCCTCCCGGGTATCGAGAGGCTGCAAAATGTTGACGCAAGGAGGCAGAGTCTTCAAGAATAGTGGAGACTGACGACCATGATAGTAACCCTCATGAAATGCCCCATCAAGTTGTAGAGGATGAGATTTTGGACAACACGGTACACCATCTATTTTCGCAACCGGTTTAGGGAGAAGGTCACTCTACGAAGCCAGATGATCCACTATACGTAGCGTCATCTACTCCATTGTATGAAGGTTGTACGTACTCTGTTCTTTGTGCGTCCCTCGATATACTTAACTTGCAAACAATTTATGGATGGAGTAATATCAGTTTGAATGCGTTATTGAAGTAGGTATCAATTCAGTTTGTCTTATGAATCATAATATTAATTGTTCTATTTTGAAATCAGACACAAATATATGTTGGTGGTTTTTTAACTCACTTTTAAAAATATATGTAGGTTATTATCACAAATGCTTTCAAAAGGAAACAAATTCCCGACTAAGAGAGAGCAAGAAAGACATTACTTGACATCTCTGGGAGGCCTCGATCATGTCAAGATCTATGCATGTGTCAATGATTGTCTTATTTCGTGGGATTCATAAGTTCGCACAAGAGTGTCCTGTTTGTGGCGAATCAAGATACAAAGTGGAGATAAAGTCAATGGATGTGCCTCGTAAGGTTTTGCGACATTTTTTTATTGTTCCACGTATTCAACTTATGTTCAAGTGTAAGTCTATTGAAAAGCTCATGTCATGGCATGCTAGTCATCGTTCAAGTGATGGAAAATGGAGGATCCCTATAGACACAGTGGCATGGCAACATATAGATAATTTATGGCCCATTTTCAAAGAAGAGCCAAGAAATTCGAGATTTGGTTTAGGTATGGATGGGATTAATCCATTTGGCATCAAAAGAAGAGCCAAGAAATTTGAGACTTGGTTTAGGTATGGATGGAATCAATCCATTTGGCATCAAAAGCACATCATACAGTGTATGGCCAGTGGTATTGGTGAACTATAATATTCCTCCATCCATGGGAATTAAAAAGGGACATGTAATGTTGTCCCTTCTGATTCCTGGAAAGCACAAGGTAAAAAACATGGACATTTACTTAGAGCCTTTGATTGAAGAGTTAGAAATGTTATGGGAAGGTATTGAGGTGCAAGATACAAGCACATCTGCATCCTCTAGAGATTTCACATTGAAGGCCATGTTGTTGTGGACCATGCATGACTTTCCAGGATACGAAGAGTATTCAGGTACATGTATATAACTCTATATTTAAAATTCAAGACTTGAATCAATTGCATTTTATTAATTCACTTATTTGTTCAGGTTTAACCACATCAGGATATCATGCATGTCCTATTTGTGGTCCCTCTCTAGTTTCCTTTAGGCCGGCACGTTTAAAGAAGGTTATCTACGACAATCATCATCGATTTCTTCCTATTGACCATCCCAAATATGTTCTCCCTACTAATGGAATGACTCCACAATCTCTAACCATTCAAGATTGGAAGGAGAAATGGATTAATGCCGATAGCCACCCTCCACTCAACATGAGTCAGTAAGAAGTGCATTTCTCTCGATTGACTTTAAAGTATTTAGCATGATGAATTGTTTACATAATATATTGTTTGTTTGTTAGGTTCTCTATATTTTTTCGTCTTTCGTATTGGACTAAACTCAAGATCAATCACTTGTTGGATCCCATGCACATATTCAAAAATGTTGTATCTACATTATGGGATCACTTGATAGGGGCTCGCGATTCAGTCAATGTAAGGGAGGATTTACGTAACATTGGTTGCATGAGACGAGCCTGGCCACGCATTGGTCCGAGAGGAAAGATTGAGCTACCCCATGCACCTTGGATGTTGTCAAAGAACGAGGAAAAAATAGTGAAGGAACAAATATGTAGCTTTCGAACACCCACAGGATGTATGAGATGTCTCAAGGGAGCCTTCATAAAGAAAAAGAAAAGAGATGTGGAGCAACTATCTAGTTTGAAGTCTCATAATTGGCACAAAATGATTCAAGTAAGGGTATCTCTAACCATGAATATAGTAATTAGTGGAGTAACTATGTGTAAACTTTGGGGTATGATGACTTTTTCCTCAACTAATCATTTGATCTATGAATATTGTTTACATTCAGTTCGTACTTCCTACTAGCATATCCCATTGTGTATCCAAAGATGTACATGATATCATTTACAAGATGGGAGAGCTTGTGAGGTGTGTATACATTGTATTTTTTCATTATATATCTTTGAATTTCTACACAAAATAAACAATTCTCAAATACATCCTAACAAATACGTGAGCTCGAAGAAAATTGATCCAAACACATTGCAAGATGCTCGAGTATTATATGTTAAGGTGGTTTGTTTGGTGGAGGAAATTTTTCATAGATTCATTTTGACTACTCAATTACATTTACTCATACATTTGATTGATGAGACCGCACTTTGTGGGACAGGTCCTGCAAGGTGGATATTTTTTCTTGAGCGCTTCATGAAAACCTTGAAAGATTTTGTGAGGCAAAAAGCACGGCCTGAGGGAAGCATGGCTGAGGGTTGGTTAGTGCAAACATCCCTTGTTTATATCTTTGAATATCTTGCTGAAGTGGACCCTTCTCAACCACGACTATGGAAAGATGATGAAGACTTGAGGATAACCTCTATAATATCTCAAGGAAAAGGAATGAGTAAAGTGCTAACAAAAGAAGAACTTTGTAAGTTAAATAGTTTTTGTGTGCTCAATAGTGATGTAATGAGCAAATGGGTGACACTATATAATGAAGCAAGGGCAAGAAGAAAAAGCAAAAGACAAGCATTTCGCACCAGATATGGATGTAATGTCTCATTTCTAGATCATCTAAATGCGCTCCCACGTCATATTGATATAGATTGGTTACATGAGGAAATGGAGAGAATCGAAAAAGAGGAGGAAATTAATATATCTCAAGAAGAGTCGGAATACGCACAAGGTTACTTATCAAAGGTGAGACATACTATCAATTAATTTGTTTCTATAAGTAATATTTTATATAAATAATTGACATGTTTGATCTTAATCTTTTACTACTAGTGCACATTATTCAATGCTATTTGGTGTGAGGGTAAACATCTTCGAACTCAACGTATAGATGAAAAGAGAAATACCCAAGATTGTGGTGTCCTTGCTCTCACTTCGAGGATGCCAATGGTACCATGGAAGGTTATTGTGGCTTGATCCAAGATATTCTGAAGCTTGACTTCAAAAAATTATTTATATATGTACTGGATGTGAAGTGGTTTAAAGAAGTGGTAACAAATGGTGAGCATTGCACAATCAAACGTCATCCAAGTGGTTTTGTAATCATTGGCTCTATAAAATTTCACCAAAACAAGAATGACACATTAGTTCTATCTCAACAATGAGAGCAGCTATATATACAAAAGCTAATTTTTTATATGTATACATGTGATACATATACATAATATAATAAGTATTTAATTTTCTTGCTTTTGTTTTTCAAATACAGGTTGTGCATCATCTAATGGTAAACAATAACCGATGGTGGTATGTCATCCCTATATCTAATCATTCAAGACCAATATATGGTAATATTACCAACATAGAGATAGCAAATGACAATCCAACAATGAATGATGATGTACATGATGACACCATAATGGAAGATATGCATGATATAGTACAAGATGAACGTCGTGAGGATGTTCAAGGAAACGCAGAGAAGGACAATAATGTGATTGTTGATGATATTGATGAAGTTATTGAGCAATATAGCAACACATTTGATAGTGGGATAGACTTATTTGTTTCATTACTTCTTGGTAACATAGACCTAGAAGTAGATAGTTTAGCAAGGGCTGATCTCATTGAAGATGACATGGAGGAACTACCATTCATTAGAGAGCAATGCAAAAATAATTATTAACTCTCGTTTTTTAATTATATTAAGTCCAATTTCAGGTGGTTAAATAATTACGCGTCTGAAGATGCATCTATATTTGCGTCTACTTATGTAGATATATAGATGCAAAATTTGCGTCTATTTACACGCTCTTTTACACGCATATATAGACGCAATGATAGGCACGCCCGACTTTGCGCGTCTATGCCTCGTTTCTGTTGTAGTGATACAACGTATTAGAACACACTACATAATGATTTGAAACAAATTACAAGATTTAATTTAAAAAAAGAAATCGAATAATACTTACAAACTCAGCCTCCCATGACTCCTTGCCACCCGATCCATGATGTGACGATCCCATGGTTGCTATCTAGATATGTCCTGCCTCTGTATACTGGCGACTTGTCCTTTTCTCTACTACTCTCTTCTTGGCCTCTTTCCACTCCCTGCACGGTGGCAATTGGGTGGTTGGCCATATCTAGGGCACCCTGCTCTTGTCTCCGCAGTGACTCCTTGGCGCATACCATAATGTGAGACCTCTTGTTATGAAGCGTGTCTCTCACCTTTGACCGTCCCCAATCATCAGAGAATCCTAAATTCTCAGGATTAGGGTACCTTCTATGTACTGCCCGCAGCACCTCTTGCCATAAACCATTTTTTTGCTGCTTGAAGGGAATTATACAATCTTTGTATGTGGCATGCACAACACTCCTCAAGTAGGCTATCACTTCCCTCCCCTCAGGGTTATGCAAGATACCACCAATATCAGTGACGATAGAGTAGTACATTTGTGGAGGCTCACCTTTCTCATTTCTCGGTGAGGGTGATCGAGAGCCACCTCCTAGACAACCCCCACAAAGCCCTCGACCTCCTCATCCTCCCGCATGACTCTCCCTCCTCCCTCAACGAGTACTACCCTCTACCTCACTCGATGCACGTGCTTCCGCAGATGCATGTGCTTCGGCCGATCCATGTACTTCAGCTAATCCTTGTGCATCAGCTCATCTATGTGTATGCATAGTGCATGGAGTACTTGTTAGTAGGGGTGTACCAAGGTTTAGTCTGCCAAGGTTTGGTGTTTGTGCGGCAGTGCTAGGCAAAGATGTGAAAGGTGTCCCAGAAATGACATTGAAAATCTCCTCTACAGTGGGAGGGTGACCAAGATAATTGGTCATCTCTCCCATGAATTGCTCATTGTTCGGAAAACCTCCAAAAAAGCTATTAACACCTCTAGAAAACTCCGCTAAGGTGTTGTTCATGTGTTCCAACTCAGGATCAGTGCTAGAAGATCCAAGATTCCACATCTACACAAGCAGAAATCCATTATTACCCTGTGTAGATAAAACATATTACATGCTGCGTCTATATCTGTGTCTCTGTGTGCATCTGTTAGCACGTCTATTCTTGCATCTATACCTGTGTCTACAATGTTATCTAGACGCGCTGGACAGACACGCAGAGTCGGACTATATTTTGCAAACTGTTATAAAAAACGTGCAAAAAAACCTCCATAGATGACATTCTATAGCATGTAAAGAGAGAGAGAGAGAGAGAGACAAACAAACAGAGAAAGCAAACAAGATTGAGAGAGAGAAGAAGAACTCACCTTCTTTGCTTGTTCCGATGGGTGGAGACTAGGTTGCAAGCTTCTTGTCCTCCTTCTCCCTTCCCTTGGTAAGTTGCTTGAATCTTCTTCTTTCCTTGCTTTTTGGCTCTTGTTCTTTACTCTTTGGCTCTTCTGTCCTCCTATCCTCTTTTTACTCTTATTTCCTTCCCTCATTGTCTTCATGAAGTGATAGATAGACATGAAAAGTAATGTCGAGCTCGAACTGCAAAAAACGTGCAAAAAAATGCACGAAATCATTGGTTTGAAAAGAAAGCCGTAAATTTTTTTAAAAAAATTATATTTGCATGGTGCGTCTGTAAGCGCGTATAATTGCGCGTGTATATGTGCAGATATGACATATTACATGCGCTGATAGGCGCACAGTTACAATTAAACTGATTAGATGCTAGCTTTTGGTTATTTTTGGATCAACATGACTTTCCTAGTCTTTCAATATCAAAATGTTTGCCTCCATGTTGTAAGTATCAATGCATTTATATACCAAATGACATATATACCAAATGAAATCATATATATCCTTATGATTCACGTGTAATTATGTCATCATCTTCTACTAGTATGGGATATGCTGAGTCAACAACCAGGACATCCTCCAGTGAGGATGAGACATTGCGTCTTCACAATCGAGACGCTTGGCTACGACGGAAAATCAAATGTATGTGTGATCGTTGTCGAGGCTGTTTTTTTCAAGCACGTTGAATCACAATGTCACACCTCAGCATGTATGGAGAGTGGGACCAAGAAAAAGAACCAGTAAATTTTTATTGCTTTATTTGCACAAATATTATTGGTCTATGTTGCATCTTTACCATTAAACAAAACCTCCTTTTTTTAATTGATTAGGATGCGGTACCACATCCTTAAATGGTCCCTCCAGGGCATCGAGAGACTACGAAGCGTGGACACGAGGAGGCAGAGTCATGAAGAAGAGTAGAGACTGATAACGACGATAGCAGCTCTCTTCAAATGCCCCATCAAGTTTTGGAGGAAGATATTTTGGACAACATGGTGCATGATTTATTTTCCCATGAGGTTCGGGGGGAGGGCGCCACTAGAGAGATAGATGACCCGCTACACATAGTGTCGAAAACTCCATTGTACGAAGGTTGCACCTACTCCATTCTACGTGCATCTCTTGAGATACTGAACTTACAAACCATTTATGGATGGAGTAATGCTAGCTTGAATGCATTATTGAAGTATGTATCATTTGATATTAATTCATAAATGCTTCTAGACAATATTCGCAGTTTGTTAACTTTGTTTGCACAATATATGCAGGTTATTGTTACAAATGCTTCCAAATGGAAATAAATTACCAACTAGAAGGGAGCAAGCAAGGAGTTTCTTGACATCTCTTGGAGGTCTCCATTACTTTAAAATCCATGCATGTGTCAATGATTGCATCTTGTTTCGTGGGGATCATGCATCTGCACGACAGTGTCCTATTTGTGGTGAACCAAGATACAACCAGGAGATGAAATCAATGGATATGCCTCGTAAGGTTTTGCGATATTTTCCTATTATTCCATGTATTCAACTTATGTTTAAGTGTGAATCTATTGCGAGACTCATGTCATGGCATGCTAGTCACCATTCAACTGATGGAAAGTGGAGAATTTATTCAGACACACCAGCTTGGCAACATGTAGACAATTTGTGGCCTACTTTCAAAGAAGAGCCCAGAAATTTGAGATTTGGTCTAGGATTAGATAGAATAAATCCATTTGGCATCAAAATCACCTCATATAGTGTATGGCCAGTGGTATCGATGAACTATAATATCCCTCTGTCCATGGCAATAAAAAAAGGACATGTAATGTTGTCCCTTCTGATTCCTCCAAAACACAAAGAAAAAAAAATGGATGTTTACTTAGAGCCTTTGATCGAGGAGCTAGAAATGCTATGGAAAGGTATTGAGGTGCAAGATGTGAGTGCATCATTGTCCTCTAGAGATTTCACTTTAAAGGGCATGTTGTTGTGCACCATGCATGACTTTCCATGCTATGAAGAGTGTTCAAGTAGTTACATACTCTATTTTATTTATTCTTACCCTTAATCAAATATATGTAATCATTAACCCACTTATTTTTATAGGTTTAACTACATCAAGATATCATGCATGTCCAATTTGTGGTCCCTCTCTGGTTTCTTCTAGACCGACACGCTTGAAGAAGGTTATCTATGACAATCATCATCGTTTTCTTCCTATTGACCACCCTAAATATGCACCCCCCACTAATAGAAGAACTCCACAATCTCTGACCATTCAAGATTGGAAGGACACTTGGACACACGCCAATGATCATCCTCCACTCGGCATGAGTCAGTAACTAGTTTACTTCTTTTGTTTGTCTTTAAAGTACACTCCATTATGAGAACAAGAAATAATATATTGTTTGGGCCTTAGATTATTCATATTTTCTCATCTCCCATATTGGACTAAACTCAAGATCAATTACATGTTGGACCCCATGCATATATTTAAGAATGTTGCCTCTACATTATGGGATCCCTTAATCGGGGCTCGTGATTCTGTCAATGTAAGGGAGGATTTACGTAGCATTGGACGTATGAGACGAGCTTGGCCACACATCGGACCCGGAGGAAAGATCAAGTTACTGCGTGCACCTTAGATGTTGTCAAAGACCGAAGAAAAGATGGCGAAACAGCAAATATGTAGCTTTCAAACTCCCACAAGATATATGAGATGTCTCAAGGGAGCCTTCATAAAGAAAAAGAAAAGAGGTGTGGAGCAACTATCCAGTTTAAAGTCTCACGATTGACACAAAATGATTCAGGTTAGGATTTTCATAGCCATAAATATATTCATTAGTGAAGTAACTATGTAGACTAATTAAGAATGTATGAATATTTACATACAGTTCATCCTTCCTACTAGCATATCCCATTGTGTTTCGAAAGATGTGCGTGATATCATTTACAAGATGGGTGAGCTCACGAGGTATGTATACTTTATACTTAATTTTTAGTTTACATATTACATACATCACATAGTAAATCCGCTTGAATTTATGGACAAAACTAATCACCGTTCTCAATTGCATGTTAGTAGATTTGTGAGTTTGAAGAAAATCGATCCAAATACGTTGCAAGAGGCTCGAGTATTGTCCATTGAGGTGGTTTGTTTGGTGGAGGAAACTTTTCCTCGCTCCATTTTGACTACTCAAGTATACTTATTCGTGCATCTGATTGATGAGATCGCAATTTGTGGGGTAGTTCATGCAAGGTGGATGTTTTTTCTAGAGCGCTTTATGAAAACCCTAAAAGATTATGTGAGGCAAAATGCACAGCCCGAGGGAAGTATGGCTGAGGGTTGGTTAATGCAATCATCCCTTATATCTTACTAAAGTGGACCTCTCTTTACCATGACTATGGAAAAATGATGAAGATTTGAGGATGACCTCTATAATACCTCAAGGAAAAGGAAGAAGCAAAGTGCTAATGAAAGAGGAACTTCGTAAGTTAAATGTATTTTGTGTGCTTAACAGCGAAGTTATGAGAAAATGGGTGACACTATATAAAGAAGCAAGGGCAAGAAGAGTAAGCGAAAGGCAAGCATTTCGTACTAGACATGGACGTAATGTCCCATATTCAAAACATTTAAGTACACTTCCACATCATATTGATATAGATTGGATACATGAAAAAATGGAGAAGATGAAAAAAGAGAAGGCGATGGATATATCGCAAGAGGAGTGGGAATATGCACGAGGTTACTTATCAAAAATGAGACATACTTATAATTAAATTATCTTTAGTTATATATGATATAATAATTTCACATGTTTTATCTTTAACTAAATCATTAATATGATCTCAACAATGTACTACTAGTGCACATTGTTCAATGCTATTTGGTGTGAAAGCAAACATTTTCGAACTCAACGTATAGATGATAAGAGAAATACCAACGATTGTGGTATCCTTGCAAACTTCCAGGATACCAATGGCACCATGGAAGGTTATTGTGGCTTAATCCAAGATATTTTGAAGCTTGACTTTAGGCGATTTTTTATATATGTATTAGATGTGAAGTGGTTTAAAGAAGTAGTAACAACGGGTGAGCATTGCACAATTAGATGTCATCCAAGTGGTTTTGTAGTGATTGACTCTACAAAATTTCACCAAGGCAAGAATGACACATTCGTACTACCTCAATAATGCAAGCAGCTATATTAGAAGCTATTTATTTTTATATATATTACTTCTTGATACATTCTCAAAATACAATAAATATCTCAGTTGCTTACTTGTCATTTTTTAAATGTAGATTGTGTATCACCCAATAGTAAACAATAACTGATGGTGGCACGTCATCCCCATATCTAATCGTTCAAAACCAATATATGGCAATGCTACCAACATAGAGATAGTTGATGACAATCCAACAATCAATGATGATACACATGATGATGCCATGATCAATGATATTCATGATGCAATGCAAGATGATCCCCGCGAGGATGTTCCAGGAAGCGCAGAAGAGGATAACAATATGGTTGCAGATGATGATAAAGAAATTGAGCATAGCAATACATCTGACAGTGGGATAGATCTATTTGTTTCATTGCCTATTGGTAACATAGACCTAGAGGTAGATAATCTAGCAAGGGCCGATCTCATTCAAGATGAGATTGATAATTCATTGTAGCATATATAATTAGCTTTGAATGATTGGATGTATATTTGTAATACTTAGAAATAAGTAAAGTTGGTAATGTATTCAAAAAAATACTAGCTGTTAAGATGTTTGGTCATATTTAGGGACTTTATGAGAAATGAAAAATATGTGCGTTTATTTTCACATCTATAGGCATGTTTAAAAGCACGGGTATATAGACATGTTCTATATACTAGCGCAAATAGACACACTGATAAACGCGTCCGCTATTTCGCATGTACAGTGCGCGTCTATAGGGCCTTTCTTTTGTAATGTGTGCATCATGTGCTTAGATGTTAGGGCCTCAAATTACATTAGTATTTCCTTTAGGTGCTTCACTTTGGCATGGAGCTTGATGCTAGTTACTTTCTCTTCTACCTTTGTGTGCTACCTAGCTGTGTTTTTGTCTCTATATGCTCTATTTTGTTGTACCTAACCGTCGCTATGGACACTCATTGCATGTTCTATATATCCATATGTAACCTTTTTTGCTATATTTTTTTGACCTTTTGTGACTTTTTATTGTAATTTATTAATTCCTTACCATAATTTTCAAATAAAAAAAGTTAACATATCCTTATGTAATATATACCAAATACTAGTTTGATCACAAAATTGATGATAAACTAGCTTTTAAGGGTTCATAAAATGCATTTATTAGAATTAGTAATTATGAAAATTTATAAAATATATTCAAGCTATATGAATTTCAATGGTATAATTTAGAATTTTTATAAATAAAACTATGATGCACAAGCTATGGCGCATGCTTCCTAATAAGGTAGTTGTTGAAGCTTATATTAGAGTAAGCCTTCTATGGGTCCTTAAACATAAAAATTAAGATAGAAATGTAGGAATACATATTTCGACCATCATACTAATGTCTTAAGGCTCCCTTCCATTACAATATTGATCTTGATATTGTCCTATTTGATGATAGTGGATTATATCATTACATCTTTTGTATCTAGTTCATGTTCAATTATTTTCTCATCCATTCCTATAAAGCATATCAAGTGTATATGTAATACACATATACACGTATATATATATACAAATTCTAGAGATAATAAGAGACAAAGACTCAAAATTTACCACTTGATTGAAATCATATTATGCTATAACAAAGACATAATAAATATGAGCTTGATTTGTATTTGAAATGGGTAGATACATTGAAAGGAAAAAATATATTGCATTTTCATGGCCTCAACAAAACTCCAGCATTATTTGCATGATGATGTAGTTAAAATCATACTTTTTTATGCTTGCATCTATACAAAACATATTTCATTTTCTTTTATAAAGTATATACATTTATATAAAAATGTTAATATATAAGATTTTTAGCTAGCTTATAAGTGTCTTCTGCTCATCATCTCAAATTGTCAAAGTTGGAGTTTATCATTGGTTTCACATTTGTGGATGGATTGCTATAATGCACTAGTCATGTTCCTGAAGTAAACACAAGAACACAAGAAATTAGCATCAAGAAAAATGGAAAAAGAGAGCTTGACAAGACTTTCATTTTAGTAATTATACATGGTAAGAAATATTAACGAAGAGAAAGAATAATGTTCATTTACCTATTCTCAATGGTACCTTACAAATTCATTTAAGATCTTCCAATCATTTTCATCAAATTCATATTTGTTATTGTTACAATTATATGTGAGATTTGTGAGGGCAATGATACTTTCAACATCTACCATATCAAGGTCCATCAAATAATATGTAGAAATCCTTGATCCCTTTTATTTTTGATACCATCCAAGTTGAAATCCAAGTTGAACCCTCTCTTATACTCCACATAGGCACTGATTAGTTTTCTTCTCATCTTTTGAACTCGTCCACCACACATTGGCTGCTTTTTTTCCTCATACTTCTTGAAGATCTTGCTTTTGATGATCTTGTGATCTTTCCATTGGTATTTTCATATTGGAAGAATACATCACAATTTGAACCAATTCCAAATAGATTATCATTTGTTTGAGTTTTATAATTGTCATCTATACTATAGTATACCCCTTATTGCACCCTTATAAGACTATCTTTAGACAATATGATATTCTCACAAATCCACATGTTTCAATCCCATTTGCATGTAACTCTGCAAAACCTAAGGGTTGACACTGGTACGTTGGGCTCTTTTGAATAATGGGGCATATTCAATCTCTACCTCAATATGCAGCTCCTTTTTTCCTGTATTCATTTTACTATTAATAGAAATGGAAAGCCTACTTGGTTGTCACAAGAGGTAGAGTGGAGATGCACAGAGAGGCACACAAAGGTGCCAAGGAAAAGTAGGGTGTAAGTAATTCACTTTGTTAATGAAGGTTGCATAAACACGGAGAAGAGGTCACAATAGAGCCATGAGAGAGTATAGATATGGGGGGGAATAACTGTAACGTGTCCCCTAGTATCATCCAGGACACGTCTTAGCAGTCCATCGGAAAGGATGTCTAGGAAGCTCCACCCGACACTCCCATGGAATGTTACGGGTTTTGCGATCTAGTTCTTCCCGCGTCTGCCACGTAGCGGAAGTATCCTGGCCGTTTCCACTTAGGATCGACCGAAATTAGGGTTTCCTAATGGGTCACTAGCTAACAGCAACTAGCGTCAGACCCGAGCGAACTACTTTACGCAGAAACGCCAGGTCCGAAGCGGATTCACGCTGCACTTGGTTCAAGGAGAATGGGAAACGAGAGGGATGCAAAGCTCAACCCCTCTGCCATAAGGCATAGTCCCATTCCGTTCCCCTAAAACAACGTAAATCGGGTAAGACGTAACTCTAGGTCATCGTTCTTGTTATTCTTTTTGATGATGATGATCATTCCGCTGTCTTTCGAGATTTATGAGAAAAGTTCGTGGCTAACCGGGACCACCCAACCGTAGGACGGACCCATGGTCCATCCTCCGCACTTTCCTCGGTTTGTTTTAGTTATGTAATTATCTAACACATTAGTTTGACATATAACAATCAGCTTCTTTAATTAATCTTGTTTAAGCACTGGTTCCTTCACGTAATTTTATCACGTGACATATAAAAACAATATCAAGCAAGTTCTTTCAACATCTCATCATTTTATATTTGAATTACAAGAAGTTCCACCCGTAGGCTTATCCATAATCTGCCCGGAGGCTAACAAGTAATCTCCAGGGATCACTATTCCAAGCTTCCGCCCGTCAACTAGTATACGGGCTTCGGGATCCAATCCCGAGTCGCGTTAGCCCCTTGTGCAGGACCCGGAAGGCAAGGGATTTACGGCCAGAGCCCCCCCTGGTACCCAAGCATCCTCCTGCTCCAAGTAGAACTCAACGGAGAGACCTCTCGCGGCGGGTTCGGTCCACGTTCCCGGCACGGTCAAACAACCCCCTTGGTTAGGGTCAGGCAGGCAGTCGGGGGTAACTGAAGCTGCCTCTCCCTTCAGGTTTTTAACCTGAAGTATAGATACTTATTTAATTTGTAATTCATAAATCAAACAGAGCTCTAAAATCTCTAGCAAGCATAGACATTTCCATTAACCAACCCAGTTGTATGGCAAACTGCTAAAGAAGTGTTCTTTCCTTTTTGAGTGTATCAGCAGTCGTTTTTAAGATGTCTTGTAACTTGGCAAGATCCCTTACATTCGGATGTAGGGTATACCTAGTTTGATTTACCCTAAGGTACCTTAGATATGCTAGTTTCTATTTTACAACTTTTCTTATTTTGAAGGATATCCAAAAACTACGTCTTTTTGCAAGATAACTTGTGTAAGGATCAGCCGTCTTCGAAAAGGGTTTTTCCCTTTTCTTTTTGTGACTCAATCACAAAATGATTTCATATATGTTGCGCAAGTCAGATGATGGAATAGTCTGTTTAGACTCCTTAATCTGACGTATGTCAGGCCTAGGGTTTCTTTATTTGAAAGCCTTAGGGACGAACCCTAATTTCTTATCCTTATGAATTTATTGTCCTTGCGGTAAGGTAAGTAGTCCAGTGTTTTAGGGTATAAATGTTTCTATGTTTAGATTGGTCCGGTTAGCTTTTGGAAAGATTGGTTTGGTCAGCTTTTGGAAGGTAATCTTACTCGTCTTGTCACGGTTTTACTATCTTCGATTAACTTTCTCAATCAATACAGTTTAATTTGGTATATAGCCTAATGCCATGATGATACAAAGAGTGACGATACTCCTAAATACCTAGCTAAGGAATTGGTGAATACACACTTTATTTGTTCCAAGTCCTCAAATTGAAGGGGAAAAAGTGTTAATAAAGTATCATCCAGCAATTCCCCATTACATTTTCTTTCCAAATGATTTCGTATGTCTAATTTTTATACTTGCGTTTTCTTTAAGATAAACTCATGCCAATTAACAACAGTTGCCTTGCAACTAGCAAAGATAACTCTCTAATAATTTGAGCATTGAAGGAAACTTTTCATGAATTTAGCCATTTTGCCATGATCCGTTGCGAAAAGAATAAGACTAATGGAGCAAGATATAATTTCTTCATTTTAGGACTATAATACTATAGTAAATGGATAGTATTGCCTATTATTTTATAATGCTTGACGCAATTTGATGGAAGCTAATTTGAATACATTGTCATTCATAAGCTAACTCCTTCGTTAGAATTGATTCGAACAAATATATATATTTCCTTGATAATTTTTCTTTGCATGATTGACTAAAACCCAAATTAACATCAAGAAGAAAACCTAGCTTTGAGGTGAGATATCCACATGGATACCGGGAGATGACCCTCCCGCGGCTACGCCTTGGACTTTCTTAGGAGGCATCGCAAGTGTGTCCGTCGAATGTGGAAGCAGCTTTATAACTTCTCCTTAGAACTCCACCGTCGCTCCTCGCACCGTTCGTCAAAAGTAGTTTTGGAAGGCTCCCTCCTTGGATTCGGGAATTGAAAAGGGTGTTTTAGAAACTTTTACCACTAAGACACATTAAAGCCATGGGACAAGCTTAATGGCCTTAGTAAGCTTGCACGAACGGGAATATCAAGGTGTGGAAAAAGACGCAAGGTATAGGAGAGCTTTAAGGGAAATTAATAACCGTAAATGTTATAAGTAAGGGTCTAAGGACCTTTAGGCAATTTAGGCTCATGAGGGTTTACACACATAAAGGGGGAAATGATTCCGAACCCAATGGGGAAGAGTATATAATGCTTTAAATCACGGGGTTTGGGTTCCACTAGGGAAAGGGGTCTTAATGGGGAAAGGCCTTAAATTGTGACAGAAAAAGGGTGTAGGACAAGTTTGGGAAAGGCCTAAACTCCCGGAAAAGGGAAGGGGGTTTTTCTATAACCTGTTTGAGAGGCAATAGGATAGGGCTTAGGTGGAGCCCATGAGAATGGAAGCTTAAGCCCTATTACAAAAAATCTACTTGAAGACCATAGGAAAAGGTTTTATATCTCTCCCCTTAGAAGCTTCCAAGAAGCTTCTTGGAAGCTTCTGTGGTCTCAGAAACCACGTGGAAGAAAGGGGAGACGAGTTGGACGAGTTCAGGGCGGCCAGGAGGCGGAATGTAGCAGTGGTTTGGAACGTTCTTTGAGGGCGGCTCAGTTTGAGGTAGCCCAGCTGACGCAGGAGCTCACGGCAACTCCAAGGCTCTAGGCAAAGCGTCCTCCCCCCCTTCACGACAACACACGGCCCTCCTTCAGCTACGACTGGTGCAACGTCATCGCCTCAGCTCCTTCTTCCTCACGAATTATGGCAATTGTGGCTTCCCCCTTATTCCGCAGCATCATCCTTTCTCACACAACTCCGGGCTTCACAGAGCGAAGGCTGTCCCTCTCTCCCCCTCTCCCTTCCTCCCACAGGATTTATATGGGAGGGGGAGAGGTACCTCCCCTCCCCACGCGGCTTGTGCATGGGCTTAACCCATCCTATGACCCCCAGCAAGGATGCTTAGTCATCCTTGCTATTTCCCTCCCCTCCAGCATGACAGTCGCTGGAGGAAAAGAAAAGAAAAAAGGAAGTAATAAAAAAAATTTTCCTTTAATCTAAAGGTTATCCTTTTGGCTTTAGGAGGAGGTTCCCATGTAAATTTGATTAACTCGTTTATGCAAGCAGAGATTAAGATACGTAGTGTGTCATTCGAAAATCACATCATTGGCATAATTTTTGGATGATGGAATTCCTTGCATGACTATCACGTGGGTTTAGAAATATTCTCATGATGGAAATATTACATTCTCTCCCCCTTAGAAGAATCGAGATGTCCTCATCTCCAAGTAAGCTGGGGATATTGATGGTTGAGAGAGCTTTCATCTATCCAGGTAGCATCCTCTTTGGGATAATCTTTCCATTGGACGAGGCATTCTTTCAAGGTTCTAGATCTTAACTGTCTCTCCCTAACATCTAAAATCTTATCCGGTCTTAGTTCAAGGACTCCTTGACTAGGCATTACAATTTGTTGGTCATCAAGTACATGATTAGGGTTGGGTACATATTTTTTTAAGAGACTAATATGGAATACATTGTGAACTTTTAGGTTATCAGGAAGTTGCAATTTATAAGCATTGGGTCCTAGGCATTTGAGGATTTTATACGGCCCACAATACCTTGGACTTAGCTTCTTGCATTCTCCTAGGGATAGAGAACTCTTTTTAGGGCGTACTCGAATAAAGACCATGTCTCCTTCTTTGAAGACTCTTTCTTGACGTTTCAAATCTGCATATGCCTTTTGTCTATCCTTGGCTGCTTGTATGTCTTGTCTTATTGACCTTATTTGATCATCCATGTCCTCCAACATTTGTCTTGAAGCTTCAACTCTTAGGGTTGGATCAGAAAAGTTTAGGGGACTTCGACAATCATGACCATACAATGCTTGGAAAGGGGTCATTTGAATGCTTTGCTGGTAAGAAGCATTGTAGGCAAATTCCACTAATGGCAAGTATTGAATCCACCTCTTCGGCTCTCGACAGCAGTATGCTGTAAGCATATCCTCAATGATTTGATTCACTCACTCTGTTTGTCCATCCGTTTGGGGATGGTAGGCGGTGCTAAAACAGAGTTGAGTCCCAATAGCTTCAAAGATAGCTCTCCAAAAGTGTGAAGTGAAGAGAGAATCTCGATCACTAATGATTCTTTTAGGTAACCCATGTAGCTTGAATATTTCCTTGATAAACAATCTTGCAATGTCAGAGGCTTTATAGTTTGTCTTTACTGGAATCAGGTGTGCAACCTTGGTAAGCATGTCAACCACAACCATAATGGAATTGTATCCTCCTTGGACTTGGGGTAAGCCCACAACAAAATCCATACTGATGAATTTCCATTTCATTTGGGGAATGTCAAGCGATTGTAGTTTCCCTGGCATCATGACATATTCGGCCTTGATACGTTGGCAAGACAAACATTCAGTGACATACTTGAGAATGTCACCTTTGAGCCTCTCCCAGTGGTAGCTTTTCCTAACTACATTAAGAGTTTTTGCATAGCCAGGATGTCCTACGAAAGGGGAATCATGAGCTTCCCATAATATCTTCTGCTTAAGTGACTGGCTTGTTGGTATACACAGCCTTGTTCTGTAGTAGACAAGTCCATTATCAATGGAAAATTCTTGATACTTAGCTTGTGACTTCAGATTCTGCTCCTTGGTAGATATTTCTTTTATCATTGTTTGGTAGGCCAAATCATGGCTTGCTTCCTCTCTAGCTAGTTCCAGTATAGGGTTTCTTGGCATAGATACCTTTGTAGCCAGAGATCTGGCCGTTGATGGATTCTGCAAGATTAGGGAATTTAGGAATGCCTTGCGACTGAGTGCATCGGCAACTACATTTTCTTTTCCTGGTCGGTACTTGATTTCAAAATCATACTCCTCCAATACTTCAATCCACTGCCGTTGTCTCATGTTGAGCTCGTTCTGGGTAAAAATCCATTTGAGACTCTTATGATCGGTTACTAGAGTAAACTTGTTGCCCAACAGGTAGTGTCTCCAAAGCTTTAGAGCATGGATGACAGCTAATAATTCCAGATCATGCGTGGCATAATTCTTTTCATGACTCTTCAATTTCCTTGAAGAGTATGCTACTGGATGACCTTCCTGCATAAGTACACACCCCAAGGCAAGAATGCTGGCATCAGTTACTACCTCGAACTCCTTATTGAGGTCAGGGAGTTTTAGAATAGGTGCTGATACCAAACTTTGCTTTAATTTGTCGAAACTATTTTGTTCGGGAGTTGACCATGTAATAGAAGTCTGCTTCTTTAGTAAGTCTGTAAGAGGTGCTGCAATCAAAGCATAGTTTTTGATAAAGACCCTATACTATCCTATCAATCCAAGAAAGCTACGTATTTCTTTGACGGATACTGGTATTGGCCATTCAAGCACATCTCTGAATTTGGCTGGGTCTACTGATATTCCCTCTGATGATACTATGAATCCCAGATATTCAATCTGACGCTTGAAGAATGCACACTTCTTCATTTTTGCATACAGCTTATGAAACCTCATTGTCTCAAGGACAATCCGAAGTTGAGGTTCATGATCTTCTTCTTGTTTGGAATAGACTAAAGTGTCATCGAAGAAGACAAGCACGAAATCATCAAGATATGGTCTAAAAATATCCTGCATTAATCTATTGAAGGTGGTAGGTGCATTTGTAAGCCCGAATGACATAACCAAGAACTCAAAGTGCCCATATCTTGTATTGAAGGCCGTTTTTGGAATATCTTCTTCCTTGATCCTTATTTGATAGTAGCCTGATCTGAGATCAATCTTGGAGAAGATCTTTGCACCTTGAAGGCGATCAAGAAGCTCATCTATTCTAGGAATAGGATACTTGTTCTTGACTGTTGATTGATTCAACCCACGGTAATCAATACATAGTCGAAGTGTCCCATCTTTCTTTTTCTGGAATAGTACTGGAGCTCCCCATGGTGAGTTGCTAGGCCGAATGTAACCCTGATCTAACAGTTGCTTGAGTTGTTCCTTCAACTCAATAGCTTCCGGTATGGACATTCTATAAGGTCTCTTTGCAATTGGCGCAGCTCCAGGCACTAGCCTTATTTCATGATCAACTTCTCTTGGAGGCGGAAGTTCAGTCAATTCCTCAGGGAATACGTCAGCGTATTCTTTTAGCCAAGAAGGTCCTTCATGAGACTCTTGTTTTTTATCTAACTTGTTGAGTTTGATTAGGTAAACAGGTAATCCTTTTCTGACTCCTTTTATGATCCACGATACTTTGGCTAACTGGATTCTTGGCACTCCTGCCTCACCTTGAGTTGTAACAAACTCCCTTTCAGAGTTTCGAAAGGAAACTTGACCCTTTCCGCAGTGGATGTGGGCGTCATTAGGCTTAAGCCAATCCATCCCGAGTAGACACTCATGGATACCTAAATTCATGACTCTGAATTTGATTGAGGTTTTCTTTCCTCCCAGAAAGAATTCTTCCTTAGCAGTTTGCCTAGTACAAGTTACCTCACGACCGTTTGCCAATTCCACAAGTAGGGTAGGTGCTTCTACTGTGGCTATTCCTAATCTTTTTGCACATGCTAGTGAGATAAAGGAATGTGTACTGCCACAATCAATCAAGGTTTTGAAACCTTTACCTTGATAGTCCGACGGTGTTTGAATCACCGAGAACTGGCGATTCGGCCCCTTCTTGTGTAAAGTGGCATGGACTGTCGCTCTTTCGAATTCTTCTTCCATAGTCGGATCTTCCTCTTCTTCTGCTTCGCATCTTTGCCTATTAGTAATGCAGGCAGTTCTTTCTCTTCCACGGGTAGCGGCTCCTTGACCGTGGCCTGCACCTTGACGATGTCCCTCGCTGAGCTTGGGACATTGCCTTTTGAAGTGACCGAGTTCGTTGCAGTGGAAACATCGGAGGTTTCGGCCATTACTGTGAGTAGGAACAAAGTTGTTGACGTTATTTGTCCTTGCTTTCTTCCTTTGTCCCTGATTGTGACCTTGAACTCTCTTCACTTGGGGTCTGAATGCTCCTCTGTTCGGTTCGTTATAGGACCAATTTTTGTTACCCCTTGGTCTAGCTTGCACTTCCTGAATTATAGGCGCCGCTCGAATGAGTGCATCATGAAGATCTGATGGACGCATAGATTCGAGACGGGTATTTACAGGTGGATTTAAGCCCGCACAAAATTTGGACACCTGCTGCGTCATGTCCATTTGTGGCGCATACTTTAAAAGTGAGACAAATTTAGAGTAGTATGCGTCAAGGGTGAGTCCTAGCTGTTTTAGCTCATAGAACTCATTCATTTTCTGTGTACGATATGCAGGTGGCAAATATCTCCCCTGCACGGCTTTCTTTAACTTCTCCCAGGTAACGGACCCCTCTGAAGTCCCTTGATCCCTGCACCATTGTTTCCACCATAATCTAGCTTCACTGGTGAGTTTTAATTTGGCGAGCATGGCCTGATTGGTAGGTGCAGTACCAGCTGCTTCAAAGTAATCCTCCATAGATTCAATCCAAATTTCAGCATCAGATTGGACGAATCTGCCTCTCCCGTCAAACTCGGGTGGCTTTATCTGTTTGAGGAGGAACTTCTTCTCCTGGATCACAGCAGTACTTGATGTAGGGGGCGAATTTGGAACCTGTACCTGGGGTTGTGACTGGATAAAAGTTTTCTTAATGTTATTACATGATAATTGACATTAGCTTATCTTTAGTTCAGCTATCTCGTAAATCATGAAGCTACTTAACTTTTTTAACAACTCTGATGCACAGTCGAAAAAAGAAGTCCTTATTTATATTTACATGGGCGCAGCCTTATACAACATCTCGTGTGATATTCAGTTTGGGAAGAACAACGTTGTATTGCATTTGTCTACAGGAACTATGTAATAGTAGGGTTTTGGGTCATGGATCTTTAGGAATCGATAATTCATTGGAAGTTCAGGATACCCTTTTCGTTGGAATCCATACTTCTCATGACGGCCCAATACTTTAATCCTGTCGGCTGGGATTACACGGGTTACTTCCTCAGATACATATGAGTTCATTTCAACCCTCCGATCTTGAATATGTAAAGTCGAATTTACGTGAGCTTCCACAAAAATGAACAGCTTCACGACTTTCAAGTCTTCCAACCACTTGATCCTCTTTAGGTTGGTCTGTAGATAAGCGAACCGGTGGGCAGCTATGTAATAGATTCTTGAAGACCCAGTCCATCTTCGTTCTATATATAAAGGTGATGGATTATAAATCTGCTCCAGGATGTTCATCATCCCAACTCTTTGTCTATAATGCGGAGAATGCATTGCAGTCATAAACATGACCCGGAACACCAAAAACTTATTCCACGCTTCATAGTTCTGCAAGATAGTATTGAAGATGAGGAAATGTTTGGACAACAATAATTTCTTTACTTCATTTTATTAAGATCTCATAAAAACAATTCCGTTGTTGGTCGGCTCTGATACCAACTGTAACGTGTCCCCTAGTATCATCCAGGACACGTCTTAGCAGTCCATCGGAAAGGATGTCTAGGAAGCTCCACCCGACACTCCCATGGAATGTTACGGGTTTTGCGATCTAGTTCTTCCCGCGTCTACCACGTAGCGGAAGTATCCTGGCCGTTTCCACTTAGGATTGACCAGAATTAGGGTTTCTAATGGGTCACTAGCTAACAGCAACTAGCGTCAGACCCGAGCGAACTACTTTACGCAGAAACGCCAGGTCCGAAGCGGATTCATGCTGCACTTGGTTCAAGGAGAATGGGAAATGAGAGGGATGCAAAGCTCAACCCCTCTGCCATAAGGCATACTCCCATTCCGTTCCCCTAAAACAACGTAAATCGGGTAAGACGTAACTCTAGGTCATCGTTCTTGTTATTCTTTTTGATGATGATGATCATTCCGCTGTCTTTCGAGATTTATGAGAAAAGTTCCCGGCTAACCGGGACCACCCAACTGTAGGACGGACCCATGGTCCATCCTCCGCACTTTCCTCGGTTTGTTTTAGTTATGTAATTATCTAACACATTAGTTTGACATATAACAATCAGCTTCTTTAATTAATCTTGTTTAAGCACTGGTTCCTTCACGTAATTTTATCACGTGACATATAAAAACAATATCAAGCAAGTTCTTTCAACATCTCATCATTTTATATTTGAATTACAGGAAGTTCCGCCCGTAGGCTTATCCATAATCTGCCCGGAGGCTAACAAGTAATCTCCAGGGATCACTATTCCAAGCTTCCGCCCGTCAACTAGTATACGGGCTTCGAGATCCAATCCCGAGTCGCGTTAGCCCCTTGTGCAGGACCCGGAAGGCGAGGGATTTACGGCCGGAGCCCCCCCTGGCACCCAAGCGTCCTCCTACTCCAAGTAGAACTCAACGGAGAGACCTCTCGCGGCGGGTTCGGTCCACGTTCCCGGCACGGTCAAACAACCCCCTTGGTTAGGGTCAGGCAGGCAGTCGGGGGTAACTGAAGCTGCCTCTCCCTTCAGGTTTTTAACCTGAAGTATAGATACTTATTTAATTTGTAATTCATAAATCAAAGAGAGCTCTAAAATCTCTAGCAAGCACAAACATTTCCATTAACCAACCCAGTTGTATGGCAAACTGCTAAAGAAGTGTTCTTTCCTTTTTGAGTGTATCAGCAGTCGTTTTTAAGATGTCTTGTAACTTGGCAAGATCCCTTACATTCGGATGTAGGGTATACCTAGTTTGATTTACCCTAAGGTACCTTAGATATGCTAGTTTCTATTTTACAACTTTTCTTATTTTGAAGGATATCCAAAAACTACGTCTTTTTGCAAAATAACTTGTGTAAGGATCTGCCATCTTCGAAAAGGGTTTTTCCCTTTTCTTTTTGTGACTCAATCACAAAATGATTTCATATATGTTGCGCACGTCAGATTAAGGAGTCTAAACAGACTATTCCATCATCTGACGTCAGATTAAGGTGGATTCAATACTTGCCTTCAATTGAATTTGCCCACAATGCTTCTTACCAACAAAGCACTCAGATGACCCCTTTCCAAGCATTGTTTGGTCATGACTATCGAAGTCCCCTAAATTTCTCATATCAAACCTTAAGGGTTGAAGCTTCAAGGCAGATGTTGGATGACCAAATAAAGTCAATAAGACAGGACATCCAAGCTGCCAAGGATAGATAGAAGGCATACACGGATTTGAAGCATCAAGATAGAATCTTCAAAGAAGGAGACATGGTCTACATTCGCGTATGGCCAAAGAAGATTTCCCTATCCTTAGGGGATTGCAAGAAGCTAAGCCCAAGGTATTGTGGACCGTACAAGATCCTCAAATGCTTAGGACCTAATGCTTACAAACTGCAACTCCCTGAGAACCTAAAATTTCACAATATATTCCATTCAGCCTATTGAAGAAGTATGTACCTAATTCTAACCATGTACTTGATGACCAACAAATTGTAATGCCTAGTCAAAGGAGTCCTTGAACTAAGACCTGACCGGATCTTAGATGTTAGGGAGAGACAATTGAGATCCAGAACTTTGAGAGAATGCCTCGTCCAATGGAAAGATTATCCCGAAGAGGATGCCACTTGGATAAATGAAGGCACTCTCAACCATCAATATCCCCAGTTTATCTTAAGATGAGGACATTGGGATTCCTCTAAGGGAGAGAGAATGTAACAACTTCGAAAGGATAAATAGACCATTCGCATATGAAACACTCTTAAGGGTAGAATAATGATAGGGAAAATTCCTTTTAATGATATAAAAGTTTTTTTTTTTAAATTTTCCCTCTCCTCCAACCGACAGTCAAGCTGGAGGAAGAGGGGGACTAGTAAGTAGGCAAGCTCCTTTTGTTGGAGCTTGCCAAGGCAATGTTACATGCCCGTCGATACGCAAGTGGGAGGAGGATCTTATCCCCTCCCCTATATAATTGAGGGGGCCGCAGGCTGAAATACAACGGAGGGACAGAGATCATAAAGAAAAGGTTGTGCCTGCTGTTGCTGTGACAGGATCGAGAGTGAGATGGAGAGGCTGCCCCGCCGCTATTGCAAGAGGAGAGAGGTGGGGACGCCGAGTATTACCAGGCTATCATCAGCCTCCGCCATCACAGCCCGCGGCCACTTCGTCAACACATCGTCAAATTTCCACTATTTTTCTCCCCCCTGCCACACATAGAAGCTTCTAAGAAGGAGCTTCATAATCCCCCTTTCCCCCCAAAAAGAACTAAAAGGTCTTATTACCTTTCTCCCCCCGTGTTTAAACTCATAAGCCCCCTTTTCTCCCCTTAGCCCCTTTCCCGTGGATATTGAAACCCCCCCCCCTCCCCGTGTTTAAACTCATAAGCCCCCTTTTCTCCCCTTTGCCCCTTTCCCGTGGATGTTGGAAACCCTTTCCCCCCGTGTTTAAAAATTTCTTTTAGCCTCCCTTCTCTCGAGGCATCTTGAAACCCTTTCCGTGGCCTCTTGAAACCCCTTTTCTCCAAATTTGCCCTAAGGGTCCTTAGACCCTTACTTATAACCTTTAAGGTTACTTTTTCTTTGGAGTTTCCCCTTTAGGGTTTTTCCCCCATAAAAGGTAACTCCAAATAACCTTTCCTTTTCCCCCATGTTTTGTTAAAATCCCCCTTAGGCCATGCAAAAATACCCCTTGGAACTCTCCCGCACCTTGTTTCTTTTCCCACACGTAAAAGAAAGAGGAATGTTAAGGGTCGTTTCACACCTTCCTTTTCCACTCAAAAAGTCTCTTAAGGGATTCCACACCTTTTCATTCCTCGTTTGTGCGAGTCATTACAAGGCCATTAAGCCCCTCCCATGGCTTTAATGGGTCTTCTCCTCAAAAGATTTTGAAACACCCCTTCTTTCAAAATCCCTACTTCAAGGAGGGAGCCTTCTAACGGTGCAAGGGAGTGACGGTGGAATTCCAAAGAGGAGTTATAAAGTTGCTTCCACGTCCGAAAGACTACAATTGCGATGCCTCCTAAGAAATTCCAAGGCATAGCCGCGGGAGGGTCATCTCCAGGCATCCACGTGGACATCTCACCCCAATCCCAGGTTTTCCTTCCTAATTTTTATTTGGTATTGTTGTAATTCAATCACGCAAGGTTAATTGTTAGAAATAGGATATATCTTTTGTCCTAGATATTCATGACGGAGGAACTTAGTCATTAATACTTTCAATAAAATATGCAAAATAAAGAAAGCATAAATGGATTTTTGGCAAATAGCCTTATGCATTGAAATGATTTAAAAATTAGATTAATGTCCATTAAAATAGTATACTTCGTTTAAGCCTAGATGTATAAACTACATATTACACTATTAACCCATATCCTCTTTGCAATGAATCATCATGGAAAGTGCAAAGCATGAAATAATTCTTACGATGCATGATTCTAGGGAACTATCGTTTGTCAAAATTATCAAGTAAAAGGTTGCTTGTTTAGCATGAATTTTCTTCGCAAAGTATAGGAAGATTAGTTGGAACTAACCTAACCTATGCCTCACCTCAAATCGATAAGTTAGGGTTGAAAAATCAAATTACACATAGACAACAAGCCATGTAGAAATGATCGCGTAATTATTTTCTAGAGTTAAACAAATTGGCATAACCTAAAACACCTAAACTGCGGAGTACTCGTTTGAAATGAGTTAAATTCCAAGAAACCCCTATACCTTAAATACTTGTCCGCATTCACGGAATGTAGGGACAATGAAAATGTAATTGGAAAGTGAACTATGGTTTGTCTCTAAGAATCTTACGAGATGGAGCTTGGAACTCCAGGATTGACAATGTCAGCCTAACGTAATCAGGAATAGATTGTTTCGTGACTCCATCAATGAGTAGAATAAGTCTCATGGTTCGATGCCACACTTGCGCAGCAAGTGCGTAGTCATACGATCTTGTGATTGGATCACAAGGAAATGGCCAAATTCTCGCAATGAGATTTGCACGTCCTTGCGCAAGCTATCTTACAAGAGGATGAATAATCATGCTAATTTAGTATCTTTCTTGAGTAAGGAAGATTGATTAGAAACTAAAAACTAGCCGATAAACTGAAATAACCAATGAACTTAAGGTTTGACCAAGTTGGGTTAATAGGGTATGCCCTAATCCAGGATATACGGATCTTGCCAAGTTGCAAGTCATCTCGGATCGAGTGCAGATGCATTCGAAAGGAAGGATTCATTTCTTAGCAATTTGCCAACAAAAATGATCAATGGAAATGTTTGTGCTTGCTACAAATTTTAGAGCACTGTTTGGCTTTGTTTGATCAATCAATTAAAAGATTAATGGATATCCATACTTCAGGTTAAAGGCTTGAAGGGAGTGGCAGCTTCAGTTACCCCAGACTACCTGTGTGGCCCTAACCAAGGGGGTTGTTAACTGCACCGGGCAAGTGGACCGAACCCGCCGCGAGAGGTTTCTCTGTTGAGTGCTACTTGGAGCAGGAGGACGCTTGGGTGCCAGGGGAGGCTCTGGCCACAAATCCCTCGCCTTCCGAGCCCTGCACAAGAGGCTAACGTGACTCGGGATTGGATCACGAGGCCCGCATACTAGTCTACGGGCGGAAACTTAGATTAGTGATCCCTATGGATTGTTGGATAGCCTTCAGGTGGATTGTGGATTAACCTACGGGCTGGACTTCTTTGTATTTCAAATATAAATATGATTACTTGTTAATAAGGAACTTGTCTGATATTGTTTTCCTATGTCAAGTGATAAAATTACGTGAAGGAACCAGTGCCTAACGGGTTAATTAAAGAAGATGGTTGTTACATATCCAACTAATGTATTAGGTAATTAAATAACTAGAAAAACCCGAGGAAAGTGAGGAGGATGGGCCATAGGTCCGTCCTATGGATGGGTGGTCCCGGTTGGTTGGGAACTTTTCTCAAATCACGATGGACAGCAGGAAGATCGTCAAAGAACAGGAACAACAAAAGCGTTGAGCTAGAGTTATGATTGAACCCGAATTGTGCTGTTTTAGGGGAACGGAATGAGACTATGCCTTATGGCAGAGAGATTGAGCTTTGCATCCCTCTCATTTCCCATTTTCCTTGAACCAAGTGCAATGTGAATCGAGGCATTTCTGCGTAAAGAAGTTCGCTTGGGTACGACGCTAGTTGCCGTTAGGAAATGACCAATAAAGAAAACCCTAATTTAGGTCGATCCTAAGTGGAAATGGCCAGAATACTTCTGCTACGTGGCAGACGCAGAAAGCCCTAGATCGCAAACCCTGTAACATTCCGTGGGAGTGCTAGGCAGAGCTTTCTAGACATCCTTTCGGATGGACTGCTAAGACGTATCCTGAAGATACAAGTGGACACGTTATAGTTGGTATCAGAGCCAACCAACAAGGGAATTGTTTTTATAAAATCTTAATAAGTTGAAGTAAAGCAAATGTTGATGTTCCAAACATTTCCTTACCTTCAATTCTTTCTTGTAGAATTACGAAGCGTGGAACAAGTTCTTAGTATTTTGAATCATGTTTATGACTGCAATGCATTCTCCGCATTATCGACAAAGGGTTGAGATGATGAACATCCTAGAGAAAATCTATAATCCATCACCTTTGTACATGGAACAAAGATGGAGGAGTGCTTCAGGAATCTACTATAAAGCTGCCCACCGGTTTTCTTATCTACAAACCAACCTAAAGAGGATCAAGTGGTTGGAAGACCTCAAAGTCGTGAAGTTGTTCATTTTTGTGGAAGCTCACGTAAACTCAACTTTACATATTCGAGGTCAGAGGGTTGAGATGAACTCATATGTATATAAGGAAGTAACCCGTGTAATCCCCGCCGACAGGATTAAAGTGTTAGGGCGCCATGACAAGAATGGGTTCCAAAGGAAAGGATACCCTGAACTTCCAATGACTTACCGATTCCTAAAGATCCATGACCCAAAATCATACTATTATATAGTTCATGTAGATAAATGTAATACAACGTAGTTCTCCCCAAACTAAATGTAACAGTTGGCTTATCATTGCAAGAAATATTGTATTCCAAAAGGGCTATGCCCATATAAATACATATAAGACTTTTTTTTACTAATGTCTGATTGTGCATGAGAATTGATAAAAAGTTAAGTAGCTACATTGCTTACGTGATAGCAGAATTGAAGATGTAATATAAATCAATAACGATTATCGTATAATAACGTTAAGAAACCTTTATCTAGGCACAACCCCAAGTACAGGTTCCTAGTTCGCCTCCTACATCAAGTATTGTTATAATCCAGGAGAAGAAGTTTCTTCTCAAGTAGATCAAGCCACCCAAGTTTGATGGGAGAGGCAGGTCCGTCCAAGCCGATGCTGAAATTTGGATTGAATCCATGGAGGATTACTTTGAAGCAGCCGCTACCCCACCCGCCAATCAGGATATGCTCACCAAGCTAAAGCTCACCGGCGAAGCAAGGCTTTGGTGGAAGGAATGGTGCAGGGATCAAGGGATCGCGAAGGAATCTGTTACCTGGGCAAAGCTAAAGAAAGCCGTGCAGGGAAGATACTTACCACCTGCATATTGCACGCAAAAAATGAATGAGTTCTACGATTTAAAACAGCTGGGGCTCATGCTTGACGCATACTATTCTAAATTTGTCTCACTTCTTAAGTATGCACCACACATGGACATGACATAGCAGGTGCCCAAATTTTGTGCTGGTTCAAAATCCAACAGTAAATACTCGTCTCAAATCTATGCATCCATTAGATCTTTAGGACGCACTCATTCGAGCGGCACCTATAATTCAGGAGGTGAAGTCTAGACCAAGGGGTAACAAAGCTTAGTCTTATAATGACCCGAACAGAGGAGCATTCAGACCTCAGATAAAGAGAGTTCAAGGTCATAATCAGGGACAAAGAAAGAAAGCAAGGACTAATAATGTCAACAATTTTGTTCCTACTCAAAGCAATGGCTGAAACCTTCGTTGTTTCCATTGCAACGAACCCGGTCACTTCAAGAGGCAATGTCCCAAGCTTGGTGGGGGACATCGCCAAGCACCTTCCCAAGGAATGGGCCGTGGTCAAGGAGCCGCTACCCAAGGCAGAGAAAGAACTTCATGCATTGTTAATAGGCAAATGTGTGAAGAAGAAGATCCGAATATGGAAGCAGAGTTCGAAAGGGTGATAGTCCATGCCGCTCTACACAAGAAAAGGCTAAATTGCTAGTTCTGGGTGATTCACAGACACCGTCGGACTATCAAGGTAAAAGTATCAAGATCCTAATTGATTGTGGTAGTACATATTCCTTTATCTCACCAACATGTGCAAAAAGATTAGGAATAGCCACATTAGAAGCATCTACCTTGCTTGTGGAATTGGCAAATGGTCGTGAGGTTACTTGTACCAGGCAAAGTGCTAAGGTTGAATTATATCTAGGAGGAAAAAAGACTTTGATCAAATTCAGAGTCATGAATTTAGGTATCCATGAGTGTCTACTCGGAATGGATTGGATTAAGCCTAATGACGCCCACATTCATTGTGGAAAGGGTTAAGTTTCCTTTCAAAAATCTGAAAGGAAATTAGTCACAACACAAGGTGAAGCTAGAGTTCCAAGAATCCAATTAGCAAAAGTATCTCGGATTATAAAAGGAGTCAAAAAAGGATTACTTGTCTACTTGATCAAACTCAACAAGTTAGATCAGAAACAAGAGTCTAATGAAGGACCTTCTTGTCTAAAGGAATACGCGGACATATTCCCTAAAGAGTTGACAGAACTCCCGCCTCAAAGAGAAGTGGATCATGAGATTAAGTTAGTACCAGGAGCTGCACCAATTGCAAAGAGACCTTATAGAATGTCCATACCATAAGAAATTGAGCTGAAGGAACAACTCAAGCAACTACTAGATTAGGGCTACATCCAGCCTAGCAGTTCACCGTGGGGAGCTCTAGTACTATTCCAGAAAAGGAAAGATGGGACACTTTGACTATGTATTGATTACCGAGGGTTGAATCAATCAACCGTTAAGAACAAGTACCCTATCCTTAGAATAGATGAGCTTCTTGATCGTCTTCAAGGTGCAAAGATCTTCTCCAAGATTGATCTTAGGTCAGGTTACTATAAGATAAGGATCAAGGAAGATAATATCCCCAAGACGGCCTTCAATACAAGATATAGGCACTTTGAGTTCCTAGTTATGTCATTCGGGCTTACAAATGCACCTGCCACTTTCAACAGGTTAATGCAGGATATCTTTAGGCCATATCTTGATGATTTTGTACTTGTCTTCTTTGACAACACTTTAGTCTATTCTAAACAAGAAGAAGATCATGAACCCCAACTTCGGATTTTGTCCTTGACACAATGAGGTCACATAAGCTGTATTCTAAGATAAAGAAGTATTCATTCTTCAAACGTCAAATTGAATATTTGGGATTCATAGTATCAGCAGAAGGAATCTCAGTGAACCTAGCCAAGGTCAGAGATGTGCTAGAATGGCCAATACCAACATCTCTCAAAGAGATATGTAGCTTTCTTGGATTGACGAGATGGTATAGGGTCTTCATAAGAAACTATGCTTTGATTGCAGCACCTTTGACGGACTTACTAAAGAAGCAAACAACCATTGCATGGTCAACTCTTGAACAAAACAACTTTGACATATTGAAGCAAAGTTTGGTATCAGCACCAATTCTAAAACTTCTAGACCTCAATAAAGAGTTCAAGATACTAACTGATGCTAGCATACTTGCCTTGGGATGTGTGCTCATGCAAGAAGATCATCTAGTAGCATACTCTTCAAGGAAATTGAAGAGTCATGAAAAGAATTATGCTACGCATGATGTGGAATTTCTAGATGATTTGAAATCAAGTACCGACTAGGTAAAGAGAATGTAGTTGCCGATGCACTTACTCGCAAGGCATTCCTTAATTCCCTAATCTTGCAGAATCCATCAACAGCTAGATCTCTAGCTATCAAAGTATCTATGACAAGCAATCCAATACTTGAGTTAGCTAAAGAGGAATCATGCCATGATCCAACCTATCAAAAGATGCTAAGGGAAATCTCTACCAAAGATCAGGATCAAAAGTTGCATGCTAAGTATCATGAATTTTCTATCAATAGTGGACTTTTCTACTATAGAACGAGGCTGTGTATACGAGCAAGCCAGTCACTTAAGCAGAAGATATTGAGGGAAGCTCATGATTCCCCTTTGACTTTAATATTTGTCTCCTCTACCATGATTATCCTCTTGCTCTCTCTTACCATGACTATAGTTGCTTGCACTATCATTATAATCATTGTTTCTATTTTTGCTTCGTTAGGTCATCTTTCAACTAATGGGGGAGAATAATAGATGGTGACATGTGATCCCCATTTTTTCATATCTTAGAGGGATATATGGACTTGTTCTATCAACCCACAAAGCATTCGGAGAATTCATTGTTTCCACTCTTTCATCTTCCCTCCATATGAGTTTGCCAAGGCCTTAATGATAGATGGATGTCCATGTTCACTTTTTCCAGCCTAGTTTTAAGAACCAGCTTTATCACCAAGGGAGAGAAAGAACTCCCATACTTCATCTGCATCCAATTCAACCCTATTTGCTATAGTTTTTCCAAAACACCCACATCAACACAAAATCGATTCCAAGAGAAATGTAAACACTACCTAACTAGTATTTTTCCTAAGTGCTTTTCCTTCTACTTGATTTATGAGGTCTTCACACATAAGCACGAGGTACCGTATCTACCATAAACCTGTAGGGATAGTGACCAAATCCACTACCCATTTGAAATCTCGAGGAAGTTACTGTATGCACATCCTCTATATCATGTGCATGTAATATATATGGGATGTATAGGGTATATTATACCCTATATATTCAATAACTAATAAAGGCATTCATCCACATGCACAAGATGAGCGATCCATATCAAATAGAAGATGCATGCACTAAGAAACATCATGACTTTTTAATATATTAGAGCATAGCTATCAATCTTAAATAGTGAAGCATCCTATCCATAGGGGCCACACATGTGATCTACAATTAGCACCTCCTCAATACCAAAGATAGATTTTTCATGCAACAGAGTGATATGCACTTCCTCTAATCGAGTCAAAAGCTTATTGCAATCAATTATGTGGTCAGCAATAAACATCTTGCAACCCCTCTCATCCAACTCCTTATTCTTTTGTTGCATTTCGTAGCCCTTAATAGGGGCACCATCAAGAAAGGGCATCATGACTATGAGGATATAGTCTCTCAAGACCTTATGCATCACATTCATCATATGGATAATTGAGTCAGTCGCCCCCCTATGGAAGGGTATGCATGCATACTAAGCCAAGTGGTGTTCTCATAGTAGTGATATCTTAGCTCTCTAATGCAAGCTAAAATTGATTGTAGTGAGAATATGAATCTCCCATGGAATAAATAGCCTTGTAAACAAAGGTCTCTGCAAACTCCTCTACAATAGACTAGGCACCTATATTCCTTACTGTCACCTTGTTGACTCATTGCGTATCCTATATAGACCACAATGCCCAATTCTTCTTTGGGCATGTAAACCAATGATTAGAGTATGGAGCTAAATATGGCTCCAAATGTAATATTCCGATTTGCTAAACACACATGTAAACTGCCTCAAATGAAAATGAAAATTGGCCCCTTATCCCCCCAGCCGATTGATGAGCTGGAGGGGGAGGGAAATAGAATGGCTAGCAAAGCTCCTTGCTGGACCTTCCTCATCACGGATCGCCATGGAGTCGACAGGTAGGGAGGAATGATCTCCCTCCCCTCCCCTATTTAAATCGAGGGGGACGTCGTGAGGAGGGAGGGTCCTCCCATGGTGAAGGAGACGAAGCTGAGAAAAACAGTCGGGGACACTGGGCATCGTGAGGGGAGAGAGTGCTGCCGCCTGCTGTGTCACCAGGAGATGCCGTTGTTAGCTGTGAGGGAGAGAGGAATGAGATACGGAGGACAAGGGGAGAAGGGCTGCCATTGCCGTGTAGAGGGAGCCGCCATCCGACTGCCAAGAGGGTGAGGAGGTGATCTTCGTGCCACGCTGCCTCTTGGGGAAGTCATTTCCCCCATGTGTAGAAGCTCCCTGAAGCATCTGGAAGCTTCTAAGGGGGCTTCATAAGCCCCCTTTCCCCCCCTCATAAAAGGTTTAACCCTTAGGCTCCCTTTCTTATAAGCCTTTAAGATTACCCCCCTGGAATTTCCCCCTTAGGGCTCTATAAGCCTTTCCCCCCCCCAAAATTCTCCCTACTATTCCCCCCCTAGGTTTTAAATTCCCTTTTCCCCTTCAGGCCCTCCCTTGGCTTTGGGAACCTACCCCCCCCCCCCCCCCCCGTGTCTTATTCCCCTAAGCCCTTTTCACCCCCTTATAAACCTTTTAACCTTTTTTACCCCCTCATAACTCTTTTATTTCCACAAACCCCTAAGCTTTTTCTTAATCCCCCATTATTATCAAAATCCAAATCATCATCATGGCCTTGGATGATATCCCGTAAGGAAAAAGGTAGCCCGTGAGATAAAAGATAGGGAGGGAAAGTAAAGGGAGTGAAAAGAAGGAGTGAAGGAGGAAGAGTGGGAAAAAGATAAAAGATAGGGAAGGAAGTAGAGGATAAGGAAGTGAAGTAAAATATAAGGAAGGGAAGTAGGGAGGACTGAAGGGAAAAAAAGGGAGTAGTGTGAAAGAAGTAGAGGGTGAGGAAAAGGTAAAGAAGAGTAAGAAAGGAGTAAAAGAGTTAGAAAAGAAAAGGAATAGAGGAAGGGCAAGGAAGGAGAATAAGTGTCTTCTATTCCTTTACCCCAAGTCAAGTCCTCCAAGGGTTCCTGAGGTTGCAAAACCACGCTCACCCATAAACTTTTTTTCCACAGAGATGGTGGAATTCCAGAAGAAAGAGAAAAATGCTATCTCACATTTGAATTACGATGCTGCCTAAGAAAGTCCAAGGTGTAGCTACGCGAGGGTCATCTCCCGATATCCATGTGGATATCTCACCCCAAAACCAGGTTTTTCTTCTTGGCTTTAATTCGGTTTTTAGTCGATCATGCAAAGAGAAATTGTTAGGGATAGGATATATTTGTCCGAGTTATTTATAATGAAGGATTTTAGCTTATTTAAATGAATGATAATGTATAGGACTTAGTTTCCTTCGAATTGCATCAAGCATTATAAATTACGAGCAGATTATCCATTTACTATAGTAGTATATTTTAGTTAAATCCTAAAGATATAGAAATTATATCTTGCACCATTAGTCTTATTCCTTTCACAACAAATCATTGTAAATGGTTAAGTTCATGAAAGGTTTCTTTCGATGCTCAAATTACTAGGAAGTTATCTTTGCTAATTGCACATCTTAGCAAGGCAAATATTGTTATTTGGCATGAGTTCATCTGTAAGGGAAACGGAAGTTAAAATTAAACTGTATTGACTGGAAAGTAAATTGTCACAAGGATAGCAAAAACCGTGACAAGACGATTAATATTACCTTCCAAAAGATAACTAAACTAATCTAAACATAGAAATATTCATACCCTAAGCACTTGACTACTTTCCTTACTGTAGGGACAATAAATTCGTAAAGATAAGGAACTAGGGTTTGTCCCTAAGGTTCTTTAAAAAAAAAGAAACCCTAGGCCTGACATACGTCAATTTAAAGGATCTAAATAGATTACTCCATCGCAGGACTTGCGCAACAAGTACGAAATCATTTAGTCTTGTGATTGATTCACAAGGAGAAAGGGTAAAAACCCTCATCAAGGATGGTAGATCCCTACGCAAGTTATCTTGAAAAAGGACGTATTTTTGGATATCCTTCTAAATAAGGAATGTTGTAAACCGGAAACTAGCATATCTAAGGAACTTAGGGTTGACCAAGTTGGGTTAATAAGGTACGCCCTACACCGGAATGTAAAATATCTTGCCAATTTTACAAGATACCTTGGGAACGAGTGCTGATACACTCAAAAGGAAAGAACACTTCCTTAGCAGTTTGCCAAACAACACGACTGATTAATGGAAATGTTTGTGCTTGCTAGAGATTTTAGGGCTCTGTTTGAATATGAATCACAAATTAAATGATTACCTATACTTCAGGTTAAAGGCCTGAAGGGAGAGGCAGCTTCAGTTACCCCCGACTGCCTGCCTGACCCTAACCAAGGGGGTTGTTGACCGCGCCGGGAACGTGGACCGAACCCCCCGCGAGAGGTCTCTCCGTTGAGTTCTACTTGGAGCAGGAGGACGCTTGGGTGCCAGGGGGGCTCTGGCCGTAAATCCCTCGCCTTCCGGGTCCTGCACAAGAGGCTAACGTGACTCGGGATTGGATCTCGAGGCCCGCATACTAGTTTACGGGCGGAAGCTTGGAATAGTGATCCCTGGGAATCACTGGATAGCCTTCGGGCGGATTATGGACAAGCTTACGGGCGGAACTCCTTGTATTTCAAAGACAAAATGATGAAATGTTAAAAGAACTTGCTTGATATTGTTTTTCTATGTCACGTGATAAGATTACGTGAAGGAACCAGTGCTTAACAGGGTTAATTAAAGAAGCTGATTGTTATATGTCAAATTAATGTGTTAGCTAATTACATAACTAAAACAAACCAAGGAAAGTGCGGAGGATGGTCCATGGGTCCGTCCTACGGTTGGGTGGTCCCGGTTAGCCGGGAACTTTTCTCAAAAATCTCGAAGAATAGCGGAATGATCATCATCATCAAAACGAATAACGAGAACGATGACCTAGAGTTACGTCTTACCCGATTTACATTGTTTTAGGGGAACGGAATGGGACTATGCCTTATGGCAGAGAGGTTGAGCCTTGCATCCCTCTCGTTTCCCATTCTCCTTGAACCAAGTGCAACGTAAATCCACTTCGGACCTGGTGTTTCTGCATAAAGTAGTTCGCTCAGGTCTGACGCTAGTTGCTGTTAGATAATGACCAGTCAGGAAAACCCTAATTCCGGTCGATCCTAAGTGGGAACGGCCAGGATACTTCCGCTACATGGCAGACGCGGAAAGACCTAGATCGAAAAACCTGTAACATTCCATGGGAGTGTCGGGCGGAGTTTTCTAGACATCCTTTCCAATGGACTGCAAAGACGTGTCCTAGATGATACTAGGAGACACGTTACAGTTGGTATCAGAGCCGACCAACAACGGAATTGTTTTTATGAGATCTCAATAAAATGAAGTAAAGAAATTGTTGTTGTCCAAACATTTTCTCATCTTCAATGCTGTCTTGCAGAACTATGAAGCGTGGAACAAGTTTTTGGTATTTCGGGTCATGTTTATGACTGCAATGCATTCTCCCCTTTATAGACAAAGAATTGGGATGATGAACATCTTGGAGCAGATTTATAATCCATCACCTTTATACATAGAACGAAGATGGACGGGGTCTTCAGGAATCTACTATATAGCCGCCCACCGGTTTGCTTATCTACAGACTAACCTAAAGAGGATCAAGTGATTGGAAGACTTGAAAGTCGTGAAGCTGTTCATTTTTGTGGTAGCTCACGTAAATTCGACTTTACATATTCAAGGTCGGAGGGTTGAAATGAACTCATATGTATATGAGGAAGTAACCCGTGTAATCCCAGCCGAGAGGATTAAAGTGTTGGGCCGCCATGAGAAGTATGGATTCCAACGGAAAGGGTATCGTGAACTTCCAATGAATTATCGATTCCTAAAGATCCATGACCCAAAAACCCTACTATTACAGAGTTCCTGTAGACAAATGCAATACAATGTTGTTCTCTCCAAACTGAATGTAATGATTGGCCTATCATCACACGAAATGTCGTATTCAAAAAGGCTATGCCCATGTAAATACAAATAAATACTTCTTTTTATCAATATCTGGCTGTGCATAAGAGTTGTTAAAAAGTTAAGTAGCTACATTGTTTACGAGATAGCTGAACTAAAAATGAAAAGCTAACGTCGATTATCATATAATAAATGTTAAGAAAACTTTTATCTAGGCACAACCCCAGGTACAGGTTCCAAATTCGCCTCCTACATCAAGTATTGCTATGACCTAGGAGAAGAAGTTCCTCCTCAAGCAGATAAAGCCACCCGAGTTTGACGGGAGAGGCAGATTCGTCCAGGCTGATGTTGAAATTTGGATTGAATCCATGGAGGATTACTTTGAAGCAGTTGGTACTGCACCTACCAATCAGGCCATGCTCGCCAAGTTAAAGCTCACCAGCGAAGCCAGACTTTGGTGGAAGCGAATATTGGCAATGTCCCAAGCCAGATTTTCTCTATATTCAAAAATCGCGTCTAAATGTGCGTCTATGAGGCCTTTTTGTTGTAGCGAGCTTGCCAAGTATCAAAATAGTAACCAATTTAAGTAATGGAAACTTTGTACTTTCCCACAGGGTGAGCAAGACGTCTATGTGTGAGTCAAAACAAAATCCTAGTGAGGATAGCTAGAGAGTTCCAAAGGAACTACTTAGGGCACATTAGGACAAAAGAAAACTACATAGTAGGAATCCTCCTAGAACGATAGTAGATACTCCAGCTACTACTAGGAACAATACAACAACCTTTAAAGCTTTTAGAGCTAGAATTATATCCAAAAGGAAGAGGATACCCATTGCATATAATTGGAAGCAACAATGGAGAGGTAGCACCAAGCTGTATGGGTTTCTAAAGCGTTACTACATGCTCAAGGGTATTATGTAGGAAAGTAATGCATTTGGTTGCCTAAAGTGCCTGCAGAGCCACCTCCATTGACTATAGCTCGATTCCCATTGAAGTCAAAGAGGAAAATCCAAATAGAGAACTAGGTCACATAGCAAACACTTGAGCAAAAAAAAACAAACAAGTTAGGGACTAAAAGCTCTTTCTTGTGACACGTGAGTTTGCAATTCTAGAAGAGAACCTGCTTGAGATGCCTACTAATCCACATAAAGAAATTGTGGTGCTTAGGAAGTTAGAAACCCAAGAGGAGGAAATAAAGTAGCCACGTCCATGTATTACTACTCAATTTAAAAGATAAAATCCAAGGAGGGCATGATGGAGCCATTGAATTTTAATAAGTGACAATGTGAGGCACTTGTTGGTCAGTCCTTTGTCCTCCAAGCTCAAACAAAAGAGCTTGAAGCAGCAGTAAGATAATGCAACTACTCAATCCACTAAAAGAATCCACAAGAGACAACCAAGAAAATATGAAAAAATCAATAACCACCCTCTAATAGTGTTTTCCATGGCAAATGTAGAAACACTAAATTTGAGACTACTTCCAATCTGTCTCAAGATCCAAGCGTATATTTATCTTTCAATTCCAAGGTGGCGCAAGTTGATGCATGCTACCTTTCATGATGAGGGTCAAGGGACTTACACCCATCTTGGAGGGGAGTAATGCTAATGGTGCGCAGATCGGACGCAGGTAGCTCACGTAGTGAATTCCCAAAGGTCCCCAAGAACAAAGCACTCTACTTTTTAGCACAAAAACCAATGTGAAAGCAAGCACGACATGAGACAAGAGACAAATTGGGTTCAATCTCCCCCATGCCTTGTGTGAGCGCTTCACAAAGCATGTATTTAATATATATTTCAAATCTTTTTGCTCAAAAATAGCCCAATTACAAAAATATGACAAGCTTTTAGCTTTTGAGTTTGCTTTCTACCAAAAATAGGAAAATAAAGCTAATGGACGGTGCCCAAAGAGTCTGGCACGCCCAATCTCAATGTCCAAATAAAAATAACATATCCAGGCGCATAAGCGCATACAAAATAATAATAAATAATCGATGTCTCTATAGACATAATCAAAATATAGGCGTGACGCCTATCAAAATATAGTCGAAAGGTCGAAAACCCGCTAGACTCCAATGCTTTCCTCCGCACTGCTACTATCTCTACACATCAACTGAAGCATTCACAATCGTTAGTAAAATAACACAATTAAACCGACAAAAGTGAATACCTAGCAGTCTTCAGCTTCATAAATAAATCAACTGGTTAGAAATAAATCCTAACCTTAATTTATTACGAGTGCGCACTCTAAACTCATAAACGTTTATTAATTTAATATGCATTTTGCGGAATCACCCGCTATGGAATCACCCATGTACACACTAAATTAATGAAACGCCCGAAAAGGACAGGCGTCCCCATCAACTTCTCGCACAAAGAATCCTCTTTGCGTATGAGCCCCGGTCATCTAAGTTTACGGAATCCACCGTAAAACCTCACGGAATCCACCGTGGAATATGCCTCCTGGCATCAGCTAATGATAAAAAGCAAAGAAGAATGCAAAGTGAATTGTTAGATTTGTAATTCACGATGGTAGGAGCTATCTTAGTTGGAGTTGGTTACTAATCCCAAGATAGATTCTTGGTTACTAATCCCAAGATAGATTAATAAACCCTATTTGACAACTACGGGGTGCTCAAGTTATTGATGCCAACGAGGTTATCCAAAGTGTGGTGGAATATAATAAATTTTATTTATCATATTTTCTTTTCTCTTCTTCTTTTACATAATTCTCTCTATCAACCTATCGGCTGCCTAAAAGGGGCGACGTTCATGAAGGAAGGTTTAAAGCCTTATTCTATTGGAGTGTTTCGTATCCAACGTTTAATCTCGAGGAGCTGCAGGGCCTATGTGTAATCTTGTCCATACAAGTCAAGGGATAATCGCAGGGATGAGGTGGCCCAAGGTCATTATCTATTCGGCCAGCTAGCGGTGTGCGTCATATCGAAGGGTTAACCTCGAGGAGCTCTAGGTCCTATTAGTGGTGTGTTTCAGGTATAATTCCAAGTAGGACAACCTGTTAGGCCTTGGTCGTCCCTCCATTCGGCTGAGATGGTGCTACACAGCTATGGCAGAGGTTCATGTATGGGGCCGGTCTGCATTATTTGTATCGGTATTACGAATCTCTTAACGTCAATAAAAGGACAACTGGAAGGGCTGGACGTACAGATCGCCACACGGGATTTAGGATATATTGCAAACCAGGACGTGCAGGAGCCCATGATAATTGATCAGTACTGATCACCGCTGTACATCCTAGTAACAGGGTAAGACATCGATAGAACATGGCCGTGCCCAAGCACCTGGTGTTCCTTGTGCGTCGAAACAACTATGGTCCTGTATTATTGGGCTTTGTTTGGATGACGTCGATGATGAGCATAATATTATCGACGTCGCCGGCCGCTGCTGGACAGCGGCCTCAGAGAGATCTTGGCGCGGCTATTCCACCTTTCGCCTTTGGTGGAGGTCAAGGGGGCGGCGGATCATCAGATGACGAGCCTGGCATGGCACCGGTAGGATCTTCGACAAGTCCACCCCAGAGAATGGTGCCATCGCCACCGGCCCCGGCACCACCATCTGGCAGTGCGCCAGGTGGCACCGGAGGTGACGGCAACAATAACGACCCTGCCATCCAGGAAGCCCAGGAAGAGGCCGCCTCTCTTTTAGGGAGCACGGGCGTAGAGCTGAGTGGCACGGTGTCCGCCAGCGACGTGCTCTCTCTCTGCCAACAGTTGGTAGACACCGGCAGCCTTGACTTCTCCGCTACCGTCACCAGCAGCAGTTCAGGGAAGTCGAAAAAGGAAGATTTCCAGGTACAATATTAGATATGTGTATATACATACCGACTTCTTCTGGTCTCCCTCCTCCTGCAATGAAGGATATCGTTAGCTAGCCAATCCTTATCTCTCTATATATTGATTCAATGCATGGCTGGCTGGCGCAGGTTCTGTCAATCGGCGGCTGTGGATCAAGCGCTGACGATGTGCAGGCTTTGGTCGCTGGTGCAGGCAGCGATACAAGCGCCGTAAGCATCTAAGAATTAGTAACTATTCAGCTGCTTCAATATGCATGCATGTGTAACTTCATGAATCGACATCCTGAATTCAACACAGTCGATGGATATAGGTTATATCCTGAGTTCAATCTTTGATTTATCGTAAAATAGTATTTCATGCATGTGTGCAGTTGATCTGTTCCAGCTCTTCCTCGGACTGCTACCTGTTCGACGCAACGGCCAGCTCGGCCAGCTTCCACACCGCATCCGGCCTTGATGATCTGTCTCCCTCACGCACTGGCAAAATGATAAGGGGTGCCACAGTGCCTACTACTGGTGCAAGAAAGCAGAGTGGAGCTCGTTCCCTCGATCGTCCTGCCAGATTGTTCCGCATCAACCATAACTAGGGCCAAATATAATCGGCTGGCTCCTCATGTCCAGCAATGAGAACATCGCCTCATCTTTCAGCGATATTTGTTTTCCAAACCAGTAACTTATTACACGTTCATTATTTTGCTATACCTTGATCTCACTATCCTACTAGGCAGATGAGTAACTTGCGTCTTTTCAATCTCTCACGGGCCTACAACAACCATGTCAAACTTATGTGATTGTGGTCATTACTTCTTGCATACTTTTGAACAATGGAGAGAGAGAGAGAGAGTGTGTGTGTGTGTGTAGATCCGTATAACATGTAATGTATTACCCTAGTAACGTTTTTATATAATGGAGATAGTGCTAGTTCACACATTCTTATTAGAGTCCAATCGGTCGGACAATGATTATACGTACTAAGAGTAGGGAGTGGAGAGCTTGGAAGTGCATGAGTCCATAGATGGGATGGCAGTGCCAAGGTAATATTCAATTTATAGGCTTAGATAAGCCACTTTTGGAGCTTTTCAAACCCTTTCCATGTGTTGCTCAGCTTTAATGGTCATGAAAGTTAGAAGGAACGATATTTGGAAAGTATATCAATATGAGATTGCATGCCCTAGAGCTTTTTGAATGGACACATTTAAAACAAGGGTGATGTCACACTTTTTGTTGGCTATACTTTTTAGATGTATAGTAAACAAAGTGAGTTGCATGTAGCATCTCGTTTAAGCTTTGTACTTGCTGTAAAAGGAGCTAACTTTGCTTACTAGACATTGGAAAAGTCTAGACATGAACTTTTTGTGGCACGGTCCTAAGTGGAAGTTGTATTTCTAGATGACCATCATTGAGACCCATTTAATAAAAGACAAATTAATGTTCAACTCTCCTAATCATAACATCTTAAGGCCCTTTATTTTCTTAAAAGTTATTAAAATACACTGACATATTGGCCACTCATTTTCTCAAAGGTAATTAGAATCATATATTAGAGTAAATTAACATCATACATTGCCATTTGGTTTTGTCTTTATTTCATCTTCGAATTCCCATCTTTGTAGATAGTGGGTCTCTAGTACAAACTTGATGCAATCCTTTGTCTCTACCATCTAAGCACCTCATATATACATGCTATTTTGAACATAATCAAACAAAGGATCTAAGAAGATTGGTAAAAACATACTAATGTGGCACATTTATTTTTTTAAATAACAAAATATCATGATAGTAATGAGGAAAAGTCATGATGAGTGGTAAACTTTTAGCAAACCTTATTAGATTTTTTTGGATACTAGAAATTTTGAATCTTGTTTTAAAGGGATATCCATTCACATGGAGAAAGTTTAAAAAATCTAGATTTGTGGACCTTGGCAAAGTCTTAGAGAGTTTCCTTATCATAGACATGTGCTAATTTGAATATATTGATTAGAGGACATCAAGAGATATTTGGCTCAAAGCTAGTTTTTGCAAACTTGTCTAGTCAATTATGTAACTAGAGCTATTTTTTGCAAACTTTTCTAGAAAAGTAAGTGTGTTGAAAAAGTTATTTGTGTGAAATAAGACATATGGAGACCACATCTAAGAACACGGAAATATTGCATTAACAACTACAATCTAGCAAATAAAATTTGAGATGTTGTAATGAAACCATGTGCTTCTTGGTTGAAATGAAAACTCTAAGTGGCAAATATGTCTCTCTCACTTCAACAAAATGAAAGCACAGATGGAGTTCAGTGGATGCACTTTAATGACCATGTATATAGTCATGCTCATAACCACATGTAATAGTATAAGTAATTTTTGAACTTGGACTAGAAACTCATACTATACACTACTTATTAACACAATTGTAGGTGTAATTTAGTTTTGCATGGTTGCATGAAATGAGAGTACTTGTCCTAAAAAAATAGACAACTTGTTTAAGAAAATCCCTCTCATTTGCAATCTATCAATATGAATGTGCATTAAACTTGCAAATAGAATGATATATAAACCTGCATATAAACATCATATTTATTGCATGGCTACTTATCTATATACTACAAGGGAATAAGCACATTGACACCTGATCTGAGGTATTTTATGAACTAACAAAAGCCTTGTGAGTATTTAGGTGAGCACATCTACTTGTGTGACACATATCCATGCCTATAATCGTGTTGAATTTACATGTACTAAATTCAAATATAAACATGCTTATAGATGGTCTACTTTCAACTATTTAAGAAACTAGGGAGCTATTAGTTCTAGAATGGCACCTCCATTTTGAGTTGCAAACGTACAACCAAGACTTGCTCGGTTTGTTTTCTTAAAAACATATTTACATCTACCAAAACCAACATGTAACAATTAAGTAATTCACAATAAATAGACTGAGATACAAAACACTTCTCTTAAGCTATAATTGGTGAAACTTTATTCTATAAATGAATACACAAAAAAGAAAAATGATACATTTTAATCATTGGCCAATGGAGCTATAACTTAAAAAGGGACATGACATCCTTAGTATTTTGATAATTGGCCAATGGAGCTACAACTTAAAAAGGGATGTCACATCCTTACATTTGCAAACTCACCTCTCCGCTCTACAATTCATCTCTCTTTTCTCTTCAAATCCCTTCAATAGGTAGATTTTATCATTTTGATACACATTTTTTAAATCCATGTTTTGCATTTGTTTCTATGAACATAAAAACCAATAAAAAAGATATTGGTGCTCCTCTTTTAGATTCTATATTATCAAATATTTAAAAAATTTCTTTGAAAAAATCATGTGTAAAGAGCTAGTCATATGCAATCTCCTTTCCTTTCTCCTTCATCATTTTGCTCAACATGCATTTTCTTAAAAGTTGATGGTAAACTTCCTCTAAATATGTAAGATGATTATATTGATTTTAGCAATTGAATCTACCCATCAAAATTTTCGTGGATATTCTTCCATCCTTCATCATCAATGTCTATTCCCTAGCATAAACAATCAGCTCGTCTACTATTATGGCTCATTCCCCCTTCTTTGAGATCACATTGAGGTGAACTACCATTATTGCAATCCTTCAAGGCAATTGATCCATGGACCTTCCTTGAATACATCCTCTAGGTACTTACCTTGATCATTGAATAATACTATATTATGGAATTTGGGAATTCCCATGCACTTTGGGAACCCCCAATACCTTTATTATTTGACCACATGGTCAAATCTTGTTGTCTTACTTAAAGATGGAGTCTACCCTAAATACTATATAAGATACCTTTTCAAGTCCCACTTTTAAAGATGGATCAAGATTTAGCTACGTGGTCGAATATTTATCACGTTTGAATTTGGGACTCGGAAAACTCCCAAATTCTCTAATATGGTGTTAAATGGTCCTTCTTTGACTACCAACAATCTTCATTGATAGAATGAGCTCATAGAGTTTTTTTGGAGGCCCCATGGGACCCTCCTCTTATCTCCATAACACCATCCCCTCTTCATCAAAGTACACACGGTGATAGTATGAGTATGAGTACTAATGGGTAGTTTATTGTACTGATGGGATCTATCACATTACTAGGGATTGCAACTTCCCACCCCATGATACTTTATGACCATGTAGCCATCTCTAGAATACCTTCCACTTCCATGCAATGTCTTGTATATGGAAAGGTGTGAGTCTCCCACCCTCCCATTCCTCCCTTGGCACCCTATGATTCCCAAGTGACTTTGCTAGTACTCTTTGATATTTTGCTAACTACTCCACTTGGTGCTTTCTTCAATAGCCTTCCACCTACCTCCAACCACTATTTCAATCCTCCCTACTTCTTTGACATCCTAAACCCTCTCCCATCTAGTGCACATGGGGATTGACACAAATACCCCAAGAACCATCCATAAGACTAATATATGGCAATTTCACCACCATACCATCAATGGTGAATGCCACCTCTAAAGTCCATGTCATCAACACCAACACTATGAAAATTTGTGTAGTATGGGGTATGCTACAAGTTGTACCAATATTGTGAGGCACTTGATTCACACTTTTACCATGTATTTGTAGTACTAACATCAACAAAAACAAAAGTAGTCATATGCTAAGCATGATTCAGTCATGATAAAAGCACTATAGACTACTGAGATCCAAGTAAAGTTGATTGATGCTCTATACCTTGATCATTCTCACAAACATAAGTTTTTATCTTCATATTTTCATCCTATATGATACAAATGTCAAGATATTATTGTTTATCTCAAGTACAAGTTGCAAGAAAATAATTTAAAGGTTTCAATTACATCATGAATTGTTCATTGAAACTCTTCTACTCCAAGCAATTGTCAGATAGATGGGTCTCAATGATCTTGATGTAAGATGTTAATTGCTTTCTAATTTTGCATCTTATATGAGAGAGGAGTACATGTAGTCTTTTCTTTTCCTTGTTTACATGATGGATTTTTCCTCGTCAAGGGAAATAGAAACATGGCATTATACAACTTCTTCAAGTTCTTTCTTTACGTTATGATAATCCACAAAGTATCACACTTTTAAAATGTACATGTTTCCTATCTTATATGTGTAACAACTCCGAAAGGATAAATAGACCATTCGCATATGAAACCCTCTTAAGGGTAGGATAATGATAGGGATAGTTCCTTTTAATGATATAAAAGCAACTTCTCTTAAATTTCCCCTCTCCTCTGGCCTCGACAGTCGATCTGGAGGAAGAGGGGGATTAGTAAGTAGGCAAGCTCCTTGTTGGAGCTTGCCACGGCAATGTTACATGCCTGTCGACATGCAAGGGGGAGGAGGATCTTATCCCCTCCCCTATATGATTGAGCGGGGGCCACAGGTTGAAATATGATGGAGGGGTAGAGATCATGAAGAAAAGGCTGCGCATGCTATTGATGTGAGGGGATCGAGAGGGAGATGGAGAGGCTGTCGCTGCTATTGCAAGAGGGGAGAGGTGGAGACGTCGAGTATCGCCAGGCTATCATCGGCCTCTGCCATCGCAGCCCGCAACCACTTTGTCAGCACCCCGTCCACTTTCCACTGTTTTTTTCCCCCCTGCAACATGTAGAAGCTTCTAAAAAGGAGCTTCATAAGTCCCCCTTTCCCCCCCAAAATAACTAAAAGGTCTTATTACCTTCCCCCCCCGTGTTTAAACTCATAAGCCTCCTTTTCTCCCCTTAGCCCCTTTCCCGTGGATATTGAACCCCCCCCCCCCCCTCCCCGTGTTTAAACTCATAAGCCCCCTTTTCTCCCCTTTGCCCCTTTCCCGTGGATGTTGGAAACCCTTTCCCCCCGTGTTTAAAATTTTCTTTTAGCCTCCCTTCTCTTGAGGCATCTTGAAACCCTTACCGTGGCCTCTTGAAACCCCTGTCCTCCAAATTTTCCCTAAGGGTCCTTAGACCCTTACTTATAACCTTTAAGGTTACTTTTTCCTTGGAGTTTCCCCTTTAGGGTTTTTCTCCCATAAAAGGTTACTCCAAATAACATTTCCTTTTCCCCCCATGTTTTGTTAAAATCCCCCTTAGGCCATGCAAAAATACCCCTTGGAACTCTCTCACACCTTGTTTCTTTTCCCACACGTAAAAGAAAGAGGAATGTTAAGGGTCGTTTGACACCTTCCTTTTCCACTCAAAAAGTCTCGTAAGGAATTCCACACCTTTTCATTCCTCGTTTGTGCGAGTCATTACAAGGCCATTAATCCCCTCCCATGGCTTTACTGGGTCTTATCCGCAAAAGATTTTGAAACACCCCTTCTTTCGAAATCCCTACTTCAAGGAGGGAGCCTTCTAAAACTACTTTCGACAGACGGTGCAAGGGAGCGACGGTGGAATTCCAAAGAGGAGTTGTAAAGCTGCTTCCATGTCCGAAAGACTACAATTGCGATGCCTCCTAAGAAGGTCCAAGGCGCAATCGTGGGAGGGTCATCTCCGGGCATCCACGTGGACATTTCATCCCAATCCGAGGTTTTCCTTCCTAATTTTTATTTGGTATTGTTGTAATTCAATCACGTAAGGTTAATTGTTAGAAATGGGATATATCTTTTCTCCTAGATGTTCACGACGAAGGAACTTAATCATTAATACTTTCAATAAAATATGCAAAATAAAGAAAGCATAAATGCATTTTTGGCAAATAGCCTTATGCATTGAAATGATTTAAAAATTAGATTAATGTCCATTAAAATAGTATACTTCATTTAAGCCTAGATATATAAACTACATATCGCACTATTAACCCATATCCTCTTGGCAATGAATCATCATGGAAAGTACAAAGCATGAAATAATTCTTACGACGCATGATTCTAGGAAATTATCGTTTGTCAAAATTATCAAGTAAAATGTTGCTTGTTTAGCATGAGATTTGTTTGCAATGTATAGGAAGATTAGTTGAAACTAACCCAACTTATGCGACCTTAAATTGATAAGTTAGGGTTGAAAAATCAAATTACGCATAGACAAGAAGTCATGTGAAAATGATCAAGTAATTATTTTCTAGAGTTAAACAAATTGGCATAAACCTAAAACACCTAAATAGTGGAGTACTCGTTTGAAATGAGTTAAATTCCAAGAAACGCCTATACCTTAAATACTTGCCCACATTCACTGAATGTAGGGACAATGAAAATGTAATTGGAAAGTGAACTAGGGTTTGTCCCTAAGAATCTTACAAGACGGAGCTTGAAACTCTAGGATTGACAACGTCAGCCTAATGTAATCAGGAATAGATTGTTTCGTGACTCCGTCAATGAGTAGGATAAGTCTCATGGTTTGATGTGACACTTGCGCAACAAGTGCGTAGTCATACGATCTTCTGATTGGATCACAAAGGAATGGCCAAATTCTTGCAATGAGGTTGGTGGGTCCTTACGCAAGTTATCTTGCAAGAGGATGAATAATCATCCTAATTTAGTATCTTTCTTGAGTAAGGAAGATTGATTGGAAAATAAAAACTAGCCGATAAACTGAAATAACCAATGAACTTAAGGTTTGACCAAGTCGGGTTAAAAGGGTACGCCCTAATCCAGGATATAGGGATCTTGCGAAGTTGCAAGTCATCTCGGATCGAGTGCGCACGCATTCGAAAGGAAGGATTCATTCCTTAGCAGTTTGCCAACAAAAACGGTCAATGGAAATGTTTGTGCTTGCTACAAATTTTAGAGCACTGTTTGGCTTTGTTTAATCGATCAATTAAAAGATAAATGGATATCTATACTTCAGGTTAAAGACCTAAAGGGAGTGGCAGCTTCAGTTACCCCCGACTGCCTGCCTGACCCTAACCAAGGGGTTGTTAACTGCACCGGGAAAGTGGACCAAACCCGCCGCGAGAGGTCTCTCCGTTGAGCGCTACTTGGAGCACGAGAACGCTTGGGTTCCAAGGGGGGCTCTAGCCGTAAATCACTCGTCTTCTAGGCCCTGCACAAGAGGCTAACGTGACTCGGGATTGGATCTTGAGGCCCGCATACTAGTCTACGGGCGGAAACATAGATTAGTGATCCCTATGGATTGCTGGATAGCCTTCAGGTGGATTGTGGATAAGCCTACGGGCTGGAATTCTTTGTATTTCAAAGATAAATATGATAACCTGTTAATAAGGAACTTGTCTGATATTGTTTTTCTATGTCAAGTGATAAAATTATGTGAAGGAACCAGTGCCTAACGGGTTAATTAAAGAAGATGGTTGTTACATGTCCAACTAATGTATTAGGTAATGAAATAACTAAAACAACCCGAGGAAAGTGCGAAGGATGGGCCATAGGTCTGTCCTACAGATGGGTGGTCCCGGTTGGTCGGGAACTTTTCTCAAATCACGATGGACAGCAGGAAGATCGTCAAAGAACACGAACAACAAAAGCATTGACCTAAAGTTATGATTGAACCCGATTTAGGCTGTTTTAGGGGAACGGAATGGGACTATGCCTTATGGCAGAGAGGTTGAGCTTTGCATCCCTCTCATTTTCCATTCCCCTTGAACCAAGTGCAACGTGAATCCGCTTCGGACCTGGAATTTCTGCGTAAAGTAGTTCGCTTGGGTACGACGCTAGTTGCCGCTAGGAAATGACCAATAAAAAAAAACCTCATTCAGGTCGATCCTAAGTGGGAACGGCGGAATTCTTCTGCTACGTGGCAGATGTGGAAAGCCCTAGATCGCAAACCCCATAACATTCCATGGGACTGCTGGGCGGAGCTTTCTAGACATCCTTTCTGATGGACTGCTAAGACGTGTCCTGAAGTTACAAGTGGATACGTTACAGTCAACCAACAACCGAATTTTTTTTATGAAATCTTAATAAATTGAAGTAAAGCAAATGTTGATGTCCTAAACATTTCCTTACCTTCAATTCTATCTTGCAGAATTACGAAGTGTCGAACAAGTTCTTAGTATTTCGAATCATATTTATGACTGCAATGCATTCTCCGCATTATCGATAAAGGGTTGAGATGATGAATATCCTACAGAAAATCTATAATCCATCACCTTTGTACATGGAACGAAGATGGACGGGTGCTTCATGAATCTACTGTATAGCCACCCACCAGTTTGCTTATCTACAAACCAACCTAAAGAGGATCAAGTGGTTGGAAGACCTAAAAGTCATGAAGCTGTTCATTTTTGTGGAAGCTCACGTAAACTCAACTTTACATATTCGAGGTCGGAGGGTTGAGATGAACTCATATGCATATGAGAAAGTAACCCGTGTAATCTCCACCGACAGGATTAAAGTGTTAAGGCGCCATGAAAAGAACGAGTTTCAAAGGAAAGGATACCCTGAACTTCCAATGACTTACCGATTCTTGAAGATCCATAACCCGAAACCATACTATTATACAGTTCCTGTAGATAAATGTAATACAACGTTGTTCTTCCCAAACTAAATGTAACAGTTGTCTTATCATCGCAAGAAATGTTGTATTCCGAAAGGACTATGCCCATATAAATACATATAAGACTTTTTTTTATCAACGTTTGATTGTGCATGAGAATTGATAAAAAGTTACGTAGCTACATTGCTTACGTGATAGCAGAATTGAAGATGTAATATAAACCAATAACGTTTATCGTATAATAACGCTAAGAAACCTTTATCCAGGCACAACCCCAAGTACAGGTTCCTAGTTCGCCTCCTACATCAAGTACTGCTGTAATCCAAGAGAAGAAGTTTCTTCTCAAGCAGATCAAGCCACCGGAGTTTGATGGGAGAGGCAGGCCCATCCAAGCCAATGCTGAAATTTGTATTGAATCCATGGAGGATTACTTTGAAGCAGCCAGTACCGCACCTGCCAATCAGTCTATGCTCGCCAAGCTAAAGCTCACCGGCGAAGCCAGGCTTTGGTGGAAGCAATGGTGTAGGGATCAAGGGATCGCGGAGGATCCGTTACCTGGGAGAAGCTGAAGAAAGTCGTGCAGGAAACATACTTACCATATGCATATCGCACGCAGAAAATGAATGAGTTCTACAAGCTAAAATAGCTCAAGCCCATGCTTGATGCATACTATTCTAAATTTGTCTCACTTCTTAAGTCCAAATTTTGTGCCGGTTTAAATCCATCAGCAAATACCCGTCTCGAATCTATGCCTCCATCAGATCTTTAGGACGCACTCATTCAAGCAACGCCTATAATTGAAGAGGTGCAATCTAGACCAAGGGGTAACAAAGCTTGGTCTTATAATGACCCGAACAGAGGAGCATTCAGACCTCAGATAAAGAGAGTTCAAGGTCATAATCAGGGACAAAGAAAGAAAGCAAGGACTAATAACGTCAAAAACTTTGTTCCTACTCAAAGCAATGGCCGAAACCTCTGTTGTTTCCATTGCTAGGAACCCTATCACTTCAAGAGGCAATGTCCCAAGCTTGGTGGGGGACATCGCCAAGCACCTTCCGAAGGAATGGGCCGTGGTCAAGGAGCCACTACCCGAGGCAGAGGAAAAACCGCCTGTATTGCCAATAGGCAAATGTGTGAAGAAGAAGAAGAAGAAGAAGATCCGACCATGGAAGCAGAGTTCGAAAGGGTGATAGTCCATACCGCTCTACACAAGAAAGGGCCGAATCGCTAGTTCTCGGTGATTCACACACCGTCGAACTATCAAGGTAAAAGTTTCAAGACCTTGATTGATTGTGGTAGTACACATTCCTTTATCTCACCAGCATGTGCAAAAAGATTAGGAATAGCCACATTAGAAGCAACTACCTTGCTTGTGGAATTGGCAAATGGTGGTGAGGTTACTTGTACTAGGCAAACTGCTAAGGTGGAATTCTTTCTGGAAGAAAAAAAGACTTCGATCAAATTGAGAGTCATGAATTTAGGTATCCATGAGTGTCTACTCAGAATGGATTGGCTTAAGCCTAATGATGCCCACATTCATTGTGGAAAGGGTCATGTTTCCTTTCAAAAATCTGAAAGGAAATTAGTCACAACTCAAGGTGAGGCTAGAGTGCCAAGAATCCAATTGGCCAAAGTATCTTGGATTATAAAAGGAGTTAGAAAAGGATTACCTATCTACTTGATCAAACTCAACAAGTTAGATAAGAAACAAGAGTCTAATGAAGGACCTTCTTGGCTAAAGGAATACATGGACGTATTCTTTGAAGAGTTGACAAAACTTCCGCCTCAAGGAGAAGTGGATCATGAGATTAAGTTAGTACTAGGAGCTGCACCAATTGCAAAGAGACCTTATAGAATGTCCATACCATAAGCAATTCAGCTAAAGGAACAACTCAAGCAACTACTAGATCAGGGCTACATCTGGCCAAGCAGTTCATCATGGGAAGCTCTAGTACTATTTCAGAAAAAGAAAGATGGGACACTTCGACTATGTATTGATTACTGAGGGTTGAATCAATGAACGGTCAAGAACAAGTACCCTATCCTTAGAATAGATGAGCTTCTTGATAGTCTTTGGGGTGTAAAGATCTTCTCCAAGATTGATCTTAGGTTAGGTTACTATAAGATAAGGATCAAGGAAGAAGATATCCCCAAGACGGCCTTCAATACAAGATATAGGCACTTTGAGTTCCTAGTTATGTCATTCGGGCTTACGAATGCACCTGTCACTTTCAACAGGTTAATGCAGGATATCTTTAGGCCATATCTTGATGATTTCATACTTGTCTTCTTCAACGAAACTTTAGTCTATTCTAAACATGAAGAAGATCATGAACCCCAACTTTGGATTGTCCTTGAGACAATGAGGTCACATAAGCTGTATGCTAAGATGAAGAAGTGTTTATTCTTCAAACGTCAGATTGAATATCTGAAATTCATAGTATCAGTAGAAGGAATCTCAGTGGTCCCAGCCAAGGTCAGAGATGTGCTAGAATGGCCAATACCAACATGTCTCAAAGACATACGCATCTTTCTTGGATTGACAGGATGGTATAGGGTCTTCATAAAAAACTATGCTTTGATTGCAGCACCTCTGACGGAGTTATTAAAGAAGCAAACAACCATTGCATGGTCAACTCTTGAACAAAATAGTTTCGATAGATTGAAGAAAAGTTTGGTATCAGCACCTAATCTAAAACTTCCAGACCTCAATAAAGAGTTTGAGGTAGTAACTGATGCTAGCATACTTGCCTTGGGATGTGTGCTCATGCAGAAAGATCATCCAGTAGCATACTCTTCAAGGAAACTGAAGAGTCATGAAAAGAATTATGCTACGCATGATCTGGAATTGCTAGATGTCATCCATGCTCTAAAGCTTTGGAGACACTACCTATTGGGTAACAATTTTACACTAGTAATGGACCATAAGAGTCTCAAATGGATCTTTACCCAGAATGAGCTCAATATGAGACAACGTCAGTGGATTGAAGTGTTGGAGGAATATGACTTTGAAATCAAGTACTGACCAGGTAAAGAGAACGTAGTTGCCGATGCACTTAGTCGCAAGGCATTCCTTAGTTCCCTAATCTTGCATAATCCATCAACAACTAGATCTCTAGCTACCAAAGTATCTATGCCAAGCAATCCAATACTTGAGTTAGCTAGAGAGGAAGCATGCCATGATCCAGCCTATCAAAAGATGCTAAGGGAAATCTCTACCAAAGATCAGGATCAAAAGCTGCATGCTAAGTATCATGAATATTCTATCAATAGTGGACTTGTCTACTATAGAACGAGGCTGTGTATACCAGCAAGCCAGTCACTTAAGCAGAAGATATTGACAGAAGCTCATGATTCCCCTTTCGCAGGACATCCTGGCTATGCCAAGACTCTCAATGCAGATAGGAAGAGCTACCATTGGGAAAGACTCAAAGGTGACGTTCTCAAATATGTCACCGAGTGTTTGTCTTGTCAACGTATCAAAGTTGGACATGTCAAGATGCCAAGGAAGCTGCAACCGCTTGACATTCCACAAATGAAATGGGAATTCATCAGTATGGATTTTGTTGTAGGCCTACCCCAAGTCCAGAGAGGATACAACTCCATCATGGTTGTGGTTGACATGCTTACTAAGGTTGCATATTCAAGCTACATGGTTTACCCAGAAGAATCATTAGTGATCGTGATTCTCTCATCACGTCACACTTCTGGAGAGCCATCTTTGAAGCTATTGGGACTCAACTTTGTTTTAGCACGGCTTACCATCCCCAAACGGATGGCCAAACAGAGCGAGTAAATCAAGTCATGGAGAATATGATTAGGTCATACTGCTGTCGTGAGCCGAAGAGGTGGATTCAATACTTGCCTTCAATTGAATTTGCCCACAATGCTTCTTACCAACAAAGCACTCAGATGACCCCTTTCCAAGCATTGTATGGTCATGACTATCGAAGTTCCCTAAATTTCTCATATCGAACCTTAAGGGTTGAAGCTTCAAGGCAGATGTTGGAAGACTTGGATGACCAAATAAAGTCAATAAGACAGGACATCCAAGCTGCCAAGGATAGATAGAAGGCATACACGGATTTGAAGCGTCAAGATAGAATCTTCAAAGAAGGAAACATGGTCTACATTCGCATACGGCCAAAGAAGAGTTCCCTATCCTTAGGGGATTGCAAGAAGCTAAGCCCGGTATTGTGGACCGTATAAGATCCTCAAATGCCTAGGACCTAATGCTTACAAAATGCAACTCCCTGAGAACCTAAAATTTCACAATATATTCCATATCAGCCTATTGAAGAAGTATGTACCTAATTCTAACCATGTACTTGATGACCAACAAATTGTAATGCCTAGTCAAGGAGTCCTTGAGCTAAGGCCTGACAGGATCTTAGATGTTAGGGAGAGACAATTGAGATCTAGAACTTTGAGAGAATGCCTCGTCCAGTGGAAAGATTATCCCGAAGAGGATGCCACTTGGATAGATGAAGGCACTCTCAACCATCAATATCCCCAGTTTATCTCGAGATGAGGACATCTCGATTCCTCTAAGGGAGAGAAAATGTAACAACTCCGAAATGATAAATAGACCATTCGCATATGAAACACTCTTAAGGGTAGGATAATGATAGGGATAATTCCTTTTAATGATATAAAAGTAATTTTTTAAAAAAATTCCCTCTCCTCCAGTCGACATTCGAGCTGGAGGAAGAGGGGGACTAGTAAGTAGGCAAGCTCTTTTGCTGCAGCTTGCCAAGGCAATGTTACATGCCCATCGATACGCAAGGGGGAGGAGGGACAGAGATCGTAAAGAAAAGGTTGTGCCTCTTGTTGCTGTGACGGGATCGAGAGTGAGATGGAGAGGCTGCCCCGCTGCTATTGCAAGAGGAGAGAGGTGGGGAAGCCGAGTATCGCCAGGCTGTCATCGGCCTCCGCCATCACAGCCCGCGGCCACTTTGTCAGTACGCTGTCAAATTTCCACTATTTTTTTCCCCTGCCACACATAGAAGCTTCTAGAGGCTTCTAAGAAGGAGCTTCATAAGCCCCCTTTCCCCCCCAAAAGAACTAAAAGGTCTTATTACCTTTCTCCCCCCGTGTTTAAACTCATAAGCCCCCTTTTCTCCCCTTAGCCCCTTTCCTGTGGATATTGAAAACCTTCCCTTCCCCCCCCCCCAGTGTTTAAACTCATAAGGCCCCTTTTCTCCCCTTTGCCCCCTTCCCGTGGATGTTGGAAACCCTTTCCCCCCGTGTTTAAAATTTTCTTTTAGCCTCCCTTCTCTTGAGGCATCTTGAAACCCTTCCCGTGGCCTCTTGAAACCCCTTTTCTCCAAATTTTCCCTAAGGGTCCTTAGACCCTTACTTATAACCTTAAAGGTTACTTTATCCTTGGAGTTTCCCCTTTAGGGTTTTCCCCCCATAAAAGGTAACTTCAAAAACCTTTCCTTTTACCCCATATTTTGTTAAAATCCCCCTCAGGCCATGCAAAAATACCCCTTGGAACTCTCCCGCACCTTGTTTCTTTTCCCACACGTAAAAGAAATAGGAATGTTAAGGGTCGTTTGTTGGCACCTTTCTTTTCCACTCAAAAAGTCTTGTAAGGGATTCCACACCTTTTCATTCCTCGTTTGTGCGAGTCATTACAAGGCCATTAAGCCCCTCCCATGGCTTTAATGGGTCTTCTCCTCAAAAGATTTTGGAACACCCCTTCTTTCAAAATCTCTACTTTAAGGAGGGAGCCTTCTAAAACTACTTTCGACGGACGGTGCAAGGGAGCGGCAGTGGAATTCCAAAGAGGAGTTGTACAGCTGCTTCCACGTCCGAAAGACTACAATTGCGATGCCTCCTAAGAAATTCCAAGGCACAGCTGCGGGAGGGTCATCTCCGGGCATCCACGTGGACATCTCACCCCAATCCCAGGTTTTCCTTCCTAATTTTTATTTGGTATTGTTGTAATTCAATCACGCAAGGTTAATTGTTAGAAATAGGATATATCTTTTGTCCTAGATATTCATGACGGAGGAACTTAGTCTTTAATACTTTCAATAAAGTATGCAAAATAAAGAAAGCATAAATGGATTTTTGGAAAATAGCCTTATGCATTGAAATGATTTAAAAATCAGATTAATGTCCATTAAAATAGTATACTTCATTTAAGCCTAGATGTATAAACTACATATCGCACTATTAACCCATATCCTCTTCGCAATGAATCATCATGGAAAGTGCAAAGCATGAAATAATTCTTACGATGCATGATTCTAGGGAACTATCGTTTGTCAAAATTATCAAGTAAAAGGTTGCTTGTTTAGCATGAATTTTGTTTGCAAAGTATAGGAAGATTAGTTGGAACTAACCTAATTGACCTCAAATCGATAAGTTAGGGTTGAAAAATCAAATTACACATAGACAACAAGTCATGTAGAAATGATCACGTAATTATTTTCTAGAGTTAAACAAATTGGCATAACCTAAAACACCTAAACCGTGGAGTACTCGTTTGAAATTAGTTAAATTCCAAGAAACGTCTATACCTTAAATACTTGCCCACATTCACGGAATGTAGGGACAATGAAAATGTAATTGGAAAGTGAACTAGGGTTTGTCCCTAAGAATCTTACGAGATGGAGCTTGGAACTCTAGGATTGACAACGTCAGCCTAACGTAATCAGGAATAGATTGTTTTGTGACTCCATGAATGAGTAGAATAAGTCTCATGGTTCAATGCGACACTTGTGCAGCAAGTGCGTAGTCATACGATCTTGTGATTGGATCACAACATCCACGTGGTGGATATACTTGTCGTCAAACTCAAGCTTTATGATGGCTTAAGCCTTGTCGTCACTATTTTTCCATGCAACTTAAATACTTGCATCCTAGGGCTTCTTCTCTTGTCCATTAGTGATGGTCCATAGGCCTTTCTTCATTAGGATAAGCTTTATGCATGTTTAATAATAGGTGTGAAACCTGAATCCTTTGAAGTGACATGTCAAAGAGTCTTTGCCGATGCTAGAGTGATTGGAACATCAACAAATCAGCACTAAATTTCTTAGAGGTGAGTTGAATTTGGACACAAGCAATGGCAGTGCAGTATTAACAGGAACTAGTTTGTTGTTGTTGCTTGAGCCTTCCAATCTTCACAAATCTTTCTACCCTTGCTAATTTAATGCCCAAATATTTGCTAGGAAATTGAGTAGGAATTCTCAATGCTAGAGTGATTGGAATAGTAGAGAATCAACACCAAAATTCTTAGAAATGAGCTGACTTTTGACACAAGTAATGGCAGTGCAGCATTAAGAGAAACTAGTTTGTTGCTTTTGCTTGAGCCTTCCAATCTTCACAAATCTTTCCCTCCTTAGTAGTTTTATGCCCAAATTTTTTTTGCAAACTGAGTAGGAACTCAAATCAAAGTAACAAGAACTCTAGTAGGCTTGGAGAAGGAAGAAAATGATGGGATTTTGGAGCTTAAAGTTGAAGCAGCTATGGTGGAATACAGTTAGCAGGCAAGTCAATAGGTTTTTTCTCAACTACAACATGTGGGATGGATTGTTCAATGAGTTGCTTAGTTATGAGTGAGCGCACCACAAGCGCACTTCACGGCAATGACAACGAATTTCCAAAATGTTGTGCTGGATAGTGACCAGTGTCAGACCATGATGTGACACAGAGGAGTGCCTTGAGTTAAGGACCAAATCCATAGAAGAAATAACTTGAAGATATTCTCCAGTTTGAGAGATCCAGAAGCTCAAACGAGGTAGGGCACAAGCTAACTATGGTCGCCATGAAAGGAAAAGTGGAGTGGAAGTAAGGAATGAACTCATGAGCTGACCAAAGATGAAGAGCACCTGAGAGAGAAGTTTGCTAAGTTGAGCCATGCTCACCATGGCTTTGATACCATGTTGACTAAAGCATGGATTTAGAGTATGGCTATGGAGAATGGAAGATAAAAGCAAGACTCATGAAGACATAGATATAACAACTGACTATTACACAAGTGAATTAGGTTCCAAGATTGAAGCTTTGACTCATAAACACAATCTTGTGTAAGTGGACAATGAAACGTGACTAAAAGAACAAAAGTACTATGACATTACATTTAAATGATAGGCAAGTACATTGCTTTATAGTCTTATGGGGTGGTTGGAAGCACTTTCCACCACTATGCTTATGGGATTCAGTCTCTTCTCCTAGATTGCATGCATTTCCCACATGAGTCATTCTTCAATGTATCCTTCATCTTTCGGAGCTCATGAATCTTATCCTAGATTAGGGGTACCACTGTGGGGTTGGATTGAGTGTCTAGTGGAATGGGTGGAATAGAGAGTTCTAGATGCAAGGGGTAGAGTCAAACAAAGCATGGGTCAGAGGAGGAGTTGAAGGGAGTGCTAGGAGTAGGGAATAATGGAGGCTATTGTACTAAAGTTAGAGATCCATGAGGGCCCAAAATAGAGGTTGCAGGATTTGGTGAGCATAAATTTTTCCCACTAGGATTTCCAAGTAATAGGCACCCATTTGTACAGTTCACTAGAGAAAATTATACTCCAAACTAAATACTGTGAGCTGTCAAGTCGAGGTTTGAATTGTTCATCTTGATAGCCTGTAACATCTTGGAGGGAGTAGATGTCACTACAAAAAAAAGGCTCCATTGATGCGCTTGTAGACGCAATATTTGAACTGTGTTAAAAATGTCAGGCGCGTTTATTATCGTGTCTACTTCCACGTCTAAAATTTCGCATCTAAAAGTGCACTTATGGTGAAACTTACACGTGCATATAGATGCGCATCTATACACGCATGTAATTGCACGTCTAAAAAGACGTGTACTCTGTAAAATTTTTACGATAATAGATGCGCATTTTTCCTGCTGCAATTTAGACGCGCTGATAGATGTGCAAAACAGAGGTATGAAAAAAAAAACCTGAGAGCATGTGGCTTTGCAAGCCACATGCTCTTTGATTTTTTTTCCCCCCATCAACATTAAATTGTATGCTTAGGGAAAACAAAGAAAGATTATTTCGAAGATTTTTGTTCTGAAAACAAAACAATGTATGTAAAACACGAAATTTCATATATATAGATGAAACGTTTTTACATGATGAGTTCTAGTGCTTGTGACCTCAAGCATGGTCATGGTCGTAAGCACTAGCTGAAAGTAATACATATCAAAAATGAAAACTACAAGCCAAGGGGAGGCATGCATGCATATGGCTCCTCTACATCCCCTCAGAAGAGGCATCATCGTCGCTACCACCACCGCTGCTAATGCCGGTGTCGCTGCCGCCACCGCTACTACTAGTCCCCCCTTCGCTATCCTCAACTGCATCAGGGTCAAAGGATTAAGGTATATAAATACCATTACAAACAATAAATTAGAGTTACCTATACTTTTCATGTAAAAAATAAAACATACCTCTTCTGGTTGTGGAATCCTCATGGCATGATTATATTGCTCCTCCGTGATGAGTCCCTCCTCGTAGAAATGCTGCCAAGTGGATGCCTCGTTATGACCTCGATGGTAGCCTACCTCTCTAGGAGTAGGCATCTTACCAACGATATGATACTACAAAACAATTTGAACATACACTGCAACAAAAAGGCCTCTTAGATGCACTTTTAGACGCGATTTTTGAATATAGAGAAAATCTTACGCGCGCGTCTACCCACCCATCTATTTGAGCGTCTACAAACTCGCGTCTATAATCGCATGTATGAAGAAATTTACACACAGAATTAGACGCGTAACAGACGTGCATATAGACGCGTGAATACAAGCGCATAAAAAAACCAAAATTGTTATTTATTTAATTTATTTTGTGCATCTACTAGCACATCTATATGGCAAATTAGACAAGCATATAGACACACCCATAAATGCGCTTTTACAAGAGCCCATGGACGCAAACACAAAACAAAAAATCTCATTTTAAAAAAAAGATATTTAATTTCTTTTTTAAAATTTGAATTATATAGCGCGCGTTTTCTGCAATTTAGACATGTAGATGGACGCGCAAAAAAGAACTGGAAAAAAAAACCAAAGTTTTTCCCTCCCATACACCAAATTGTGCATTTGGGAAAAAGACAATGGATCTGAAAGCACAAGAATTGAAAACAAATGTCCATGTATTCATTATAGATAAAAAGTATTTATATGGGGAGTTTAAGTGCTTGCGACCTAAAGAGTGGCCGCAAGTAGTAGGCTCAAAGATGGATAATAGATATACAAGAAAACAAGGCCATAGAGGAGGTATGGTGCTCCTCTACGAATCTGAAGAAGAAACATCTTCGTTAGCACCACCATGGTTTCTAGCGTTGCTATCCCCCTCCTTGCTATGCTCCACATCGGGGTTCGCCTACACACACAAAAGATCAAGGTTGCTTACGTGGTGGAGAAAAAGTTATAATTAGTTATACTTTTAATAGGAAAGTAAGAAAAACATACCTCCTCTGGCTGTCGAATCCTCATAGCCCGGTTGTATTGGTCCTCAGTGATGAGACCCTCCTCATAGAAGTGAAGCCATGTGGCTACGCGATTATGGCCTCGATGGTAACCTACCTCTCTAGGAGTAGGTATCCTACCAACGATAGTAGTCTGCAAAACAATTATGATATATACAAACAATTATGAGACACAATGTATTAGAATAAATTATATAAAGAATTGAAAGAAATATAAATTTTAAAAAACTAGATATCAAAATATACTTACAAACTTTTCCTCCCACGACTCTCTGCCGCCCGATCCGTAATGCAACGATCCCATGGTTTCCATTTGGATGCGTCGCGTCTCTGCGCGCTGGGGACTCTTCACTTTCTCAGTTGCTTTTATCTTGGCTTTCTTCCACTCTATGCAGTGGCACATAGGTAGTTGGCTATAGGCTCCACACTCCTCCTCATGTCTCCGCAGTGAGTCCCTAGCGCGTGTCATGAGGTGGGATCTTTTGTTGTGAAGAAAATCCCTCACTTTTGTGCGTCCCCAATCATGCGACAATCACTGACCCTCAAGATTTGGGTACCTCTTATGGACTGCCCTCAACACCTCCTGCAACAAGCCGCTTTTCTGATTTTTGAAGTAGACGAAACAATCTTTATACGTCGCATGCACGACGCTCCTCATGTACACCATTACATTCCTTCCTTCATCATCATGGAAGCTGCCACTAGTATCTATAACTCTATAGTACTGGCGTACTGGCTCCTCTACGTGATCTTCTGGTGATGGTGATCGCTCGCCACCTCCTAGGCAACCCCCACACAAGCTTTGTGCTCCCCCTCGACTCTCCCTCCCCCCTCTTTGTCGACTACTCTCTGCCTCGCTGGATGCACGTGCTTCTGCAGATACACACGCGTGGGCTGACGCTTATGCTTCAACCTATGCATGTACAGGTGCTGCACGTGTACCTGCAATTGGAGTTTGGAAAGTAGTGCCAGGCAAAGATGTCAGAGGTATTCCAGACATGACGTTGAACACCTCGTCTGCTGTGGGAGAGCGGCCAAGGTGTCTGGTCATCTCTCCCATGAAGTCTTCCCTACTAGGAAATACTCCAAAAAATGCATTGATCCCTCTACCGAACAAGCCCAATGTATCATTCATGCGATCCAAATCCGGGTCATTCCTAGATGAACCAGGATGCGACATCTACAAAAAAAACACAGGAAAAAGATAAATTCGTACAATTCCAGAAATAAAAAAATTCCAATATGGCTCATTTTCTATTGTGTTTTGTAGTCTAATAATTCCTTGACTTCTCATTTTCCATTATATCACATTTGTTTGCATACAAAAAATCATATATTACCTTCATCCACACATAAACATTTTCAAAGAGCCATAATCCTTGATCCAATCCAACATTAATTATGGAAAATCATTCAATGAGCCTAGAATCATTATGTAAGAGAAGGCTTTTGATACTCACACATTTTCATTTTCTTCAAGTGTATTTTGCAAGCACTTACTAAGGTCCATTTAAGTGAAACAAAGGTGTGAAAATCCCATAGAAAAAATACATGGATGCTCATGGCACTTGAAAGTGCCAATAATCTAGCTTTCTTTAGACATTGAGCATAAAACTTAAGTGCTAATGCTTCTCATTCATTGGCCTTTGAACATTAAACATGAAAATTAATAACAATACTAATTTTTCATTCCCTAAATTAAGCCACTTGGAGGTGAAAATTTCCATAGATACTATATAGGAAATCCCCCCAAGTCCCACTCTCAAATATGGGGTTAAGATTTAGCCACTTGGTCAAATCTTTACTCGTTATTTGAAAGTGGAGCTTGGAAGATTCCCAAATTCTCTAATATGGTATCGAAAGTATAATACTACCTAATTCACTACGTTGGAAGGCTAAAGCTTCTAAAAATTTGATAATGGATCAAGATAATTTGGTCACATTCATCATTGCAAAAATATATTGTTGATTAAAAAACTAGATCTACACCCCATGCCCATTGTGTTTTTGTTCTTATTTTGCTTTAGTTATCAATACAAAGAAACATAATAAGCACAATAACGTTTAGGCAATGAAAATTGTTTTTTTGTAACGTGTCCACTAGTATCATCCAGGACATGTCTTAGCAGTCCATCGGAAAGGATGTCTAGAAAGCTCCACCCGGCACTCCCCGAGAATGATACAGGACTTGCGATCTAGGTATTTCTGCGTCCGCCACGTAGCGAAAGTATCCTGGCCGTTCCCACTTAGGATCGACTGGAATTAGGGTTTTCTTGATTGGTCATTACCTAACAGCAACTAGCGTCTCACTCAAGCAAACTACTTTATGCAGAAACGCCAAGTCCGAAGCGGATTCACGCTGCACTTGGTTCAAGTAGAATGGGAAACGAGAGGGATGCAAAGCTCAACCTCCTGCCATAAGGCATAGTCCAATTCCGTTCCCCTAAAACAGCATAAATCGGGTTAAGTCATAACTCTAAGTCAACGCTTTTGTTGCTCATGTCTTTTGACGCTCATCCTACTGTTCCTCGTGTTTTAAGAAAATTTCTCGGCCAACCGGGACCACCCAACTGTAGCACGGACCCATGACCCATCCTCCGTACTTTCCTCGGTTTGTTTTAGTTATGTAATTATCTAACACATTAATTGACATATAATAATCAGCTTCTTTAATTAATCCCTTAAGCACTAGTTCCTTCACGTAATCTTATCACGTGACATAGAAAAACAATATCAAACAAGTTCTTTATTAACATTTCATCATTTTATCTTTGAAATACAAGGAGTTCTGCTCGTAGGCTTGTCCATAATCTGCCCCAAGGCATCCAGTAATCCATAGGGATCACTATTCCAAGCTTCCGCCCGTAAACTAGTATGCAGGCCTCGAGATCCAATATCGAGTCACGTTAGCCTCTTATGCAGGACTCGGAAGGTGAGGGATTTACGGCTAGAGCCCCCCTTGGCACCCAAGCGTCCTCTTGCTCCAAGTAGCACTCAACGGAGAGACCTCTCGCGGCGGGTTCGGTCCACGTTCCCAGCACGGTCAACTACCCCCTTGGTTAGGGTCAGGCAGGCAATCGGGGGTAACTGAAGCTGCCTCTCCCTTCAGGCCTTCAACCTGAAGCATCAGATATCTTTTCATCCTTTAGTTCCTTGATAAAACAATGCAAATAGTGCTTTTTAAACTGTTATAAGCACAATCAATTCCAGTGGTCGTTCATTTGGCCAATTGCTAAGGAGTGAATCTTTCTCTCCGAATGCATCCGCACTCGATCCGGGATCAATTGCGACTTGGCAAGATCCCTAAGGGTTTGTTTGTTAACCTTTATGTCCTTCGGTTAGGGCCGTACCCTATTAACCTAGCTTAACGAATACCTTAAGTTCTATTGGCAGTAAATATGTTATTCCAATTTACCGATTGGTCTTTTGCTTCCAAGCAATTATCTAATCCACTTATCTTCGTCACCTTTCCCAAGAAAGGTGCTATATCAGGATGAACACTCATCCTCTTGCAAGATAAACTTGCACAAGAATCTGGCAATCTCATTTCCAGGAATTTGGCCATTCCCTTGTGGTCAACCGACATGTCATGCAACTCTGCAACTTGTTGCACAAGTGTCACATCTAATCCATGGGACTATTTTAACCATGGAATGTGGTCTTCTAATCATGAAATCATGATTAATAGGAAATAGGGTTAGGGTGTCCTCATATCCAATCCATTTCTGATTGCACTAGGCCAACCTTGTCGGTCCTAGGGTTCCAATTCAAACCGAGTTTCGTCCTTTTAGCGAGCGACCCTTAGGGTAACAAACCCTAGATCGTTTCTCGCAAGTATGTCCTATTTTCGCTACATTCCGTGAATGTGGGCAGGTCTTTAGGGTATGAGAGTTTCAACTTGGCAACAAGAACAACTAGGTTACGTCCTCAACGTTCTAAATCCTAGTTAGCACTTGGGATATGTTTGCTTTCATTTAACCATTTCTAAGCGAGTCCCTCGCGGTTTAGGTGTTTAGGGTGAACTAATCTACTTGTCTCTTCTTGAAGATTTTTACGATACCATTCTCATAATCACATGATTCATTGCCTACAGATGACTAGATTTACCAACCCTAACTTTCCTGGTTACGATCAAGGCATAGGTTAAGTTACAACATAATTTTCATTGACCCTTTTAAAACATGCATTTCATGATTTATGCTGCTAGGCTTTTGGGGTTTATGTTAAAATGGACCATGCAACGTTTTCCTAATTTTATTTCTGAATGAATTATTCGTAGGCTAAATGAGCAATACACCAACTTTCGTAACTACTTACGTAATTGATTGAGATTTATGCCAAAAAAAAACTAGAGTTAACTTATTCCAATTTACAATCCATGCCACACGCAAATTTCTAGAATTATTTCTAGGCTCTTCTATTTTCTACGGGATTAATGACTTTCCCTAATGAATCATCCAATGAAGATTTGCCTAAAAATGCAACATGGGATTAATCTTTCCATGCTTAATCAAAGGTGCACTTTAATAATTTTCTACCTTATAAGGATAGGCAATAGGTGTTCCAGGCCGTCACTTTGATATGCACGCAAGGGAAACTACTAATCAGGTCATGAGATGCATAGATAATTTACGTTATTTTGTTCATCATGTTGGAAATACCAATGACCACTTCATGTCATGAGCTAATTATTTCAATAGTCAATCTATTTTCAATTGCATCTAACTAGGTAGGTGAATTTGACATGCGTAGGTGCTTCCTAGTCCATGAATTTATCGTGCATAATGCCTTACTTTTGCGATGAATCAGAAATAGTAAAAACCTGGACTTGTGGGCTCAGGGAGATATCCACGTGAATGTTAGGAGAAGAACCTCCCACGCAGGCCTGACTTGTAACCTCTTGGGCCATTGTGGGCATAATTTCAAACTTCCAGGTTGCCTTTGTCTTTATACAATTCGGTGAATTTTCTCAGCTTGGTACGCAGCCTCAAGATCTTTGCCTTTCTCCCTCATATGCAGGAGATGCCTTCGCGGAACTTTGGATCTTTAAAAGGTTGGGCTTGTGAGACTTGGGCTTATGGGATTTGGATGTATGGAATTTGAAGTTTTTCGAGGGGTTTTTTGGAAAGGATCTTATGAATGGTGCTTGTGGGAAAGGAAGCTTTATGAGCTTCTTTAGGGGAAACTGGGGTGGCAAGGCATGGGTTTATGGATGGCTTATGGCCTTTGGAACCTATTAGCGAAAAAAAAACCTCTTGTGAATGAAGTTGCGAAAATTAGGCCTATGGGAAAATGGGCTTTAAGGGAGGGATTTTAACCCCCGGGATAGACCCTGTGTGCACAAGGTCTTAGGCCTTGTTTCTTTCAAGAAGCTTTCAAAGCTTAGGAAGCTTCTGCTTCCCCAGAAAGCACGTGGCGAAGGGGATTGATTAAGGATTAAACTATTAGGACATGACATCGAATGGAGGAAAAAAAAAGATGGACTTGTCTGGGAGATGGTGGCAGCCGTTGGCCCAGCTCGGCGGCCCTTCACGACTGGCAGCAGGTCCTTCTGCAACGTGGCGGCAGCCCCTTCTGGAGCATGGCAGTGGCTTCCTACTAGATGGCAGCCTTGCATGGCATCCTTAGCTTCCCTCTCCTCCCATGGTTCACAACCCTCTCTTTCCTTTCTCCACGCAGCTTCCAGCCTTCCCACCTCCCCATTTCCTCACGGCATCAGCGGCGCCTTCCCCCTTCGCAACATGGCGATATCACAGTCTTCTCCCTCTCTCATCACGCAGCGTGGCCCTCTGCGTCCTCCTCTTCACGACAATTTCTTTCCTGTCGGCCTTTCCACCTCCCTCACTTTCCTCACGGCATCAGTGAGGGTTTTTATAGGAAGAGGGGGGGTAAGGCTTTCTTACCACGTAATTGCCTTGCGTGGCTATCCCCTCCCTGCCACCTCTCTCCTTCCATTTCAGTCATCCCCTTCCCTCAGCCACGCTTCGGTTGGGGAAAGGAAATTAAAAAAATTTGCACTAATTATGACATTAATCTCTTGACCTCCTCCCATGAGGAGGTTCTTATGAAGATATTCGGGTTTCTTAGTCCAAGTCTCGATTGGCCAGTGGAGAGTGTACTATTTAAAAATCGCACCGTCCGTGACTAGAATGCCGGCATTGTCATTTGCTCGAGACTTCACACGGCCTCATAATATTTTCAGTAGAAATATTACATTCTCTTCCCCTTGGAGGAATCAAGATGTCCTCATCTCGAGATAAATTGGGGATATTGATAGTTGAGAATGCCTTCATTTATCCAAGTGGCATCCTCCTCAGGAAAAACTTCCCACTGGGATGAGGCATTCTCTCAGGGTTCTGGATCTCTGTTGTCTCTTTCTAACATCTAAGATCCCGTCAGGTTGTAGCTCAAGGACTCCTTGACTAGACATTACAACTTGTTAGTTGTCAAGTACATGGTTAGGATTAGGTACATACTTCTTCAATAGGTTGATATGACATACCTTATGAACCTTTTTGGGTTCTCTGGGAGTTGCAGTCTATAAGCATTAGGTCCTAGGCACTTGAGGATCTTGTATGGTCCACCATTTCCTTGGACTTAGCTTCTTGCAACTTCCTAAGGATAGAGAACACTTCTTTTGGCGTACGCGAATGAAGGTCATGTCTCCTTCTTCAAAGATCCTTTCTTCACGCTTCAAATCGACGTATGCCTTCTATCTATCCTTGGCCGCTTGTATGTCCTGTCTTATTTGACTTAATTTGGTCATCCATTTCTTCCAGTCATTATCCTTGAAGCTTCAAGCCTTAGGGCTCGATCAGAAAAGTTTAGGGGACTTTGACAGTCATGTCCATACAATGCTTGGAAAGGGGTCATCTGAATGCTTTGTTGATAAGAAGCATTGTATGCAAATTCTACCAAAGGTAAGTATTGAATCCACCTCTTCGGCTCTCAACAGTAGTATGCCCTAGGCATATCTTCGATGACTTGATTTACATGCTCTGTTTGGTCATCCGTTTGGGGATGATAGGCGGTGCTAAAATAGAGTTGAGTCTCAATAGCTTCAAAGATAGCTCTCTAGAAGTGTGATGTGAAGAGAGAATCACAGTCACTAATGATTCTTCTAGGTAACCCATGTAGCTTGAATATCTCCTTGATAAACAGTCTTGCAATGTCTTAGGTTTTACGGTTTGTCTTTACTGGAATAAGGTGTGCAACCTTAGTAAACATGTCAACCACAACCATGATGGAGTTGTATCATCCCAGGACTTGGGGTAGGACTACAACAAGAATCCACACTGATGAATTCCCATTTCATTTGGGGAATGTCAAGCGGTTGCAGTTTCTCTAGCATCATGACATGTTCGGCTTTGATACGTTGGCAAGACAACACTCGATGACATATTTGAGAACGTCACCTTTGAGCCTCTCCCAATGGTAGCTCTTCCTAACTGGATTAAGAGTTTTAGCATAGCTAGGATGTCCTGTGAAAGGAAAATCGTGAGCTTCCCACAATATCTTCTGCTTAAGTGACTGGCTTATTGGTATACATAGCCTTGTTCTGTAGTAGAAAAGTCCACTATTAATGGAAAATTCCTGATACTTAACGTGCAACTTTTGGTTCTACACCTTGATAGAGATCTCCTTTAGCATTGTTTGGTAGGCCAAATCATGGCATGCTTCCTCTCTAGCTAACTCAAGTATAGGGTTGTTTGGCATAGATACTTTTGTAGCTAGAAATCTGGCTATTGATGGATTCGGCAAGATTAGGAAATTTAGGAATGCCTTGTGACTAAGTGCATCGGCAACTACATTCTCTTTCCCTGGTCGGTACTTGCTTTCAAAGTCATATTCCTCCAACACTTCAATCTACCGACGTTGCCTCATGTTGAGTTCATTCTGGGTAAAGATCCATTTGAGACTCTTATGGTGTGTTACTAGAGTAAACCTGTTACCCAACAGATAGTGTCTCCAAAGCTTTAGAGCATGGATGACAGCTAGTAATTCCAGATCATGCGTAGCATAATTCTTTTCATGACTCTTCAATTTCCTTGAAGAGTATGCTACTGGATGACCTTCCTGCATAAGTACACACCCCAAGGCAAGAATACTAGCATCAGTTACTACCTCGAACTCCTTATTGAGGTCTGGAAGTTTTAGAATAGACTAAAGTGTCATCAAAGAAGACAAGCATGAAATCATCAAGATATGGCCTAAAGATATCCTGCATTAATCTATTGAAGGTGGCAGGTGCATTCGTAAGCCCGAATGACATAACTAGGAACTCAAAGTGCCCATATCTTGTATTGAAGACCGTCTTTGGGATATCTTCTTCCTTGATCCTTATTTGATAGTAACCTGACCTGATCAATCTTGGAGAAAATCTTTGCACCCTGAAGACTATCAAGAAGCTCATCTATTCTAGGAATAGGATACTTGTTCTTGATAGTTGATTGATTTAACCCTCTGTAATCAATACATAGTCGAAGTGTTCTATCTTTCTTTTTCTAGAACAATACTGGTGCTCCCCATGGTGAACTACTAGGATGGATGTAGCCCTAATCTAGCAGTTGCTTGAGTTGTTCCTTCAGCTTAATTGCTTCCGGTATAGGCATTCTATAGGGTCTCTTCGCAATTGGCGCAGCTCCTATTACTAGCTTGATCTCATGATCTACTTCTCTTTGAAGCGGGAGTTCTGTTAACTCTTTAGGAACTACATCCACGTTTTCCTTTAGCCATGAAGGTCCTTCACTAAACTCCTGCTTCTAATCTAACTTATTGAGCTTAATCAAGTAGACATGTAGTCCCTTTCTAACTCCCTTTATAATTTGAGATGCTTTGGCCAATTGAATTTTTTCCGGCTTTCCAGCCTCTCCTTGAGTTGTGACCAATTTTCCTTGGCCCTTTCCACAATGAATGTGGGCGTCATTAGGTTTAAGCCAATCCATTCCGAGTAGACACTCATGGATACCTAGGTTCATGATCCCGAATCTGATCGAAGTCGACTTTTCCTCCTAGTAAGAATTCCACATTACATCACATATCTTCCTCAGCTTTTAGCCAAGTGACGAAGTCACTTTACTTTGTTATCAATATTCACAGTCAAGACAATCATTGATTTAAAAAAAAGTTTTATTCCATTCATATCGGCATAGCCCTTTGGAGGTACAATTATTTCTTGGGGCAATGGAACAAGTTGATACATTAATTCGAGGAGAATAAGATGTTGCATTCAGCCTACAGGAACTGAGTAGTAGTACGGATTGGGGTCATCGATTTTCAGGAATCGATAGTTCATTGGAAGATTAGGGTATCTTTTCCTTTGATATCCATTCTTCTCATGACGTCCCAACACCTTGATTCGGTCGGTAGGGATTCTTCAAATCACTTCCCTGTACACATACTTATTCTGGTTAACCCTTCGACCTCCGACCTGTAGGGTCGCGTTTGCGTGAGCCTCAACAAAGACGAACAGCTTCACGATCTTCAAATCCTCCATCCACTTGATTCTCTTCAAGTTAATTTGAAGGTACGCAGGTCGATGGGTAGCTATGTAATAGATCCCTGAAACACCCATCCATCTCCGCTCCACGTACACAGGCGATGGATTGTAAATGAGGTCTAGGATGTTCATCATCTCAACCCTTTGTCGATAATCCGTGGAATGCATCACGGTCATAAACATGACTCGGAACACTAAGAACCTGTTTCATGCTTCATAATTCTGCAAGACAGCATTGAAAGTAAGGAAATGTTTGGGACAGTAACATTTGCTTTACTTCTTATTATTAAAATTTCTTAAAAACAAGTCCTTTGTTGGTTTGCTCTGATACCAACTGTAACGTGTCCACTAGTATTATCCAGGACATGTCTTAGCAGTCCATCGGAAAGGATGACTAGAAAGCTCCGTCGAGCACTCCCATAGAATGATACGGGACTTGCGATCTAGGTCTTTCCTCGTCTGCCATGTAGCAGAAGTATCCTGGCCGTTCCCACTTAGGATCGACCGGAATTAGGGTTTTCTTGATTGGTCATTACCTAACAACAACTAGCGTCTAACTCAAGCGAAGTAATTTACGCAAAAACGCCAGGTCCAAAGTGGATTCACACTGCACTTGGTTCAAGGAGAATGGGAAACAAGAGGGATGCAAAGCTCAACCTCCCTGCCATAAGGCATAGTCCCATTCCGTTCCCCTAAAACAACATAAATCGGGTTAAGTCATAACTCTAAGTCAACGCTTTTGTTGTTCATGTCTTTTGATGCTTATCCTACAGTTCCTCCTGTTTTGAGAAAAGTTCCCGGCCAACCGGTACCACCCAACCATAGCACGGACCCATGACCCATCCTCTGCACTTTCCTCAGTTTGTTTTAGTTATGTAATTATCTAACACATTAATTGACATATAACAATCAGCTTCTTTAATTAATCCGTTAAGCACTGGTTCCTTCACGTAATCTTATCACGTGATATAGAAAAACAATATCAAACAAGTTCTTTATTAACATTTCATCATTTTATCTTTGAAATACAAGGAGTTCCACCCGTAGGCTTGTCCATAATCTGCCCGAAGGCTATCCAGTAATCCATAGGGATCACTATTCCAAGCTTCCGCCCGTAAACTAGTATGGGGGCCTCGAGATCCAATACCGAGTCACGTTAGCCTCTTGTGCAGGACCCGGAAGGTGAGGGATTTACAGCCAGAGCCCCCCCTGGCACCCAAGCGTCCTCCTGCTCCAAGTAGTGCTCAACGGAAAGACCTCTCGCGGCAGGTTTGGTCCACGTTCCCGGCACGGTCAACTACCCCCTTGGTTAGGGTCAGGTAGGCAGTCGGGGGTAACTGAAGCTGCCTCTCCCTTCACGCCTTCAACCTGAAGCATCAGATATCTTTTCATCCTTTAGTTCCTTGAGCAAACAATGCAAATAGTGCTTTCTAAACTGTTACAAGCACAATCAATTCCAGTGGTCGTTCATTTGGCCAATTGCTAACGAGTGAATCTTTCTCTCCGAATGCATCCAGCACTCGATCCGGGATCAATTGCAACTTGGCAAGATTCCCAATGGTTTGTTTGTTAACCTTTATATCATTCGGTTAGGGCCGTACCCTATTAACCTAGCTTAATGAATACCTTAAGTTCTATTGGCAGTAAATATGTTATTCCAATTTACCGATTGGTCTTTTGCTTCCAAGCAATTATCTAATCCACTTATCTTCATCACCTTTCCCAAGAAAGGTGCTATATCAGGATGACCACTCATCCTCTTGCAAGATAAACTTGCGCAAGAATCTGGCAATCTCATTTCGAGGAATTTGGCCATTCCCTTGTGGTCAACCCACAAGGTCATGCAACTCTGCAACTTGTTGCACAAGTGTCACATCTAATCCATGGGACTATTTTAACCATCGAATGTCGTCTTCTAATCATGAAATCATGATTCATAGGAAATAGGGTTAGGGTTTCCTCATATCCAATCCATTTCTGATTACACTAGGCCAACCTTGTTGGTCCTAGGGTTCCATTTCAAATCGAGTTTCGTCCTTTTAGCGAGCGACCCTTAGGGTAACAAACCCTAGATCATTTCTCGCAAGTATGTCCTATTTTTGCTACATTCCGTGAAAGTGCGTAGGTCTTTAGGGTATGAGAGTTTCAACTTGGCAAGAAGAACAACTAGGTTACATCCTCAACGTTCTAAATCCTAGTTAGCACTTGGGATATGTTTGCTTTGATTTAACCATTTCTAAGCGAGTCCCTCGTGGTTTAGGTGTTTAGGGTGAACTAATCTACTTGTCTCTTCTTGAAGATTTTTACGATACCATTCTCATAATCACATGATTCATTGCCTACATATGATTAGATTTACCAACCCTACCTTTCCTGGTTAGGATCAAGGCATAGGTTAAGTTACGACATAATTTTCATTGACCCTTCTAAAACATGCATTTCATGATTTATGCTGCTAGGCTTTTGGGGTTTATGTTAAAATGGACCATGCAGCGTTTTCCTAATTTTATTTCTGAATGAATTATTCGTAGGCTAAATGAGCAATATACCAACTTTCATAACTACTTACGTAATTGATTGAGATTTATGCCAAAAAAAAACTAGAGTTAACTTATTCCAATTTACAATCCATGCCACACGCAAATTTCTAGAATTATTTCTAGGCTCTTCTATTTTCTACGGGATTAATGACTTTCCCTAATGAATCATTCAATGAAGATTTGTCTAAAAATGCAACATGGGATTAATCTTTCCATGCTTAATCAAAGGTGCACTTTAATAATTTTTGACCTTATAAGGATAGGCAATAGGTGTTCTAGGCCGTCACTTTGATATGCACGCAAGGGAAACTACTAATAAGGTCATGAGATGCATAGATAATTTACGTTATTTTGATCATCATGTTGGAAATACCAATGACCACTTCATGTCATGAGCTAATTATTTCAATAGTCAATCTATTTCCAATTGCATCTAACTAGGCTAGGTGAATTTGGCATGCGTAGGTGCTTCCTAGTCCATGAATTTATCGTGCATAATGCCTTGCTTTTGTGACGAATCAAAAATAGTAAAAACCTAGACTTGTGGGCTCAGGGAGATATCCACGTGAATGTTAGGAGAAGAACCTCCCATGCAGGCCCGACTTGCAACCTCTTGGGCCATTGTGGGCATAATTTCGGACTTCCAGATTGCCTTTGTCTTTATACGATTCAATGAATTTTCTCACCTTGGTACGTAACCTCAAGATCTTTGCCTTTCTCCCTCGTATGCAGGAGATGCCTTCACGGAACTTCCGATCTTTAAAAGGTTGGGCTTGTGAGACTTGGGCTTATGGGATTTGGATGTATGGATTTGGAGTTTTTCGAGGGGTTTTTCGGAAAGGATCTTACGAATGGTGCTTGTGGGAAAGGAATCTTTATGCGCTTCTTTAGGGGAAACTGGGGTGGCAAGGCATGGGTTTACGGATGGCTTGTGGCCTTTGGAACCTATTAGCGAAAAAAAAACCTCTTGCGAATTAAGTTGTGAAAATTAGGCCTATGGAAAAATGGGCTTTAAGGGAGGGCTTTTAACCCTCGGGATAGACCCGATGTGCACAAGGTCTTGGGCTTTGTTTCTTTCAAGAAGCTTCCAAAGCTTAGGAAGCTTCTGCTTCCCGAGAAAGCACATGGCTAAGGGGATTGATTAAGGATTAAACTATTGGGAGATGACATCGAATGGAGGAGAAAAAAAGATGGACTTGTCAGGGAGATGGTGGCGGCTGTCGGCCCAGCTCGGCGGCCCTTCACGATTGGCGGCAGGTCCTTTTGCAGCGTGGCGGCGTCCCCTTCTGCAGCGTGGCAACGGCTTCCTACTAGACGGTAGCCTTGCATGGTGTCCTCAGCTTCCCTCTCCTCCTACGCTGCACAACCCTCTCTATCCTTTCTCCACGCAGCTTCCAGCCTTCCCACCTCCCCATTTCCTCACGGCATGAGCGGCGCCTTCCCCCTTCGCAGCACGGCGACATCACAGTCTTCCCCCTCTCTCATCACGCAGCGTGGCCCTCTACGTCCTCCTCTTCACGACAATTTCTTTCCCATCGGCCTTTCCACCTCCCCCACTTTCCTCACGGCATCAGTGAGGGTTTTTATAGGAAGAGGGGGGGTAAGGCTTTCTTACCACGTAATTGCCTTGTGTGGCTATCCCCTCCCTGCCACCTCTCTCCTTCCATTTCAGTCATCCCCTTCCCTCAGCCACGCTTCGGCTAGGGAAAGGAAATTTAAAAAAATTGCACTAATTATGACATTAATCTTTTGACCTCCTGTCATGAGGAGGTTCTTATGAAGATATGCGGGTTTCTTAGTCCAAGTCTTGATTGGCCAGTGGAGAGTGTACTATTTCAAAACCGCACCGTCCGTGACCACAATGCCGGCATTGCCATTTGCTCGAGACTTCACACGACCTCGTAATATTTTCAGCAAAATTTTACATTTTTATCAAAGCTGGCTGGAGTGTGTATAACTGCATCTAAAATGTAGGATAGATGTGCTCTCAGACGCATCCCTAAAGGCAACCCTCTGGTTAGAGCGCACGTATATCCACATCTGAGATATAGTATATACATGCTATCAAATGCGATTTTAGGTCAATGCTTCTAGCGCGTTTGTACCCTCACATGTGGACTGCAGAATATACGTGCCTGGAGATGCGACTGTGAAGTCAAAGATTCTGGGCAGAGTGCGTGTATTTGCGCATCTCACATGCAAGATACACACGCCTGGAGACGCAACTTTGAAGTCATTTTCTTATGTGCAGAGCATGTGTATTCTCGTGTCTCCGACGCAGAATACACGCGCTCTGAGACGCAGCCTCAGACACAATGACAGCAAACATAGCTTTGCGTCTATCCCTGCGTTTATACTGAATTGTAGATGCGCTGGCAAACGTGCTCAGTCGGCTGATTTCAGTCTAACAACCGCCATTCATGATTTATTTGTGCTATACAAAATGCAATCATAGATCCTAATACAGAGACAGAGAGAGAAAGAGAGAGAGAGAGAGAGGACTCACCTTGGGTTTTTGGTGTGGCGGGTGGTGGCGCTTCTTCCTTCTCCCTCTTCCTCTCCTTGCTGAGTTACTCTCCTTTGATGCTTGCTTGCTGCTTGTTGTCTCCTCCCTTTGCTTCTTCTTCCTCTTGTTCTCCTCTCTCTTGTTCTCTCTTTATTTCTCTCCTTGGCTTTCCTTTTTCCCCTCTTGTCTCTTTGAGATGAAAGAAGAGGTGAGTCATGAGGAGGTGAGGCATGAAGAGACTGCATGTCGGCTAAACTCGAGCTTCAGAACCGCAAAAAACGTAAGAAAGGAAAGGCGCAGTTTGAAAAGAAATGATTTAAGTATCTTTTGAATTTTGACATTTAAGTCTATTTTTGCGTGTATATCAGCGTGTAAGTTTACGTAAACGCGCGTATAGACGGGAAGTTAGATGCGTAAATAGACGCAAATTTAGACGCGTAGGTAAACATAGATATAGACATGCATTTAGCTTTTATCATAATTTTTTGTTTTTTAGATAAATTTTGATAGTAAGTTCTTATCATAAGTTTTTATGTATTTACGATAAGTTTTGTGTATTTAAAATTGAGATCTTAGAATAATTAATACGCCAGCTTGAAGTTTTTATGTAAATATATGAATGAAAAATATTTTGATGTTGTCATGAATTAGGTTTAATCATGTCGTCGTCATCACCTAGTGCGGTGCATGTTGATGAGTCAACGAGCACATCCTCAAGTGAGAATGAAACATTACGTCTTCATAATCGAGATGCATGGCTACGACAAAAAATTAAATGCATGTGTGATCATTGTCGAGGGTGTATTTTTCGAGCTCGTCGAGTTGCAATGTCACACCTCAACATGTATGGAGAATGGGACCGAGAAAAATCACCGATATTCATTGTTTTTTGTTAACACTAAGAGTGCTAGTCTATGTTACTCAATATATATCAACGTACATGAGACTCCCTTTTGTGGTTGAGCAGGATGTGGTGCCACATCCTCAGATGCTCCCTCCCGGGTATCGAGAGGCTGCAAAATGTTGACGCAAGGAGGCAGAGTCTTCAAGAATAGTGGAGACTGACGACCATGATAGTAACCCTCATGAAATGCCCCATCAAGTTGTAGAGGATGAGATTTTGGACAACACGGTACACCATCTATTTTCGCAACCGGTTTAGGGAGAAGGTCACTCTACGAAGCCAGATGATCCACTATACGTAGCGTCATCTACTCCATTGTATGAAGGTTGTACGTACTCTGTTCTTTGTGCGTCCCTCGATATACTTAACTTGCAAACAATTTATGGATGGAGTAATATCAGTTTGAATGCGTTATTGAAGTAGGTATCAATTCAGTTTGTCTTATGAATCATAATATTAATTGTTCTATTTTGAAATCAGACACAAATATATGTTGGTGGTTTTTTAACTCACTTTTAAAAATATATGTAGGTTATTATCACAAATGCTTTCAAAAGGAAACAAATTCCAGACTAAGAGAGAGCAAGAAAGACATTACTTGACATCTCTGGGAGGCCTCGATCATGTCAAGATCTATGCATGTGTCAATGATTGTCTTATTTCGTGGGATTCATAAGTTCGCACAAGAGTGTCCTGTTTGTGGCGAATCAAGATACAAAGTGGAGATAAAGTCAATGGATGTGCCTCGTAAGGTTTTGCGACATTTTTTTATTGTTCCACGTATTCAACTTATGTTCAAGTGTAAGTCTATTGAAAAGCTCATGTCATGGCATGCTAGTCATCGTTCAAGTGATGGAAAATGGAGGATCCCTACAGACACAGTGGCATGGCAACATATAGATAATTTATGGCCCATTTTCAAAGAAGAGCCAAGAAATTCGAGATTTGGTTTAGGTATGGATGGGATTAATCCATTTGGCATCAAAAGAAGAGCCAAGAAATTTGAGACTTGGTTTAGGTATGGATGGAATCAATCCATTTGGCATCAAAAGCACATCATACAGTGTATGGCCAGTGGTATTGGTGAACTATAATATTCCTCCATCCATGGGAATTAAAAAGGGACATGTAATGTTGTCCCTTCTGATTCCTGGAAAGCACAAGGTAAAAAACATGGACATTTACTTAGAGCCTTTGATTGAAGAGTTAGAAATGTTATGGGAAGGTATTGAGGTGCAAGATACAAGCACATCTGCATCCTCTAGAGATTTCACATTGAAGGCCATGTTGTTGTGGACCATGCATGACTTTCCAGGATACGAAGAGTATTCAGGTACATGTATATAACTCTATATTTAAAATTCAAGACTTGAATCAATTGCATTTTATTAATTCACTTATTTGTTCAGGTTTAACCACATCAGGATATCATGCATGTCCTATTTGTGGTCCCTCTCTAGTTTCCTTTAGGCCGGCACGTTTAAAGAAGGTTATCTACGACAATCATCATCGATTTCTTCCTATTGACCATCCCAAATATGTTCTCCCTACTAATGGAATGACTCCACAATCTCTAACCATTCAAGATTGGAAGGAGAAATGGATTAATGCCGATAGCCACCCTCCACTCAACATGAGTCAGTAAGAAGTGCATTTCTCTCGATTGACTTTAAAGTATTTAGCATGATGAATTGTTTACATAATATATTGTTTGTTTGTTAGGTTCTCTATATTTTTTCGTCTTTCGTATTGGACTAAACTCAAGATCAATCACTTGTTGGATCCCATGCACATATTCAAAAATGTTGTATCTACATTATGGGATCACTTGATAGGGGCTCGTGATTCAGTCAATGTAAGGGAGGATTTACATAACATTGGTTGCATGAGACGAGCCTGGCCACGCATTGGTCCGAGAGGAAAGATTGAGCTACCCCATGCACCTTGGATGTTGTCAAAGAACGAGGAAAAAATAGTGAAGGAACAAATATGTAGCTTTCGAACACCCACAGGATGTATGAGATGTCTCAAGGGAGCCTTCATAAAGAAAAAGAAAAGAGATGTGGAGCAACTATCTAGTTTGAAGTCTCATAATTGGCACAAAATGATTCAAGTAAGGGTATCTCTAACCATGAATATAGTAATTAGTGGAGTAACTATGTGTAAACTTTGGGGTATGATGACTTTTTCCTCAACTAATCATTTGATCTATGAATATTGTTTACATTCAGTTCGTACTTCCTACTAGCATATCCCATTGTGTATCCAAAGATGTACATGATATCATTTACAAGATGGGAGAGCTTGTGAGGTGTGTATACATTGTATTTTTTCATTATATATCTTTGAATTTCTACACAAAATAAACAATTCTCAAATACATCCTAACAAATACGTGAGCTCGAAGAAAATTGATCCAAACACATTGCAAGATGCTCGAGTATTATATGTTAAGGTGGTTTGTTTGGTGGAGGAAATTTTTCATAGATTCATTTTGACTACTCAATTACATTTACTCATACATTTGATTGATGAGACCGCACTTTGTGGGACAGGTCCTGCAAGGTGGATATTTTTTCTTGAGCGCTTCATGAAAACCTTGAAAGATTTTGTGAGGCAAAAAGCACGGCCTGAGGGAAGCATGGCTGAGGGTTGGTTAGTGCAAACATCCCTTGTTTATATCTTTGAATATCTTGCTGAAGTGGACCCTTCTCAACCACGACTATGGAAAGATGATGAAGACTTGAGGATAACCTCTATAATATCTCAAGGAAAAGGAATGAGTAAAGTGCTAACAAAAGAAGAACTTTGTAAGTTAAATAGTTTTTGTGTGCTCAATAGTGATGTAATGAGCAAATGGGTGACACTATATAATGAAGCAAGGGCAAGAAGAAAAAGCAAAAGACAAGCATTTCGCACCAGATATGGATGTAATGTCTCATTTCTAGATCATCTAAATGCGCTCCCACGTCATATTGATATAGATTGGTTACATGAGGAAATGGAGAGAATCGAAAAAGAGGAGGAAATTAATATATCTCAAGAAGAGTCGGAATACGCACAAGGTTACTTATCAAAGGTGAGACATACTATCAATTAATTTGTTTCTATAAGTAATATTTTATATAAATAATTGACATGTTTGATCTTAATCTTTTACTACTAGTGCACATTATTCAATGCTATTTGGTGTGAGGGTAAACATCTTCGAACTCAACGTATAGATGAAAAGAGAAATACCCAAGATTGTGGTGTCCTTGCTCTCACTTCGAGGATGCCAATGGTACCATGGAAGGTTATTGTGGCTTGATCCAAGATATTCTGAAGCTTGACTTCAAAAAATTATTTATATATGTACTGGATGTGAAGTGGTTTAAAGAAGTGGTAACAAATGGTGAGCATTGCACAATCAAACGTCATCCAAGTGGTTTTGTAATCATTGGCTCTATAAAATTTCACCAAAACAAGAATGACACATTAGTTCTATCTCAACAATGAGAGCAGCTATATATACAAAAGCTAATTTTTTATATGTATACATGTGATACATATACATAATATAATAAGTATTTAATTTTCTTGCTTTTGTTTTTCAAATACAGGTTGTGCATCATCTAATGGTAAACAATAACCGATGGTGGTATGTCATCCCTATATCTAATCATTCAAGACCAATATATGGTAATATTACCAACATAGAGATAGCAAATGACAATCCAACAATGAATGATGATGTACATGATGACACCATAATGGAAGATATGCATGATATAGTACAAGATGAACGTCGTGAGGATGTTCAAGGAAACGCAGAGAAGGACAATAATGTGATTGTTGATGATATTGATGAAGTTATTGAGCAATATAGCAACACATTTGATAGTGGGATAGACTTATTTGTTTCATTACTTCTTGGTAACATAGACCTAGAAGTAGATAGTTTAGCAAGGGCTGATCTCATTGAAGATGACATGGAGGAACTACCATTCATTAGAGAGCAATGCAAAAATAATTATTAACTCTCGTTTTTTAATTATATTAAGTCCAATTTCAGGTGGTTAAATAATTACGCGTCTGAAGATGCATCTATATTTGCGTCTACTTATGTAGATATATAGATGCAAAATTTGCGTCTATTTACACGCTCTTTTACACGCATATATAGACGCAATGATAGGCACGCCCGACTTTGCGCGTCTATGCCTCGTTTCTGTTGTAGTGATACAACGTATTAGAACACACTACATAATGATTTGAAACAAATTACAAAATTTAATTTAAAAAAAGAAATCGAATAATACTTACAAACTCAGCCTCCCATGACTCCTTGCCACCCGATCCATGATGTGACGATCCCATGGTTGCTATCTAGATATGTCCTGCCTCTGTATACTGGCGACTTGTCCTTTTCTCTACTACTCTCTTCTTGGCCTCTTTCCACTCCCTGCACGGTGGCAATTGGGTGGTTGGCCATATCTAGGGCACCCTGCTCTTGTCTCCGCAGTGACTCCTTGGCGCATACCATAATGTGAGACCTCTTGTTATGAAGCGTGTCTCTCACCTTTGACCGTCCCCAATCATCAGAGAATCCTAAATTCTCAGGATTAGGGTACCTTCTATGTACTGCCCGCAGCACCTCTTGCCATAAACCATTTTTTTGCTGCTTGAAGGGAATTATACAATCTTTGTATGTGGCATGCACAACACTCCTCAAGTAGGCTATCACTTCCCTCCCCTCAGGGTTATGCAAGATACCACCAATATCAGTGACGATAGAGTAGTACATTTGTGGAGGCTCACCTTTCTCATTTCTCGGTGAGGGTGATCGAGAGCCACCTCCTAGACAACCCCCACAAAGCCCTCGACCTCCTCATCCTCCCGCATGACTCTCCCTCCTCCCTCAACGAGTACTACCCTCTACCTCACTCGATGCACGTGCTTCCGCAGATGCATGTGCTTCGGCCGATCCATGTACTTCAGCTAATCCTTGTGCATCAGCTCATCTATGTGTATGCATAGTGCATGGAGTACTTGTTAGTAGGGGTGTACCAAGGTTTAGTCTGCCAAGGTTTGGTGTTTGTGCGGCAGTGCTAGGCAAAGATGTGAAAGGTGTCCCAGAAATGACATTGAAAATCTCCTCTACAGTGGGAGGGTGACCAAGATAATTGGTCATCTCTCCCATGAATTGCTCATTGTTCGGAAAACCTCCAAAAAAGCTATTAACACCTCTAGAAAACTCCGCTAAGGTGTTGTTCATGTGTTCCAACTCAGGATCAGTGCTAGAAGATCCAAGATTCCACATCTACACAAGCAGAAATCCATTATTACCCTGTGTAGATAAAACATATTACATGCTGCGTCTATATCTGTGTCTCTGTGTGCATCTGTTAGCACGTCTATTCTTGCATCTATACCTGTGTCTACAATGTTATCTAGACGCGCTGGACAGACACGCAGAGTCGGACTATATTTTGCAAACTGTTATAAAAAACGTGCAAAAAAACCTCCATAGATGACATTCTATAGCATGTAAAGAGAGAGAGAGAGAGAGAGACAAACAAACAGAGAAAGCAAACAAGATTGAGAGAGAGAAGAAGAACTCACCTTCTTTGCTTGTTCCGATGGGTGGAGACTAGGTTGCAAGCTTCTTGTCCTCCTTCTCCCTTCCCTTGGTAAGTTGCTTGAATCTTCTTCTTTCCTTGCTTTTTGGCTCTTGTTCTTTACTCTTTGGCTCTTCTGTCCTCCTATCCTCTTTTTACTCTTATTTCCTTCCCTCATTGTCTTCATGAAGTGATAGATAGACATGAAAAGTAATGTCGAGCTCGAACTGCAAAAAACGTGCAAAAAAATGCACGAAATCATTGGTTTGAAAAGAAAGCCGTAAATTTTTTTAAAAAAATTATATTTGCATGGTGCGTCTGTAAGCGCGTATAATTGCGCGTGTATATGTGCAGATATGACATATTACATGCGCTGATAGGCGCACAGTTACAATTAAACTGATTAGATGCTAGCTTTTGGTTATTTTTGGATCAACATGACTTTCCTAGTCTTTCAATATCAAAATGTTTGCCTCCATGTTGTAAGTATCAATGCATTTATATACCAAATGACATATATACCAAATGAAATCATATATATCCTTATGATTCACGTGTAATTATGTCATCATCTTCTACTAGTATGGGATATGCTGAGTCAACAACCAGGACATCCTCCAGTGAGGATGAGACATTGCGTCTTCACAATCGAGACGCTTGGCTACGACGGAAAATCAAATGTATGTGTGATCGTTGTCGAGGCTGTTTTTTTCAAGCACGTTGAATCACAATGTCACACCTCAGCATGTATGGAGAGTGGGACCAAGAAAAAGAACCAGTAAATTTTTATTGCTTTATTTGCACAAATATTATTGGTCTATGTTGCATCTTTACCATTAAACAAAACCTCCTTTTTTTAATTGATTAGGATGCGGTACCACATCCTTAAATGGTCCCTCCAGGGCATCGAGAGACTACGAAGCGTGGACACGAGGAGGCAGAGTCATGAAGAAGAGTAGAGACTGATAACGACGATAGCAGCTCTCTTCAAATGCCCCATCAAGTTTTGGAGGAAGATATTTTGGACAACATGGTGCATGATTTATTTTCCCATGAGGTTCGGGGGGAGGGCGCCACTAGAGAGATAGATGACCCGCTACACATAGTGTCGAAAACTCCATTGTACGAAGGTTGCACCTACTCCATTCTACGTGCATCTCTTGAGATACTGAACTTACAAACCATTTATGGATGGAGTAATGCTAGCTTGAATGCATTATTGAAGTATGTATCATTTGATATTAATTCATAAATGGTTCTAGACAATATTCGTAGTTTGTTAACTTTGTTTGCACAATATATGCAGGTTATTGTTACAAATGCTTCCAAATGGAAATAAATTACCAACTAGAAGGGAGCAAGCAAGGAGTTTCTTGACATCTCTTGGAGGTCTCCATTACTTTAAAATCCATGCATGTGTCAATGATTGCATCTTGTTTCGTGGGGATCATGCATCTGCACGACAGTGTCCTATTTGTGGTGAACCAAGATACAACCAGGAGATGAAATCAATGGATATGCCTCGTAAGGTTTTGCGATATTTTCCTATTATTCCATGTATTCAACTTATGTTTAAGTGTGAATCTATTGCGAGACTCATGTCATGGCATGCTAGTCACCATTCAACTGATGGAAAGTGGAGAATTTATTCAGACACACCAGCTTGGCAACATGTAGACAATTTGTGGCCTACTTTCAAAGAAGAGCCCAGAAATTTGAGATTTGGTCTAGGATTAGATAGAATAAATCCATTTGGCATCAAAATCACCTCATATAGTGTATGGCCAGTGGTATCGATGAACTATAATATCCCTCTGTCCATGGCAATAAAAAAAGGACATGTAATGTTGTCCCTTCTGATTCCTCCAAAACACAAAGAAAAAAAAATGGATGTTTACTTAGAGCCTTTGATCGAGGAGCTAGAAATGCTATGGAAAGGTATTGAGGTGCAAGATGTGAGTGCATCATTGTCCTCTAGAGATTTCACTTTAAAGGGCATGTTGTTGTGCACCATGCATGACTTTCCATGCTATGAAGAGTGTTCAAGTAGTTACATACTCTATTTTATTTATTCTTACCCTTAATCAAATATATGTAATCATTAACCCACTTATTTTTATAGGTTTAACTACATCAAGATATCATGCATGTCCAATTTGTGGTCCCTCTCTGGTTTCTTCTAGACCGACACGCTTGAAGAAGGTTATCTATGACAATCATCATCGTTTTCTTCCTATTGACCACCCTAAATATGCACCCCCCACTAATAGAAGAACTCCACAATCTCTGACCATTCAAGATTGGAAGGACACTTGGACACACGCCAATGATCATCCTCCACTCGGCATGAGTCAGTAACTAGTTTACTTCTTTTGTTTGTCTTTAAAGTACACTCCATTATGAGAACAAGAAATAATATATTGTTTGGGCCTTAGATTATTCATATTTTCTCATCTCCCATATTGGACTAAACTCAAGATCAATTACATGTTGGACCCCATGCATATATTTAAGAATGTTGCCTCTACATTATGGGATCCCTTAATCGGGGCTCGTGATTCTGTCAATGTAAGGGAGGATTTACGTAGCATTGGACGTATGAGACGAGCTTGGCCACACATCGGACCCGGAGGAAAGATCAAGTTACTGCGTGCACCTTAGATGTTGTCAAAGACCGAAGAAAAGATGGCGAAACAGCAAATATGTAGCTTTCAAACTCCCACAAGATATATGAGATGTCTCAAGGGAGCCTTCATAAAGAAAAAGAAAAGAGGTGTGGAGCAACTATCCAGTTTAAAGTCTCACGATTGACACAAAATGATTCAGGTTAGGATTTTCATAGCCATAAATATATTCATTAGTGAAGTAACTATGTAGACTAATTAAGAATGTATGAATATTTACATACAGTTCATCCTTCCTACTAGCATATCCCATTGTGTTTCGAAAGATGTGCGTGATATCATTTACAAGATGGGTGAGCTCACGAGGTATGTATACTTTATACTTAATTTTTAGTTTACATATTACATACATCACATAGTAAATCCGCTTGAATTTATGGACAAAACTAATCACCGTTCTCAATTGCATGTTAGTAGATTTGTGAGTTTGAAGAAAATCGATCCAAATACGTTGCAAGAGGCTCGAGTATTGTCCATTGAGGTGGTTTGTTTGGTGGAGGAAACTTTTCCTCGCTCCATTTTGACTACTCAAGTATACTTATTCGTGCATCTGATTGATGAGATCGCAATTTGTGGGGTAGTTCATGCAAGGTGGATGTTTTTTCTGGAGCGCTTTATGAAAACCCTAAAAGATTATGTGAGGCAAAATGCACAGCCCGAGGGAAGTATGGCTGAGGGTTGGTTAATGCAATCATCCCTTATATCTTACTAAAGTGGACCTCTCTTTACCATGACTATGGAAAAATGATGAAGATTTGAGGATGACCTCTATAATACCTCAAGGAAAAGGAAGAAGCAAAGTGCTAATGAAAGAGGAACTTCGTAAGTTAAATGTATTTTGTGTGCTTAACAGCGAAGTTATGAGAAAATGGGTGACACTATATAAAGAAGCAAGGGCAAGAAGAGTAAGCGAAAGGCAAGCATTTCGTACTAGACATGGACGTAATGTCCCATATTCAAAACATTTAAGTACACTTCCACATCATATTGATATAGATTGGATACATGAAAAAATGGAGAAGATGAAAAAAGAGAAGGCGATGGATATATCGCAAGAGGAGTGGGAATATGCACGAGGTTACTTATCAAAAATGAGACATACTTATAATTAAATTATCTTTAGTTATATATGATATAATAATTTCACATGTTTTATCTTTAACTAAATCATTAATATGATCTCAACAATGTACTACTAGTGCACATTGTTCAATGCTATTTGGTGTGAAAGCAATTATTTTCGAACTCAACGTATAGATGATAAGAGAAATACCAACGATTGTGGTATCCTTGCAAACTTCCAGGATACCAATGGCACCATGGAAGGTTATTGTGGCTTAATCCAAGATATTTTGAAGCTTGACTTTAGGCGATTTTTTATATATGTATTAGATGTGAAGTGGTTTAAAGAAGTAGTAACAACGGGTGAGCATTGCACAATTAGATGTCATCCAAGTGGTTTTGTAGTGATTGACTCTACAAAATTTCACCAAGGCAAGAATGACACATTCGTACTACCTCAATAATGCAAGCAGCTATATTAGAAGCTATTTATTTTTATATATATTACTTCTTGATACATTCTCAAAATACAATAAATATCTCAGTTGCTTACTTGTCATTTTTTAAATGTAGATTGTGTATCACCCAATAGTAAACAATAACTGATGGTGGCACGTCATCCCCATATCTAATCGTTCAAAACCAATATATGGCAATGCTACCAACATAGAGATAGTTGATGACAATCCAACAATCAATGATGATACACATGATGATGCCATGATCAATGATATTCATGATGCAATGCAAGATGATCCCCGTGAGGATGTTCAAGGAAGCGCAGAAGAGGATAACAATATGGTTGCAGATGATGATAAAGAAATTGAGCATAGCAATACATCTGACAGTGGGATAGATCTATTTGTTTCATTGCCTATTGGTAACATAGACCTAGAGGTAGATAATCTAGCAAGGGCCGATCTCATTCAAGATGAGATTGATAATTCATTGTAGCATATATAATTAGCTTTGAATGATTGGATGTATATTTGTAATACTTAGAAATAAGTAAAGTTGGTAATGTATTCAAAAAAATACTAGCTGTTAAGATGTTTGGTCATATTTAGGGACTTTATGAGAAATGAAAAATATGTGCGTTTATTTTCACATCTATAGGCATGTTTAAAAGCACGGGTATATAGACATGTTCTATATACTAGCGCAAATAGACACACTGATAAACGTGTCCGCTATTTCGCATGTACAGTGCGCGTCTATAGGGCCTTTCTTTTGTAATGTGTGCATCATGTGCTTAGATGTTAGGGCCTCAAATTACATTAGTATTTCCTTTAGGTGCTTCACTTTGGCATGGAGCTTGATGCTAGTTACTTTCTCTTCTACCTTTGTGTGCTACCTAGCTGTGTTTTTGTCTCTATATGCTCTATTTTGTTGTACCTAACCGTCGCTATGGACACTCATTGCATGTTCTATATATCCATATGTAACCTTTTTTGCTATATTTTTTTGACCTTTTGTGACTTTTTATTGTAATTTATTAATTCCTTACCATAATTTTCAAATAAAAAAAGTTAACATATCCTTATGTAATATATACCAAATACTAGTTTGATCACAAAATTGATGATAAACTAGCTTTTAAGGGTTCATAAAATGCATTTATTAGAATTAGTAATTATGAAAATTTATAAAATATATTCAAGCTATATGAATTTCAATGGTATAATTTAGAATTTTTATAAATAAAACTATGATGCACAAGCTATGGCGCATGCTTCCTAATAAGGTAGTTGTTGAAGCTTATATTAGAGTAAGCCTTCTATGGGTCCTTAAACATAAAAATTAAGATAGAAATGTAGGAATACATATTTCGACCATCATACTAATGTCTTAAGGCTCCCTTCCATTACAATATTGATCTTGATATTGTCCTATTTGATGATAGTGGATTATATCATTACATCTTTTGTATCTAGTTCATGTTCAATTATTTTCTCATCCATTCCTATAAAGCATATCAAGTGTATATGTAATACACATATACACGTATATATATATACAAATTCTAGAGATAATAAGAGACAAAGACTCAAAATTTACCACTTGATTGAAATCATATTATGCTATAACAAAGACATAATAAATATGAGCTTGATTTGTATTTGAAATGGGTAGATACATTGAAAGGAAAAAATATATTGCATTTTCATGGCCTCAACAAAACTCCAGCATTATTTGCATGATGATGTAGTTAAAATCATACTTTTTTATGCTTGCATCTATACAAAACATATTTCATTTTCTTTTATAAAGTATATACATTTATATAAAAATGTTAATATATAAGATTTTTAGCTAGCTTATAAGTGTCTTCTGCTCATCATCTCAAATTGTCAAAGTTGGAGTTTATCATTGGTTTCACATTTGTGGATGGATTGCTATAATGCACTAGTCATGTTCCTGAAGTAAACACAAGAACACAAGAAATTAGCATCAAGAAAAATGGAAAAAGAGAGCTTGACAAGACTTTCATTTTAGTAATTATACATGGTAAGAAATATTAACGAAGAGAAAGAATAATGTTCATTTACCTATTCTCAATGGTACCTTACAAATTCATTTAAGATCTTCCAATCATTTTCATCAAATTCATATTTGTTATTGTTACAATTATATGTGAGATTTGTGAGGGCAATGATACTTTCAACATCTACCATATCAAGGTCCATCAAATAATATGTAGAAATCCTTGATCCCTTTTATTTTTGATACCATCCAAGTTGAAATCCAAGTTGAACCCTCTCTTATACTCCACATAGGCACTGATTAGTTTTCTTCTCATCTTTTGAACTCGTCCACCACACATTGGCTGCTTTTTTTCCTCATACTTCTTGAAGATCTTGCTTTTGATGATCTTGTGATCTTTCCATTGGTATTTTCATATTGGAAGAATACATCACAATTTGAACCAATTCCAAATAGATTATCATTTGTTTGAGTTTTATAATTGTCATCTATACTATAGTATACCCCTTATTGCACCCTTATAAGACTATCTTTAGACAATATGATATTCTCACAAATCCACATGTTTCAATCCCATTTGCATGTAACTCTGCAAAACCTAAGGGTTGACACTGGTACGTTGGGCTCTTTTGAATAATGGGGCATATTCAATCTCTACCTCAATATGCAGCTCCTTTTTTCCTGTATTCATTTTACTATTAATAGAAATGGAAAGCCTACTTGGTTGTCACAAGAGGTAGAGTGGAGATGCACAGAGAGGCACACAAAGGTGCCAAGGAAAAGTAGGGTGTAAGTAATTCACTTTGTTAATGAAGGTTGCATAAACACGGAGAAGAGGTCACAATAGAGCCATGAGAGAGTATAGATATGGGGGGGAATAGCTGTAACGTGTCCCCTAGTATCATCCAGGACACGTCTTAGCAGTCCATCGGAAAGGATGTCTAGGAAGCTCCACCCGACACTCCCATGGAATGTTACGGGTTTTGCGATCTAGTTCTTTCCGCGTCTGCCACGTAGTGGAAGTATCCTGGCCGTTTCCACTTAGGATCGACCGAAATTAGGGTTTCCTAATGGGTCACTAGCTAACAGCAACTAGCGTCAGACCCGAGCGAACTACTTTACGCAGAAACGCCAGGTCCGAAGCGGATTCACGCTGCACTTGGTTCAAGGAGAATGGGAAACGAGAGGGATGCAAAGCTCAACCCCTCTGCCATAAGGCATAGTCCCATTCCGTTCCCCTAAAACAACGTAAATCGGGTAAGACGTAACTCTAGGTCATCGTTCTTGTTATTCTTTTTGATGATGATGATCATTCCGCTGTCTTTCGAGATTTATGAGAAAAGTTCGTGGCTAACCGGGACCACCCAACCGTAGGACGGACCCATGGTCCATCCTCCGCACTTTCCTCGGTTTGTTTTAGTTATGTAATTATCTAACACATTAGTTTGACATATAACAATCAGCTTCTTTAATTAATCTTGTTTAAGCACTGGTTCCTTCACGTAATTTTATCACGTGACATATAAAAACAATATCAAGCAAGTTCTTTCAACATCTCATCATTTTATATTTGAATTACAAGAAGTTCCGCCTGTAGGCTTATCCATAATCTGCCCGGAGGCTAACAAGTAATCTCTAGGGATCACTATTCCAAGCTTCCGCCCGTCAACTAGTATACGGGCTTCGGGATCCAATCCCGAGTCGCGTTAGCCCCTTGTGCAGGACCCGGAAGGCAAGGGATTTACGGCCAGAGCCCCCCCTGGTACCCAAGCATCCTCCTGCTCCAAGTAGAACTCAACGGAGAGACCTCTCGCGGCGGGTTCGGTCCACGTTCCCGGCACGGTCAAACAACCCCCTTGGTTAGGGTCAGGCAGGCAGTCGGGGGTAACTGAAGCTACCTCTCCCTTCAGGTTTTTAACCTGAAGTATAGATACTTATTTAATTTGTAATTCATAAATCAAACAGAGCTCTAAAATCTCTAGCAAGCATAGACATTTCCATTAACCAACCCAGTTGTATGGCAAACTGCTAAAGAAGTGTTCTTTCCTTTTTGAGTGTATCAACAGTCGTTTTTAAGATGTCTTGTAACTTGGCAAGATCCCTTACATTCGGATGTAGGGTATACCTAGTTTGATTTACCCTAAGGTACCTTAGATATGCTAGTTTCTATTTTACAACTTTTCTTATTTTGAAGGATATCCAAAAACTACGTCTTTTTGCAAGATAACTTGTGTAAGGATCAGCCGTCTTCGAAAAGGGTTTTTCCCTTTTCTTTTTGTGACTCAATCACAAAATGATTTCATATATGTTGCGCAAGTCAGATGATGGAATAGTCTGTTTAGACTCCTTAATCTGACGTATGTCAGGCCTAGGGTTTCTTTATTTGAAAGCCTTAGGGACGAACCCTAATTTCTTATCCTTATGAATTTATTGTCCTTGCGGTAAGGTAAGTAGTCCAGTGTTTTAGGGTATAAATGTTTCTATGTTTAGATTGGTCCGGTTAGCTTTTGGAAAGATTGGTTTGGTCAGCTTTTGGAAGGTAATCTTACTCGTCTTGTCACGGTTTTACTATCTTCGATTAACTTTCTCAATCAATACAGTTTAATTTGGTATATAGCCTAATGCCATGATGATACAAAGAGTGACGATACTCCTAAATACCTAGCTAAGGAATTGGTGAATACACACTTTATTTGTTCCAAGTCCTCAAATTGAAGGGGAAAAAGTGTTAATAAAGTATCATCCAGCAATTCCCCATTACATTTTCTTTCCAAATGATTTCGTATGTCTAATTTTTATACTTGCGTTTTCTTTAAGATAAACTCATGCCAATTAACAACAGTTGCCTTGCAACTAGCAAAGATAACTCTCTAATAATTTGAGCATTGAAGGAAACTTTTCATGAATTTAGCCATTTTGCCATGATCCGTTGCGAAAAGAATAAGACTAATGGAGCAAGATATAATTTCTTCATTTTAGGACTATAATACTATAGTAAATGGATAGTATTGCCTATTATTTTATAATGCTTGACGCAATTTGATGGAAGCTAATTTGAATACATTGTCATTCATAAGCTAACTCCTTCGTTAGAATTGATTCGAACAAATATATATATTTCCTTGATAATTTTTCTTTGCATGATTGACTAAAACCCAAATTAACATCAAGAAGAAAACCTAGCTTTGAGGTGAGATATCCACATGGATACCGGGAGATGACCCTCCCGCGGCTACGCCTTGGACTTTCTTAGGAGGCATCGCAAGTGTGTCCGTCGAATGTGGAAGCAGCTTTATAACTTCTCCTTAGAACTCCACCGTCGCTCCTCGCACCGTTCGTCAAAAGTAGTTTTGGAAGGCTCCCTCCTTGGATTCGGGAATTGAAAAGGGTGTTTTAGAAACTTTTACCACTAAGACACATTAAAGCCATGGGACAAGCTTAATGGCCTTAGTAAGCTTGCACGAACGGGAATATCAAGGTGTGGAAAAAGACGCAAGGTATAGGAGAGCTTTAAGGGAAATTAATAACCGTAAATGTTATAAGTAAGGGTCTAAGGACCTTTAGGCAATTTAGGCTCATGAGGGTTTACACACATAAAGGGGGAAATGATTCCGAACCCAATGGGGAAGAGTATATAATGCTTTAAATCACGGGGTTTGGGTTCCACTAGGGAAAGGGGTCTTAATGGGGAAAGGCCTTAAATTGTGACAGAAAAAGGGTGTAGGACAAGTTTGGGAAAGGCCTAAACTCCCGGAAAAGGGAAGGGGGTTTTTCTATAACCTGTTTGAGAGGCAATAGGATAGGGCTTAGGTGGAGCCCATGAGAATGGAAGCTTAAGCCCTATTACAAAAAATCTACTTGAAGACCATAGGAAAAGGTCTTATATCTCTCCCCTTAGAAGCTTCCAAGAAGCTTCTTGGAAGCTTCTGTGGTCTCAGAAACCACGTGGAAGAAAGGGGAGACGAGTTGGACGAGTTCAGGGCGGCCAGGAGGCGGAATGTAGCAGTGGTTTGGAACGTTCTTTGAGGGCGGCTCAGTTTGAGGTAGCCCAGCTGACGCAGGAGCTCACGGCAACTCCAAGGCTCTAGGCAAAGCGTCCTCCCCCCCTTCACGACAACACACGGCCCTCCTTCAGCTACGACTGGTGCAACGTCATCGCCTCAGCTCCTTCTTCCTCACGAATTATGGCAATTGTGGCTTCCCCCTTATTCCGCAGCATCATCCTTTCTCACACAACTCCGGGCTTCACAGAGCGAAGGCTGTCCCTCTCTCCCCCTCTCCCTTCCTCCCACAGGATTTATATGGGAGGGGGAGAGGTACCTCCCCTCCCCACGCGGCTTGTGCATGGGCTTAACCCATCCTATGACCCCCAGCAAGGATGCTTAGTCATCCTTGCTATTTCCCTCCCCTCCAGCATGACAGTCGCTGGAGGAAAAGAAAAGAAAAAAGGAAGTAATAAAAAAAATTTTCCTTTAATCTAAAGGTTATCCTTTTGGCTTTAGGAGGAGGTTCCCATGTAAATTTGATTAACTCGTTTATGCAAGCAGAGATTAAGATACGTAGTGTGTCATTCGAAAATCACATCATTGGCATAATTTTTGGATGATGGAATTCCTTGCATGACTATCACGTGGGTTTAGAAATATTCTCATGATGGAAATATTACATTCTCTCCCCCTTAGAAGAATCGAGATGTCCTCATCTCCAAGTAAGCTGGGGATATTGATGGTTGAGAGAGCTTTCATCTATCCAGGTAGCATCCTCTTTGGGATAATCTTTCCATTGGACGAGGCATTCTTTCAAGGTTCTAGATCTTAACTGTCTCTCCCTAACATCTAAAATCTTATCCGGTCTTAGTTCAAGGACTCCTTGACTAGGCATTACAATTTGTTGGTCATCAAGTACATGATTAGGGTTGGGTACATATTTTTTTAAGAGACTAATATGGAATACATTGTGAACTTTTAGGTTATCAGGAAGTTGCAATTTATAAGCATTGGGTCCTAGGCATTTGAGGATTTTATACGGCCCACAATACCTTGGACTTAGCTTCTTGCATTCTCCTAGGGATAGAGAACTCTTTTTAGGGCGTACTCGAATAAAGACCATGTCTCCTTCTTTGAAGACTCTTTCTTGACGTTTCAAATCTGCATATGCCTTTTGTCTATCCTTGGCTGCTTGTATGTCTTGTCTTATTGACCTTATTTGATCATCCATGTCCTCCAACATTTGTCTTGAAGCTTCAACTCTTAGGGTTGGATCAGAAAAGTTTAGGGGACTTCGACAATCATGACCATACAATGCCTGGAAAGGGGTCATTTGAATGCTTTGCTGGTAAGAAGCATTGTAGGCAAATTCCACTAATGGCAAGTATTGAATCCACCTCTTCGGCTCTCGACAGCAGTATGCTGTAAGCATATCCTCAATGATTTGATTCACTCACTCTGTTTGTCCATCCGTTTGGGGATGGTAGGCGGTGCTAAAACAGAGTTGAGTCCCAATAGCTTCAAAGATAGCTCTCCAAAAGTGTGAAGTGAAGAGAGAATCTCGATCACTAATGATTCTTTTAGGTAACCCATGTAGCTTGAATATTTCCTTGATAAACAATCTTGCAATGTCAGAGGCTTTATAGTTTGTCTTTACTGGAATCAGGTGTGCAACCTTGGTAAGCATGTCAACCACAACCATAATGGAATTGTATCCTCCTTGGACTTGGGGTAAGCCCACAACAAAATCCATACTGATGAATTTCCATTTCATTTGGGGAATGTCAAGCGATTGTAGTTTCCCTGGCATCATGACATATTCGGCCTTGATACGTTGGCAAGACAAACATTCAGTGACATACTTGAGAATGTCACCTTTGAGCCTCTCCCAGTGGTAACTTTTCCTAACTACATTAAGAGTTTTTGCATAGCCAGGATGTCCTACGAAAGGGGAATCATGAGCTTCCCATAATATCTTCTGCTTAAGTGACTGGCTTGTTGGTATACACAGCCTTGTTCTGTAGTAGACAAGTCCATTATCAATGGAAAATTCTTGATACTTAGCTTGTGACTTCAGATTCTGCTCCTTGGTAGATATTTCTTTTATCATTGTTTGGTAGGCCAAATCATGGCTTGCTTCCTCTCTAGCTAGTTCCAGTATAGGGTTTCTTGGCATAGATACCTTTGTAGCCAGAGATCTGGCCGTTGATGGATTCTGCAAGATTAGGGAATTTAGGAATGCCTTGCGACTGAGTGCATCGGCAACTACATTTTCTTTTCCTGGTCGGTACTTGATTTCAAAATCATACTCCTCCAATACTTCAATCCACTGCCGTTGTCTCATGTTGAGCTCGTTCTGGGTAAAAATCCATTTGAGACTCTTATGATCGGTTACTAGAGTAAACTTGTTGCCCAACATGTAGTGTCTCCAAAGCTTTAGAGCATGGATGACAGCTAATAATTCCAGATCATGCGTGGCATAATTCTTTTCATGACTCTTCAATTTCCTTGAAGAGTATGCTACTGGATGACCTTCCTGCATAAGTACACACCCCAAGGCAAGAATGCTGGCATCAGTTACTACCTCGAACTCCTTATTGAGGTCAGGGAGTTTTAGAATAGGTGCTGATACCAAACTTTGCTTTAATTTGTCGAAACTATTTTGTTCGGGAGTTGACCATGTAATAGAAGTCTGCTTCTTTAGTAAGTCTGTAAGAGGTGCTGCAATCAAAGCATAGTTTTTGATAAAGACCCTATACTATCCTATCAATCCAAGAAAGCTACGTATTTCTTTGACGGATACTGGTATTGGCCATTCAAGCACATCTCTGAATTTGGCTGGGTCTACTGATATTCCCTCTGATGATACTATGAATCCCAGATATTCAATCTGACGCTTGAAGAATGCACACTTCTTCATTTTTGCATACAGCTTATGAAACCTCATTGTCTCAAGGACAATCCGAAGTTGAGGTTCATGATCTTCTTCTTGTTTGGAATAGACTAAAGTGTCATCGAAGAAGACAAGCACGAAATCATCAAGATATGGTCTAAAAATATCCTGCATTAATCTATTGAAGGTGGTAGGTGCATTTGTAAGCCCGAATGACATAACCAAGAACTCAAAGTGCCCATATCTTGTATTGAAGGCCGTTTTTGGAATATCTTCTTCCTTGATCCTTATTTGATAGTAGCCTGATCTGAGATCAATCTTGGAGAAGATCTTTGCACCTTGAAGGCGATCAAGAAGCTCATCTATTCTAGGAATAGGATACTTGTTCTTGACTGTTGATTGATTCAACCCACGGTAATCAATACATAGTCGAAGTGTCCCATCTTTCTTTTTCTGGAATAGTACTGGAGCTCCCCATGGTGAGTTGCTAGGCCGAATGTAACCCTGATCTAACAGTTGCTTGAGTTGTTCCTTCAACTCAATAGCTTCCGGTATGGACATTCTATAAGGTCTCTTTGCAATTGGCGCAGCTCCAGGCACTAGCCTTATTTCATGATCAACTTCTCTTGGAGGCGGAAGTTCAGTCAATTCCTCAGGGAATACGTCAGCGTATTCTTTTAGCCAAGAAGGTCCTTCATGAGACTCTTGTTTTTTATCTAACTTGTTGAGTTTGATTAGGTAAACAGGTAATCCTTTTCTGACTCCTTTTATGATCCACGATACTTTGGCTAACTGGATTCTTGGCACTCCTGCCTCACCTTGAGTTGTAACAAACTCCCTTTCAGAGTTTCGAAAGGAAACTTGACCCTTTCCGCAGTGGATGTGGGCGTCATTAGGCTTAAGCCAATCCATCCCGAGTAGACACTCATGGATACCTAAATTCATGACTCTGAATTTGATTGAGGTTTTCTTTCCTCCCAGAAAGAATTCTTCCTTAGCAGTTTGCCTAGTACAAGTTACCTCACGACCGTTTGCCAATTCCACAAGTAGGGTAGGTGCTTCTACTGTGGCTATTCCTAATCTTTTTGCACATGCTAGTGAGATAAAGGAATGTGTACTGCCACAATCAATCAAGGTTTTGAAACCTTTACCTTGATAGTCCGACGGTGTTTGAATCACCGAGAACTGGCGATTCGGCCCCTTCTTGTGTAAAGTGGCATGGACTGTCGCTCTTTCGAATTCTTCTTCCATAGTCGGATCTTCCTCTTCTTCTGCTTCGCATCTTTGCCTATTGGTAATGCAGGCAGTTCTTTCTCTTCCACGGGTAGCGGCTCCTTGACCGTGGCCTGCACCTTGACGATGTCCCTCGCTGAGCTTGGGACATTGCCTTTTGAAGTGACCGAGTTCGTTGCAGTGGAAACATCGGAGGTTTCGGCCATTACTGTGAGTAGGAACAAAGTTGTTGACGTTATTTGTCCTTGCTTTCTTCCTTTGTCCCTGATTGTGACCTTGAACTCTCTTCACTTGGGGTCTGAATGCTCCTCTGTTCGGTTCGTTATAGGACCAATTTTTGTTACCCCTTGGTCTAGCTTGCACTTCCTGAATTATAGGCGCCGCTCGAATGAGTGCATCCTGAAGATCTGATGGACGCATAGATTCGAGACGGGTATTTACAGGTGGATTTAAGCCCGCACAAAATTTGGACACCTGCTGCGTCATGTCCATTTGTGGCGCATACTTTAAAAGTGAGACAAATTTAGAGTAGTATGCGTCAAGGGTGAGTCCTAGCTGTTTTAGCTCATAGAACTCATTCATTTTCTGTGTACGATATGCAGGTGGCAAATATCTCCCCTGCACGGCTTTCTTTAACTTCTCCCAGGTAATGGACCCCTCTGAAGTCCCTTGATCCCTGCACCATTGTTTCCACCATAATCTAGCTTCACTGGTGAGTTTTAATTTGGCAAGCATGGCCTGATTGGTAGGTGCAGTACCAGCTGCTTCAAAGTAATCCTCCATAGATTCAATCCAAATTTCAGCATCAGATTGGACGAATCTGCCTCTCCCGTCAAACTCGGGTGGCTTTATCTGTTTGAGGAGGAACTTCTTCTCCTGGATCACAGCAGTACTTGATGTAGGGGGCGAATTTGGAACCTGTACCTGGGGTTGTGACTGGATAAAAGTTTTCTTAATGTTATTACATGATAATTGACATTAGCTTATCTTTAGTTCAACTATCTCGTAAATCATGAAGCTACTTAACTTTTTTAACAACTCTGATGCACAGTCGAAAAAAGAAGTCCTTATTTATATTTACATGGGCGCAGCCTTATACAACATCTCGTGTGATATTCAGTTTGGGAAGAACAACGTTGTATTGCATTTGTCTACAGGAACTATGTAATAGTAGGGTTTTGGGTCATGGATCTTTAGGAATCGATAATTCATTGGAAGTTCAGGATACCCTTTTCGTTGGAATCCATACTTCTCATGACGGCCCAATACTTTAATCCTGTCGGCTGGGATTACACGGGTTACTTCCTCAGATACATATGAGTTCATTTCAACCCTCCGATCTTGAATATGTAAAGTCGAATTTACGTGAGCTTCCACAAAAATGAACAGCTTCACGACTTTCAAGTCTTCCAACCACTTGATCCTCTTTAGGTTGGTCTGTAGATAAGCGAACCGGTGGGCAGCTATGTAATAGATTCTTGAAGACCCAGTCCATCTTCGTTCTATATATAAAGGTGATGGATTATAAATCTGCTCCAGGATGTTCATCATCCCAACTCTTTGTCTATAATGCGGAGAATGCATTGCAGTCATAAACATGACCCGGAACACCAAAAACTTATTCCACGCTTCATAGTTCTGCAAGATAGTATTGAAGATGAGGAAATGTTTGGACAACAATAATTTCTTTACTTCATTTTATTAAGATCTCATAAAAACAATTCCGTTGTTGGTCGGCTCTGATACCAACTGTAACGTGTCCCCTAGTATCATCCAGGACACGTCTTAGCAGTCCATCGGAAAGGATGTCTAGGAAGCTCCACCCGACACTCCCATGGAATGTTACGGGTTTTGCGATCTAGTTCTTCCCGCGTCTACCACGTAGCGGAAGTATCCTGGCCGTTTCCACTTAGGATTGACCAGAATTAGGGTTTCTAATGGGTCACTAGCTAACAGCAACTAGCGTCAGACCCGAGCGAACTACTTTACGCAGAAACGCCAGGTCCGAAGCGGATTCACGCTGCACTTGGTTCAAGGAGAATGGGAAATGAGAGGGATGCAAAGCTCAACCCCTCTGCCATAAGGCATACTCCCATTCCGTTCCCCTAAAACAACGTAAATCGGGTAAGACGTAACTCTAGGTCATCGTTCTTGTTATTCTTTTTGATGATGATGATCATTCCGCTGTCTTTCGAGATTTATGAGAAAAGTTCCCGGCTAACCGGGACCACCCAACTGTAGGACGGACCCATGGTCCATCCTCCGCACTTTCCTCGGTTTGTTTTAGTTATGTAATTATCTAACACATTAGTTTGACATATAACAATCAGCTTCTTTAATTAATCTTGTTTAAGCACTGGTTCCTTCACGTAATTTTATCACGTGACATATAAAAACAATATCAAGCAAGTTCTTTCAACATCTCATCATTTTATATTTGAATTACAGGAAGTTCCGCCCGTAGGCTTATCCATAATCTGCCCGGAGGCTAACAAGTAATCTCCAGGGATCACTATTCCAAGCTTCCGCCCGTCAACTAGTATACGGGCTTCGGGATCCAATCCCGAGTCGCGTTAGCCCCTTGTGCAGGACCCGGAAGGCGAGGGATTTACGGCCGGAGCCCCCCCTGGCACCCAAGCGTCCTCCTACTCCAAGTAGAACTCAACGGAGAGACCTCTCGCGGCGGGTTCGGTCCACGTTCCCGGCACGGTCAAACAACCCCCTTGGTTAGGGTCAGGCAGGCAGTCGGGGGTAACTGAAGCTGCCTCTCCCTTCAGGTTTTTAACCTGAAGTATAGATACTTATTTAATTTGTAATTCATAAATCAAAGAGAGCTCTAAAATCTCTAGCAAGCACAAACATTTCCATTAACCAACCCAGTTGTATGGCAAACTGCTAAAGAAGTGTTCTTTCCTTTTTGAGTGTATCAGCAGTCGTTTTTAAGATGTCTTGTAACTTGGCAAGATCCCTTACATTCGGATGTAGGGTATACCTAGTTTGATTTACCCTAAGGTACCTTAGATATGCTAGTTTCTATTTTACAACTTTTCTTATTTTGAAGGATATCCAAAAACTACGTCTTTTTGCAAAATAACTTGTGTAAGGATTTGCCGTCTTCGAAAAGGGTTTTTCCCTTTTCTTTTTGTGACTCAATCACAAAATGATTTCATATATGTTGCGCACGTCAGATTAAGGAGTCTAAACAGACTATTCCATCATCTGACTTGCGCAACATATATGAAATCATTTTGTGATTGAGTCACAAAAAGAAAAGGGAAAAACCCTTTTCGAAGACGGCAGATCCTTACACAAGTTATCTTGCAAAAAGACATAGTTTTTGGATATCCTTCAAAATAAGAAAAGTTGTAAAATAGAAACTAGCATATCTAAGGTACCTTAGGGTAAATCAAACTAGGTATACCCTACATCCGAATGTAAGGGATCTTGCCAAGTTACAAGACATCTTAAAAACGACTGCTGATACACTCAAAAAGGAAAGAACACTTCTTTAGCAGTTTGCCATACAATTGGGTTGGTTAATGGAAATGTTTGTGCTTGCTAGAGATTTTAGACCTCTCTTTGATTTATGAATTACAAATTAAATAAGTATCTATACTTCAGGTTAAAAACCTGAAGGGAGAGGCAGCTTCAGTTACCCCCGAGTGCCTGCCTGACCCTAACCAAGGGGGTTGTTTGACCGTGCCGAGAACGTGGACTGAACCCGCCGCGAGAGGTCTCTCCGTTGAGTTCTACTTGGAGCAGGAGGACGCTTGGGTGCCAGGGGGGGCTCTGGCCGTAAATCCCTCGCCTTCCGGGTCCTGCACAAGGGGCTAACGCGACTCGGGATTGGATCCCGAAGCCCGTATACTAGTTGACGGGCGGAAGCTTGGAATAGTGATCCCTAGAGATTACTTGTTAGCCTCCGGGCAGATTATGGATAAGCCTACAGGCGGAACTTCTTGTAATTCAAATATAAAATGATGAGATGTTGAAAGAACTTGCTTGATATTGTTTTTATATGTCACGTGATAAAATTACGTGAAGGAACCAGTGCTTAAACAAGATTAATTAAAGAAGCTGATTGTTATATGTCAAACTAATGTGTTAGATAATTACATAACTAAAACAAACCGAGGAAAGTGCGGAGGATGGACCATGGGTCCGTCCTACGGTTGGGTGGTCCCGGTTAGCCGGGAACTTTTCTCATAAATCTCGAAAGAGAGCGGAATGATCATCATCATCAAAAAGAATAACAAGAACGATGACCTAGAGTTACATCTTACCCGATTTACGTTGTTTTAGGGGAACGGAATGGGAGTATGCCTTATGGCAGAGGGGTTGAGCTTTGCATCCCTCTCGTTTCCCATTCTCCTTGAACCAAGTGCAGTGTGAATCCGCTTCGGACCTGGCGTTTCTGCGTAAAGACGGCCAGGATACTTCCGCTACGTGGCAGACGCGGGAAGAACTAGATCGCAAAACCCGTAACATTCCATGGGAGTGTCGGGTGGAGCTTCCTAGACATCCTTTCCGATGGACTGCTAAGACGTGTCCTGGATGATACTAGGGGACACGTTACAATAGCTCAGAGGGTAGGGATGTCCAAGATTTTTCGTATTTTAGATATTTCTATTTTTCCTCCAAAACCATCTCAAAAAAAAAAAAAATGACTTGTTGGTTTGTTTTTTGACCAAAAGCTAGGATATAAAAAATCCCCAAAATATCGTAAAAGGAACTTCCAAAATTTTATTTTCCTTTTTCTCGATTAAAAAATCAATTACCTCGTATCTACTAATCATTTTGCATTGAAAACGAAGCACCACACTCCTGTAACTAATTCCTTTTTGAATATAAAATTTGGTTGAAAAAGACTTCTTGAATGAGGAGAGAGAAGGAATCTAAGTATATCTTTGTAGATAATATTAAAAAATGAAAAATGAGATTGCAAAATTGGAGAGACATGAGGATTATTTTACTATTCTTCTCTCCTCTTTTCCTTCTTTTAAGGAGAAGAGAGGAGGGGCTAAAAGGCCCATTTGTGAGTTCATTTTTTTCCTAATGGACGTGGCTGAAAAGTTGGTCTAAATGGATCTTTAAAGGCGTACTGCCTCCCTAGTAGTATAAGCCTTAAATGAAAAGGAGAGAAGTGCATTCATCATCTAAATGTAGATTACTCAACTATCCAAGAATTAATCATGGAAAAAAATATATTTTTTGTAGTAATGTTTCTCGTTTCTTAGTTATTTGTTAGTAGTAATTTTTTCATAGGGCTTCCTATCCCTTTTCTCTCTCTTTCTTCCAACCACACCAAAACAATGGTTGATTATGCTTCCAATCACACTAGGAAAACCTCCATTGCATTTTATTGTTCTAAGTAGTTATTTGACTACTCACTTCTTGCATGACGTTGTGCATATTAAGATATGAGTGTGGTCCAAGAGACTATGTCCATAATCTCTTGAAGATAGTAATATATGAATTTCAATATCAAGAGACTATGTTCATAGTATCTTGAAGCTATCATGTTATGCATATGAAGATAGTTCAAGAGACTATGCCCACAGTGTATGCTCATTCTTATTGGAGTTGGCATACATAGATAACCACCAGTGTATCACTCAGCACATTATCATTCTATAGCAAGTTATATTAAAAATTTTCATCATGCACTTCTCTTCTTCTACAATGCTTACACTACAACAGAAACGAGGCATAGATGCGCATGTTAGACGTGCAAAGTCGGGCGCGTCTATCAGAGCGTCTATAAGTGCATGTAAATGTGCGTGTAAATAGACATGAATTTTGCGTCTATATATCCGCGCAAATAGATGCTAATATAGACGCGCCAGCAGACGCACAATTATTTAACCACCTAAAATTAGCAATTCACATAATTAAAAAACCAAAGTTAATAATTATTTAACCACCTGAAATTGATTCTTGAGCATGCACATGTGTGCATGATAAAAACCATAGAATTAAGAATACACATTGAATCATTGAATTAAAAAAATAGAGTTAATAATTACTTTCTCATTGCTCTCTAATAAATGGCAGTTCCTCCAGTTGACAAGCTTGATATAAGTAATTAGCGGCAAGTGATAGAAACCTTACAATTAGTAGCAAGCATTGCAATATGTATCTTGTAATTTCTCTATGTACTTGAAGATGATAAAAGATACTTCCTTTTTATTATAAAAAATTCAATTTAGCTTTAAAATTGACTATCTTGAGTATGCACGTGTGCGTATGATAAAAAGCATAAAATTAGGAATACACATTGAATCAAAAAGCAAATTAAGTATGTTATAGTGAATGATCCATCTCATCTTCAATGAGATCAGCCCTTGCTAAACTATCTACTTCTAGGTCTATGTTACCAAGAGGTAACGAAACAAATAAGTCTATCCCACTATCAGATGTGTTGCTATATTGCTCAATAACTTCATCAATATCATCGACAATCGCATTATTGTCTTCTTCTGCATTTCTTTGAACATCCTCGCGAGGTTCATCTTGTACTATATCACGCATATCATCCATTATGGTGTCATCATGCACATCATCATTAATTGTTGGATTGTCATCTGCTATCTCCATGTCGGTAATATTACCATATATTGGTTTTGAACAATTAGATATAGGGATGACATACCACCATCGGTTATTATTTATCATTGGATGATACACAACCTCTATTTGAAAAACAAAAGCAAAAAACTTAAGTACTTATTATATTGTGTATATATATCGCATGTATACATATAAAAAAATTAGCCTTTGCATATATACCTGTTCACAATATTGAGGTAGTACTAATGTGTCATTCTTGTTTTGATGAAATTTTGTAGAGTCAATGATTACAAAACCACTTGGATGACGTCTGATTGTGCAATGCTCACCATTTGTTACCATTTCCTTAAACCACTTCACATCCAGTACATATATAGAGAATCGTCTAAAGTCAAGCTTCAGAATATCGATCAAGCCACAATAACCTTCCATGGTACCATTGGCATCCTCGAAGTGAGCAAGGACACCACAATCTTGGGTATTTCTCTTTTCATCTATACGTTGAGTTCAAAGATGTTTACCCTCACACCAAAGTGCATTGAATAATGTGCACTAGTAGTAAAAGATAAAATATCAAACATGTCAATTATTTATATAAAATGAAACTTATAGAAACAAATTAATTGATAGTATGTCTCACCTTTGATAAGCAACCTCGTGCGTATTCCCACTCTTCTTGAGATATATTAATTTCCTCCTCTTTTTCCATTCTCTCCATTTCCTCACGTAACCAATCTATATCAATATGACGTGGGAGCGCATTTAGATGATCTGGAAATGAGACATTACGTCCATATCTAGTGCGAAATTCTTGTCTTTCACTTTTTCTTCTTGCCCTTGCTTCATTATATAGTGTCACCCATTTGCTCATTACATCACTATTGAGCACACAAAAACTATTTAACTTACGAAGTTCTTCTTTTGTTAGCACTTTACTCATTTCTTTTCCTTGAGGTAGTATAGAGGTCATCCTCAAGTCTTCATCATCTTTCCATAGTCGTGGTTGAGAGGGATCCACTTCAGCAAGATATTTAGAGATATAAACAAGGGATGATTGCACTTAACCAACCCTCAGTCATGCTTCCCTCAGGCCGTGCTTTTTGCCTCACAAAATCTTTCAAGGATTTCATGAAGCGCTCAAGAAAAAACATCCACCTTACATGAACTGCCCCACAAAGTACGATCTCATCAATCAAATGTACGAGTAAATGTAATTGAGTAGTCAAAATGGATAGAGGAAAAATTTCCTCCACCAAACAAACCACCTCAATAGATAATACTCGAGCATCTTGCAATGTGTTTGGATCAATTTCCTTCGAGCTCACGTATATGTCAAGATGTATTTGAGAATTGTTTATTTTCGTGTAGAAATTCAAAGATATATATTGAAAAAATACAATGTATACACACCTCACAAGCTCTCCCATCTTGTAAATGATATCACGTACATCTTTGGAGGCACAATGGGATATGCTAGTAGGAAGTACGAACTGAATGTAAACAATATTCATAGATCAAATGATTAGTTGAGGAAAAAGTCATCATGCCCCAAAGTTTACACATAGTTACTCCACAAATTACTATATTCATTGTTAGAGATACCCTTACTTGAATCATTTTGTGCAAATCGTGGGACTTCAAACCAGATAGTTGCTCCACACCTCTTTTCTTTTTCTTTATGAAGGCTCCCTTGAGACATCTCATACATCGTGTGGGTGTTCGAAAGCTATATATTTGTTATTTCACTATTTTTTCCTTATTCTTTGACAACATCCAAAGTGCATTGGGTAGCTCAATCTTTCCTCTGGGTCCAATGCATGGTCAGGCTCGTCTCATGCGACCAATGTTACGTAAATCCTCCCTTACATTAACTGAATCATGAGCCCCTATCAAGTGATCCCATAATGTAGATACAACATTTTTGAATATGTGCATGGGGTCCAACAGGTGATTGATCTTGAGTTCAGTCTAGTACAGAAGACGAAAAAATATAGAGAACCTAACAAACAAACAATATATTATGTAAACAATTCATCATGCTAAATACTTTAAAGTCAATCGAGAGAAATGCACTTCTTACCAACTCATGTCGAGTGGAGGGTGGCTGTCAGCATTAATCCATCTCTCCTTCCAATCTCGAATGGTTAGAGATTGTGGAGTCATTCCATTAGTAGGGAGAACATATTTGGGATGGCCAATAGGAAGAAATCGATGATGATTGTCGTAGATAACCTTCTTTAAACGTGCCGGCCTGAAGGAAACTAGAGAGGGACCGCAAATAGGACATGCATGATATCCTTATGTGGTTAAACATGAAAGAACAAGTGAATTAATAAAATACAATTGATTCAAGTCTTGAATTTGAAATATAGAGTTATATACATGTACCTGAACACTCTCTGTATCCTGGAAAGTCGTGCATGGTTGGCCTTGAATGTGAAATCTCTAGAGGATACAGATGCACTTGTATCTTGCACCTCAATACCTTCCCATACCATTTCTAACTCTTCAATCAAAGGCTCTAAGTAAATGTCCATGTTTTTTACCTTGTGCTTTCCACGAATCAGAAGGGACAACATCACATGTCCCTTTTTAATTGCCATGGATGGAGGAATATTATAGTTCACCAACACCACTGGCCATACATTGTATGATGTGCTTTTGATTCCAAATGGATTGATTCCAATAGACTAGCATGCCATGAGATTTCCAATAGACTTACACTTGAACATAAGTTTTATCGTGGAACAATTGGAAAATGTTGCAAAACCTTACGAGGCACATCCATTGACTTAATCTCCACTTCGTATCTTGATTCGCCACAAACAGGACAATCTCGTGCAAACTCATGAATCCCACGAAATAAGACACAATCATTGACACATGCATGGATCTTGACATAATCGAGGCCTCCTAGAGATGTCAAGTAATGTCTTGCTTGCTCTCTCTTAGTTAGCAATTTGTTTCCTTTTGGAAGCATTTGTGATAATAACCTACATATATTTTTAAAAGTGAGTTAAAAAACTACCAACATATATTTTTGTCTGATTTCAAAATAGAACAATTAATATTATGATTCATAAGCCAAACCGAATTGATACCTACTTCAATAACGAATCCAAACTGACATTACTCCATCTCTAAATTTTTTACAAGTTAAGTATCTCGAGGGACGTACGAAGAACGGAGTACGTACAACCTTCATACAACGGAGTAGATGATGCTACATATAGTGGATCATCTGGCTTCGTAGAGTGACCTTCTCCTTGAACTGGTTGCGAAAATAGATGGTGTACCATGTTGTCCAAAATCTCATCCTCTACGACTTGATGGGGCATTTCATGAGGGCTACTATCATGGTTGTTAGTCTCTACTCTTCTTGAAGACTCTGCCTCCTCGCGTCGATGTTTTGCAGCCTCTCGATGCCTGGGAGGGAGCATCTGAGGATGTGGCACTGCATCATGCTCAACCACAAAAGGGAGTTTCATGTACGTTGATATATAATTCCCGTAACATAGACATGCAATCTTAGTGGTAAAAAAAAACAATGAATACCGGTGATTTTTCTCGGTCCCATTCTCCATACAAGCTGAGGTGTGACATTGCAATTCGACGTGCTCGAAAAATACACCCTTGACAACGATCACACATGCATTTAATTTTTCGTCATAGCCATGCATCTCGATTATGAGAACGCAATGTTTCATCCTCACTTGAGGATGTGCTCATTGACTCACCAGCTTGCACCGCACTAGGTGATGACAACATCGACGTGATTAAACCTAATTCATGACAACATCAAAATATTTGTCATTCATATGTTTACATAAGATCTCAATTTTAAATACACAAAAATCATCATAAATACATTAAAACTTATGATAAGAATTCACTCTCAAAACTTATCTTAAAAACAAAAAATTATGATAAAGCCCAAATGCACGTCCATATCCGTGTTTAACTACACGTCTATATTGGCGTCTATTTTCACGTCTATACTCGCATCTATCTGAACAATAGACGCACATATACACGCGAAAATAGACGCACACATCAAAATTCAAACCATACTTAAATCATTTCTTTTCAAACTGTGCCTTTCCTTTCCTGCGTTTTTTGCGGTTCTGAAGCTTGAGTTTAGCTGACATGCAGTCTCTTCATGCCTCACCTCCTCATGACTCACCTCTTTTTTCATTTCAAACACACAAGAAGGGAAAAAGGAAAGCCAAGGAGAGGAAGAAAGAGAGAACAAGAAAGAGGAGAACAAGAAGAAGTAGCAAGTAAGCAAGCAAGCATCAAGGGAGGGTAACTTACCAAGGAGAGGAAGAAGGAGAAGGAAGAAGCACCACCACCCGCCACACCAAACACCCAAGGTGAGTCTCGCTCTCTCTCTCTCTCTCTCTCTCTCTCTCTCTCTCTCTCTCTCTTTGTTTCTCTCTTCCTCTCTCTGCTCTGTCTGTTTATTTAGGATTTGTGATTCCATTATGTATTGCATTTTGTAAATCATCAATGGCGGTTGTCGGCCTAAAATCGACCAACTGAGTGCGTCTGATAGCGCGTCTACATCTCAGTGTAGACGCAGAAATAAACGCGAAAATTATTTCCTCTCAGAGCGTCTGAGGGCGCGTCTTAGAGCACGTGTGCTGGCGCATGTGCTCTGTAGTGTACACGCGATGATACATGCGCTGCACAGAAGGTTGACCTGCAATCTACACGCGATTATACACGCGCATTGACCTGGGATGCACGTCTGACAGCGCATTTGTGCTGCATCTTAGATGCACAGATAGACGCGCTGGATGTGTATTTTTTAGAAAGAGAAAGAAAGAGAGAGTTTGTATGATTGAGAGAGAGAGAGAGAGAGAAAGAAAGAGAAAGCATGGCACATTGGCTAGGAGAAATAAAAAAAATGGTGGGTTACTCTCACATTTTCATTTGCTACAAATATTGCTTAAGTAACATTGTCATTTCATTGATACATTGGTCAATGTTAAACAACATCACCTAAATAATGCACTTCTAGTCACTTAAGTTGCACAAACCCCATTGTTGCAAGCCATGTACAAGTGATGTATCATAGTGATGTGAGTAGCAATGCAACGTAATCGACATAAAACATCATTATGTAATAGTGTGACTCGATATTTCCACTTGTTGTGGAGTTGCAAAAGGAGTGGTATGTTAATGCTCTTTGTTTGTGATCCTTGAATGAAGAGCTTAGTGCTTCATGACAAAGAGTATGAACTCTATGTTTCTTTATGAAGGCTATGAGTATAAGTGTGCCATTATGTTAAAAGTGGACAATTTTTCTATGTTTACCCTTCCAAAGAGTTGTCCTTAGTATGGATCTATCCTTTTGCTATGATAGCTATTAATTTTAAAGTATAGTTATAACATGGATATGCCATATATGAGCACTAACCTTATTCTACATCTCTTTTGTCTTAAGCCATCTCATCTCAGCCGACTTTTTGAAACAAAACAAACTATTGGGAAGCATAGTGTGTAAATCATTTTTCTAGGTAGTTGAAAAATCCATAGAGAAGTTTAAGGGTGTAATGATATGTATGTGTAGTATCCTATGTTTGTGTTTATCAGTTTTCTTGTTTAAGAGAAGAATTAGTACTTAAGTGTTATGCTCAATGTCTAAAGAAAGCTCTTTGAAAATGTAGGTAATATATGATTTTTTGTATGCAAATAAATTTGTCTTTTTCCTGTGTTTTTTTTGCAGATGTCGTATCCTGGTTCATCTAGCAATGACCTAGATGTGGATCGCATGAATGATACATTGGCCTCCTTTGGTAGGGGGTTCAATGCATTTTTTGGAGGTTTTCCTAGTAGGGAAGACTTCATGGGAGAGATGACTAGACACCTTGGCCGCTCTCCCATGGTGGACGAGGTGTTCAATGTCATGTCTGGGACGCCTCTGGCATCTTTTCCTGGCACTACTTCCCAGACTCCACATGCACGTACTCCACATACACGTACTCCATATGTAGGTACTCCATTTGCAGGTACTCCACGTGCTCCACGTGCATCGGCTGAAGCACAAGCATCTGTAGAAGCACGTGCATCTGCAGAAGCTCGTCCGTCCAGCAAGGCAGAGGGTAGTCGACACAGAGGGAGGAGGGAGGACGAGGCTTGTGTGGGGGTTGCCTAGGAGGTGGCGAGCGATCACCCTCACCAGTAGATCATGTAGAGGAGGTTGTACGCCAGTACTATAGAGTTACAGATGCTGGTGGCATCTTTCATGATGATGAGGGAAGGGATGTAATGGCGTACATAAGGAGCGTCGTGCATGCGACGTATAAAGATTTTTTCATTACCTTCAAAAATCAGAAAAGTGGCTTGTGGCAGGAGGTATTGAGGGCAGTCCATAGGAGGTAACCAAATCCTGAGGGTCAACGATTCTCAGATGATTGGGGACGTACAAAAGTGAGGGATATGCTTCACAACAAAAGATTCCACCTCATGACACGGGCCAAGGACTCACTGTGGAGGCTGGAGGAGGGGCGTGGAGCCTATAGCCAACCACCTATGTGCCACTGCATAGAGTGGAAGAAAAAAAAGAAGAAAGCAACTGAGAAAGTGAAGAGTCGCCAGCACGTAGAGGCGCAATGGATCCAAATGGAAACAATGGGATCGTCGCATTACGGATCGGGCAGCAGAGAGTCGTGGGAGGTAGAGTTTGTAAGTATATTTTGATTTCTAGTTTTTTTAAATTTATATTTCTTTCAATTATTTATATATTTTAGTCTAATATATTGTGACTCATAATTGTTTGTATATCTCTAAATGTTTTACAGACTACCATCGTTGGTAGGACACCTACTCCTAGAGAGGTAGATTACCATCGAGGCCATAACCGCGCAGCAACATGGCTTCACTTTTATGAGGAGGGTCTCATCACTGAGGACCAATACAATCGGGCCATGAGGATTCCACAGCCAGAGGAGGTATGTTTTTCTTACTTTTCTATTAAAAGTATAACTAATTATAACTTTTTATCCACCTTGTCTATATAAGCAACCTTGATCTTTTGTGTGTGTAGGCGAACCCAGATGTGGAGCATAGCGAGGAGGGGGATAGCGACGCTAGTAGCCATGGTGGTACTAGCAAAGATGTTTCCTTTTCAGATTTGTAGAGGAGCACCATACCTCCTCATGAGGCCTTCTTTTCTTGTATATGTATGATACCTCTTTGAGCCTACTGCTTGCGGCCATGCTTTAGGTCGCAAGCACTTAAACTTCCCTTGTAAATGCTTTGATATATAATGAATACATGGATTTTTATTTTCAATTCTCGTGCCCATAAGATACATTGTCTTTTTCCCAAATACACAATCTGATGTATGGGAGGGGGAATAAAAAAACCAAATAGCATGCTCTTTGGTTTTTTTTTTCTAGTTCTGTTTTGCGCGTTTATCAGTGCGTCTAAATTGCAGATAATCCACGTTTATTCGCGCGTCTATAATGCAGACTACACGCTGTCGAAGGGTTTCTGAAAGCAAGGTCACAACCACAGAGGTTCTTGTGAAATTCCAAGATAGAAGAATCAATCAAACAAGTTCAGGCTATGCAGAACAACCTGTCTGTTCACTAGGTTCCCACATCTTGAATCATGAAATGATGGTGAGGTTAGTTACTGCTGCTAGAGGTCTGTATGTGGCTTTGGGAAAGACTATGGTTATTCCCTCACGACATCGAAATGATGCTGTCACTGTGAGTTCTGTGGCAAAAGCTATTGCCTCTTCTCTTTCAATCCTCTTTCTTAACAACTTGTAACATGATGGTTGTGTTGGGTTCTCTTCATAATCATCTGAGTCTTCAATGTCAGTCAAGTGTAGATAAATACCACTTTTGAAGTAACAAGTCAGCTTTAATGGACTTCTGTACTAAGTTCTAGTACTCCAATGGAAACAGAGACTTGAAAGATGAAAACAGAGAGCTCTGAACTTGAAGTAGGTGGATAGGCATGGCTTTTAGAGATTTTACGTAACTATGTCGGGTGCTGGAATCAGAGGTACTCAGATTTATCAGGAGAAAAACTCATTAGCTTTTTCTTAGTCAAACTCTTTGATAATTTAAATAATCAGTAAGTAGTCATTGAGGTTTTCAGCAGTAGCACAGGCCCTTGGTAGTCCCAAAGAAACACAAAATCCAACCACTGCCTTCACGCTAAGGTATAAATGTTTAATTAGCGAACTCCAAACATCACTCTAAACTCGAGATTTTGTTGAAAGCAACAATGTCGCAACTCTGAATATATTCATTTCTAGGCTCTATGGTCAAATAATCCTCAATCAAATTGTCAACAGAGATCAAGTCATCTTCAATGGTCATCATGATTGTCAGTTTTTATGACTGACACAAGCTTAGATGCACCCCACAAAAGGCCTGGTATAGCAATATTGTGAACGGCCTCTTCAAGCTTCACCAAGTCAGTCTCATCATTCCAGGCATTCCTGCGCTTCCATCATCTCTGCCGTTTGTGCTTTTGCTCCACAATTTCCCATCGTCTCTGTCGTTTATGCTTTTGCTCCACAATTTTGCTTCCCTCTAATCCTCCTTTCTCAGCATCGTCTTCATTATGTCGTTGAATCCTCTGTCCCTGAAAAACCAGAAGCACTCGGTCAACGTCATCCTCGCTATGTCGTTGAATCCTCTGTACCATCCAAGACTTCTGATATGAGCATTAAAACCACGGGAGGCACAAGAGAGGAGCAATCAGAGCCCATTCAAGTGCCTCCGCAGAAGCGCATTTCTACAAATGATTGGCCTTTAAGTGTCTCTTCAATCCTAGAATTAAGAAATCGTGACAGGCGTTCCCCAGGGTGCAAGCCACCATGCCAGTGCGTCCTGTGCCTGCCTCTAAATCCACAATACGCTGGTCATGACGACATACACAGCCAGGGCTAGCATTCCAGAGCAATCTCCTCACCCAGTGCCTGTAAGGGACCAGAAAACAGAACCATCCACGACACCATCCTCCCCGTTTCTCAAAATGCCTTCTTTCCTCCCGTGCCTGGTTCAGAAGAAGGAAAGCTCACACCTTACATGAATGCTTTCTATGGCCGTCTCTGGGTCCTCTCATCTCCGACTACGGATGTGGTTTCCTTTCCCATTCCCCTTCAGAGCTTCCTGATTCCACCAAATTTGCCGCAGAACTCCTCGCTTCCCTATGCTTCCTTAATCTCCGTTTCTGTCTTCTCAGCTTCTGAGCCGCCGTAAAAAAAAACAACGCGTCCCGGGTGTCTCCCTCTTCTCTGTTTGATCCAACTCCTTTCATGCTTTTTCCCATTTCACCACACAATTAGACTCCCCCCCTTTTTGATTCAAAAAACTCTCCCCTTTTTCCAGAAAAACGGCTCCTGAAAATAGCCATCTAAATTTGTTCCTTTCATGATAGCCATCTAAATTTGTTTCTTTCGTGGGCCTCTTTGGCACAACCATATCTTTGTCGTTTCCTTTGATGAAGACCTCAATCAAGTTTCTATCGACTTATCCTGTTCCTATGGTTGCACAAGCTTTCAAGCAGATAACATATGTAATAGAATTGGCATGCACCCCTTGATGTTGCATCTCCTCATAGCATCGCATAGCCATATCACCTTCACGATTATGAACATAGGCATCTAGCATTATTGTCCACGATATAACATCATGGATAGTCAATTTCTCAAATGCTTCTCGTCCTTCCTTGATAAAGCCACATTTTCCATACATGTCCACGAGCATGTCACCAACAATAGAGTCTCTTTCTAGGCCCCTTAGGATGATCTCAGCATGTATCTTTTGGCCCATTGGGAATGCTCCTATGCTGCCATAGGCTTTCAAATGAACCCTTGGTCACAATCAAAGTGGTCCATGAGATTGCATCTCGAGTCACCAATCTACCAAAATTCCTTATTCTTCTCCGTCTTCGGCATAGAATGAAAGAGCAAACATAACAACTAAGTATGTACAAAGTATCAAATCACACACACAACTTTTGGGTGGTTTTCACACCTCGAATGCGCAGCAATACGACAACGCGCTTATACACGTGCTTCATAATTCAAATTAAAAAAAGAAATTAAATATCTTTTTTTTAAATGACATTTTTGTTTTCCGTTCGCATCTATCAGTGCTTGTAAAAACGCATCTACCAGCGTGTCTATATGCGTGTGTATATGTGCGTCTATTTGTGCATGTAAATTCGTTGATACATGCGATTATAGATGCGCAAGTAGACGGGCGGATAGGCGCGCCCATAAGAATTTCTCTATATTCAAAAATCGCGTCTAAATGTGTGTCTATGAGGCATTTTTGTTGTAGTGTTAATTGTGCATTTCTACTCTTAGTGTTCATTTGATATGAACATGTAATAATGATTTATTGAGATGCATGATCCTATCCACTTTGGTTACTTGCATCAATAGGTCAGTTATTGTTGTCATTGAGTCTCACCCAGCACCCACCTCCTACATAGCCCAAGAAGCATTGAGCCGTCAAGTTAAGTATCCACACCTCTACAACAAAATTCACATAGTCTAAATGTTGGTCAACAAATTACGTGCACCCTCTGGGTGTAGATGGCTACCACAATTGGCAAGATGGTTGCTAATAGTGGAGATGACTACTAGAAGTGGCAACATACTAGGACTCTCACACTAGAACCACTCCCACACTAGGACTCTCACTAAATAACCACTTCCACACTAGAACCAGTTCCATATTATGACTCCCATACTACAAGTACTTCCACACTAGAACCTTAAGATTCCCATACTAGAACCACTCCCACACTAGGGCTCCTATACTAGGAGGCCTCTCATGGTATGAACACTCACACTAGAACCAACCACAACCACATTAGAACTGCTCCCACACTAGGAATCCCAAACTACAAGAATTCCCACATTAGACCCAATCCCATAGTAGGATTGCTACACTCAAAATGCTCCCACACCACCCTAGCACTCCCCCCTACTCTAATCCCACACTACCACTCCAATATTAGTACCCACACTCCCACACTATATTCCCACTCCTACACTATCTCCCCCATAGTAGGTATCCTACTACCACACTCTACCCCTAACCCCACATTAGGACTTCCATGCTCACACTCCCACACTTGAACTTGTACACTAGTACTCGCATACTAGCTCTCACACATTAGTACTCATACACATTAGCATTTTCACACTAGGACTTCCACACTCTACCCTTATAGTTCCATAGTACACTCTTGAACTTGCACTCCCATACTAATTTCAACTCCCACCCATACACCTCTACTCCATACTTGTCCTATCATTTTTCCATTGGTCCTTGTGCTTCTATATCCCTTTGTTTAAGAAGAACCCTCCTTTTGCTAAGTATAACATTTTTCAATTGATCCTTGTGTTCATGTATCCCCTTGCTTAAGGATAATCCTCCTTTTTGTAAGGATACGATCCCTTTTCCTTAAGGGCACAACATTCTTGGCACATAAGTAAATATGCAAGGGTAAGAGCCTTTCCCATTTGGGAGTATCCATCAGCTATGACCACAATATGATCCCAATACCTTGCAATAAGTGCAAGGTGCACCCTCTATGCACTTCCAACTCTTAAGACTTGCCTTTGGATCATGTGGACCTCGATTCCAACTATAGCTGTCCTAGACTTGTTATACAATAACACTAGCATTTGCATATTTAGGTAGAGCTTCACCCTTAGGGCTTACTTGTAGAACTTGACACATTTCATTTTAACTAACATTTCTTGCACACAAGTGTGTAAGTGCAGTTACATTAGAACACGCCTAGCCTACTTGCAACTTGCTTTATAGAGTGTGCATATTTAGACAGTATTAGTAGCAAACTTCAAGCCTTTAAGTTAAGGCCCTAGCTACTTGCATTTGGCACACTTGATGACATCTACGTTTAGGGTCCTGACATCCTTACACCTAACCCTAGGTATAATATTCATAGGTTTATACCCCTAGGATTTAAGTCAAACTACATTAGGCACAACCACTAGGCCTGCAATATCACCTAGGTTGTAATCCATTGGCCATCTACGCATAAGTGAGGGAAGTGCAACTAGGTTGTTGACCATGTGTATTGAGACAAATTTCATTCACTACACATCACATTCAAAGAGAGTACTTAGACCAAAGAATTATATTTGAGCCAAAAACTTTCCATGTCATTAGCTCCAATTTTTCTTCAGCTAGTCTCACTTACTCATTGACTAGTAGATCTTTTGAGAGACTTAATTTTAAGATATTGGCATAGGACCTTAAACCAATGTCAAGAAATACACTTGGACTCATTGTTCATTTTGGTTTGAAGGCCAACAACTCATGTACCTTAGTGCCACCAAGGATCAAGCACAATGACATCCTAGCTTGCAACGTTAATTCGATCACAATACCCAAGTATCTAGGAGTATCAAGGGAATAGACCATGAAGATCAATTATTGAATGACAAAGAAACATCAGGAAAATCTACGAACAATTGCATCTAGTGCAAGAGCAAAGAGAAGGACACTAAGTCAAGATTTTGAGGAGACAAAGTTGGAAGTTCAAGAAACAAAGTTGAGAGACCAAAGAAGAATTGATAAGCTCACAGGTTCAAGAGAGAAAGCAAAAACTCACAAGATCAGATACACCAATACTTATCATTGCAAGGAGAGACTTAGCTATTGAGAGCTTGATACTCAGATTATGTGCTTAATAGTGCACTACAGTAAAAATTCTAAAAGTCCTAAAGCCTAATAAGTCAACAAAGAGCATATGTTCCCATCCATTTATCTGATCATAATGATTGAGCTACCAACACAAAGGCCAAAGCCACAACTAGTATATGGGATGTATATTGATAAATCCACAAAAGCTTACCTAAGTTGCATTGAATGTAGCATTACTCACATATATCATAATATTCCAATAAAAGGGTCTACTTAGCTTAGCATCCAAACCAATGCCGATGTGGAAAATTATTGAAGATCACCATATTTCCTCTTAGGGTAGATGCAAAATTCTTTAGACTATAGAGAGACTAAAGGCATGCCCATCATTTTCTATGTGCTTTCAAATGGAAAGCTTATGGGGAAGGAAGTCATACTTGGGAGACCTTTCAATCATGCAACGCAATTTGAAGTGGACTATGTAGTACACTAGATACAATCGACACTACAACAAAAACGAGGCATAGACGCGCATGTTAGACGCGCAAAGTCGGGCGTGTCTATCATTGCGTCTATAAGTGCGTGTAAACATGCGTGTAACTAGACGCGAATTTTGCGTCTATATATCCACACAAATAGACGCTAATATAGACGCGCCAGCAGACACACAATTATTTAACCACCTAAAATTAGCAATTCACATAATTAAAAAACCAAAGTTAATTATTATTTAACCACCTCAAATTGATTCTTGAGCATGCATGTGTACGCATGATAAAAACCATAGGATTAAGAATACACATTGAATCATTGAATTAAAAAAACAGAGTTAATAATTACTTTTTCATTGCTCTCTAATGAATGGTAGTTCCTCTAGTTGACAAGCCTGATATACGTCTGATTGTGCAATGCTCACCATTTGTTACCACTTCTTTAAACCACTTCACATCCAGTACATATATAAAGAATAGTCTAAAGTCAAGCTTCAGAATATCTTGGATCAAGCCACAATAACCTTCCATGGTACCATTGGCATCCTCGAAGTACTTTACTCATTCCTTTTCCTTGAGGTACTATAGAGGTCATCCTCAAGTCTTCATCATCTTTCCATAGTCGTGGTTGAGAGGGATCCACTTTAGCAAGATATTCAGAGATATAAACAAGGGATGATTGCACTAACCAACCCTCACTCATGCTTCCCTCAGGCCGTGCTTTTTGTCTCACAAAATCTTTTAAGGTTTTCATGAAGTGCTCAAGAAAAAACATCCACCTTACATGAACTGCCCCGCAAAGTGCAATCTCGTCAATCAAATGTACGAGTAAATGTAATTGAGTAGTCAAAATGGATCGAGGAAAAATGTCCTCCACCAAACAAACCACCTCAACAGATAATACTCGAGCATCTTGCAATGTGTTTGGATCAATTTCCTTCGAGCTCACGTATATGTCAAGATGTATTTGAGAATTGTTTATTTTTGTGTAGAAATTCAAAGATATATAATGAAAAAATACAATGTATACACACCTCACAAGCTCTCCCATCTTGTAAATGATATCACGTACATCTTTGGAGGCACAATGGGATATGCTAGTAGGAAGTACGAACTGAATGTAAACAATATTCATAGATCAAATGATTAGTTGAGGAAAAAGTCATCATACCCCAAAGTTTACACATAGTTACTCCACTAATTACTATATTCATGGTTAGAGATACCCTTACTTGAATCATTTTGTGCCAATCCTGGAACTTCAAACCAGATAGTTGCTCCACACCTCATTTTGTGCCAATCATGGTTAGAGATGGCTCTCTTGAGACATCTCTTACATCCTGTGGGTGTTCGAAAGCTATATATTTGTTCCTTCACTATTTTTTCCTCGTTCTTTGACAGCATCCAAGGTGCATGGGGTAGCTCAATCTTTCCTTTGGGTCCAATGCGTGGCAAAGCTCATCTCATACGACCAATGTTACGTAAATCCTCCCTTACATTAACTGAATCACGAGCCCGTATCAAGTGATCCCATAATGTAGATACAACATTTTTGAATATGTGGATGGGCTCCAACAAGTGATTGATCTTGAGTTCAGTCCAGAACGAAATACGAAAAAATATAGAGGACCTAATAAACAAACAATATATTATGTAAACAATTCATCATGCTAAATACTTTAAAGTCAATCGAGAGAAATGCACTTCTTACCGACTCATGCCGAGTGGAGGGTGGCTGTCGGCATTAATCCATCTCTACTTCCAATCTCGAATGGTTAGAGATTGTGGAGTCATTCCATTAGTAGGGAGAACATATTTGGGATGGTCAATGGGAAGAAATTGATGATGATTGTTGTAGATAACCTTCTTTAAACGTGCCGGCCTAGAGGTAACTAGAGAGGGACCGCAAATAGGACATGCATGATATCCTGACGTGGTTAAACCTGAAAAAACAAGTGAATTAATAAAATGCAATTGATTCAAGTCTTGAATTTGAATATAGAGTTATATACATGTATCTAAACACTCTCTGTATCCTGGAAAGTCGTACATAGTCCACAACAACATGGCCTTCAATGTGAAATCTCTAGAGAATGTAGATGCACTTGTATCTTGCACCTCAATACCTTCCCATAACATTTCCAACTCTTCAATAAAAGGCTCCAAGTAAATGTCCATGTTTTTTACCTTGTGCTTTCCAATAATCAGAAGGGATAACATTACATGTCCCTTTTTAATTGCCATGGATGGAGGAATATTATAGTTTACCAATACCACTGGCCATACATTGTATGATGTGCTTTTGATGCCAAATGGATTGATTCCATCCATACCTAAACCAAATCTCAAATTTCTTGGCTCTTCTTTGAAAACGGGCCACAAATTATCTATATGTTGCCATGCCGGTGTGTCTGCAGGGATCCTCCATTTTCCATCACTTGAACGATGACTAGCATGCCATGACATGAGCTTTTCAATAGACTTACACTTGAACATAAGTTTTATATGTGGAACAATCCGAAAATGTCGCAAAACCTTACGAGACACATCCATTTACTTCATCTCCACTTAGTATCTTGATTCGCCACAAACAGGACACTCTCGTGCCAACTCATGAATCCCACGAAATAAGACACAATCATTGACACATGCATGGATCTTGACATAATTGAGGCCTCCCAGAGATGTCAAGTAATGTCTTGCTTGCTCTCTCTTAGTTGGCAATTTATTTCCTTTTGAAAGCATTTGTGATAATAACCTACATATATTTTTAAAAGTGAGTTAAAAAACCACCAATGTCATATATTTGTGTCTGATTTCAAAATAGAACAATTAATATTATGATTCATAAGCCAAACTGAATTGATACCTACTTCAATAACGCATCTAAATTGTTTAAAAGTTAAGTATCTCGAGGGATGCACGAAGAATGGAGTATGTACAACCTTCATACAACGGAGTAGATGATGCTACATATAGTGAATCATCTGGCTTCGTAGAGTGACCTTCTCTTTGAACCGGTTGCGAAAATAGATGGTGTACCATGTTGTCCAAAATCTCATCCTCTACGACTTGATGGGGCATTTCATGAGGGCTACTATCATGATCCTCAGTCTCTACTCTTCTTGAAGACTCTACCTCCTCGCGTCGACATTTTGCAGCCTCTCGATGCCCGGGAGGGAGCATCTGAGGATGTGGCACTGCATCCTGCTCAACCACAAAAGGGAGTTTCATGTATGTTGATATATAATTTCCGTTACATAGACTAGCAATTTTTCTCGGTCCCATTCTCCATACAAGCTGAGGTGTGACATTGCAATTTGACGTGCTCGAAAAATACACCCTCGACAATGATCACACATGCATTTAATTTTTCGCTGTAGCCATGCATCTCGATTATGAAGATGCAATGTTTCATCCTCACTTGAGGATGTGCTCATTGACTCATCAGCATGCACTGCACTAGGTGATGACGACGACATGATTAAATCTAATTCATGACAACATCAAATTAAAATATTTATCATTCATATATTTACATAAGATCTCAATTTTAAATACACAAAAATCATCATAAATAACTTAAAACTTATGATAAGAATTCACTATTAAAACTTATCTTAAAGACAAAAAATTATGATAAAGCCTAAATGTGCGTCTATATTCGTGTTTACCTACGCGTCTATATTAGCGTTTATTTTCGTGTCTATATTCGCGTCTATCCTCGTGTCTATCTGAACAATAGACGCGCATATACACGCAAAAATAGACGCACACGTCAAAATTCAAACTATACTTAAATCATTTCTTTTCAAACTGCGCCTTTCCTTTCCTGTGTTTTTTGCAGTTCTAAAGCTTGAGTTTAGCCGACATGGAGTCTCTTCATGCCTCACCTAGTCTCTTCATGCCTCACCTCCTCATGACTCACCTCTTCTTTCATTTCAAACACACAAGAAGGGAAAAAGGAAAGCCAAGGTGAGGAAGAAAGAGAGAACAAGAGAGAGGAGAACAAGAAGAAGCAGCAAGCATAAAGGGAGGGTAACTTACCAAGGAGAGGAAGAAGGAGAAGAAAGAAGCGCCACCACCCACCACACCAAACACCCAAGGTGAGTCTCTCTTTCTCTCTCTCTCTCTCTCTCTCTCTCTCTCTCTCTCTCTCTCTCTCTCTTTGTTTCTCTCTTTCTCTCTCTGCTCTATGTGTGTATTTAGGATTTGTGATTCCATTATTTATTGCATTTTGTAAATCATCAATGGCGGTCGTTGGGCTAAAATCAATCGACCGACCGCGTCTGATAGCGCGTCTACATTTCAGTGTAGACGCAGATATAGACGCGAAAAATGTTTCCTCTCATAGCGTCTAAGAGCACGTGTGCTGGTGCGTGTGCTGTGCAGTCTACACGTGATGATACACGTGCGTGCAGAGCATTGACCTGGAATGAGCATCTGACAATGCGTCTGTGCTGCATCTTAGATGCGAATATAGATGCGTAGGACAGAAGGTTGACTTTGGGAGTGCGTCTAAGGGCGCGTCTAACCTGCAATTTAGACGTAGCGATACATGCGCCAGATCTCCCAGTTTTGATAGTAAACAATATATTTTTACAATGATGAATGTGACCAATCCCATGTTTCTATTTATCAGTTTTATTGTTTATGAGAAGCATTAGCACTTAAGTTTTATTCTCAATGTCTAAAGAAAGCTCTTTGAAAATAGAGGTAATATATGATTTTTTGTATGCAAATAAATTTGTCTTTTTCCTGTGTTTTTTTGCAAATGTTGTATCCTGGTTCATGTAGCAATGATCCGGATTTGGATCGCATGAATGATACATTGGCCTCTTTTGACAAGGCGATCAATGAATTTTTTGGAGGTTTTCCTAGTAGGCAAGACTTCATGGGAGAGATGACCACACACCTTGGCCACTCTACCACACCGGACGAGGTGTTTAGTGTCATGTCTGGAACGCCTCTAACGTCTTTGCCTGGCACTACTTCCCAAACTCCACATGTAGGTACTCCATATGTAGGTACTCCACGTGCAGCACCTATACCTGCATCGGCTGAAGCACAAGCATCTGCAGAAGCACGTGCATCTACAGAAGCTCGTACGTCCAGTGAGGCAGAGGGTAGTCGACAGATAGGGAGGAGGGAGAGTCGAGGGGGAGAACGAGGCTTGTGTGGGGGTTGCCTAGGAGGTGGCGAGCGATCACCCTTACCAGTAGATCATGTAGAGGAGGTTGTACGCCAGTATTATAGAGTTACAAATGCTGGCGGCATCTTTCATGATGATGAAGGAAGGGATGTAATGGCATAGATGGGGAGCATCGTGCATGCGACGTATAAAGATTATTTCATTGCCTTCAAAAATTAGAAAAGCGGCTTGTGGCAGGAGGTGTTGAGGGCGGTCCATAGGAGGTATCCAAATCCTAAGGGTCAGCGATTCTCGCATGATTGGGGACACACAAAAGTGAGGGATATGCTTCACAACAAAAGATCCCACCTCATGACACGGGCCAGGGACTCACTGCGGAGGCAGGAGGAGGGGCGTGGAGCCTATAGCCAACCACCTATGTGCCACCGCATAGAGTGGAAGAAAGCCAATAAGAAAGCAACAGAGAAAGTGAAGAGTCGCCAGCACGCAGAGGCGCGTCGGATCCAAATGGAAACCGTGGGATCGTCGCATTACGGATCAGGTGGCAGAGAGTCGTGGGAGACAGAGTTTGTAAGTATATTTTGATTTCTAGTTTTTTTTAATTTATATTTCTTTCAATTCTTTATATATTTTATTATAATATATTGTGACTCATAATTGTTTGTATATATCATAATTTTTTTGCAGACTACCATCATTGGTAGGATACCTACTCCTAGAGAGGTAGGTTACCATCGAGGCCATAATCGCGCAGCCACATGGCTTCACTTCTATGAGGAGGGTCTCATCACTGAGGACCAATACAACTGGACCATGAGGATTCGATAGCCAGAGGAGGTGTGTTTTTCTTACTTTCCTATTAAAAGTATAGCTAATTATAACTTTTTCTCCACCATGTCTATGTAAGCAACCTTGATCTTTTGTGTGTGTAGGCGAACCCAGATGTGGAGCATAGCGAGGAGGGGGAAAGCGACGCTAGTAGCCATGGTGGTACTAGTGAAGATGTTTCTTCTTCAGATTCGTAGAGGAGCACCATACCTCTTCATGAGGCCTTCTTTTCTTGTATATATATGATCCATCTTTGAGCCTACTGCTTGCGGCCACGCTTTAGGTCGCAAGCACTTAAACTTCCCATGAAAATGCTTTTGATCTATAATGAATACATGGACTTTTATTTTCAATTCTCGTGCCCATAAGATACATTGTCTTTTTCCCAAATGCACAATCTGATGTATAGGAGGGGAAAAAAAAACCAGAGAGCATGTGGTTTTTTTTCCAGATCTGTTTTGCGTGTCTATCCGCGCGTCTAAATTGCAAATAATTCGCGTTTATACGCGCGTCTACAGTGTAGATTACACGCGCTTATATTCGCGCTTCATAATTCAAATTAAAAAAAGAAATTAAATATCTTTTTAAAAAAAGAGATTTTTTGTTTTCCGTTCGTGTCTACCAGTGCTTATAAAAGCGCATCTATCAGCGTGTTTATATGCGCGTGTATGTGTGCGCCTATTGCGCGTCTATTTTTGCATGTAAATTCGTTGATACATGCGATTATAGATGCGAAATGGTAGACACGTAAATGGACGGGTGGATAGACGCGCCCGTAAGGTTTTCTCTATATTCAAAAATCGCGTCTAAATGTACATCTAGGAGGCCTTTTTGTTGTAGCGACTTGCCAAGTATCAAAATAGTAACCAATTTAAGTAATGGAAACTTTGTACTTTCCCACAGGGTGAGCAAGACGTCTATGTGTGAGTCAAAACAAAATCCTAGTGAGGATAGCCAGAGAGTTCCAAAGGAACTACTTAGGGCACATTAGGACAAAAGAAAACTACATAGTAGGAATCCACCTAGAACGATAGAAGATACTCCAGCTTCTAGGAACAATACAACAACCTTTAAAGCTTTTAGAACTAGAATTATATCCAAAAGGAAGAGGATACCCATTGCATATAATTGGAAACAACAATGGAGAGGTAGCACCAAGCCGTATGGGTTTCTAAAGCATTACTACATGCTCAAGGGTATTATTTAGGAAAGTAATGCATTTGGTTGCCTAAAGTGCCTGCAGAGCCACCTCCATTGACTATAGCTCGATTCCCATTGAAGTCAAAAAGGAAAATCCAAATAGAGAACTAGGTCACATAGCAAACACTTGAGCAAAAAAAAACAAACAAGTTAGGGACTAAAAGCTCTTTCTTGTGACACTTGAGTTTGCAATTCTAGAAGAGAACATGCTTGAGATGGCTACTAATCCACATAAAGAAACTGTGGTGCTTAGGAAGTTAGAAACCCAAGAGGAGGAAATAAAGTAGCCACCTCCATGTATTACTACTCAATTTAAAAGATAAAATCCAAGGAGGGCATGATGGAGCCATTGAATTTTAATAAGTGACAATGTGAGGCACTTTTTCAGTCCTTTGTCCTCCAAGCTCAAACAAAAGAGCTTGAAGCAGCAGTAAGATAATGCAACTACTCAATCCACTAAAAGAATCCACAAGAGACAACCAAGAAAATATGAAAAAATCAATAACCACCCTCTAATAGTGTTTTCCATGGCAAATGTAGAAACACTAAATTTGAGACTACTTCCAATCTATCTCAAGATCCAAGTGTATATTTATCTTTGACTACCAAGATTGACCAACTAATGAATGAGAAGCTACTACTTTCAATTCCAAGGTGGGGCAAGTTGATGCATGCTACCTTTCATGATGAGGGTCAAGGGACTCACACCCATCTTGGAGGGGAGTAATGCTAATGATAAAAAGAAAAGAAGAATGCAAAGTGAATTGTTAGATTTGTAATTCACGATGGTAGGAGCTATCTTAGTTGCAAATCTTGGTTACTAATCCCAAGATAGATTAATAAACCCTTTTTGACAACTACGGGGTGCTCAAGTTATTGATGCCAACGAGGTTATCCAAAGTGTGGTGGAATATAATAAATTTTATTTATCATATTTTCTTTTCTCTTCTTCTTTTACATATTTCTCTCTATCAACCTATCGGCTGCCTAAAAGGGGCGACGTTCATGAAGGAAGGTTTAAAGCCTTATTCTATTGGAGTGTTTCGTATCCAACACAAGGAACTTTCAATCGATCCCCATATAGGAAAAAAAGAGAATTCCCCATGGAATTCCCTAGTTGAAATACATATAAGTGGGGAAAGTAAAAACTAGGGAAAATGGGACATTTCCTAGTGAGAATAAGTAGGGAATCACATAAGACCTTTCCTATGTAGGAAATATTTCCTACATAGGAAAATACAAAATTTTCTATGTAGGGAATAATTCCTATATAGGAAATATTCCATATATAGGAAAAAAATTCTAGAGGTGATTCCCTAGGTACTCTCACTAGGAAATCTCTCATTTTTCCTATTTTTTACATTCCCTACTTATATGTACTTTCAACTAGGGAATTCCGTGGGAATTCTCTTTTTTCCTTATCACTTTATCTACCTTGCCCTTACTCTTAGACATGCTAATATCAAACAAGAAATTACACAATAAATTTTTAACTAGAAAATTATATAGGGAATGTCATCATTTCTAAGTAAGGATCAATAACATACATCTAATGATCAAAATAGATTTAAACAAATTAAGACATCAACATCTACTTCTAGCAACCAAAAGAAAAATGAAAATACTTTTAAAGGAGCATAGAACTAAAAACTAATTAAGCAACATGTGTGTCTTGATTGTTTTATCCCTTAAATCTCCAATATGTTGCAAAGTAATAAATGTTTGAGTAATCCCTCAAATCTCCAATATGTTGAAAAGAAATAAATTCTTAACTCAAAGTAGAAGTTATGCTAAAACTTCCACATCATCTAGACTAAGCCCATTGCTATTTTTGTTTAATACAACTTTGCCATTTCCTAGTAGCCAATAAATAATCTCCTTAATCATATCATAACTTATTGGCTTCCTTGTATCCTTAATCAAGACTCGAAAGCTAGCTTCAATCTTTTTGAGATTCATGTATGGACTCTTTAAAGAAAAGTACATATCATGAATTGTAGGCACACCAAGATACTTCAAAAGTATGGTTTCCATGTTCTCTTTTGTCATATTAACCTGCATTGAATAACAAAAAGAGAATAAGTAACTTATTATACTATGCATAGATAATTAAATGACACGAATTATAATATGAAAAGCCATAAATTTAACTACATGACTATTATATATATATATATATATATATATCAACTATAAAGCTACCCTTTAAGCATCATTTGAAATGTTAATCTCAATGCCTTGGTTTGGGAGATCTTTAAATTCCTAATTCAAATAAAATAAAAAAATTAGATTATGCTTTTCATGTATGACATAAACAAAAATATAAACATTTACATCTAGCACCTTTGGTTCTTTTTTGTTGATATTGGTACCTCATTTCATGCTCCTTTGTTGCAAAAGATCCTTCATCTTCTCACTTGCCTAGTCAACACGTAAATTAAATAGTTATGTAATAAATCATATCTTTAGCTATTCACTAAACTATGACGCTATTGTTCTCTCACAAACATATATCAAATACCTTCCTCTTTCTTTGACTTTTTCGAGATGTTTCATTAATGTCATCATCTGGATTAGCCTACATTCAAAACTAAAATTAGTAATCACATTAAAAACATTTATATAGAAAAAAAAGTTACATACCTTATCATTGCTTGAACTATGGATACTTTGTTCCAGAGTTTCTTGACGTTTAGTTGAGTACATTATTTTGTCTAAACCATGTGACAATAACTTTGAAAAGCTGGCACAATTTTCCATATCAAGTGTCTCATCTTCATTTTCAACATCCTACATTTTAAGCATGTAAACGATAAGATACTGTTAAGAACATGAATCATATGGTCAATCTTAAATTTAATATAAAGCCAAGAACCTTATCGGATGTATAAGATTGAAATTCTTCAAAGCTCTTTTCTTCCTCCACGAACATATTCATCTATGGGAAATGAAAGTTAATGTATAAGTATCTGTATAAGAGACATTCTCAAAGAAAATTATTAGATATGAGCTTAAAAGCATTACCTGCAATGATAAATTTGTTTTCTTGTATTGTTGTCCTTCAAAGGAGCTACTTTCTTCAAGAGGCTACATCAACAAAATAAGATCATGTGTATACATCAAATGTCTCCAAAATATATGGAATCAAGTACAAAAATGATAAACATATAAGATTATAAGATACCTTTTCCAAACCTTGTTCATTCGAAATATCATCCATGCTAGGAATGTATACATCAAGTTGATTAGAATCAATAGTAGCAACATATGGTTCACTCTACCATCAATAGACACCCCTAAATGAGTATGGGAGAAAAATAACCAATCCTACACTTATGATATCAAACTTATAAATCATATCATCTTACCATTGATGATGCTATGTCATTTGATACATTTTGAAGCTTATCTATATCATCCACCCCAAGAGATGCGGATAATTCTCTCTATATGTCATAAGATGAATAGTTCAATAACTAAGAATCTACACCTCAAATATTAGGAAAGCCAATAAAAAAAAGTAACAATCAACTTACCTTCTTTAAAAGATCTTTTTTCTTCAAATACTTTCTTTCATCTTGCTTTATACCCTTCCACCCGTCATATATGTCATTCTCTCTCCTTATGTACTCACATCTAGTAAACTTCAATCGTAAAATCCCATGGTGATTCTCTGATATGATTCTCATGATATACTCTTTATCCGCATTTTTATAACGTAGATCATTTGGGTTTAAGGATTCAAACCACCTACATACTCGATGATAATTTTCGAGCATGACAGTGTGTTGACTTTTAAAGTATTCAACCAAGAGCTTTTTTCCATAAAGTGACAGTATCTCCTCATCGCGATCATAATTAGAGATACTAACGTTATAAGCCACGGACGGCGGTGACCTGCCATTGTTGATATTAGGACTCTCCTGAGGCACTGCTAATTAGGTGCAGGCCATTCCCAGCTCCCCCATACACCATCGTCTCCATATCGAGCTGGTTCAGCAGAGTGCAAGAATAGAATTATAGTACGAAAGGAGAAGGATAGTAATTAAAGCGGCGTTGAAGGAAAGAAGGGAGATTATATAAAAGAGAGGGAACTTGGAAGTATCTGTTGGCGGGAATTAGAGGGTAGGTAGGGAATTAGGGGGTAGGTAGGGAATCCGCCATCCTCTTCTTCTACTTCTTCATCCCCTAGACTAAGGGCAAGATCACCCTCAAGGAGCTCTCCTTCTTCTTCGACCACGGCTTTGGGCACAAGAAGAGGTTGGTAGCAGCTGATGATCAATGCTGGGATGAGCCGAACCAGGGCCCTCGTGGTGATGTGAATGCTTGCTGAAGCTGCATTAATATTGAATCAACGCATAGCTTCTAAGGCTTAAGGTTTAATTTTAAAGTTGCAATGTTGAATCAATATTTTCACCATCAAATTGCATTCGAATCCTAACTTAAGAGATATTCCCTCCTCTCACTACCAAATCGATAAACTTTACTTACCCTTGTTGTACTTATATTATATAGCCTTGAGATGTGAGTCGCACACATAAGATGGTAGTTACAATAAGCGTAACCAATTAACTTGGTAGTTCCAACATGGGCACACATTTGGCATAGTTTAACTATCCCAAGGTTTAATTTCTTTGAAGAACATGAGGCACACATTTGGCATAGTTTAACTATCCCAAGGTTTAATTTCTTTGAAGAACATGAGGCACACATTTGGCATAGTTTAACTATCCCAAGGTTTAATTTCTTTGAAGAACATGAGGCACACATTTGGCATAGTTTAATTTCTTTGAAGAACATGAGGCCTACTCATAAGCATGTACATGTTAAATGTTTATCCACTATATTAAACAATTGCCCTTCATTTCATCAACTATTCCCTATTTGAGTGTAAGAAAATGTGGTGACACGTCTAATGAATCTATGTATATTGTACTAAGCAAACGTGGTGGTAGGTCTAACGAATCTATGAATAATGTAGCTATCATATATGTTGTTCTAGTACATCTTACTTTCAAATAAGGATCAAATCATTTCTGATGTAATGCGACTCCTTATTTCTTGTAGTGCCATCTAGCATGATGGTGAATACGCAGCCTACTAATGTACCTTGAATTGGCTTTTTTGGTTGTCATATATGTACTCCCTCCCTTACTCTCCTTTTGGATTTCATATGGATTTGTTTACCCCTTTGAGCTACTTCTAACACGAGAACTATTTTCATTACTTGCATTGGGGTCAATTATGATGAAAAGAACTCAATGGAAAAGAGGGACTACATAATTGTTGAAGTTGTAAATCATGAGTTTATGTTTGCCTTATCTGTGAATTGTCATTATCATTCATGCCAACAAAGGGTTTTCCTTTTGAATAGATTGTGGTGGTAGATGTGGATAAAGTAATTGTAGTTAGCAAGCAACCATTGCTTGAACGAGTATGTTAGAGCTTGAGTGCAAGAGATGAAAGACCAAGATGGCATGAATTTTTGAATAACAAGAATACCTTTAGAGTGGTGGATGTTAACCCCTCTATTCTATAGTCAAGTGAGGTATTAGAGCTATCTCTATTCCCTTCTTGCTTACAGTTTCTTCATGGTATTAGAGCCTCATATGCTCTATGACATTTTTCAAGTAAAAATATTATAGATGTATTGTTGAAGAAGCATGTATAGGAAAAAAGGGGCTAGCAATGGAGTTCAACAATTGGTGAGAATTGAGTGACCAAGTGTTGACTCATGTTTATGCCCCAACCTCCACAACGAATGATCTTTTTGAGCCACCTTGTCTAGATCGATGATGGTAACCTGGCACCATTAATTAGTGCTCCAAAATCCCTCCAATATGTAAAGAGTCGTGTAATATATGATCAAAGCCTCCAACTTTGGCTTTCATTGGCTTGGTTAGTAAGCTAACTAAATTTTGAGTTGGCAGCTTATTAAACACTTCTTGTGCTTTTGCAAGCAAGCTAAGTTCAACGCACATATCTACCAATACAATGCCACGACTACTATATCATGTGTATTTCTTAGCCCTTCTATGCCACTTCTATGCATCCACATGCCTTGAAGATGCAACCAAAAGTGACTAAATAAGCCCCAGCTTGTGTACCTTGGTATGTATCTTCTTTCCCCTTCTTTGATACAAGCTTTCATAATGCAAGTATCTATATACACATAGAGCTAGGCAACACCAACAGAGACGTCCTTTTTAAGAAACCTTATCTTGATGATATCTATATGCATCATGCTACCTCAATGGAGGTCTTACAAAGCTTCTTTGGCTTCATAGCTAATTAGGTGGAAAACATGCAAACCCCTACTAGCCATTACTAAAACCTCTTCTTCCACACTGTCTTTCATGTGCTACATATCCTTATTCTTCTAATCCCCAGTAAAATCAATAGATTGCGTGCTATCCTTTTTCCTATAAGATTTGATAATGTGAAGGGTTCCTAATCTATAAGAGAGCTAATTCATATTCAAAGAACCACATAGAAGCTTGAGGAAGAATTCAAATAAAATAAAAATATGTTCTACACAATGCATACTAGATGTTCTATACAAATGTACTTGTGTGTCCACACTCGCACTTCAATTTTTCCAGACATGATATGTACATGTGGACTAATGTATTGCATCTTACTCTCACACATGTACAAATTTCCCCAAAGACCTTGTACCCTAGTTCTTATCCTAAGGTACTTGAAAGTGTGTGTACAAATGCATCTACAATGTGTGAAAGTATTTACACTCTTGTCCAAGAATCGTGCAAATTTGGCCTTATATATTACCTAAGTGCATAAGGTAATCATCTGCTTCAATATGTCTAAGTAATCGAGTGGATAAGGTGTTCTTTTAGTAAAATGCTATGCGCCATAATGACATGGGATGGCCATTTTCTAGCTTCCCATCCTAGACCTAGCTTATCCTCAAACCAAACCACATCCCAATCCCATCCACTTATAAGAGCCCACATCCCCATCCCCATTCCCAAAACCATCCACATCACTATGCTATGAGCACTAAGTAGTAGAGTGTGATGGTGGTATAGTGTCTAAGTATTATATAATCATGTGCTAATGCTACCTAGAGTGATTCATGAGTGCCTAATGTGGCCTAAATTGCTAAGTGAGGTTATTGTCATAAAAAAATGAAGTTCTCAATGTGGTCAAAGGGTGCCTCATGATCAAGGGTAAGAGACTGGAGATGGTAAAGTGAGTTGAAATAAGGTGCATGATTGTGCAACTACGTGACTATGCGATTGAGTATGTGCATGTGGAAGAGTGTGCTTGAATTTTTGCCTAATTAAACATGTGGCCAAAGTGCTCCAAGTAGTTAGGATGATGTGCTTCAAGTGATCGAGTTCTCCAATGTGGCTAAACAATCATGTGACCTATCTACATAGTAGTTGAGTGGATTAAGGTGCTTCAGTGGTTGGGTGAAAAAGGCAATGTGTGGTCCGCATGATGAAGAGGGAAAAGACAGTGTGGTTCAAGGGTACTAACCAATGTGGTGAATGCTCATGCATAGCCATGGTTGATGCAAATATATACCCATACAATATTGATAGCTTATAGATATGTTGCAAGATGAGACTCATGTGGGTACTTGTGATATAGGGGAGATGCCATGTACACCTCAACCTATAGCCAAGTGAGAAAAATGCTACTCGATGCAATGGGAACAACACTCCACTCGTCTATAAGCTAGTTACTTGTGCACAAGTGAGAGATCAACTTCTTCAACTAATCTTGCTAATTCTCAGTCCCTTAAGATAATCTATGAAGTATGTGGTGTAATATTGTAGTGGTTCACTACACCAATACTTCAACCATTACTTTGCTGCTATGATCATAAACCATATGTAAGAATCAACTCCATGGTATTAGAGCGATGATTGCAATGGAAAATTGAGCCAAATTAATTACAAAAGCATATTATAACTAGCAAACAGTGTAAATGAGGATGACTCAATCACACTCAAAATGATTAGTTCTAACATAAGCCTCAACTTAGCTCTAATATTTTATTTTTAATATTATAATTACAATTAGTTAATGAAAAAATTAATAAATATGAATAAAATAAAATAAAATAGAGACAACAATGCACTCTAAATAGATGAGTACAATCACTTTAAAGCTAAAGCATATAAATAGCTTTATGTGATAACAGTCTCCATAATAGTAATAATTTCACATTGCACTCCACTAGTGATCAATATTACAATCATTGCATCTCTATACTTGTCTAGTTATTTGCTCACCAAAAGTAAAACAAATTAATTGCCTATTATCGTCTGTTTAGCACAATATGATCATCATCACACATATAAAAATTTAGAATTGTACTACAAATAGGTCAAAATTAATGAGAATCCGCCAAATGACTAAATACAACTTATTTTTATAGAAGTGACACATGATGTATAAGCCTATCTTACTCTCTATGTTCTTTACCTTAAATTCAAAGGATTAGACTCAATATATACTAGGCTTATACTACATTAAAGGTTGGTGTTAGGGCTAGGCTCGTAGTAAGGTAGAGCTTAAGCTTAGGCTTAGGTTTAGATTGGATTAGTTATATAGGCAATGTATATGCATAGGCTCCTCATACATACAAACTGATAGAGGCTATAGAGTGGCTAGACATAGGTATGTCTAGCATAAATACACAAGGGGTAGGCATAGGGTACACGTATGGCAAGTTAGGAAAATATTAGGCATACTATAAGCCAATCCTATGTGTATACATAGGCTAAGCATATTCTAGGAAGAGTTTAGACATAGGGTAAGCATATGCTAGGAGCCAACGCCTAACACAACCCTATCCTATTCTATGGTTACCTTGTGCCTAGAAAATGCTAGATATAAGTTGTATTCCTATGCATAGCATATAATGTTCCTACTTTATATTATCGAGCCAATGCCTAACCTAGCATGTGCTTATCCTATGCCTAATGTATAAGCTAGGCTATATATAAGCTATGGATAGGCTAGACTAAGCATAGGCTACACAAACTAGTGAGTATAGCTATAAGTGTGGAATCGAGAGCTTAGCTCATAAGTGAGTAATATACAAATGTAAATTTCCAATAAACTCATATTTATTTACTAGTTTTACCTAGCAAAATCGTGAGTCTACGTTAACTTGAAAGACTATCCATAATCTCCTAGTTAGATTATAGTACTTGCTAGCTATGACTAGTGAAAAAAAAATTCCTAGCTATGTTGATATTGTTACTAGATATACAATAACTTACTAGATAATGTTACTAGATAAGGCTTCAATTTTCTAGATACTATCTAGAAAAAGGGATTTACTAGTTAGAAGAGATTCGTGATGACAAAATTATCTAGTTATAACTAGAAAATTCTACATTCTTCCTAGTTTGGTTGCTATTCTTCCTATTTATAGTGTGAACTTTCAATATAGTAAGTGGTCTAGAGTTTGTTGTGCACCCCCATTATCACCACGTGTCACCCCCCTCTCTCTCTCTCTCTCCCGGCACGAAGCACTAGGAGCTAGGCATGGAGCGCCTAGTACATACACACACACACACACACACACACACAGAAAGCGTGTGTTTTCATAGCACTTCTTCACTCATGTATAAAATTAAACTCAAAATCACAAGGTAACCAAATCCATAAACATACATAGACACATCAAAGTACCACATGCACAAAAATACATGTTAATGCATATCCACATCATCATTGATGCACACTCACGTTCACTAAGAACACAACGCAGATGCTACCATAGCCTGAGCATCATATTTTGGTGTAGTTGCTCGTGACGTACTGCATGGCTTGGTGTTGTGAAGGGGCCCCCACTACTCGATCCAGTCCACTTGACTCCTTACTTATGGCTCTGTGCACGGCTTGGTCAAGATGGAGGGAGAGGGAGTGATCCACAGGCCTGACTTCTTTTAGCTCGCTCTAGGTTTTCAAGCATTACACACATCCACCATCAGGATCCATACATCCCAGTAGCCAGGATCCAAAAGGGTCCCCACACAGGGTAAGTGTTATTTTATAGTGGACCACATAACCACTCGCCCTTCGGCAGTTGCATTTCCTTTGGCACTTGCTCCGCCGTTCAAGCCATACCAACACAGTAGCTCAACTTTGGAGATATGACCTGTCTTTGCCCACTTATTTGTATCGCTCGCTAGCATCCACGAGATCTAGTTTCTTTGTCCTCGCCGGCACCTACAAGTTTCAGACGGTCTAAACACAAAGAGATCGTAACATGGCTTTGCCCACTTCTTTACACACTCACCAGCCTCTATGAGCCCTCACTTGTTTATGGTCGTAGAGGCGTACAAGTCTCGGTCCAATTCATGAAGCACATTTGGCTTGGTTTCTTTTCATTTGCCCCAGGTCCACGAACGGTGACCCGATTTCTTTAGGCTCCCTCCAAGCTCAAGAGCTAACATTTTTACATTCTCTCATGTCAAGAATTTTGAGAGAACGTGGGGATTCCCTTTTGGTGTCATTGAATTGACGTGCATCACGCTTAAGCAAGAGGTAACTTGCATAAGTCTACATGAAAGCATACCAATTTTGTTTACATTTGACCTCTCCCATGGTATTAATGTTGCAAAGAGGATGATGATGTATTACACGTATACATGCAAGAAATTTATGTAGCCATCACTCAAAATTTTATTTCACCATGCTATTGCTTTTGGGAGACTTTTGTGGATCAACAATACTTGGACACATTTGGAAAGCATATTTCTAGACAATAGGGATAATAGAGGCATCATATATATTTCTTCCTATTCCATCATTTATGCTACTATAGATTGGGATGAGGATTTCTATATGGTTGGTATGATACTTCAAACACCTACTGCAGGGCTAGTCCATATCCCAATGTCATCCAACTTATAGGAATGATTATGCCTTGGATTATGTAGGGCATGATATGGACTACAATATGATGCTTGTGCATTATACTTGGACCATATTGGTCATTATCAAGAGACCACGGATCATTCACACAACACCTCCTCAATAGGATGTCGATGCCCTCTAGGAAATACATGCAAAAATTTTAGGTAGCTAACACTCATATTTTATTTCAGTGCATTATTGCATTTGGGAGCCATTGGTAGATTGGCTAGTACTTCGATGCTCTTAGGAATTGTATTCTTCAATGAATGATAATAGAGCCTCATGGCAATTCTAGCATAACTAAATACAACAAAAACATTAATACTCTTTAAGGATGAAATTCAATGTTTCCTTTGGTTCTAATCCACAACATCCAACACATTTTACTAACCTAAATGCTAATTCATGTAGTTTCATTTGAGAATAAAACCCCCAATGCATGTAGTGTGATATGAACATAATGTGGTTGGATGCATCTACATCATCAATACTTTCTCATTTCTCATCCTCTTGCTTGATGATTTGCTTCCATTGTTTGTTCTTGTTCTCTCCTGCTCGATTTGTCTTTCTTCAACGTCAAAATCTCTATAAACTTACATATCCTCAATGTGCAAGTGTGTCCGACACTAGCATGTGCCATCACTTTCCATTACACACCTTGCAGTCTTTTCACTCTCACATGGTATACACCTTTCAAGCACGTCACATGATATTGGAAGATACTTTCAAAAACACATCACGGAAGGTTGTTATACATTACAAGATTGGTATGCATACACACACAAAAACACACACACACACACACAAGGCATTTCATTGCAATACTGTAAAAAACAATCTAATAGTAACTAAAAAGGTTGCGTTTTTTGGTATTTTGCCACTTTGACTTCATTTTTCCTAGGTTTATTTGGGAATATGTGTTGTACAGATATAATACAACAAAATCTTTGCTTATGTATGTTAAATCAAACCACCTAGTACATTATTCCATTATAGCCCCATAGAGAGAGAGAGAGAGAGAGAGAGAGAGACACAAAGTTGTTACCCTTAAGACTTCATTTTTCCTAGATTTAATTGGGAATATGTGTTGTACAGATATATAATACAATAAAATCTTTGTTCGTGTATGTTAAGTCAAACCACCTAGGATATTATTCCATTATAGCCCCATATATATATATATATATATATATATATATATATATATATATATATATATATATATATATATATATACATACATACATACATACATACATACATACATAGAGAGAGAGAGCGTGCACAAAGTTGTTACCCTTAGAAGTTAATGTTAATGTTATAAATACAACTATAATATATTTAAATTCTCATGATTAATTTTAGTTTACCAAGCCTTTCTTGTATACCCATCATAGCTACCCATGTGGTCTAGGAATGGGGCCTGAATGAAAGTTAAACATATAAATAAAATAAATAAAATACTAAATATTAGTATTGTAAAAATAAGATTGATCTAGTCACCTTAGTCGAGTATGTGGGCTAGGTGTAGGGCCAGCAAGTTTGGCTAGGTGTTATATACCCAAAGCTAGAAATTTTAGTGTTGTATAAGTTGTAGCAAAGGCACATTCACTTTCTACAAGCTCGAGTACTAGCACAAGAGGCACATGCTATGGTTGCACAATAATCTCTTAATCACTTGGCATTTCTAGAAATGGCATATGTTGTAAATGTGATTATAAGAAAATAAGCTCGAATGCTTGCATGGGAATGGAGGGGATAATGGTTGGCATGGAGCATTGTGGAATTGTAATATCTTGTGTTTTGTCCACGCATGTGTCTCTTTGGGTGTGAAGGGGGGGACTCGTGGATGAAATTAAAACAAAGGTTGAATAATCTTTACAAAAGCCTTTCCTTTCTCTCGTCAACTGGAGCCGCCTCAAATTGCAATTGAAATATATGTTCCTCGTCGTTTTCATTTTTCTTATCCTCATCACCACCGTGATAGTCATCATCACCTTTGTCCTTACCTTCTCGAAACCATCAGTATCAACTTGAATTGAGAAATAGAGAATTGTGATAAACATCATCTTTATCTTATTCTCATTGTACCTTTAATTCCCTATTACATAAAAGTAGGGAATCACATCCTTATAATTCCTTATGTAGGGATTTTCAAAGGAATGTGGGGAATGCTCTATATTCCCTATTATAAGATGTAGGGAATGTAGGGACTTTCAAAGGAATGTAGGGAATGCTCTATATTCCCTATTATAAGATGTAAGGAATGCAATTTCCTAGTTATAGATGGGGAATACATACTTGTCTACATAGGAAATATTGGAGAATTTCCTATATTTCATCAAATTGCCTATGTGGGGAACGATTGAAAGTTCCTTGTGCAACGTTTAATCTCGAGGAGCTGCAGAGCCTATGTGTAATCTTGTCCATACAAGCCAAGGGATAATCGCAGGGATGAGGTGGTCCAAGGTCATTATCTATTCGGCCAGCTAGCGGTGTGCGTCATATCGAAGGGTTAACCTCGAGGAGCTCTAGGTCCTATTAGTGGTGTGTTTCAGGTATAATTCCAAGTAGAACAACCTGTTAGGCCTTGGTCGTCCCTCCATTCGGCTGAGATGGTGCTACACAGCTATGACAGAGGTTCATGTCTGGGGCCGATCTGCATTATTTGTATCGGTATTACGAATCTCTTAACGTCAATAAAAGGACAACTGGAAGGGCTGGACGTACAGATCGCCACACGGGATTCAGGATATATTGCAAACCAGGACGTGCAGGAGCCCATGATCATTGATCAGTTCTGATCACCGCTGTACATCCTAGTAACAGGCTAAGACATCGATAGAACATGGCCGTGCCCAAGCACCTGGTGTTCCTTGTGCGTCGAAACGACTATGGTCCTGTATTATTGGGCTTTGTTTGGATGACGTCGATGATGAGCATAATATTATCGACGTCGCCGGCCGCTGCTGGACAGCGGCCTCAGAGAGATCTTGGGGCGGCTATTCCACCTTTCGCCTTTGGTGGAGGTCAAGGGGGCGGCGGATCATCAGATGACGAGCCTGGCATGGCACCGGTAGGATCTTCGACAAGTCCACCCCAGAGAATGGTGCCATCGCCACCGGCCCCGGCACCACCATCTGGCAGTGCGCCAGGTGGCACCGGAGGTGACGGCAACAATAACGACCCTGCCATCCAGGAAGCCCAGGAAGAGGCCGCCTCTCTTTTAGGGAGCACGGGCGTAGAGCTAAGTGGCACGGTGTCCGCCAGCGACGTGCTCTCTCTCTGCCAACAGTTGGTAGACACCGGCAGCCTTGACTTCTCCGCTACCGTCACCAGCAGCAGTTCAGGGAAGTCGAAAAAGGAAGATTTCCAGGTACAATATTAGATATGTGTATATACATACCGACTTCTTCTGGTCTCCCTCCTCCTGCAATGAAGGATATCGTTAGCTAACCAATCCTTATCTCTCTATATATTGATTCAATGCATGGCTGGCTGGCGCAGGTTCTGTCAATCGGCGGCTGTGGATCAAGCGCTGACGATGTGCAGGCTTTGGTCGCTGGTGCAGGCAGCGGTACAAGCGCCGTAAACATCTAAGAATTAGTAACTATTCAGCTGCTTCAATATGCATGCATGTGTAACTTCATGAATCGACATCCTGAATTCAACACAGTCGATGGATATAGGTTATATCCTGAGTTCAATCTTTGATTTATCGTAAAATAGTATTTCATGCATGTGTGCAGTTGATTTGTTCCAGCTCTTCCTCGGACTGCTACCTGTTCGACGCAACGGCCAGCTCGGCCAGCTTCCACACCGCATCCGGCCTTGATGATCTGTCTGCCTCACGCACTGGCAAAATGATAAGGGGTGCTACAGTGCCTACTACTGGTGCAAGAAAGCAGAGTGGAGCTCGTCCCCTCGATCGTCCTGCCAGATTGTTCCGCATCTCCCATAACTAGGGCCAAATATAATCGGCTGGCTTCTCATGTCCAGCAATGAGAACATCGCCTCATCTTTCAGCGATATTTGTTTTCCAAACCAATAACTTATTACACGTTCATTATTTTGCTATACCTTGATCTCACTATCGTACTAGGCAGATGAGTAACTTGCGTCTTTTCAATCTCTCACGGGCCTACAACAACCATGTCAAACTTATGTGATTGTGGTCATTACTTCTTGCATACTTTTGAACAATGGAGAGAGAGAGAGAGAGAGAGAGTGTGTGTGTGTGTGTGTGTAGATCCGTATAACATGTAATGTATTACCCTAGTAACGTTTTTATATAATGGAGAAAGTGCTAGTTCACACATTCTTATTAGAGTCCAATCGGTAAGACAATGATTATATGTACTAAGAGTAGGGAGTGGAGAGCTTGGAAGTGCATGAGTCCATAGATGGGATGGCAGTGCCAAGGTAATATTCAATTTATAGGCTTAGATAAGCCACTTTTGGAGCTTTTCAAACCCTTTCCATGTGTTGCTTAGCTTTAATGGTCATGAAAGTTAGAAGGAACGATATTTGGAAAGTATATCAATATGAGATTGCATGCCCTAGAGCTTTTTGAATGGACACATTTAAAACAAGGGTGATGTCACACTTTTTGTTGGCTATACTTTTTAGATGTATAGTAAACAAAGTGAGTTGCATGTGGCATCTCGTTTAAGCTTTGTACTTGCTGTAAAAGGAGCTAACTTTGCTTACTAGACATTGGAAAAGTCTAGACATGAACTTTTTGTGGCACAGTCCTAAGTGGAAGTTGTATTTCTAGATGACCATCATTGAGACCCATTTAATAAAAGACAAATTAATGTTCAACTCTCCTAATCATAACATCTTAAGGCCTTTTATTTTCTTAAAAGTTATTAAAATACATTGACATATTGGCCACTCATTTTCTCAAAGGTAATTAGAATCAAATATTAGAATAAATTAACATCATACATTGCCATTTGGTTTTGTCTTTATTTCATCTTCGAAGTCCCATCTTTGTAGATAGTGGGTCTCTAGTACAAACTTGATGCAATCCTTTGTCTCTACCATCTAAGCACCTCATATATACATGCTATTTTGAACATAATCAAACAAAGGATCTAAGAAGATTGGTAAAAACATACTAATGTGGCACATTTATTTTTTTAAATAACAAAATATCATGATAGTAATAAGGAAAAGTCATGATGAGTGGTAAACTTTTTGCAAACCTTATTAGATTTTCTTTGGATACTAGAAATTTTGAATCTTGTTTTAAAGGGATATCCATTCACATGGAGAAAGTTTAAAAAATCTAGATTTATGGACCTTGGCAAAGTCTTAGAGAGTTTCCTCATCATAGACATGTGCTAATTTGAATATATTGATTAGAGGACATCAAGAGATATTTGGCTCAAAGCTAGTTTTTGCAAACTTGTCTTGTCAATTATGTAACCAGAGCTATTTTTTGCAAACTTTTCTAGAAAAGAAAGTGTGTTGAAAAAGTTATTTGTCTGAAATATGACATATGGAGACCACATTTAAGAACACAGAAATATTGCATTAACAACTACAATCTAGCAAATAAAATTTGAGATGTTGTAATGAAACCATGTGCTTCTTGGTTGAAATGAAAACTGTAAGTGGCAAATATGTCTCTCTCACTTCAACAAAATGAAAGCATAGATGGAGTTTAGTGGATGCACTTTAATGACGATGTATATAGTCATGCTCATAACCACACGTAATAGTATAAGTTATTTTTGAACTTGGACTAGAAACTCATATGTAACGTGTCCACTAGAATCATCCCGGACACGTCTTAGCAGTCCATCGGGAAGGATGTCTAGAAAGCTCCGCCCGGCACTCCCATGGAATGTTACGGGACTTGCGATCTAGGTCTTCCCGCGTCTGCCACGTAGCGGAAGTATCCTGGCCGTTCCCACTTAGGATCGACCTGAATTTGGGTTTTCCTGTTTGGTCATTTATTAACAGCGACTAGCGTCAGACCTGATCGATCTATTTTACGCAGAAACGTCTGGTCTGAAGCGGATTCATGCTGCACTTGGTTCAAGGAGAATGGGAAACGAGAGGGATGCAAGGCTCGACCTCTCTGCCAAAAGGCATAGTCCCATTCCGTTCCCCTAAAACAGCGTGAATCGGGTAATCGGTAATTCCAAGTCATCGTTCTCATTACTTGTTTCGGTGATGACGATCATCCTTCTGTTCGTCGAAGACTTTGAGAAAAGTTCCCGGCTAACCGGGACCACCCATCCATAGGACGGACCCATGGTCCATCCTCCGCACTTTCCTCGGTTTGTTTTAGTTATGTAATTACCTACCACATTAGTTTGACATATACAAACAGCTTCTTTGATTAACCCTCTTATGCACTGGCTCCTTCACGTAATCTTATCACAGTACATAAAGAAAACAATGCCAAACAACTTCTTTATTATCATTTTATCCTTTTATCTTTGAAATACAAGGAGTTCCCGCCTGTAGGCGTATTCATAATCCGCCCGAAGGCTATCCAGTAATCCACCAGGGATCACTAATCCAAGTTTCCGCCCGTACACTAGTATGCGGGCCTCGAGATCCAATCCCGAGTCACGTTAGCCTCTTGTGCAGGGCCCGGAAGGCGAGGGATTTATGGCCAGAGCCCCCCCTGGCACCCAAGCGTCCTCCTGCTCCAAGCAGAACTCAACGGAAAGACCTCTCACGGCGGGTTCGGTCCACGTTCCCGGCGCGGTTAACAACCCCCTTGGTTAGGGTCAGGCAGGCAGTCGGGGGTAACTGAAGCTGCCTCTCCCTTCAGGCTTCAACCTGAAGCTTTAGATATCTTTTCATCCTTTAGTTCCTTGAGCAAACAATGCAAACAGTGCTTTCTAAACTATTACAAGCACAATCAATTCCAGTGGTCGTTTTATTTGGCCAACTGTTAAAAAGTGAATCATTCTCTCCGAATGCATCCAGCATTCGACCTGGGATCAAATTGCGACTTGGCAAGATCCCCAAGGGTTTGTTTGTTCACCCTTTTATCCTTGGGTTAGGGCCATACCCTGTTAACCCAACTTAATCAATACCTTAGGTAATAGCAAATCCTGGCGACCATGTCGCTTCAATTTATTGATTGGTCATTTGCTTTCAGCCAAATACCTAACTCTCCTTTTTCTTGGCAATTATTCCTCAAGAAAGATGAAGTAACAGGATGATTACTCATCCCTTTTGTAAGTTATCTCAGCGCAATAACTTGCCAACATCATGACAAAACTCTCTTGTGGACAAATCTCAAGTCTATACGATGTTGCAACCTTTTTGCACATGTGTTGCATCATTCCACGGGATCATTCCACCCATTGAATGGCGTCCTCTGGCCACGGAATTACCTCTAGCCGAGTAGCAGGGTATAGGGTATCCTCCAACCCATCCCTAATTATGTTGTCCCAGGGTCCTAGAAATTTGCAACTCCGTCGGAGTTTCATCATTAGAACGAATGATCCTTAGGATAAAACCTTAGATCATTTTATGCATGAACATCCAATTGATTCGACATTTCGTGAACGTGTGTAAGATCTTTGGGTTTGCGGGTTTAGACTTGGCAACAAGTGTAAAACTAGGTCGAATTCTTATTGCACTTGGCACTTGGGATACCTATCATATCGACTGAGCCATGCCCATATGAATCCCTTGTGTTTTAGGTTACTTAGACAACTCAATATACTTGTATTGCGACAAGGATGAACCTTCTAAAGGTAATAAACTAAATCTAATGGAGAACAATAGTTACAACTACACCAATACGCGTAAACATGCGATTTACTGCTTCTATGCATCACATGGTTCACAATAACCCTATCTTTCCTTGGTAAGGTAAAAATGCCTGATAATCTGGACACTAACTTTCCTAGGTCCTACTAGGACTTACATCAAATAATCATGCCACTTGCAAGTCCATAGATCATTTTCATGCCCTTCTATTCCTTTTCGAATGACATCTTATGGGTGTTAACTTTTCCTCATGAATCATTACAAGGAAGATTTATCTAAAAATGGGACATGCCATTAATCTTTCCATGCCTAGTAAAAAGGTGTACCTCAATAATTTCAACCTTGTAATGAGGCAACAGTTGTCCTAGGCTCGTCACTTTTGAATACACAAAAGGAAACTTGCTAATAAGGTCCTACAAATGCATGGACACCTTATGCTCTTTTCATTCATTCCTTTGAACGTACCAATGATCAATTTTTCATATCTTAAGCTATTTCTAATAAATGTTCAAATAGCCAATCCATTTTCCAATTACATTTAACTTGACTAGTTGAACTCGAACATGCATGAGTGCTTCCTAATTCATGAAGTTTATCGTGATTAACTCAATACTTCTGTGTGGAATCCAAATAGATCAAACCTGGACTTGTGGGTTCCGTGAAATATCCACGTAAATACTAGGAGAAGATCCTCCCGCAGGCGCGTCTTGTGACTTTTTAGGGCCCATTGTAGGCGTGATTTTGGCTTCCGGATTGCCTTCGCGGCCTATAGATATACTCGCCTTGGTATGCAGTCTCAAGATCTTGGCCTTTTCTCCCTGGTACGTAGGAGATCCCTTCCGAAATGTGGATCCTTGAGAATACCGGCTTGCGGAATTTGGCCTTATGGAAGGCCTTACGGGGTTGGAGCTTGGTTTGTGGAAATGGGGATCCTATAAAATTCTTGGAAACGGGGATTTTATAAACGGAGTTTCAAAAATTGGGGCCTTACGAGGATGTTCGCGGAAAGGGCTCTTGCAAATTGGCCTTGCAAGAATGGAGGCTTTAGAGTTCTTCTTCTCCTTCCCTAAAATCCTAGGACCGGCCTTGTGGGAAAATTTGGTAGGAAGGCCTTATAGGCTTCCTCTTCGAAACCCGAGGGGAAAAATTGGGCTTTTGGAGGATCTAGTGGGACGGGGCTTTAAATCCGAGCCTAGAAGGCTTATGGGTGATCGGTGGGAAGGGACTTGTGTTGGGACTCCACGAGAAGGGGGGACTTACACCGGGCTAATATGGGCTGTGTGGGAATGCATTGGGAAAGGGGGATTGAATCTCGGGGTAAAAATTGGGCTTATAAAGGGACTCCACGGGAAGGGGGCTTTGAGAAGCCCCCTTAGAAGCTTCCTAGAGAAGCTTCTAAGAGCTTCTGGCAGCACGTGGCCACGTCAGGGGAGGGTCCAATGATCATGGGAGGAAAGGGTGTGGTCGAGGCGAGGACGGCGGTGGCTTGGTGGTTTCCAGCGAGGTGGCGGCACCCTGTCGGCGGCTCCCCAGCGGCCAGTGACTTCCCCCTCCTTCACGGCAGCCTGGAGACCTCCCCAGCACGGCGACGGCAGCTTCTTCCAGCACGGCGACTTTCCCTCCCCTTCACCCCTTCCTTCACGGTAGCCTCCCGCCACACGACAGCCTTCTGCCCATTGTTCCTCCTCCCTTCACGGCAGCCCTACGTCCAGCACGACCAGCCCCTCCCTTCACGTCCGGCACACCCCCCCAGCACCCTCTAGCTAGGGGGTGTTTATATAGCTCTTGGGAGGGGTGGGGAAAGGGGGCCTCCACACACGTGGAGGACTCCTCCTCATGCAAACTGACCTTCTCCTCTTTGGCCATTCCTCCCCCACACTCCCTCTCCTCCAGCCATGCATCGGCTGGGGGAAGGGATAATAATTAAAAAAATTTGCCTTGAATATTTAAAATTGCCCCTCCCAAGAGGGTGTTTTTGTGAGACTTGCGGTTTTGAACTCCCGGTTTTGATTTACCAATGCAGAGGACCCCATTTCACGCGTGCGGGTCACACATTACACTGCCAATAATTTCAATGCAAGAGATAACCTTTGCACAGGGTTTACGCGGCGTGCGGGAAGTTAATATTTACGGTATGCAGTGCACGGAAATATTACATTCTCTCCCCCTTAGAAGAATCGAGATGTCCTCATCTCGAGATAAACTGGGGATATTGAAGATTGGGAGAGCTTTCATCCATCCAGGTAGCATCCTCTTCGGGATAATCTTTCCACTAGACGAGGCATTCTCTCAAGGTTCTAGATCTCAGCTGTCTCTCCCTGACATCTAAAATCTTTTCCGGTCTTAGTTCAAGGACTCCTTGACTAGGCATTACAATTTGTTGGTCATCAAGTACATGATTTGGGCTAGGTACATACTTCATTCTTCAATAGATTGTTATGGAATACATTATGAACCTTTAGGTTTTCAGGGAGTTGCAGTCTATAAACATTAGGCCTTAAGGACTTGAGGTTCTTGTATCGTCCACAATACCTTGGACTTAGCTTCCTGCAATCTCCTAAGGATAGAGAACTCTTCTTTGGGCATACATGAATGAAGACCATGTCTCCTTCCTCAAATATTCTATCTTGACACTTCAAATCCGTGTATGCCTTCTGTCTATCCTTCGCAGCTTTGATGTCCCGAGAAAGTGAAATCATGAGCTTCGCACAATATCTTCTATTTAAATAACTGGCTTGTTGGTATACATAACCTTGTTCTGTAGTAAATAAGTCCATTGTCAACAGAAAATTCATGATACTTGGCCTGTAACTTCAGATTCTGATCCTTGGTAGATATTTCTTTTATCATTGCTTGGTAGGCTAAGTCATGGCTTGCTTCCTCTCTAGCTAGTTTGAGTATAGGGTTGCTTGGCATAGATACCTTTGTAGCCAGAGATCTGGCCGTTGATGGATTTTGCAAGATTAGGGAGTTAGGAATGCCTTGCGACTGAGTGCATCGGCAACTACATTCTCTTCCCCTGGTCGATACTTGATTTCAAAATCATATTCCTCTAATACTTCAATCCGTCGACGTTGCCTCATGTTGAGCTCGTTCTGGGTAAAAATCCATTTGAGGCTCTTATGATCGGTTACTAGAGTGAACTTGTTATCCAACAGGTAGTGTCTCCAAAGCTTTAGAGCATGGATGACAACTAATAACTCCAGATCATGAGTGGCATAATTCTTTTCGTGACTCTTCAATTTCCTTGAAGAATATGCTACTGGATGACCTTCCTGCATAAGAACACACCCCAAGGCAAGAATGCTGGCATCAGTTACTACCTCGAACTCCTTATTGAAGTCAGGAAGTTTTCAGAATAGGTGCTGATACCAAACATTGCTTCAATTGGTCGAAGCTATTTTGTTCGGGAGTTGACCATGTAATAGAAGTCTGCTTCTTTAATAAGTCGGTAAGAGATGCTGCAATCAAAGCATAGTTTTTGATAAAGATCCTATACCATCCTGTCAAGCCAAGAAAGATACGTATCTCTTTGACAGATACTGGTATTGGCCATTCAAGCACATCTCTGACTTTGGCTGGATCTACTGATATTCCTTCTGATGATACTATGAATCCTAGATATTCAATCTGACGTTTGAAGAATGCACACTTCTTCATTTTTGCATACAGCTTATGAGACCTCATTGTCTCCAACACAATCCGTAGTTGAGGTTCATGATCTTCTTCCTGTTTAGAATAGACTAAAATGTCATTGAAGAAGACAAGCACGAAGTCATCAAGATATGGTCTAAAAATATCCTGCATTAATCTATTGAAGGTGGCAGGTGCATTTGTAAGCCCGAATGACATAACCAAGAATTCAAAGTGCCCATATCTTGTATTGAAGGCGGTTTTTGGAATATCCTCATCCTTGATCCTGATTTGATAGTAACATGACCTGAGATCAATTTTGGAGAAGATCTTTGCACCTTGAAGGCGATCGAGAAGCTCATCTATTCTAGGAATAGGGTACTTGTTCTTGACTGTTGATTGATTCAACCCACGGTAATCAATACATAGTCGAAGTGTCCCATCTTTCTTTTTCTGGAATAGGACTGGAGCTCCCCATGGTGAATTGCTAGGCCGGATGTAGCCTTGGTTTAACAGTTGCTTGAGTTGTTCCTTCAACTCAATAGCTTCCGATATAGACATTCTATAGGGTCTCTTCGCAATTGGCGCAGCTCCTATTACTAGCTTGATCTCATGATCTACTTCTCTTTAAAGCGGGAGTTCTGTTAACTCTTCAGAACTACGTCCACGTATTCCTTCAGCCAAGTGACCAAATCACTTTACTTCAATATTCATAGTCAAGACAATCGGGGAAAAGTTTTATTCCATTCATATCAGCATAGCCCTTTCATGGTATAATTATTTCTTGGGCCGATTGAACAAGTTGATACATTAATTCGAGGAGAATAAGATGTTGTTGCATTCAGCTACAGGAACTGAGTAGTAGTACGGATTGGGGTCATCAATCTTCAGGAATCGATAGTTCATTGGAAGATTAGGGTATCTTTTCCTTTGATATCCATTCTTCTCATGACGTCCCAAAACCTTGATTCGGTCGGCAGAGATTCTTTGAATCACTTCTCCGTACATATACTTATTCTGGTTAACCCTTCGACCTCCAACCTGTAGGGTCGCGTTTACGTGAGCCTCAACAAAGACGAACAGCTTCACGATTTTCAAATCCTCCATCCACTTGATTCTCTTCAAGTTAATTTGAAGGTACGCAGGTCGATAGGCAGTTATGTAATAGATCCCTGAAACACCCATCCATCTCTGTTCCATGTACACAGGCGATGGATTGTAAATGCGGTCTAGGATGTTCATCATCTCAACCCTTTGTCGATAATTCGTGGAATGCATCGCGGTCATGAACATGACTCGGAACACTAAGAACCTGTTCCATGCTTCATAATTCTGCAATACGGCATTCAAAGTAAGGAAATGTTTGGGACACAACATTTGCTTTACTTCTTCTTATTAAAATTTCCTAAAAACAAATCCTTTGTTGGTTCGCTCTGATACCAACTGTAACGTGTCCACTAGAATCATCCCGGACACGTCTTAGCAGTCCATCGGGAAGGATGTCTAGAAAGCTCCGCCCGGCACTCCCATGGAATGTTACGGGACTTGCGATCTAGGTCTTCCCGCGTCTGCCACGTAGCGGAAGTATCCTGGCCGTCCCCACTTAGGATCGACCTGAATTTGGGTTTTCCTGTTTGGTCATTTACTAACAGCGACTAGCGTCAGACCTGATCGATCTATTTTACGCAGAAACGCCTGGTCTGAAGCGGATTCATGCTGCACTTGGTTCAAGGAGAATGGGAAACGAGAGGGATGCAAGGCTCGACCTCTCTGCCAAAAGGCATAGTCCCATTCCGTTCCCCTAAAACAGCGTGAATCGGGTAATCGGTAATTCCAAGTCATCGTTCTCATTACTTGTTTCGGTGATGACGATCATCCTTCTGTTCGTCGAAGACTTTGAGAAAAGTTCCCGGCTAACCGGGACCACCCATCCATAGGATGGACCATGGGTCCATCCTCCGCACTTTCCTCGGTTTGTTATAGTTATGTAATTACCTACCACATTAGTTTGACATATACAAACAGCTTCTTTGATTAACCCTCTTATGCACTGGTTCCTTCACGTAATCTTATCACAATACATAAATAAAACAATGCGAAACAACTTCTTTATTATCATTTTATCCTTTTATCTTTGAAATACAAGGAGTTCCCGCCTGTAGGCGTATTCATAATCCGCCCGAAGGCTATCCAGTAATCCACCAGGGATCACTAATCCAAGTTTCCACCCGTAGACTAGTATGCGGGCCTCAAGATCCAATCCCGAGTCACGTTAGCCTCTTGTGCAGGGCCCGGAAGGCGAGGGATTTACGGCCAGAGCCCCCCCTGGCACCCAAGCGTCCTCCTGCTCCAAGCAGAACTCAACGGAAAGACCTCTCACGGCGGGTTCGGTCCACGTTCCCGGCGCGGTTAACAACCCCCTTGGTTAGGGTCAGGCAGGCAGTCGAGGGTAACTGAAGCTGCCTCTCCCTTGAGGCTTCAACCTGAAGCTTTAGATATCTTTTCATCCTTTAGTTCCTTGAGCAAACAATGCAAACAGTGCTTTCTAAACTATTACAAGCACAATCAATTCCAGTGGTCGTTTTATTTGGCCAACTGTTAAAAAGTGAATCATTCTCTCCGAATGCATCCAGCATTCGACCTGGGATCAAATTGCGACTTGGCAAGATCCCCAAGGGTTTGTTTGTTCACCCTTTTATCCTTGGGTTAGGGCCATACCCTGTTAACCCAACTTAATCAATACCTTAGGTAATAACAAATCCTGGCGACCATGTCGCTTCAATTTATTGATTGGTCATTTGCTTTCAGCCAAATACCTAACTCTCCTTTTTCTTGGCAATTATTCCTCAAGAAAGATGAAGTAACAGGATGATTACTCATCCCTTTTGTAAGTTATCTTAGCGCAATAACTTGCCAACATCATGACAAAACTCTCTTGTGGACAAATCTCAAGTCTATACGATGTTGCAACCTTTTTGCACATGTGTTGCATCATTCCACGGGATCATTCCACCCATTGAATGGCGTCCTCTGGCCACGGAATTACCTCTAGCCGAGTAGCAGGGTTTAGGGTATCCTCCAACCCATCCCTAATTATGTTGTCCCAGGGTCCTAGAAATTTGCAACTCCGTCAGAGTTTCATCATTAGAACGAATGATCCTTAGGATAAAACCTTAGATCATTTTATGCATGAACATCCAATTGATTCGACATTTCGTGAACGTGTGTAAGATCTTTGGGTTTGCAGGTTTAGACTTGGCAACAAGTGTAAAACTAGGTCGAATTCTTATTGCACTTGGCACTTGGGATACCTATCATATCGACTAAGCCATGCCCATATGAATCCCTTGTGTTTTAGGTTACTTAGACAACTCAATATACTTGTATTGCGACAAGGATGAACCTTCTAAAGGTAATAAACTAAATCTAATGGAGAACAATAGTTACAACTACACCAATACGCGTAAACATGCGATTTACTGCTTCTATGCATCACATGGTTCACAATAACCCTATCTTTCCTTGGTAAGGTAAAAATGCCTGATAATCTGGACACTAACTTTCCTAGGTCCTACTAGGACTTACATCAAATAATCATGCCACTTGCAAGTCCATAGATCATTTTCATGCCCTTCTATTCCTTTTCGAATGACATCTTATGGGTGTTAACTTTTCCTCATGAATCATTACAAGGAAGATTTATCTAAAAATGGGACATGCCATTAATCTTTCCATGCCTAGTAAAAAGGTGTACCTCAATAATTTCAACCTTGTAATGAGGCAACAGTTGTCCTAGGCTCGTCACTTTTGAATACACAAAAGGAAACTTGCTAATAAGGTCCTACAAATGCATGGACACCTTATGCTCTTTTCATTCATTCCTTTGAACGTACCAATGATCAATTTTTCATATCTTAAGCTATTTCTAATAAATGTTCAAATAGCCAATCCATTTTCCAATTACATTTAACTTGACTAGTTGAACTCGAACATGCATGAGTGCTTCCTAATTCATGAAGTTTATCGTGATTAACTCAATACTTCTGTGTGGAATCCAAATAGATCAAACCTGGACTTGTGGGTTCCGTGAAATATCCACGTAAATACTAGGAGAAGATCCTCCCGCAGGCGCGTCTTGTGACTTTTTAGGGCCCATTGTAGGCGTGATTTTGGCTTCCGGATTGCCTTCGCGGCCTATAGATATACTCGCCTTGGTATGCAGTCTCAAGATCTTGGCCTTTTCTCCCTGGTACGCAGGAGATCCCTTCCGAAATGTGGATCCTTGAGAATACCGGCTTGCGGAATTTGGCCTTATGGAAGGCCTTGCAGGGTTGGAGCTTGGTTTGTGGAAATGGGGCTCCTATAAAATTCTTGGAAACGGGGATTTTATAAACGGAGTTTCAACAATTGGGGCCTTACGAGGATGTTCGCGGAAAGGGCTCTTGCAAATTGGCCTTGCAAGAATGGAGGCTTTAGAGTTCTTCTTCTCCTTCCCTAAAATCCTAGGACCGGCCTTGTGGGAAAATTTGGTAGGAAGGCCTTATAGGCTTCCTCTTCGAAACCCGAGGGGAAAAATTGGGCTTTTGGAGGATCTAGTGGGACGGGGCTTTAAATCCGAGCCTAGAAGGCTTATGGGTGATCGGTGGGAAGGGACTTGTGTTGGGACTCCACGAGAAGGGGGGACTTACACCGGGCTAATATGGGCTGTGTGGGAATGCATTGGGAAAGGGGGATTGAATCTCGGGGTAAAAATTGGGCTTATAAAGGGACTCCACGGGAAGGGGGCTTTGAGAAGCCCCCTTAGAAGCTTCCTAGAGAAGCTTCTAAGAGCTTCTGGCAGCACGTGGCCACGTCAGGGGAGGGTCCAATGATCATGGGAGGAAAGGGTGTGGTCGAGGCGAGGACGGCGGTGGCCTGGTGGTTTCCAGCGAGGTGGCGGCACCCTGTCGGCGGCTCCCCAGCGGCCAGTGACTTCCCCCTCCTTCACGGCAGCTTGGCGACCTCCCCAGCACGGCGACAGCATCTTCTTCCAGCACGGCGACTTTCCCTCCCCTTCACCCCTTCCTTCACGGTAGCCTCCCGCCACACGATAGCCTTCTGCCCATTGTTCCTCCTCCCTTCACGGCAGCCCTACGTCCAGCACGACCAGCCCCTCCCTTCACGTCCGGCACACCCCCCCAGCACCCTCTAGCTAGGGGGTGTTTATATAGCTCTTGGGAGGGGTGGGGAAAGGGGGCCTCCACACACGTGGAGGACTCCTCCTCATGCAAACTGACCTTCTCCTCTTTGGCCATTCCTCCCCCACACTCCCTCTCCTCCAGCCATGCATTGGCTGGGGGAAGGGATAATAATTAAAAAAATTTGCCTTGAATATTTAAAATTGCCCCTCCCAAGAGGGTGTTTTTGTGAGACTTGCGGTTTTGAACTCCCGGTTTTGATTTACCAATGCAGAGGACCCCATTTCACGCGTGCGGGTCACACATTACATTGCCAATAATTTCAATGTAAGAGATAACCTTTGCACAGGGTTTACGCGGCGTGCGGGTAGTTAATATTTACGGTATGCAGTGCATGGAAATATTACATCATACTATACACTACTTATTAACACAATTGTAGGTGTAATTTAGTTTTGCATGGTTGCATGAAATGAGAGTACTTTTCCTAAAAAAATAGACAACTTGTTTAAGAAAATCCCTCTCATTTGCAATCTATCAATATAAATGTGCATTAAACTTGTAAATAGAATGATATATAAACATCATATTTATTGCATGGCTACTTATCTATATACTACAAGGGAATAAGCACATTGACACCTAATCTGAGGTATATTATGAACTAACAAAAGCCTTGTGAGTATGTAGGTAAGCACATCTATTTGTGTGACACATATCCATGCCTATAATCGTGTTGAATTTACATGTATTGAATTCAAATATAAACATGCTTATAGATGGTCTACTTTCAACTATTTAAGAAACTAGGGAGCTATTAGTTCTAGAATGGCACCTCCATTTTGAGTTGCAAACGTACAACCAAGACTTGCTCGTCGGTTTGTTTTCTTAAAAACATATTTACATCTACCAAAACTAACATGTAACAATTAAGTAATTCACAATAAATAGACTTAGATACAAAACACTTCTCTTAAGCTATAATTGGTAAAACTTTATTGTATAAATGAATACACAAAAAAGAAAAATGATACATTTTATCATTGGCCAATGGAGCTATAACTTAAAAAGGGACATGACATCCTTAGTATTTTGATAATCGGTCAATGGAGCTACAACTTAAAAAGGGACATCACATCCTTACATTTGCAAACTCACACTACAACAGAAACGAGGCATAGACGCGCATGTTAGACGCACAAAGTTGGGCGCGTCTATCATTGCGTCTATAAGTGCGTGTAAATAGACGTGAATTTTGCGTCTATATATCCGCGCAAATAGACGCTAATATAGACGCGCCAATAGACACACAATTATTTAACCACCTAAAATTAGAAATTCACATAATTAGAAAACCAAATTTAATAATTATTTAACCACCTGAAATTGATTCTTGAGCATGCACGTGTACGCATGATAAAAACCATAGGATTAAGAATACACATTGAATCATTGAATTAAAAAAATACAGTTAATATTGCTCTCTAATGAATGACAGTTCCTCTAGTTGACAAGCCTGATATAAGTAATTAGCGGCAAGCAACAGAAGCCTTACAATTAGTAGCAAACATTGCAATATGTATCTCGTAATTTCTCTACGTACTTGAAGATGATAAAAGATACTTCCTTTTTATTATGGAAAATTCAATTTAGCTTTAAAATTGACTATTGATTCTTGAGTATGCACGTGTGCGCATGATAAAAATCATAGAATTAGGAATACACATTGAATCAATAAGTAAATTAAGTATGTTATAGTGAATGATCCATCTCATCTTCAATGAGATCAGCCCTTGCTAAACTATCTACTTCTAGGTCTATGTTACCAAGAGGTAACGAAACAAATAAGTCTATCCCACTATCAGATGTGTTGCTATTTTGCTCAATAACTTCATCAATATCATCGACAATCACATTATTGTCTTCTTCTGCGTTTCCTTGAACATCCTCGCGAGGTTCATCTTGTACTATATCATGCATATCATCCATTATGGTGTCATCATGCACATCATCATTAATTGTTGGATTGTCATCTGCTATCTCCATGTCGGTAATATTATCATATATTGGTTTTGAACGATTAGATATAGGGATGACATACCACCATCGGTTATTGTTTACCATTGGATGATACACAACCTGTATTTGAAAAACAAAAGCAAAAAACTTAAGTACTTATTATATTGTGTATACGTACCACATGTATACATATAAAAAAATTAGCCTTTGCATAATACCTGCTCGCATTGTTAAGGTAGTACTAATGTGTCCTTCTTGTTTTGGTGAAATTTTGTAGAGTCAATGATTACAAAACCACTTGGATGACGTCTGATTTTGCAATGCTCACCATTTGTTACCACTTCTTTAAACCACTTCACATCTAGTACATATATAAAGAATCGTCTGAAGTCAAGCTTCAGAATATCTTGGATCAAGCCACAATAACCTTCCATGGTACCATTGGCATCCTCGAAGTGAGCAAGGACACCAAAATCTTGGGTATTTCTCTTTTCATCTATACGTTGAGTTCGAATATGTTTATCCTCACACCAAAGTGCATTGAATAATGTGCACTAGTAGTAAAAGATAAAAGATCAAACATGTCAATTATTTATATAAAATAAAACTTATAGAAACAAATTAATTGATAGTATGTCTCACCTTTGATAAGCAACCTCGTGTGTATTCCTACTCTTCTTGAGATATATTAATTTCCTCCTCTTTTTCCATTCTCTCCATTTCCTCATGTAACCAATCTATATCAATATGACGTGGGAGCACATTTAGATGATCTGGAAACGAGACATTACGTCCATATCTAGTGTGAAATTCTTGTCTTTCGCTTTTTCTTCTTGCCCTTACTTCATTATATAGTGTCACCCATTTGCTCATTACATCACTATTGAGCACACAAAAACTATTTAACTTACGAAGTTCTTCTTTTGTTAGCACTTTACTCATTCCTTTTCCTTGAGGTACTATAGAGGTCATCCTCAAGTCTTCATCATCTTTCCATAGTCGTGGTTGAGAGGGATCCACTTCAGCAAGTTATTCAAAGATATAAACAAGGGATGATTGTACTAACCAACCCTCAGCCATGCTTCCCTCAGGCCGTGCTTTTTGCCTCACAAAATCTTTCAAGGTTTTCATGAAGCGCTCAAGAAAAAACATCCACCTTACATGAACTACCCCACAAAGTGCGATCTCATGAATCAAATGTACAAGTAAATGTAATTGGGTAGTTAAAATGGATCGAGGAAAAATTTCCTCCACCAAACAAACCACCTCAATAGATAATACTCGAGCATCTTGCAATGTGTTTGGATCAATTTCCTTCGAGCTCACGTATCTGTCACGATGTATGATGTGCTTGTTTATTTTTGTATAGAAATTCAAAGATATATAATGAAAAAATACAATGTATACACACCTCACAAGCTCTCCCATCTTGTAAATGATATCACGTACATCTTTGGATACACAATGGGATATGCTAGTAGGAAGTACGAACTGAATGTAAACAATATTCATAGATCAAATGATTAGTTGAGGAAAAAGTCATCATACCCCAAAGTTTACACATAGTTACTTCACTAATTACTATATTCATGGTTAGAGATACCCTTACTTGAATCATTTTGTGCCAATCGTGGGACTTCAAACCAGATAGTTGCTCCACACCTCTTTTCTTTTTCTTTATAAAGGCTCCCTTGAGACATCTCATACATCCTGTGGGTGTTCGAAAGCTATATATTTGTTCCTTCACTATTTTTTCCTCGATCTTTGACAACATCCAAGGTGCATGGGGTAGCTCAATCTTTTCTCTGGGTCCAATGAGTGGCCAGGCTCGTCTCATGTGACCAATGTTACGTAAATCCTCCCTTACATTAACTGAATTACGAGCCCCTATCAAGTGATCCCATAATGTAGATACAACATTTTTGAATATGTGCATGGGGTCCAACAGGTGATTGATCTTGAGTTCAGTCCAGTACGGAAGACGAAAAAGTATAGAGAACCTAACAAACAAACAATATATTATGTAAACAATTCATCATGCTAAATACTTTAAAGCCAATCAAGAGAAATGCACTTCTTACCGACTCATGCCGACTGGAGGGTGGGTGTCGACATTAATCCATCTCTCCTTCCAATCTCGAATGGTTAGAGATTGTGGAGTCATTTCATTAGTAGGGAGAACATATTTGGGATGGTCAATAGGAAGAAATAGATGATGATTGTCGTAGATAACCTTCTTTAAACAGGCCGGCCTAGAGGAAACTAGAGAGGGACTGCAAATAGGACATGCATTATATCCTAACATGGTTAAACCTGAGAAAACAAGTGAATTAATAAAATGCAATTGATTCAAGTCTTGAATTTGAAATATAGAGTTATATACATGTACTTGAACACTCTCCGTATCCTAGAAAGTCATGCATGGTCCACAACAACATGGCCTTCAATGTGAAATCTCTAGAGGATGCATATGCACTTGTATCTTGCACCTCAATACCTTCCCACAACATTTCTAACTCTTCAATCAACGGCTCTAAGTAAATGTCCATGTTTTTTATCTTGTGCTTTTGAGGAATCAGAAGGGACAACATCACATGTCCCTTTTTAATTGCCATGTATGAAAGAATATTATAGTTCACGAATACCACTGGCCATACACTGTATGATGTCCTTCTGATGCCAAATGGATTGATTCCATCCATACCTAAACCAAATCTCAAATTTCTTGGCTCTTCTTTGAAAACGGGCCACAAATTATCTATATGTTGCTATGCCGGTGTGTCTGCAAGGATCCTCCATTTTCCATCACTTGAACGATGACTAGCATGCCACGACATGAGCTTTCCAATAGACTTACACTTGAACATAAGTTTTATACGTGGAACAATTGGAAAATGTCGCAAAACCTTACGAGGCACATCCATTGACTTCATCTCCACTTCATATCTTGATTCGCCACAAACAGGACACTCTCGTGTGAACTCATGAATCCCACGAAATAAGACACAATCATTGACACATGTATGGATCTTGACATAATCGAGGCCCCCCAGAGATGTCAAGTAATGTCTTGCTTGCTCTCTCTTAGTTAGCAATTTGTTTCCTTTTGGAAGAATTTGTGATAATAACCTACATATATTTTTAAAAGTGAGTTAAAAAACCACCAACATATATTTTTGTCTGATTTCAAAATAGAACAATTAATATTATGATTCATAAGCCAAACTGAATTGATACCTACTTCAATAAGGCATCCAAACTAACATTACTCCATCCATAAATTGTTTGCAAGTTAAGTATCTCGAGGGAGGCACGAAGAACGGAGTACGTACAACCTTCATACAATGGAGTAGATGATGCTACATATAGTGGATCATCTCGCTTCGTAGAGTGACCTTCTCCTTGAACCGGTTGCAAAAATAGATGGTGTACCATGTTGTCCAAAATCTCATCCTCTATGACTTGATGGGGCATTTCATGAGGGCTACTATCATGGTTGTCAGTCTCTACTCTTCTTAAAGACTCTGCCTCCTCACGTCGACGTTTTGCAGCCTCTCAACGCTCGGGAGGGAGCATCTGAGGATATGGCACCGCGTCCTGCTCAACCACAAAAGGGAGTTTCATGTACGTTGATATATAATTCCCGTAACATAGACATGCAATCTTAGTGGTAAAAAAAACAATGAATATCGGTGATTTTTCTTGGTCCCATTCTCCATACAAGCTGAGGTGTGACATTGCAATTTGACGTGCTCGAAAAATACACCCTCAACAACGATCACACATGCATTTAATTTTTCGTCGTAGCCATGCATCTCGATTATGAAGACGCAATGTTTCATCCTCACTTGAGGATGTGCTCATTGACTCATCAGCTTGCACCGCACTAGGTGATGACGACGTCGACATGATTAAACCTAATTCATGACAACATCAAAATATTTGTCATTAACACAATATTAGTGAGTTTGGGAATCTCCCAATTCCCATTTTTTGAATACTAAAAAGGTGGCACCCGGATAACATGCCCACAAGTTTATCAAAACTATATGATATGACATATCATTGGAAAGCGCTTGAAAAATGGAATCTATTGAGCTATAGAGTGCTCGATTTGGAGTTATAGTGTTCAAGTTATGACAAATGCAAGGATTTGACCATGTGTCCCAATCTTATGGGAAATTCCCATATTCCCCAATATGGTGTTCATTCATATGTTTATATAAAAACTTAAATATAGCATATTAATTATTCTAAGATCTCAATTTTATATACAAAAAAATCATTATAAATACATTAAAACTTATGATAAGAATTCACTATCAAAACTTATGTTAAAAATAAAAAATCATGATAAAGCCTAAATGCACGTCTATGTCCGCGTTTACGTAAGCGTCTATATTGGCGTCTATTTCCATGTCTATGTTCGCGTCTATACTCTCGTCTAACTGAACAATAGACGTGCATATACACGCAAAAATAGACGCACACGTCAAAATTCAAACTATACTTAAATCATTTCTTTTCAAGCTGTGCCTTTCCTTTCCTGCGTTTTTTGCGGTTCTGAAGCTTGAGTTTAGCCGACATGCAATCTCTTCATACCTCACCTAGTCTCTTCATGCCTCACCTCCTCATGACTCACCTCTTCTTTCATTTCAAACACACAAGAAGGGAAAAATGAAAGCCAAGGAGAGGAAGAAAGAGAGAATAAGAGAGAGGAGAACAAGAAGAATCAGCAAGCAAGCATCAAGGGAGGGTAACTTACGAAGGAGAGGACGAAGGAGAAGGAAGAAGCACTACCACCCGCCACACCAAACACCCAAGGTGAGTCTCTCTCTCTCTCTCTCTGTGTTTCTCTCTTCCTCTCTCTGCTCTGTCTGTGTATTTAGGATTTGTGATTCCATTATGTATTGCATTTTGTAAATCATCAATGGCGGTCGTCGGTCTAAAATCAGCCGACCGAGCATGTCTGATAGCGCGTCTACATCTCAGTGTAGACACAGGTATAGACACGAAAAATGTTTCCTCTCATAGCGTCTGAGGGCACATCTCAGAGCGCGTGTGCTGGCACGTGTGCTCTGCAGTGTACACGCGATGATATACGCGTTGCACAGAATGTTGACCTGCAATCTACACGCGATTATACATGCGCATTGACCTGGAATATGCGTCTAACAACGCGTCTGTGGTGCATCTTAGATCCGCAGATAGATGGGCTGCACAGAAGGTTCACTCTGAAGTGCGTCTGAGGGCGCGTCTAACCTGCAATTTAGACGCAATGATACATGTGCTAGGTCTCCTTGTTTTGATTGTAAATAATATATTTTTGCAATGATGAATGTGACCAATCCCATGTTTGTGTTTATCAGTTTTCTTGTTTATGAGAAGCATTAGCACTTAAGTTTTATGCTCAATCTCTAAAGAAAGCTCTTTGAAAATGTAGGTAATATATGATTTTTTGTATGCAAATAATTTTGTCTTTTTCCTGTGTGTTTTTTGCAGATGTCGTATCCTGGTTCATCTAGTAATGACCCGGATGTGGATCGCATGAATGATACATTGGCCTCCTTTGGCAAGGGGGTCAATGCATTTTTTGGAGGTTTTCCTAGTAGGGAAGACTTCATGAGAGAGATGACCAGACACCTTGGCCGCTCTCCCACAGCGGACGAGGTGTTCAGTGTCAAGTCTGGGACGCCTCTGACATCTTTGCCTGGCACTACTTCCCAGACTCCACATGCACGTACTCCACATGCAGGTACTCTATATGAAGGTACTCCACGTGCTCCACGTGCATTGGCTGAAGCAGAGGCATCTATAGAAGCACGTGCATCTGCAGAAGCTCGTGCGTACAGCGAGGCAGAGGGTAGTCGACAGAGAGGGAGGAGGGAGAGTCGAGGGGGAGGATGAGGCTTGTGTGGGGATTGCCTAGGAGGTGGCAAGCAATCACCCTCACCAGTAGATCACGTAGAGGAGGTTGTACGCCAGTACTATAGAGTTAGAGATGCTGGTGGTATCTTTTATGATGATGAGAGAAGGGATGTAATGGCGTACATGAGGAGCGTCGTGCATGCGACATATAAAGATTGTTTCATTGCCTTCAAAAATCAGAAAAGCGGCTTGTGGCAGGAGGTGTTGAGGGTAGTCCATAGGAGGTACCCAAATCCTGAGGGTCAGCGATTCTCGGATGATTGGGGACGCACAAAAGTGAGGGATATGCTTCACAACAAAAGATTCCACCTCATGACATAGGCCAGGGACTCACTGTGGAGGCTGGAGGAGGGGCGTGGAGCCTATAGCCAACCACCCATGTGCCACCACATAGAGTGGAAGAAAACCAAGAAGAAAGCAGCAGAGAAAGTGAAGAGTCACCAGCACGCAAAGGTGCGATGGATCCAAATGGAAACCATGGGATCGTCGCATTACGGATCGGGCGGCAGAGAGTCGTGGGAGGCAGAGTTTATAAGTATATTTTGATTTCTAGTTTTTTTAAATTTATATTTCTTTCAATTCTGTATATATTTTATTCTAATATATTGTGACTCATAATTGTTTGTATATATCTAAATATTTTTCAGACTACCATCGTTGGCAGGACACCTACTCCTAGAGAGGTAGGTTACCATCAAGGCCATAACCGCGTAGCGACATGGCTTCACTTCTATGAGGAGGGTCTCATCACTGAGGACGAATACAACCGGGCCATGAGGATTCGACAGCCAGAGGAGGTATGTTTTTCTTACTTTTCTATTAAAAGTATAGCTAATTATAATTTTTTCTCCACCTTGTCTATGTAAGCAACCCTGATCTTTTATGTGTGTAGGCGAACCCGGATGTGGAGCATAGCGAGGAGGGGATAGCGACGCTAGTAGCCATGGTGGTACTAGCGAAGATGTTTCCTCTTCAGATTCGTAGAGGAGCACCATACCTCCTCATGAGGCCTTCTTTTCTTGTATATGTATGATATCTCTTTGAGCCTACTGCTTGGGGCCATGCTTTAGGTCGCAAGCACTTAAACTTCCCTTGTAAATGCTTTTGATATATAATGAATACATGGACTTTTATTTTTAATTCTCGTGTCCGTAAGATACATTGTCTTTTTCCTAAATGCACAATCTGATGTATGGGAGGGGGAAAATAAAAACCATAGAGCATGGTTTTTTTTTCCAGTTCTATTTTGCGCGTCTATTCGCATGTCTAAATTGCAGATAATTCGCGTTTATACGCGTGTCTATAAATACAGACTACACGCGCTTATACACGCACTTCATAATTCAAATTTAAAAAAGAAATTAAAAATATTTTTTTAAAAAAGAAAATTTTTTGTTTTTCGCTCACGTCTACCAATTCTTGTAAAAGTGTGTCTACCAGCGTGTCTATATGGGTGTGTATATGTGCGTCTATTGCACGTCTATTTGTGTGTGTAAATTCGTTGATACATGCGATTATAGATGCGAAATGGTAGACGCGGAAATAGACAGGCGGATAGACGCGCCTGTTAGAATTTCTCTATATTCAAAAATCGCGTCTAAATGTGCGTCTATGAGGCCTTTTTGTTGTAGTGTCACCTCTCCGCTCTACAATTCATATATCTTTTCTCTTCAAATCCCTTCAATAGGTAGATTTTATCATTTGGATACACATTTTTTAAATCCATCTTTTGCATTTGTTTCTATGAACATAAAAACCAATAAAAAAGATATTGGTGCTCCTCTTTTAGATTCTATATTATCAAATATTTAAAAATTTTCTTTGAAAAAATCATGTGTAAAGAGCTAGTCATATGCATATCTCCTTTCCTTTCTCCTTCATCATTTTTCTCAACATGCATTTATCTTAAAAGTTGATGGTGAACTTCCTCTAAACATGTAAGATGATTATATTGATTTTAGCAATTGAATCCACCTATCAAAATTTCTGTGGATATTCTTCCATCCTTCATCATCAATATCTATTCCCTAGCATAAACAATCACCTCGTCTACTATTATGGCTCATTCCCTCTTCTTTGAGATCACATTGAGTTGAACTACCATTATTGCAATCCTTCAAGGCAATTGATCCATGGACCTTCCTTGAATACATCCTCTAGGTACTTACCTTGATCATTGAATAATACTATATTATGGAATTTGGGAATTTCCATGCACTTTGGGAACCCCCAATACCTTTATTATTTGACCACATGGTCAAATCTTGTTGTCTTACTTAAAGATGGAGTCTACCCTAAATACTATATAAGATACCTTTTCAAGTCCCACTTTTAAAGATGGATCAAGATTTAGCTACGTGGTCAAATATTTATCACTTGTTTGAATTTGGGACTTGGAAAACTCCCAAATTCTCTAATATGGTGTTAAATGGTCCTTCTTTGACTACCAACAATCTTCATTGATAGAATGAGCTCATAGAGTTTTTTTGGAGGCCTTCAAATATTCCTCCTCAAGAGGCCCCATGGGACCCTCCTCTTATCTCCATAACACCATCCCCTCTTCATCAAAGTACACACGGTGATAGTATGAGTATGAGTACTAATGGGTAGTTTATTGTACTGATAGGATCTATCACATTACTAGGGATTGTAACTTCCCACCCCATGATACTTTATGACCATGTAGCCATCTCTAGAATACCTTCCGCTTCCATGCAATGTCTTGTATATGGAAAGGTGTGAGTCTCCCACCCTCTCATTCCTCCCTTGGCACCCTATGGTTCCCAAGTGACTTTGCTAGTACTCTTTGATATTTTGCTAACTACTCCACTTGGTGCTTTCTTCAATAGCCTTCCACATACCTCCAACCACTATTTCAATCCTCCCTACTTCTTTGACATCCTAAATTCTCTCCCATGTAGTGCACATGGGGCTTGACACAAATACCCCAAGAACCATCCATAAGACTAATATATGGCAATTTCACCACCATACTATCAATGGTGAATGCCACCTCTATAGTCCATGTCATCAACACCAACACTATGAAAATTTGTGTAGTATGGGGTATGCTACAAGTTGTACCAATATTGTGAGGCACTTGATTCACACTTTTACCATGTATTTGTAGTACGAACGTCAACAAAAACAAAAGTAGTCATATGCTAAGAATGATTCAGTCATGATAAAAGCACACAAGGAACTTTCAATCGTTCCCCACATAGGCAATTTGGTGAAATATAGGAAATTCTCCAATATTTCCTATGTAGACAAGTACGTATTCCCCATCTATAACTAGGAAATTGCATTCCCTACATCTTATAATAGGGAATATAGAGCATTCCCTACATTCCTTTGAAAGTCCCTACGTTCCCTACATCTTATAATAGGGAATATAGAGCATTCCCCACATTCCTTTGAAAATCTTTACATAAGGAATTATAAGGATGTGATTCCCTACTTTTATGTAATAGGGAATTAAAGGTACAATGAGGATAAGATAAAGATGATGTTTATCACAATTCTCTATTTCTCAATTCAAGTTGATAATGATGGTTTCGAGAAGGTAAGGACAAAGGTCACAAGAAACTCTAAACCACTTACTATATAGAAAGTTCACATTATAACTAGGAAGATTAGTAACCAAACTAGGAAGAATGTATAATTTTCTAGTTATAACTAGATAATTTTGCCATCACTAGTCTCTTCTAACTAGGAACATCTTTTTCCTAGATAGTATCTAGAAAATTGAAGCCCTATCTAGCAACATTATCTAGCAAGTTATTGTATAACTAGTAATAATATCAACCTAATTAGAAAATTTTACTTTTTACTAGTCATAACTAGCAAGTACTATCCTCTAACTAGGGAATTATAGATATTCTATCAAGTTAACTTGGAACTCATGATTTTTCTAGGTATAATTAGTAAATAAATATTCATTGATTAGACATTTACATTTGTATAATACTTACTCACAGCTAAGCTTTTCACATTGACACAAAAGCAAGACCACAATTGTTGAAAGGTAATCACAATAACAAAAAATAAAATTAAAAGAAAGATGTTTAGTATACATGAATAACACAAATTGTGTGGCCCCAACAACAGAGTCATTGCATTTAGCAATAATAACACTTACAATGTTGAGCAAAGTACATGGCCACATTGACCAAGCATATATCATGGCCATGACATCCATATTATTGCAAAGCTCATGATTATATTAGTGAGAAAAAAGCATATTGCACCAATGGATTAAATAGAAACTCCACACACTAACATCATATTCCCTACTATCCAAATGAGCAACAAGAGCAAACATTCAAAGTGCATGGCAAGAAAACCACACAATCATATATACCCCATCATGAAAATTAGATAGCCATATTAAAAAGGAAAGCACATTACCAAGTGCATGACCATATTGGTCATGGAAGTGCACATGGAAAAAAAGAACCACCAAGGCAAAGCGCGTAGCCATATTGAGAAAAATCTAAATTGCATTGCCCAAAACATGTGGCTATAGAAAATAAAGCAAACTACATTGCTAGTTGTATGATGAAATATTATCACCTTTCAAGCTAGCACTAAACTTATAAACTTCATGTCTTAACAAAAAAATATAAGTACTAAGGATTCTAGTGATTGCCAACTATTGTATCTAGCTCTATGTGGAAGCTTGCAACATGATAGATAGGAAGCTACTTTAAGGTTCACTATGAGGTGACTTGAATAACAAGAAGGCTACACCTAAATAGCCTTACAAGGGTGGAAGTATATTACCTTTACAAAGAACTAGTGCTCCAAAACAAAGAAATCCTCATTGGATATTCTCATTCTATTAGGGTTTGAAGTTGAGAAATTCCATAGAAAAGTATTGATGGGAGCATATCAAATTCTCACCAATCTCAAAGGTAGGTGAAATAATTCAAACAATGTAGAAACTCTTGCAAATTCTCAATGGAACATTGAAAGTGCATCATAATAAAATGAAAACACAAGAGGAAAAGAATAACAAATTAAGATTGGAAAAAATTTGAATTTATCTTTTGAGAAAAAATAAGAGAGCTAAAAGAAAGGCATGCTTTTTGTGCTAAGAACATGTTCAACAAGGCCACTATTAAAATAGAGTATTATAAAAAGCAAGGAGGGGAGGAAAGCACGTTGGGCTATTCTCTCCTATACATCTTAAAACTTCCATGTTGGGTAAAAAACCATAGGTTTGAATCTCTACAAGAGAGGCTGAACCCCTAAAGGATCTTAATGTACTCTCCATGAGGATTTCAATCATGCTATGCATTTGGCAATTCAAAAATTATGATGTGTGCAATCTTGTGTAGCAACTTCTCCTATAGGCACCTATTTGGCTAGTATCATCTTGTGGTCATAACAAACATCAAGTGTAACATCCATGACAAGTCTATTTATGCTACCCTCTAATCCCTCCTAACTTGCTCCAGCCCTTATTCCTGTAAGTCAAGCCTTAGAGGTAATTCAAAGCTCCCAAAAATCTTGGAACAACTCAAGAAAATTCATGAGCACTATCATATCCCTTCTCTACCCTTAGAAATAATAGACACATGAATTTTTAGCAAGATCATTCATATATACTTGTGAAGATCATATCCCAACGCCTATATTTATGGCCCCAAAAAACATTATTACGAATATTTTAAAATTACTCTATGAAATTATCATTTTGTCTAATTATAACAAATATTTTGAAATTATTCTCTAAAATTATTATTTTTCATGGAACAATCTGACAAAATTTTTATCATTGTAGTTCAAGCCATTGGCATTTCCATCCCAATTTGCCTTAGCATCCTATAAGATGCCAAAATACTCACTAGTGGGTTGGGATCCCATGATCTTTTAGGAGATAGGTGTTTTTGATTACATGAGTGCTTGAGAAGGCAAAAGGCCAAGTGACCCTATTATATAGGATACCTTTAATGCTGAGGGAAGCTTATCATGGCTCTAAGTTGATAAGTTCCCTATTGTGTGTTGTTGACAGAAGTAGTGTAATCACATACAACCCAATCTTATGGGGTTGGAAGCTCAAATCCTAGGCTAGAAAATTGTTTTCTCTGTAGGGAGATGGATTTTATACTACTTCATGGAATAGTGTTTTTTTATATTATCTTTTGTGCAATAGAATGTTGTTTTCCAAAGTGTTTGTCATGTGCTAGATGTTGTGTTAATGGACCCTATGTAACATGATAATAAAAGGAAGCTGCTTTTTTATGTTGTAATAGTATGGTACCTTTGCTAATTAGATAAGTAAAATAAATCCCATCAAGGAATGTGAGAATACCTCAATCCTGATGACCAATCATCTATGGCTAGATGAACCTGATAATTTGGGTAGCTTTTCTAAACATTAGATGGAGTTATTAATACATGATCCTCCAAATTCAGTAGGACATATATGAGGCTCAACTTCATTTTTGGGGGGCTAATGTGAGATGATGCCTTATCCGCAAGGGGATCAACATTTTATTCTCTTCCACTCAAATCCCCCCCCCCCCCTCAATCCCCCCTTGAAGTGTGAGATATACCTAGCATCCATACAAGCACAAATGGTTATCAAAAGTTATTTGAGCCCCTTACAAACTAGATGAGTTTAGTAGGAGAAAGAAATGGAAGCCCCTCTCTTTCAACAGCTCCTTTCTAGATTTAAGGGAAGGATTCAACCTATAGCTAAAGGATGCTTGGAAACAAACCAACAATCCAATGGCTAATCCAATGTAGAACTAGATGAGATCCATAGATTCCATCATTGAGATTATCAATATGTATGGCAAAAATCACGATTGACTTTAAAGAGGGTTTCATGTTAGTAGTTAGCAATGTAGGGAGCATATTATTATGACTCTTACTAAGTGTTCTAGTAATGGGATGTTTTATCAACTTCTCAAAGAAGTGGAGCATTACATGGAGGATTTGCAAAAACATAAAGGTGAAGTTGCCAAAATTTAGTCTAAGGGAAATGGTATCTTATGGGATTGGTGCTTCAACCAATTAATTTTATAAATTGATGAAGTAAAAGAAGCAATAAGAGTTCATCACTATGATAGATGATCAAGGAGGAATCGTGGAATTTTTGTAGGGATGTTTCAATCTCTTTAGAATGTATTTGTAAATGGTCTATGCTTAGGTCCATTTGAGGTAAAGAGGTCGATGTGAAAGGGTGTCTCATTGCCCCATTACTCTTTGCCACCGTAATCACCAATCCTTTACTTAAGAATTTGGATTTGAAGGTGCAACATGGAGTAAGCAAGGGGCTTCCTATACCATTAAGAAAACACTTGGTCTCCCAATTCTTTGCCAATAATAACTAACCAATATTGTGCAAGTAGAGAAGCAACTAGTAGATGTAGTTGATGAAAGTGTATGAAATTTTTCTAGAGCTATCTAGGGTTGTAACTAATGTGAGAAAAAGCAAGATTATTTACCTAGGATTGAATGAGTTAGCAAAGTTGCTAAGGGAGCCAGGCTTCCAAGTAGCATAATTGAAGCTGTAATTGCTTGATTCTAAATAATTTGGGTGATTTCAAGATTTCTAGCATCAAACCTTAATTACTAAGCATATGATGGAGGAATTTATTTGATTATCTTGTACATTATGTATGCTATGATTCAAGTAACATGCAATAGTGACTAGAAATACATGCACATGAAAGTCCTAATTTTGGCATTATGAATCCAGTGAGATTAATGAAGGTTGAAGATCCATAGCCTAGCTATCTAGTACACTCCTCAGCCTATCCTCTTGAGAAGCTTGGTACAAGTAGGTTGTGTGGTAATCCTCTTGTGTAGCTTGGTACAAGTAAGTTGTTTTGGGTTTCAATAGGCATCCATCTTAAGTAGCAGCTATGCCCTAGAATCTCATGTCAAGAACCATATTAGACTCAACTTGGGAGTGTATTGTGGTGGTGGTCATGTACCTAAATACCAACCAATTATTTGAAGTCATTTCAATGCATATATTCTATCTTACCAATTTGAGCAACACGCTGATTGGCAATGTTCCAAAGTGGCTGGGTGTTTTGCATAAACTCTAGGGTCTAAACATATCTTTCAATAGAATTGAAGGTGAAAAAACAAACTATTGAAATATATTAAAGTAAGAGAAATACTTAATGACATTGATCAACCTAGCTATAACATACTAGATGCTTGCCTAGGTGTCATAGCAGTTCAAAGCAAGCAGCTTGCCTAGTGTTTTTAGAGTACGTAGCTTGAAATTGATTTGGGCTCTTATCTTGCAATAGTGGTGCTTACTACAGAGGTGCTTGCCAAACTACTACTTATCAAAGGCAACTAGTGCAGCTACACATGACTTCCCTTGATTTTCATCTTCAGGTTCATTGCTTTTCATTGAAAATTCTTTACAACATAAAAATTTTTGAACAAAAATGATGACCATAATCTTGGTCATGCAAGGATATAATCTTGGTCATACATGATAGCTTCCTTGCATAAGATGACCATTATCAAGCCATGTGGTTTTGTGATGTTACCCTCGTTATCCCTGTTATGCATGAGAGCCTTCCCTACATAAGACAATCAAGATCAAGCTAGGTGGTACATACAATGTCTTGATTGTTCCAAGAAGGAGACTAGGCTCAAATAGAGATACTACAATAACCCCTGAAATTCATTTTTCCTTTCAGGAGATAGGCTTCACCCTATGACAAGTTCATGGAAGCTTAGGCAAGTCAAATGGGCCTCATGCTATATAGAATGGCACCTAGAATAGATATGGCAGAAATGCACAGCTAGAATAGATATCGTCGACAACCATGGAGGTATGCACAGCTACTATCCCTACGACAGCTTGCCCCATCTGCTTGTAGATTTTTCAAATTCCCTATGACCGGTTTGCATAAGGAGGTTGAAGAGTGAAGGCATTGGGTCCTCCACAATTGAATACAGACATCGAACTTGACCTTGCGTCCGGCATCCCACACGTAGGGCATCTCATTGATTTCTCCATTGTTGCCATCTTGTTGAAGTGCTTTTGGAGTCTGAGGTGCTAAATCAAATGGGAGTTTCAAAAAAAAATTGTTAGATTAGTAGAAATCACTCTCAATCGTCCCTTATCTCTACGAAGCGTATGTCGAGGCCTTGCGCTTGCAGCCGAGCCTACATGGGCTTGAGTATGGAGTGGTTGTGCTGCGTGTTCACAAAGGTGATCGTGAACCCCTCCGAAGCTAGCTTGACGGAGAGGTGCATCATGGGGCCGATGTGGCCCTGCGCAGGGAAGGGTATCACCATGGCATGAGGCCGTGCAGGTGACTTATTACATTGAGCCTTGCAGATGAGATCAGCCTTAGGAGAGAACAGAGCTGTCGACCTTGGATGGTGGGCACCCTTGTGCGAGGCAGCAGGTAGCCCTGGGACACGAAATTGCTGTGCGCCTTCTTACTCTGGCAATCATCATCATTACCTGCTCTCTCTCCTGATGATTTCACAGCATTAATGGAGGTGTAAGGGCTCAAGGCCTTTGGCTCTTCCATGATTGTCCCCAACCCTTCTGCGAGGATGCTGTCTATCCTCCAGATTGAATGAGTCTTGACGTTCTGGGTGTGGAGGCAGGGCAGGGATAGGAGGCCTGCTGTCTTCTTGATGATGACCATGGCTTCTTGATGGAGAACCCAAAATAGAAAAAACCAAAAATATGAGGCAATTCAGACACAATTCATCGAATATCACATGTGCCCAGAAGGCGGGTCTTTCTGCAGATGACAAGGAAACCCTCTTTATTTTGAAATTTGTTATTAATAGATTCATAGCGAATCCCACCCTTATCTGTGTAGTGTGCGCATGATTAACAAAGTCCAAGACAACCCAAAGTGATATTTTGGCATTTACTTCTCTTGAATTACCTATTTTCTTGAATCACCTTTGTTTGAGACATCAAATGTTGTTCTTGCAGGCCTTTTGAGGATATAGACATCTCAAAGGTTCATCATTCATGGGTATGTTGTTCCTCTTCACCTATATCAGAGAGTTCAGCACTAGATCATGATTATTCCATGTCATCTGGGAACTCTAGTCATCTTCCTAGAGAAGATGGTCCTACATTGCAAGCATTGGCATCTAGTGCTCATCACCATTTGGAAGGTAGTGCTGCTTATTTCCTATGGCCTCCTGCATATAGGCCACATGTTAGAGCAGAAGAAAGGAAAAGAAGATTTCTTGGTCTACAAAAGGATCTAAACTCAAACATAAGTGAAAGGGTGCCCAATGGTAGGCAAGCTTTGACACTTCTGGATGTCATGACTATCCGAGCATATCATAGCAAGCGCGTATGCAGAGTCAGCCTTGGAACAGCAGTGGGATTCCGCAGAAGGCAGGGCCATTTAACAAGTACTCCTGCAATCATTGTGTTTGTAGCTCGGAAGGTTCATAAAGCATGGCTTCAAGAGTGCTTGAGGCTTCCAACTTATCTTGAGGTGAAGGAAGTTGTCTCTAAAACCCATGGCATGTGGTTTTATGGCCTCTAATTCTATGATCAAGTTTAAGCAATAACTGCCTAGATTGCCTGTACATGAGAAGCGTTATGATGTCAACTAAAGATCCACAGGTAATACTAGTTTCAATGTAGTGGACTTCTTGCTTAACTTCATGGTCCCTTTTTCAGAGAAGTTTCCTTGCGTGATTTTCCATGAGTAATGTGCAAGAGAAAAGTCCAGTTCTGTAAAAGTGCTGAATCATTTTCTAAGTTGGCAAGCTCACATAGAAATATTATAGTTATACCCATTTGGATGATTTCAGGGACGAGCTGGAGGCATATGGTGTGATGTTGATGTGGTAGAGTTCTCTTATTTTGGTATTCTAGCCGCAACCCCTAAGCAAGAGGTATACACAGAGCTAGCTGACGTTTTAAGGGGCAATGACCCATCCATCTGTCCAAGATCTTGTTAGCTATATATAGTCTGTCTATATATATATATATAGTCTATATATATATAGCGCCCCAGGTCCCCTCTATATATTCCTATCATGTGTGCGCAGTTTACACACTTCTGGGGTTCCACTTTTGGTGTCTCGTGTCTCCCTTCACCTCTCTCTTCCTTCGTTCCTCATCTCCCTCGTGCACTGTTCAACATGGTATCAGAGCATACCGCCAACCAACCCCTCAGTACGCTCCCATGGCCGTTATTCCCCCTGCAGTCCGCGCAGATTCCTTGGCCTTCTCCTCTTTTTCCTCCAGGTGGTTGTTTTCCTTCTCTTCTTTGACCCCCTGCTCTGCAGTCTGAGGCGCCGGTTTACCCCCTGCTCTGCAGTCTGAGGCGCCGGTTTATCCCAGTCTGCATTCTCATGAGTAGGTCGGAGTTGTGCTTCTTTGGGAAGCAGTTGGCTGTAAATTCCTGGGGAGCTTTCTCGATGGCATGGCGTTCTGCAGGTGAGCCAGCATCAGGATCAAATTCCCATGTCTGTCATCCGACATGATCATTGAGTGTGTGAAGCCAAGGGCCGGAGCCATCGGCGATCCTCAAGTGCCACATCGAGAAGGCTGAATTAATGCCTGATTAGAACAGGCGTTCGAGGGTGCGCAGGGAGACACCATGGTTGACGACCTGGAAGAACCCCCAGTCGTGGCAGGCGGTGTGGATCTGGGAGAGCACAAAGGCCTGCAGAAAGGCCTTGCGCCGCGTCTGGTCCTCACCAGTGTCATTGCCGGCATTGCCTTCTGTCTGTTGGTACAGCAAGGGCGAGAGGTCGATGGTAGGGACCTCGTGCAGGACAATTGAGGCATCACTGCAAGGGCGATAGGCAGGGGGCAGTATGAAGGGAGCAGGGATGTGATCGGCTTGATGAAGATGATGATTTGCTTCCAAGTTTTTTCCCTGTATTTGATGGAAGGAGCCATGCTTTGTCAATGGCAGGGATTTTATAGAAGGACTCCAGTAATTCAGAATGTTCACTGAGGTTGAGTTCGTCCGCCTGAGAAGAGACAAAAGTTTCTGAGCAAGCGGCCAAGGTCTTGCTTGCTGATGACATCCTGGAGCTTGCTACTAGTGTTGTCTTCATGCTCAAAAGTGGAATTGAGGATGAAGAGATGGAAACCTAGCTCAGTGTGCTCTCTCTCGCCTAGCCCCCTCCCGCCTTCCTGGCTTCGTGTCTTCTGGTTCATTGCTACGGCTTCCCCTCTCAGGCTCCTACAGACCCTACTTATCTTTAATTAATCAATTTTTATCCTAAATTCAAAAATAAAGCTGCCCTGCAGTGGAAGATTACACCAGAAAAATTGGTGCTGCATAACATGAGTCTTGGTGGCATCCATTACTCTATTTATATGAAGCACTAATGGAGGAGAAGGACGAGAAGCTTTTAGGTCTTGGTGTCCTTCCTGGTCGCACAATCTCCGCTGCGAATCCTCGGCTCCCTGTCAAATAGAAGACCAGACGTAGTCATTATGTTAGAAAACAGCAGTGGTATCTAATGATGACCTGTAGATTTAGCTTTGGCTTCCACTGTAAAGTGATTGTTTAGCTGCCTTTCTGGATGTCAGCTATCAGGCATGGTTGCTGCCTTTATGGATTTCAGTTATCAGGCATGGTTGAACTACAGTTCACTACAGCCAAGTTCAATTGCAACCTGGATTATCTTAAACCCACTTTCAACTTGGATTATCTTAAACCCCCTTTGAGGTGTGGGAAAAGAAAAGGAACAATGCAAGAAAATCGGGAGGACGCACCGGAAGGCAAAGGGCAATTCTGAGTGATCTGGGACCTTGGCTGTGAGGTCCTCAAACTGCATGGGGTCATAGCACTTCCTCTTCATCCTCATCTTTTTCTTCTGAGAGACTTCACTCAGTCCAAGGAGGCGTCGGATCCGGAGGGGGATCCTTGAGTAATCAAGGTTGAAACCAGGTGATGTTGCCACTGAGGTAGCAGCTGCAATCTTTTTCCTATATCGCTCCGACCGTGACAAGCAGAGGGGGATTGATTCTATCGGAGGGGGGCCCTTGTTGTTCCCTATTGGTGACAAGCTACTGGCTGCAATTATTTTTCTACTGTGCTCAGACTGCAACAAGCAAATTGGGGCGCTATATATAGATAGACTATATATATATAGACAGACTATATATAGCTAACAGATCTTAGGTAAAAAGCCAGTGAATAACTTCAAAGTTTGAATACAAACTACTCGTCTTGAAATTTAGTCATTCTATAATTTTACGCTTGTTTTGGAGGTGTGCATCTTACGACCCAGCCTTGCAGATACGATCCAAAGCAAGAATGTGCCCCAGCTCTCTTTACAACGATTTTCACTACAGTTGCATTTATATTGGGAGCTTTGACGTCCATAGTGTTGGGATTTTTGGGCATGATGATCGCAACATATGCGAATGCTCGCACAACTTTGGAAGCCAAAAAAGGGATAGGCAAAGTATTCAAAATCGCCTTCCAATCAGGTTTAGTGATGGGTTTCTTACTTGCTGTTAATGGCCTCATAGTTTTATACATCATTATAAAACAGTTCCAGCTTTATTACAAGGATGATTGGGAGGGCCTTTTTGAGGCCATCACTGGCTATGGGCTTGGATGCTCATCCGTGGCTCTATTTGAAAGGGTTGGAGGTGAAATCTATACCAAAACTGCGGATGTTGGAGCAGATCTTGTTGGAAAAGTAGAAAGGAATGTCCCAGAGGATGATCCGCAAAATCCAGCGATCATTGCTGACAATGTGGGTGATAATGTGGGAGATATTGCTGGAATGGGTTCAAATTTGTTTGGCTCCTTTGCTGAAGCTTCTTGTGCAGCTCTTGTTGTGGCTTCCATGTCATCATTTGGCACAAATCATGACTTCACTGCTACGTGCTTCCCTCTACTCATTAGCTCTATGGGCATTGTGATGTGCCTCATCACAACCTTGTTCGCAACTGATGTGTTCGAGATCTCAAATCTAAGGGATATTGAATCTACACTGAAGAGACAGTTGCTGATATCCACCACCTTAATGACATTCGGTGCAGCTTTTGTTTGTTGGCTGGCACTACCATCCATGTTTTACATATATGATCCTAATGGTGGTGCAAACATGGTTCAAAACTAGAAACTATTTTTTTGTGTTGGAGTAGGGCTTTGGGCAGGGTTGGTAATTGGCTACGTTACAGAGTATTTCACCAGCAATACATAAAGACCAGTCCAGGATGTTGCTGATTCTTGCAGGACAGGAGCTGCTATCAATGTCATATTTGGTTTGGCACTTGGCTACAAGTCTGTAATTGTTCCAATATTTGCTATTGCTATTGCCATCTATGTTAGCCATACCCTAGCAGCCATGTACGGGATCACAGTTGCAGCTCTTGGAATGGTTTGTACCATTGCCACTTGTCTAGCCATAGATGCATATGGTCCCATAAGTGATAATGCTATGTTAGCAGAGTATTTGTCAGCTCATGTGTGAGTCTTGATCTGGGCTGGGCATTTTTATTAGATATTTTAGGTATTTTTTTGGTGTGGCATTTTATGCCAGTGGAGCATTTTATGAACCCGTGTTAGCATTAATGCTGGCCGACCAGCATTTATTGCTCTCCATTTTTCAACCTATTTATACTCAGTGGCTCCTCCTCAGTCATCATCATCTTCACCATCTGCAGACTCTGTGGAGAGAGGAGCCAGTGCCCATGCAGCCAGTGACTCACTATTGTATGCAACTGTCTCGTGTTCAGATATATGATTCCATTTCCCGTGCATACATCTGAGTTCTCATCTGTATCGTGTTCGTTCTTTCTCTTTTTGTCTTGTGTTTCAGCAGTTTATTTCAGCACATGTTTATGCTTTTACCGCTGCTCCACTTCTGACATGGTATCAGATTTTAGGATCTGTGCTCCTGCTATGTTTTCTTGTTGATTTCAGGACTGTTTTGTACCCCTGTTGATCAGACGACTGCTGTCGCAGCCAGGTGATCTGTTTTGGGCTATTTCAGCCTGCGTTTTTTGCAGTTTTGCCATCGCCTGCTGCCTATGCACCCTCTGCTGCCTGCGTTTTCCATCAGTAGCTGCTGGCGACAGTTTTTTACCTGTTTTTCTCCAGTTTATAGCCTATATTTTGCTGATTCAGCATCTCTCGTGGCTGGGTGACTGTTACTTCAGGCAAATTTTTCTGTTTTTTGGCAGTTTTTGAGTGAGTTTTTGCCTTTCTGCACAGCAGATTTTGTCTTCTATTGATCAAATTTTGGGTTATATTGCATATGAACTCTCATTTTCTGCAATTCGTGCTTATGTTCTGGCTGTGTTTCCTCTCTAAATTCTATCTCTTCTCTACTTCTCTTCTTCTCCCCTCCATATGGCTCTTCTGAAGCCCTGATGATAAGTTACATGAGACATCCTTGAGATTACAGGGGCGGCTTCCAGCACATTATGGAGGTGAGGCTTATGTAGCTTCAAAGAGGGGTGACGGGAAGAAGAAGTCGAAGGCCCAGTGTTACCATTGTGGCAAGAAGGGACATTTGTGGAAGGACTGCAAGACGTTAGCGGCTTCCAGGAAGACGGAGCAGGAGACGAAGTGAGATGTTGACTCTACCGATGTGTCCTCTCCTTCATCAGACTCCGACTTCGACTCCGATCCTCCAGCCAAGGTGAAGTCCAAGGCACGAAAGGGATCCTCTTCTTCGGATCACGGGAAGGGCTTGGTGGCCCCATCCTCGACTGCTTTCTAATGGTGGTGATGAGGTCATTCCTCACGACTCTCTTGTGCCAGAGAGTGAGTGTGAGTGGGTGTTCAGATGGGGCAGTCGCTCCTCATCTATACTTTTATACAGGTGCACAGGTTCCAAAGAGGGATGTCCCTGATGCATCGACTTCAGTCTGGCGGAATGAAATCCTGGAGCTAGGATTGACATCCAGGTTCATGATGAGCTGGTTCTCTGACAGAGAGCAGGAGGCTTTCGTCGGGTGCTCACATGAGGGGACACTTTGGCGGTCTGGCCAAAGGCAGGGAATCCATGGTCACATATGTTTAACGGCATTTTTGACAGGATGGTCTTGTATGCTACTGCAAGATATTGGTGATGAACACAAAGACATGCGATGATCTTTTCTATTTTCATGTGTTTGGTCCGATCGACATCGACATCAGGTTCTCTCCGAGGCACCTTGGTGGTGGCTTTTCACCCATTGCTTGGGTATCCATGGTTCTACTTGGTGGTTCTATGTTGTATAGTTTCTGATCCCTTTTCATTGTACTATTATATTGTATGAGATCACCCATGATCTGAGAGAGGGTGTTAGCAGATTATTTGTCAGCTCATGTGTGAGTCTGAGCTTGATCTGGGCTGGGCATTTTTATTAGGTATTATAGGTATTTTTCTAGTGTGGCATTTTATGCCAGTGGAGCATTTTATGCACCAGTCGGCCAGCATTAATGCTGGCCGACCGACATTTATTGCTCCCCATTTTTCAGCCTATTTATACTTAGTGGGTCCTCCTCAGTCATCATCATCTTCACCATCTGCAAACTCTGTGGAGAGAGGAGCTGGAGCCAGCGCCAGTGCCCACGCAGCTAGTGACTATTCAACAGGAAGTCTGTAAGATGCTTCAAACCAGAAGGAGAAGTTGGTGAGCCCATAAAAGTATGAACAATGAATTCCTTGTTTTCACCTGCTCAATTTACTATCACTATCAGATGGTGTAAAGAACAGGGCAAAAAAGGTATGCGTGTTTTGATGTTTTGATGTTTTACAAATGCGTGTTTTGATATTTTACAAATGTCTCTTATGTTTCTAAACTTTGGTTTATTATGTGTACATAAAGGTAACAAAATCACAAATGATGGTACAAGAGATAATGGAAGAATGAAAGCTAAGGAGGTCATTGGCCCTAATGTCTCTTCAAATCACGATACAGGTATATGTCTTTATTTCTACTAAACTTTGAAAATTAAAATTTGTACATATTTTACATCTTGCTTTATTAGGTGATTCATTTTGAGATTAACTAGCTTTAATTAGTCTCTTTGTCTAATTAAAAATGTTCATAGTTATTCATATTTTTAAACTTTGAGTAATTGTGTGTATATATATAAATATAGATTAAAGAACAACAAAAGGTGGGAAAAGAGGTAATGTAAGAAAGGGAGATCAGGAGGTTACTTGCAATAATGTTTCTTCAAGTCAAGATGTTGGTACCAACTTTAAGGATCAAAACTTGTACAAATTTGGTGACCCAAATTGATACAAAATATCTAATTACTTTCTTTTGTGTTATTGAAATTTTTCATAACCTTGTATTATCGTGAGCTTTGGTTAACTCTATGTATATATAGGTAAACAAGTTACTAAAGATGACACAAGAGACAATGCAAGAAAGGAAGACATTGAGATTGCTTGCCTTAACACTTCTTCAAGCCAAGAATCAAGTATTACTAGCTTTCTTATGTTGATAATGAGTCATTTTTTGAAATGGTTATACTAACTAATGATATTTGATCACTTGAGTATCAATAGGAGTGATACGTATACCATCATATGAAGAAATCTATCGGCCACCCATGTTGAAATTTAGAGAAGAGGGTAGACAAACATTTATTACTTTGCAACATATTGGAGATTTAAGGGATAAAACAATCAAGACACACATGTTGCTTAGTTAGTTTTTAGTTCTATGCTCCTTTAAAATTATTTTCGTTTTTCTTTTGGTTGCTAGAAGTAGATGTTGATGTCTTAATTTGTTTAATCTATTTTGATCATTAGATGTATGTTATTGATCCTTACTTAGAAATGATCACATTCTCTATATAATTTTCTAGTTAAAAATTTATTGTGCAATTTCTTGTTTGATATTAGCATGTCTAACAGGAAGGACAAAGTAGATAAAGTGATAAGGAAAAAAGAGAATTTCCACGGAATTCCCTAGTTGAAAGTACATATAAGTAGGGAATGTAAAAAATAGGAAAAATGAGAGATTTCCTAGTAAGAGTACCTAGGGAATCACCTCTAGAAATTTTTTCCTATATATAAAATATTTTCTATATAGGAATTATTCCCTATATAGAAAATTTTGTATTTTCCTATGTATATTTCCTACATAGGAAATGTCTTATGTGATTCCCTACTTATTCTCACTAGGAAATGTCCCATTTTCCCTAGTTTTTACTTTCCCCACTTATTTGTATTTTCAACTAGGGAATTCCATGGGGAATTCTCTTTTTTTCCTATATGGGGATCGATTGAAAGTTCCTTGTGGCACTATAGACTACTGAGATCCAAGTAAAGTTGATTGATGCTCTATATCTTGATCATTCTCACAAACATAAGTTTTTATCTTCATATTTCCTCCTATATGATACAAATGTCAAGATATTATTGTTTATCTCAAGTACAAGTTGCAAGAAAAAATTTAAAGGTTTCAATTACATCATGAATTGTTCATTGAAACTCTTCTATATACTCTAAGCAATTGTCAGATAGATGGGTCTCAATGATCTTGATGTAAGATGTTAATTGCATTTTAATTTTGTATCTTATATGAGAGAGGAGTACATGTAGTATTTTCTTTTCCTTGTTTACATGACGGATTTTTCCTCGTCAAGGGAAATAGAAACATGGAATTATACAACTTCTTCAAGTTCTTTCTTTACGTTATCATAATCCACAAAATATCACACTTTTAAAATGTACATGTTTCCTATCTTATATGTGTAACAACTCCGAAAGGATAAATAGACCATTCGCATATGAAACCCTCTTAAGGGTAGGATAATGATAGGGATAATTCCTTTTAATGATATAAAAGCAATTTCTTTTAAATTTCCCCTCACCTCCAGCCGACAGTCGATCTGGAGGAAGAGGAGGATTAGTAAGTAGGAGGGGGATTAGTAAGTAGGCAAGCTCCTTGTTGGATCTTTCCACGGCAATGTTACATGCCCGTCGACACGCAAGGGGGAGGAGGATCTTATCCCCTCCCCTATATAATTGAGGGGGGGCCGCAGGTTGAAATATGATGGAGGGGCAGAGATCGTGAAGAAAAGGCTGTGCCTGCTGTTGTTGTGAGGGGATCGAGAGGGAGATGGAGAGGTTGTCGCTGGTGTTGCAAGAGGGGAGAGGTGGAGAGTCCAAGTATCTCCAGGCTATCATTGGCCTCCACCATCGCAGCCTGCGGCCACTTCGTCAGCATCCCGTCCAATTTCCACTGTTTTTCCCCCCCTGCAACACGTAGAAGCTTCTAGAAGCTTCTAAAAATGAGCTTCATAAGCCCCCTTTCCCCCCCAAAAGAACTAAAGGTCTTATTACCTTCCCCCCCCACCCCCGTGTTTAAACTCATAAGCCCCCTTTTCTCCCCTTAGCCCCTTTCCCGTGGATGTTGGAAACCTTTCCCCCCCTGTGTTTAAACTCATAAGCCCCCTTTTCTCCCCTTAGCCCCTTTCCCGTGGATGTTGGAAACCCTTTCCCCCCATGTTTAAAATTTTCTTTTAGCCTCCCTTCTCTTGAGGCATCTTGAAACCCTTCCCGTGGCCTCTTGAAACCCCTGTCCTCCAAATTTTCCCTAAGGGTCCTTAGACCCTTACTTATAACCTTTAAGGTTACTTTTTCCTTGGAGTTTCCCCTTTAGGGTTTTTCTCCCATGAAAGGTTACTCCAAATAACATTTCCTTTTCCCCCCATGTTTTGTTAAAATCCCCCTTAGGCCATGCAAAAATACCCCTTGGAACTCTCCCGCACCTTGTTTCTTTTCCCACACGTAAAAGAAAGAGGAATGTTAAGGGTCGTTTGACACCTTCCTTTTCCACTCAAAAAGTCTTGTAAGGGATTCCACACCTTTTCATTCCTCGTTTGTGCGAGTCATTACAAGGCCATTAAGCCCCTCCCATGGCTTTATTGGGTCTTATCCGCAAAAGATTTTGAAACACCCCTTCTTTCAAAATCCCTACTTCAAGGAGGGAGCCTTCTAAAACTACTTTCGACAGACGGTGCAAGGGAGCGACGGTGGAATTCCAAAGAGGAGTTGTAAAGCTGCTTCCACGTCTGAAAGACTACAATTGAGATGCCTCCTAAGAAAGTCCAAGGCGCAGCCGCGAAAGGGTCATCTCCGAGCATCCACATGGACATTTCACCCCAATCCCAGGTTTACCTTCCTAATTTTTATTTGGTATTGTTGTAATTCAATCACGCAAGGTTAATTGTTAGAAATAGGATATATCTTTTCTCCTAGATGTTCACGACGAAGGAACTTAGTCATTAATACTTTCAATAAAATATGCAAAATAAAGAAAGCATAAATGGATTTTTGGCAAATAGCCTTATGCATTGAAATGATTTAAAAATTAGATTAATGTCCATTAAAATAGTATACTTTGTTAAATCCTAGATGTATAAACTACATATCGCACTATTAACCCATATCCTCTTGGCAATGAATCATCATGGAAAGTGCAAAGCATGAAATAATTCTTACGACGCATGATTCTAGGAAATTATCGTTTGTCAAAATTATCAAGTAAAAGGTTGCTTGTTTAGCATGAGATTTGTTCGCAAAGTATAGGAAGATTAGTTGGAACTAACCCAACACCTCAAATCGATAAGTTAGGGTTGAAAAATCAAATTACGCATAGACAAGAAGTCATGTGGAAATGATCACGTAATTATTTTCTAGAGTTAAACAAATTGGCATAAACCTAAAACACCTAAACAGTGGAGTACTCGTTTGAAATGAGTTAAATTCCAAGAAACGCCTATACCTTAAATACTTTCCCACATTCACTGAATGTAGGGATAATGAAAATGTAATTGGAAAGTGAACTAGGGTTTGTCCCTAAGAATCTTACCAGACGGAGCTTGGAACTCTAGGATTTGACAACGTCAGCCTAATGTAATCAGGAATAGATTGTTTCGTGACTCCGTCAATGAGTAGAATAAGTCTCATGGTTTGATGCGACACTTGCGCAACAAGTGCGTAGTCATATGATGTTGTGATTAGATCACAAGGGAATGGCCAAATTCTCGCAATGAGATTGGTGGGTCCTTATGCAAGTTATCTTGCAAGAGGATGAATAATCATCCTAATTTAGTATCTTTCTTGAGTAAGGAAGATTGATTGGAAAATAAAAACTAGCCGATAAACTGAAATAACCAATGAACTTAAGGTTTGACCAAGTCGGGTTAATAGGGTACGCCCTAATCCAGGATATAGGGATCTTGTGAAGTTGCAAGTCATCTCGGATCGAGTGCGGACGCATTCGAAAGGAAGGATTCATTCCTTAGCAGTTTGCCAACAAAAACGATCAATGGAAATGTTTGTGCTTGCTACAAATTTTAGAGCATTGTTTGGCTTTTTTTGATCAATCAATTAGAAGATAAATGGATATCTATACTTCAGGTTAAAGACCTGAAGGGAGTGGCAGCTTCAGTTACCCTCGACTGCCTGCCTAACCCTAACCAAGGGGGTTGTTAACTGCACCGGGCAAGTGGACCAAACCCGCCGTGAGAGGTCTCTCTGTTGAGCGCTACTTGGAGCACGAGAATGCTTGGGTGCCAACGGGGGCTCTAGGCGTAAATCCCTCGCCTTCCGGGCCCTGCACAAGAGGCTAACGTGACTCAAGATTGGATCTCGAGGCCCGCATACTAGTCTACGGGCGGAAACTTAGATTAGTGATCCCTGTCGATTGTTGGATAGCCTTCAGGCGGATTGTGGATAAGCCTACGGGCTGGAATTCTTTGTATTTCAAAGATAAATATGATAACATGTTAATAAGGAACTTGTTTGATATTGTTTTTCTATGTCAAGTGATAAAATTACGTGAAGGAACCAGTGCCTAACGGGTTAATTAAAGAAGATGGTTGTTACATGTTCAACTAATGTATTAGGTAATGAAATAACTAAAACAACCTGAGGAAAGTGCGGAGGATGGGCCATAGGTCCGTCCTACAGATGGGTGGTCCCGATTGGTCGGGAACTTTTCTCAAATCATGATAGATAGCAGGAAGATTGTCAAAGAACACGAACAATAAAAGCGTTGACCTAGAGTTATGATTGAACCCGATTTAGGTTGTTTTAGGGGAACAGAATGGGACTATGCCTTATGGCAGAGAGGTTGAGCTTTGCATCCCTCTCATTTCCCATTCCCCTTGAACCAAGTGCAGCGTGAATCCGCTTCGGACCTGGCATTTCTACGTAAAGTAGTTTGCTTGGGTACGACGCTAGTTGCCATTAGGAAATGACCAATAAAGAAAAACCTCATTTAGGTCGATCTTGAGTGGGAATGGCCGGAATACTTCTGCTACGTGGCAGATGCGGAAAGCCCTAGATCCAAAACCCCGTAACATTCCATGGGAGTGCTGGGCAGAGCTTTCTAGACATCCTTTCCGATGGACTGCTAGGAGGTGTCCTGAAGATACAAGTGGACACGTTACAGTTGCATCCCTCTCATTTCCCATTCCCCTTGAACCAAGTGCAGCGTGAATCCGCTTCGGACTTGGCATTTCTGCATAAAGTAGTTCGCTTAGGTAGGACGCTAGTTGCTGTTAGGAAATGACCAATAAAGAAAAACCTCATTTAGGTCGATCTTGAGTGGGAACGGCCGGAATACTTCTTCTACGTGGCAGATGCGGAAAGCCCTAGATCCCAAACCCTGTAACATTCCATGGGAGTACTGGGCGGAGCTTTCTAGACATCCTTTCCGATGGACTGCTAAGAGGTGTCCTGAAGATACAAGTGGACACGTTACAATTGGTATCAGAGCCGACCAACAACGTAATTGTTTTTATGAAATATTAAAATATTGAAGTAAAGCAAATGTTGATTTTCCAAACATTTCCTTATCTTCAATTCTGTCTTGCAGAATTACGAAGCGTGGAAGAAGTTCTTAGTATTTCGAATCATGTTTATGACTGCAATGCATTCTCTGCATTATCGACAAAGGGTTGAGATGATGAATATCCTAGAGAAAATCTATAATCCATCACCTTTGTACATGGAACGAAGATGGACGGGTGCTTCAAATCTACTATATAGCCGCCCACCGGTTTGCTTATCTGCAAATCAACCTAAAGAGGATCAAGTGGTTGCAAGACCTAAAAGTCGTGAAGCTGTTCATTTTTGTAGAAGCTCACGTAAACTCAACTTTACATATTTGAGGTCGGAGGATTGAGATGAACTCATATGCATATGAGGAAGTAACCCGTGTAATCCTTGCCGACAGGATTAAAGTGTTAGGACACCATGAAAAGAACGAGTTTCAAAGGAAAGGATACCCTGAACTTCCAATGACTTACCGATTCTTGAAGATTCATAACCCGAAACCATACTATTATACAATTCCTATAGATAAATGTAATACAACGTTGTTCTCCCCAAACTAAATGTAACAATTGTCTTATCATCGCAAGAAATGTTGTATTCCGAAAGGGCTATGCCCATATAAATACATATAAGACTTTTTTTTATCAACGTCTGATTGTGCATGAGAATTGATAAAAAGTTAAGTAGCTACATTGCTTACGTGATAGCAGAATTGAAGATGTAATATAAATCAATAATGTTTATCGTATAATAACACTAAGAAACCTTTATCCAGGCACAACCGCAAGTACAGGTTCCTAGTTCGCCTCCTACATCAAGTACTGATGTAATCCAAGAGAAGAAGTTTCTTCTCAAGCAGATCAAGCCATCCGAGTTTGATGGGAGAGGCAGGTCCATCCAAGACGATGCTGAAATTTGTATTGAATCCATGGAGGATTACTTCGAAGCAGTCGGTACCGCACCTACCAATCAGGCTTTGCTTGCCAAGCTAAAGCTCACCGGCGAAGCCGGGCTTTGGTGGAAGCAATGGTGTAGGGATCAAGGGATCGCGGAGGATCCGTTACCTGGGAGAAGCTGAAGAAAGTCATGCAGGAAACATACTTACCACCTGCATATCGCACACAGAAAATGAATGAGTTCTACGAGCTAAAATAGCTCGAGCTCACGCTTGACGCATACTATTCTAAATTTGTCTCACTTCTTAAGTCCAAATTTTGTGCTGGTTTAAATCCACCAGCAAATACCCGTCTCGAATCTATGCCTCCATCAAATCTTCAGGACGCACTCATTTGAGCGATGCCTATAATTCAGGAGGTGCAGTCTAGACCAAGGGGTAACAAAGCTTGGTCTTATAATGACCCGAACAGAGGAGCATTCAGACCTCAGATAAAGAGAGTTCAAGGTCATAATCAGGGACAAAGAAAGAAAGCAAGGACTAATCACCGAGACAAAGAAAGATATCCCCAAGACGGCCTTCAATACAAGATATAGGCACTTTGAGTTCCTAGTTATGTCATTCGGGCTTACGAATGCACCTACCACTTTCAACAGGGTTAATGCAGGATATCTTTAGGCCATATCTTGATGATTTCGTACTTGTCTTCTTCGACGAAACTTTAGTCTATTCTAAACAGGAAGAAGATCATGAACCCCAACTTTGGATTGTCCTTGAGACAATGAGGTCACATAAGCTGTATGCTAAGATGAAGAAGTGTTTATTCTTCAAACGTGAGATTGAATATCTGAAATTCATAGTATTAGCAGAAGGAATCTCAGTGGACCGAGCAAAGGTCAGAGATGTGCTAGAATGGCCAATACCAACATCTCTCAAAGAGATACGTAGCTTTCTTGGATTGATAGGATGGTATAAGGTCTTCATAAAAAACTATGCTTTGATTGCAGCACCTGTGACGGAGTTACTAAAGAAGCAAACAACCATTGCATGGTCAACTCTTGAACAAAATAGCTTCGACAAATTGAAGCTAAGTTTGGTATCAGCACCTATTCTAAAGCTTCCAAACCTCAATAAAGAGTTCGAGGTAGTAACTGATGCTAGCATACTTGCCTTGGGATGTGTGCTCATGCAGAAAGATCATCCAGTAGCATACTCTTCAAGGAAACTAAAGAGTCGTGAAAAGAATTATGCTACACATGTTCCGGAATTGCTAGATGTCATCCATACTCTAAAGCTTTGGAGACACTACCTATTGGGTAACAATTTTACACTAGTAACGGACCATAAGAGTCTCAAATGGATCTTTACCCAGTTGAGCTCAATATGAGACAACGTCAGTGGATTGAAGTGTTGGAGGAATATCACTTTGAAATCAAGTACCGACCAAGTAAAGAGAATGTAGTTGCCGATGTACTTAGTCGCAAGGAATTCCTTAATTCCCTAATCTTGCATAATCCATCAACAACTAGATCTCTAGCTACCAAAGTATCTATGCCAAGCAATCCAATACTTGAGTTAGCTAGAGAGGAAGCATGCCATGATCCAGCCTATCAAAAGATGCTAAGGAAAATCTCTACCAAAGATTAGAATCAAAAGCTGCATGCTAAGTATCATGAATTTTCTATCAATAGTGGACTTGTCTACTATAGAACGAGGCTGTGTATACCAGTAAGCCAGTCACTCAAGCAGAGGATATTGACAGAAGCTCATGATTCCCCTTTCGCAAGACATCCTGGCTATGCCAAGACTCTCAATGCAGTTAGGAATAGCTACCATTGGGAAAGACTCAAAGGTGACGTTCTCAAATATGTCACCGAGTGTTTGTCTTGTCAACGTATCAAAGCTGAACATGTCAAAATGCCAGGGAAGTTGCAACCGCTTGACATTCCCCAAATGAAATGGGAATTCATCAGTATGGATTTTTTTGTAGGCCTACCCCAAGTCTAGGGAGGATACAACTCCATCATGGTTGTGGTTGACATGCTTACTAAGGTTGCACACCTTATTCCAGTAAAGACAAACTATAAAGCCTTAGACATTGCAAGATTGTTTATCAAGGAAATATTCAAGCTACATGGTTTACCCAGAAGAATCATTAGTGATCGTGATTCTCTCGTCACGTCACACTTATGGAGAGCCATCTTTGAAGCTATTGGGACTCAACTTTGTTTTAGCACCGCTTACCATCCCCAAACGGATGACCAAACAGAGCGAGTAAATCAAGTCATGGAGAATATGCTTAGGTCATACTGCTGTTGTGAGCCGAAGAGGTGGATTCAATACTTGCCTTCAGTTGAATTTGCCCACAATTCTTCTTACCAACAAAGCACTCAGATGACCCGTTTCCAAGCATTGTTTGGTCATGACTATCGAAGTCCCCTAAATTTCTCATATCGAACCATAAGGGTTGAAGCTTCAAGGCAGATGTTGGAAGAGTTGGATGACCAAATAAAGTCAATAAGACAGGACATCCAAGCTGCCAAGGATAGATAGAAGGCATACACGGATTTGAAGCATCAAGATAGAATCTTCAAAGAAGGAGACATGGTCTACATTCGCGTACGGCCAAAGAAGATTTCCCTATCCTTAGGGGATTGCAAGAAGCTAAGCCCAAGGTATTGTGGACCGTACAAGATCCTCAAATGCCTAGGACCTAATGCTTACAAACTGCAACTCCCTGAGAACCTAAAATTTCACAATATATTCCATATCAGCCTATTGAAGAAGTATGTACCTAATTCTAACCATGTACTTGATGACCAACAAATTGTAATGCCTAGTCAAGGAGTCCTTGAACTAAGGCCTGACAGGATCTTAAATGTTAGGGAGAGACAATTAAGATCCAGAACTTTGAGAGAATGCCTCGTCCAATGGAAAGATTATCCCGAAGAGGATGCCACTTGGATAGATGAAGGCACTCTCAACCATCAATATCCCCAGTTTATCTCGAGATGAGGACATCTCGATTCCCCTAAGGGAGAGAGAATGTAACAACTCCTAAAGGATAAATAGACCATTCGCATATGAAACACTCTTAAGGGTAGGATAATGATAGGGATAATTCCTTTTAATGATATAAAAGTAATTTTTTTTAAATTTTCCCTCTCCTCCAACCGACAGTCGAGCTGGAGGAAGAGGGGGACTAGTAAGTAGGCAAGCTCCTTTTGCTGGAGCTTGCCAAGGCAATGTTACATGCCCGTCGATACGCAAGGGGGAGGAGGATCTTATCCCCTCCCCTATATAATTGAGGGGGCCGCAGGTTGAAATACAGCGGAGCAACAAAGATCGTAAAGAAAAGGTTGTGCCTACTGTAGCTGTGACGGGATCGAGAGTGAGATGGAGAGGCTGCCCCGCCGCTATTGCAAGAGGAGAGAGGTGGGGACGCGGATTATTGCCAGGCTATCATCAGCCTCTGCCATCGCAGCCCGTGACCCTAACCAAGGGGGTTGTTAACTGCACCGGGAAAGTGGACTGAACCCGCCGCAAGAGGTCTCTTTGTTGAGTGCTACTTGGAGCAGGAGAACACTTGGGTGCCAGGGGAGGCTCTGGCCGTAAATCCCTCGCCTTCCGAGCCTTGCACAAGAGGCTAACGTAACTCGGGATTGGATCTCAAGGCCCGCATACTAGTCTACGGGCGGAAACTTAGATTAGTGATCCCTGTGGATTGCTGGATAGCCTTTAGGTGGATTGTGGATAAGCCTACGGGCTGGACTTCTTTGTATTTCAAATATAAATATAATAACCTGTTAATAAGGAACTTGTCTGATATTGTTTTCCTATGTCAAGTGATAAAATTACGTGAAGAAACCAGTGCCTAACGGGTTAATTAAAGAAGATGGTTGTTACATATCCAACTAATGTATTAGGTAATTAAATAACTAAAACAACCTGAGGAAAGTGAGGAGGATGGGCCATAGGTCCGTCCTATGGATGGGTGGTCTTGGTTGGTTGGAAACTTTTCTCAAATCACGATGGACAGCAGGAAGATCGTCAAAGAACAGGAACAACAAAAGCGTTGACCTAGAGTTATGATTGAACCCGAATTGTCCTGTTTTAGGGGAACGGAATGGGACTATGCCTTATGGCAGAGAGGTTGAGCTTTGCATCCCTCTCGTTTCCCATTCTCCTTGAACCAAGTGCAATGTGAATTGAGGCGTTTCTGCATAAAACAATTCGCTTGGGTACGACGCTAGTTGCCGTTAGGAAATGACCAATAAAGAAAACCCTAATTCAGGTCGATCCTAAGTGGGAATGGCCAGAATACTTTTGCCACATGGCAGACGCGGAAAGCCCTAGATTGCAAACTCTGTAACATTCCGTGGGAGTGCTGGGCAGAGCTTTCTAGACATCCTTTCGGATGGACTGCTAAGACATATCTTGAAGATACAAGTGGACACGTTACAGTTGGTATCAGAGCCAACCAACAAGGGAATTGTTTTTATGAAATCTTAATAAGTTGAAGTAAAGCAAATGTTGATGTTCCAAACATTTCCTTACCTTCAATTCTGTCTTGTAGAATTACGAAGCGTGGAACAAGTTCTTAGTATTTCGAATCATGTTTATGACTGCAATGCATTCTCCGCATTATCGACAAAGGGTTGAGATGATGAATATCCTAGAGAAAATCTATAATCCATCACCTTTGTACATGGAACAAAGATGGACGACTGCTTTAGGAATCTACTATAAAGCCCCCCACCGGTTTTCTTATCTACAAACCAACCTAAAGAGAATCAAGTGGTTGGAAGACCTCAAAGTCATGAAGTTGTTCATTTTTGTGGAAGCTCATGTAAACTCAACTTTACATATTCGAGGTCAGAGGGTTGAGATGAACTCATATGTATATAAGGAAGTAACCTGTGTAATCCCCGCCGACAGGATTAAAGTGTTAGGGCGCCATGACAAGAATGGGTTCCAAAGGAAAGGATACCCTGAACTTCCAATGACTTACCGATTCCTGAAGATCTATGACCCAAAACCATACTATTATATAGTTCATGTAGATAAATGTAATACAATGTTGTTCTCCCCAAACTAAATGTAACAGTTGCCTTATCATTGCAAGAAATGTTGTATTCCGAAAGGGCTATGCCCATATAAATACATATAAGACTTTTTTTTATCAATGTCTGGTTATGCATGAGAATTGATAAAAAGTTAAGTAGCTACATTGCTTATGTGATAGCAGAATTGAAGATGTAATATAAATCAATAACGATTATCATATAATAACGTTAAGAAACATTTATCCAGGCACAACCCCAAGTACAGGTTCCTAGTTCGCCTCCTACATCAAGTGTTGTTGTAATCCAGGAGAAGAAGTTTCTTCTCAAGCAGATCAAGCCACCCAAGTTTGATGGGAGAGGCAAGTCCGTCCAAGCCGATACTGAAATTTGGATTGAATCCATGGAGGATTACTTTGAAGCAGCCGCTACCCCACCCGCCAATTAGGATATGCTCACCAAGCTAAAGCTCACCAGCGAAGCAAGGCTTTGGTGGAAGGAATGGTATAGGGATGAAGGGATCGCGAAGGGATCCATTACCTGGGCAAAGCTGAAGAAAGCCATGCAGGGAAGATACTTACCACCTGCATATCGCACATAGAAAATGAATGAGTTCTACGATTTAAAACAGCTAGGGCTCACGCTTGACGCATACTATTCTAAATTTGTCTCACTTCTTAAGTATGCACCACACATGGACATGACACAGCAGTTGCCCAAATTTTGTGCTCGTTTAAATCCACCAGTAAATACCCATCTCAAATCTATGTGTCCATTAGATCTTCAGGATGCCCTCATTCGAGCGGCGCCTATAATTCAAGAGGTGCAGTCTAGACCAAGGGGTAACAAAGCTTAGTCTTATAATGACCCAAACAGAGGAGCATTCAGACCTCAGATAAAGAGAGTTCAAGGTCATAATCAGGGACAAAGAAAGAAAGTAAGGACTAATAACGCCAACAATTTTGTTCCTACTCAAAGCAATGGCCGAAACCTCCGTTGTTTCCATTGCAACGAACCCGGTCACTTCAAGAGGCAATGTCCCAAGCTTGGTGGGGGACATCACCAAGCACCTTCCTAAGGAATGGGCCGTGGTCAAGGAGCCGCTACCCAAGGCAGAGAAAGAACTACCTGCATTGTCAATAGGAAAATGTGTGAAGAAGAAGAAAAGAAGAAGATTCGACCATGGAAGCAGAGTTCGAAAGGGTGATAGTCCATGCGGCTCTACACAAGAAAAGGCTGAATCGCTAGTTCTCGGTGATTCACAGACACTGTCGGACTATCAAGGTAAAAGTATCAAGATCCTAATTGATTGTGGTAGTACACATTCCTTTATCTCACCAGCATGTGAAAAAAGATTAGGAATAGCCACATTAGAAGCATCTACCTTGCTTGTGGAATTGGCAAATGGTCATGAGGTTACTTGTACCAGGAAAAGTGCTAAGGTTGAATTCTTTCTGGGAGGAAAAAAGACTTCGGTCAAATTCAGAGTCATGAATTTAGGTATCCATGAGTGTTTACTCGGAATGGATTGGATTAAGCCTAATGACGCCCACATTCATTGTGGAAAGGGTTAAGTTCCCTTTCAAAAATCTGAAAGGAAATTAGTCACAACTCAAGGTGAGGCTAGAGTTCCAAGAATCCAATTGGCCAAAGTATCTCGGATTATAAAAGGAGTCAGAAAAGGATTACCTGTCTACTTGATCAAACTCAACAAGTTAGATCAGAAACAAGAGTCTAATGAAGGACCTTCTTGTCTAAAGGAATATGCAGACGTATTCCCTGAAGAGTTGACAGAACTCCCACCTCAAAGAGAAGTGGATCATGAGATTAAGTTAGTACCAGGAGCTGCACCAATTGCAAAGAGACCTTATAGAATTTCCATACCAAAAGCAATTGAGCTGAAGGAACAACTCAAGCAACTACTAGATTAGGGCTACATCCGGCCTAGCAGTTCACCGTGGGGAGCTCTAGTACTATTCCAGAAAAGGAAAGATGGGACACTTCGACTATGTATTGATTACCGAGGGTTCAGTCAATCAACGGTCAAGAACAAGTACCCTATCCTTAGAATAGATGAGCTTCTTGATCGTCTTCAGGGTGCAAAGATCTTCTCCAAGATTGACCTTAGGTCAGGTTACTATAAGATAAGGATCAAGGAAGAAGATATCCCCAAGACGACCTTCAATACAAGATATAGGCACTTTGAGTTCCTAGTTATGTCATTCGGGCTTACGAATGCACCTGCCACTTTCAACAGGTTAATGCAGGATATCTTTAGGCCATATCTTGATGATTTCGTACTTGTCTTCTTCGACAACACTTTAGTCTATTCTAAACAAGAAGAAGATCATGAACCCCAACTTTGGATTTTGTCCTTGAGACAATGAGGTCACATAAGCTGTATGCTAAGATAAAGAAGTATTCATTCTTCAAACGTTAGATTGAATATTTGGGATTCATAGTATCAGTAGAAGGAATCTCAGTGGACCCAGCCAAGGTCAGAGATGTGCTAGAATGGCCAATACCAACATCTCTCAAAGAGATACGCAGCTTTCTTGGATTGACAAGATGGTATAGGGTCTTCATAAGAAACTATGCTTTGATTGCAGCACCTTTGACGGACTTACTAAAGAAGCAAACAACCATTGCATGGTCAACTCTTGAACAAAACAACTTTGACAGATTGAAGCAAAGTTTGGTATCAACACCAATTCTAAAACTTCCAGACCTCAATAAAGAGTTCGAGGTAGTAACTGACGCTAGCATACTTGCCTTGGGATGTGTGCTCATGCAAGAAGATCATCCAGTAGCATACTCTTCAAGGAAATTGAAGAGTCATGAAAAGAATTATGCTACGCATGATGTGGAATTTCTAGATGATTTGAAATCAAGTACCAACTAGGTAAAGAGAATGTAGTTGCCGATGCACTTAGTCGCAAGGCATTCCTTAATTCCCTAATCTTGCAGAATCCATCAACAGCTAGATCTCTAGCTACCAAAGTATCTATGCCAAGCAATCCAATACTTGAGTTAGCTAGAGAGGAAGCATGCCATGATCCAGCCTATCAAAAGATGCTAAGGGAAATCTCTACCAAAGATCAGGATCAAAAGCTGGATGCTAAGTATCATGAATTTTCTATCAATAGTGAACTTGTCTACTATAGAACGAGGCTGTGTATACCAGCAAGCCAGTCACTTAAGCAGAAGATATTGAGGGAAGCTCATGATTCCCCTTTGACTTTAATCTTTGTCTCCTCTACCATGATTATCCTCTTGCTCTCTCTTACCATGACTATAGTTGTTTGCACTATCATTATAATCATTGTTTCTATTTTTGCTTCATTAGGTCATCTTTCAACTAATGGGGGAGAATAATAGATGGTGACATGTGATCCCCATTTTTTCGTATCTTAGAGGGATATATGGACTTGTTCTATCAACCCACAAAGCATTCAGAGAATTCATTGTTTCCACTCTTTCATCTTCCCTCCATATGAGTTTGCCAAGGCCTTAATGATAGATGGATGTCCATGTTCACTTTTTCCAGCCTAGTTTTAAGAACCAGCTTTATCACCAAGCGAGAGAAAGAACTCCCATACTTCATCTGCATCCAATTCAGCCCTATTTGCTATAGTTTTTCCAAAACACCCACATCAACACAAAATCGATTTCAAGAGAAGTGTAAACACTACCTAACTAGTATTTGTCCTAAGTGCTTTTCCTTCTACTTGATTTATGAGGTCTTCACACATAAGCACGAGGTACCGTATCTACCATAAACCTGTAGGGATAGTGACCAAATCCACTATCCATTTGAAATCTCGGGGAAGTTACTATATGCACATCCTCTATATCATGTGCATGTAATATATATGGGATGTATAGGGTATATTATACCCTATATATTCAATAACTAATAAAGGCATTCATCCACATGCATAAGATGAGCGATCCATATCAAATAGAAGATGCATGCACTAAGAAACATCATGACTTTCTAATATATTAGAGCATAGCTATCAATCTTAACTAGTGAAGCATCCTATCCATAGGGACCACGCATGTGATCTACAATTAGCACCTCCTCAATACCAAAGACAGATTTTTCATGCAACAGAGTGATATGCACTTCCTCTAATCGAGTCAAAATCTTATTGCAATCAATTATGTGGTCAGCAATAAACATCTTGCAACCCCTCTCATCCAAGTCCTTATTCATTTGTTGCATTCCCTAGCCCCTAATAGGGGCACCATCAAGAAAGGGTATCATGACTATGAGGATATAGTCTCTGAAGACCTTATGCATCACATTCATCATAAGGATAATTGAGTCTGTCGCCCCCTATGGAAGGGTATGCATGCATACTAAGCCAAGTGGTGTTTTCATAGTAGTGATATCTTAGCTCTCTAATGCAAGCTAAAATTGATTGTAGTGAGAATATGAATCTCCCATGGAATAAATAGCCTTGTAAACAAAGGTCTCTGCAAACTCATCTACAATAGACTAGGCACCTATATTCCTTACTGTCACCTTGTTGACTCATTGTGTATCCTATATAGACCACAATGCCCAATTCTTCTTTGGGCATGTAAACCAATGATTAGAGTATGGAGCTAAATATGGCTCCAAAGTCTTCATTCAAATTTTCTCATTTAAGAGCTTAATCAGCTTAGTAAGTATACATCAGGCACAAGAATTGGTTTTGAGATTCCATAGAACATGTAGCACTATAAAGTTCACCATTGGAGCCAATTTCAACATGTTAAAATGCAAAATCATTTTCATGCTTTGATAATATCTACATAAAAGAATCTCTTTTTGTTCGCAAGAGAAACCCATTATATCCAAGCTTCAACTCTTTCAATGTTTTTGCAGTAAATTTGTGCCCTACACCATTCGGATATCATGAAGACTTGGTTGTTTAGACACTATCTCATTCAACCCATCATGATTAGGGATGAACGCAAAGAAACAAGCATAACCTTTTTTCAACCATTTTACATTTTGTGTCTACCAATGCCTCAACCCTCTTTTCTAGCCTTTTAGATTATTGTCCAATTAATTCACTCATGACATCAAACATCTCCATTGACGTAGATACATGAATTACATGCTTTTCAACCCTATTTTCAGCATTAACTACTACAATAATTTCAACCAATGTATCAATAAAATTAAAACTTTGCAAATAGCCCCAAAATATAGTCATTTGCAAAAAACCAAAATACCATATTTCTTTAACTCTTTTTCAGCATGATGTACATAACCCTTTTCAGCTTTGCACATGGCTACAATAACCTTGAATCTACCTACATTTCTTGTTGTCCATTCTTGAAAGCCAACCACAAATATATTTTATCCTTTTCTTGGAGGTAAAAACATCTTCCAAGTAGTAATGCCATAGCCTCCATTTATAATAATGGTATCTAAAAACCCTTGAGTTCTCCATCATTAGATGAAATCGGATAATCTCTAAATGTATTCCAATTATGGGGATGATTAACACATATAATTACAAATTTAACTGCCCTTTTGCTATCTTTGCTTCACATCTATCATCTTAGATTCCATCCTTTATTCCATAATGCATGGTTTCCCTAAGATAACTAGATAACTACATGAATCTTGCACAAAGAAGTCGTATTCATCTTGGACATCTCCAATAGTCAATAGAACAATTGGAAATGCACCATAAAAATCCCTTGATGAGTTGTGTGTAGTCAACGTACACTGGCAAGGATCCATATCCACTAGCCATTCACTATTCTCATACACACTACAAACCATTACATTAATTTTGGACCCATGGTCCAAGAGAGCAATACATGGTATCTCTTCCTCCCCTATCTTTACAATAGTTTCAATTGTAGCTCTTGCCCTAGTGCATAATATGAGAGTACTGGTTGTTAGGAAGAAAGTGAACATCCTCTTCCTCATGAACATACTAGTGCACAACTCCCTTATGTATAGTATTGCCCACCACAACATTTTTCTTCATAACATCATTCTTTCCTCATATAGCCCATTTTCGATATCAACCTATTTTATGATAGAAATGAAATCATCATTAGATTCCAACTGAACACCTTGTGAATCCATGTCTTCTTTAACTTTTTATAGTGCTTGAGTAGGTTTCTTACAAATGCATTTTCCACTTAATGATATCTATTATCTTTGTCATGGACTTCATGCTTAGCAATGCCAAGAACCTCATCCATTATGATTTTAACTTTATTTTCAAGACTTCATTCCTCAAGCACTTTCTTTATGTTGGCTGCTATCTCTATGTCAAGCGTAACCACAATCCTCGACTCTCTTTGTCCCCTCATGCTTCTTTTCATGTGAGACATCTTCAATTACATGTTTGGACTAGCTTTTTTAGTAGCCTTCTGTTGCTCCATCTTGCTTCGTGTCATGTGCCAAAGGATCTACAGTGGAAGGACCTACATCCTCATCCTTTCTCTTTTCCTTGACAATAGCATCCATATTCTGCACCTTAGTCAAATATGCATATGCAATAGATGAATCAATAGGAGCATCCCATGCACATTTATCCCATATGATCTAACTTGAACTTGTCGATTTAGCCCTTGTTGTCTTCTCCTTCTTTTCACAACCCAAGAAAATGATCATACTAAAAATTTTGCATCAACTTTATATGCATGTAAAGAACCATATGAGTTCTCAAGTTCCAATCCATACATGGCAGCATCTATGACTACAAATGCATTTCTTGCTACCAACTCTTCCAACCACTTCTACATATTCCCTTTGCCAAAGTTTGGCTCAAGAGGCAACCCTTTTTCAATTCCATGAAATTTTCCATCTTTCCAAAACACCAAGCTCTTTGCTTTTGTATCACGATGAGCCATACACTCGCCCTTTTCATGTTGCAAGCTATCACACCATATACATAGTCTCTTAAACCCTTTTCTAGTAGGCCTTTAAATTGCTACCCCTCCCCCCCCCCTTCTCTTCCACCTTCTCATCCAATTTTACAACCTTCAAGTTAAGGTATGTCATATTTTAGTGCGGGTCATATAAGGTTTTTACCAATTCATCCATAACATCTCCTTTTTGTGTGGGCTAGCAAGCCTAACGGATTGTTCAACCACCATTGATACATATTATTTTGTTGTAATTTTAGGAATAATTATAGAAACTGCATGCATAGACCCTATTCCCAACCTCATTATTAGCTTTTATTACTTCACCATCACATTTGCAATATTCATTATATATGCCCACTCAGATTTCAACCCAATTTCTCAAGTTTCATCTTCTAATTGATTAGTCAATTTCTCCTACAACAGAACGTCAATAGCTTTTAAGATTAACTCAAATTTTTGACTTTCCATTGACTAATGGTCATTCACATCGAACAGAGGATATCGACTTTAAAATTCACACGACAAGGCTATAGTAGCAAGACCCTTGTCAAATTTTTCCACCCAATCCATAAACATCTTCCATGTGACTAATCCTAGTCTTCAAGGAAAGATTCCTCTCTAAGAACCTTCTTGAAGGGAACCCAATCAACATCTCTTAGATACAAGTCAACCAATCATTCTTGCAATGCATGCATAGAAAAACAAGAAAAATAGATACTCTATACATACCGACGAATCCCATAAAAAATCATATTGTCTATATATACTTGTAGATAGGCTGATACGTTCTCCCCATTAAACTGTTTATTAAAGCATGGATCTAGAGCATGGTATGGAGGATGGAAGATAAAGATAAGGCTCATGAAGACATTGATATTACAATTGACTGTTACAAAAGTGAATTAGGTTTCAAAATTGAAGCTTGGACTCATAAACACAATCTTGTGTAAGTGGACAATCATAGCTAACTTAAAGGACACAAGTGCTATGACATTGCAACTAAAATGAAAGGAAAGTATAATGTTTTATAGTCTTCTAGGTAGGTAGTAATTTCCACCACCGTGCTTATGGGATTCAATCGCTTCTCCTAGATTTCTTGCATTTCCCTCACCCACTACTCCACCATACAAAGAGGCATACAAATGGGTGTGATTTCCAAAACTCTCAACCCCCCTCCTCAATAACAACTGTAAAAAAGCACTAAGTGTACAAAGGCTATCATTAATAGAACCTTGCTAAGTGTGGGCATACTACAAACATGGCAAACATCCATGGATTGTTACAAGGCTCACTTAGTGTGTAGAGGATGTGGTGCATAGGCTACATGAGGAGTTTTATAAGCCTATGAAAGGAACATTAGGGCAAGGTTATACAAGACTTTAAAATTTCTATCAAAGTAGTGTGAATAGAAGGACTGGTTAGGCTTGTCCTTTTGCTCCTAATGGTCTTCTTCTTCTTCTACTTCACCTTCATCATCTTCTTTCTACACAGTTGCAAGGTAGGCCTTCTGAGATCTCATCCTGGCATGACAAAACTTTTCAATATGTGCGGTTCTTTTGCACAAGTCATAAACTAGCTGGTCCTTTTTTCCTTCGTATTCGTTACTAACATACAACACTTGTTCATCTTTAGAAGTACTTGTCTCATCTTTATTTTATATGTTTTTTTCTTATTCTAACAAAGAGATTTGAATGTCAACAAGTTTAGGCTTTGGCATGTTGATTAAACTAGTGGAGACATTATCATAATCTGGAGGCAAGCTTTTTAGCAAAACACCAACGCATACATCTTTAATCCATTTTACTATTGATATTTGCAAGATGGGTTAAGAGACTTTCCATGCAATTCAATTGTATTGTAAGAGATGTGTTAGATCTAATGTCTAATCTAAAAAATTCAATTAATAAACCATACTTTGAGGATTTTGACTCTATGCGCCAAACAAAGTATGCAATCTTTTCCAAGTGTCCTTGGATGTGTCACATCCACCTGGTGGATATACTTGTCGTCAAACTCAAGCTTTATGATGGCTTAAGCCTTGTCATCACTATTTTTCCATGCCACTTAAATACTTGCATCCTAAGGCTTCTTCTCTTGTTCATTAGTGACGGCCCATAGGCCTTTCTTCATCAGGATAAGCTTTATGCATGTTTGATAATAGGTGTGAAACCTGAATCCTTTGAAGTGACATGTCAAAGAGTCTTTGCCCATGCTAGAGTGATTGGAACATCAACAAATTAGCACTAAATTTCTTAGAAGTGAGCTGAATTTGGACACAAGCAATGGCAGTGCAGTATTAACATGAACTAGTTTGTTGTTGTTGCTTGAGCCTTCCAATCTTCACAAATCTTTCTACCCTTGCTAATTTAATGCCCAAATATTCGCTGGGAAATTGAGTAGGAATTCTCAATGCTAGAGTGATTGGAACAGTAGAAAATGAATACCGAAATTCTTAGAAATGAGCTGACTTTCAACACAAGTAATGGCAGTGCAGCATTAAGAGAAACTAGTTTGTTGCTCTTGCTTGAGCCTTTCAATCTTCACAAATCTTTTCCTCCTTAGTAGTTTTATGCCCAATTTTTTTTTGTGAACTGAGTAGAAACTCAAATCAGAGTAACAAGAACTCTAGTAGGCTTGGAGAAGGGAGAAAATGATGGGATTTTGGAGCTTAAAGTTGAAGCAGCTATGGTGGATTACAGTTAGCAGGCAGGTCAACAGGTTTTTTCTCAACTACAACATGTGGGATGGATTGTTCAATGAGTTGCTTAGTTATGAGTGAGCCTATAGAGTGGGCTTTAAAAGCCCTATGACCAGTGGATCAATCATAGAATAGAGATGCAGTGCAGACTATATGACCACCACAAGCGCACTTCACGGCAATGACAACGAATTTCCAAAATGTTGTGCTGGATAGTGACCAGTGTCAGACCATGATGTGACACAGAGGAGTGCCTTGAGTTAAGGAACAAATCCATAGAAGAAATAACTTGAAGATATGCTCCAGTTTGAGAGATCCAGAAGCTCAAAGGAGGTAGGGCACAAGCTAACTATGGTTGTCATGAAAGGAAAAGTGGAGTGGAAGTAAGGAATGAGCTCATGAGCTGACCAAAGATGAAGAGCACCTGAGAGAGAAGTTTGCTAAGTTGAGCCATGCTCACCATGGCTTTGATACCATGTTGTCTAAAGCATGGATTTAGAGTATGGCTATGGAGAATGGAAGATAAAAGCAAGACTCATGAAGACATAGATATGACAACTGACTATTACACAAGTGAATTAGGTTCCAAGATTGAAGCTTTGACTCATAAACACAATCTTGTATAAGTGGACAATGAAACGTGACTAAAAGAAAAAAAGTACTATGAGATTACATTTAAATGATAGGCAAGTACATTGCTTTATAGTCTTATGGGGTGATTGGAAGCACTTTCCACCACTATGCTTATGGGATTCAGTCTCTTCTCGTAGATTGCATGCATTTCCCACATGAGTCATTCTTCAATGTATCCTTCATCTTTTGGAGCTCATGAATCTTATGCTAGATTAGGGGTACCACTGTGGGGTTGGATTGAGTGTCTAGTGGAATGGATGGAATAGAGAGTTCTAGATGCAAGGGGTAGAGTCAAATGAGGCATGGGTCAGAGGAGGAGTTGAAGGGAGTGCTAGGAGTAGGGAATAATGGAGGCTATTGTACTAAAGTTAGAGATCCATGAGGGCCCAAAATAGAGGTTGCAAGATTTGGTGAGCGTAAATTTTTCCCACTAGGATTTCCAAGTAATAGGCACCCATTTGTACAATTCACTAGAGCAAATTGTACTCCAAACTAAATACTGTGAGCTGTCAAGTCGAGGTTTGAATTGTTCATCTTGATAGCCTGTAACATCTTGGAGGGAGTAGATGTCACTACAACAAAAAGGCTCCATTGACGCACTTGTAGACGCAATATTTGAACTGTGTTAAAAATGTCAGGCGCGTTTATTATCGCATCTAAAAGTGCACTTATGGTGAAACTTACACATGCATATAGATGCGCATATTAACGCCTCCGTAAATATATAATCATATTTATAAAAAAGTAGATATATTCATATTCTGTGTCTATACACGCGTGTAACTGCACGTCTAAAAAGGTGTGTACTTTGTAAATTTTTGACGATAATAGATACGCATTTTTCCTGCTACAATTTAGACGCGCTGATAGACATGCAAAACAGAGGTATGAAAAAAAAACCTGAGAGCATGTGGCTTTGCAAGCCACATGCTCTTTGATTTTTTTTCCCCCCCATCAATATCAAATTGTATGCTTAGGGAAAAAAAAGAAAGATTATTTTGAAGATTTTTGTTCTGAAAACAAAACAATGTATGTAAAACATGAAATTTCATATATATAAATGAAACGTTTTTACATGATGAGTTTTAGTGCTTGTGACCTCAAGCATGGTCATGGTCGCAAGCACTAGCTGAAAGTAATACATATCAAAAATGAAAACTACAAGCCAAGGGGAGGCATGTATGCATGCGGCTCCTCTACATCTCCTCAGAAGAGGCATCATCGTCGCTACCACCACCACTGCCGATGCCGCTGCCGCTACTGCCACCGTTACTACTAGTCTCCCTTTGCTATCCTCAATCGCATCAGGGTCAAAGGATTAAGGTATATAAATACCATTAGAAACAATAAATTAGAGTTACCTATACTTTTCATGTAAAAAATAAAACATACCTCTTCTGGTTGTGGAATCCTCATGGCATGATTATATTGCTCCTCCGTGATGAGTCCCTCCTCGTAGAAATGCTGCCAAGTGGACGCCTCGTTATGACCTCGATAGTAGCCTACCTCTCTAGGAGTAGGCATCTTACCAACGATATGATACTACAAAACAATTTGAACATACACTGCAAAAAAAAGGCCTCTTAGATGCACTTTTAGACGTGATTTTTGAATATAGAGAAAATCTTACGAGCGCGTCTACCCACCCATCTATTTGAGCGTCTACAAACTCGCATCTATAATCGTATGTATGAAGAAATTTACACACAGAAATAGATGCGTAATAGACGCGCATATAAATCCGTGAATACAAGTGCATAAAAAACCAAAATTGTCATTGATTTAATTTATTTTGTGCATCTACCAGCGCGTCTACATGGCAAATTAGACAGGCGTATAGACACACCCATAAACGCGCTTTTACAAGAGCCCATGGACGCAAACGCAAAATAAAAAATCTCATTTTTAAAAAAAAATATATTTAATTTATTTTTTTAAATTTGAATTATGTAGCGCGTGTATGAGGACGTGTACTCTGCATTTTGAACGCGCTTGTAAACGCACGTTTTCTGCAATTTAGACGTGTAGATGGACGCACAAAAAAGAACTGGAAAAAAAAACCAAAGTTTTTCCCTCCCATAGACCAAATTGTGCATTTGGGAAAAAGACAATGGATCTGAAAGCACGAGAGTTGAAAACAAATGTCCATGTATTCATTATAGATAAAAAGTATTTACATGGGGAGTTTAAGTGCTTGCGACCTAAAGCATGGCCGCAAGTAGTAGGCTCAAAGATGGATAATAGATATACAAGAAAACAAGGCCATAGAGGAGGTATGGTGCTCCTCTACGAATCTAAAGAAGAAACATCTTCGTTAGCATCACCATGGCTTCTAGCGTCGCTATCCCCCTCCTCGCTATGCTCCACATCGGGGTTCGCCTACACACACAAAAGATCAAGGTTGCTTACGTGGTGGAGAAAAAGTTATAATTAGCTATACTTTTAATAGGAAAGTAAGAAAAGCATACCTCCTCTGGATGTCAAATCCTCATATCCCGGTTGTATTGGTCCTCAGTGGATGAGAACCTCCTCATAGAAGTGAAGCTATGTGGCTACGCGATTATGGCCTCGATGGTAACCTACCTCTCTAGGAGTAGGTATCCTACCAACGACAGTAGTCTGCAAAACAATTATGATATATACAAACAATTATGAGACACAATGTATTAGAACAAATTATATAAAGAATTGAAAGAAATATAAATTTTAAAAAACTAGATATCAAAATATACTTACAAACTCTGCCTCGCACGACTCTCTGCCGCCCGATCCGTAATGCGACGATCCCATGGTTTCCATTTGGATGCGTCGCGCCTCTGCGCGATGGGGACTCTTCACTTTCTCTGTTGCTTTTATATTGGCTTTCTTCCACTCTATGCGGTGGCACATAGGTGGTTGGCTATAGGCTCCATGCTCCTCCTGTCTCCGCAGTGAGTCCCTGGCACGTGTCATGAGGTGGGATCTTTTGTTGTGAAGAAAATCCCTCACTTTTGTGCGTCCCCAATCATCCGAGAATCGCTGACCCTCAGGATTTGAGTACCTCTTATGGATTGCCCTCAACACCTCCTGCCACAAGCCGCTTTTCTGATTTTTGAAGTAGACGAAACAATCTTTATACGTCACATGCACGACGCTCTTCATGTACACCATTACATTCCTTCCTTCATCATCATGGAAGCTGCCACCAGTATCTATAACTCTATAGTACTGGCGTACTGGCTCCTCTATGTGATCTTCTGGTGATGGTGATCGCTCGCCACCTCCTAGGCAACCCCCACACAAGCTTTGTGCTCCCCCTCGACTCTCTCTCGCCCCTCTTTGTCGAATACCCTCTGCCTCGCTGGATGCACGTGCTTCTGCAGATACATGTGCATGGGCTGACACTTATGCTTCAGCCGATGCATGTACAGGGGCTGCACGTGGAGTACCTGCAATTGGAGTTTGGAAAGTAGTGCCAGGCAAAGACGTCAGAGGCGTTCCAGACATGACGTTGAACACCTCGTCTGCTTTGGGAGAGCGGCCAAGGTGTCTGGTCATCTCTCCCATGAAGTCTTCCCTACTAGGAAATACTCCAAAAAATGCATTGATCCCTCTACCGAACAAGCCCAATGTATCATTCATGCGATCCAAATCCGGGTCATTGCTAGATAAACCAAGATGCGACATCTACAAAAAAAACACAGGAAAAAGATAAATTCGTATAATTTCGGAAATAAAAAAATTCCAATATGGCTCATTTTCTATTGTGTTTTGTAGTCCAATAATTCCTTGACTTCTCATTTTCCATTATATCACATTTGTTTGCATACAAAAAATCATATATTACCTTCATCCACACATAAACATTTTCAAAGAGTCATAATCCTTGATCCAATCCAACATTAATGATGGAAAATTATTCAGTGAGCCTAGAATCATTATGTAAGAGAAGGCTTTTGATGCTCACACATTTTCATTTTCTTCAAGTGTATTTTGCAAGCACTTACTAAGGTCCATTTAAGTGAAACAAAGGTGTGAAAATCCCATAGAAAAAATACATAGATGCTCATGGCACTTGAAAGTGCTAATCATCTAGCTTTCTTTAGACATTGAGCATAAAACTTAAGTGCTAATGCTTCTCATTCATTGGCCTTTGAACATTAAACATGGAAATTAATAATAATACTAATTGTTCCTTCCCTAAATTAAGCCACGTGGAGGTGAAAATTTCCATAGATACTATATAGGAAATCCCCCCAAGTCCCACTCTCAAATATGGGATTAATATTTAGCCACTTGGTCAAATCTTTACTCGTTATTTGAAAGTGGAGCTTGGAAGATTCCCAAATTCTCTAATATGGTATCGAAAGTATAATACTACCTAATTCACTACGTTGGAAGGCTAAAGCTTCTAAAAATTTGATCATGAATCAAGAAAATTTGGTCACATTCATCATTGCAAAAATATATTATTGATTAAAAAACTAGATCTACACCCCATGCCCATTGTGTTTTTGTTCTTAGTTTGCTTTAGTTATCAATACAAAGAAACATAATAAGCACAATAACGTTTAGGCAATGAAAATTATTTTTTTGTAACGTGTCCACTAGTATAATCTAGGACATGTCTTAGCAGTCCATCGGAAAGGATGTCTAGAAAGCTCCGCCCGGCACTCCCATGGAATGATACAGGACTTGCGATCTAGGTCTTTCTGCATCTGCCACGTAGCGAAAGTATTCTGGCTGTTCCCACTTAGGATCGACCGAAATTAGGGTTTTCTTGATTGGTCATTACCTAACAGCAACTAGCGTCTGACTCAAGCAAACTACTTTATGCAGAAACACCAGGTTCGAAGCGGATTCACACTGCACTTGGTTCAAGTAGAATGGGAAACGAGAGGGATGCAAAGCTCAACCTCCTGCCATAAGGCATAGTCCCATTCCGTTCCCCTAAAATAGCATAAATCGGGTTAAGTCATAACTCTAAGTCAACGCTTTTGTTGTTCATGTCTTTTGACGCTCATCCTACTGTTCCTTGTGTTTTAAGAAAAGTTCCCGGCCAACCGGAACCACCCAACCGTAGCACAGACCCATGACCCATCCTCCACAATTTCCTTGGTTTGTTTTAGTTATGTAATTATCTAGCACATTAAATGACATATAACAATCAGCTTCTTTAATTAATCCGTTAAGCACTGGTTCCTTCACGTAATCTTATCACGTGACATAGAAAAACAATATCAAACAAGTTCTTTATTAACATTTCATCATTTTATCTTTGAAATACAAGGAGTTCTGCCCGTAGGCTTGTCCATAATCTGCTCGAAGGCTATCCAGTAATCCATAGGGATCACTATTTCAAGCTTCCGCCCGTAAACTAGTATGCGGACCTTGAGATTCAATACCGAGTCACGTTAGCCCCTTGTGTAGGGCCCGGAAGGCGAGGGATTTATGGCCAGAGCCCCCCCTAGTACCCAAGCGTCCTCCTCCTCCAAGTAGCGCTCAACGGAGAAACCTCTCACGGCAGGTTTGGTCCACGTTCTCGGCACGATCAACTACCCCCTTGGTTAGGTTCAGGCAGGCAGTCGGGGGTAACTGAAGCTACCTCTCCCTTCAGGCCTTCAACGTGAAGCATCAGATATCTTTTCATCCTTTAGTTCCTTGAGCAAATAATGCAAACAATGCTTTCTAAACTGTTACAAGCACAATCAATTCCAGTGGTCGTTCATTTGGCCAATTGCTAAGGAGTGAATCTTTCTCTCCGAATGCATCCAGCACTCGATCCGCGATCAATTGCGACTTGATAAGATCCCCAAGGATTTGTTTGTTAACCTTTATGTCCTTGGGTTAGGGCCGTACCCTATTAACCCAGCTTAACGAATACCTTAAGTTCTATTGGCAGTAAATATGTTATTCTAATTTACTGATTGGTCTTTTGCTTCCAAGCCATTATCTAATCCACTTATCTTGGTCACCTTTCCCAAGAAAGGTGCTATATCAGGATGACCACTCATCCTCTTGCAAGATAAACTTGCGCAAGAATCTGGCAATCTCATTTTGAGAAATTTGGCCATTCCCTTGTGGAACCCACAAGGTCATGCAACTCTGCAACTTGTTGCACAAGTGTCACATCTAATCCATGGGACTATTTTACCCATCGAATGTCGTCTTCTAATCACGAAATCATGATTAATAGGAAATAGGGTTAGGGTGTCCTCATATCCAATCTATTTCTGATTGCACTAGGCCAACCTTGTCGGTCCTAGGGTTCCAATTCAAACCGAGTTTCATCCTTTTAGCGAGCGACCCTTAGGGTAACAAACCCTAGATCGTTTCTCGCAAGTATGTCCTATTTTCGCTACATTCAGTGAATGTGGGCAGGTCTTTAGGGTATGAGAGTTTCAACATGGCAATAAGAACAACTAGGTTACGTCCTCAATGTTCTAAATCCTAGTTAGCACTTGCGATATGTTTGCTTTGATTTAACCATTTCTAAGCGAGTCCCTCGCGGTTTAGGTGTTTAGGGTGAACTAATCTACTTGTCTCTGCTTGAAGATTTTTACGATATCATTCTCATAATCACATGATTCATTGCCTACTTATGACTAGATTTACCAACCCTAACTTTCCTGGTTACGATCAGACATAGGTTAAGTTACAACATAGGCAGTCGGGGGTAACTGAAGCTGCCTCTCCCTTCAGGCCTTCAACCTGAAGCATTAGATATATTTTCATCCTTTAGTTCCTTGAGCAAACAATGCAAATAGTGCTTCCTAAACTATTACAAGCACAATCAATTCCAGTGGTCGTTCATTTGGCCAATTGCTAAGGAGTGAATCTTTCTCTCCGAATGCATCCAGCACTCTATTCAGGATCAATTGGGATTTGGCAAGATCCCCAAGGGTTTGTTTGTTAACCTTTATGTCCTTGGGTTAGGGCCGTACCCTATTAACCCAGCTTAACGAATACCTTAAGTTCTATTGGCAGTAAATATGTTATTCCAATTTACTGCTTGGTCTTTTGCTTCCAAGCAATTATCTAATCCACTTATCTTGGTCACCTTTCCCAAGAAAGGTGCTATATCAGGATGACCACTCATCCTCTTGCAAGATAAACTTGCGCAAGAATCTGGCAATCTCATTTCGAGGAATTCGGCCATTCCCTTGTGGTCAACCCACAAGGTCATGCAACTCTGCAACTTGTTGCACAAGTGTCGCATCTAATCCATGGGACTATTTTACCCATCGAATGTCGTCTTCTAATCACGAAATCATGATTAATAGGAAATAGGGTTAGGGTGTCCTCATATCCAATCCATTTCTGATTGCACTAGGCCAACCTTGTCAGTCCTAGGGTTCCAATTCAAATCGAGTTTCATCCTTTTAGCGAGCGACCCTTAGGGTAACAAACCCTAGATCATTTCTCGCAAGTATGTCCTATTTTCGCTACATTCCGTGAATGTGGGCAGGTCTTTAGGGTATGAGAGTTTCAACATGGAAATAAGAACAACTAGGTTACGTCCTCAACGTTCTAAATCCTAGTTAGCGCTTGGGATATGTTTGCTTTGATTTAACCATTTCTAAGCGAGTCCCTCGCAGTTTAGGTGTTTAGGGTGAACTAATCTACTTGTCTCTTCTTGAAGATTTTTACGATACCATTCTCATAATCACATGATTCATTGCCTACATATGATTAGATTTACCAACCCTAACTTTCTTGGTTAAGATCAAGCTTGGCATAGGTTAAGTTACAACATAATTTTCATTGACCCTTCTAAAACATGCATTTCATGATTTATGTTGCTAGGCTTTTGGGGTTTATGTTAAAATGGACCATGCAGCCTTTTCCTAATTTTATTTCCGAATGAATTATTCGTAGGCTAAATGAGCAATACACCAACTTTCGTAACTACTTATGTAATTGATTGAGATTTATGCCATAAAAAAACTAGAGTTAACTTATTCCAATTTACAATCCATGCCACACGCAAATTTCTAGAATTATTTCTAGGCTCTTCTATTTTCTATGGGATTAATGACTTTTCCTAATGAATCATTCAATGAAGATTTTTCTAAAAATGCAACATGGGATTAATCTTTCCATGCTTAATCAAAGGTGCACTTTAATAATTTTTTACCTTATAAGGATAGGCAATAGGTGTTCTAGGCCATCACTTTGATATGCACGCAAGGGAAACTACTAATAAGGTCATGAGATGCATAGATAATTTACGTTATTTTGTTCATCATGTTGGAAATACCAATGACCACTTCATGTCATGAGCTAATTATTTCAATAGTCAATCTATTTCCAATTGCATCTAGCTAGGCTAGGTGAATTTGACATGCGTAGGTGCTTCCTAGTCCATGAATTTATGGTGCATAATGCCTTACTTTTGCGACGAATCAAAAATTGTAAAAACCTGGACTTGTGGGCTCAAGGAGATATCCACATGAATGTTGGGACAAGAACCTCCCGCGCAGGCCCGACTTGCAACCTCTTGGGCCATTGTGGGCATAATTTCGGACTTCCAGGTTGCCTTTGTCTTTATACGATTCAGTGAATTTTCTCACCTTAGTACGCAACCTCAAGATCTTTGCCTTTCTCCCTCATATGCAGGAGATACCTTCGCGGAACTTCGGATCTTTAAAAGGTTGGGCTTGTGAGACTTGGGCTTATGGGATTTGGATGTATGGATTTGGAGTTTTTCGAGGGGTTTTTCGGAAAGGATCTTACGAATGGTGCTTGTGGGAAAGGAAGCTTTATGAGCTTCTTTAGGGAAAACTGGGGTGAAAAGGCATGGGTTTACAGATGGCTTGTGGCCTTTGGAACCTATTAGCGAAAAACAAACCTGTTGCGAATAAAGTTGCGAAAATTAGTCCTATGGGAAAATGGGCTTTAAGGGAGGGCTTTTAACTCCCGAGATAGACCCCATGTGCACAAGGTCTTAGGCCTTGTTTCTTTCAAGAAGCTTTCAAAGCTTAGGAAGCTTCTGCTTCCCCAGAAAGCACGTGGCCAAGGGGATTGATTAAGGATTAAACTATTGGGAGATGATATCGAATGGAGGAAAAAAAAAGATGGACTTGTCAGGGAGATGGTGGCGGCTGTCGGCCCAGCCCGGCGGCCCTTCACGACTGGCAGCGGGTTCTTCTGCAGCGTGGCAGCGGCCCCTTCTGCAGCATGGCAGCGGCTTCCTACTGGACGGGAGCCTCCCACGGCATCCTCAACTTCCCTCTGCTCCCACGCTGCACAACCCTCTCTTTCCTTTCTCCACACAACTTCCAGCCTTCCCACCTCCCCATTTCCTCATGGCATTAGTGGCACCTTCCCCCTTCACAACACGGCGACATCACAGTCTTCCCCCTCTCTCATCACGCAGTGTGGCCCTCTACGTCCTCCTCTTCACGACAATTTCTTTCACATCGGCCTTTCCACCTCCCCCACTTTCCTCACGGCATCAGTGAGGGTTTTTATAGGAAGAGGGGGGGTAAGGCTTTCTTACCACGTAATTGGCTTGCGTGGCTATCCCCTCCCTGCCACCTCTCTCCTTCCATTTCAGTCATCCCCTTCCCTTAGCCACGCTTCGGCTGGGGAAAGGAAATAAAAAAAATTGGCACTAATTATGACATTAATCTCTTGACCTCCTTTCACGAGGAGGTTCTTATGAAGCTATGCGGGTTTCTTAGTCCAAGTCTCGATTGGCCAGTGGAGAGTGTACTATTTAAAAATTGCACCGTCCATGACCACAATGCCGGCATTGTCATTTGCTCGAGACTTCACACGGCCTCATAATATTTTCAGCAGAAATATTACATTTTTATCAGAGCTGCTGGAGTGTGTATAACCGTATCTAAAATGCAGGATAGACGTGCTCTTAGACGCGTCCCTAAAGGCAATCCTCTGGTTAGAGCGCATGTATATCCGCATCTGAGATGTAGTATAGATGCGCTATCAAATGCGATTTTAGGTCAATGCTTCTGGCGTGCTTGTATCCTCACATGTGGACTGCAGAATATACGTGCCTTGAGATGCGATTCTGAAGTCAAAGATTCTAGGTAGGGTGCGTGTATTTGCGCATCTCACATGCAAGATACATGCGCCTGGAGATGCAACTTTGAAGTCATTTTCTTCTGTGCAGAGCACGTGTATTCTCGTGTCTTCGACGTAGAATACATGCGCTCTGAGACGCGGCCACAGACACAATGACAGCAAACATAGCTTTGCGTCTATCCCTGCGTCTATATACTGAATTGTAGATGCGCTGGCAAACGCGCTCAATCGGCTGATTTCAGTCTGACAACTGCCATTCATGATTTATTTGTGCTATACAAAATGCAATCATAGATCCTAATACATAGACAAAGAGAGAAAGAGAGAGAGAGAGAGAGATAGAGAGAGAGGACTCACCTTGGGTGTTTGCTGTGGCGGGTGGTGGCGCTTCTTCCTTCTCCCTCTTCCTCTCCTTGCTGAGTTACTCTCCTTTGATGCTTGCTTGCTGCTTGTTGTCTCCTCCCTTTGCTTCTTCTTCCTCTTGTTCTCCTCTCTCTTGTTCTCTCTTTCTTCCTCTCCTTGGCTTTCCTTTTCCCCCTCTTGTCTCTTTGAAATGAAAGAAGAGGTGAGTCATGAGGAGGTGAGGCATGAAGAGACTGCATGTGGGCTAAACTCGAGCTTCAGAACCGCAAAAACACAGGAAAGCAAAGGCGCAGTTTGAAAAGAAATGATTTAAGTATCTTTTGAATTTTGACGTTTAAGTCTATTTTTGTGTGTATATCAGCGTGTAAGTTTATATAAACGCGCATATAGACACAAAGTTAGATGCATAAATAGACGCAAATTTAGACGCGTAGGTAAACGTAGATATAGATACGCATTTAGCTTTTATCATAATTTTTTGTTTTTTAGATAAGTTTTGATAGTAAGTTCTTATCATAAGTTTTTATGTATTTATGATAAGTTTTGTGTATTTAAAATTGAGATCTTAGAATAATTAATACGCCAGCTTGAAGTTTTTATGTAAACATATGAATGAAAAATATTTTGATGTTGTCATGAATTAGGTTTAATCATGTCGTCGTCATCACCTAGTGCAATGCATGTTGATGAGTCAACGAGCACATCCTCAAGTGAGGATGAAACATTACGTCTTCATAATCGAGATGCATGGCTACGATAAAAAATTAAATGCATGTGTGATCGTTGTCGAGGGTGTATTTTTCGAGCATGTCGAGTTGCAATGTCACACCTCAACATGTATGGACAATGGGACCGAGAAAAATCACCGGTATTCATTGTTTTTTTTAAACACTAAGAGTGCTAGTCTATGTTACTTAATACATATCAACGTACATGAGACTCCCTTTTGTGGTTGAGCAGGATGCGGTGCCGCATCCTCAGATGCTCCCTCCCGCGCATCGAGAGGCTGCAAAATGTCAACGCGAGGAGACAGAGTCTTCAAGAATAGTGGAGACTGACGACCATGATAGTAACCCTCATGAAATGCCCCATCAAGTTGTAGAGGATGAGATTTTGGACAACATGGTACACCATCTATTTTTGCAACCGGTTCAGGGAGAAGGTCACTCTACGAAGCCAGATGATCCACTATACGTAGCGTCATCTACTCCATTGTATGAAGGTTGTATGTACTCCATTCTTTGTGCGTCCCTCGAGATACTTAACTTGCAAACAATTTATGGATGGAGTAATGTCAGTTTGAATGCGTTATTGAAGCAGGTATCAATTCAGTTTGGCTTATGAATCATAATATTAATTGTTCTATTTTGAAATCAGACACAAATATATGTTGGTGGTTTTTTAACCCACTTTTAAAAATATATGTAGGTTATTATCACAAATGCTTCCAAAAGGAAACAAATTGCCAACTAAGAGAGAGCAAGAAAGACATTACTTGACATCTCTGGGAGGCCTCGATTATGTCAAGATCCATGCATGTGTCAGTGATTGTGTCTTATTTCATGGGATTCATGAGTTCGCATGAGAGTGTCATGTTTGTGGTGAATCAAGATACGAAGTGGAGATGAAGTCAATGGATGTGCCTCGTAAGGTTTTGCGACATTTTTTGATTGTTCCACATATTCAACTTATGTTCAAGTGTAGGTCTATTGGAAAGCTCATGTCATGGCATGCTAGTCATCGTTCAAGTGATGGAAAATAGAGGATCCCTGCAGGCACAGTGGCATGGCAACATATAGATAATTTATGGCCCGTTTTCAAAGAAGAGCCAAGAAATTTGAGATTTGGTTTAGGTATGGATGGGATCAATCCATTTGGCATCAAAAGAAGAGCGAAGAAATTTGAGATTTAGTTTAGGTATGGATGGGATCAATCCATTTGGCATCAAAAGCACATCATACAGTGTATGGCCAGTGGTATTGGTGAACTATAATATTCCTCCATCCATGGCAATTAAAAAGGCACATGTAATGTTGTCCCTTTGGATTCCTTGAAAGCACAAGGTAAAAAACATGGACATTTACTTAGAGCCTTTGATTGAAGAGTTAGAAATGTTATGGGAAGGTATTGAGGTGCAAGATACAAGCGCATCTGCATCCTCTAGAGATTTCACATTGAAGGCCATGTTGTTGTGGGCCATGCATGACTTTCCAGGATACGAAGAGTGTTCAGGTACATGTATATAAATCTATATTTGAATTTCAAGACTTGAATCAATTGCATTTTATTAATTCACTTGTTTGTTCAGGTTTAACCACATCAGGATATCATGCATGTCCTATTTGTGGTCCCTCTCTAGTTTCCTTTAGGCCGGCACGCTTAAAGAGGGTTATCTACAACAATCATCATCGATTTCTTCCTATTGACCATCCCAAATATGTTCTCCCTACTAATGGAATGACTCCACAATCTCTAACCATTCAAGATTGGAAGGAGAGATGGATTAATGCCGATAGCCACCCTCCACTCAGCATGAGTCGGTAAGAAGTGCATTTCTCTCGATTGACTTTAAAGTATTTAGCATGATGAATTGTTTACACAATATATTGTTTGTTTGTTAGGTTCTCTATATTTTTTCGTCTTTCGTATTGGACTACTCAAGATCAATCACTTGTTGGATCCCATGCACATATTCAAAAATGTTGTATCTACATTATGGGATCACTTGATAGGGGCTCGTGATTCAGTCAATGTAAGGGAGGATTTACGTAACATTGGTCGCATGAGACGAGCCTGGCCACACATTGGTCCGAGAGGAAAGATTGAGCTACCCCATGCACCTTGGATGTTGTCAAAGAACGAGGAAAAAATAGTGAAGGAACAAATATGTAGCTTTCGAACACCCATAGGATGTATGAGATGTCTCAAGGGAGCCTTCATAAAGAAAAAGAAAAGAGGTGTGGAGCAATTATCTGGTTTGAAGTCCCACAATTGGCACAAAATGATTCAAGTAAGGGTATCTCTAACCATGAATATAGTAATTAGTGGAGTAACTATGTGTAAACTTTGGGGTATGATGACTTTTTCCTCAACTAATCATTTGATCTATGAATATTGTTTACATTCAGTTCGTACTTCCTACTAGCATATCCCATTGTGTATCCAAAGATGTACGTGATATCATTTACAAGATGGGAGAGCTTGTGATGTGTGTATACATTGTATTTTTTCATTATATATCTTTGAATTTCTACACAAAAATAAACAATTCTCAAATACATCCTAACAAATACGTGAGCTCGAAGGAAATTAATCCAAACACATTGCAAGATGCTCGAGTATTATCTATTGAGGTGGTTTTTTTTGTGGAGGAAATTTTTCATCGATCCATTTTGACTACTCAATTATATTTACTCGTACACTTGATTGATGAGACCGCACTTTGTGGGGCAGTTCATGCAAGGTGGATGTTTTTTCTTGAGCGCTTCACGAAAACCTTGAAAGGTTTTGTGAGGCAAAAAGCACGGCCTGAGGGAAGCATGGCTGAGGGTTGGTTAGTGCAATCATCCCTTGTTTATATCTTTGAATATCTTGCTAAAGTGGATTCCTCTCAACCACGACTATGGAAAGATGATGAAGACTTGAGGATAAACTCTATAATATCTAAAGGAAAAGGAATGCGTAAAGTGCTAACAAAAGAAAAACTTTGTAAGTTAAATAGTTTTTGTGTGCTCAATAGTGATGTAATGAGCAAATGGGTTACACTATATAATGAAGCAAGGGCAAGAAGAAAAAACAAAAGACAAGCATTTCGCACCAGATATGGATGTAATGTCTCATTTCTAGATCATCTAAATGCGCTCCCACGTCATATTGATATAGATTGGTTACATGAGGAAATGGAGAGAATGGAAAAAGAGGAGGAAATTAATATATCTCAAGAAGAGTCGGAATACGCACAAGGTTACTTATCAAAGGTGAGACATACTATCAATTAATTTGTTTCTATAAGTAATATTTTATATAAATATTTGACATGTTTGATCTTAATTCTTTACTACTAGTGCACATTATTCAATGCTATTTGGTGTGAGGGTAAACATCTTCGAACTCAACGTATAGATGAAAAGAGAAATACCCAAGATTGTGGTGTCCTTGCTCACTTTGAGGATGCCAATGGTACCGTGGAAGGTTATTGTGGCTTGATCCAAGATATTCTGAAGCTTGACTTCAGAAAATTCTTTATATATGTATTGGATGTGAAGTGGTTTAAAGAAGTGGTAACAAATGGTGAGCATTGCACAATTAGACGTCATCCAAGTGGTTTTGTAATCATTGGCTCTATAAAATTTCACCAAAACAAGAATGACACATTAGTACTACCTCAACAATGCGAGCAGCTATATATGCAAAAGCTAATTTTTTTATATGTATACATGTGATGCATATACATAATATAATAAGTATTTAAGTTTCTTGCTTTTGTTTTTCAAATACAGGTTATGCATCATCCAATGGTAAACAATAACCGATGGTGGTATGTCATCCCTATATCTAATCGTTCAAGACCAATATATGGTAATATTACCAACATAGAGATATCAGATGACAATCCAACAATGAATGATGATGTACATGATGACACCATAATGGATGACATGCGTGATATAGTATAAGATGAACGTTGTGAGGATGTTCAAGGAAACGCAGAGGAGGACAATAATGTGATTGTTGATGATATTGATGAAGTTATTGAGCAATATAGCAACACATTTGATAGTGGGATAGACTTATTTGTTTCGTTACCTCTTGGTAACATAGACCTAGAAGTAGATAGTTTAGCAAGGGCTGATCTCATTGAAGATGACATGGAGAAACTACCATTCATTAGAGAGCAATGCAAAAATAATTATTAACTCTGGTTTTTTTATTATATTAAGTCCAATTTCAGGTGGTTAAATAATTACGCGTCTAAAGATGCATCTATATTTGTGTCTATTTATATAGATATAGAGACGCAAAATTCGTGTCTATTTACACGCTCTTTTACACGCACATATAGATGCAATGATAGGCACGCCCGACTTTGCGCGTCTAACATGCGCGTATATGCCTCGTTTCTGTTGTAGTGATACAACGTATTAGAACACACTACATAATGAATTGAAACAAATTACAAAATTTAATTTAAAAAAAGAAATCGAATAATACTTACAAACTCAGCCTCCCATGACTCCTTGCCACCCGATCCATAATGCGACAATCCCATGGTTGCTATCTGGATATGTCATGCCTCTGCGTACTGGCGACTTGTCCTTTTCTCTGCTGCTCTCTTCTTGGCCTCTTTCCACTCCCTGCACGGTGGCAATTGGGTGGTTGGCCATATCCAGGGCACCCTGCTCTTGTCTCCGCAGTGACTCCTTGGTGCGTGCCATAAGGTGAGACCTCTTGTTATGAAGCACGTCTCTCACCTTTGACCGTCCCCAATCATCAGAGAATCGTAAATTCTCGGGATTAGGGTACCTTCTATGTACTACCCATAGCACCTCTTGCCATAAACCATTTTTTTGCTGCTTGAAGGGAATTATACAATCTTTGTATGTGGCATGCACAACACTCCTCAAGTAGGCTATCAGTTTCCTCCCCTCAAGGTTATGCAAGATACCACCAACATCAGTGACGACAGAGTAGTACATTTGTGGAGGCTCACCTTTCTCATTTCTCGGTGAGGGTGATCGAGAGCCACCTCCTAGGCAACCCCCACAAAGCCCTCGACCTCCTCATCCTCCCGCATGACTCTCCCTCCTCCCTCGACGAGCACTACCCTCTACCTCACTCGATGCACTTGCTTCTGCAGATGCATGTGCTTTGGCCGATCCATGTACTTCAGCTAATCCCTGTGCATCAGCTCATCTATGTGTATGCATAGTGCATGGAGTACTTGTTAGTAGAGGTGTACTAAGGTTTGGTCAGCCAAGGTTTGATGTTTGTGCGGCAGTGCTAGGAAAAGGTGTCCCAGACATGACACTGAAAATCTCCTTTACAGTGGGAGGGCGACCAAGATAATTGGTCATCTCTCCCATGAATTGCTCATTGTTCGAAAAACCTCCAAAAAATCTACTAACACCTCTAGAAAACTCCGCTAAGGTGTTGTTCATGCATTCCAACTCAGGATCAGTGCTAGAAGATCCAAGATTCCACATCTACGCAAGCAAAAATCCATTACTATCATGTGTAGATAAAACATATTACATGATGCGTCTATATCTGCATCTCTGTGCGCATCTGTCAGTGCGTCTATTCCTGCGTCTCTACCTGCGTCTACACTGTTATCTAGATGCGCTGGATAGACACGCAGAGTCGGACCATAATTTGCAAACTATTATAAAAAATGCACAAAAAAACCTCCATAGATGACAGTCTATAGCATGTAAAGAGAGAGAGAGAGAGAGAGACAAACAGATAGAGAAAGCAAACAAGATTGAGAGAGAGAAGAAGAACTCACCTTCTTTGCTTGTTCCGATGGGTGGCGGCTAGGTTGCACGCTCCTTGTCCTCCTTCTCCCTTCCCTTGGTAAGTTTCTTGAATCTTCTTCTTTCCTTGCTTTTTGGCTCTTATTCTTTACTCTTTGGCTCTTCTGTCCTCCTGTCCTCTTTTTACTCTTATTTCCTTCCCTCATTATCTTCATGAAGTGATAGATAGACATGAATAGTGATGTCGAGCTCGAACTGCAAAAAACGTGCAAAAAATGCAGGAAATCACTGGTTTGAAAAGAAAGCCACAATTTTTCTTTAAAAAATTTATATTTTCATGGTGCGTCTATAAGCGCGTATAATTGAGCATGTATATGCACAGATATGACATATTACACGCGCTGATAGGCACGCAGTTACAATTAAACTGATTAGATGCTAGCTTTTGGTTGTTTTGGGATCAACATGACTTTCCTAGTCTTTCAATATCAAAATGTTTGCCTCCATGTTATAAGTATCAATGCATTTATATACCAAATGACATATATACCAAATGAAATCATATATATCCTTATGATTCAGGTGTAATTATGTCATCATTTTCTACTAGTATGGGATATGCTGAGTCAACAACCAGTACATCCTCCAGTGAGGATGAGACATTGCATCTTCACAATCGAGACGCTTGGCTACGACGGAAAATCAAATGTATGTGTGATCGTTGTCGAGGCTGTTTTTTTCAAGCATGTTGAATCACAATGTCACACCTCAGCATGTACGGAGAGTGGGACCAAGAAAAAGAACCAGTAATTTTTATTGCTTTATTTGCACAAATATTATTGGTCTATGTTGCATCTTTACCATTAAACAAAACCTCCTTTTTTAAATTGATTAGGATGTGGTACCACATTCTTAAATGGTCCCTCCAGGGCGTGGAGAGACTACGAAGCATGGACACGAGGAGACAGAGTCCTGAAGAAGAGTAGAGACTGATAACGACGATAGCAGCCCTCTTCAAATGCCCCATCAAGTTTTTGAGGAAGATATTTTGGACAACATGGTGCACGATTTATTTTCCCATGAGGTTCGGGGGAAGGGCGTCACTAGAGAGATAGATGACCCACTACACATAGCGTCGAAAACTCCATTGTACGAAGGTTGCATCTACTCCATTCTACGTGCATCTCTCGAGATACTGAACTTACAAACCATTTATGGATGGAGTAATGCTAGCTTGAATGCATTATTGAAGTATGTATCATTTGATATTAATTCATAAATGCTTCTAGACAATACTCGCGGTTTGTTAACTTTGTACAATTAGACGTCATCCAAGTGGTTTTGTAGTGATTGACTCTACAAAATTTCACCAAGGCAAGAATGACACATTCGTACTACCGCAACAATGCGAGCATGTATATTAGAAGCTATTTATTTATATATATATTAATTCTTGATACATTATCAAAATACAATAAATATCTCAATTGCTTACTTTTCGTTTTTTAAATGTAGGTTGTGTATCACCCAATAGTAAACAATAACCAATGGTGGCACGTCATCCCCATATCTAATCATTCAAAACCAATATATGGCAATGCTACCAACATAGAGATAGTTGATGACAATCCAACAATCAATGATGATACAATCAATGATGATGCACATGATGATGCCATGATCGATGATATTCATGATGCAGTGTAAGATGATCCCCGTGAGGATGTTCAAGGAAGTGCAAAAGAGGATAACAATATAGTTGCAGATGATGATAAAGAAATTGAGCATAGCAATCCATCTGACAGTGGGATAGACTTATTTGTTTCATTGCCTATTGGTAACATAGACCTAGAGGTAGATAATCTAGCAAGGGCCGATCTCATTCAAGATGAGATTGATAATTCATTGTAGCATATATAATTAGCTTTGAATGATTGGATGTATATTTGTAATACTTAGAAAGAAGTAAAGTTGGTAATGTATTCAAAAAAATACTAGCTGTTAAGATGTTTGGTCATATTTAGGGACTTTATGAGAAATGAAAAATATGTGCGTTTATTTTCACATCTATAGGCGTGTTTAAAAGCACGGGTATATAGACGTGTTCTATATACTAGCGCGAATAGACACGCTGATAAACCCGTCCGCTATTTCGCATGTACAGTGTGCGTCTATAAGGCCTTTCTTTTGTAGTGTGTGCATCATGTGCTTAGATATTAGGGCCTCAAATTACATTAGTATTTCCTTTAGGTGCTTCACTTTGGCATGGAACTTGATGCTAGTTACTTTCTCTTCTACCTTTGTGTGCTACCTAGCCGTGTTTTTGTCTCTATATGCTCCATTTTGCTGTACTTAACCATCCCTATGGGCACTCATTGCATGTTTTATATATCCATATGTAACCTTTTTGGCTATATTTTTTTTACCTTTTGTGACTTTTTATTGTAATTTATTAATTCCTTACCATAATTTTCAAATAAAAAAAGTTAACATATCCTTACATAATATATACCAAATACTAGTTTGATCACAAAATTGATCATAAACTAGCTTTTAAGGGTTCATAAAATGCATTTATTAGAATTAGTCATTATGAAAATTTATAAAATATACTCAAGCTATATGAATTTCAATGGTATAATTTAGAATTTTTATAAATAAAACTATGATGCACAAGCTATGGCGCATGCTTCCTAATAAGGTAGTTGTTGAAGCTTATATTAGAGTAAGCCTTTTATGGGTCCTTAAACATAAAAATTGAGATAGAAATGTAGGAATACATATTTCGACCATCATACTAATGTCTTAAGGCTCCCTTCCATTACAATATTGATCTTGATATTGTACTATTTGATGATAGTGGATTATATCATTACATCTTTTGTATCTAATTCATGTTCAATTATTTTCTCATCCATTCGTATAAAGCATATCAAGTGTATATGTAATACACATATACACGCATATATATATACAAATTCTAGAGATAATAAGAGACAAAGACTCAAAAGTTACCACTTGATTGAAATCATATTATGCTATAACAAAGACACAATAAATATGAGCTTGATTTGTATTTGAAATGGGTAGATACATTGAAAGGAAAAAATATATTGCATTTTCATGGCCTCAACAAAACTCCAGCATTATTTGCATGATGATGTAGTTAAAATCATACTTTTTTATGCTTGCATCTATACAAAACATATTTCATTTTCTTTTATAAATTATATACATTTATATAAAAATGTAAATATATAAGATTTTTAGCTAGCTTATAAGTGTCTTCTGCTCATCATCTCAAAATGTCAAAGTTGGAGTTTATCATTGGTTTCACATTTGTGGATGCATTGCTATAATGCACTAGTCATGTTCCTGAAGTAAACACAAGAACACAAGAAATTAGCATCAAGAAAAATGGAAAAAAAGAGCTTGACAAGACTTTCATTTTAGTAATTATACATGGTAAGAAATATTAACGAAGAGAAAGAATAATGTTCATTTACCTATTCTCAATGGTACCTTACAAATTCATTTAAGATCTTCCAATCATTTTCATCAAATTCATATTTGTTATTGTTACAATTATATGTGAGATTTGTGAGGGCAATGATACTTTCAACATCTACCATATCAAGGTCCATCAAATAATATGTAGAAATCCTTGATCCCTTTTATTTTTGATACCATCCAAGTTGAAATCCAAGTTGAACCCTCTCTTATACTCCACATAGGCACTGATTAGTTTTCTCCTCGTCTTTTGAACTCATCCACCACACATTGGCTGCTTTTTTTCGTCATACTTCTTGAAGAGCTTGCTTTTGATGATCTTGTGATCTTTCCATTGGTATTTTCATATTGGAAGAATGCATCACAATTTGAACCAATTCCAAATAGGTTATCATTTTTTTGAGTTTTATACTTGTCATCTATACTATAGTATACCCCTTATTGCACCCTTATAAGACTATCTTTAGACAATATGATATTTTCACAAATCCACATGTTTCAATCCCATTTGCATGTAACTCTGCAAAACCTGAGGATTGACACTGGTACGTTGGGCTCTTTTGAATAATGGGGCATATTCAATCTCTACCTCAATATGCAGCTCCTTTTTTCCTGTATTCATTTTACTACTAATAGAAATAGGGAGCCTACTTGGTTGTCACAAGAGGTAGAGTGGAGATGCACAGAGAGGCACACAAAGGTGCCAAGGGAAAGCAGGGTGTAAGTAATTCACTTTGTCAATGAAGGTTGCATAAACACGGAGAAGAGGTCACAATAGAGCCATGAGAGAGTATAGATATGGGGGGGAACAGCTCAGAGGGTAGGGATGTCCAAGACTTTTCGTATTTTAGATATTTCTATTTTACCTCCAAAACCATCTCGATTTTTTTTTTTTACTAGTTGGTTTGTTTTTTGACCAAAAGCTAGGATATAAAAAATCTCCAAAATATCTTAAAAGGAACTTTCAAAATTTTATTTTCCTTGTTCTCGATTAAAAAATCAATTACCTTGTATCTACTAATCATTTTCCATTGAAAACGAAGCACCACACTCCCGTAACTAACTCCTTTTTTAATATAAAATTTGGTTGAAAAAGACTTCTTGAATGAGAAGAGAGAAGGAATCTAAGTATATCTTTGTAGATAATATAAAAAAAGGAAAAATGAGATTGCAAAATTGGAGAGACATGAGGATTATTTTACTATTCTTCTCTCCTCTTTTCCTTCTTTTAAGGAGGAGAGATGGGGGGCTAAAAGGCCCATTTGTGAGTTCATTTTTTTCCTGATGGACGTGGCTGAAAAGTTGGTCTAAATGGATCTTTAAAGGCCTACTGCCTCCCTAGTAGTATATGCCTTAAATGAAAAGGAGAGAAGTTCATTCATAATCTAAATGTAGATTACTCAACTATCCAAGAATTAATAATGGAAAAAAAACATATTTTTTGTAGTAATGTTTCTCATTTCTTAGTTATTTGTTAGTAGTAATTTTTTCATAGGGCTTCCTATCCCTTTTCTCTCTTTCTTCCAACCACACCAAAACAATGGTTGATTGTGCTTCCAATCACACTAGGAAAACCTCCATTGCATTTTATTGTTCTAAGTAGTTATTTGACTACTCACTTCTTGCATGACGTTGTGCATATTAAGATATGAGTGTGGTCCAAGAGACTATGTCCATAATCTCTTGAAGATAGTAAGATATGAGTGTCAATATCAAGAGACTATGTTCATAGTATCTTGAAGCTATCATGTTATGCATATGAAGATAGTTCAAGAGACTATGCCCATAGTATATGCTCATTCTTATTGGAGTTAGCATACATAGATAACCACCAGTGTATCACTCAGCACATTATCATTTTATAGTAAGTTATATTAAAAAGTTTCATCATGAACTTCTCTTCTTCTACAACGCTTACACTACAACAGAAACGAGGCATAGACGCGCATGTTAGACGTGCAAAGTCGGGCGCGTCTATCAGAGCGTCTATAAGTGCATGTAAATGTTCGTGTAAATAGATGTGAATTTTGCGTCTATATATCCGCGCAAATAGACGCTAATATAGGCGCGCCAGCAGACACACAATTATTTAACCACCTAAAATTAGCAATTTACATAATTAAAAAACCAAAGTTAATAATTATTTAACCACCTGAAATTGATTCTTGAGCATGCACATGTGCACATGATAAAAACCATAGAATTAAGAATACACATTGAATAATTGAATTTAAAAAATAGAGTTAATAATTACTGTCTCATTGCTCTCTAATGAATGGCAGTTCCTCTAGTTGACAAGCCTGATATAAGTAATTAGCGGCAAGCGATAGAAACCTTACAATTAGTAGCAAGCATTGCAATATGTATCTCGTAATTTCTCTACATACTTGAAGATGATAAAAGATACTTCCTTTTTATTATGGAAAATTCAATTTAGCTTTAAAATTGACTATTGATTCTTGATTATGCACATGTGCGCATGATAAAAAGCATAGAATTAGGAATACACATTGAATCAATAAGCATATTAAGTATGTTATAGTGAATGATCCATCTCATCTTCAATGAGATCAGCCCTTGCTAAACTATCTACTTCTAGGTCTATGTTACCAAGAGGTAGGAAACAAAATAAGTCTATCCCACTATCAGATGTGTTGCTATATTGCTCAATAACTTCATCAATATCATTGACAATCGTATTATTGTCTTCTTTTGCGTTTCCTTGAACATCCTCGCGAGGTTCATCTTGTACTATATCATGCATATCATTCATTATGGTGTCATCATGCACATCATCATTAATTGTTGGATTGTCATCTGTTATCTCCATGTCGGTAATATTACCATATATTGGTTTTGAACGATTAGATATAGGGATGACATACCACCATCGGTTATTGTTTACCATTGGATGATACACAACCTGTATTTCAAAAACAAAAGCGAAAAACTTAAGTACTTATTATATTGTGTATATATATCACATGTATACATATAAAAAAATTAGCCTTTGCATATATACCTGTTCGCATTGTTGAGGTAGTACTAATGTGTCATTCTTGTTTTGGTAAAATTTTGTAGAGCCAATGATTACAAAACCACTTGGATGATGTCTGATTGTGCAATGCTCACCATTTGTTACCACTTCTTTAAACCACTTCACATCTAGTACATATATAAAGAATCCTCTAAAGTCAAGCTTCAGAATATCTTGGATCAAGCCATAATAACCTTCCATGGTACCATTGGCATCCTCGAAGTGAGCAAGGACACCACCATCTTGGGTATTTCTCTTTTCATCTATACGTTGAGTTCGAAGATGTTTACCCTCACACCAAAGTGCATTGAATAATGTGCACTAGACGTAAAAGATAAAAGATCAAACATGTCAATTATTTACATAAAATAAAACTTATAGAAACAAATTAATTGATAGTATGTCTTACCTTTGATAAGCAACCTCGTGCGTATTCCCACTCTTCTTGAGATATATTAATTTCCTCCTCTTTTTCCATTCTCTCCATTTCCTCATGTAACCAATGTATATCAATATGACGTGGGAGAGCATTTAGATGATCTGGAAATGAGACATTACGTCCATATCTAGTGAGAAATTCTTGTCTTTCGCTTTTTTTTCTTGCCCTTACTTCATTATATAGTGTCACCCATTTTCTCATTACATCACTATTGAGCACACAAAAACTATTTAGCTTATGAAGTTCTTCTTTTATTAGCACTTTACTCATTCCTTTTCCTTAAGGTAGTATAGAGGTCATCCTCAAGTCTTCATCATCTTTCCATAGTCGTGGTTGAGAGGGATCCACTTCAGCAAGATATTCAAATATATAAACAAGGGATGATTGCACTAACCAACCCTCAGTCATGCTTCCCTCAGGCCGTGCTTTTTGCCTCACAAAATCTTTCAAGGTTTTCATGAAGCGCTCAAGAAAAAATATCCACCTTACATAAACTGCCCCACAAAGTGCGATCTCATCAATCAAATGTACGAGTAAATGTAATTGAGTAGTCAAAATGGATCGAGGAAAAATTTCCTCCACCAAACAAACCACCTCAACAGATAATACTCGAGCATCTTGCAATGGGTTTGGATCAATTTCGTTCGAGCTCACGTATATGTCAAGATGTATTTGAGAATTGTTTATTTTTGTGTAGAAATTCAAAGATATATAATGAAAAAATACAATGTATACACACCTCACAAGCTCTCCCATCTTGTAAATGATATCACGTACATGTTTGGAGTCACAATGGGATATGCTAGTAGGAAGTACGAACTGAATGTAAACAATATTCATAGATCAAATGATTAGTTGAGGAAAAAGTCATCATACCCCAAATTTTATACATAGTTACTCCACTAATTACTATATTCATGGTTAGAGATACCCTTACTTGAATCATTTTGTGCAAATCGTGGGACTTCAAACCAGATAGTTGCTCCACACCTCTTTTCTTTTTCTTTATGAAGGCTCCCTTGAGACATCTCATACATCCTGTGGGTGTTCGAAAGCTATATATTTGTTCCTTCACTATTTTTTCCTTGTTCTTTGACAACATCCAAGGTGCATTGGGTAGCTCAATATTTCCTCTGGGTCCAATGCGTGGCCAGGCTCGTCTCATGTGACCAATGTTATGTAAATCCTCCCTTACATTAACTGAATCACAAGCCCCTATCAAGTGATCCCATAATGTAGATACAACATTTTTGAATATGTGCATGGGGTCCAACAGGTGATTGATCTTGAGTTCAGTCTAGTACAGAAGACGAAAAAATATAGAGAATCTAACAAACAAACAATATATTATGTAAACAATTCATCATGCTAAATACTTTAAAGTCAATCGAGAGAAATGCACTTCTTACCAACTCATGCCGAGTGGAGGGTGGCTGTCGGCATTAATCCATCTCTCCTTCCAATCTTGAATGGTTAGAGATTGTGGAGTCATTCCATTAGTAGGGAGAATATATTTAGGATGGTTAATAGGAAGAAATCGATGATGATTGTCGTAGATAACCTTCTTTAAACATGCCGGCCAAGAGGAAACTAGAGAGGGACCGCAAATAGGACATGCATGATATCCTGATGTGGTTAAACCTGAAAAAACAAGTGAATTAATAAAATGCAATTGATTCAAGTCTTAAATTTGAAATATAGAGTTATATACATGTACCTGAACACTCTCCGTATCTTGGAAAGTCGTGCATGGTCTACAACAACATGGCCTTCAATGTGAAATCTCTAGAGGATGCAGATGCACTTGTATCTTGCACCTCAATACCTTCCCATAACATTTCTAACTCTTCAATCAAAGGCTCTAAGTAAATGTCCATGTTTTTTACCTTGTGCTTTTCAGGAATCAGAAGGGACAACATCACATGTCCCTTTTTAATTGCCATGGATGGAGGAATATTATAGTTCACAAACACCACTGGCCATACTCTGTATGATGTGCTTTTGATTCCAAATGGATTGATTCCAATAGACTAGCATGCCATGAGATTTCCAATCGACTTATATGCCATTACATGAGCTTTCCAATAGACTTACACTTGAACATAAGTTTTATATGTGAAACAATTGGAAAATGCCGCAAAACCTTACGAGGCACATCCATTGACTTTATCTCCAATTCGTATCTTGATTCGCCACAAATAGGACACTCTCGTGCGAACTCATGAATCCCACGAAATAAGACACAATCATTGACACATGCATGGATCTTGACATAATCGAGGCCTCCCAGAGATGTCAAGTAATGTCTTGCTTGCTCTCTCTTAGTTGGCAATTTGTTTCCTTTTGGAAGCATTTGTGATAATAACCTACTTATATTTTTAAAAGTGAGTTAAAAAACCACCAACATATATTTTTGTCTGATTTCAAAATAGAATAATTAATATTATGATTCATAAGCCAAACCGAATTGATACCTACTTCAATAATATATCCAAACTGACATTACTCCATCCCTAAATTGTTTGCAAGTTAAGTATCTCGAGGGACGCACGAAGAACGGAGTACGTACAACCTTCATACAACGGAGTAGATGATGCTACATATAGTGGATCATCTCGCTTCGTAGAGTGACATTCTCCTTGAACCGGTTGCGAAAATAGATGGTGTACCATGTTGTTCAAAATCTCATCCTCTACGACTTGATGGGGCATTTCATGAGGGCTACTATCATGGTTGTTAGTCTCTACTCTTCTTGAAGACTCTGCCTCCTCGCGTCGATGTTTTGCAGCCTCTTGACGCCTGGGAGGGAGCATTTGAGGATGTGGCACCGCATTGTGCTCAACCACAAAAGGGAGTTTCATATACGTTGATAACATAGACATGCAATCTTAGTGGTAAAAAAAAACAATGAATACTGGTGATTTTTCTCGGTCCCATTCTCCATACAAGCTAAGATGTGACATTGCAATTCGACGTGCTCGAAAAATACACCCTCGACAATGATCACACATGCATTTAATTTTTCGTCATAGCCATGCATCTCCATTATGAAGACGCAATGTTTCATTCTCACTTGAGGATGTGCTCATTGACTCACCAGCTTGCACTGCACTAGGTGATGACGACATCGACATGATTAAACCTAATTCATGACAACATCAAAATATTTGTCATTCATATGTTTACATAAGATCTCAATTTTAAATACACAAAAATCATCATAAATACATTAAAACTTATGATAAGAATTCACTCTGAAAACTTATCTTAAAAACAAAAAATTATGATAAAGCCCAAATGCGCGTCTATATCTGCGTTTAACTACGAGTCTATATTGGCGTCTATATTCGCGTCTATACTTGCATCTATCTTAACAATAGATACACATATACACGCGAAAATAGACGCACACATCAAAATTCAAACCATACTTAAATCATTTCTTTTCAAACTGTGCCTTTCCTTTCCTGCGTTTTTTGCGGTTCTGAAGCTTGAGTTTAGCTAACATGCAGTCTCTTCATGCCTCACCTAGTCTCTTCATGCCTCATCTCCTCATGACTCACCTCTTCTTTCATTTCAAATACACAAGAAGGGAAAAAGGAAAGCCAAGGACAGGAAGAAAGAGAGTACAAGAAAGAGAAAAACAAGAAGAAGCAGCAAGCAAGCAAGCAAGCATCAAGGGAGGGTAACTTACCAAGGAGAGGAAGAAGGAGAAGGAAAAAGCACCACCACCCGCCACACCAAACACCCAAGGTGAGTTCTCTCTCTCTCTCTCTCTCTCTCTCTCTCTCTCTCTCTCTCTCTCTCTGTTTCTCTCTTCCTCTCTCTACTCTGTCTGTTTATTTAGGATTTGTGATTCCATTATGTATTGCATTTTGTAAATCATCAATGGTGGTTGTTGACCTAAAATTGGCCGACCGAGTGCGTCTGATAGCGCGTCTACATCTCAGTGTAGACGCAGACATAAACACGAAAATTGTTTCCTCTCAGAGCGTCTGAGGGTGCGTCTTAGAGCACGTGTGCTGGCGCGTGTGCTCTGCAGTGTACACGCGATGATACACGCGCTGCACAGAAGGTTGACCTGCAGTCTACATGCGATTATACACGCGCATTGACCTGGGATGCGTGTCTGATAGCGCGTCTGTGCTGCATCTTAGATGCGCAGATAGACACGCTGGACGTGTATTTTTTAGAAAGAGAATGAAAGAGAGAGTTTGTATGATTGAGAGAGAGAGAGAGAGAGAAAGAGAAAGAGAAAGCATGGCACATTGGCTAGGAGAAACAAAAAAAATGGTGGGTTACTCTCACATTTTCATTTGCTACAAATATTGCTTAAGTAACATTGTCATTTCATTGATGTATTGGTCAATGTTAAACAACATCACCTAAATAATGCACTTCTAGTCACTTAAGTTGCACAAACCCCATTGTTGCAAGCCATGTACAAGTGATGTATCATAGTGATGTGAGTAGCAACGCAACGTAATCGACATAAAACATCATTAGGTAATAGTGTGACTCAATATTTCCACTTGTTGTGGAGTTGCAAAAGGAGTGGTATGTTAATGCTCTTTTTTTGTGATCCTTGAATGAAGAGCTTAGTGCTTCACGACAAAGAGTATGACCTCTATGTTTCTTTATGATGAAGGCTATGAGTATAAGTGTGCCATTATGTTAAAAGTGGACAATTTTTCTATGTTTACCCTTCCAAAGAGTTGTCCTTAGTAGGGATCTATCCTTTTGCTATGATAGCTATTAATTTTAAAGTATAGTTGTAACATGGATGTGCCATATATGAGCACTAACCTTATTCTACATCTCTTTTGTCTTAAGCCATCTCATCTCAGTCGACTTTTTGAAACAAAACAAACTATTGGGAAGCATAGTGTGTAAATCATTTTTCTAGGTAGTTGAAAAATCCATAGAGAAGTTTAAGGGTGTAATGATATGTATGTGTGGTATCCCATGTTTGTGTTTATCAGTTTTCTTGTTTAAGAGAAGCATTAGCACTTAAGTGTTATGCTCAATGTCTAAAGAAAGCTCTTTGAAAATGTAGGTAATATATGATTTTTTGTATGCAAATAAATTTGTCTTTTTCCTGTGTTTTTTTTGCAGATGTCATATCGTGGTTCATCTAGGAATGACCTAGATGTGGATCGCATGAATGATACATTGGCCTCCTTTGGCAGGGGGTCAATGCATTTTTTAGATGTTTTCCTAGTAGGGAAGACTTCATGGGAGAGATGACTAGACACCTTGGCCGCTCTCCCACAGCGGACGAGTTGTTCAGTGTCATGTCTGGGACACCTCTGGAGTCTTTGCCTGGCACTACTTCCGAGACTCCACATGCAAGTACTCCACATACACGTACTCCATATGCAGGTACTCCACATACACGTACTCCATATGCAGGTACTCCATTTGCAGGTACTCCACGTGCTCCACGTGCATCGGCTGAAGCACAAGCATCTGCAGAAGCACGTGCATCTGCAGAAGCTGGTGCATCCAGCGAGGCAGAGGTAAGTCGACACAGAGGGAGGAGGGAGGATGAGGCTTGTGTGGGGGTTTCCTAGGAGGTGGCAAGCGATCACCCTCACAAGTAGATCACGTAGAGGAGGTTGTACGCCAGTACTATAGAGTTACAGATGCTGGTGGCATCTTTCATGATGATGAGGGAAGGGATGTAATGCCGTACATGAGGAGCGTTGTGCATGCGACGTATAAAGATTTTTTCATTGCCTTCAAAAATCAGAAAAGCGGCTTGTGGCAGGAGGTGTTGAGGGGAATCCATAGGAGGTACCCAAATCCTGAGGGTCAACGATTCTCGGATGATTGGGGATGTACAAAAGTGAGGGATATGCTTCACAACAAAAGATTCCACCTCATGACATGGGCCAAGGACTCACTGCGGAGGCTGGAGGAGGGGTGTGGAGCCTATAGCCAACCACCTATGTGCCACCGCATAGAGTGGAATAAAGACAAGAAGCAAGCAGCTGAGAAAGTGAAGAGTTGCCAGCACGCAGAGGCGAGACGGATCCAAATGGAAACAATGGGATCGTTGCATTACGGATCGAGCGGCAGAGAGTCGTGGGAGGTAGAGTTTGTAAGTATATTTTGATTTTTAGTTTTTTTAAATTTATATTTCTTTCAATTCTTTATATATGTGACTCATAATTGTTTGTTTATCTCTAAATGTTTTGTAGACTACCATCGTTGGTAGGACACCTACTCCTAGAGAGGTAGGTTACCATTGAGGCCATAACCGCGCAACGACATGGCTTCACTTTTATGAGGAGGGTCTCACTGAGGACCAATACAACCGGGCCATGAGGATTCCATAGCTAGAGGAGGTATGTTTTTCTCACTTTCCTATTAAAAGTATAACTAATTATAACTTTTTCTCCACCTTGTCTACGTAAGCAACCCTGATCTTTTGTGTGTGTAGGCAAACTCGGATGTGGAGCATAGCGAGGAGGGGGATAGTGACGCTAGTAGCCATGGTGGTACTAGCAAAGATGTTTCCTCTTCACATTCGTAGAGGAGCACCATACCTCCTCATGAGGCCTTCTTTTCTTGTATATGTATGATATCTCTTTGAGCCTACTGCTTGCGGCCACGCTTTAGGTCGCAAGCACTTAAACTTCCCTTGTAAATGCTTTGATATATAATGAATACATGGACTTTTATTTTCAATTCTCGTGCCCGTAAGATACATTATCTTTTTCCCAAATACACAATTTGATGTATGGGAGAGGGGAAAAAAAAAACTAGATATTATGCAACCACATGCTCTTTGGTTTTTCTTTTCCAGTTCCGTTTTGCGCGTCTATCAGCGCGTCTAAATTGCAGATAATCCGCGTTTATTCGCGCGTCTATAATGCAGACTACACGCGCTTATACACACACTTCATAATTCAAATTAAAAAAAGAAATTAAATATCTTTTTTTTTAAATGACATTTTTTGTTTTCCGTTCGTGTCTATCAGTGCTTGTAAAAGCGTGTCTACCAACGTGTCTATATGCACGTGTATATGTGCGTCTATTGCGCGTCTATTTGTGCATGTAAATTTGTTGATACATGCGATTATAGACGCGAAATGGTAGGCGCGCAAGTAGACGGGCGGATAAGGGCGCCCATAAGAATTTCTCTATATTTAGAAATCGCGTCTAAATGTGTGTCTATGAGGCCTTTTTGTTGTAGTGTTAATTGTGCATTTCTACTCTTAGTGTTCATTTGACATGAACATGTAATAATGATTTATTGAGATGCATGATCCTATCCACTTTGGTTACTTGCATCAGTAGGTCAGTTATTGTTGTCATTGAGTCTCGCCTAGCACCCACCTCCTACATAGCCCAAGAAGCATTGAGCCGTCAAGTTAAGTATCCACACCTCTATAACAAAATTCACATAGTCTAAATGTTGGTCAACAAATTACGTGCACCCTTTGGGTGGAGATGGCTACCACAATTGGCAAGATGGTTGCTAATAGTGGAGATGACTACTAGAAGTGGCAACATACTAGGACTCTCACACTAGAACCACTCCCACACTAGGACTCTCACTAAAGAACCACTTTCATACTAGAACCAGTTCCATATTATGACTCCCATACTAGAAGTACTTCCACACTAGAACCTTAAGATTCCCATACTAGAACCACTCCCACACTAGGGCTCCTATACTAGGAGGCCTCTCATGGTACAAACACTCACACTAGAACCACCCACAACCACATTAGAACTACTCCCTCCCACACTAGGGCTCCTATACTAGGAGGCCTCTCATGGTACGAACACTCACACTAGAACCACCCACAACCACATTAGAACTGCTCCCACACTAGGAATCCCAAACTACAAGAATTCCCACATTAGACCCAATCCCATAGTAGGATTGCTACACTCAAAATGCTCCCACACCACCCTAGCACTCCTCCCTACTCTAATCCCACACTACCACTCCAATATTAGTACCCACACTCCCACACTATATTCCCACTCCTACACTATCTCCCCCATAGTAGGTATCCTACTACCACACTCTACCCCTAACCCCACATTAGGACTTCCATGCTTACACTCCCACACTTGAACTTGTATACTAGTACTCGCATACTAGCTCTCACACATTAGTACTCATACACATCAGCATTTTCACACTAGGACTTCCACACTCTACCCTTACAGCTCCATAGTACACTCTTGAACTTGCACTCCCATACTAATTTCAAATCCCACCCATACACCTCTACTCCATACTTGTCCTATCATTTTTCCATTGGTCCTTGTGCTTCTATATCCCTTTGTTTAAGAAGAACCCTCCTTTTGCTAAGTATAACATTTTTCAATTGATCCTTGTGTTCATGTATCCCCTTGCTTAAGGATAATCCTTCTTTTGGTAAGGATATGATCCCTTTTCCTTAAGGGCACAACATTCTTGGCACATAAGTAAATATGCAAGGGTAAGAGCCTTTCCCATTTGGGAGTATCCACCAGCTATGACCACACTATGATCCCAATACCTTGCAATAAGTGCAAGGTGCACCCTCTATGCACTTGAAACTCTTAAGACTTGCCTTTGGATCATGTGGACCTCGATTCCAACTATAACTTTCCTAGACTTGTTATACAATAACACTAGCATTTTCATATTTAGGTAGAGATTCACCCTTAGGGCTTACTTGTAGAACTTGACACATTTCATTTTAACTAACATTTCTTGCACACAAGTGTGCAAGTGTAGTTACATTAGAACACTCCTAGCCTACTTGCAACTTGCTTTATAGAGTGTGCATATTTAGACAGAATTAGTAGCAAACTTCAAGCCTTTAAGTTTAGGCCCTAGCTACTTGCATTTGGCACACTTGATGACATCTACGTTTAGGGTCCTGACATCCTTACACCTAACCCTAGGTATAATATTCATAGGTTTATACCCCTAGGATTTAAGTCAAACTACATTAGGCACAACCACTAGGCCTGCAATATCACCTAGGTTGTAATCCATTGGGCATCTATGCATAAGTGAGGGAAGTGCAACTAGGTTGTTGACCATGTGTATTGAGACAAATTTAAGTCACTACACATCACATTCAAAGAGAGTACTTAGACCAAAGAATTATATTTGAGCCAAAAACTTTCCATGTCATTAGCTCCAATTTTTCTTCAGCTAGTCTCACTTACTCATTGACTAGTAGATCTTTTGAGAGACTTAATTTTAAGATATTGGCATAGGACCTTAAACCAATGTCAAGAAATACACTTGGTTACTCATTGTTCATTTTGGTTTGAAGGCCAACAACTCATGTACCTTAGTGCCACCAAGGATCAAGCACAATGACATCCTAGCTTGCAACGTTAATTGGATCACAATACCCAAGTATCTAGGAGTATCAAGGGCATAGACCATGAAGATCTATTATTGAATGACAAAGACATATCAAGAAAATCTACGAACAATTGCATCTAGTGCAAGAGCAAAGAGAAGGACACTAAGTCAATATTTTGAGGAGACAAAGTTGGAAGTTCAAGAAACAAAGTTGAGAGACCAAAGAAGAATTGATAAGCTCACAGGTTCAAGAGAGAAAGCAAAAACTCACAAGATCAGATACACCAATACTTATCATTGCAAGGAGAGACTTAGCTATTGTGGTGCGCAGATCGGACGCAGGTAGCTCACGTAGTGAATTCCCAAAGGTCCCCAAGAACAAAGCACTCTACTTTTTAGCACAAAGACCAATGTAAAAGCAAGCACGACATGAGACAAGAGACAAATTGGGTTGAATCTCCCCCATGCCTTGTGTGAGCGCTCCACAAAGCATGTATTTAATATATATTTCCAATCTTTTTGCTCAAAAATAGCCCAATTACAAAAATATGACAAGCTTTTAGCTTTTGAGTTTGCTTTCTACCAAAAATAGAAAAATAAAGCTAATGGACGGTGCCCAAAGAGTCTGGCACGCCCAATCTCAATGTCCAAATAAAAATAACATATCCAGGCGCATAAGCGCATACAAAATAATAATAAATAGTCGATGTCTCTATAGACATAATCAAAATATAGGCGTGGCGCCTATCAAAATATAGTCCAAAGATCGGAAACCCGCTAGACTCCAATGCTTTCCTCCGCCACTGCTGCTATCTCTACACATCAACTGAAGCATTCACAATCGTTAGTAAAATAACACAATTAAACCGACAAAAGTGAATACCTAGCAGTCTTCAGCTACATAAATAAATCAACTGGTTAGAAATAAATCCTAACCTTAATTTATTACGAGTGCGCACTCTAAACTCATAAACGTTTATTAATTTAATATGCATTTTGCGGAATCACCCGCTATGGAATCACCCATGTACACACTAAATTAATGAAACGCCCGAAAAGGACAGGCGTCCCCATCAACTTCTCGCACAAAGAATCCTCTTTGCGTATGAGCCCCGGTCATCTAAGTTTACGGAATCCACCGTAAAACCTCACGGAATCCACCGTGGAATATGCCTCCTGGCATCATACCCCCGGGGTGGGATAGCAATTGACCTCAATTGCTATTAGCTCAATGTGGAGCTAACAGAGTGGGGAAAACATTTAAGTCTCTAGCGTGCATCCATTGTGCTTCTTCTACAGGATGGTTCTTAAATTTCACTAGATATCTAGAATACCTTCGGCCAGTTCTAGTGGTCATGTAGTCAGTGTCTATGATGGCTTCTGGTTCAAGGATTTCAGTCTCTTCTTCTAATAAAGGTGGGTTTTCATAGACAGGGTGGATAGGTAATTGTCCTCTAAATGGTCTCAATAAACTAATATGAAATGTATTATGAATTTTCCAATGGGATGGCAGTTCTAACTTGAATGCATTGTCATTAATCTTATAAATGATTCTAAATGGTCCGTAGAATCTAGGGGCTAATTTAACAACTGGATGTCTATCTACACTTTGCAGTCTACGCTTTTCTATTCTAAGCCAAACATAATCATCAACTTTGAAATTCATGGCTTGTCTTTTCTTGTTGGCTTGTTTGGTATATGATTGTTGGGCTTTAGCAATCATATCCTTTACTTCATCAAAAATAGTATTATGCATAACAGCAATATCATCGGCACTTTGTATTCTATTAGACAAAGATGCAACAGGTGTAGATAATCTATGTCCATAAATAACTTCAAAAGGTGCTTTCTTTGTAGATGTGTGCGGTGTATTGTTATAGGCAAACTGTAATAAATGTAAATGAGTATCCCATGTCTGAGGTTTAGAGATAGTGTATGCACGTAAAAGATCTAAAATAGTGCTATTTGTGGCTTCTGTTTGTCCATTTGTTTCTGGATGAAATGCAGATGAAAAATCAATGTTTGTGCCTAGATTTGCAAACAGCGTAATCCAGAAATTATTACAAAATCTAGAATCTCTATCTGAAATAATCACTTTCGGCAATCCATGGTTAGTAAAAACAGTTTTCAAAAATAACTGTGCTGCTTGTGATGCTGTTAAAGTTTTCTTACATGCAATGAAATATGCTTGCTTACTAAATCTATCTACAATTGTCCAAATCATGTCATGGTTAGATTTAGTATTTGGTAAGCCAGTAATGAAATCCATAGATATATGTTCCCAAGGTTTAGATGGAATAGATAAAGGCATTAATAACCCATACTGTTTACCGTGGTGTCTCTTTATTCTTTGACAAATCAGACATTCAGAAACAAAATTAGACACATCTGCATCCATATGCGGCCAATAAAAATCTTCAGTTAACATGCGTAATGTAGAAATGATACCTCTATGACCTTGATATGGGGGACAATGAATTTCATTTAAAACAAAAGATCGGAATGGAATAGTAACACACAGTCTCTTTTCAAAGAACATGAATCCATCATTATATGACAATGAATCAACAGGAATGAAATTATTTTGAACTAATTTTTGCCAATCAGAATGAAAAGTAATATCCTGGTGATATGTGTCTTTCATAGCAATCAAAGAATCAAAAGATATGATAGAAATGTTATGAATTGCAGGTCTTCTACTCAATGCATCAGCAACTACATTTTCTTTTCCAGGTTGGTATTGAATAATAGGATGGAAACTTTGAATGAATGAAGCCCATTTGATATGGCGGTCAGAAATTTGGGGTTGGCTAAGTAGATGTCTAATGCTTTGCTGGTCAGTCTTTATCATGAATTCTGAACCCATTAAATAATGCTTCCATTGTTTCAATGCTTGTACAACTGCTAAGAGTTCCTTGTCATAAGTGGAATATTTAAGCTCAGAGGGTTTCAGCTTAGAACTAGAATATGCTATTGGATGGTTATCTTGCATTAGCACGGCTCCTATTCCTGATCCGCTAGCATCGGTCACAACTAAAAAGAATGGTCTGTTAAAGTCAGGCAATTGTAGGATAGGGGCATTGGTCAATGCACGTTTAAGTAAATCAAAGGATTTCTGCTGGTTTTCAGTCCATTGATAAACAATGCCTTTCTTACGAAGTTTGGTCAGTGGTAAAGCAAGTAATGAGAAATTACGTACAAACTTCCTATAGAAACTAGCAAGACCAAGGAATGAGCATAATTCATGTACATTTTTAGGAATAGGCCAATGCAATATTGCGTCAATTTTCTTAGGATCAACTTTTATTCCTTCTTCTGATACAATATGACCTAGATATTCTATTTCTGTCTTAAAGAATTCACTCTTGTCAGGATTTGCAAACAATTGATTTTCTTTCAGTAATTGAAAAACTAATGATAAATGCTCATAATGCTCTTTTTCACTTTGACTGAACACTAAAATATCATCAAAGAAAACAATCACACAATATTGATATTTTAGAAAAATACGATTCATCATTCTACTGAAAGTAGCAGGTGCATTAGTTAATCCGAATGGCATAACTAAGAATTCGTAATGGCCAAACTGTGTCCTGAATGCAGTCTTAAATATGTCGGATCTATCTAACCTCACCTGATGATATCCAGATTTAAGGTCAATTTTACTAAATATAGAAGATCCTTGCAGTTTGTCCATAAGGTCATCAACTCTAGGTATAGGATACCTATTCTTTACAGTGATCTTGTTTAATGCTCGGTAGTCAATACACATCCGATAAGTATTATTCTTTTTCTTGACTAGGAGCACAGGTCCACCGAATGGAGAACTGCTAGGTCGAATTAAGCCTCTATTTAGTAATTCTTCTACTTGAGTCTGGATTTCTTTTTGCTCTATTTGATTGTGCCTATATGGGGCTTTGCATGGTGGTTGTGTGCCAGGTATTAGGTCAATCTTATGGTCTTCTGGACGTGATGGAGGTAAACCTGGTGGTAGGTCTTCTGCAAAACAATCCTTAAAATATGCAAGAAATTCCTTATGTCTAGGGTGCATATGAGTTTCTTTTGCGTGTAATTCATTCACCCAAATGAGATATGATTTAGTATTCTTGCGTAGTGCACGTTTTGCTTGAGTATGCGAAAGCAGTGGAAACATATGAGATGCATGCATACCAAATAATGTAATAGATTTTCCTTGAAAATTTATATTCATTGTGTGTGTGGAATAATCTATATTGGGATTATGTTGGTGTCTCCATGGCATTCCTAGAATAATGTCGCTAGACTGTAATGGGACAACTAAGAAATTTCTTCTTTCAATATATGGACCAATTTGAATTTCTAAATTCTGAACTTCTTGTGTGCCATTGTACCTAGTACCTAAAAATGCAGCCTTTATGCGATAGTGCGTAGGTACAGTATGCAATTTCAATTCCTTTACCAATTTTGCTGAAATAAAATCATGCGTACTACCGTCATCATGCAATACAGTTCTTTCTTTTCCATGCACCATACATTTCATAGTCAACAATGAATGTAAAGTAGGCATACCTGGTAAAGTGTCGGAAGTAGTAGTAGGATCATCTTCTTCTTCAGTGAAGTCCGGCATATCCTCATGCTCGTCCTCGTCCATAGCTCCAAGGTAGTTGATATGTGCTGATGGCTTCTTTGAATGACAATTTGCTGCGAGATGGCCTGGCTGGTGACACTTGTAGCATACGATAGGCTTGGTTTTGGTCACATTATTTGCAATGGCTGGGAGTCTGGGTATATTTGGATTTACTTGTTGGATAGGCTTAGGATTTGGATTGACAGTGGATGGTAATGCGGGTGGTTTAGGCCAATTCTTGCGGAAAGATGGTGATGAGAAACGACCTGGATTAAACCTTCTGAAATTGGAATTGAATTGTTTAGATCCATAATTACCGTTTGCTTGGAATGGCTGTGGTCGTCGATCTCTTCCACGTAACTTATCTTCAGTGTCGTGAGCTAAGGAGATGGCGTCTTCAAGGGTAGCAGGCTTGAACATATTCACCTCAGCGTAGTAATGTCCAAGAAGTCCAGACTTGTACTTCCGCTTATGTGTCGTCTCTGGTACGTCTTCAAGCATGCGTAGCTGTAAAAGTGCATTCCAAAAACACTCTCTATACTGTGGTATAGGCTCACGATCGCGCTGTTGAAGTAAATCCCATTGTTTGATAGCCTTCTCATGAAATTGCGGTGGAAGGAAATTTTGCATGAACTTCTTCTTAAAATCTTCCCATGTAGCAGGACATTCTATGCTCTTGCGGACGACAGTCCACCAAAGTGATGCTCTATCTATCAGATGATTAGTAACACACTTGATTTTATCTTTCTCAGGATAAGTTTCCTCATGGAAATAGTCATCGAACTGGCTAATGAATGATAAAACAGTCTTTCCTTCTCTTATGCCATTGAAAGTGCGAAACTTGAAACTTCGTTTACTTATCTTGGATTCCTTGCGAATGGTTTGTGCTTCAAGAGTGGCGTCGATGGTATGGCGAATCAAATCTTCAGCTTGAGGTTCTTCTTTATCAGTGGACGCTCCTTGTAGCTTTGTCAATTGTGCTTGCAAGGCTTGCCTAGCTCTTCGCTCTTCGTCCAATTGAAGCATGATAAGATCCAGCTTTGTTCCATGGTAGGCTCGGGTAGGTCGTCTTCAGCCATAGAATCTTCCATATGTGGGGTAGTCATCCTGTAAAACTCAACAAACCTTTCTCACTCAAAATCAGTTAGCTGGATGAGCGTAGCTTGAATTTGGGGTTACAAGGCTATGTATTTTTGGGTATTTTCTTCTTCAATTTTCAGAAATTCTGAAATATTTCTGTCTCCGTTTGCTGAAAGTACTTCAACGAACTTGTAGATAAGTAAAACAGCTTGCTGCGAACAACTTTCCAGTTCAGAATTTTTGCAAACGAACAAGTCTTCTAGGAGTTTTAAGCAATAGTCAGTTCTGATTTAGTCTGACTTGCAGAGTTGCAGACTTAACAGACTTGCAGGGTTGTGAACTTGCTGAACTTAGCTGACTTGCAGAACTTGCAGGACTTGATTCCAAGTGACTTGCTGAACTTGACTTCTGTAGTGCGAGACCCGGAGTATTTTGACTTGTCAGATCTGTGTGACTTGCAGAGATTTGTATGATTTGGCTTAATTAGGCTTGGTGATTAAGCTTAAGAGCTAAATTGGTGGACTAGCAGGCCGCCGTTTTTGAATCGTGGGGGGGGGGCCGTTTTTGATTCCGCGATTTTCGGGGCTGATCTTCTTGCCAACGATTTGAAGTTTATGAAGCTTATAAGCTTCTTAAGCTTAAAACTAAGCTTTTTAATGAAGAAGATTAGAGATTTCTCACTGTTCTATCACGACTTGTTCATGGAGTTGAGGGAGTGGTCCTCCGCCGACAGAGAGTGGTCCTTCGCGATCTGACAGTAGAAATAGGGGTTCTTGATCGCCAGAAGTCTGCCTGTATCGACGGTTCGCGACGAGATTGACTGTAGAGGCCGTTTGTTCCTGGAGCTCCGCCTTCGCCCGAGATTGGTAGCGATTGGAAGCCCTTGATCTCTGCTCCGCTCTGATACCACTGGTGCGCAGATCGGACGCAGGTAGCTCACGTAGTGAATTCCCAAAGGTCCCCAAGAACAAAGCACTCTACTTTTTAGCACAAAGACCAATGTAAAAGCAAGCACGACATGAGACAAGAGACAAATTGGGTTGAATCTCCCCCATGCCTTGTGTGAGCGCTTCACAAAGCATGTATTTAATATATATTTCCAATCTTTTTGCTCAAAAATAGCCCAATTACAAAAATATGACAAGCTTTTAGCTTTTGAGTTTGCTTTCTACCAAAAATAGAAAAATAAAGCTAATGGACGGTGCCCAAAGAGTCTGGCACGCCCAATCTCAATGTCCAAATAAAAATAACATATCCAGGCGCATAAGCGCATACAAAATAATAATAAATAGTCGATGTCTCTATAGACATAATCAAAATATAGGCGTGGCGCCTATCAAAATATAGTCCAAAGATCGGAAACCCACTAGACTCCAATGCTTTCCTCCGCCACTGCTGCTATCTCTACACATCAACTGAAGCATTCACAATCGTTAGTAAAATAACACAATTAAACCGACAAAAGTGAATACCTAGCAGTCTTCAGCTACATAAATAAATCAACTGGTTAGAAATAAATCCTAACCTTAATTTATTACGAGTGCGCACTCTAAACTCATAAATGTTTATTAATTTAATATGCATTTTGCGGAATCACCCGCTATGGAATCACCCATGTACACACTAAATTAATGAAACGCCCGAAAAGGACAGGCGTCCCCATCAACTTCTCGCACAAAGAATCCTCTTTGCGTATGAGCCCCGGTCATCTAAGTTTACGGAATCCACCGTAAAACCTCACGGAATCCACCGTGGAATATGCCTCCTGGCATCATATTGAGAGCTTGATACTCAGATTATGTGCTTAATAGTGCACTACAGTAAAAATTCTAAAAGTCCTAAAGCCTAATAAGTCAACAAAGAGCATATGTTCCCATCCATTTATCTGATCATAATGATTGAGCTACCAACACAAAGGCCAAAGCCACAACTAGTATATGGGATGGATATTGATAAATCCACAAAAGCTTACCTAAGTTGCATTGAATGTAGCATTACTCACATATATCATAATATTCCAATAAAAGGGTCTACTTAGCTTAGCATCCAAACCAATGCCGATGTGAAAACTTATTGAAGATCACCATATTTCCTCTTAGGGTAGATGCAAAATTCTTTAGACTATAGAGAGACTAAAGGCATGCCCATCATTTTCTATGTACTTTCAAATAGAGAGCTTATGGGAAAGGAAGTCATACTTGGGAGACCTTTCAATCATGCAACCCAATTTGAAGTGGACTATGTAGTACACTAGATACAATCGACACTACAATAGAAACGAGGCATAGACGCGCATGTTAGACGTGCAAAGTCGGGCGCGTCTATCATTGCGTCTATAAGTGCGTGTAAACATGCGTGTAAATAGACGGGAATTTTGTGTCTATATATCCATGCAAATAGACGCTAATATAGATGCGCCAGCAAATGCACAATTATTTAACCACCTAAAATTAGCAATTCACATAATTAAAAAACCAAAGTTAATAATTATTTAACCACCTGAAATTGATTCTTGAGCATGCACGTGTGCGCATGATAAAAACCATAGGACTAAGAATACACATTGAATCATTGAATTAAAAAAATAGAGTTAATAATTACTTTCTCATTGCTCTCTAATGAATGGCAGTTCCTCTAGTTGACAATCCTGATATAAGTAATTAGCGGCAAGCAACAGAAACCTTACAATTAGTAGCAAACATTGCAATATGTATCTCGTAATTTCTTTACGTACTTGAAGATGATAAAAGATACTTCCTTTTTATTATGGAAAATTCAATTTAGCTTTAAAATTGACTATTGATTCTTGAGTATGCACGTGTGCGCATGATAAAAACCATAGAATTAGGAATACATATTGAATCAATAAGAAATTTAAGTATGTTATAGTGAATGATACATCTCATCTTCAATGAGATCAGCCCTTGCTAAACTATCTACTTCTAGGTCTATGTTACCAAGAGGTAACGAAACAAATAAGTCTATCCCACTATCAGATGTGTTGTTATTCTGCTCAATAACTTCATCAATATCATCGACAATCACATTTTTGTCTTCTTCTAGGTTTCCTTGAACATCCTCGCGAGGCTCATCTTGTACTATATCATCCATATTATCCATTATGGTGTCATCATGTACATCATCATTAATTGTTGGATTGTCATCTGCTATCTCCATGTCGGTAATATTACCATATATTGGTTTTGAACGATTAGATATAGGGATGACATACCACCATCGCTTATTGTTTACCATTGGATTATACACAACCTGTATTTGAAAAATAAAAGCAAAAAACTTAAGTACTTATTATATTGTGTATATGTATCATATGTATACATATAAAAAAATTAGCCTTTGCATATATACTTGCTTGCATTGTTGAGGTAGTACTAATGTGTCATTTTTGTTTTGGTGAAATTTTGTATAGTCAATGATTACAAAACCACTTGGATGACGTCTGATTGTGCAATGCTCACCATTTGTTACCACTTCTTTAAACCACTTCACATCCAGTACATATATAAAGAATATTCTGAAGTCAAGCTTCAGAATATCTAGGATCAAGCCACAATAACCTTCCATGGTACCATTGGCATCCTCGAAGTGAGCAAGGACACCATAATCTTGGGTATTTCTCTTTTCATCTATACGTTGAGTTCGAAGATGTTTACCCTCATACCAAAGTGCATTGAATAATGTGCACTAGTAGTAAAAGATAAAAGATCAAACGTGTCAATTATCTATATAAAATAAAACTTATAGAAACAAATTAATTGATAGTATGTCTCACCTTTGATAAGCAACCTCGTGCGTATTCCCACTCTTCTTGAGATATATTAATTTCCTCCTCTTTTTCCATTCTCTCCATTTCCTCATGTAACCAGTTTATATCAATATGATGTGGGAGCGCATTTAGATGATTTGGAAATGAGACATTACGTCCATATCTAGTGCGAAATTCTTGTCTTTCGCTTTTTCTTCTTGCCCTTGCTTCATTATATGGTGTCACCCATTTGCTCATTACATCACTATTGAGCACACAAAAACTATTTAACATACGAAGTTCTTCTTGTGTTAGCACTTTACTAATTCCTTTTCCTTGAGGTACTATAGAGGTCATCCTCAAGTCTTCATCATCTTTCCATAGTCGTGGTTGAGAGGGATCCACTTCAGCAAGATATTCAGAGATATAAACAAGGGATGATTGCACTAACCAACCCTTAGTCATGCTTCCCTCAGGCCGTGCTTTTTGACTCACAAAATCTTTCAAGGTTTTCATGAAGCGCTTAAGAAAAAACATCCACCTTACATAAACTGCCCCACAAAGTGCGATCTCATCAATCAAATGTACGAGTAAATGTAATTGAGTAGTTAAAATGGATCGAGGAAAAATTTCCTCCACCAAACAAACCACCTCAACAGATAATACTCGAGCATCTTGTAATGTGTTTGGATCAATTTCCTTCGAGCTCACATATATGTCAAGATGTATTTGAGAATTGTTTATTTTTGTGTAGAAATTCAAAGATATATAATGAAAAAATACAATGTATACACACCTCACAAGCTCTCCCATCTTGTAAATGATATCACGTACATCTTTGGAGGCACAATGGGATATGGTAGTAGGAAGTACGAACTGAATGTATACAATATTCATAGATCAAATGATTAGTTGAGGAAAAAGTCATCATACCCCAAAGTTTACACATAGTTACTCCACTAATTACTATATTCATGGTTAGAGATACCCTTACTTGAATCATTTTGTGCCAATCATGGAACTTCAAACCAGATAGTTGCTTCACACCTCTTTTCTTTTTCTTTATGAAGGCTCCCTTAAGACATCTCATACATCCTGTGGGTATTCGAAAGCTATATATTTGTTCCTTCACTATTTTTTCCTTGTTCTTTGACAACATCCAAGGTGCATGGGGTAGCTCAATCTTTCCTCTGGGTCCAATGCGTGGCCAAGCTCATCTCATGCGACCAATGTTACGTAAATCCTCCCTTACATTAACTAAATCACGAGCCCGTATCAAGTGATCCCATAATGTAGATACAATATTTTTGAATATGTGGATGGGGTCCAACAGGTGATTGATCTTGAGTTCAGTCCAGAACGGAAGACCAAAAAATATAGAGGACCTAACAAACAAACAATATATTGTGTAAACAATTCATCATGCTAAATACTTTAAAGTCAATCGAGAGAAATGCACTTCTTACCAACTCATGCCGAGTGGAGGGTGGCTGTCGGCATTAATCCATCTCTCCTTCCAATCTTGAATGGTTAGAGATTGTGGAGTCATTCCATTAGTAGGGAGAACATATTTGGGATGGTCAATAGGAAGAAATCGATTATGATTGTCGTAGATCATCTTCTTTAAACGTGCCGGCCTAGAGGTAGCTAGAGAGGGACCGCAAATAGGACATGCATGATATTCTGACGTGGTTAAACTTGAAAAAACAAGTGAATTAATAAAATGCAATTGATTCAAGTCTTGAATTTGAAATATAGAGTTATATACATGTACCTGAACACTCTCCATATCTTGGAAAGTCGTGCATGGTCTACAACAACATGGCCTTCAATGTGAAATCTCTAAAGGATGCAGATGCACTTGTATCTTGCACCTCAATACCTTCCCATAACATTTCTAACTCTTCAATCAAAGACTCCAAGTAAATGTCCATGTTTTTTACCTTGTGTTTTCCAAGAATCAAAAGGGACAACATTACATGTCCCTTTTTAATTGCCATAGATGGAGGAATATTATAGTTCACCAATATCACTGGCCATACACTATATGATGTGCTTTTGATGCCAAATGGATTGATTCCATCCATACCTAAACCAAATCTCAAATTTCTTGGCTCTTCTTTGAAAACGGGCCACAAATTATCTATATGTTGCCATGCCGGTGTGTTTGCAGGGATCCTCCATTTTCCATCACTTGAACGATGACTAGCATGCCATGACATGAGCTTTCCAATAGACTTACACTTGAACATAAGTTTTATATGTGAAACAATCGGAAAATGTCGCAAAACCTTACGAGGCATATCCATTGACTTCATCTCCACTTAGTATCTTGATTCGCCACAAACAAGACACTCTCGTGCAAACTCATGAATCCCACGAAATAAGACACAATCATTGACACATGCATGGATCTTGACATAATCGAGGCCTCCCAGAGATGTCAAGTAATGTCTTGCTTGCTCTCTCTTAGTTGACAATTTGTTTCCTTTTGGAAGCATTTGTGATAATAACCTACATATATTTTTAAAAGTGAGTTAAAAAACCACCAATGTCATATATTTATGTCTGATTTCAAAATAGAACAATTAATATTATGATTCATAAGCCAAACTGAATTGATACCTACTTCAATAACGCATCTAAATTGTTTGCAAGTTAAGTATCTCGAGGGATGCACGAAGAACGGAGTATGTACAACCTTCATACAACGGAGTAGATCATGCTACATATAGTGGATCATCTGGCTTCGTAGAGTGACCTTCTCTCTGAACCGGTTGCGAAAATAGATGGTGTACCATGTTGTCCAAAATCTCATCCTCTACGACTTGATGGGGCATTTCATGAGGGCTACTATCATGATCGTCAGTCTCTACTCTTCTTGAAGACTCTGCCTCCTCGCGTCGACGTTTTGCAGCCTCTTGACGCCCAGGAGGGAGCATCTGAGGATGTGGCACTACATCCTGCTCAACCACAAAAGGGAGTTTCATGTACATTGATATATAATTCCCGTTACATAGACTAGCAATCTTAGTGGTAAAAAAAAACAATGAATACGGGTGATTTTTCTCGGTCCCATTCTCCATATAAGCTGAGGTGTGACATTGCAATTCGATGTGCTCAAAAAATACACCCTCGACAATGATCACACATGCATTTAATTTTTCGTCGTAGCCATGCATCTCGATTATGAAGACGCAATGTTTTATCCTCACTTGAGGATGTGCTCATTGACTCATCAGCATGCACCGCACTAGGTGATGACGACGATATGATTAAACCTAATTCATGACAACATCAAATTAAAATATTTGTCATTCATATGTTTACATAAGATCTCAATTTTAAATACACAAAAATCATCATAAATATATTAAAACTTATGATAGGAATTCATTATTAAAACTTATCTTAAAGATAAAAAATTATTATAAAGCCTAAATGTGCGTCTATATTCGCGTTTACCTACGCGTCTATATTAGCATTTATTTTCGTGTCTATATTCATGTCTATCCTCGCGTTTATTTGAACAATAGACGCGCATATACATGCAAAAATAGACGCACACGTCAAAATTCAAACCATACTTAAATCATTTCTTTTTAAACTGCGCCTTTCCTTTCTTGTGTTTTTTGCAGTTCTGAAGCTTGAGTTTAGCTGACATGCAATCTCTTCATGTCTCACCTCCTCATGACTCACCTCTTCTTTCATTTCAAACACACAAGAAGGGAAAAAGGAAAGCCAAGGAGAGGAAGAAAGAGAGAACAAGAGAGAGGAGAACAAGAAGAAGCAGCAAGCAAGCAAGCAAGCATCAAGGGAGGGTAACTTACCAAGGAGAGGAAGAAGGAGAAGAAAGAAGCACCACCACCCGCCACACCAAACACCCAAGGTGAGTTCTCTCTCTCTCTCTCTCTCTCTCTCTCTCTCTCTCTCTCTGTTTCTCTCTTTCTCTCTCTGCTCTATCTGTGTATTTAGGATTTGTGATTCCATTATTTATTGCATTTTGTAATTCATCAATGGCGGTCGTTGGGCTAAAATCAATTGACCGAGCGCGTCTGATAGTGCGTCTACATTTCAGTGTAGACGTAGATATAGACGCGAAAAATGTTTCCTCTCATAGCGTCTTAGAGTGCGTGTGCTAGCACGTGTGATGTGCAGTCTACACGCGATGATACACGCGCGTGGAGAACATTGACCTGGAATGTGCGTTTGACAATGCGTCTGTGCTCCATCTTAGATGCGAATATAGATGCACTGGACAGAAGGTTGACTTTGGGAGCGCGCCTGAGGGCGCGTCTAACCTACAATTTAGACGTAGGGATACATGCGCCAAATCTCCCAGTTCTGATAGTAAACAATATATTTTTGCAATGATGAATGTGACTAATCCCATGTTTCTATTTATCAGTTTTATTGTTTATGAGAAGCATTAGCACTTAAGTTTTATACTCAATGTCTAAAGAAAGCTCTTTGAAAATAGAGGTAATATATGATTTTTTGAATGCAAATAAATTTGTATTTTTCTTGTGTTTTTTTTGAAGATGTCGCATCCCATGATACATTGGCCTCGTTTGGCAAGGGGGTCAATGCATTTTTTGGAGGTTTTCCTAGTAGGGAAGACTTCATGGGAGAGATGACCACACACCTTGGCCGCTCTCCCATAGCGGACGAGGTGTTCAGTGTCATGTCTGGAACGCCTCTAACATCTTTGCCTAGCACTACTTCCCAAACTCCACATGCAGGTACTCCATATGCAGGTACTCCACGTGCAACACCTATACGTGCATCGACTGAAGTACAAGCATCTGTAGAAGCATGTGCATCTACAGAAGCTCGTGCGTCTAGCGAGGCAGAGGGTAGTCGACAGATAGGGAGAACAGAGAGTCAAGGGGGAGAACGAGACTTGTGTGGGGGTTGCCTAGGAGGTGGCGAGCGATCACCCTCACCAGTAGATCATGTAGGGGAGGTTGTATGCCAGTACTATAGAGTTATAGATGCTAGCAGCATCTTTCATGATGATGAAGGAAGGGATGCAATGGCATACATGAGGAGCATCGTGCATGCGACGTATAAAGATTGTTTCATTGCCTTCAAAAATTAGAAAAGCGGCTTGTGGCAGGAGGTGTTGAGGGCGGTCCATAGGAGGTATCCAAATCCTGAGGGTCAGCGATTCTTGGATGATTGGGGACGCACAAAAGTGAGGGATATGCTTCACAACAAAAGATCCCGCCTCATGACACAGGCCAGGGACTCACTGCGGAGGCAGGAGGAGGGGCGTGGAGCCTATAGCCAACCACCTATGTGCCACCGCATAGAGTGGAAGAAAGACAAGAAGAAAGCAACAGAGAAAGTGAAGAGTCGCCAGCACGCAGAGGCGCGACGGATCCAAATGGAAACCATCGCATTACGGATCGGGCGGCAGAGAGTTGTGGGAGGCAGAGTTTGTAAGTATATTTTGATTTCTAGTTTTTTTTAATTTATATTTCTTTCAATTCTTTATATATTTTATTCTAATATACTGTGACTCATAATTGTTTGTATATATCATAATTGTTTTGCAGACTACCATCATTGGTAGGATACCTACTCCTAGATAGGTAGGTTACCATCGAGGCCATAACCGTGCAGCCACATGGCTTCACTTTTATGAGGAGGGTCTCATCACTGAGGACCAATACAACTGGGCCATGAGGATTCGACAGCCAGAGGAGGTGTGTTTTTCTTACTTTCGTATTAAAAGTATAGCTAATTATAACTTTTTCTCCACCATGTCTATGTAAGCAACCTTGATCTTTTGTGTGTGTAGGCGAACCCAGATGTGGAGCATAGCGAGGGGGATAGCGACGCTAGTAGCCATGGTGGTACTAACGAAGATGTTTTTTCTTCAGATTCGTAGAGGAGCACCATACCTCTTCATGAGGCCTTCTTTTCTTGTATATATATGATCCATCTTTGAGCCTACTGCTTGTGGCCACGCTTTAGGTCGCAAGCACTTAAACTTCCCATGTAAATTCTTTTGATCTATAATGAATACATGGAATTTTATTTTCAATTCTCGTGCCCGTAAGATACATTGTCTTTTTCCCAAATGCACAATCTAATGTATGGGAGGGGGAAAAAAAAACGAGAGAGCATGTGGTTGCATGCTCTCTGGTTTTTTTTTTGCAGTTCTGTTTTGTGCGTCTATCCGCGCGTCTAAATTGCAGATAATCCGCATTTATACGCGCCTCTACAGTGCAGATTACACGTGCTTCATAATTCAAATTTAAAAAAGAAATTAAATATCTTTTAAAAAAAAGAGATTTTTTGTTTTTCGTTCGCGTCTACCAGTGCTTGTAAAAGTGTGTCTACCAGCGTGTTTATATTCGCGTGTATATGTGAGTCTATTGCGCTTCTATTTTTGCATATAAATTCGTTGATACATGCGATTATAGATGCAAAATGGTAGACGCGTAAATAGACGGGTGGATAGACGCACCCATAAGATTTTCTCTATATTCAAAAATCGCGTCTAAATGTGCGTCTATGAGGCCTTTTTGTTGTAGCGAGCTTGCCAAGTATCAAAATAGTAACCAATTTAAGTAATGGAAACTTTGTACTTTCCCATAGGGTGAGCAAGACATCTATGTGTGAGTCAAAACAAAATCCTAGTGAGGATAGCCAGAGAGTTCCAAAGGAACTACTTAGGGCACATTAGGACAAAAGAAAACTACATAGTAGGAATCCTCCTAGAACGATAGTAGATACTCCTGCTACTAGGAACAATACAATAACCTTTAAAGCTTTTAGAACTAGAATTATATCCAAAAGGAAGAGGATACCCATTGCATATAATTGGAAGCAACAATGGAGAGGTAGCACCAAGCTGTATGGGTTTCTAAACCGTTACTACATGCTCAAGGGTATTATGTAGGAAAGTAATGCATTTGGTTGCCTAAAGTGCCTGCAGAGCCACCTCCATTGACTATAGCTCGATTCCCATTGAAGTCAAAGAGGAAAATCCAAATAGAGAACTAGGTCACATAGCAAACACTTGAGCAAACAAAAACAAACAAGTTAGGGACTAAAGGCTCTTTCTTGTGACACTTGAGTTTGCAATTCTAGAAGAGAACCTGCTTGAGATGGCTACTAATCCACATAAAGAAACTGTGGTGCTTAGGAAGTTAGAAACCCAAGAGGAGGAAATAAAGTAGCCACCTCCATGTATTACTACTCAATTTAAAAGATAAAATCCAAGGAGGGCATGATGGAGCCATTGAATTTTAATAAGTGACAATGTGAGGCACTTGTTGGTCAGTCCTTTGTCCTCCAAGCTCAAACAAAAGAGCTTGAAGCAGCAGTAAGATAATGCAACTACTCAATCCACTAAAAGAATCCACAAGAGACAACCAAGAAAATATGAAAAAATCAATAACCACCCTCTAATAGTGTTTTCCATGGCAAATGTAGAAACGCTAAATTTGAGACTACTTCCAATCTGTCTCAAGATCCAAGTGTATATTTATCTTTGACTACCAAGATTGACCAACCTAATGAATGAGAAGCTACTACTTTCAATTCCAAGGTGGTGCAAGTTTGTAACGTGTCCACTAGAATCCTCTAGGACACGTCTTGGCAGTCCATCGGAAGGCTGTCTAGAGAACTCCGCCCGGCACTCCCATGGAATGTTACGGGTTTTGTAATCTAGGTCTTTCCGCGTCTGCCACATAGCGGAAGTGTCCTGGCCGTTTCCCACTTAGGATCGACCGGAATTAAGGTTTTCTAGTTTGGTCATTAGCTAGCAGCAACTAGCGTCAGACCCGAGCGAACTACTTTACGCGGAAATGCCAGGTCCGAAGCGGATTCACCCTGCACTTGGTTCAAGGAGAATGGGAAACGAGAGGGATGCAAGGCTCAACCTCTCTGCCATAAGGCATAGTCCCATTCCGTTCCCCTATAACAGCGTGAATTGGGTAATAGTTAATTCTAAGTCATCGTTCTCGTTACTTGTTTTGGAGATGACGATCATTCTCTGTTTGCCGAAGACTTTGAGAAAAGTTCCCGGCTAACCGGGACCACCCATCCATAGGACGGACCCATGGTCCATCCTCCGCACTTTCCTCGGTTTGTTTTAGTTATGTAATTACCTACCACATTAGTTTGACATATAACAAACAGCTTCTTTGATTAGCCCTGTTATGCACTGGTTCCTTCACGTAATCTTATCACATGACATAAAGAAAACAATGTCAAACAACTTCTTTATTATCATTTTATCCTTTTATCTTTGAAATACAAGGAGTTCCGCCCGTAGGCTTGTACATAATCCGCCCGAAGGCTATCCAGCAATCCACCAGGGATCACTAATCCAAGCTTCTGCCCGTAGACTAGTATGCGGGCCTCGAGATCCAATCCCGAGTCACGTTAGCCTCTTGTGCAGGGCCTGGAAGGCGAGGGATTTACGGCCAGAGCCCCCTCTGGCACCCAAGCGTCCTCCTGCTCCAAGTAGAACTCAACGGAGAGACCTCTCACGGCAGGTTCGGTCCACGTTCCCGGCGCGGTTAACAACCCCCTTGGTTAGGGTCAGGCAGGCAGTCGGGGATAACTGAAGCTGCCTCTCCCTTCAGGCCTTCAACCTGAAGTATTTAGATATCTTTTCATCCTTTAGTTCATTGAGCAAACAATGCAAACAGTGCTTTCTAAACTGTTACAAGCACAATCAATTCCAATGGTCGTTTAGCTGGGAAACTGTTAAGGAGTGACTCCTTTTCTCCGAATGCAACCCGCATTCGATCCGGAATCAATTGCAACTTGGCAAGATTCCTATCATTCTTGGGTTAGGGTCATACCCTACCAATACTTTAGGTTTTGTTATGGTAGATTCCAGCGACCATGTCACTTCAGTCTATTGATTGGTCAATTGCTTCCAGGCAAATACCTAACTTTCCTTTTCCTTAGCAACTATATCCCAGGAAAGGTGATGTAACAGGATGTTTACTCATCCTTTTGTAGGTTAACTTAGCCCAATAACTTGCCAACATCAATTCCAAGAAATGACAAAACTCTCTCGTGGACAAATCTCAAGTCTATGCGATGTTGCAACTTTTTGTACATGTGTTGTATCCATTCCACGGGATCATTTCACCCATTGAATGGCGTATTCAGGTTACGGAATTAACTTCAGGCGAGTAGCAGGGTTTAGGGTGTCTTCTTACCCAACCCATTCCTAATTATATTGGTCCACGGTCCTAAGAATTTCCACTCCAGTCGGAGTTTCATCATTTGAACGAATGATCCTTAGGATAAAACCTTAGATCATTTTATGCATGAGCATCCAATTGATTCGACATCTCGTGAATGTGTGTAAGATCTTTGGGTTTGCGGGTTTTGACTTGGCAACCAGTGTAAAACTAGGTCGAATTCTTATTGCACTAAACCCTAGTTAGCACTTGAGATACCTATCATATCGACCCAACCATGTCCATAAGAATCCTTGTGGTTTAGGTGACTTTAGTCAACTCAATATACTTGTCTTGCGTCACGGATGAACCTTTCCTAAAGGTAATAAACTAGATCTAGTGGAGATTAATAGTTACAATTACACCAATACGTGTAAACATGCGATTCACTGCTTCTACGCATCACATGGTTCACAATAACCCTATCCTTCCTTGGTAAGGTAAAAATGCCTGATAACCTGGACACTAACTTTCCTAGGTCCTACTAGGACTTACATCCAATAGTCATGCCTTCAACCTTAGAATCTTATGCTTTGACTCCTAAATGCGGCTCCTAATGAATGACATTATTGCATGATGACTATGCAATACGCAACGTTCTCCTAGCTACAATGAAGCTAATACAAAACTACAGCTAGTGATAATTTATTCCATTTTACATGCCACTTGCAAGCCCATAAGATCATTTCCGTACTCTCTTCTATTTCTTTTCGGATAATATCTTATGGGTGTTAACTTTTCCTCATGAAATCATTACGAGGAGGATGTTGCCTAACATGTGGCACATACTTATTCCTACCATGTCTAAGAAGAAAAAATGCACTTATAAATTCCATTTCTTTGCCTAAGTAATATATGTTTAGACTCATTACTTTGATAATGTACCAAAATAGCATCATGCAGCTAGTCTCCTAAGGCGGGCAACCCGTTTCGAATTCATGACATACTTCAACCTTGCCTAACGTTTCAAGAGATACTTTATCAAATGTCTTTTTACCACTGCCACATGCATTAAAATAAGCGTAAAATGCATTCTTCCCTATGGAACTAAGCGCACCCAATCATTTCTTTAAGCGAAAATAAACTTGAAAGAACCTGGACTTGTGGGCTCGGGGAGATATCCACTTGTATGCTCGGAGATGAACCTCCCGCAGTCGCACCTTGTGATCTTTTTGGGGCCATCGTAGATGTAGAGGATTTGGGCTCCGGGTTTTGTCCTTACCCCTTTATGGCTCTCAAAATTTCCTCCGAGTCTTGGTAAGTAGTCTCAAAATATGTTTACTTCTCCCTTATGTAGGAATACCCCTTTATAGGGTATGGATTTTAAGATCCCGGAAAGCTCGTGGAAACGACTTATGGGAGGTCTTTATGAGCTTCACCCTCTCCTCTTCAAGGGTCCGGGGGTATGAATAGACCTTTGGGGGATGTAGTGGGAAGGGGGGTTAAGGAAGCCCCCTTAGAAGCTTCTTAAAGAAGCTTCTAGTCGTCAGCAGCACGTCGATGGGGGGGGGGGGTCGTGATCCAGGCGGGGCGGCGGATTGTGGCTGTCTGGCGGCCGTGGCGGCGAACTATGGCAGCTGGCAGACTGTGGCGGCAGGGCGGCGGCCTCCCTCCAGCTCCGCGACCTCCTGCAGCACGGCGACCTCCCTCTCCAACACGGCCCTCCTTCTAGCATCCTCCCCCCCTCTAGCTAGGGGGTGTTTATATAGGCATGGGGGGGGGGGGGGGGGGAGAAGGCCTCCACCACGTGGCCCCCTTGCATGGGTTCCCCCCCTCCCATGCAGGCCACGACTTCCATATCCCCATCCTCCCCACACTCCCTCTTCTCCAGCCATGCATCGGCTGGAGAAAAGGGGGAAAAAAAATAAAAAAAAAATAAAAAAATTTGCCTTGAATTATTCATATTGCCCCTCCCAAGAGGGTGTTTTTGCGGGAGTTTCGATTTTTGAACCTCGGTTTTAATTTACCAATGCGGAGGACCCCATTTCTCGCGTGCGGGTCACACATTACACTGCCAATAATTTCAATGCAAGAGATAACCTTTGCACAAGGTTTACGTCGTGTGCGGGACGTCAATATTCACGGTGGGAATATTACATTCTCTCCCCCTTAGAAGAATCGAGATGTCCTCATCTCGGGATAAACTGGGGATATTGAAGCTTGAGAGAGTTTTCATCCATCCAGGTAGCATCCTCTTCGGGATAATCTTTCCACTGGACGAGGTATTCCTTCAAGGTTCTAGATCTTAGCTGTCTCTCCCTAACATCTAAGATCTTATCCGGTCTTAGTTCAAGGACTCCTTGACTAGGCATTACAATTTGTTGGTCATCAAGTACATGATTTGGGTTGGGTACATATTTTTTTAAGAGGCTAATATGGAATACATTGTGAACTTTTAGGTTATCTGGAAGTTGCAATTTATAAGCATTGGGTCCTAGGCATTTGAGGATTTTATACAGTCCACAATACCTTGGACTTAGCTTCTTGCATTCACCTAGAGATAGAGAACTCTTTTTCGGCCGTACACGAATGAAGACCATGTCTCCTTCTCCGAAGACCCTTTCTTGGCGTTTCAAATCCGCATATGCCTTTTGTCTATCTTTGGCTGCTTGTATATCTTGTCTTATTGACCTTATTTGGTCATCCATGTCCTCCAACATTTGTCTTGAAGATTCCACCCTTAGGGTAGGATCAGAAAAATTTAGGGGACTTCGACAATCATGACTATACAATGCTTGGAAAGGCGTCATTTGAATGCTCTGCTGGTAAGAAGCATTGTAAGCAAATTCTACTAACGGCAAGTATTGAATCCATCTCTTCGGTTCCCGACAGCAGTAAGCCCTAAGCATATCCTCAATGATTTGATTTACTCGTTCTGTTTATCCATCCGTTTGGGGATGGTAGGCAGTGCTAAAACAGAGCTGAGTTCCAATAGCTTCAAAGATAGCTCTCCAAAAGTGTGAAGTGAAAAGAGAATCTCGATCGCTAATGATCCTTCTAGGTAACCCATGTAGCTTGAATATTTCTTTGATAAACACTCTAGCAATGTCGGAGGCTTTATAGTTTGTCTTTACTGGAATCAGGTGTGCAACCTTAGTAAGCATGTCAACTACAACCATAATGGAGTTGTATCCTCCTTGGACTTGGGGTAAGCCCACCACAAAATCCATACTGATGAATTTCCATTTCATTTGGGGAATGTCAAGTGGTTGCAATTTTCCTGGCATCATGACATGTTCAGCCTTGATACGTTGGCAAGACAAACATTCAGTGACATATTTGAGAACGTCACCTTTGAGCCTCTCCCAATGATAGCTCTTCCTAACTACATTAAGAGTTTTTGCATAGCCAGGATGTCCTGCGAAAGGGGAGTCATGAGCTTCCCATAATATCTTCTGCTTAAGTGACTGGCTTGTTGGAATACATAGTCTTGTTCTGTAGTAAATAAGTCCATTGTCAATAGAAAATTCATGATACTTGGCTTGTGAGTTCAGATTCTGCTCTTTGGTAGCTATTTCTTTTATCATGGTTTGGTAGGCCAAATCATGGTATGCCTCCTCTCTAGCTAGTTCGAGTATAGGGTTGCTTGGCATAGATACCTTTGTAGCCAGAGATCTGGCCGTTGATGGATTCTGCAAGATTAGGGAATTTAGGAATGCCTTGCGACTAAGTGCATCGGCAACTACATTCTCTTTCCCCGGTCGATACTTGATTTCAAAATCATACTCCTCCAATACTTCGATCCATCAACGTTGCCTCATGTTGAGCTCGTTCTGGGTAAAAATCCATTTGAGACTCTTATGATCTGTTACTAGAGTAAACTTGTTACCCAACAGGTAGTGTCTCCAAAGCTTTAGAGCATGGATGACAGCTAATAACTCCAGATCATGCGTGGCATAATTCTTTTCGTGACTTTTCAATTTCCTTGAAGACTATGCTACTGGATGACCTTCCTGCATAAGAACACACCCCAAGGCAAGAATGCTGGCATCAGTTACTACCTCGAACTCCTTATTGAGGTCAGAAAGTTTCAGAATAGGTGTTGATACCAAACATTGCTTCAATTGGTCGAAGCTATTTTGCTCGGGAGTTGACCATGTAATAGAAGTCTGCTTCTTTAGTAAGTCGGTAAGAGGTGCTGCAATCAAAGCATAGTTTTTGATAAAGACCCTATACCATCCCGTCAAGCCAAGAAAACTGCGTATTTCTTTGACGGATACTGGTATTGGCCATTCAAGCACATCTCTGACTTTGGCTGGGTCTACTGATATTCCTTCTGATGATACTATGAATCCTAGATATTCAATCTGACGTTTGAAGAACGCACACTTCTTCATTTTTGCATACAGCTTATGAGACCTCATTGTCTCCAAAACAATCCGTAGTTGAGGTTCATGATCTTCTTCCTGTTTAGAATAGACTAAAGTGTCGTCGAAGAAGACAAGCACGAAATCATCAAGATATGGTCTAAAAATATCCTGCATTAACCTATTGAAGGTGGCAGGTGCATTTGTAAGCCCGAATGACATAACCAAGAATTCAAAGTGCCCATATCTTGTATTGAAGGCTGTTTTTGGAATATCCTCATCCTTGATCCTGATTTGATAGTAACCTCACCTGAGATCAATTTTGGAGAAGATCTTTGCACCTTGAAGGCGATCGAGAAGCTCATCTATTCTAGGAATAGGATACTTGTTCTTGACTGTTGATTGATTCAACCCACGGTAATCGATACATAGTCGAAGTGTCCCATTTTTCTTCTTCTGGAATAGAACTGGAGCTCCCCATGGTGAATTGCTAGGCCGGATGTAACCCTGATCTAACAGTTGCTTGAGTTGTTCCTTCAACTCAATAGCTTCCAGAATGGACATTCTATAAGGTCTCTTTGCAATTGGCGCAGCTCCAGGTATTAGCCTTATTTCATGATCAACTTCTCTTGGAGGTGGGAGTTCAGTTAATTCCTCAGGGAATACGTCAACGTATTCTTTTAGCCAAGAGGGTCCCTCATGAGACTCTTGCTTTTGATCTAACTTGTTGAGTTTGATCAAGTAAACAGGTAATCCTTTCCTAACCCCTTTTATGATCCGCGATACTTTGGCTAACTGGATCCTTGGCACTCCCGCTTCACCTTGAGTCGTAACAAACTCTCTTTCAGAGTTTCGGAAAGAAACTTGACCCTTTCCACAGTGGATGTGAGCGTCATTAGGCTTAAGCCAATCCATCCCGAGTAGGCACTCATGGATACCTAAATTCATGACTCTGAATTTGACTGAGGTTTTCTTTCCTCCCACATAGAACTCCTCCTTAGCAGTTTGCCTAGCACAAGTTACCTCACGACCGTTTGCCAATTCCACAAGTAGGGTAGGTGCTTCTACTGTGGCTATTCCTAATCTCTTAGCACATGCTGGTGAGATAAAGGAATGTGTACTGCCACAGTCAATCAAGGTTTTGAAACCTTTACCTCGATAGTCCGACGGTGTTTGAATCACCGAGAATTGGCGATTCGGGCCCTTCTTATGTAGAGCGGCATGGACCGTCGCTCTTTCGAAGTCCGCTTCCATAGTCGGATCTTCCTCTTCCTCTGCTTCACATCTTTGCCTATTGGTAATGCAGGCAGCTCTTCCACTTCCACGGGCGGCGGCTCCCTGACCGCGGCCTGCACCTTGACGGTGTCCTTCGCTAAGCTTGGGACATTGCCTTTTGAAATGACCGAGTTCATTGCAGTGGAAACATCGGATGTTTCGGCCATTACCATGAGTAGGAACAAAGTTGTTGACGTTATTTGTCCTTGCTTTCTTCCTTTGTCCCTGATTGTGGCCTTGAACTCTCTTAACCTGGGGTCTGAATGCTCCTCTGTTCGGGTCGCTATAAGACCAATTCTTAATACCCCTTGGTTTAGCTTGCACTTCCTGAATTATAGGTGCCGCTCGAATGAGTGCATCCTGAAGATCTGATGGACGCATAGATTCGAGACGGGTATTTACAGGTGGATTTAAGCCTGCGCAAAATTTGGACACCTGCTGTGTCGTGTCCATTTGTGGCGCATACTTTAACAGTGAGACAAACTTAGAGTAGTATGCGTCAAGGGTGAGTCCTAACTGTTTTAGCTCATAGAACTCATTCATTTTCTGTGTACGATATGCAGGCGGCAAATATCTCCCTTGCACGGCTTGCTTTAACTTCTCCCAGGTAACGGACCCCTCTGAAATCCCTTGATCCCTGCACCATTGTTTCCACCATAGTCTGGCTTCACCGGTGAGTTTTAATTTGGCGAGCATGGCTTGATTGGTTGGTGCAGTGCCAGCTGCTTCGAAGTAGTCCTCCATAGATTCAATCCAAATCTCAGCATCCGACTGGATGAATCTGCCTCTCCCGTCAAACTCGGGTGGCTTTATCTGTTTGAGGAGGAACTTCTTCTCCTAGATCACAGTAGTACTTGATGTAGGGGGCGAATTTGGAACCTGTACCTAGGGTTGTGCCTGAGTAAAAGTTTTCTTAACATTATTATATGATAATTGACATTAGCTTATCTTTAGTTCAGCTAACTCGTAACTCATGAAGCTACTTAACGTTTTTCAACAACCCTGATGCACAATCGGATAGTGATAAAAAGAAGTCCTTATTTATATTTATATGGCGTAGCCTCATACAGCATCTCGAATGATGATAATCCAATCATTACATTTAGTTTGGGGAGAACAACATTGTATTGGATTTGTCTACAGGAACTGTATAATAGTAGGGTTTTGGGTCATGAATCTTTAGGAATCGATAATTCATCGGAAGTTCAGGATATCCTTTCCGCTGGAATCCATACTTCCCATGGCGGCCCAATACCTTAATCCTATTAGCTGGAATTACACGGGTTACTTCCTCATATACATATGAGTTCAATTCAACTCTCCGACCTCGAATATGCAAAGTCGAATTTACGTGAGCTTCCACAAAAATGAACAGCTTCACGACTTTCAAATCTTCCAACCACTTGATCCTCTTCAGGTTGGTCTGTAGATAAGCGAACCGGTGGGCAGCTATGTAGTAGATTCCTGAAGACCCAGTCCATCTTCGCGCTATATATAGAGGTGATGGATTATAAATCTGCTCCAAGATGTTCATCATTTCAATTCTCTGCCTATAATGCGGAGAATGCATTGCAGTCATAAACATGATCCGGAACACCAAAAACTTGTTCCACGCCTCGTAATTCTGCAAGATAGTATTGAAGATGAGGAAATGCTTGGACAGGAACAATTTCTTTACTTCATTATTAATGAAATCTCATGAAAAAAAATTCCATTGTTGGTCGGCTCTGATACCAACTGTAACGTGTCCACTAGAATCCTCTAGGACACGTCTTGGCAGTCCATCGGAAGGCTGTCTAGAGAACTCCGCCCGGCACTCCCATGGAATGTTACGGGTTTTGTAATCTAGGTCTTTCCGCGTCTGCCACGTAGCGGAAGTGTCCTGGCCGTTTCCCACTTAGGATCGACCGGAATTAAGGTTTTCTAGTTTGGTCATTAGCTAGCAGCAACTAGCGTCAGACCCGAGCGAACTACTTTACGCGGAAACGCCAGGTCCGAAGCGGATTCACCCTGCACTTGGTTCAAGGAGAATGGGAAACGAGAGGGATGCAAGGCTCGACCTCTCTGCCATAAGGCATAGTCCCATTCCGTTCCCCTAAAACAGCGTGAATTGGGTAATAGTTAATTCTAAGTCATCGTTCTCGTTACTTGTTTTGGAGATGACGATCATCCTCTGTTTGCCGAAGACTTTGAGAAAAGTTCTCGGCTAACCGGGACCACCCATCCATAGGTTGGACCCATGGTCCATCCTCCGCACTTTCCTCGGTTTGTTTTAGTTATGTAATTACCTACCACATTAGTTTGACATATAACAAATAGCTTCTTTGATTAGCCCTGTTATGCACTGGTTCCTTCACGTAATCTTATCACAGGACATAAAGAAAACAATGTCAAACAACTTCTTTATTATCATTTTATCCTTTTATCTTTGAAATACAAGGAGTTCCGCCCGTAGGCTTGTACATAATCCGCCCGAAGGCTATCCAGCAATCCACCAGGGATCACTAATCCAAGCTTCTGCCCGTAGACTAGTATGCGGGCCTCGAGATCCAATCCCGAGTCACGTTAGCCTCTTGTGCAGGGCTCGGAAGGTGAGGGATTTACGGCCAGAGCCCCCTCTGGCACCCAAGCGTCCTCCTGCTCCAAGTAGAACTCAACGGAGAGACCTCTCACGGCAGGTTCGGTCCACGTTCCCGGCGCGGTTAACAACCCCCTTGGTTAGGGTCAGGCAGGCAGTCGGGGGTAACTGAAGCTGCCTCTCCCTTCAGGCCTTCAACCTGAAGTATTTAGATATCTTTTCATCCTTTAGTTCATTGAGCAAACAATGCAAACAGTGCTTTCTAAACTGTTACAAGCACAATCAATTCCAATGGTCGTTTAGCTGGCAAACTGTTAAGGAGTGACTCCTTTTCTCCGAATGCAACCCGCATTCGATCCGGAATCAATTGCAACTTGGCAAGATTCCTATCATTCTTGGGTTAGGGTCATACCTTACCAATACTTTAGGTTTTGTTATGGTAGATTCCAGCGACCATGTCACTTCAGTCTATTGATTGGTCAATTGCTTCCAGGCAAATACCTAACTTTCCTTTTCCTTAGCAACTATATCCCAGGAAAGGTGATGTAACAGGATGTTTACTCATCCTTTTGTAGGTTAACTTAGCCCAATAACTTGCCAACATCAATTCCAAGAAATGACAAAACTCTCTCGTGGACAAATCTCAAGTCTATGCGATGTTGCAACTTTTTGTACATGTGTTGTATCCATTCCACGGGATCATTTCACCCATTGAATGGCGTATTCAGGTTACGGAATTAACTTCAGGCGAGTAGCAGGGTTTAGGGTGTCTTCTTACCCAACCCATTCCTAATTATATTGGTCCAGGGTCCTAAGAATTTCCACCCCAGTCGGAGTTTCATCATTTGAACGAATGATCCTTAGGATAAAACCTTAGATCATTTTATGCATGAGCATCCAATTGATTCGACATCTCGTGAATGTGTGTAAGATCTTTGGGTTTGCGGGTTTTGACTTGGCAACCAGTGTAAAACTAGGTCGAATTCTTATTGCACTAAACCCTAGTTAGCACTTGAGATACCTATCATATTGACCCAACCATGTCCATAAGAATCCTTGTGGTTTAGGTGACTTTAGTCAACTCAATATACTTGTCTTGCGTCACGGATGAACCTTTCCTAAAGGTAATAAACTAGATCTAGTGGAGATTAATAGTTACAATTACACCAATACGTGTAAACATGCGATTCACTACTTCTACGCATCACGTGGTTCACAATAACCCTATCCTTCCTTGGTAAGGTAAAAATGCCTGATAACCTGGACACTAACTTTCCTAGGTCCTACTAGGACTTACATCCAATAGTCATGCCTTCAACCTTAGAATCTTATGCTTTGACTCCTAAATCCAGCTCCTAATGAATGACATTATTGCATGATGACTATGCAATACGCAACGTTCTCCTAGCTACAATGAAGCTAATACAAAACTACAGCTAGTGATAATTTATTCCATTTTACATGCCACTTGCAAGCCCATAAGATCATTTCCGTACTCTCTTCTATTTCTTTTCGGATAATATCTTATGGGTGTTAATTTTTCCTCATGAAATCATTACGAGGAGGATGTTGCCTAACATGCGGCACATACTTATTCCTACCATGTCTAGGAAGAAAAAATGCACTTATAAATTCCATTTCTTTGCCTAAGTAATATATGTTTAGACTCATTACTTTGATAATGTACCAAAATAGCATCATGCAGCTAGTCTCCTAAGGCGGGCAACCCGTTTCGAATTCATGACATACTTCAACCTTGCCTAGCATTTCAAGAGATACTTTATCAAATGTCTTTTTACCACTGCCACATGCATTAAAATAAGCGTAAAATGCATTCTTCCCTATGGAACTAAGCGCACCCAATCATTTCTTTAAGCGAAAATAAACTTGAAAGAACCTGGACTTGTGGGCTCGGGGAGATATCCACTTGTATGCTCGGAGATGAACCTCCCGCAGTCGCACCTTGTGATCTTTTTGGGGCCATCGTAGATGTAGAGGATTTGGGCTCCGGGTTTTGTCCTTACCCCTTTATGGCTCTCAAAATTTCCTCCGAGTCTTGGCAAGTAGTCTCAAAATATGTTTACTTCTCCCTTATGTAGGAATACCCCTTTATAGGGTATGGATTTTAAGATCCCGGAAAGCTCGTGGAAACGGCTTATGGGAGGTCTTTATGAGCTTCACCCTCTCCTCTTCAAGGGTCCGGGGGTATGAATAGACCTTTGGGGGATGTAGTGGGAAGGGGGGTTAAGGAAGCCCCCTTAGAAGCTTCTTAAAGAAGCTTCTAAGAAGCTTCTAGTCGTCAGCAGCACGTCGATGGGGGGGGGGGTTCGTGATCCAGGCGGGGCGGCGGATTGTGGCTGTCTGGCGGCCGTGGCGGCGAACTATGGCAGCTGGCAGACTGTGGCGGCAGCGCGGCGGCCTCCCTCCAGCTCCGCGACCTCCTGCAGCACGGCGACCTCCCTCTCCAGCACGGCCCTCCTTCTAGCATCCTCCCCCCCTCTAGCTAGGGGGTGTTTATATAGGCATGGGGGGGGGAGAAGGCCTCCACCACGTGGCCCCCTTGCATGGGTTCCCCCCCTCCCATGGAGGCCACGACTTCCATATCCCCATCCTCCCCACACTCCCTCTTCTCCAGCCATGCATCGGCTGGAGAAAAGGGGGAAAAAAAATAAAAAAAAATAAAAAAATTTGCCTTGAATTATTCATATTGCCCCTCCCAAGAGGGTGTTTTTGCGGGAGTTTCGATTTTTGAACCTCGATTTTAATTTACCAATGCGGAGGACCCCATTTCTCGCGTGCGGGTCACACATTACACTGCCAATAATTTCAATGCAAGAGATAACCTTTGCACAAGGTTTACGTCGTGTGCGGGACGTCAATATTCACGGTGGGAATATTACAAAGTCGATGCATGCTACCTTTCATGATGAGGGTCAAGGGACTTACACCCATCTTGGAGGGGAGTAATGCTAATGATAAAAAGCAAAGAAGAGTGCAAAGTGAATTGTTAGATTTGTAATTCACGATGGTAAGAGCTATCTTAGTTGCAGTTGGTTACTAATCCCAAGATAGATTCTTGGTTACTAATCCCAAGATAGATTAATAAACCCTATTTGACAACTACGGGGTGCTCAAGTTATTGATGCCAAGGAGGTTATCCAAAGTGTGGTGGAATATAATAAATTTTATCTATCATATTTTCTTCTCTCTTCTTTTACATATTTCTCTCTATCAACCTATCGGCTGCCTAAAAGGGGCGACGTTAATGAAGGAAGGTTTAAAGCCTTATTCTATTGGAGTGTTTCGTATCCAACGTTTAATCTCGAGGAGCTGCAGGGCCTATGTGTAATCTTGTCCATACAAGCCAAGGGATAATCGCAGGGATGAGGTGGTCCAAGGTCATTATCTATTCGGCCAGCTAGCGGTGTGCGTCATATCGAAGGATTTAACCTCGAGGAGCTCTAGGTCCTATTAATGGTGTGTTTCAGGTATAATTCCAAGTAGGACAACCTGTTAGGCCTTGGTCGTCCCTCCATTCGGCTGAGATGGTGCTACACAGCTATGGCAGAGGTTCATGTATGGGGCCGGTCTGCATTATTTGTATCGGTATTACGAATCTCTTAACGTCAATAAAAGGACAACTGGAAGGGCTGGACGTACAGATCGCCACACGGGATTTAGGATATATTGCAAACCAGGACGTGCAGGAGCCCATGATCATTGATCAGTACTGATCACCGCTGTACATCCTAGTAACAGGGTAAGACATCGATAGAACATGGCCGTGCCCAAGCACCTGGTGTTCCTTGTGCGTCGAAACAACTATGGTCCTGTATTATTGGGCTTTGTTTGGATGACGTCGATGATGAGCATAATATTATCGACTTCGCCGGCCGCTGCTGGACAGCGGCCTCAGAGAGATCTTGGCGCGGCTATTCCACCTTTCGCCTTTGGTGGAGGTCAAGGGGGCGGCGGATCATCAGATGACGAGCCTGGCATGGCACCGGTAGGATCTTCGACAAGTCCACCCCAGAGAATGGTGCCATCGCCACCGGCCCCGGCACCACCATCTGGCAGTGCGCCAGGTGGCACCGGAGGTGACGGCAACAATAACGACCCTGCCATCCAGGAAGCCCAGGAAGAGGCCGCCTCTCTTTTAGGGAGCACGGGCGTAGAGCTGAGTGGCACGGTGTCCGCCAGCGACGTGCTCTCTCTCTGCCAACAGTTGGTAGACACCGGCAGCCTTGACTTCTCCGCTACCGTCACCAGCACCAGTTCAGGGAAGTCGAAAAATGAAGATTTCCAGGTACAATATTAGATATATGTATATACATACCGACTTCTTCTGGTCTCCCTTCTCCTGCAATGAAGGATATCGTTAGCTAACCAATCCTTATCTCTCTATATATTGATTCAATGCATGGCTGGCTGGCGCAGGTTCTGTCAATCGGCGGCTGTGGATCAAGCGCTGACGATGTGCAGGCTTTGGTCGCTGGTGCAGGCAGCGATACAAGCGCCGTGAGCATCTAAGAATTAGTAACTATTCAGCTGCTTCAATATGCATGCATGTGTAACTTCATGAATCGACATCCTGAATTCAACACAGTCGATGGATATAGGTTATATCCTGAGTTCAATCTTTGATTTATCGTAAAATAGTATTTCATGCATGTGTGCAGTTGATTTGTTCCAGCTCTTCCTCGGACTGCTACCTGTTCGACGCAACGGCCAGCTCGGCCAGCTTCCACACCGCATCCGGCCTTGATGATCTGTCTGCCTCACGCACTGGCAAAATGATAAGGGGTGCTACAGTGCCTACTACTGGTGCAAGAAAGCAGAGTGGAGCTCGTCCCCTCGATCGTCCTGCCAGATTGTTCCGCATCTCCCATAACTAGGGCCAAATATAATCGGCTGGCTCCTCATGTCCAGCAATGAGAACATCGCCTCATCTTTCAGCGATATTTGTTTTCCAAACCAATAACTTATTACACGTTCATTATTTTGCTATACCTTGATCTCACTATCCTACTAGGCAGATGAGTAACTTGCGTCTTTTCAATCTCTCACGGGCCTACAACAACCATGTCAGACTTATGTGATTGTGGTCATTACTTCTTGCATACTTTTGAACAATGGAGAGAGAGAGAGAGAGAGAGTGTGTGTGTGTGTGTAGATCCGTATAACATGTAATGTATTACCCTAGTAACGTTTTTATATAATGGAGATAGTGCTAGTTCACACATTCTTATTAGAGTCCAATCGGTAAGACAATGATTATACATACTAAGACTAGGGAGTGGAGAGCTTGGAAGTGCATGAGTCCATAGATGGGATGGCAGTGCCAAGGTAATATTCAATTTATAGGCTTAGATAAGCCACTTTTGGAGCTTTTCAAACCCTTTCCATGTGTTGCTCAGCTTTAATGGTCATGAAAGTTAGAAGGAACGATATTTGGAAAGTATATCAATATGAGATTGCATGCCCTATAGCTTTTTGAATGGACACATTTAAAACAAGGGTGATGTCACACTTTTTGTTGGCTATACTTTTTAGATGTATAGTAAACAAAGTGAGTTGCATGTAGCATCTCGTTTAAGCTTTGTACTTGCTGTAAAAGGAGCTAACTTTGCTTACTAGACATTGGAAAAGTCTAGACATGAACTTTTTGTGGCACGGTCCTAAGTGGAAGTTGTATTTCTAGATGACCATCATTGAGACCCATTTAATAAAAGACAAATTAATGTTCAACTCTCCTAATCATAACATCTTAAGGCCCTTTATTTTCTTAAAAATTATTAAAATACATTGACATATTGGCCACTCATTTTCTCAAAGGTAATTAGAATCAAATATTAGAATAAATTAACATCGTACATTGCCATTTGGTTTTGTCTTTATTTCATCTTCGAATTCCCATCTTTGTAGATAGTGGGTCTTGTTATGATGCCAGGAGGCATATTCCACGATGGATTCCGTGCCACGGTGGATTCCGTGAGGTTTTACGGTGGATTCCGTAAACTTAGATGACCGAGGCTCATACATAAAGAGAATTCTTTGTGCGAGAAGTTGATGGGGACGCCTATCCTTTTTTTGGCATTTCATTAATTTAGTGTGTACATGGGTGATTCCATAGCGGGTGATTCCGCAAAATGCATATTAAATTAATAAACGTTTATGAGTTTAGAGTGCGCACTCGTAATAAATTGAGGTTAGGATTTATTTCTAACCAGTTGATTTATTTATGTAGCTGAAGACTGCTAGGTATTCACTTTTGTCGGTTTAATTGTATTATTTTACTAACGATTGTGAATGCTTCAGTTGATGTGTAGAGATAGCAGTAGTGGCGGAGGAAAGCATTGGAGTCTAGTGGGTATTCGACTTTTGGATTATATTTTCATAGGCCCCATGCCTATATTTTGTTATGTCTATTGAGACATTGATTATCGATTATTATTTTGTATGCGCCTATGCGCCCGGATATGTTATTTCTATTTGGACATTGAGATTGGGCGTGCCAGACTCTATGGGCACTGTCCATTAGCTTTATTTTCCTATTTTTGTAGAAAGCAAACTCAAAAGCTAAAAGCTTGTCATATTTTTGTAAATTGGGCTATTATTGAGCATGAAGATTGAAATATACATAAAATACATGCTTTGTGAAGCGCTCACACAAGGCATGGGGGAGATTGAACCCAATTTGTCTCTTGCCTTTTGTCGTTCAAGCTTTTACATTGTTTTTTGTGCAAAAAGGTAGAGTTCATTGTTCTTGGGGACCTTCAGGGATTCACTACGTGAGCTATCTGTGACCGATCTGCGCACCAGTGGTATCAGAGCGGAGCAGAGATCAAGAGCTTCCAATCGCTACCAATCTCGGGTGAAGGCGGAGCTCCAGGAACAAACGGGCTCTACAGTCAATCTCGTCGCGAACCATCGATACATGCAGACTTCTGGCGATCAAGAACCCCTGTTTCCACTGTCAGATCGCGAAGGACCAGGCTCTGCAGGCGGAGGACCACGCATCCATCTCCTTCAATAAGTCGTCAACAAACAGTGAGAAAACAAAAGTTTCATCCATTATTTCTCATAAGATAAAGCTCTAAGCTTAGAAGAAGCTTAAGAAGCTTAAAAGCTTCTTATTGTTTTCATCGTGGCCTCAGAGGGAGGTCCGAATTTTTCGCGCGGCGAAAAAAACGGACCCCCCCCTCACGAAATTGACGACGGCTGTCATTAAGCTATTAAGCTTAACTTCCTTAAGTTAAGCCAAGCTCTGCAAATCACACAGGACAAGAAAGTCCACAAACTTCAGGTCTTGCACTGCAAAAGTCAAGTTTAGCAAGTCAATTGGAATCAAGTTCTGCAAGTTCTGCAAGTCGGCCTAAGTTCAGCAAGTCAACAACTCTGTAAGTCTGCTAAGTCTGCAACTTTGCAAGTCAGACTAGTCAATTGGAATCAGAACTGACTAGTGCTCAAAACTCCTAGAAGACTTGTTCGTTTGCAAAAACTCTGAACTGGAAAGTTGTTCGCAGCAAGCTGTTCTACCTATCTACAAGTTCGTTGAAGTATTTCAGCAAATGGAGACGGAAATATTGCAGATTTTCTAAAAATTGAGAAAGAAATACCCAAAAATACATAGCCTTGTAACCCCGAATTTGAGCTACGCTCATCCCGTTAACCTGATTTTGAGTGAGAAAGGTTTATTGAGTTTTACAGGATGACTACCCCACATATGGATGATCCTATAGCTAAAGACGACCTACCTGAGCCTACCATGGAACAAAAGCTAGATCTAATCATGCTACAACTGGAAGAAGAGCGAAGGGCTAGGCAAGCATTGCAAACGCAATTGACAAAACTACAAAGAGCATCTACCGACAAAGAAGAACCTCAAGCTGAAGATTTGATTCGCCGTACCATCGACGCCACTCTTGAAGAACAAACCATTCGCAAGGAATCCAAGATAAGTAAACAAAGTTTCAAATTTCGCACTTTCAATGGCATACGAGAAGGAAAGACTGTTTTATCATTCATTAGCCAGTTTGATGACTATTTCCATGAGGAAACTTATTCCGAAAAAGATAAAATCAAGTGCGTTACTAATCATCTGTTAGACAGAGCATCACTTTGGTGGACTGTAGTCTACAAGAGCATAGAATGTCCTGCTACTTGGGAAGATTTCAAGAAGAAGTTCATGCAGAATTTCCTTCCACCGCAATTTCATGAGAAGGCTATCAAGCAATGGGATTTACTTCAACAACGAGATCGTGAGCCTATTCCACAATATACAGAGCGTTTTTGGAATGCACTCCTACAGCTACGCATGCTTGAAGACGTACCAGAGACGACACATAAGCGGAAGTATATGTTTGGACTTCTTGGACATTACTACGCTGAAGTGAATATGTTCAAACCTGCTACCCTTGAAGACGCCATCTCCTTAGCTCACGACACTGAAGATAAGTTACGCAGAAGAGACAAACGACCACAGCAATTCCAAGCCAACGGTAGTTATGGATCTAAACAATTCAATTCCAATTTTAGAAGGTTTAATCCAGGTCGTTTCTCATCACCATCTTTCCGCAAGAATTGGCCTAAACCACCTGCATTACCATCCACTGTCAATCCAAATCCTAAGCCTATTCCACAAGCAAATCCAAATGTACCCAGACTTCCAGCCATTGCAAATAATGTAACCAAAGCCAAGCCAATAGTATGCTACAAGTGTCACCAACCAGGGCATCTCGCAGCAAATTGTCATTCAAAGAAGCCACCAGCACATATCAACTATCTTGGAGCCATGGACGAAGACGAGCATGAGGATATGCCGGATTTCACTGAAGAAGAGGATAATACTACTACTACTTCCGACACTTTACCAGGTATGCCTACCCCACATTCATTGTTGACTATGAAATGTATGCTGCATGGAAAGGAAAGAACTATTTTGCATGATGACGGTAGTACTCATGACTTTATTTCAGCAAAATTGGTAAAGGAATTGAAATTGCATACTGTACCTATGCATTATCGCATAAAAGCTACATTTTTAGGCACTAGGTACAATGGCACACAAGAAGTACAAGATTTAGAAAGTCAAATTGGTCCATACATTGAAAGAAGAAATTTCTTAGTTGTCCCATTACAGTCAAGTGACATTATTTTAGGAATGCCTTGGAGACACCAGCATAATCCAAATATAGATTATTCCACGCACACAATGAATATTAATTTTCAAGGAAAATCTATTACATTATATGGTATGCATGCATCTCATATTTTTCCACTGCTTTCGCATACTCAAGCAAAACGTGCACTACGCAAGAATACTAAATCATAACTCATTTGGGTGAATGAATTACACGCAAAGGAAAATCATATGCACCCTAGGCATAAGGAATTTCTTGCATATTTTAAAGATTGTTTTGCAGAAGACCTACCACCAGGTTTACCACCATCACGTCCAGAAGACCATAAGATTGATTTAATTCCTGGCACACAACCACCTTGCAAAGCACCATATAGGCACAATCAAATAGAGCAAAAAGAAATCCAGAGTCAAGTTGAAGAACTACTAAATAGAGGCTTAATTCGACCTAGCAGTTCTCCATTCGGTGCACCTGTACTCTTAGTCAAGAAAAAGAATAATACCTATCATATGTGTATTGACTATCGAGCATTAAATAAGATCACTGTAAGAATAGGTATCCTATACCTAGAGTTGATGACCTTTATGGACAAACTGCAAGGATCTTCTATATTTAGTAAAATTGACCTTAAGTCTGGATATCATCAGGTGAGGTTAGATAAATCCGACATATTTAAGATTGCATTCAGAACACAGTTTGGCCATTACGAATTCTTAGTCATGCCATTCGGATTGACTAATGCACCTGCTACCTTCAGTAGAATGATGAACCGTATCTTTCTGAAATATCAGTATTGTGTGATTGTTTTCTTTGATGATATTTTGGTGTTCAGTCAAAGTGAAAAAGAGCATTATGAGCATTTATCATTAGTTTTTCAATTATTGAAAGAAAATCAATTGTTTGCAAATCCTGAAAAGAGTGAATTCTTTAAGACGGAAATTGAGTATTTAGGTCATATTGTATCAAAAGAGGGAATTAAAGTTTATCCTAAGAAAATTGATGCAATATTGCATTGGCCTGTTCCTAAAAATGTACATGAATTACGCTCATTTCTTGGTCTTGCTAGTTTCTATAGGAAGTTTGTACGTAATTTTTCATTACTTGCTTTACCATTAACAAAACTTCTTAAGAAAGGAATTGTTTATCAATGGACTAAAAATCAGCAGAAATCCTTTGATTTACTGAAAAGTGCATTAACCAATGCCCCTGTTCTACAATTGCCTGACTTTAATAGACCATTCTTTCTAGTTGTCACCGATGCTAGCGGATCAGGAATAGGAGCCGTACTAATGCAAGACAATCATCCAATAGCATATTCTAGTTCTAAGCTGAAACCCTCTGAGCTCAAATATTCCACTTATGACAAAGAACTATTAGCAGTTGTACAAGCATTAAAACAGTGGAAGCATTATTTAATGGGTTTAGAATTCATGATAAAGACCGACCAGGAAAGCATTAGACATCTACTTAGCCAACCCCAAATTTCTGACCGTCATATCAAATGGGCTTCCTTCATTCAAAGTTTTCATCCTATCATTCAATACCAACCTGGAAAAGAAAATGTAGTTGCTGATGCATTGAGTAGAAGACCTGCAATTCATAATATTTCCATCATATCTTTTGATTCTTTGATTGCTATGAAAGATACATATCACCAGGATATTACTTTTCATTCTGATTGGCAAAAATTAGTTCAAAATAATTTCATTCATGTTGATTCATTGTCATATAATGATGGATTTATGTTTTTTGAAAAGAGACTGTGTGTTACTATTCCATTCCGATCTTTTGTTTTGAATGAAATTCATTGTCCCCCATATCAAGGTCATAGAGGTATCATATCTACATTACGCATGTTAACTGAAGATTTTTATTGGCCGCATATGGATATAGATGTATCTAATTTCGTTTCTGAATGTTTGATTTGTCAAAGAATAAAGAGACATCATGGTAAACAGTATGGATTACTAATGCCTTTGTCTATTCCATCTAAACCTTGGGAACATATATCTATGGATTTCATTACTGGTTTACCAAATACTAAATCTAACCATGACATGATTTGGACAATTGTAGATAGATTTAGTAAGCAAGCATATTTCATTGCATGTAAGAAAACTTTAACAGCATCACAAGCAGCACAGTTATTTTTGAAAACTGTTTTTACTAACCATGGATTGCCAAAAGTGATTATTTCAGATCGTGATTCTAGATTTTGTAATAATTTTTGGATTACACTGTTTGCAAATCTAGGCACAAAGATTGATTTCTCATCTGCATTTCATCCAGAAACAAATGGACAAACAAAAGCCACAAATAGCACTATTTTAGATCTTTTACATGCATACACTATCTCTAAACCTCAGACATGGGATACTCATTTGCATTTATTACAATTTGCATACAACAATACACCGCACACATCTACAAAGAAAGCACCTTTTGAAGTCATTTATGGATATAGATTATCTACACCTGTTGCATCTTTGTCTAATAGAATTCAGAGTGCTGATGATATTGCTACTATGCATAACAGTATTTTTGATGAAGTTAAGGATATGATTGCTAAAGCCCAACAATCATATACCAAACAAGCCAACAAGAAAAGACAAGCTAAGAATTTCAAAGTTGATGATTATGTTTGGCTTAGAATAGAAAAGCGTAGACTGCAAAGTGTAGATAGACATCCAGTTGTCAAATTAGCTCCTAGATTCTATGGACCATTTAGAATCATTCATAAGATTAATGATAATGCATTCAAGTTAGAATTGCCATCTCATTGGAGAATTCACAATACATTTCATATCAGTTTATTGAGACCATTTAGAGGCCAATTACCTATCCACCCTGTTTATGAAAACCCACCTTTATTAGAGGAAGAGACTGAAATACTTGAACCAGAAGCCATCATAGACACTAACTACATGACCACTAGAACTGGCCGAAGGTATTTTAGATATCTAGTAAAATTTAAGAACCATCCTGTAGAGGAAGCACAATGGATGCACGCTAGAGACTTAAATGCTTTCCCCACTCTGTTAGCTCCACATTGAGCTAATAGCAATTGAGGTCAATTGCTATCCCACCCCAGGGGTATGACGCCAGGAGGCATATTCCACGGTGGATTCCGTGAGGTTTTACGGTGGATTCCGTAAACTTAGATGACCGAGGCTCATACATAAAGAGGATTCTTTGTGCGAGAAGTTGATGGGGACGCCTGTCCTTTTCGGGCGTTTCATTAATTTAGTGTGTACATGGGTGATTCCATAGCGGGTGATTCCGCAAAATGCATATTAAATTAATAAACGTTTATGATTTTAGAGTGCACACTCGTAATAAATTAAGGTTAGGATTTATTTCTAACCAGTTGATTTATTTATGTAGCCGAAGACTGCTAGGTATTCACTTTTGTCGGTTTAATTGTATTATTTTACTAACGATTGTGAATGCTTCAGTTGATGTGTAGAGATAGCAGCAGTGGCGGACGAAAGCATTGGAGTCTAGCGGGTATTCGACTTTTGGATTATATTTTGATAGGCGCCACACCTATATTTTGTTATGTCTATTGAGACATTGATTATCGATTATTATTTTGTATGCGCCTATGCGCCCGGATATGTTATTTCTATTTGGACATTGAGATTGGGCCTGCCAGACTCTATGGGCACTGTCCATTAGCTTTATTTTCCTATTTTTGTAGAAAGCAAACTCAAAAGCTAAAAGCTTGTCATATTTTTGTAAATTGGGCTATTATTGAGCATGAAGATTGAAACATACATAAAATACATGCTTTGTGAAGCGCTCACACAAGGCATGGGGGAGATTGAACCCAATTTGTCTCTTGCCTCTTGTCGTTCAAGCTTTTACATTGTTTTTTGTGCAAAAAGGTAGAGTTCATTGTTCTTGGGGACCTTCAGGGATTCACTACATGAGCTATTTGTGACCGATCTGCGCACCATGTTACAACTATATATATCATCTCTCACTTGACTTGGGTCTCACCTATATATACTAACTCTACATCAATATGAATCATTCTTTGGGAGCATGTCTTGTGTATCTCTCTCGTACTCTCTCTCTCTCTCAACATGGTATAGACATACTATATATAGCTAACATATATATAGATGGTGCTATATATAGATAGACTATATATAGCTAATAATCTCTCTCGTACTCTCGATAGAGAGAGAGAGGTCTCTAGTACAAACTTGATGCAATCCTTTGTCTCTACCATCTAAGCACCTCATATATACATGCTATTTTGAACATAATCAAACAAAGGATCTAAGAAGATTGGTAAAAACATACTAATGTGGCACATTTATTTTTTTAAATAACAAAATATCATGATAGTAATAAGGAAAAGTCATGATGAGTGGTAAACTTTTTGCAAACCTTATTAGATTTTTTTGGATACTAGAAATTTTGAATCTTGTTTTAAAGGGATATCCATTCACATGGAGAAAGTTTAAAAAATCTAGATTTATGGACCTTGGCAAAGTCTTAGAGAGTTTCCTCATCATAGACATGTGCTAATTTGAATATATTGATTACATCAAGAGATATTTGGCTCAAAGCTAGTTTTTGCAAACTTGTCTTGTCAATTATGTAACTAGAGCTATTTTTTGCAAACTTTTCTAGAAAAGAAAGTGTGTTGAAAAAGTTATTTGTGTGAAATATGACATATGGAGACCACATCTAAGAACGTGGAAATATTGCATTAACAACTACAATCTAGCAAATAAAATTTGAGATGTTGTAATGAAACCATGTGCTTCTTGGTTGAAATGAAAACTCTAAGTGGCAAATATGTCTCTCTCACTTCAACAAAATGAAAGCACAGATGGAGTTCAGTGGATGCACTTTAATGACCATGTATATAGTCATGCTCATAACCACATGTAATAGTATAAGTAATTTTTGAACTTGGACTAGAAACTCATACTATACACTACTTATTAACACAATTGTAGGTGTAATTTAGTTTTGCATGGTTGCATGAAATGAGAGTACTTGTCCTCAAAAAATAGAAAACTTGTTTAAGAAAATCCCTCTCATTTGCAATCTATCAATATGAATGTGCATTAAACTTGCAAATAGAATGATATATAAACCTGCATATAAACATCATATTTATTGCATGGCTAATTATCTATATACTACAAGGGAATAAGCACATTGATACCTAATCTGAGGTATATTATGAACTAACAAAAGCCTTGTGAGTATGTAAGTGAGCACATCTACTTGTGTGACACATATCCATGCCTATCAACTACCTTGCTTGGGGAATTGGCAAATGGTCGTGAGGTTACTTATACTAGGCAAACTGCTAAGGTGGAATTCTTTCTGGGAGAAAAAAAGACTTCGGTCAAATTGAGAGTCATGAATTTAGGTATCCATGAGTGTCTACTCAGAATGGATTGGCTTAAGCCTAATGACGCCCACATTCATTGTGGAAAGGGTCATGTTTCCTTTCAAAAATCTGAAAGGAAATTAGTCACAACTCAAGGTGAGACTGGAGTGCCAAGAATCCAAGTGGCCAAAGTATCTCGGATTATAAAAGGAGTCAGAAAAGGATTACCTATCTACTTGGTCAAACTCAACAAGTTAGATAAGAAACAAGAGTCTAATGAAGGACATTCTTGGCTAAAGGAATACACCGACGTATTCTTTGAAGAGTTGACAGAACTCTCGCCTCAAAGAGAAGTGGATCATGAGATTAAGTTAGTACTAGGAGCTGCACCAATTGCAAAGAGACCTTATAGAATGTCCATACCATAAGCAATTCAGCTAAAGGAACAACTCAAGCAACTACTAGATCAGGGCTACATCCGGCCTAGCAGTTCATCATGGGGAGCTCTAGTACTATTCCAGAAAAAGAAAGATGGGACACTTCGACTATGTATTGATTATCGAGGGTTGAATCAATCAACAGTCAAGAACAAGTACCCCATCCTTAGAATAGATGAGCTTCTTGATAGTCTTCGGGGTGCAAAGATCTTCTCCAAGATTGATCTTAGGTCAGGTTACTATAAGATAAGGATCAAGGAAGAAGATATCCCCAAGACAGCCTTCAATACAAGATATAGGCACTTTGAGTTCCTAGTTATGTCATTCGGGCTTACGAATGCACCTGCCACTTTCAACAGGTTAATGCAGGATATCTTTAGGCCATATCTTGATGATTTCGTACTTGTCTTCTTCGACGAAACTTTAGTCTATTCTAAACAGGAAGAAGATCATGAACCCCAACTTTGGATTATTGTCCTTGAGACAGTGAGGTCACATAAGTTGTATGCTAAGATGAAGAAGTGTTTATTCTTCAAACATCAGATTGAATATCTGATATTCATAGTATCAGCAGAAGGAATCTCAGTGGACCCAGCCAAGGTCAGAGATGTGCTAGAATGGCCAATACCAACATCTCTCAAAGACATACGTAGCTTTCTTGGATTGACAGGATGGTATAGGGTCTTCATAAAAAACTATGCTTTGATTGCAGCACCTCTGACGGAGTTACTAAAGAAGCAAACAACCATTGCATGGTCAACTCTTGAACAAAATAGTTTCTACAGATTGAAGCAAAGTTTGGTATCAGCACCTATTCTAAAACTTCCAGACCTCAATAAAGAGTTCGAGGTAGTAACTGATGCTAGCATACTTGCCTTGGGATGTGTGCTCATGCAGAAAGATCATCCAGTAGCATACTCTTCAAGGAAACTGAAGAGTCATGAAAAGAATTATGCTACACATGATCTGGAATTGCTAGATGTCATCCATGCTCTAAAGCTTTGGAGACACTACCTATTGGGTAACAATTTTACACTAGTACCGGACCATAAGAGTCTCAAATGGATCTTTACCCAGAATGAGCTCAATATGAGACAACGTCAGTGGATTGAAGTGTTGGAGGAATATGACTTTGAAATCAAGTACTGACCAGGTAAAGAGGACGTAGTTGCCGATGCACTTAGTCGCAAGACATTCCTTAATTCCCTAATCTTGCATAATCCATCAACAACTAGATCTCTAGCTACCAAAGTATCTATGCCAAGCAATCCAATACTTGAGTTAGCTAGAGAGGAAGCATGCCATGATCCAGCCTATCAAAAGATGCTAAGGGAAATCTCTACCAAAGATCAGGATAAAAAGCTGCATGCTAAGTATCATGAATTTTCTATCAATAGTGGACTTGTCTACTATAGAACGAGGCTGTGTATACCAGCAAGCTAGTCACTTAAGCAGAAGATATTGACAGAAGCTCATGATTCCCCTTTCGCAGGACATCCTGGCTATGCCAAGACTCTCAATGCAGTTAGGAAGAGCTACCATTGGGAAAGACTCAAAGGTGACATTCTCAAATATGCCACTGAGTGTTTGTCTTGTCAACGTATCAAAGCCGGACATGTCAAGATACCAGGGAAGCTGCAACCGCTTGACATTCTCCAAATGAAATGGGAATTCATGAGTATGGATTTTGTTGTAGGCCTACCCCAAGTCCAGGGAGGATACAACTCCATCATGGTTGTGGTTGACATGCTTACTAAGGTTGCACATCTTATTCCAATAAAGACAAACTATAAAGCCTCAGACATTGCATGATTGTTTATCAAGGAAATATTCAAGCTACATGGTTTACCCAGAAGAATCATTAGTGATCGTGATTCTCTCGTCATGTCACACTTCTGGAGAGCCATCTTTGAAGCTATTGGGACTCAACTTTGTTTTAGCACGGCTTACCATCCCCAAATGGATGGCCAAACAGAGCGAGTAAATCAAGTCATGGAGAATATGCTTAGGTCATACTGCTGTCGTGAGCCGAAGAGGTGGATTCAATACTTGCCTTCAGTTGAATTTACCCACAATGCTTCTTACCAACAAAGCACTCAGATGACCCCTTTCCAAGCATTGTATGGTCATGACTATCGAAGTCCCCTAAATTTCTCATATTGAACCTTAAGGGTTGAAGCTTCAAGGCAGATGTTGGAAGAGTTGGATGACCAAATAAAGTCAATAAGACAGGACATCCAAGCTGCCAAGGATAGATAGAAGGCATACGCAGATTTGAAGCGTCAAGATAGAATCTTCAACGAAGGAGACATGGTCTACATTCGCATACGGCCAAAGAAGAGTTCCCTATCCTTAGGGGATTGCAAGAAGCTAAGCCCAAGGTATTGTGGACCGTACAAGATCCTCAAATGCCTAGGACCTAATGCTTACAAACTGCAACTCCCTGAGAACCTAAAATTTCACAATATATTCCATATCAGCCTATTGAAGAAGTATGTACCTAATTCTAACCATGTACTTAATGACCAAGAAATTGTAATGCCTAGTCAAGGAGTCCTTGAACTAAGGCCTGACAGGATCTTAGATGTTAGGGAGAGACAATTGAGATCCAGAACTTTGAGAGAATGCCTCGTCCAGTGGAAAGATTATCTCGAAGAGCATGCCACTTGGATAGATGAAGGCACTCTCAACCATCAATATCCCCAGTTTATCTCGAGATGAGGACATATTGATTCCTCTAAGGGAGAGAAAATGTAACAACTCCGAAAGGATAAATAGACCATTCGCATATGAAACACTCTTAAGGGTAGGATAATGATAGGGATAATTCCTTTGAATGATATAAAAGTAATTTTTAAAAAAAATTTCCCTCTCCTCCAGCCGACAATCGAGCTGGAGGAAGAGGGGGATTAGTAAGTAGGCAAGCTCCTTTTGCTGGAGCTTGCCAAGGCAATGTTACATGCCCATCGATACGCAAGGGGGAGGAGGGACAGAGATCGTAAAGAAAAGGTTGTGCCTCTTGTTGCTGTGACGGGATCGAGAGTGAGATGGAGAGGCTGCCCCGCCGCTATTGCAAGAGGAGAGAGGTGGGGAAGCCGAGTATCACTAGGCTATCATCGGCCTCCGCCATCGCAGCCTGTGGCCACTTTGTCAGTACGCCGTGAAATTTCCACTATTTTTTTCCCCCCTGCCACACGTAGAAGCTTCTAAGAAGGAGCTTCATAAGCCCCCTTTCCCCCCCAAAAGAACTAAAAGGTCTTATTACCTTTCTCCCCCCGTGTTTAAACTCATAAGCCCCCTTTTCTCCCCTTAGCCCCTTTCCCGTGGATATTGAAAACCTTCCCTCCCCCCCCCCCCCCCGTGTTTAAACTCATAAGGCCCCTTTTCTCCCCTTTGCCCCTTTCCCGTGGATGTTGGAAACCCTTTCCCCCCGTGTTTAAAATTTTCTTTTAGCCTCCCTTCTCTTGAGACATCTTGAAACCCTTCCCGTGGCCTCTTGAAACCCCTTTTCTCCAAATTTGCCCTAAGGGTCCTTAGACCCTTACTTATAACCTTTAAGGTTACTTTTTCCTTGGAGTTTCCCCTTTAGGGTTTTTCCCCCATAAAAGGTAACTCCAAATAACCTTTCCTTTTCCCCCATGATTTGTTAAAATCCCCCTTAGGCCATGCAAAAATACCCCTTGGAACTCTCCCGCACCTTGTTTCTTTTCCCACACGTAAAAGAAAGAGGAATCTTAAGGGTCGTTTAGCACCTTCCTTTTCCACTCAAAAAGTCTCGTAAGGGATTCCACACCTTTTCATTCCTCGTTTGTGTGAGTCATTACAAGGCCATTAAGCCCCTCCCATGGCTTTAATGGGTCTTCTCCTCAAAAGATTTTGAAACACCCCTTCTTTCAAAATCCCTACTTTAAGGAGGGAGCCTTCTAAAAGTACTTTCGACAGACAGTGCAAGGGAGCGGCGGTGGAATTCCAAAGAGGAGTTGTAAAGCTGCTTCCACGTCCGAAAGACTACAATTGCGATGCCTCCTAAGAAATTCCAAGGCACAGCTGCGGGAGGGTCATCTCCGGGCATCCACGTGGACATCTCACCCCAATCCCAGGTTTTCCTTCCTAATTTTTATTTGGTATTGTTGTAATTCAATCACGCAAGGTTAATTGTTAGAAATAGGATATATCTTTTGTCCTAGATATTCATGACGGAGGAACTTAGTCATTAATACTTTCAATAAAGTATGCAAAATAAAGAAAGCATAAATGGATTTTTGGCAAATAGCCTTATGCATTGAAATGAGTTAAAAATTAGATTAATGTCCATTAAAATAGTATACTTCATTTAAGCCTAGATGTATAAACTACATATCGCGCTATTAACCCATATCCTCTTCGCAATGAATCATCATGGAAAGTGCAAAGCATGAAATAATTCTTATGATGCATGATTCTAGGGAACTATCGTTTGTCAAAATTATCAAGTAAAAGGTTGCTTGTTTAGCATGAATTTTGTTTGCAAAGTATAGGAAGATTAGTTGGAACTAACTTAACCTATGCTTTGACCTCAAATCGATAAGTTAGGGTTGAAAAATCAAATTACACATAAACAAAAAGTCATGTAGAAATGATCGCGTAATTATTTTCTAGAGTTTTACAAATTGGCGTAACCTAAAACACCTAAACCGCGGAGTACTCCTTTGAAATGAGTTAAATTCCAAGAAACACCTATACCTTAAATACTTGCCCACATTCACGGAATGTAGGGACAATGAAAATGTAATTGGAAAGTGAACTAGGGTTTGTCCCTAAGAATCTTACGAGATGGAGCTTGGAACTCTAGGATTGACAACGTCAACCTAACGTAATCAGGAATAGATTGTTTCGTGACTCCATCAATGAGTAGAATAAGTCTCATGGTTCGATGCAACACTTGCACAGCAAGTGCGTAGTCATACGATCTTGTGATTGGATCACAAGGGAATGGCCAAATTCTCGCAATGAGGTTGGCAGGTCCTTACGCAAGCTATCTTGCAAGAGGATGAATAATAATCCTAATTTAGTATCTTTCTTGAGTAAGGAAGATTGATTGGAAACTAAAAACTAGCCGATAAACTGAAATAACCAATGAACTTAAGGTTTGACCAAGTCGGGTTAATAGGGTATGCCCTAATCTAGGATATACGGATCTTGCCAAGTTGCAAGTCATCTCAGATCGAGTGCGGACACATTCGAAAGGAAGGATTCATTCCTTAACAATTTGCCAACAAAAACGATCAATGGAAATGTTTGTGCTTGCTACAAATTTTAGAGCACTATTTGGCTTTGTTTGATCAATGAATTAAAAGATAAATGGATATCCATACTTTAGGTTAAAGGCTTGAAGGGAGTGGCAACTTCAGTTACCCCGGACTGCCTGCGTGACCCTAACCAAGGGGGTTGTTAACCGCACCGGGCAAGTGGACCGAACCCGCCGCGAGAGGTCTCTCTGTTGAGTGCTACTTGGAGCAAGAGGACGCTTGGGTGCTAGGGGAGGCTCTGGCCGTAAATCCCTTGCCTTCCGGGCCCTGCAAAAGAGGCTAACGTGACTCGGGATTGAATCTCGAGGCCCGCATACTAGTCTACAGGCGGAAACTTAGATTAGTGATCCATGTGGATTGCTAGATAGCCATCGAGCGGATTGTGGATAAGCCTACGGGCTGGACTTCTTTGTATTTCAAATATAAATATGATAACCTGTTAATAAGGAACTTGTTTGATATTGTTTTCCTATGTCAAGTGATAAAATTACGTGAAGGAACCAGTGCCTAACGGGTTAATTAAAGAAGATGGTTGTTACATATCCAACTAATGTATTAGGTAATTAAATAACTAAAACAACCCGAGGAAAGTGAGGAGGATGGGCCATAGGTCCGTCCTATGGATGGGTGGTCCTGGTTGGCCAGGAACTTTTCTCAAATCACGATGGATAGCAGGAAGATCGTCAAAGAACACGAACAACAAAAGTGTTGACCTGGAGTTATGATTGAACCCGAATTGTGCTATTTTAGGGCAACGGAATGGGACTATGCCTTATGGCAGAGAGGTTGAGCTTTGCATCCCTCTCGTTTCCCATTCTCCTTGAACCAAGTGCAACGTGAATCAGGGCGTTTCTGCGTAAAGCAGTTTGCTTGGGTACGACACTAGTTGCCGTTAGGAAATGACCAATAAAGAAAAACCTCATTCAGGTCGATCCTAAGTTGGAATGGCCAGAATATTTCTGCTACATAGCAGACGCGGAAATCCCTAGATCACAAACCCCGTAACATTCTGTGGGAGTGCTGGGCAGAGCTTTCTAGACATCCTTTCGAATGGACTTCTAAGACGTATCCTGAAGATACAAGTGAACACGTTACAGTTGGTATCAGAGCCAACCAACAAGGGAATTGTTTTTATGAAATCTTAATAAGTTGAAGTAAAGCAAACGTTGATGTTCCAAACATTTCCTTACCTTCAATTCTGTCTTGTAGAATTACGAAGCATGGAACAAGTTCTTAGTATTTCGAATCATGTTTATGACTGCAATGCATTCTCCCCATTATCAACAAAGGGTTGAGATCATGAACATCCTAGAGAAAATCTATAATCCATCACCTTTGTACATGGAACAAAGATGGACAAGTGCTTCAGGAATCTACTTTAAAGCCGCCCACCGGTTTTCTTATCTACAAACCAACCTAAAGAGGATCAAGTGGTTAGAAGACCTCAAAGTCGTGAAGTTGTTCATTTTTGTGGAAGCTCACGTAAACTCAACTTTACATATTCGAGGTCAGAGGGTTGAGATGAACTCATATGTATATAAGGAAGTAACCTGTGTAATCCCCGCCGATAGGATTAAAGTGTTAGGGCGCCATGACAAGAATGGATTCCAAAGGAAAGGATACCCTGAACTTCCAATGACTTACCGATTCCTAAAGATCCATAACCCGAAACCATACTATTATATAGTTCATGTAGATAAATGTGATACAACGTTGTTCTCCCCAAACTAAATGTAACAGTTGGCTTATCATCGCAAGAAATGTTGTATTCCAAAAGGGCTATGCCCATATAAATACATATAAGACTTTTTATTATCAATGTTTGATTGTGCATGAGAATTGATAAAAAAGTTAAGTAGCTACATTGCTTACGTGATAGCAGAATTGAAGATGTAATATAAATCAATAACGATTATCGTATAATAACATTAAGAAACCTTTATCCAGGCACAACCCCAAGTACAGGTTCCTAGTTCGCCTCCTACATCAAGTATTGTTGTAATCTAGGAGAAGAAGTTTCTTCTCAAGCAGATCAAGCCACCCAAGTTTGATGGGAGAGGCAGGTCCGTCCAAGCCGATGCTGAAATTTGGATTGAATCCATGGAGGATTACTTTGAAGCAGCCGCTACCCCACCCGCCAATCAGGATATGCTCACCAAGCTAAAGCTCACTGGCGAAGCAAGGCTTTGGTGGAAGGAATGGTACATGGATCAAGGGATCGCGGAGGGATTTGGTACCTGGGCGAAGCTGAAGAAAGCTGTGTAGGGAAGATACTTACCACCTACATATCGCACGCAGAAAATGAATGAGTTCTACGATTTAAAACAGCTGGGGCTCACGCTTGACGCATACTATTCTAAATTTGTCTCACTTCTTAAGTATGCACCACACATGGACATGACACACCAGGTGCCCAAATTTTGTGTTGGTTTAAATCCACCAATAAATACATGTCTCGAATCTATGCGTCCATTAGATCTTCAGGATGCACTCATTCGAGCAACGCTTATAATTCAAGAGGTGCAGTCTAGACGAAGGGGTAACAAAGCTTAATCTTATAATGACCCGAACAGAGGAGCATTCAGACCTCAGATAAAGAGAGTTCAAGGTCATAATCAGGGAAAAAGAAAGAAAGCAAGGACTAATAACGTCAACAATTTTGTTCCTACTCAAAGCAATGGCCGAAACCTCCGTTGTTTCCATTGCAACAAACCCGGTCACTTCAAGAGGCAATGTCCCAAGCTTGGTGGGGGACATCGCCAAGCACCTTCCCAAGGAATGGGCTGTGGTCAAGGAGCCGCTATCCAAGGCAGAGAAAGAACTGCCTGCATTGTCAATAGGCAAATGTGTGAAGAAGAAGAAAAGAAGAAGATCCGACCATGGAAGCAGAGTTCGAAAGGGCGATAGTCCATGCCGCTCTACACAAGAAAAGGCTGAATCGCTAGTTCTCGGTGATTCACAGACACCGTCGAACTATCAAGGTAAAAGTATCAAGACCCTAATTGATTGTGGTAGTACACATTCCTTTATCTCACCAGCATGTGCAAAAAGATTAGGAATAGCCACAGTAGAAGCATCTACCTTGCTTGTGGAATTGGCAAATGGTCGTGAGGTTACTTGTACCAGGCAAACTGCTAAGGTGGAATTCTTTCTGGGAGGAAAAAAGACTTCGGTCAAATTCAGAGTCATGAATTTAGGTATCCATGAGTGTCTACTCGAAATGGATTGGATTAAGCCTAATGACGCTCACATTCATTGTGGAAAGGGTTAAGTTTCCTTTCAAAAATCTGAAAGGAAATTAGTCACAACTCAAGGTGAGGCTTGAGTTCCAAGAATCCAATTGGCCAAAGTATCTCGGATTATAAAAGGAGTCAGAAAAGGATTACCTGTCTACTTGATCAAACTCAACAAGTTAGATCAGAAACAAGAGTCTAATGAAGGACCTTCTTAGCTAAAGGAATACGCAGACATATTCCCTGAAGATTTGACAGAACTCCCGCCTCAAAGAGAAGTGGATCATGAGATTAAGTTAGTACCAGGAGCTGCATCAATTGCAAAGAGACCTTATAGAATGTCCATACCAGAAGCAATTGAGCTGAAGGAACAACTCAAGCAACTACTAGATTAGGGCTACATCCGGCCTATTAGTTCATCGTGGGGAGCTCTAGTACTATTCCAGAAAAAGAAAGATGGGACACTTCGACTATGTATTGATTACCGAGAGTTGAATCAATCAACGGTCAAGAACAAGTACCCTATCCTTAGAATAGATGAGCTTCTTGATCGTCTTCAGGGTGCAAAGATCTTCTCCAAGATTGATCTTAGGTCAGGTTACTATAAGATAAGGATCAAGGAAGAAGATATCCCCAAGACGGCCTTCAATACAAGATATAGGCACTTTGAGTTCCTAGTTATGTCATTCGGGCTTACGAATGCACCTACCACTTTCAACAGGTTAATGCAGGATATCTTTAGGCCATATCTTGATGATTTCGTACTTGTCTTCTTCGACAACACTTTAGTCTATTCTAAACAAGAAGAAGATCATGAACCCCAACTTCGGATTGTCCTTGAGACAATGAGGTCACATAAGCTGTATGCTAAGATAAAGAAGTATTCATTCTTCAAACGTCAGATTGAATATTTGGGATTCATAGTATTAGCAGAAGGAATCTCAGTGGACCCAGCCAAGGTCAGAGATGTGGTAGAATGGCCAATACCAACATCTCTCAAAGAGATACGCAGCTTTCTTGGATTGACAAGATGGTATAGGGTCTTCATAAGAAACTATGCTTTGATTGCAGCACCTCTGATGGAGTTACTAAAGAAGCAAACAACCATTGCATGGTCAACTCTTGAACAAAACAACTTTGACAAATTGAAGCAAAGTTTGGTATCAGCACCAATTCTAAAACTTCCAGACCTCAATAAAGAGTTCAAGGTACTAAAACAGACGCTAGCATACTTGCCTTGGGATGTGTGCTCATGCAAGAAGATCATCCCGTAGCATACTCTTCAAGGAAATTGAAGATACATGAAAAGAATTATGCTATGCATGATGTGGAATTTCTAGATGATTTGAAATCAAGTACCGACTAGGTAAAGAGAATGTAGTTGCCGATGCACTTAGTCGTAAGGCATTCCTTAATTCCCTAATCTTGCAGAATCCATCAACAGCTAGATCTCTAGCTACCAAAGTATCTATGCCAAGCAATCCAATACTTGAGTTAGCTAGAGAGGAAGCATGCCATGATCCAGCCTATCAAAAGATGCTAAGGGAAATCTCTACCAAAGATCAAGATCAAAAGCTGCATGCTAAGTATCGTGAATTTTCTATCAATAGTGGACTTGTCTACTATAGAATGAGGCTGTGTATACCAGCAAGCCAGTCACTTAAGCAGAAGATATTGAGGGAAGCTCATGATTCCCCTTTGACTTTAATCTTTGTCTCCTCTACCATGATTATGCTCTTGCTCTCTCTTACCATGACTATAGTTGTTTTCACTATCATTATAATCATTGTTTCTATTTTTGCTTCAGTAGGTTATCTTTCAACTAATGGGGGAGAATAATAGATGGTGACATGTGATCCCCATTTTTTCGTATCTTAGAGGGATATATGGACTTGTTCTATCAACCCACAAAGCATTCGGAGAATTCATTGTTTCCACTCTTTCATCTTCCCTCCATATGAGTTTGCCAAGGCCTTAATGATAGATGGATGTCCATGTTCACTTTTTCCAGCCTAGTTTTAAGAACCAGCTTTATCACCAAGCGAGAGAAAGAACTCCCATACTTCATCTGCATCCAATTCAGCCCTATTTGCTATAGTTTTTCCAAAACACCCACATCAACACAAAATCGATTCCAAGAGAAATGTAAACACTACCTAACTAGTATTTGTCCTAAGTGCTTTTCCTTCTACTTGATTTATGAGGTCTTCACACATAAGCACGAGGTACCGTATCTACCATAAACCTATAGGGATAGTGACCAAATCCACTACCCATTTGAAATCTCGGGGAAGTTACTATATGCACATCCTCTATATCATGTGGATGTAATATATATGGGATGTATAGGGTATATTATACCCTATATATTCAATAACTAATAAAGGCATTCATCCACATGCACAAGATGAGTGATCCATATCAAATAGAAGATGCATGCACTAAGAAACATCATGACTTTTTAATATATTGGAGCATAGCTATCAATCTTCACTAGTGAAGCATCCTATCCATAGGGGCCACACATGTGATCTACAATTAGCATCTCCTCAATACTAAAGACAGATTTTTCATGCAACAGAGTGATATGCACTTCCTCTAATCGAGTCAAAACCTTATTGCAATCAATTATGTGGTCAGCAATAAACATCTTTCAACCCCTCTCATCCAACACCTTATTCTTTTGTTGCATTTCCTAGCCCTTAATAGGGGCACCATCAAGAAATGGCATCATGACTATGGGGATATAGTCTCTCAAGACCTTATGCATCGCATTCATCATATGGATAATTGAGTCAATCGCCCCCTATGGAAGGGTATGCATGCATACTAAGCCAAGTGGTGTTTTCATAGTAGTGATATCTTAGCTCTCTAATGCAAGCTCAAATGGATTGTAGTGAGAATATGAATCTCCCATGGAATAAATAGCCTTGTAAACAAAGGTCTCTATAAACTCATCTACAATAGACTAGGCACCTATATTCCTTACTGTCACCTTGTTGACTCATTGCGTATCCTATATAGACCACAATGCCCAATTCTTCTTTGGCCATGTAAACCAATGATTAGAGTATGGAGCTAAATATGGCTCCAAAGTCTTCATTCAAATTTTCTCATTTAAGAGCTTAATCAGCTTAGCAAGTATGCATCAGGCACAAGAATTGGTTTTGAGATTCCATGGAACATGTAGCACTATAAAGTTCACCATTGGAGCCAATTTCAACATGTTGAAATGCAAAATCATTTTCATGCTTTGATAATATCTACATAAAATAATCTCTTTTTGTTCGCAAGAGAAACCCATTATATCCAAGCTTCAACTCTTTCAATGTTTTTGCAGTAAATTTGTGCCCTACACCATTCGGATATCACAAAGACTTGGTTATTTAGACGCTATCTCATTTAGCCCATCATGATTAGGGCTGAATGCAAAGAAACAAGCATAACCTTTTGTCAACCATTTTACATTTTGTGTCCACCAATGCCTCAACCCTCTTTTCCAGCCTTTTAGATTATTGTCTAATTAATTCACTCATGACATCAAACATCTCCATTGAAGTAGATACATGAATTACATACTTTTCAACCCTATTTTCAGCATTAACTACTACAATAATTTCAACCAATGTATCAATAAAGTTACAACTTTGCAAATAGCCCCAAAATATAGTCATTTGCAAAAAACCAAAATACTATATTTCTTTAACTCTTTTTCAACATGATGTACATAACCCTTTTCAGCTTTGCACATGGCTACAATACCCTTGAATCTACCTACATTGCTTGTTGTCCATTCCTGAAAACCAACCACAAATATATTTTATCGTTTTCTTGGAGGTAAAAACATCTTCCAAGTAGTAATGCCATAGCCTCCATTTATAATAATGGTATCTAAAAACCCTTGAGTTCTCCATCATTAGATGAAATCGGATAATCTCTAAATGTATTCCAATTACGGGGATGATTAACAGATATAATTACAAATTTAACTGCCCTTTTGCTATCTTTGCTTCACATCTATAATCTTAGATTGCATCCTTTATTCCATAATGCATGGTTTCCCTAAGATAACTAGATAACTACATGAATCTTGCACAAAGAAGTCGTATTCATCTTGGACATCTCCAATAGTCAATAGAACAGTTGGAAATGCACCATAAAAATCCCTTGATGAGTTGTGTGTAGTCAACGTACGCTAGCAAGGTTCCATATCCACTAGCCATTCACTATTCTCATACACACTACAAGCCATTACATTAATTTTGGACCCATGGTCCAAGAGAGAAATACATGGTATCTCTTCCTCCCCTATCTTTACAATAGTTTCAATTGTAGCTCTTGCCCTAGTGCATAATATAAGAGTACTGGTTGTTAGGAAGAAAGTGAACATCCTCTTCCTCATGAACATACTAGTGCACAACTCCCTTATGTATAGTATTGCCCACCATAACATTTTTCTCCATAACATCATTCTTTCCTCATATAGCCCATTTTTGATATCAACCTATTTTATGATAGAAATGAAATCATCAGTAGATTCCAACTGAACACCTTGTGAATCCATGTCTTCTTTAACTTTTAATAGTGCTTGAGTAGGTTTCTTACAAATGCATTTTCCACTTAATGATATCTATTATCTTTGTCATGGACTCCATGCTTAGCAATGCCAAGAACCTCATCCATTATGATTTTAACTCTATTTTCAAGACTTCATTCCTCAAGCACTTTCTTTATGTTGGCTGCTATCTCTATGTCAAGCGTAACCACAGTCCTCGACTCTCTTTGTCCCCTCATGCTTCTTTTCATGTGAGACATCTTCAATTACATGTTTTGGACTAGCTTTTTTAGTAGCCTTTTGTTGCTCCATCTTGCTTCGTGTCATGTGCCAAAGGATCTACAGTGGAAGGACCTACATCCTCATCCTTTCTCTTTTCCTTGACAATAGCATCCATATTCTGCACCTTAGTCAAATATGCATATGCAATAGATGAATCAATAGGAGCATCCCATGCACATTTATCCCATATGATCTAACTTGAACTTGTTGATTTAGCCCTTGTTGGCTTCTCCTTGTTTTCACAACCCAAGAAAATGATCATACTACAAATTTTGCATCAACTTTATATGCATGTAAAGAACCATATGAGTTCTCAAGTTCCAATCCATACATGGCAGCATCTATGACTACAAATGCATTTCTTGCTACCAACTCTTCCAACCACTTCTACATATCCCCTTTGCCAAATTTTGGCTCAAGAGGCAACCCTTTTTCAATTGCATGAAATTTTCCATCTTTCCAAAACACCAAGCTCTTTGCTTTTGTATCACGATCAGCCATACACTCGCCCTTTTCATGTTGCAAGCTATCACACCATATACATAGTCTCTCAAACCCTTTTCTAGTAGGCCTTTAAATTGCTACCCCCCCTTCTCTTCCACCTTCTCATCCAATTTTACAACCTTCAAGTTAAGGTATGTCATATTTTAGTGCGGGTCATATAAGTTTTTTACCAATTCATCCATAACATCTCCTTTTTGGGTGGGCCAGCAAGCCTAACGGATTGTTCAACCACCATTGATACATATTATTTTGTTGTAATTTTAGGAATAATTATAGAAACTACATGCATAGACCCTATTACCAACCTCGTTATTATCTTTTATTACTTCACCATCACATTTGCAATATTCATTATATATGCCCACTCAGATTTCAACCCAATTTCTCAAGTTTCATCTTCTAATTGATTAGTCAATTTCTCCTACAACAGAATGTCAATAGCTTTTAAGATTAACTCAAATTTTTGACTTTCCATCGACTAATGGTCATTCACATCGAACAAAGGATATCGACTTTAAAATTCACACGACAAGGCTATAGTGGCAAGACCCTTGTCAAATTTTTCCACCCAATCCATAAACATCTTCCATGTGACTAATCCTAGTCTTCAAGGAAATATTCCTCTCTAAAAACCTTCTTGAAGGGAACCCAATCAACATCTCTTAGCTACAAGTCAACCAATCATTCTTGCAATGCATGCATAGAAAAACAAAAAAAATAGATACTCTATACATACCGAGGAATCCCATAAAAAATTATCTTGTCTATATAAACTTGTAGATAGGCTGATATGTTCTCCCCATTAAACTACTTATTAAAGCACGGATCTAGAGCATGGTATGGAGGATGGAAGATAAAGATAAGGCTCATGAAGACATTGATATGACAATTGACTGTTACAAAAGTGAATTAGGTTTCGAAATTGAAGCTTGGACTCATAAACAAAATCTTGTGTAAGTGGACAATCATAGCTAACTTAAAGGACACAAGTACTATGACATTGCAACTAAAATGAAAGGAAAGTTTAGTGTTTTATAGTCTTCTAGGTAGATAGTAATTTCCACCACCGTGCTTATGGGATTCAATCTCTTCTCCTAGATTTCTTGCATTTCCCTCACCCACTACTCCACCATACAAAGAGGCATAAAAATGGGTGTGATTTCCAAAACTCTCAACCCCCCTCCTCAATCACGACTGTAAAAAAGCACTAAGTGTACAAAGGCTATCATTAGTAGAACCTTGCTAAGTGTGGGCATACTACAAACATGGCAAACATCCATGGATTGTTACAAGGCCTCACTTAGTGTGTAGAGGATGTGGTGCATAGGCTACATGAGGAGTTTTATAAGCCTATGAAAGGAACATTAGGGCAAGGTTATACAAGACTTTAAAATTTCAATCAAAGTAGTGTGAATAGAAGGACTGGTGAGGCTTGTCCTTTTGCTCCTAATGGTCTTCTTCTTCTTCTACTTCACCTTCATCATCTTCTTTCTTCACAGTTGCAAGGTAGGCCTTCTGAGATCTCATCCTGGCATGACAAAACTTTTCAATATGTGCGATTCTTTTGCACAAGTCATAAACTAGCTAGTCCTTTTTTCCTTCGTATTTGTTACTAATATACAGCACTTGTTCATCCTTAGAAGTACTTGTCTCATCTTTATTTTATATGTTTTTTTCTTCTTCTAACAAAGAGACTTGAATGTCAACAAGTTTAGGATTTGGAATGTTGATTAAAGTAGTGGAGACATTATCATAATTTGAAGGCAAGCTTTTTAGCAAAACACCAATGCATACATCTTTAATCCATTTTACTATTGATCTTTGCAAGATGGGTTAAGAGACTTTCCATGCAATTCAGTTGTATTGTAAGAGATGTGTTAGATCTAATGTCTAATCTAAAAAATTCAATTAATAAACCATACTTTGAAGATTTTGACTCTATGCGCCAAACAAAGTATGCAATCTTTTCCAAGTGTCCTCGGATGTGTCACATCCACATGGTGGATATACTTGTCGTCAAACTCAAGCTTTATGATGGCTTAAGCCTTGTCGTCACTATTTTTCCATGCAACTTAAATACTTGCATCCTAGGGCTCTTCTCTTGTCCATTAGTGATGGCCCATAGGCCTTTCTTCATCAGGATAAACTTTATGCATGTTTGATAATAGGTGTGAAACCTGAATCCTTTGAAGTTACATGTCAAAGAGTCTTTGCCCATGCTAGAGTGATTGGAACATCAACAAATTAGCACTAAATTTCTTAGAAGTGAGCTGAATTTGGACACAAGCAATGGCAGTGCAGTATTAACAGGAACTAGTTTGTTGTTGTTGCTTGAGCCTTCCAATCTTCACAAATCTTTCTACCCTTGCTAATTTAATGCCCAAATATTTTCTGGGAAATTGAGTAGGAATTCTCAATGCTAGAGTGATTGGAACAGTAGAAAATCAACACCAAATTTCTTAAAAATGAGCTGACTTTTGACACAAGTAATGGCAGTGCAGCATTAAGAGAAACTAGTTTGTTGCTCTTGCTTGAGCCTTCCAATCTTCACAAATGTTTCCCTCCTTAGTAGTTTTATGCCCAATTTTTTTTTGTGAACTGAGTAGGAACTCAAATCAGAGTAACAAGAACTCTAGTAGGCTTGGAGAAGGGAGAAAATGATGGGATTTTGGAGCTTAAAGTTGAAGCAGCTATGGTGGATTACAGTTAGCAGGTAGGTCAACAGGTTTTTCCTCGACTACAACATGTGGGATGGATTGTTCAATGAGTTGCTTAGTTATGAGTGAGCCTATAGAGTGGGCTTTAAAAGCCCTATGACCAGTGGATCAATCACAGAATAGAGATGTAGTGTAGACTATATGACCACCACAAGCGCACTTCACGGCAATGACGACGAATTTCCAAAATGTTGTGCTGGATAGTGACCAGTGTCAGACCATGATGTGACACAGAGGAGTGCCTTGAGTTAAGGACCAAATCCATAGAAGAAATAACTTGAAGATATGCTCCAGTTTGAGAGATCCAGAAGCTCAAAGAAGGTAGGGCACAAGCTAACTATGGTCGCCATGAAAGGAAAAGTGGAGTGGAAGTAAGGATGCTCATGAGCTGACCAAAGATGAAGAGCACCTGAGAGAGAAGTTTGCTAAGTTGAGCCATGCTCACCATGGCTTTGATACCATGTTGACTAAAGCATGGATTTAGAGTATGGCTATGGAGAATGGAAGATAAAAGCAAGACTCATGAAGACATGGATATGACAACTGACTATTACACAAGTAAATTAGGTTCCAAGATTGAAGCTTTGACTCATAAACACAATCTTGTGTAAGTGGACAATGAAACGTGACTAAAAGAACAAAAGTACTATGACATTACATTTAAGTGATAGGCAAGTACATTGCTTTATAGTCTTATGGGGTGGTTGGAAGCACTTTCCACCACTATGCTTATGGGATTCAGTCTCTTCTCCTAGATTGCATGCATTTCCCACATGAGTCATTATTCAATGTATCCTTCATCTTTCGGAGCTCATGAATCTTATGCTAGATTAGGGGTACCACTGTGGGGTTGGATTGAGTGTCTAGTGGAATGGGTGGAATAGAGAGTTCTAGATGCAAGGGGTAGAGTCAAACGAGGCATGGGTCAGAGGAGGAGTTGAAGGGAGTGCTAGGAGTAGGGAATAATGGAGGCTATTGTACTAAAGTTAGAGATCCATGAGGGCCCAAAATAGAGGTTGCAGGATTTGGTGAGCGTAAATTTTTCCCACTAGGATTTCCAAGTAATAGGCACCCATTTGTACAGTTCACTAGAGAAAATTGTACTCCAAACTAAATACTGTGAGCTGTCAAGTCGAGGTTTGAATTGTTCATCTTGATAGCCTGTAACATCTTGGAGGGAGTAGATGTCACTACAACAAAAAGGCTCCATTCATGCGCTTGTAGACGCAATATTTGAACTGTGTTAAAAATATCAGGCGCGTTTATTATCGTGTCTAATTCTGCATCTAAAATTTCGCGTCTAAAAGTGCACTTATGGTGAAACTTACACATGCATATAGATGCACATCTATACATGCATGTAACTGCACGTCTAAAAAGGCGTGTACTCTGTAAATTTTTTACGATAATAGATGCGCATTTTTCCTGCTGCAATTTAGACGCGCAAAACAGAGGTATGAAAAAAAAACTTGAGAGCATGTGGCTTTGCAAGCCATATGCTCTTTGATTTTTTTTCCCCCCATCAACATCAAATTGTATGCTTAGGGAAAACAAAGATTATTTCGAAGATTTTTGTTCTGAAAAAAAAACAATGTATGTAAAACACGAAATTTCATATATATAGATGAAACGTTTTTACATGATGAGTTCTAATGCTTGTGATCTCAAGCATGGTCATGGTCGCAAGCACTAGCTGAAAGTAATACATATCAAAAATGAAAACTACAAGCCAAGGGGAGGCATGCATGCATGCGGCTCCTCTATATCCCCTCAGAAGAGGCATCATCGTCGCTACCACCACCGCTGCCGATGCCGGTGCCAGTGTCGCCACCGCTACTACTAGTCTCCCATTCGCTATCCTCAACTGCATCAGGGTCAAAGGATTAAGGTATATAAATACCATTACAAACAATAAATTAGAGTTACCTATACTTTTCATTTAAAAAATAAAACCTACCTCTTCTGGTTGTGGAATCCTCATGGCATGATTATATTGCTCCTCCGTGATGAGTCCCTCCTCGTAGAAATGCTGCCAAGTGGACGCCTCGTTATGACCTCGATGGTAGCCTACCTCTCTAGGAGTAGGCATTTTACCAACGATATGATACTACAAAACAATTTGAACATACACTGCAACAAAAAGGCCTCTTAGACGCACTTTTAGACGCGATTTTTGAATATAGAGAAAATCTTACAAGCGCGTCTTCCCACCCATCTGTTTGAGCATCTACAAACTCGCGTCTATAATCGCATGTATGAAGAAATTTACACACAGAAATAGACGCCTAATAGACGTGCATATAGACGCGTGAATACAAGTGCATAAAAAAACCAAAATTGTTATTTATTTAATTTATTTTGTGCATCTACTAGCGCGTCTACATGGCAAATTAGACAGGCATATAGACACACCCATAGACGCACTTTTACAAGAGCCCATGGATGCAAACACAAAACAAAAATTCTCATTTTTAAAAAAAAGATATTTAATTTCTTTTTTAAAATTTGAATTATGTAGCGCGTGTATGACGACGTGTACTCTGCATTTTGAATGCGCTTGTAAACGCGCGTTTTCTACAATTTAGACGTGTAGATGGACGCGCAAAAAAGAACTGGAAAAAAAAAACCAAAGTTTTTCCCTCCCATACACCAAATTGTGCATTTGGAAAAAAGACAATGGATCTGAAAGCACGAGAATTGAAAACAAATGTCCATGTATTCATTATAGATAAAAAGTATTTATATGGGGAGTTTAAGTGCTTGCGACCTAAAGCGTGGCCGCAAGTAGTAGGCTCAAAGATGGATAATAGATATACAAGAAAACAAGGCCATAGAGGAGGTATGGTGCTCCTCTACGAATCTGAAGAAGAAACATCTTCGTTAGCACCACCATGGCTTCTAGCATTGCTATCCCCCTCCTCGCTATGCTCCACATCGGGGTTCGCCTACACACACAAAAGATCAAGGTTGCTTATGTGGTGGAGAAAAAGTTATAATTAGCTATACTTTTAATAGGAAAGTAAGAAAAACATACCTCCTCTGGATGTCGAATCCTCATAGCCCGGTTGTATTGGTCCTTAGTGATGAGACCCTCCTCATAGAAGTGAAGCCATGTGGCTACGCGATTATGGCCTCAATGGTAACCTACCTCTCTAGGAGTAGGTATCCTACCAACAATAGTAGTCTGCAAAACAATTATGATATATACAAACAATTATGAGACACAATGTATTAGAAAAAATTATATAAAGAATTGAAAGAAATATAAATTTAAAAAAACTAGATATTAAAATATACTTACAATCTTTGCCTCCCACGACTCTCTGCCGCCCGATCCGTAATGCGATGATCCCATGGTTTCCATTTGGATGCATCGCGCCTCTGCGCGCTGGGGACTCGTCACTTTCTCTGTTGCTTTTATCTTGGCTTTCTTCCACTCTATGCAGTGGCACATAGGTGGTTGGCTATAGGCTCCACGCTCCTCCTCCTGTCTCCGCAGTGAGTCCCTGGCGCGTGTCATGAGGTGGGATCTTTTGTTGTGAAGAAAATCCCTCACTTTTGTGCGTCGCCAATCATCTGAGAATCGCTAATCCTCAAGATTTGGGTACCTCTTATGGACTGCCCTCAACACCTCCTGCCACAAGCCACTTTTCTAATTTTTGAAGTATTCGAAACAATCTTTATACGTCGCATGCACGATGCTCCTCATGCACACCATTACATTCCTTCGTTCATCATCATGGAAGCTGCCACCAGTATCTATAACTCTATAGTACTGGCGTACTGGCTCCTCTACGTGATCTTCTGGTGATGGTGATCGCTCGCCACCTCCTAGGCAACCCCCACACAAGCTTTGTGCTCCCCCTCGACTCTCCCTCCCCCCTCTTTGTTGAATACCCTCTGCCTCGCTGGATGCACGTGCTTCTGCAGATACATGTGCATGGGCTGACACTTATGCTTCAGCCGATGCATGTACAGGGGCTGCACGTGGAGTACCTGCAATTGGAGTTTGGAAAGTAGTGCCAGGCAAAGACGTCAGAGGCGTTCCAGACATGACATTGAACACCTCGTCTGCTTTGGGAGAGCGGCCAAGGTGTCTGGTCATCTCTCCCATGAAGTCTTCCCTACTAGGAAATACTCCAAAAAATGCATTGATCCCTCTACCGAACAAGCCCAATGTATCATTCATGCGATCCAAATCCGGGTCATTGCTAGATGAACCAAGATGCGACATCTACAAAAAAAACACAGGAAAAAGATAAATTCGTATAATTTCGGAAATAAAAAAATTCCAATATGGCTCATTTTCTATTGTGTTTTGTATCCAATAATTCCTTGACTTCTCATTTTCCATTATATCACATTTGTTTGCATACAAAAAATCATATATTACCTTCATCCACACATAAACATTAATTTTCAAAGAGCCATAATCCTTGATCCAATCCAACATTAAGTATGGAAAATCATTCAGTGAGCCTAGAATCATTATGTAAGAGAAGGCTTTTGATCTCACACATTTTCATTTTCTTCAAGTGTATTTTACAAGCACTTACTAAGGTCCATTTAAGTGAAACAAAGGTGTGAAAATCCCATAGAAAAAATACATGGATGCTCATGGCACTTGAAAGTGCTAATAATCTAGCTTTCTTTAGACATTGAGCATAAAACTTAAGTGCTAATGTTTCTCATTCATTGGCCTTTGAACATTAAACATGGAAATTAATAACAATACTAATTGTTCATTCCCTAAATTAAGCCACTTGGAGGTGAAAATTTCCATAGATACTATATAGGAAATCCACCCAAGTCCCACTCTCAAATATGGGGTTAAGATTTAGCCACTTGGTCAAATCTTTACTCGTTATTTGAAAGTGGAGCTTGGAAGATTCCCAAATTCTCTAATATGGTATCGAAAGTATAATACTACCTAATTCACTACGTTGGAACGCTAAAGCTTCTAAAAATTTGATCATGGATCAAGAAAATTTGGTCACATTCATCATTGCAAAAATATATTGTTGATTAAAAAACTAGATCTACACCCCATGCCCATTGTGTTTTTGTTCTTATTTTGCTTTAGTTATCAATACAAAGAAACATAATAAGCACAATAACGTTTAGGCAATGTTTTTTTTTTTTGTAACGTGTTCACTAGTATCATCCAGGACATATCTTAGCAGTCCATCGGAAAGGATGTCTAGAAAGCTCCGCCCGGCACTCCCAGGGAATGATATAGGACTTGCGATCTAGGTCTTTCTGCGTCTTCCACGTAGCCGTTCCCACTTAGGATCGACCGGAATTAGGGTCTTCTTGATTGGTCATTACCTAACAGCAACTAGCGTCTAACTCAAGCAAACTACTTTACGCAGAAGCCCAGGTCCGAAGTGGATTCACGTTGCACTTGGTTCAAGTAGAATGGGAAACAAGAGGGATGCAAAGCTCAACCTCCTGCCATAAGGCATAGTCCCATTCCGTTCCCCTAAAACAGCATAAATCGGGTTAAGTCATAACTCTAAGTCAACGCTTTTGTTGTTCATGTCTTTTGACGCTCATCCTACTGTTCCTCGTGTTTTAAGAAAAGTTTCTGGCCAACCGGGACCACCCAACCGTAACACAGACCCATGACCCATCCTCCGTACTTTCCTCGGTTTGTTTTAGTTATGTAATTATCTAACACATTAATTGACATTTAACAATCAGCTTCTTTAATTAATCCGTTAAGCACTGGTTCCTTCACGTAATCTTATCACGTGACATAGAAAAACAATATCAAACAACTTCTTTATTAACATTTCATCATTTTATCTTTGAAATACAAGGAGTTATTCTCGTAGGCTTGTCCATAATTTGCCCCAAGGCATCCAGTAATCCACAGGGATCACTATTCCAAGCTTCTACCCGTAAACTAGTATGCGAGCCTCGAGATCCAATACCGACTCACGTTAGCCTCTTGTGCAGGACCCGGAAGGCGAGGGATTTACGGTCAGAGCCCCCCTGGCACCCAAGCGTCCTCCTGCTCCAAGTAGCGCTCAACGGAGAGACCTCTCGCGGCGGGTTCGGTCCACGTTCCCACCACGGTCAACTACCCCCTTGGTTAGGGTCAGGCAGACAGTCGAGGGTAACTGAAGCTGCCTCTCCCTTCAGGCCTTCAACCTGAAGCATCAGATATCTTTTCATCCTTTAGTTCCTTGAGCAAACAATGCAAATAGTGCTTTCTAAACTGTTACAAGCACAATCAATTCCAGTGGTCATTCATTTGGCCAATTGCTAAGGAGTGAATCTTTCTCTCTGAATGCATCCGCACTCGATCCGAGATCAATTGCGACTTGGCGAGATCCCTAAGGGTTTGTTTGTTAACCTTTATGTCGTTCGGTTAGGGCCGTACCCTATTAACCCAACTTAACGAATACCTTAAGTTCTATTGGCAGTAAATATGTTATTCCAATTTACTGATTGGTCTTTTTCTTCCAAGCAATTATCTAATCCACTTATCTTCGTCACCTTTCCCAAGAAAGGTGCTATATCAGGATGACCACTCATCCTCTTGCAAGATAAACTTGCACAAGAATCTGGCAATCTCATTTCGAGGAATTTGGCCATTCCCTTGTGGTCAACCCACAAGGTCATGCAACTCTGCAACTTGTTGCACAAGTGTCACATCTAATCCATGGGACTATTTTAACCATGGAATGTCGTCTTCTAATCATGAAATCATGATTAATAGGAAATAGGATTAGGATGTCCTCATATCCAATCCATTTCTGATTGCACTAGGTCAACCTTGTCGGTCCTAGGGTTCCAATTCAAACCGAGTTTCATCATTTTAGCGAGCGACCCTTAGGGTAACAAACCCTAGATCATTTCTCGCAAGTATGTCCTATTTTCGCTACATTCCGTGAATATGGGCAGATCTTTAGGGTATGAGAGTTTCAACTTGGCAACAAGAACAACTAGGTTACGTCCTCAACATTCTAAATCCTAGTTAGCACTTGGGATATGTTTGCTTTGATTTAACCATTTCTAAGCGAGTCCCTCACGGTTTAGGTATTTAGGGTGAACTAATCTACTTGTCTCTTCTTGAAGATTTTTACGATACCATTCTCATAATCACATGATTCATTGCCTACATATGACTAGATTTACCAACCCTAACTTTCCTGGTTATGATCAAGGCATAGGTTAAGTTACAACATAATTTTCATTGACCCTTCTAAAACATGCATTTCATGATTTATGCTGCTAGGCTTTTGGGGTTCATGTTAAAATGGACCATGCAGCCTTTTCCTAATTTTATTTCTGAATGAATTATTCGTAGGCTAAATGAGCAATACACCAACTTTCGTAACTACTTACGTAATTGATTGAGATTTATGCCAAAAAAAAACTAGAGTTAACTTATTCCAATTTACAATCCATGCCACACGCAAATTTCTAGAATTATTTCTAGGCTCTTCTATTTTCTACGGGATTAATGACTTTCCCTAATGAATCATCCAATGAAGATTTACCTAAAAATGCAACATGGGATTAATCTTTCCATGCTTAATCAAAGGTGCACTTTAATAATTTTCTACCTTATAAGGATAGGCAATAGGTATTCCAGGCCGTCACTTTGATATGCACGCAAGGGAAACTACTAATAAGGTCATGAGATGCATAGATAATTTACATTATTTTGTTCATCATGTTGGAAATACCAATGACCACTTCATGTCATGAGCTAATTATTTCAATAGTCAATCTATTTTCAATTGCATCTAACTAGGCTAGGTGAATTTGACATGCGTAGGTGCTTCCTAGTCCATGAATTTATCGTGCATAATGCCTTACTTTTGCGATGAATCAAAAATAGTAAAAACCTGGACTTGTGGGCTCAGGGAGATATCCACGTGAATGTTAGGAAAAGAACCTCCCGCGCAGGCCCGAGTTGCAACCTCTTGGGCCATTGTGGGCATAATTTCGGACTTCCAGGTTGCCTTTGTCTTTATACGATTCGGTGAATTTTCTCACCTTGGTACGTAGCCTCAAGATCTTTTCCTTTCTCCCTCGTATGCAGGAGATGCCTTCGCGGAACTTTGGATCTTTAAAAGGTTGGGCTTGTGAGACTTGGGCTTATGGGATTTGGATGTATGGAATTTGGAGTTTTTCGAGGGGTTTTTCGGAAAGGATCTTACAAATGGTGCTTGTGGGAAAGGAAGCTTTATGAGCTTCTTTAGGGGAAACTGGGGTGGCAAGGCATGGGTTTACGGATGGCTTGTGGCCTTTGGAACCTATTAGTAAAAAAAAAACCACTTGCGAATGAAGTTGTGAAAAATAGGCCTATGGGAAAATGGGCTTTAAGGGAGGGATTTTAACCCCCGGGATAGACCCCGTGTGCACAAGGTCTTAGGCCTTGTTTCTTTCACGAAGCTTCCAAAGCTTCGGAAGCTTCTGCTTCCCCAGAAAGCTCGTGGCCAAGGGGATTGATTAAGGATTAAACTATTGGGAGATGACATCGAATGGAGGAAAAAAAAAGATGGACTTGTCAGGGAGATGGTGGCGGCTTTCAGCCCAGCTCGGCAGCCCTTCACGACTGGCGGCGGGTCCTTCTGCAATGTGGCGGCAACCCCTTCTGCAGCGTGGCAGTGGCTTCCTACTAGACGACAGCCTCGCATGGCGTCCTCAGCTTCCCTCTCCTCCCACGCTGCACAACCCTCTCTTTCCTTTCTCCACGCAGCTTCCAGCCTTCCCACCTCCCCATTTCCTCACGGCATCAACGGCGCCTTCCCCCTTCGCAACACGGCGACAGCACAGTCTTCCCCCTCTCTCATCACGCAGCGTGGCCCTTTGCGTCCTCCTCTTCATGAAAATTTCTTTCCCATCGGCCTTTCCACCTCCCCCACTTTCCTCACCGCATCAGTGAGGGTTTTTATAGGAAGAGGGGGGGTAAGGCTTTCTTACCACGTAATTGCCTTGCGTGGCTATCCCCTCCCTGTCACCTCTCTCCTTCCATTTCAGTCATCCCCTTCCCTCAGCCACTCTTCGACTGGGGAAAGGAAATAAAAAAAATTGCACTTATTATGACATTAATCTCTTGACCTCCTCCCATGAGGAGGTTCTTATGAAGATATGCGGGTTTCTTAGTCCAAGTCTCGATTGGCCAGTGGAGAGTGTACTATTTAAAAACCGCACCGTCCGTGACCAGAATGCCGGCATTGTCATTTGCTCGAGACTTTACACGGCCTTGTAATATTTTCAGTAGAAATATTACATTCTCTTCCCCTTGGAGGAATCGAGATGTCCTCATCTCGAGATAAACTGGGGATATTGATAGTTGAGAGTGCCTTCATTTATCCAAGTGGCATCCTCCTCAGGATAAACTTCCCACTGGGATGAGGCATTCTCTCAGGGTTCTGGATCTCTGTTATCTCTTTCAAACATCTAAGATCCCGTTAGTCTGTAGCTCAAGGACTCCTTGACTAGACATTACAACTTGATAGTTGTCAAGTACATGGTTAGGATTAGGTACATACTTCTTCAATAGGCTGATATGACATACCTTATGAACCTTTTTGGGTTCTCTAGGAGTTGCAGTCTATAAGCATTAGGTCCTAGGCACTTGAGGATCTTGTATGGTCCACCATTTCCTTGGACTTAGCTTCTTGCAACTTCCTAAGGATAGAGAACTCTTCTTTGGGCGTACGCAAATGAAGGTCATGTCTCCTTCTTCGAAGATCCTTTCTTCACACTTCAAATCCACGTATGCCTTCTGTCTATCCTTGGCCGCTTGTATGTCCTATCTTATTTGACTTAATTTGGTCATCCATTTCTTCCAGTCATTATCCTTGAAGCTTCAATCCTTAGGGTTCGATCAGAAAAGTTTAGGGGACTTCGACAATCATGTCCATACAATGCTTGGAAAGGGGTCATCTGAATGCTTTGTTGATAAGAAGCATTGTATGCAAATTCTACCAAAGGTAAGTATTGAATCCACCTCTTCGGCTCTCAACAGTAGTATGCCCTAGGCATATCTTCGATGACTTGATTTACACGCTCTGTTTGGTCATCCGTTTGGGGATAATCGGCAGTGCTAAAATAGAGTTGAGTCTCAATAGCTTCAAAGATAGCTCTCTAGAAGTGTGATGTGAAGAGAGAATCACGGTCACTAATGATTATTCTGGGTAACCCATGTAGCTTGAATATCTCCTTGATAAACAGTCTTGCAATGTCTGAGGCTTTACGGTTTATCTTTACTGGAATAAGGTGTGCAACCTTAGTAAATATGTCAACCACAACCATGATGGAGTTGTATCATCCCAGGACTTGGGGTAGGCCTACAACAAGAATCCACACTGATGAATTCCCATTTCATTTGGGGAATGTCAAGCGGTTGCAGTTTCTCTAGCATCATGACATGTTCGGCTTTGATACGTTGGCAAGACAACACTCGGTGACATATTTGAGAACATCACCTTTGAGCCTCTCCCAATGGTAGCTCTTCCTAACTGCATTAAGAGTTTTAGCATAGCCAGGATGTCCTGTGAAAAGAAAATCGTGAGCTTCCCACAATATCTTCTACTTAAGTGACTGGCTTACTGGTATACATAGCCTTGTTCTGTAGTAGACAAGTCCACTATTAATGGAAAATTCTTGATACTTAACCTACAACTTTTGGTTCTACACCTTGATAGAGATCTCCTTTAGCATTGTTTGGTAGGCCAAATCATGGCATGCTTCCTCTCTAGCTAACTCAAGTATAGGGTTGTTTGGCATAGATACTTTTGTAGCTAGAAATCTGGCTATTGATGGATTCTGCAAGATTAGGAAATTTAGGAATGCCTTGTGACTAAGTGCATCGGCAACTACATTCTCTTTCCCTGGTCGATACTTACTTTCAAAGTCATATTCCTCCAACACTTCAATCTATCGACGTTGCCTCATGTTGAGTTCATTCTGGGTAAAGATCCATTTGAGACTCTTATGGTCTGTTACCAGAGGAAACTTGTTACCCAACAGATAGTGTCTCCAAAGCTTTAGAGCATGGATGACAGCTAGTAATTCCAGATCATGCATAGCATAATTCTTTTCATGACTCTTCAATTTCCTTGAAGAGTATGCTACTGGATGACCTTCTTGCATAAGTACACACCCCAAGGCAAGAATACTAGCATCAGTTACTACCTCAAACTCCTTATTGAGGTCTGGAAGTTTTAGAATAGACTAAAGTGTCATCAAAGAAGACAAGCATGAAATCATCAAGATATGGCCTAAAGATATCCTGCATTAACCTAGTGAAGGTGGCAGGTGCATTCGTAAGCCCGAATGACATAACTAGGAACTCAAAGTGCCCATATCTTGTATTGAAGACCGTCTTTGGGATATCTTCTTCCTTGATCCTTATCTGATAGTAACTTGACCTGATCAATCTTGGAGAAAATCTTTGCACCCTGAAGACTATCAAGAAGCTCATCTATTCTAGGAATAGGATACTTGTTCTTGATAGTTGATTGATTCAACCCTCTGTAATCAATACATAGTCGAAGTGTTCCATCTTTCTTTTTCTGGAACAGTACTGGTGCTCCCCATGGTGAACTGCTAGGATGGATGTAGCCCTAATCTAGCAGTTGCTTGAGTTGTTCCTTCAGCTCAATTGCTTCCGGTATAGGCATTCTATAGGGTCTCTTCACAATTGGCGCAACTCCTATTACTAGCTTGATCTCATGATCTACTTCTCTTTGAAGCGGGAGTTCTATTAACTCTTTAGGAACTACATCTGCGTATTCCTTTAGCCATGAAGGTCCTTCACTAAACTCCTGCTTCTGATCTAACTTATTGAGCTTAATCAAGTAGACATGTAGTCCCTTTCTAACTCCCTTTATAATTCGAGATGCTTTGGCCAATTGAATTTTTTTCGGCTTTCCAGCCTCTCCTTGAGTTGTGACCAATTTACCTTGGCCCTTTCCACAATGAATGTGGGCGTCATTAGGTTTAAGCCAATCCATTCCGAGTGGACACTCATGGATACCTAGGTTCATGATCCCGAATCAGATCGAAGTTGACTTTTCCTCCTAGTAAGAATTCCACATTACATCACATATCTTCCTCAGCTTTTAGCCAAGTGACGAAGTCACTTTACTTTGTTATCAATATTCACAGTCAAGACAATCATTGATTTAAAAAAAAGTTTTATTCCATTCATATCGGCATAGCCCTTTGGAGGTACAATTATTTCTTGGGGCGATGGAACAAGTTGATACATTAATTCGAGGAGAATAAGATGTTGTTGCATTCAGCTACAGGAACTGAGTAGTAGTATGGATTGGGGTCATCGATTTTTAGGAATCGATAGTTCATTGGAAGATTAGGGTATCTTTTCCTATGATATCCATTCTTCTCATGACGTCCCAACACCTTGATTCGGTCGGCAGGGATTCTTCAAATCACTTCCCTGTACACATACTTATTCTGGTTAACCCTTCGACCTCCAACCTATAGGGTCGTGATTGCGTGAGCCTCAACAAAGACGAACAGCTTCACGATCTTCAAATCCTCCATCCACTTGATTCTCTTCAAGTCAATTTGAAGGTACGCAGGTCGATGGGCAGCTATGCAATAGATCCCTAAAACACCCATCCATCTCCGTTCCACATACACAGGCGATGGATTGTAAATGAGGTCTAGGATGTTCATCATCTCAACCCTTTGCCGATAATCCGTGGAATGCATCACGGTCATAAACATGACTCGAAACACTAAGAACCTGTTTCATGCTTCATAATTCTGTAAGACAGCATTGAAAGTAAGGAAATGTTTGGGACAGTAAATTTGCTTTACTTCTTATTATTAAAATTTCTTAAAAACAAGTCCTTTGTTGGTTCGCTCTAATACCAACTGTAACGTGTCCACTAGAATCATCCAGGACATGTCTTAGCAGTCCATCGGAAAGGATGTCTAGAAAGCTCCGCCGGGCACTCCCACAGAATGATACGGGACTTGCGATCTAGGTCTTTCCGCGTCTGCCACGTAGTGGAAGTATCCTGGCCATTCCCACTTAGGATTGACCGGAATTAGGGTTTTCTTGATTGGTCATTACCTAACAGCAACTAGCGTCTGACTCAAGCAAAGTACTTTACGCAGAAACGCCAGGTCCGAAGCGGATTCATGCTGCACTTGGTTCAAGGAGAATGGGAAACAAGAGGGATGCAAAGCTCAACCTCCCTGCCATAAGGCATAGTCCCATTCCGTTCCCCTAAAACAGTGTAAATCGGGTTAAGTCATAACTCTAAGTCAACGCTTTTGTTGTTCATGTCTTTTGACGCTCATCCTACTGTTCCTCGTGTTTTAAGAAAAGTTTCCGGCCAACTGGGACCACCCAACCGTAGCACAGACCCATGACCCATCCTCCGTACTTTCCTCGGTTTGTTTTAGTTATGTAATTATCAAACACATTAATTGACATATAACAATCAGCTTATTTAATTAATCCGTTAAGTACTGGTTCCTTCACGTAATCTTATCACGTGACATAGAAAAACAATATCAAACAAGTTCTTTATTAACATTTCATCATTTTATCTTTGAAATACAAGGAGTTCCGCCCGTAGGCTTGTCCATAATCTGCCCGAAGGCTATCCAGTAATCCACAAGGATCATTATTCCAAGCTTCCGCCCGTAAACTAGTATCCGGGCCTCGAGATCCAATACCGACTCACGTTAGCCTCTTGTGCAGGACCCGGAAGGCGAGGGATTTACGGCCAGAGCCCTCCCTGGTACCCAAGCGTCCTCCTACTCCAAGTAGCGCTCAATGGAGAGACCTCTCGCAGTGGGTTCGGTCCACGTTCCCGGCATGGTCAACTACCCCCTTGGTTAGTGTTAGGTAGGCAATCGGGGGTAACTGAAGCTGCCTCTCCCTTCACGCCTTCAATCTGAAGCATCAGATATCTTTTCATCCTTTAGTTCCTTGAGCAAACAATGCAAATAGTGCTTTCTAAACTGTTACAAGCACAATCAATTCCAGTGGTCATTCATTTGGCCAATTGCTAAGGAGTGAATCTTTCTCTCCGAATGCATCCAACACTCGATCCGGGATCAATTGCGACTTGGCAAGATCCCCAAGGGTTTGTTTGTTAGCCTTTATGTCCTTTGGTTAGGGCCGTACCCTATTAACCCAGCTTAACGAATACCTTAAGTTCTATTAGCAGTAAATATGTTATTCCAATTTACCGATATTGGTCTTTTGCTTCCAAGCAATTATCTAATCCACTTATCTTCGTCACCTTTCCCAAGAAAGGTGCTATATCAGGATGACCACTCATCCTCTTGCAAGATAAACTTGCGCAAGAATCTGGCAATCTCATTTCGAGGAATTTGGCCATTCCCTTGTGGTCAGCCCACAAGGTCATGCAGCTCTGCAACTTGTTGCACAAGTGTCACATCTAATCCATGGGACTATTTTAACCATCGAATGTCGTCTTCTAATCACGAAATCATGATTCATAGGAAATAGGGTTAGGGTGTCCTCATATCCAATCCATTTCTGATTGCACTAGGCCAACCTTGTCGGTCTTAGGGTTCCAATTCAAACCGAGTTTCATCCTTTTAGCGAGCGACCCTTAGGGTAACAAACCCTAGATTGTTTCTCGCAAGTATGTCCTATTTTCACTACATTCCGTGAATGTGGGAAGGTCTTTAGGGTATGAGAGTTTCAACTTGGCAATAAGAACAACTAGGTTACGTCCTCAACGTTCTAAATCCTAGTTAGCACTTGGGATATGTTTGCTTTGATTTAACCATTTCTAAGCGAGTCCCTCACGGTTTAGGTGTTTAGGGTGAACTAATCTACTTGTCTCTTCTTGAAGATTTTTACAATACCATTCTCATAATCACATGATTCATTGCCTACATATGATTAGATTTACCAACCCTAACTTTCCTGGTTAGGATCAAGGCATAGGTTAAGTTATGACATAATTTTCATTGACCCTTCTAAAACATGCATTTCATGATTTATGCTGCTAGGCTTTTGGGGTTTATGTTAAAATGGACCATGCAGCCTTTTCCTAATTTTATTTCTGAATGAATTATTCGTAGGCTAAATGAGCAATACACCAACTTTCATAACTACTTATGTAATTGATTGAGATTTATGCCAAAAAAAAACTAGAGTTAACTTATTCCAATTTACAATCCATGCCACACGGAAATTTCTAGAATTATTTCTAGGTTCTTCTATTTTCTACGGGATTATGACCTAATTATTTCAATAGTCTATCTATTTCCAATTCCATCTAACTAGGCTAGGTGAATTTGACATGCGTAGGTGCTTCCTAGTCCATGAATTTATCGTGCATAATGCCTTACTTTTGCGACGAATCAAAAATAGTAAAAACCTAGACTTGTGGGCTCAGGGAGATATCCACGTGAATGTTAGGAGAAGAACCTCCCACGCATGCCCGACTTGCAACCTCTTGGGCCATTGTGGGTATAATTTCGGACTTCCAGGTTGCCTTTGTCTTTATACGATTCGGTGAATTTTCTCACCTTGGTACGTAACCTCAAGATCTTTGCCTTTCTCCCTCGTATGCAGGAGATGCCTTCGCAGAACATCGGATCTTTAAAAGGTTGGGCTTGTGAGACTTGGGCTTATGGGATTTGGATGTATGGATTTGGAGTTTTTCAAGGGGTTTTTCGGAAAGGATCTTACGAATGGTGCTTGTGGGACAGGAAGCTTTATGAGCTTCTTTAGGGGAAACTGGGGTGGCAAGGCATGGGTTTACGGATGGCTTGTGGCCTTTGGAACCTATTAGCGAAAAAAAAACCTCTTGCGAATGAAGTTGCGAAAATTAGGCCTATGGAAAAATGGGCTTTAAGGGAGGGCTTTTAACCCCCGGGATAGACCCCGTGTGCACAAGGTCTTAGGCCTTGTTTCTTTCAAGAAGCTTCCAAAGCTTAGGAAGCTTCTGCTCCCCCAGAAAGCACATGGCCAAGGGGATTGATTAAGGATTAAACTATTGGGAGATGACATCGAATGGAGGAAAAAAAAGATGGACTCATCAGGGAGATGGTGGCGGCTATCAGCCCAGCCTGGCGGCCCTTCACGACTGGTGGGGGGTCTTTCTGCAGCGTGGCGACGTCCTCTTCTGCAGCGTGGCAGCGGCTTCCTACTGGATGGCATGTGGATATCCAAATCCCATAAGCCCAAGTCTCACAAGTCCATAACCGCATCTAAAATGCAGGATAGACGTGCTCTCAGACGCATCCCGAAAGGCAGCCCTCTAGTTAGAGCGCATGTATATCCACATCTAAGATGTAGTATATACATGCTATCAAATGCGATTTTAGCTCAATGCTTCTGGCGCGTTTGTATCCTCACATGTGGACTGCAAAATATACGTGCCAGGAGATGCGACTCTGAAGTCAAAGATTCTGCGCAGGGTGCGTGTATTTGCGCATCTCACATGCAAGATACATGCACCTGGAGACGCAACTTTGAAGTCATTTTCTTCTGTGCAGAGCACGTGTATTCTCGTGTCTCCGATGCAGAATACACGTGCTCTGAGACGCGGCCTCAGACACAATGACAACAAACATAGCTTTGCGTCTATCCCTGCGTCTATACTGAATTGTAGATGCACTGGCAAACACACTCAGTCGGCTGATTTCAGTCTAACAACTGCCATTCATGATCTATTTGTGCTATACAAAATGCAATCATAGATTCTAATACACAGACAGAGAGAAAGAGAGAGAGAGATAGAGAGAGAGAGAGAGAGAGAGAGGACTCACCTTGGGTTTTTGGTGTGGCGGGTGGTGGCGCTTCTTCCTTCTCCCTCTTCCTCTCCTTGGTGAGTTACTCTTCTTTGATGCTTGCTTGCTGCTTGTTGTCTCCTCCCTTTGCTTCTTCTTCCTCTTGTTCTCCTCTCTCTTGTTCTCTCTTTCTTCCTCTCCTTGGCTTTCCTTTTTCCCCTCTTGTCTCTTTCAAATGAAAGAAGAGGTGAGTCATGAGGAGGTGAGGCATGAAGAGACTGCATGTCGGCTAAACTCGAGCTTCAGAACCCCAAAAAACGCAGGAAAAGAAAGGCGCAGTTTGAAAAGAAATGATTTAAGTATCTTTTGAATTTTGACGTTTAAGTCTATTTTTGCGTGTGTATCAGCGTGTAAGTTTACGTAAACGCACGTATAGACGCGAAGTTAGATGCGTTGTCGAAGGGTTTGTGAAAGCAATGTCGCAACCACAAAGGATCTTTTTGATTAATTTCAGGTTAGAAGATCAATCAAGCAAATAATCAGGATGAGAAAAATGTTGTCAACTCTGTTTTACTTTTTGGACCAAAGCCTTCCGTGTCTTTCCACAATAATGTCTTCATTCTTCAGCAATCAATATCAGCATGATTCAAAATCCACCCTCCGAAATAGAGCAAGGGATGACATCTTCCTCTGTTATATCTGATAAGTTTGTAACATCATTAACTCTTATAAATGATTAAGTTATAGATAACATCCCATGGTTATATTTTCACATACATTGTCCAATTTCCCACTCAGTAACAAGTTCTGGACTATTCTGTATTATAGTTATGGGTTTATGCTTTTACAAATACCCTGCACTATTCAGATCAGAGACAAGTAGATAGATCAAACAGAGAAGTACAGGTATTGCTGTAAGAAGAAAAAGAGATGAAGATGAACTAGTCTATCTTAGCATGCTGGAAACAGCTTCAACAAAGTGGCCCAATTGTTGTCTGCACATGTTCTATAAGACACGATTCTCTTCCTTCTGTTGTCTTCATTATTGCTTTGTTTCAAAGCAATTCCTTAACTCTTGACGTTGATTTACTCCGATGGTGTCGCTTTGGCACTTCATTGAGTAGTAGCAGAGACTACGTACGTAGGATTGCGAAGACGATGACATGTTGCCCTGCTGATTAAACTGCTTCTTCCCATCATCTGGAAAAAAGCGCCAACAAGAGACAAACTTCTGCTCTCCTGATCTGTGTAGCTGACACTATTCTCTTCTCTATCACTCAGCACTATTCGTGCTGCAAAATTCAAATAAATCGTTCCTCCTGAATAACTGCCACCCTAGTATATGATTGCCGATTTAACAACAGGAAAGCAGGGAATCTCGTTTGCAAATAAACGGAGCCAGAATGTTCTTGATGTCATCTGCGCAGGGGGGAAGCGTTCCCGCCGAGTAGTGCAAGCAGATATGATTGACGGTGGGAAGGAGAAACCCCAACGCACATGGCACCTGTCTCGGCATTGCATGGTCAGGAGGGTCGCCCTTTCCTGCTCCTCTTCTCCCTCAATCAGTCCTCAGTCGCCTGCAGACGTCCAGACTGCCTCCCGGCTCAAGAAGGACCTCTTTGATGCCATCGAAGCCGTCGAGGGCGCCCTTGATGACACCTGTCTCGCCCTCGTCTCATCTCTGCAAGCTCTTGGCACCATCCCTGACATATCCGTGCACCCTGATCTTGTAATTGGCGCCCTCGTCCTAGTAAAGGCCAATTTCAGAGAGAAGCAGAATGATGATGAGAAGCGGCAGCTCGGCTACCTCGGTTCCGAGTTCACCCTTGGGGCAGCCACCTTCAACATGCTGCAGCCCGTCGATTTGCAGGTCGCCCTGTATAATATGTACCAGCATGTGGCAGTCGAGAGCCGAGACTCGTATAACCTTATCACCGAGTTTTCTGTGTGTAAACCGAATGGGATCTCGTCTCCTGTGCAGGGATTGATCATCAACAGAGCTCCATTTCTGCCACACCAGCCGTTTTTCAAACATCCGCGTCCGATATGTATGCTCCACAGGGTTCGCTACAGGCCTCCCTCCTCTGTTCCAACGTTCAAAACTCCCCCCCTTTCCCGATTTCCTTCCAATCATTTTTGGTACCTTTTTCCATAATCAATTCTAAAAAAGACCGCCTTTGTTTTTAGCATACTCTATATAGAGAGTATTCACCGCAGCATACTCTATACAAAGAGTTTTAACCAAGTTCAGTTTTGCTACAATACTCTACATGTGGTGTATTGCACACAAATGAAAAGGAGTAGGCTTAATGTTGTTCCCATTTGCCAAGCCAAAATCCTAGTAAGTCCACCATAGTGTCATATACCCTCGTCATGGACGCAAATAGCTGAATTCCCTTGTCAACATAGCCAAGGATAAGGAAACTCCAAAAAAAAATACTCATTACGTTGTGGTATGCAGTCAAACATGTGCTGAATATCAAGCAAGTTCCCACATTTGGCATATTTATCCTCCAATGTACTTCGATTTGCATCTCTTGGAAATAGTTTAGTACTTCCTCACAAAACCCATAATCGGCATATCTTAAAACATCAAAAAATCCCTGTTCTTCTCTGTCTTCAGCATAGAATGAAAGAGCAAACATAACAACTAAGTATGTACAAAGTATCAAATCACACGCACAACTTTTGGGTGGTTTTCACACCTCGAATGCGGAGCAATACGACATCCACCCCCTCTAATCCTGCGCATCCTCCGGATGGGCCAACTACCCATGATCATTATCATCAAGATCCACAAACAAAACAATCTCTTCGTTATGCATTTCCGGTAGATCAACAAGATTTTCAGCCATATCATCTGTTTCTTCCATTGGAGTTTCTTGTCGTTGCTCTTCTCTTGAAAATTCTTCTAATGCATAATCCTCATCATCTCTTTTCTTGAAAATATTGATTATTTTTCCAGCAATAGGCACTCTAAGCACTGTCCCATCCAATTCAGTCAGCTCATATGTTGCATTATCAAAGACATGTCTGACTATGTACGGCCCAAACCATCTTTTCACCATCTTCCAAAAAATCTGCAATAACTTCCTCATTTTCCGCATGGTTCTAGTGTGGCTCTCATCCCAAAATAGTTTCTGCCCCTTTCGAAACAGCTGATAAAAACAATCTACTATGTGTGCAAAATGAGGTATCCAAATCATATAAAGCACACAAGCTCCAATGAATCTCTGTATCTCTAAAGTGGTAGAACAATACTCCATAATCTTGCCTATAAAATCCACCTTCTTATCCACAGTCTTGTATTTCGTGTCAACCCTGGCTTCATTATGCCCTTCTGCATTACATAAATCTTGCTGTAAATCAGCAATTCTGCACTCCAATGGCTGAATATTCTCAGCCCTCTGCTCTATGGACTGCATAGGAACAGCCCCAAACTCTGAATGCTGAAATATTTCAGCAGTAAACTCTGTTGGCTGAAAATTTTCAACCCTCTGTCTCTCTGAAAGCTGATCATAACCAGCGGGAAACTCTGTTTGCTGAATTTCTTCAGCATTCAATACTCTTTGCTGAGTTACCTCAGCCTCTGACTCAATCTGTGACATAAAATCTGCAATTTCATGAAACATGTCCAGGGACTGCACTAATACATTACCATGACAATTCAGCATATCAATTTTCAGCATATCTCTCATCTCTGTCATCGTATCTGCACAAATCACACTGTCATACATACCATCTATGTACTCATCATCCTCCAAAATTCCTGCATTTTTCAAAATTTTCTCCTTCCTGCATATATACTGCCTGGCAGCTCTAGGCAACCTAGAAGTCTTCTGATAGCTCATCGAACTGTTTGCTGAAATCCCAACATAACCGGAGGAGAAAACACTGCTGCCAGGAGGCGAGAACTCCAATCTCCTCTCCTCTGTACCACCGTCGTCTCGCGAAACGGCGGTACCTAGTGAAAACTCGAATCCCTCACTGTAACGTGTCCACTAACATCCTCTAGGACACGTCTTAGCAGTCCATCGGAAAGTTGTCTAGAAGACTCCACCCGGCACTCCCATGGAATGATGCGGATTTTGTAATCTAGGACTTTCCGCGTCTGCCCCGTAACGGAAGTGACCTGGGCGCTTTCCACTTAGGATCGAACGGAATTGTTTGGTCGTTTGCTAATAGCGACTAGCGTCAGACCTGATCGAACTACTTTACGCAGATCGCCCAGTCTGAAGCGGATTCATGCTGCACTTGGTTCAAGGAGAATGGGAAACGAGAGGGATGCAAAACTCGACCTCTCTGCCAAAAGGCATAGTCCCATTCTGTTCCCCTAAAACAGCCTGAATCGGGTAATTTGTATTCCTAAGTCACTCTTCTCCTTTCTTGCTTTGGTGATGACGATTATCCCCTGTCCGTTGAAGTCCTTGAGAAAAGTTCCCGGCTAACCGGGACCACCCATCCATAGGACGGACCCATGGTCCATCCTCCGCACTTTCCTCGGTTTGTTTTAGTTATGTAATTACCTACCACATTAGTTTGACATATACAAACAGCTTCTTTGATTAACCCTGTTAAGCACTGGTTCCTTCACGTAATCTTATCACAGGACATAAAGAAAACAATGCCAAACAACTCCTTTATTATCATTATATCCTTTTATCTTTGAAATACAAGGAGTTCTCGCCCGTAGGCGTATCCAGTAATCCTTCCTGTGATTACTATCCCAAGTTTCCGCCCGTAGACTAGTATGCGGGCCTCGAGATCCAATCCCGAGTCACGTTAGTCTCTTGTGCAGGGCCCGGAAGGCGAGGGATTTACAGCCAGAGCCCCCCCTGGCACCCAAGCGTCCTCCTGCTCCAAGCAGAACTCAACGGAGAGACCTCTCACGGCGGGTTCGGTCCACGTTCCCGGCGCGGTTCACAACCCCCTTGGTTAGGGTCAGGCAGGCAGTCGGGGGTAACTGAGCTGCCTCTCAGGCACCAACCTGAAGTATTTAAATATATTTTCATCCTTTAGTTCATTGAGCAAACAATGCAAACAGTCCTTTCTAAACTGTTACAAGCACAATCAATTTCAGTGGACTTTTAGCTGGCAAACTGTTAAGGAGTGGCTCCTTTTCCCCGAATGCAAACCGCATTTGATCCGAAATCAATTGCAACTTAGCAAGATTCCCATCATCCTTGGGTTAGGGTCATACCCTTCCAATTACATTAGGTTTATTGTGGCAGGATCCAGCGACCATGTCGCCTTAGTTTATTGTCGGTCATTTGCTTCAAGGCAATTTACTTAACTTTCCTTTTCCTTGGCAACTTTTCCCAGGGAAAGTGAATAACAGGATGATTACTCATCCTCAATAATTTAACTCCCTTCAATAAATTGTCAACCTCGTTTCGAGAGATGACAATACTCTTTGCGGACAAATTCCAAGACTATACAATGTTGCGGCTTGTGCGCAAGTATTGCATCTATTTTATGGAATCCTCCTATCCCTTCCTTAGTGTTCCGACTGCGGGTTTTTAACCCTATCCGAGTAACAGGATTTTTGGGGTATCCTTCAAGTCATTACAATTAGGTTTGGGTCATGATACTAGAATATGCAACTCCGTTGGAGTTCCATCATGCTCCTTAGGTTCACAGTTTTGTCCTAAGCGATATCGAGTTATCCTTGAACTAAATCCTAGTTATCTCTTAGGATTCCTATGTTATACGATTCCTTGTGATTCATATTACTTAGACAATTCATTTATGCCTGTTTGTGACAAGGATGATCCTTCTAGGGTGATAAACCAAATCTACGGAATCGAATTCGCGTAAACAAGCGATTGATTGCCGTTTTCTTGGTGAGGTAAATTACTTACTAATATGTACGCTAACTTTCCTAATTAATCCAGCCTACTACTTTGTAGTCTATGCTCTCGAACTTATGCATTGGCGAGTCATACAATCTTTCCTTGGTGCATGCTAATTTGGTTGCTAACTTTCCCTAAGGCCTACTAAGTCTTGCATCAACAATCGTACCTACTACCTTGTAGTTTATCCTTTGGCATCCCATGCATTTACACCTAGTTACGACTCTTTAATGATTGATCCTTTTCTCATGAAGACTACGCAATTTCATAACATTCTCCTAGTCACTAAGTCGTGATGATACTCAAGCGAAAACTAGTGTTGCTCTATTCCAACGTGTAACTATGTTGCAAGTCATACGTTCGTTTTTAGTGCCCTATTAGTTCTTTCCGAATGAAATCTTATGGTGCTAGACTTTCCCTATGAAATCATAATGTGCATATACGCTTAATTCATCATATCTAGGATGGCAACTAATGCACATATAAACTTCGTCTTCTTGCTTAGGATTAGATTCTTACCTTTAAAAATACCATCTACATGCATCTAATTCCCTAACCGTTCAATCTTTCATAATGCTCAAAAAGATGCATTTCTTTCAATGCTTTTAATTTAAACGTAACTTGAATTTCCCTTCCTAAGCGCGCCTAATCATTTCTTATGCGGAATTTAACACGGAAGAACCTGGACTTGTGGTGACGGGGTGATGTCCACTTACACATTTGGCGACGAACCTCCCGCGGTTGCCTCTTGGGATCTTTTAGGAGCCATCGTAGTCGTAATTTCGACTTACGATCTGCCTTTGTGCTCGTATGCGGATGGTTTCCTCTTCGTAATGGAACTTCGATTAAGGCTTCGGATTCTCCACGAATTCGAATTGGCGCGGTAGTTGGACGGCTTGCGACTTAACCCTTCTTGCGGAGATCACTCGAAGGATCTTGCGGTGGTCTTTGAGGCTCCGCCGTCTCTACTTCTTTGGAAATTCCGGTCTTTAAGGCTCTTGGGGACTACGCCGTGGTAAAAATCCCTTTGGGCCAAGGGTGGAAAAAACGGCCTTACAAGGGGTGTCAAAGGGTAGAAGATTGGGCCGTGGGAAGGGGGTCTAGGGAGGCCCCCTATGGAAGCTTCTAAAGAAGCTTCCAAAGGAAGCTTTTGAAGCACGTGGCAGAGCCGTGGACGATGTGGCGGCGGCCTTGATGGTTGGCGGACCCAAGCGCAGTGAGGCGGCGGTTGTGGGGGACAGTCCAGCGACTGTGGCGGCCAGAGTAGCAGCTGGCGGGGCTGGCGGCAGCTGCGTTTGATGGCGGCAGCGGCACGGCGGCTGGAGGAGCAGCAGCACGGCGGCGGTCGGCAGCAACACGGCAACAGGAGGGCGGCAACACGGTGAGCTGGCGGAGCACGGCACGGCCTCCTCCTCTCTCTTCCAAGCACACCGAACCTCTCCTCCCCTCTTCCAAGAAGTCTCCCCTCTCTCCCTCCTTCAGCATGACTTCCTCCTCTTCCTCTCTGTGTATGACTGTCAGCGTGTAAGCACCCCCCTCCCATCTAAGGGGGTGTTTATATAGGCTGTGGGGGGTGGGGAATGGGTCTACCCCCACGTGGGGGAAACTGCCCATGCAACCCCCACCTTCCCATCCCCTCCACATACTCCCTTCCCTCCAGCCATGCATCGGCTGGGGAAAGGGATAATATATAAAAAAGTTTGCCTTAAATTGATTGAATTTCCCCTCCCAAGAGGGTGTTTCCGCGCGGGTTAGCGGTTTTTATCCCTCGGTTCGATTTACCACTCGCAGAGGCCCTAATTCTATCGTGCGGCTCACACATTATGCGGCTAATAATCCAAATGCGAGAAATACCCTTTTCACAGGGTTTGCACGGCGTGTCGGAAGTGATTTGATCGCGTAGAGATATTACACTCACAGTGGGTAAGGGTGCATCTCTGAGAGTATCCCTGTTTCTAACATGATTCACACATACAGTCATAAACTGAACTGCTCTCATACCATCTTTACTGCGAATCCGTGCATAAGCAGATCCATCATCCATGACCTTTGTCTCCATGCGCATCTCTGTAATGAATGGTTGACCAAGAATTATGGGATAAGAGCATGAATCCTGCACAAAGAAATGAAAATCCTCCTCTACATCACCAATAGAAACCCTGACACTAGGGCAAGCAGCATATAAATCACCTGCAGTGTTATTGGCGGCTCTCATACGCCACCCATGCTCTACATCCATAGGCCATCTGTTACTCTCATAAACTCCACGAATAATGAGATTAATCTCTGAACCATGATCAGCCAATGCAACATAAGGCACCTGTTTTTCTCCAACCTTTACCATCGTCTCTGTAGTTGCCCTAGCCCAATGACTCCGCGAAAAGTGACTACGCGGTATCAAAACAGGCTCATCAATTTCAGCATAATGCATAGGCTAAACCCTCTTCTCTACCTGCGGCAAAACAGAAGCATTATCAACCATAACCTCATCATCATCCTCATCCAACTCTCCAATCAAAACTCCCTGTGTATCAGTGGTAGCCAATGCATGTCTTTTCCTCTTCAGGACCTCCTGAAACTGATCCTGAAACTCTCTTTTTGAGATGCCCAAAATCTTGGAAATAGTGAAAGTCACCTCACTGCCAAGTATCTTATCATTAAAGATTTTCTTCATATCTGTAGATGTCTCAATGTCGGACATCAATCTGAATCCTGGCTGCTTTCTCTCTGTAGGCTCTTGCCTCTTTTCCCTCTTTTGAGCATCCTCCATCTGTCGATCTGCTGGTCTTGAAGACGGTCCTGCAATAGGTGGAGTAACAAACTCACCCCCTCTAGTCTTCTTAGCTGCACTTGGATTGTCTTCATCCCTTTTACGCTTCTCCTCAACAAATACATCTGCACCATGAGATTTAGCCAAATAAGCATAAATAGAATACCTGTCAACAGGCGAGTCCCATCCTGTCTCTGATCTGATGCTAGAGCCTGCGCTAGTCAAAACAGTTTGCTGAATTTTCCCCTTGTTTGCAGTCTCCATAGCATAAGTCCATAGTACGGACTGAGTCTCCGATCCCTTCTCAATCTGTACTCCATATGCAGAAGCATCACCTCTAGCTGCCACATAAGAAGTACGCGCAGCCATGTCCTCCACTAATTTCTTCATTCCACCTTTACCAAAGTTGGTAGCAAGTGGAGCTCCTGTCTCAGTCAACCAAATCTTACCATCTTGCCCCCAATATACCAAATTCTGCCTCCTTGCATCCTGGAAAGAGTCACAATCCCTGCAATGCTGATGCTCCGTACTATCACACCAAATACATCTCCGATCTCTCCTAGGAGCACTAGGAGCACTCCTAGGTGTAGTAGGAGCACTGGAAGAAGTAGTAGGCATAGTCGAAGTAAACTGCTCCTTCAACTTACCCACCAACTCCGCTTTAACTGACTCAAGTGTCAAATCTGTGATACCTTTGATTATGTCATCAAGAGAAGTAGGCACCGATGGAGCGGATGGTTTTGGAGCAGAAGGTGTAGGCATCGGTCGTGGAACAGGAGGAAGAGGTGGAGTAGAAACTGTAGGCACTGGCATAGGCCAAGAAACTGGCTGAGGAGGAGAAGAAATAACAGGGATAGAAGTAGGCATAGGAGCAGTTGATGATGTAGGTGTCATGGAACCATTCTGTAGGCGAGTCTTCCATATCCTTCTCTTGGTCAATGTCGAGACTGCATCCTGAGCATCCTGCCAATCAGTTTTAAGACCCATAGGCTTCATGTGATCTTCAAGAAGCTCACCCAATTCTTCTTGAAGAGCAGGATCTGCAGCTTGCAAGAAAAGCTCAACTTTTTCAACATCCAATGCTCTTTGTTCAATGACATCAAGCTGACTATACCTCTCTTAGAATTCTCGAATCAACTCCGAAGCAGCAAGACCCTTGTTTGGCATGTAGACCCACTCTCGGAATGACCGCCGAGTAGCCATACCAAAATCCTCAAGGAAGTATTCTTCTTTTAGAGCCTTCTTAAAATCTTGCCAATGTGTATTTTGAATAAATAAATTAGTCACCTTTGTCCTCAAAGCAGGTGTGACAAGACGAAGGAAGTACTTACTCATAAGTCCAGCAGGAACTCCAAAAAACCCCATCTTGATCTCATATGTCTTCAAATATGCTGAAACATTACGCCCGTCAAATAGCTTCTTCTCACTCTCAACTGCTTCAATAGCCTTAGTCGCGCTGTTTGCATTCTCCTGCTCCGAATAGAGTTGCCTTTGCTGAGACAACTGTTGTTGATGCAATTGTTGTTGCTGCTGCATATACATTTGTGTTTGCTGATTTTGGAGCTGCATATACATGGACATATTCTGCAAAATCTATTTTAGATCCTCCGTTGAAGTACTTGACGCAGCAGTCATAGATGGAGCTAAAGTAGAGGTAGCTGGAATTGTAGAAGAAGCTGAAATAGAGGCTGAAGAATCTCCCATCCTGAAATTTCTGCGACGCTTTCACGTCGGGTTCACCAAAGATGTCGAAGGGTTTGTGAAAGCAATGTCGCAACCACAGAGGATCTTTTTGATTAATTTCAGGTTAGAAGATCAATCAAGCAAATAATCAGGATGAGAAAAATGTTGTCAACTCTGTTTTACTTTTTGGACCAAAGCCTTCCGTGTCTTTCCACAATAATGTCTTCATTCTTCAGCAATCAATATCAGCATGATTCAAAATCCACCCTCCGAAATAGAGCAAGGGATGACATCTTCCTCTGTTATATCTGATAAGTTTGTAACATCATTAACTCTTATAAATGATTAAGTTATAGATAACATCCCATGGTTATATTTTCACATACATTGTCCAATTTCCCACTCAGTAACAAGTTCTGGACTGTTCTGTATTATAGTTATGGGTTTATGCTTTTACAAATACCCTGCACTATTCAGATCAGAGACAAGTACATAGATCAAACAGAGAAGTACAGGTATTGCTGTAAGAAGAAAAAGAGATGAAGATGAACTGGTCTATCTTAGCATGCTGGAAACAGCTTCAACAAAGTGGCCCAATTGTTGTCTGCACATGTCCTATAAGGCACGATTCTCTTCCTTCTGTTGTCTTCATTATTGCTTTGTTTCAAAGCAATTCCTTAACTCTTGAAGTTGATTTACTCCGATGGTGTCGCTTTGGCACTTCATTGAGTAGTAGCAGAGACTACGTACGTAGGATTGCGAAGACGATGACATGTTGCCCTGCTGATTAAACTGCTTCTTCCCATCATCTGGATAAAAGCGCCAACAAGAGACAAACTTCTGCTCTCCTGATCTGTGTAGCTGACACTATTCTCTTCTCTATCACTCAGCACTATTCGTGCTGCAAAATTCAAATAAATCGTTCCTCCTGAATAACTGCCACCCTAGTACATGATTGCCGATTTAACAACAGGAAAGCAGGGAATCTCGTTTGCAAATAAACGGAGCCAGAATGTTCTTGATGTCATCTGCGTAGGGGGGAAGCGTTCCCGCCGAGTAGTGCAAGCAGATATGATTGACGGTGGGAAGGAGAAACCCCAACGCACATGGCACCTGTCTCGGCATTGCACGGTCAGGAGGGTCGCCCTTTCCTGCTCCTCTTCTCCCTCAATCAGTCCTCAGTCGCCTGCAGACGTCCAGACTGCCTCCCGGCCCAAGAAGGACCTCTTTGATGCCATCGAAGCCGTCGAGGGCGCCCTTGATGACACCTGTCTCGCCCTCGTCTCATCTCTGCAAGCTCTTGGCACCATCCCTGACGTATCCGTGCACCCTGATCTTGTAATTGGCGCCCTCGTCCTAGTAAAGGCCAATTTCAGAGAGAAGCAGAACGATGATGAGAAGCGGCAGCTCGGCTACCTCGGTTCCGAGTTCACCCTTGGGGCAGCCACCTTCAACATGCTGCAGCCCGTCGATTTGCAGGTCGCCCTGTATAATATGTACCAGCATGTGGCAGTCGAGAGCCGAGACTCGTATAACCTTATCACCGAGTTTTCTGTGTGTAAACCGAATGGGATCTCGTCTCCTGTGCAGGGATTGATCATCAACAGAGCTCCATTTCTGCCACACCAGCCGTTTTTCAAACATCCGCGTCCGATATGTATGCTCCACAGGGTTCGCTACAGGCCTCCCTCCTCTGTTCCAACGTTCAAAACTCCCCCCCTTTCCGGATTTCCTTCCAATCATTTTTGGTACCTTTTTCCATAATCAATCCTAAAAAAGACCGCCTTTGTTTTTAGCATACTCTATATAGAGAGTATTCACCGCAGCATACTCTATACAAAGAGTTTTAACCAAGTTCAGTTTTGCTACAATACTCTACATGTGGTGTATTGCACACAAATGAAAAGGAGTAGGCTTAATGTTGTTCCCATTTGCCAAGCCAAAATCCTAGTAAGTCCACCATAGTGTCATATACCCTCGTCATGGACACAAATAGCTGAATTCCCTTGTCAACATAGCCAAGGATAAGGAAACTCCAAAAAAAAATACTCATTACGTTGTGGTATGCAGTGAAACATGTGCTGAATATCAAGCAAGTTCCCACATTTGGCATATTTATCCTCCAATGTACTTCGATTTGCATCTCTTGGAAATAGTTTAGTACTTCCTCACAAAACCCATAATCGGCATATCTTAAAATATCAAAAAATCCCTGTTCTTCTCTATCTTCAGCATAGAATGAAAGAGCAAACATAACAACTAAGTATGTACAAAGTATCAAATCACACACACAACTTTTGGGTGGTTTTCACACCTCGAATGCGCAGCAATACGACAGTGTAAATAGACGCAAATTTAGACGCGTAGGTAAATATAGATATAGACACGCATTTAGCTTTTATCATTATTTTTTGTTTTTTAGATAAGTTTTGATAGTAAGTTCTTATCATAAGTTTTTTTGTATTTATGATAAGTTTTGTGTATTTAAAATTGAGATCTTAGAATAATTAATACACCAGCTTGAAGTTTTTATGTAAACATATAAATGAAAAATATTTTGATGTTGTCATGAATTAGGTTTAATCATGTCGTTGTCATCACCTAGTGCGGTGCATGTTGATGAGTCAACGAGCACATCCTCAAGTGAGGATGAAACATTACGTCTTCATAATCGAGATGCATGGCTACGACAAAAAATTAAATGCATGTGTGATCGTTGTCGAGGGTGTATTTTTCGAGCATGTCAAGTTGCAATGTCACATCTCAACATATATGGAGAATGGGACCGAGAAAAATCACCGGTATTCATTGTTTTTTGTTAACACTAAGAGTGCTAGTCTATGTTACTCAATATATATCAACATACATGAGACTCTCTTTTGTGGTTGAGCAGGATGCGGTGCCACATCCTCAGATGCTCCCTCCCAGGCATCGAGAGGCTGCAAAATGTCGACGCGAGGAGGCAGAGTCTTCAAGAATAGTGGAGACTGACGACCATGATAGTAACCCTCATAAAATGCCCCATCAAGTTGTAGAGGATGAGATTTTGGACAACATGGTACACCATCTATTTTTGCAACCGATTCAGGGAGAAGGTCACTCTACGAAGCCAGATGATCCACTATACGTAGTGTCATCTACTCCATTGTATGAAGGTTGTACGTACTCTGTTCTTTGTGCGTCCCTCGAGATACTTAACTTGCAAACAATTTATGGATGGAGTAATGTCAATTTGAATGTGTTATTGAAGTAGGTATCAATTCAGTTTGGCTTATGAATTATAATATTAATTGTTCTATTTTGAAATCAGACACAAATATATGTTGGTGGTTTTTTAACTCACTTTTAAAAATATATGTAGGTTATTATCACAAATGCTTCCAAAAGGAAACAAATTTCCGACTAAGAGAAAGCAAGAAAGACATTACTTGACATCTCTGGGAGGCCTCGATTATGTCAAGATCTATACATGTGTCAATGATTGTGTCTTATTTCGTGGGATTCATAAGTTCGCATCGAGAGTGTCCTGTTTGTGGCGAATCAAGATACGAAGTGGAGATGAAGTCAATGGATGTGCCTCGTAAGGTTTTGCGACATTTTTCGATTGTTCCACGTATTCAACTTATGTTCAAGTGTAAGTCTATTGGAAAGCTCATGTCATGGCATGCTAGTCTCATCGTTCAAGTGATGGAAAATGGAGGATCCCTGCAGACATAGCGGCATGGCAACATATAGATAATTTATGGCCCGTTTTCAAAGAAGAGACAAGAAATTTGAGATTTGGTTTAGGTATGGATGGGATCAATCCAATTTGGCATCAAAAGCACATCATACAGTGTATGGCCAGTGGTATTGGTGAACTATAATATTCCTCCATCCATGGCAATTAAAAAGGGACATGTAATGTTGTCCCTTCTGATTCCTGGAAAGCACAATGTAAAAAACATGGACATTTACTTAGAGCCTTTGATTGAAGAGTTAGAAATGTTATGGGAAGGTATTGAGGTGCAAGATACAAGCGCATTTGCATCCTCTAGAGATTTCACATTGAAGGCCATGTTGTTGTGGACCATGCATGACTTTCCAGGATATGAAGAGTGTTCAGGTACATGTATATAACTCTATATTTGAAATTCAAGACTTGAATCAATTGCATTTTATTAATTCACTTATTTGTTCAGGTTAAACCACATCAGGATATCATGCATGTTCTATTTATGGTCCCTCTCTAGTTTCCTTTAGGCCGGCACCTTTAAAGAAGGTTATCTACGACAATCATCATTGATTTATTCCTATTGACCATCCCAAATATGTTCTCCCTACTAATGGAATGACTCCACAATCTCTAACCATTCAAGATTGGAAGGAGAGATGGATTAATGCCGATAGCCACCCTCCACTCAACATGAGTCGGTAAGAAGTGCATTTCTCTCGATTGACTTTAAAGTATTTAGCATGATGAATTGTTTACATAATATATTGTTTGTTTGTTAGGTTCTCTATATTTTTTCGTCTTTCGTATTGGACTAAACTCAAGATCAATCACTTGTTGGATCCCATGCACATATTCAAAAATGTTCTATCTACATTATGGGATCACTTGATAGGGGCTCACGATTCAGTCAATGTAAGGGAGGATTTACGTAACATTGGTCGCATGAGACGATCTTGGCCACGCATTGGTTCGAGAGGAAAGATTGAGCTACCCCATGCACCTTGGATGTTGTCAAAGAACGAGGAAAAAATAGTGAAGGAACAAATATGTAGCTTTCGAACACCCACAGGATGTATGAGATGTCTCAAGGGAGCCTTCATAAAGAAAAAGAAAAGAGGTGTGGAGCAACTATCTGGTTTGAAGTCCCACAATTGGCACAAAATGATTCAAGTAAGGGTATCTCTAACCATGAATATAGTAATTAGTGGAGTAACTATGTGTAAACTTTGGGGTATGATGACTTTTTCCTCAACTAATCATTTGATCTATGAATATTGTTTACATTCAGTTCGTACTTCCTACTAGCATATCCCATTGTGTATCCAAAGATGTACGTGATATCATTTACAAGATGGGAGAGCTTGTGAGGTGTGTATACATTGTATTTTTTCATTATATATCTTTGAATTTCTACATAAAATAAACAATTCTCAAATACATCCTAACAAATACATGAGCTCGAAGAAAATTGATCCAAACACATTGCAAGATGCTCGAGTATTATCTGTTAAGGTGGTTTGTTTGGTGGAGGAAAATTTTCATCAATCCATTTTGACTACTCAATTACATTTACTCGTACATTTGATTGATGAGACCGCACTTTGTGGGGCAGTTCATGCAAGGTGGATGTTTTTTCTTGAGTACTTCATGAAAACCTTGAAAGATTTTGTGAGGCAAAAAGCACGGCCTGAGGGAAGCATGGCTGAGGGTTGGTTAGTGCAATCATCCCTTGTTTATATCTTTGAATATCTTGCTGAAGTGGACCCCTCTCAACCAAAACTATGGAAAGATGATGAAGACTTGAGGATAACCTCTATAATATCTCAAGGAAAAGGAATGAGTAAAGTGCTAACAAAAGAAGAACTTTGTAAGTTAAATAGTTTTTGTGTTCTCAATAGTGATGTAATGAGAAAATGGGTGACATATAATGAAGCAAAGGCAAGAAGAAAAAGCAAAAGACAAGCATTTCGCACCAGATATGGATGTAATGTCTCATTTCTAGATCATCTAAATGCGCTCCCACGTCATATTGATATAGATTGGTTATATGAGGAAATGGAGAGAATGGAAAAAGAGGAGGAAATTAATATATCTCAAGAAGAGTCGGAATACGCACAAGGTTACTTATCAAAGGTGAGACATACTATCAATTAATTTGTTTCTATAAGTAATATTTTATATAAATAATTGACATGTTTGATCTTAATCTTTTACTACTAGTGCACATTATTCAATGCTATTTGGTGTGAGGGTAAACATCTTCGAACTCAACGTATAGATGAAAAGAGAAATACCCAAGATTGTGGTGTCCTTGCTCACTTCGAGGATGCCAATGGTACCATGGAAGGTTATTGTGGCTTGATCCAAGATCTTCTGAAGCTTGACTTCAGAAAATTCTTTATATATGTACTGGATGTGAAGTGGTTTAAAGAAGTGGTAACAAATGGTGAGCATTGCACAATCAGACGTCATCCAAGTGATTTTGTAATCATTGGCTCTATAAAATTTCACCAAAACAAGAATGACACATTAGTACTATCTCAACAATGCGAGCAGCTATATATGCAAAAGCTAATTTTTTTATATATATACATGTGATACATATACATAATATAATAAGTATTTAAGTTTCTTGCTTTTGTTTTTCAAATACACATTGTGCATCGTCCAATGGTAAACAATAACCGATGGTGGTATGTCATCCCTATATCTAATCGTTCAAGACCAGTATATGGTAATATTACCAACATAGAGATAGCAGATGACAATCCAACAATGAATGATGATGTACATGATGACACCATAATGGATGATATGCGTGATATAGTACAAGATGAACGTCATGAGGATGTTCAAGGAAACGCAGAGGAGGACAAAAACGTGATTGTTGATGATATTGATGAAGTTATTGAGCAATATAGCAACACATTTGATAGTGGGATAGACTTATTTGTTTCATTACCTCTTGGTAACAAAGACCTAGAAGTAGATAGTTTAGCAAGGGCTGATCTCATTGAAGATGACATGGAGGAACTACCATTCATTAGAGAGCAATGCAAAAATAATGATTAACTCTCATTTTTTTATTATATTAAGTCCAATTTCAGGTGGTTAAATAATTACGCGTCTAAAGATGCATCTATATTTGCGTCTATTTATGTAGATATATAGACGCAAAATTCGCGTCTATTTACACGCTCTTTTACACGCATATATAGATGCAATGATAGGCACGCCTGACTTTGCGCGTCTATGCCCCGTTTTCTGTTGTAGTGATACAACATATTAGAACACACTACATAATGAATTGAAACAAATTACAAAATTTAATTTTAAAAAAGAAATCGAATAATACTTACAAACTCAGCCTCCCATGACTCCTTGCCACCCGATCCATAATGCGACGATCCCATGGTTGCTATCTGGATATGTCCTGCCTCTGTATACTGGCGACTTGTCCTTTTCTCTGCTGCTCTCTTCTTGGCCTCTTTCCACTCCCTACACGGTGGCAATTGGGTGGTTGGCCATATCTAGGGCACCCTGCTCTTCTCTCCGTAGTGACTCCTTGGCGCGTGCCATAAGGTGAGACCTCTTGTTATGAAGCGTGTCTCTCACCTTTGACCATCCCCAATCATCAGAGAATCGTAAATTCTCGGGATTAGGATACCTTCTATGTACTGCCTGCAGCACCTCTTGCCATAAACCATTTTTTTACTGCTTGAAGGGAATTATACAATCTTTGTATGTGGCATGCACAACACTCCTCAAGTAGGCTATCACTTCCCTCCCCTCAAGGTTATGCAAGATACCACCAACATCAGTGACGACAGAGTAACACATTTGTGGAGGCTCACCTTTCTCATTTCTCGGTGAGGGTGATCGAGAGCCACCTCCTAGGCAACCCCCACAAAGCCCTCGACCTCCTCGTCCTCCCGCATGATTCTCCCTCCTCCCTCAACGAGCACTACCCTCTATCTCACTCGATGCACGTGCTTCTGCAAATGCATGTGCTTCGGCCGATCCATGTACTTCAGCTAATCCTTGTGCATCAGCTCATCTATGTGTATGCATAGTGCATGGAGTACTTGTTAGTAGAGGTGTACCAAGGTTTGGTGTGCCAAGGTTTGGTGTTTGTGCGGCAGTGCTAGGCAAAGATGTGAAAGGTGTCCCAGACATGACACCGAAAATCTCCTTTACAGTGGGAGGGCGACCAAGATAATTGGTCATCTCTCCCATGAATTGCTCATTATTTGGAAAATCTCCAAAAAAGCTACTAACACCTCTAGAAAACTCCGCTAAGGTGTTGTTCATGCGTTCCAACTCAGGATCAGTGCTAGAAGATCCAAGATTCTACATCTACACAAGCAAAAATCCATTACTACCCTGTGCAGATAAAACATATTACATGCTGCGTCTATATCTGTAACGTGTCCCCTGGTATCATCCAAGATACGTCTTAGCAGTCCATCGCAAAGGATGTCTAGAAAACTCCGCCCGACACTCCCATGGAATGTTACGGGTTTTGTGATCTAGGTCTTTCCGCGTCTGCCATGTAGCGGAAGTATCCTGGCCATTCCCAATTAGGATCGACCGGAATTAGGGTTTTCCTGATTGGTCATTAGCTAACAGCAACTAGCGTTAGACCCGAGCGAACTACTTTACGTAGAAACACCAGGTCCGAAGTGGATTCAGGCTGCACTTGGTTCAAGGAAAATGGGAAACGAGAGGGATACAAAGCTCAACCTCTCTGTCATAAAGCATAGTCCCATTTCGTTCCCCCTAAAACAACGTAAATCGGGTAAGACGTAACTCTAGGTTATCGTTCTCGTTATTCGTTTTGATGATGATGATCATCCCGCTGTTCTTCGAGATTTTTGAGAAAAGTTCCCGGTTAACTGAGACCACCCAACCGTAGGACGGACCCATGGCCCATCCTCCGCACTTTCCTCGATTTATTTTAGTTATGTAATTATCTAACACATTAATTTGACATATAACAATCAACTTCTTTAATTAACCCTGTTAAGCACTGGTTCCTGCACGTAATCTTATCACGTGACATAGAAAAACAATATCAAGCAAGTTCTTTTAACATTTCATCATTTTAACTTTGAAATACAAGGAGTTCCACCCATAAGCTTGTCCATTATCCGCCCGAAGGCTATCCAGTAATCCCCAGGGATCACTATTCCAGGCTTCCGCCCGTAAACTAGTATGCGGGCCTCGAGATCCAATCCCAAGTCACGTTAGCCTCTTGCGCAGGACCCGGAAGGCGAGGGATTTACGGCCAGAGCCTCCCCTGGCACCCAAGCGTCCTCCTGCTCCAAGTAGAGCTCAACGGAAAGACCTCTCGCAGCGGGTTCGGTCCACGTTTCCGACGCGGTCAACAACCCCCTTGGTTAGGGTTAGGCAGGTAGTCGGGGGTAACTGAACTGCCTTTTCTTTCAGGCCTTTAAACCTGAAGTATAGGTACTCATTTAATTTGTAATTCATAATTCAAACAAAGCCCTAAAATCTCTAGCAAGCACAAACATTTCCATTAATCAACCGTGTTGCTTGGCAAACTGCTAAGGAAGTGTTCTTTCCTTTTGAGTGTATCAGCACTCGTTCCCAAGGTGTCTTGTAAATTGGCAAGATCCTTTACATTCCGATGTAGGGCGTACCTTATTAACCCAACTTGGTTAACCCTAAAGTTCCTTAGATATGCTAGTTTCCGGTTTACAACTTTCCTTATTTAGAAGGACATCCAAAAATACGTCTTTTTACAAGATAACTTGCGTAGGGATCTGCCATCCTTGATGAGGGTTTTTACCCTTTCTCCTTGTGAATCAATCACAAGACTAAATGATTTCGTACTTGTTGCGCAAGTCCTCCGATGGAGAAATCTGTTTAGATCCTTTAAACTGACGTTTGTCAGGCCTAGGGTTTTTTTTTTTTAAGAACCTTAGGGACAAACCCTAGTTCCTTATCTTTACGAATTTATTGTCCCTACAGTAAGGAAAGTAGTCAAGTGCTTAGGGTATTAATGTTTCTATGTTTAGATTGGTTTAGTTATCTTTTGGAATGTAATATTAATCGTCTTGTTACGGTTTTGCTATCCTTGTGACAATTTACTTTCCAGTCAATACAGTTTAATTTTAACTTCCGTTTCCCTTACAGATGAACTCATGCCAAATAACAACATTTACCTTGCTAAGATGTGCAATTAGCAAAGACAACTTCCTAATAATTTGAGCATCGAAAGAAACCTTTCATGAATTTAACCATTTACAATGATTCGTTGCGAAAGGAATAAAACTAATGGTGCAAGATATAATTTCTACACCTTAGGATTTAACTAAAATATACTACTATAGTAAATGGATAATCTTGCTCGTAATTTATAATGCTTGATGCAATTTGAAGAAAACTAAGTTCTATACATTATCATTCATAAGCTAAACTCCGTTACAAATACTCGAACAAATATATCCTATCCTTAACAATTTCTCTTTGCATGATCGACTTAAAACTGCATTAAAGCCAAGAAGAAAAACCTGGTTTTGGGGTGAGATATCCACATGGATACCGGGAGATGACCCTCCCACGGCTACGCCTTGGACTTTCTTAGGAGGCATCGCAATTGTAGTCCTTCAGACGTAGAAGAAGCTTTACAACTTCTCCTTAGAATTCCACCGTCGCTCCCTTGCATTGTTCGTCATAGTAGTTTCTTGTAACGTGTCCACTAGAATCCTCTAGAACACGTCTTAGCAGCCCATCGGAAAGGATGTCTAGAAAACTCCACCCGGCACTCCCATGGAATGTTGCGGGTTTTGCAATCTAGGACTTTCCGCGTCTGCCACGTAACGGAAGTGTCCTGGCCGTTCCCACTTAGGATCGACCGGAATTGTTTGGTCATTTACTAACAGCGACTAGCGTCAGACCTGATCGAACTACTTTACGCAGAAACGCCTGGTCTGAAGCGGATTCATGCTGCACTTGGTTCAAGGAGAATGGGAAACGAGAGGGATGCAAGGCTCGACCTCTCTGCCATAAGGCATAGTCCCATTCCGTTCCCCTAAAACAGCGTGAATCGGGTAATAGATAATTCCAAGTCATCGTGCTACTTGCTTTGGGGATAACGATCGTCCTCTGCTTGCCGAAGACTTTGAGAAAAGTTCCCGGCTAACCGGGACCACCCATCCGTAGGACGGACCCATGGTCCATCCTCCGCACTTTCCTCGGTTTGTTTTAGTTATGTAATTACCTACCACATTAGTTTGACATATAACAAACAGCTTCCTTGATTAACCTTGTTAAGCACTGGTTCCTTCACGTAATCTTATCACAGGACATAAAGAAAACAATGCCAAACAACTTCTTTATTATCATTTTATCCTTTTATCTTTGCAATACAAGGAGTTCCCGCCCGTAGGCGTATTCATAATCCGCCCGAAGGCTATCCAGTAATCCACCAGGGATCACTAATCCAAGTTTCCGCCCGTAGACTAGTATGCGGGCCTCGAGATCCAATCCCGAGTCACGTTAGTCTCTTGTGCAGGGCCCGGAAGGTGAGGGATTTACAGCCAGAGCCCCCCTGGCACCCAAGCGTCCTCCTGCTCCAAGTAGAACTCAACGGAGAGACCTCTTGCGGCGGGTTCGGTCCACGTTCCCGGCGCGGCTAACAACCCCCTTGGTTAGGGTCAGGCAGGCAGTCGAGGGTAACTGAAGCTGCCTCTCCCTTCAGGCTTCAACCTGAAGTATTTGAATATATTTTCGTCCTTTAGTTCATTGAACAAACAATGCAAACAGTGCTTTCTAAACTGTTACAAGCACAATCAATTTCCAATGGTCGTTTTAGCTGGCAAACTGTTAAGAAGTGACTCCTTTTCTCCGAATGCAACCCGCATTCGATCCGGAATCAATTGCAACTTGGCAAGATTCCTATCATTCTTGGGTTAGGGTCATACCCTATCAATACTTTAGGTCTTGTTGTGGTAGATTCCAGCGACCATGTCGCTTTAGTTTATTGTCTGGTCATTTGCTTCAAGGCAAATACCTAACTTTCCTTTTCCTTGGCAATTATTCCCCAAGAAAAGTGAGTAACAGGATGATTACTCATCCTCTTGTAAGTTAAATTCTTTCAATAACTTGCCAACCTCATTTCGAGAGATGACAAAACTCTCTTGTGGACAAATCTCAAGTCTATACGACGTTGCAACCTTTTTGCACATGCGTTGCATCATTCCACGGGATCATTCCACCCATTGAATGGCGTCCTCCGGCCACGGAATTACCTCTAGCCGAGTAGCAGGGTTTAGGGTATCCTCCAACCCATTCCTAATTATGTTGGCCCATGGTCCTAAAAATTTGCAACTCCGTCGGAGTTTCATCATTAGAACGAATGATCCTTAGGATAAAACCTTAGATCATTTTATGCATGAACATCCAATTGATTCGACATTTCGTGAACGTGTGTAAGATCTTTGGGTTTGCGGTTTTAGACTTGGCAACAAGTGTAAAACTAGGTCGAAATCTTATTGCACTTGGCACTTGGGATACCTATCATATCGACTGAGCCATGCCCATATGAATCCCTTGTGTTTTAGGTTACTTAGACAACTCAATATTCTTGTATTGCAACAAGGATGAACCTTCTAAAGGTAATAAACTAAATCTAATGGAGAACAATAGTTATAACTCCACCAACACGCGTAAACATGCGATTTATTGCTTTTACGCATCACATGGTCCACGATAACTTTATTTTTCTTTGGTGCACGATAATCTAGATACTAACTTTTCCTAGGACCTACTAGGTCTTACATCAATAATCATACCTACAACCTTGTTGTCTACTTTCGAATCTTATGCTTTGACGAACCATGCAACCTTTCCTAAATGCGGTTTCTGATGAATGACGTTTTCGCATGATGACTATGCAATACCCAACATTCTCCTAGCTACAATGTAGTTTAATGAAGTTTATACCAAACTAAAGCTAGTGTTAACTCATTCCATTTTACATGCTATTTGCAAGTCCATCATTTCCGTACTCTATTATTTCTTTTCAGATAATATCTTATGGTGTTAACCTTGCCTCATGAAATCATTACGAGAAGGATGTTGCCTAACATGCGGCACACGCTTATTCCTACCATGTCTCGGACGAAAAAGAATGCACTTATAAATTCCATTTCTTTGCCTAAGTTTAGACTCATTACTTTGATAATGTACCAAAATAGCTACATGCAACTAGCCTTCTAAGGTGGATAACTCGTTCAAATTCATGGCATATTTCAATCTTGCCTAATGTTTCAAGAGATACTTATCAAATGTATTTTTTTTTCCAATTTCCACATGCATTAAAATTAAGCGTAAAAATGCAATTCCCTTTATGAACTAAGCGCGCCTAATCATTTCTTTATGCAGAAATAACTCGAAAGAACCTGGACTTGTGGGCTCGGGGAGATGTCTACTTGTATACTCGGAGATGAACCTCCCGCAGTCGCACCTTGTGATCTTTTTGGGGCCATCGTAGGCGTAAATTTGGCTTCTGATTTGCCTTGGTGGTCTACGAAATGACTAGCCTCGGGATGCAGCCTTCCGACCTTTGTCTTTTTTTTTTCCCCGTATGCGGAGGATTCCTTTGCGGGATGGCGCTTGCGGAAAAGGGCTTTAGGAGTCTTTTAGGGAAAACCCGGGTTGGCACGGAATTTATTCTTGGATGGCTTGCGGCTTTAAAAATCTTTTTGCGAAAGCCTTTTCAATGGGTCTTGTGGGGGACTTTACGGCTTCCACCCTCTCCTCTTCAAGTTCCAGGGAGGGGTATGAATGGGTCTTTTGGGAAATGTGGTGGGAAGGGGGCTTAAGGAGGCCCCCCCCTTAGAAGCTTCTAAAGAAGCTTCTAAGAAGCTTCAGCTTCTACAGGCCACGGAGGGGTCATGCTTCAGGCGGGGGCGGCGGTCTGAGGTGGACTGGTGGTCTGGCGGCAGCGACGGCGGACTAGCGGTCTAGGCGGCAGCGTCGGCGGACTGGTGGTCTGGGCGGCAGCGTGTCGCTTCACGGCGACCTCCCCCTTCACGTCCGGCACGGCGACCTCCTTCAGCTCCTCGTCCAGCACGTCCAGCACCCCCTTGCACCCTCTAGCTAGGGGGTGTTTATATAGGCATTGGGAGGGGTGGGGAAGAGGGCCTCCACACACGTGGAGGACTCCCCCTCATGCAGCCCGACCTCACTCTTCCTTGGCCATTCCCCCCCACACTCCCTCTCCTCCAGCCATGCATCGGCTGGGGGAAGGGATAATAATAAAAAAATTTGCCTTGAATTTATCCAATTGCCCTTCCCAAGCGGTTGTTTCCTCGTGGCTATACGGTCTTCAACCCCAGCCTTTAGTTCTCGACGTGGAGGCCTCATTTTTGAGCGTGCATGGTGTGGATTAGGTTACCAATAATCACGAAGTAGGGAATACTCTTGCACAGGGTTTACACGGCGTGCGGGAAGTTAATATTTGCGGTACGGGGTACGCGGAAATATTACATTTCTGGAAGGCTCCCCCCTTGAATTCGGGAATTCGAAAGGGTGTTTTAGAATCTTTTACAACTAAGACCCATTGAAGCCATGGGGAAGGCTTAATGGACTTTGTAAGCTCGCACGAACGGGAATAAAAAGGTGTGGAAAAGACACAAGGTGTGGAAGCGAACTCCAAGGAAATATAGTAACCGCAAGGATTACAAGTGAGGTCGAAAGACCTTGGGTTAACTTGGAGGGAAGGGGTTTCAATACGCCATAAGGGAAGGGCTAGGGAAGGATCTAACACGGAGGTGTTGTAGGCTTAAGGAATAAGAGGGGTGATAGGACACGGGGGAAAAAAATAATAAGACCCTTAAGGTCTTTGTGCTTTTAGGGGGGAGTGACTTCAAAGTGAAGGTAAGGGGTTTTTAGTACGAGGGTGAAATGGGGCTTAAAGGTTTTTAAAACCCGGGGGGAAAAAGGGCTTAGGGGGATTAAAACCGGGGGGAGGAACTTAATAAAGCCACAGGAAGGGGGGCTTAGCTCCTCCCCCTAGAAGCTTCTTGGAAGCTTCTGTGGTCTCAGACGCCACGTGGGGAAAGAGGATGGAGGCGGCAGATGGGTTTGTTGGCGGCAATTGACAGTTTCGGCGGCGCTAAGCGACTCCTCCCTCCTCTAGCAATCACACGGCCCTCCTTCAACGACATCAACTCAACGTCTCCCCTCCTCACTTTGCCACAGCAGACAGACGGCGTCGTTCCACAGCAGCCCCTCCACGAAAATTATTTCCTTCTCCTCTATCGCCTGACCCCTTCGTAGCCTCTCCAAGCTCAGCAATCATACAGCGTCTCCTGGCTTCTCTCCCTCAGAGCAGACCGACGGCCACCCACAGCGTGTCGACCATCCTCATTTAAATAGTGGAGGGGAGGGGGATCTTCCCTCCCCTGTGTGTCATCACGCATGTTTCCCCCCCTCATTCCAAGCTCCACCAAGGAGCTTAATTTCTCCTACTATTTCCCCCGCCCTCCAGTTCGTCAGTCGGCTGGGGGGATAAGGGGGAATTAAAAAATTTTCATTTATCCAATTTTTCTTTTTCATTTGAGGCAGTTCATGTGTGGATTCTTTTAGCAAATTAGATTATTACATTCTCTCTCCCTTGGAGGAATCGAGATGTTCTCATCTCGAGATAAACTGGGGATATTGATGGTTGAGAGAGCTTTCATCTATCCAAGTGGCATCCTCTTCGGGATAATCTTTCCACTGGACGAGGCATTCTCTCAGGGTTCTGGATCTTAATTGTCTCTCCCTAACATCTAAGATCCTATCCGGCCTTAGTTCAAGGACTCCTTGACTAGGCATTACAATTTGTTGATCATCAAGTACATGATTAGGGTTGGGTACATATTTTTTTAAGAGGCTGATATGGAATACATTGTGAACCTTTAGGTTCTCAGGGAGTTGCAATATATAAGCATTGGGTCCTAGGCATTTGAGGATTTTGTACGACCCACAATACCTTGGACTTAGCTTCTTGCATTCTCCTAGGGATAGAGAACTCTTTTTAGGGCGTACATGAATGAAGACCATGTCTCCTTCTTCGAAGACCCTTTCTTGACGTTTCAAATCTGCGTATGCCTTTTTTCTATCCTTGGCCGCTTGTATGTCTTGTCTTATTGACCTTATTTGATCATCCATGTCCTCCAACATCTATCTTGACGCTTCAACTCTTAGGGTTGGATCAGAAAAGTTTAGGGGACTTCGACAATCATGACCATACAATGCCTGGAAAGGAGTCATCTGAATGCTCTGCTGGTAAGAAGCATTGTAGGCAAATTCAACCAAAGGCAAGAATTGAATCCACCTCTTCGGCTCTAAGCATATCCTCGATGACTTGATTTACTCGCTCTGTTTGGCCATCCGTTTGGGGATGGTAGGCGATGCTAAAACAGAGTTGAGTCCCAATAGCTTCAAAGTTAGCTCTCCAAAAGCGTGATGTGAAGAGAGAATCTCGATCACTAATGATTCTTCTAGGTAACCCATGTAGCTTGAATATCTCCTTGATAAACAATCTTGCAATGTCGGAGGCTTTATAGTTTGTCTTTTCTGGAATAAGGTGTGCAACCTTAGTAAGCATGTCAACCACAACCATAATGGAATTGTATCCTCCTTAGGCTTGGGGTAAGACCACAACAAAATCCATACTGATGAATTTCCATTTCATTTGGGGAATGTCAAGCGGTTGCAGTTTCCCTAGCATCATGACATGTTCGGCTTTGATACGTTGGCAAGATAAACACTCAGTGACATACTTGAGAATGTCACCTTTAAGCCTCTCCCAATGATAGCTCTTCCTAACTGCATTAAGAGTCTTAGCATAGCCTGGATGTCCTGCGAAAGGAGAATCATGATCTTCCCATAATATCTTCTGCTTAAGTGATTGGCTTGCTGGTATACACAGCCTTGTTCTGTAGTAGACAAGTCCATTATCAATGGAAAATTCCTGATACTTAGCTTGCCACTTCTGATTCTGCTCCTTGGTAGATAGTTCCTTTATCATTGTTTGGTAGGCCAAATCATGGCATGCTTCCTCTCTAGCTAGTTCAAGTATAGGGTTGTTTGGCATAGATACTTTTGTAGCCAGAGATCTGGCCATTGATGGATTGTACAAGATTAGGGAATTTAGGAATGCCTTACGACTGAGTGCATTGGCAACTACATTCTCTTTCCCTGGTCGGTACTTGATTTCAAAATCATATTCCTCCAATACTTCAATCCACCGATGTTGCCTCATGTTGAGCTCGTTCTGGGTAAAAATCCATTTGAGACTCTTATGATCGGTTACTAGAGTAAACTTGTTACCCAACAGGTAGTGTCTCCAAAGCTTTAGAGCATGGATGACAGCTAATAATTCCAGATCATGCGTGGCATAATTCTTTTCATGACTCTTCAATTTCCTTGAAGAGTATGCTATTGGATGACCTTCCTGCATAAGTACACACCCCAAGGCAAGAATGCTAGCATCAGTTACTACCTCGAACTCCTTATTGAGGTCAGGAAGTTTTAGAATAGGTGCTGATACCAAACTTTGCTTCAATTTTTCGAAGCTATTCTGTTCGGAAGTTGACCATGTAATGGAAGTCTGCTTCTTTAGTAAGTCTGTAAGAGGTGCTGCAATCAAAGCATAGTTTTTTATGAAGACCCTATACCATCCTGTCAATCCAAGAAAGCTACGTATCTCCTTGACGGATACTGGTATTGGCCATTCAAGCACATCTCTGACCTTGGCTGGGTCTACTGATATTCCTTCTGATGATACTATGAATCCCAGATATTCAATCTGACGCTTGAAGAATTCACACTTCTTCATTTTTGCATACAGCTTATGAGACCTCATTGTCTCAAGGACAATCCGAAGTTGAGGTTCATGATCTTCTTCCTGTTTAGAATAGACTAAAGTGTCATCGAAGAAGACAAGCACGAAATCATCAAGATATGGTCTAAAGATATCTTGCATTAATCTATTGAAGGTGGCAGGTGCATTTGTAAGCCCAAATGATATAACCAGGAACTCGAAGTGCCCATATCTCGTATTGAAGGCCGTCTTTGGAATATCTTCTTCCTTGATCCTTATCTGATAGTAACCTGACCTGAGATCAATCTTGGAGAAGATCTTTGCACCTTGAAGACGATCAAGAAGCTTATCTATTCTAGGAATAGGATACTTGTTCTTGACTGTTGATTGATTCAACCCTCGGTAATCAATACATAGTCGAAGTGTCCCATCTTTCTTTTTCTGGAATAGTACTAGAGCTCCCCACGGTGAGTTGCTAGGCTGGATGTAACCCTGATCTAACAGTTGCTTGAGTTGTTCCTTCAACTCAATTGCTTCCAGTATGGACATTCTATAAGGTCTTTTTGTGATTGGTGCAGCTCCAGGCACTAGCCTAATCTCATGATCTACTTCTCTTGGAGGTGGAAGTTCAATCAATTCCTCAGGGAATACGTCATCGTATTCCTTTAGCCAAGAAGGTCCTTCATGAGACTCTTGGTTTTGATCTAACTTGTTGAGTTTGATCAGGTAAATGGATAATCCTTTTCTGACTCCTTTTATGATCCGAGATACTTTGGCTAATTGGATTCTTGGCACTCCTGCCTCACCTTGAGTTGTGACAAATTCCCTTTCAGATTTTCAAAAGGAAACTTGACCCTTTCCACAACGAATGTGGGCGTCATTAGGCTTAAGCCAATCCATCCCGAGTAGACACTCGTGGATACCTAGATTCATGACTCTGAATTTGACTGAAGTCTTCTTTCCTCCCAGAAAGAATTCTACCTTAGCAGTTTGCCTGGTACAAGTTACCTCACGACCGTTTGCCAATTCCACAAGCAGGGTAGGTGCTTCTACTGTGGCTATTCCTAATCTTTTTGCACATGCTGGTGAGATAAAGGAATGTGTGCTGCCACAATCAATCAAGGTTTTGAAATATTTACCTTGATAGTCCGACGGTGTCTGAATCACCGAAAACTGGCGATTCGGCCCTTTTTTGTGTAAAGCGGCATGGACTGTCACTTTTTCGAATTCAGCTTCCATAGTCGGATCTTCCTCTTCTTCTTCTTTGCATCTTTGCCTATTGGCAATGCAAGCGGTTCTTCCTCTTCAACGGGAAATGGCTCCTTGACCGCGGCCTGCACCTTGGAAAGGCATTTGACGATGTCCTCCACTGAGCTTGGGACATTGCCTCTTGAAGTGACCGGATTCGTTGTAGTGGAAACAACGGAGGTTTCGGCCATTACTTTGAGTAGGAACAAAGTTGTTGATGCTATTTGTCCTTGCTTTCTTCCTTTGTCCCTGATTGTGACCCTGAACCCTCTTCATTTGAGGTCTGAATGCTCCTCTGTTCGGGTCACTATAGGACCAAGTTTTGTTACCCCTTGGTCTAGCTTGCACCTCCTGAATTATAGACGCCGCTCGAATAAGTGCATCCTGTAGATCTGATGGACGCATAGATTCGAGACGGGTATTTACGGGTGGATTTAAGCCCGCACAAAATTTGGACACCTGCTGTGTCATGTCCATCTGTGGTGCATACATTAAAAGTGAAACGAATTTAGAGTAGTATGCGTCAAGAGTGAGTCCTAGCTGTTTTAGCTCCTAGAACTCATTCATTTTCTGAGTACGATATGCAGGTGGTAAATATCTTCCCTGCACGGCTTTCTTCAACTTCTCCTAGGTAACGGACCCCTCTGAAATTCCTTGATCCCTGCACCATTACTTCCACCAAAGTCTGGCTTCGCCGGTGAGTTTTAACTTGGCGAGCATGGCCTGATTGGTAGGTGCAGTACCAGCTGCTTCAAAGTAATCCTCCATGGATTCAATCCAAATTTCAGCATCAGCCTGGATGAATCTGCCTCTCCCGTTAAACTCGGGTGGCTTTATCTGCTTGAGGAGAAACTTCTTCTCATGGGTCACAACAATACTTGATGTAGGAGGCGAATTTGGAACCTGTACCTGGGGTTGTGCCTGGATAAAAGTTTTCTTAATGTTATTATATGATAATCGACGTTAGCTTATCTTTCATTTTTAGTTCAGCTATCTCGTAAACAATGTAGCTACTTAACTTTTTAACAACTCTTATGCACAGCCAGATATTGATAAAAAGAAGTCTTTATTTGTATTTACATGGGCATAGTCTTACACAACGTTTCGTATGATGATAATCCAATCATTACATTCAGTTTGGGGAGAACAACGTTGTATTGCATTTGTCTACATGAACTGTGTAATAGTAGGGGTTTGGGTCATGGATCTTTAGGAATCGATAGTTCATTGGAAGTTCAGGATACCCTTTCCGTTGGAATCCATACTTCTCATGGCGGCCCAACACTTTAATCATGTCGGCTGGGATTACACGGGTTACTTCCTCATATACATATGAGTTCATTTCAACCCTCTGACCTTGAATATGTAAAGTCGAATTTACGTGAGCTTCCACAAAAATGAACAGCTTCACGACTTTCAAGTCTTCCAACCACTTGATCCTCTTTAGGTTGGTCTGTAGATAAGCAAACCAGTGGGCAGCTATATACTACATTCCTGAAGACCCCATCCATCTTTGTTCTATGTATAAAGGTGATGGATTATAAATCTGCTCCAGGATGTTCATCATCCCAATTCTTTGTCTATAAAGTAGAGAATGCATTGCAGTCATAAACATGACCCGACATACCAAAAATTTGTTCCATGCTTCATAATTCTGCAAGACAGCATTGAAGATGAGAAAATGTTTGGACAGCAACAATTTCTTTACTTCATTTAATTGAGATTTTATAAAAACAATTCCGTTGTTGGTCGGCTCTGATACCAATTGTAATGTGTCCCCTAGTATCATCCAGGACACATCTTAGTAGTCCATCGGAAAGGATATCTAGAAAACTCCGCACGATACTCCCATGGAATGTTACGGGTTTTGCGATCTAGGTCTTTCCGCGTCTGCCACGTAGCGGAAGTATCCTGGTCGTTCCCACTTAGGATCGATCGGAATTAGGGTTTTCCTGATTGGTCATTAGCTAACAGCAATTAGCATCAGACCCGAGCGAACTACTTTACGCAAAAACGCCAGGTCCGAAGCGGATTCACGCTGCACTTGGTTCAAGGAGAATGGGAAACGAGAGGGATACAAAGCTCAACCTCTCTGCCATAAGGCATAGTCCTATTCCGTTCCCCTAAAATAGCGTAAATGGGGTAAGACGTAACTCTAGGTCATCGTTCTCCTTATTCATTTTGATGATGATGATCATCCCGCTGTTCTTCGAGATTTTTGAGAAAAGTTCCCGGCTAACTGGGACCACCCAACCATAGGACGCGGGCCCATGGCCCATCCTCCGCACTTTCCTCGATTTGTTTTAGTTATGTAATTATCTAACACATTAATTTGACATATAATAACTAGCTTCTTTAATTAACCCTGTTAAGCACTGGTTCCTTCACGTAATCTTATCACGTGACATAGAAAAACAATATCAAGCAAGTTCTTTTAACATTTTATCATTTTATCTTTGAAATACAAGGAGTTCCGCCCGTAGGCTTGTCCATAATCCGCCCGAAGGCTATCCAGTAATCCCCAGGGATCACTATTCCAAGCTTCCGCCCGTAAACTAGTATGTGGGCCTCGAGATCCAATCCCAAGTCACGTTAGCCTCTTGCACAGGACCCGGAAGGCGAGGGATTTACGGCTAGGGCCCCCCTGGCACCCAAGCGTCCTCCTGCTCCAAGTAGAGCTCAACGGAAAGACCTCTCGCGGGGGGTTCGGTCCACATTCTCGGCGCGGTCAACAACCCCCTTGGTTAGGGTTAGGCAGGTAGTCGGGGGTAACTGAACTGCCTTTTCTTTCAGGCCTTTAACCTGAAGTATAGGTACTCATTTAATTTGTAATTCATAATTCAAACAAAGCCCTAAAATCTCTAGCAAGCACAAACATTTCCATTAATCAACCGTGTTGCTTGGCAAACTGCTAAGGAAGTGTTCTTTCCTTTTGAGTGTATCAGCACTCGTTCCCAAGGTGTCTTGAAAATTGGCAATATCCTTTACATTCCGATGTAGGGCGTACCTTATTAACCCAACTTGGTTAACCCTAAAGTTCCTTAGATATGCTAGTTTCCGGTTTACAACTTTCCTTATTTAGAAGGACATCCAAAAATACGTCTTTTTACAAGATAACTTGCGTGGGGATCTGCCATCCTTGATGAGGGTTTTTACCCTTTCTCCTTGTGAATCAATCACAAGACTAAATGATTTCGTACTTGTTGTGCAAGTCCTGCGATGGAGAAATCTGTTTAGATCCTTTAAACTGACGTATGTCAGGCCTAGGGTTTTTTTTCTTTTTTTAAGAACCTTAGGGACAAACCCTAGTTCCTTATCTTTACGAATTTATTGTCCCTACAGTAAGGAAAGTAGTCAAGTTCTTAGGGTATGAATATTTCTATGTTTAGATTGGTTTAGTTATCTTTTGGAATGTAATATTAATCGTCTTGTCACGGTTTTGCTATCCTTGTGACAATTTACTTTCCAGTCAATATAGTTTAATTTTAACTTCTGTTTCCCTTACAGATGAACTCATGCCAAATAATAACATTTACCTTGCTAAGATGTGCAATTAGCAAAGACAACTTCCTAGTAATTTGAGCATCGAAAGAAACCTTTCATGAATTTAACCATTTACAATGATTCGTTGCGAAAGGAATAAAACTAATGGTGCAAGATATAATTTCTACACCTTAGGATTTAACTAAAATATACTACTATAGTAAATGGATAATCTTGCTCGTAATTTATAATGCTTGATGCAATTTGAAGAAAACTAAGTTCTATACATTATCATTCATAAGCTAAACTCCTTCGTTACAAATACTCAAACGAATATATCCTATCCTTAACAATTTCTCTTTGCATGATCGACTTAAAACCGAATTAAAGCCAAGAAGAAAAATTTGGTTTTGGGGTGAGATATCCACATGGATACCGGGAGATGACCCTCCCACGGCTACGCCTTGGACTTTCTTAGGAGGCATCGCAATTGTAGTCCTTCAGACGTAGAAGAAGCTTTACAACTTCTCCTTAGAATTACCGTCGCTCCCTTGCACCATTCGTCAAAGTAGTTTTTGGAAGGCTCCCCCCTTGAATTCGGGAATTCGAAAGGGTGTTTTAGAATCTTTTTCAACTAAGACCAATTGAAGCCATGGGGAAGGCTTAATGGACTTTGTAAGCTCGCACAAACGGGAATAAAAAGGTGTGGAAAAGACACAAGGTGTGGAAGCGAACTCCAAGGAAATATAGTAACCGCAAGGATTACAAGTGAGGTCGAAAGACCTTGGGTTAGCTTGGAGGGAAGGGGTTTCAATACGCCATAAGGGAAGGGCTAGGGAAGGATCTAACACGGAGGTGTTGTAGGCTTAAGGGATAAGAGGGGTGATAGGACACGGGGGAAAAAAATAATAAGACCCTTAAGGTCTTTGTGCTTTTAGGGGGGAGTGACTTCAAAGTGAAGGTAAGGGGTTTTTAGTACGAGGGTGAAATGGGGCTTAAAGGTTTTTAAAACCCGGGGGGAAAAAGGGCTTAGGGGGATTAAAACCAGGGGGGGGGAACTTAATAAAGCCACAGGAAGGGGGGCTTAGCTCCTCCCCCTAGAAGCTTCTTGGAAGCTTCTGTGGTCTCAGACGCCACGTGGGGAAAGAGGATGGAGGCGGCAGATGGGTTTGTTGGCGGCAATTGACGGTTTCGGCGGCGCTAAGCGACTCCTTCCTCCTCCAGCAATCACACGGCCCTCCTTCAACAACAGCAGCTCAACGTCTCCCCTCCTCACTTTGCCACAGCAGACAGATGGCGTCGTTCCACGGCAGCCCCTCCATGAAAATTATTTCCTTCTCCTCTATCGCCTGACCCCTTCGTAGCCTCTCCAAGCTCAGCAATCATACGGCGTCTCTTGGCTTCTCTCCCTCAGAGCAGACCGACAGCCACTCACAGCGTGTCGACCGTCCTCATTTAAATAGTGGAGGGGAGGGGGATCTTCCCTCCCCTGCGTGTCATCACGCATGTTTCCCCCCCTCGTTCCAATCTCGACCAAGGAGCTTAATTGCTCCTACTATTTCCCCCCCCCCTCCAGCTCGTCAGTCGGTTGGGGGGATAAGGGGGAATAAAACAATTTTCATTTATCCAATTTTTCTTTTTCATTTGAGGCAATTCACACGTGGATTCTTTTAGCAAATCGGAATATTACAATATATGCGTCTCTGTGCGCATCAGCGCATCTATTCTTGCGTCTATACCTGCGTCTACACTGTTATCTAGACGCGCTGGACAGACACACAGAGTCTGTCCATATTTTGCAAACTGTTATAAAAAACGCGTAAAAAAACCTCCATAGATGACAGTCTATAGCATGTAAAGAGAGAGAGAGAGAGAGACAAACAAACAGAGAAAGCAAACAAGATTGAGAGAGAGAAGAAGAACTCACCTTCTTTGCTTGTTCCGATGGGTGGCGATTAGGTTGCAAGCTCCTTGTTCTCCTTCTCCCTTCCCTTGGTAAGTTGCTTGAATCTTCTTCTTTCCTTGCTTTTTGGCTCTTGTTCTTTACTCTTTGGCTCTTCTGTCCTCCTATCCTCTTTTTACTCTTATTTCCTTCCCTCATTGTCTTCATGAAGTGATAGATAGACATGAAAAGTGATGTCGAGCTCGAACTGCAAAAAACGCGTAAAAAAATGCAGGAAATCACTGGTTTGAAAAGAAAGCCACATTTTTTTTAAAATTATATTTGCATGGCGCGTTTGTAAGCGCGTATAATTGCGCGTATATATGCGCAGATATGACATATTACACGCGCTGATAGACGCGCAGTTACAATTAAACTGATTAGATGCTAGCTTTTGGTTGTTTTTGGATCAACATGACTTTCCTAGTCTTTCAATATCAAAATGTTTGCCTCCATGTTGTAAGTATCAATGCATTTATATACCAAATGACATATATACCAAATGAAATCATATATATCCTTATGATTCAGGTGTAATTATGTCATCATCTTCTACTAGTATGGGATATGCTGAGTCAACAACCAGGACATCCTCCAGTGAGAATGAGACATTTCGTCTTCACAATCGAGACGCTTGGCTACGACGGAAAATCAAATGTATGTGTGATCGTTGTCGAGGCTGTTTTTTTCAAGCACGTTGAATCACAATGTCACACCTCAGCATGTATGGAGAGTGGGACCAAGAAAAAGAACCAATAATTTTTTATTGCTTTATTTGCACAAATATTATTGGTCTATGTTTCATCTTTACCATTAAACAAAACCTCCTTTTTTTAATTGATTAGGATGCGGTACCACATCCTTAAATGGTCCCTTCAGGGAGTCGAGAGACTATGAAGCATGGACACGAGGAGATAGAGTCATGAAGAAGAGTAGAGACTGATAATGACGATAGCAGCTCTCTTCAAATGCCCCATCAAGTTTTGGAGGAAGATATTTTGGACAACATGGTGCACGATTTATTTTCCCATGAGGTTCGGGGGGAGGGCGCCACTAGAGAGATAGATGACCCGCTACACATAGTGTCGAAAACTCCATTGTACGAAGGTTGCACCTACTCCATTCTACGTACATCTCTCGAGATACTGAACTTACAAACCATTTATGGATGGAGTAATGCTAGCTTGAATGCATTATTGAAGTATGTATCATTTGATATTAATTCATAAATGCTTCTAGACAATATTCGCAGTTTGTTAACTTTGTTTGCACAATATATGCAGGTTATTGTCACAAATGCTTCCAAATGGAAATAAATTACCAACTAGAAGGGAGCAAGCAAGGAGTTTCTTGACATCTCTTGGAGGTCTCCATTACTTTAAAATCCATGCATGTGTCAATGATTGCATCTTGTTTCGTGGGGATCATGTATCTGCATGACAGTGTCCTATTTGTGGTGAACCAAGATACAACCATGAGATGAAATCAATGGATATGCCTCGTAAGGTTTTGCGATATTTTCCTATTATTCCATGTATTCAACTTATGTTTAAGTGTGAATCTATTGCGAGACTCATGTCATGGCATGCTAGTCACCATTCAAGTGATGGAAAGTGGAGAATTTCTTCAGACACACTAGCTTGGCAACACGTAGACAATTTGTGGCCTACTTTCAAAGAAGAGCCCAAAAATTTGAGATTTGGTCTAGGATTAGATAGAATAAATCCATTTGGCATCAAAAGCACCTCATATAGTGTATGGCCAGTGGTATTGGTGAACTATAATATCCCTCTGTCCATGGCAATAAAAAAAGGATATGTAATGTTGTCCCTTCTGATTCCTCCAAAACACAAAGTTAAAAAAATGGATGTTTACTTAGAGCCTTTGATCGAGGAGCTAGAAATGCTATGGAAAGGTATTGAGGTGCAAGATGTGAGTGCATCATTGTCCTCTAGATATTTCACTTTAAAGGGCATGTTGTTGTGGACCATGCATGACTTTCCATGCTATGGAGAGTGTTCAAGTAGTTACATACTCTATTTTATTTATTCTTATCCTTAATCAAATATATGTAATCATTAACCCACTTGTTTTTATAGGTTTAACTACATCAAGATATCATGCATGTCCAATTTGTGGTCCCTCTCTGGTTTCTTCTAGACCGACACGCTTGAAGAAGGTTATCTATGACAATCATCATTGTTTTCTTCCTATTGACCACCCTAAATATGCACCCCCCACTAATAGAAGAACTCCACAATCTCTGACCATTCAAGATTGGAAGGACACTTGGATACACGCCAATGATCATCCTCCACTCGGCATGAGTCAGTAACTAGTTTACTTCTTTTGTTTGTCTTTAAAGTACACTCCATTATGAGAACAAGAAATAATATATTGTTTGGACCTTAGATTATTCATATTTTCTCATCTCCCATATTGGACTAAACTCAAGATCAATTACCTGTTGGACCCCATGCATATATTTAAGAATGTTGCCTCTACATTATGGGATCCCTTAATCGGGGCTCGTGATTTTGTCAATGTAGGGGAGGATTTACGTAGCATTGGACGTATGAGACGAGCTTGGCCACACATCGGACCCAGAGGAAAGATCGAGTTACTGCGTGCACTTTGGATGTTGTCGAAGACCGAAGAAAAGATGGCGAAACAACAGATATGTAGCTTTCGAACTCCCACAGGATATATGAGATGCCTCAAGGGAGCCTTCATAAAGAAAAAGAAAATAGGTGTGGAGCAACTATCCAGTTTAAAGTCTCACGATTGACACAAAATGATTCAGGTTAGGATTTTCATAGCCATAAATATATTAATTAGTGGAGTAACTGTGTAGACTAATTAAGAATGTATGAATATTTACAAACAGTTCATCATTCCTACTAGCATATCCCATTGTGTTTCGAAAGATGTGCGTGATATCATTTACAAGATGGGTGATCTCACGAGGTATGTATACTTTATACTTATTCTTTAGTTTACATATTACATACATCACATAGTAAACCCGCTTGAATTTATGGATAAAACTAATCACCGTTCTCAATTGCATGTTAGTAGATTTGTGAGTTTGAAGAAAATCGATCCAAATACGTTGCAAGAGGCTCGAGTATTGTCCATTGAGGTGGTTTGTTTGGTGGAGTAAACTTTTCCTCGCTCCATTTTGACTACTCAAGTACACTTACTCGTGCATCTGATTGATGAGATCGCAATTTGTGGGGTAGTTCATGCAAGGTGGATGTTTTTTCTAGAGCGCTTTATGAAAACCCTAAAAGATTATGTGAGGCAAAATGCACGGCCCGAGGGAAGTATGGCTGAGGGTTGGTTAATGCAATCCTCCCTTGTATCTTACTAAAGTGGACCCCTCTTTACCACGACTATGGAAAGATGATGAAGATTTGAGGATGACCTCTATAATACCTCAAGGAAAAGGAAGAAGCAAAGCGCTAATGAAAGAGGAACTTCGTAAGTTAAATGTATTTTGTGTGCTTAACAGCGAAGTAATGAGCAAATGGGTGACACTATATAAAGAAGCAAGGGCAAGAAGAGTAAGTGAAAGGCAAGCATTTCGTGCTAGACATGGACGTAATGTCCCATATTCAGAACATTTAAGTACACTTCCACGTCATATTGATATAGATTGGATTCATGAAAAAATGGGGAAGATGAAAAAAGAGGAGGCGATGGATATATCGCAAGAGGAGTGGGAATATGCACGAGGTTGCTTATCAAAGATGAGACATACTTATAATTAAATTATCTTTAGTTATATATGATATAATAATTTCACATGTTTTTATTGTAATATTTCCGCGTACCGTACCGTAAATATTAACTTTCCGTATACTGTGTAAACCCTGTGCAAAGGGTATCTCTCGCATTTGGATTATTGGCCGCGTAATGTGTGAGCCGCACGATAGAAATAGGGCCTCTGCGAGTGGTAAACTGAACCGGGGGATAAGAACCGCTAACCGCACAGGAACACCCTCTTGGGAGGGGAAATTCAATCAATTTAAGGCAAATTTTTTTATATATTATCCCTTTCCCCCAGCCGATGCATGGCTGGAGGAAAGGGAGTATGTGAGGGGATGGGAAAGTGGGGGTTGCATGGGCAACTTCCCCCATGTGGGGGGAGACCCCTTCCCCACCCCCACGGCCTATAAGAACACCCCCATCAAGGGGTGTGTTTACGAGGAAGAGGAGGAGGAGGAATTCTGCCTGCGTGAAGGGAGGGGAGAAGTCGTGTGTGGGAGGAGAGAGGAGAGGCCGTGCTGCTGCCGCCAGCCTCGCCACGGGCTACCACCCCACTGCCGTGTTGCTGCCGCCCAGCCCCGCCTCCGTCCGCTCTGCCGTTGCCACCAGCTACCACACCCCCTCGCTGCCGCTGGCCCGCCAGTTGCCTCCCTGGCCGCCACAGTCGCTGGACTGTCTCCACACCGGCGCCTCTCTGCGCTGGGGTCCGCCAGCCCTTCGGGCCGCCGCCACGTCGCCCACGATTCCTCCTCTGCCCACGTGCCTCAAAAAGCTCCTTTGGAAGCTTCTATAGAAGCTTCCATAGGGGGGCCTCCCTAGACCCCCTTCCCACGACCCCAAATTTCCCATCCCTTGCTACCAATTTCAAGGGCATTTTTCCCATCCCTTGGCCCAAGAAGGCTTTCCCACGTTCCCGAATTTTCCACCCTATTCCACCCGTTTCAAAGGCATTCTTTTTTTTTTTCACCACTTGGCCCAAAAGGCCTTTCCCTCGGTATCTCCCCGTAGATCCGTTAAAGACCGGGATTTCCAAAGAAGTGGAGACGCGGAGCCTTAAAGACCATCACAAGATCCATCGAGTGATCTCCGCGAGAAGGGTTAAGCCGCAAGCCGTCCAATTACCGCGCCGATTCGAATTTGTGGAGATTCCGAAGCTTTTGTCGCAAGCTCTATTTTGAAGAGGAACCCATCCGCATACGAACACAAAGGGGATCGTAAGTCGAAATTACGACTACGATGGCTCCTAAAAGATCCCAGGAGGCAACCGCGGGAGGTTCGTCGCGAAACGTGCAAGTGGACATCACCCCGTCACCACAAGTCCAGGTTCTTTCGTTTTATATTCCGCATAAGAAATGGTTAGGCGCGCTTAGGAAGGGAATTTCAAGTTACGTTTAGATTAAAAGCATGAAATGAATTGGGCGCGCTTAGGAATGGAAATTCATGGTTTCGTTAAAATTAAAAGCATATGGAAAAATTGGAAGAGATGCATCTTTTGAACATTATGAATGAACGAACGGTTAGAAAGTTAGGTGCAAGTAGTTGGCACTTTATTAAGGTAAAGAATCTAAGCAAGGAAACGAAGTATATGTGCATTAGTTGCATCTTAGATATGATGAATTAAGCGTATATGCACCTTATGATTTCATAGGAAAAGTCTAGCACCGTAAGATGTCGTTCGAAAAGAACTAATAGGACACTAAAAACGAGCGTATGACTTGAAAACATAGTTATAAGATGGAATTGCATATCACCAGTTTTCGTTGAGTATCATCAGCGACTTAGTGGTTAGGAGAATGTTAGGAAATTATGTAGTCTTCATGAGGAAAGGATCAATCAAAAGGTCATAACTAGGTGTAATTGCATGAGACGCTAAAGGATAAACTACAAGGTTGTAGATACAATTGCTGATGCAAGACCTAGTGGGCCCTAGGAAAAATTAGAAACCAAACTATCATACACCAAGGAAAGATTGAATGATTCGCCGATGCTTAAGTTCGAGAGCATGAACTACAAAGTAATAGGCTTGACTTAACTAGGAAAGTTAGCGCACATATTAGTAATTAATTTTGCCTCACCAAGAAAACGGCAATCAATCGCTTGTTTACGCGAATCCGATTCCGTAAATTTGGATTATCACCCTAGAAGGGTCATCCTTGTCACAAACAGGCATAATTGATTTGACTAAGCAATATGAACCACAAGGAATCATAGAAACATAGGAATCCTAAGAGATAACTAGGATTTAGCGGAAGGATAATTTGCCTTCGTTTTAGACAAAACTATGAACCTAAGGATCACGGTGGAACTCCGACAGAGTTGCACATTCTAGAATCATGACCCAAACCTAATTAGAAATAGCTTAAAGGATACCCCAAAATCCTGTTACTCGGATGGGGTTAAAACCCGCAGTCGGAACACTAGGAAATGGATAAAAGGATTCCATAGAATAGATGCAATACTTGCGCACAAGCCGCAACATTGTATAGTCTCGGGATTTGTTCGCAAAGAGTATTGTCATCTCTCGAAATGAGGATGACAAGTTATTGATGGAAGTTAAATTATTAAGGATGAGTAATCATCCTGTTATTCACTTTCCTTGGGAAAAGGTGCCAAGGAAAAAGAAAGTCAAGTAAATTGCCTTGAAGCAGTTGTTCGACAATAATCTAAAGCGACATGGTCGCTGGATCCTGCCACAATAAACCTAATGTATTGGAAGGGTATGACCCTGACCCTAAGAATGATAGGAATCTTGCCAAGTTGCAATTGATTCTGGATCGAATGCGGGTTGCATTCGGAGGAAAAGGAGTTACTCCTTGACAGTTTGCTAGCCAACCGGCCATTTGAATTTGATTGTGTTTGTAACAGTTAGAAAAGCACTGTTTGCATTGTTTGCTCAATGAACTAAAGGATGAAAATATATCTAAAGCTTCAGGTTGGTGCCTGAGAGGCTGCTTCAGTTACCCCCGACTACCTGCCTGACCCTAACCAAGGGGGTTGTGAACCGCGCCGGGAACGTGGACCGAACCCGCCGTGAGAGGTCTCTCCGTTGAGTTCTGCTTGGAGCAGGAGGACGCTTGGGTGCCAGGGGGGGCTCTGGCTGTAAATCCCTCGCCTTCCGGGCCCTGCACAAGAGACTAACGTGACTCGGGATTGGATCTCGAGGCCCGCATACTAGTCTACGGGCGGAAACTTGGGATAGTAATCACAGGAAGGATTACTGGAATACGCCTACGGGCGGGAACTCCTTGTATTTCAAAGATAAAAGGATATAATGATAATAAAGGAGTTGTTTGACATTGTTTTCTTTATGTCCTGTGATAAGATTACGTGAAGGAACCAGTGCTTAACAGGGTTAATCAAGGAAGCTGTTTGCATGTGTCAAACTAATGTGGTAGGTAATTACATAACTAAAACAAACCGAGGAAAGTGCGGAGGATAGACCATAGGTCTGTCCTACGGATGGGTGGTCCCGGTTAGCCGGGAACTTTCTTCAAGGACTTCAACGGACAGGGGATGATCGTCATCACCAAAGCAAGAAAGGAGAACGATGACTTAGGAATACCAATTACCCGATTCAAGCTATTTTAGGGGGAACGGAATGGGACTATGCCTTTTGGCAGAGAGGTCGAGCCTTGCATCCCTCTCGTTTCCCATTCTCCTTGAACCAAGTGCAGCATGAATCCGCTTCAGACCAGGCGATCTGCGTAAAGTAGTTTGATCAGGTCTGACGCTAGTCGCTGTTAGCAAATGACCAACAATTCCATTCGATCCTAAGTGGGAAGCGCCCAGGACACTTCCGTTACGGGGCAGACGCGGAAAGGCCTAGATTACAAAACCCGCAACATTCCATGGGAGTGCCGGGTGGAGTCTTCTAGACAACCTTTCCGATGGACTGCTAAGACGTGTCCTAGAGGATGTTAGTGGACACGTTACATTTATCTTTAACTAAATCATTAATATGATCTCAACAATGTACTACTATTGCACATTGTTCAATGCTATTTGGTGTGAAGGCAAACATTTTCGAACTCAACGTATAGATGATAAGAGAAATACCCACGATCGTGGTATCCTTGCAAACTTCTAGGATACCAATGGCACCATGGAAGGTTATTGTGGCTTGATCCAAGATATTTTGAAGCTTGACTTTAGGCGATTTTTTATATATGTACTAGATGTGAAGTGGTTTAAAGAAGTAGTAACAACGGGTGAGCATTGCACAATTAGACGTCATCCAAGTGGTTTTGTAGTGATTGACTCTACAAAATTTCACCAAGGCAAGAATGACACATTCGTACTACCTCAATAATGCAAGCAGGTATATTAGAAGCTATTTATTTTTATATATATTACTTCTTGATACATTCTCAAAATACAATAAATATCTCAGTTGCTTACTTTTCGTTTTTTAAATGTAGGTTGTGTATCACCCAATAGTAAACAATAACCGATGGTGGCACCTCATCCCCATATCTAATCGTTCAAAACCAATATATGGCAATGCTACCAACATAGAGATAGTTGATGACAATACAACAATCAATGATGATGCACATGATTATGCCATGATCAATGATAGTCATGATGCAATGCAAGATGATCCTCGCCGCGAGGATGTTCAAGGAAGCGTAGAAGATTATAACAATATGGTTGCAGATGATGATAAAGAAATTGAGCATAGCAATACATCTGACAGTGGGATAGACCTATTTGTTTCATTGCCTATTGGTAACATAGACCTAGAGGTAGATAATCTAGCAAGGACCGATCTCATTCAAGATGAGATTGATAATTCATTGTAGCATATATAATTAGCTTTGAATGATTGGACGTATATTTGTAATACTTAGAAAGAAGTAAAGTTGGTAATGTATTCAAAAAAATACTAGCTGTTAAGATGTTTGGTCATATTTAGGGCCTTTATGAGAAATAACAAATATGTGTGTTTATTTTCACATCTATAGGCGTGTTTAAAAGTGCGGGTATATAGACATGTTCTATATACTAGCGCGAATAGACACGTTGATAAACACGTCCACTATTTTGCATGTACAGTGCGCGTCTATAGGGCCTTTCTTTTGTAGTGTGTGTATCATGTGCTTAGATGTTAGGGCCCCAAATTACATTAGTATTTCCTTTAGGTACTTCACTTTGGCATGGAGCTTGATGCTAGTTACTTTCTCTTCTACCTTTGTGTGCTACCTAGCCGTGTTTTTGTCTCTATATGCTCTATTTTGCTGTACCTAACCGTCCCTATGGGCACTCATTGCATATTTTATATATCCATATGTAACCTTTTTTGCTATATTTTTTTGACCTTTTGTGACTTTTTATTGTAATTTATTAATTCCTTACCATAATTTTCAAATAAAAAAAGTTAACATATCCTTATGTAATATATACCAAATACTAGTTTGATCACAAAATTGATCATAAACTAGCTTTTAAGGGTTCATAAAATGCATTTATTAGAATTAGTCAGTATGAAAATTTATAAAATATCTTCAAGATATATGAATTTCAATTGTATAATTTAGAATTTTTATAAATAAAACTATGATGCACAAGCTATGGCGCATGCTTCCTAATAAGGTAGTTGTTGAAGCTTATATTAGAGTAAGCCTTCTATGGGTCCTTAAACATAAAAATTAAGATAGAAATGTAGGAATACATATTTCGACCATCATACTAATGTCTTAAGGCTCCCTTCCATTACAATATTGATCTTGATATTGTCCTATTTGATGATAGTGGATTATATCATTACATCTTTTGTATCTAGTTCATGTTCAATTATTTTCTCATCCATTCCTATAAAGCATATCAAGTGTATATATAATACACATATACACGCATATATATATACAAATTCTAGAGATAATAAGAGACAAAGACTCAAAATTTACCACTTGATTGAAATCATATTATGCTATAACAAAGACACAATAAATATGAGCTTGATTTCTATTTGAAATGGGTAGATACATTGAAAGGAAAAAATATATTGCATTTTCATGGCCTCAACAAAACTCCAGCATTATTTGCATGATGATGTAGTTAAAATCATACTTTTTTATCTTGCATCTATACAAAAAATATTTCATTTTCTTTTATAAAGTATATACATTTATATAAAAATGTTAATATATAAGATTTTTAGCTAGCTTATAAGTGTCTTCTGCTCATCATCTCAAATTGTCAAAGTTGGAGTTTATCATTGGTTTCACATTTGTGGATGCATTGCTATAATGCACTAGTCATGTTCCTGAAGTAAACACAAGAACACAAGAAATTAGCATCAAGAAAAATGGAAAAAAAGAGCTTGACAAGACTTTCATTTTAGTAATTATACATGGTAAGAAATATTAACGAAGAGAAAGAATAATGTTCATTTACCTATTCTCAATGGTACCTTACAAATTCATTTAAGATCTTCCAATCATTTTCCTCAAATTCATATTTGTTATTGTTACAACTATATGTGAGATTTGTGAGGACAATGATACTTTCAACATCTACCATATCAAGGTCCATCAAATAATATGTAGAAATCCTTGATCCCTTTTATTTTTTATACCATCCAAGTTGAACCCTCTCTTATACTCCACATAGGCACTGATTAGTTTTCTCCTCATCTTTTGAACTCGTCCACCACACATTGGCTACTTTTTTTCCTCATACTTCTTGAAGAGCTTGCTTTTGATAATCTTGTGATCTTTCCATTGGTATTTTCATATTGGAAGAATACATCACAATTTGAACCAATTCCAAATAGGTTATCATTTGTTTGAGTTTTATACTTGTCATCTATACTATAGTATACCCCTTATTGCACCCTTATAAGACTATCTTTAGACAATATGATATTTTCACAAATCCACATGTTTCAATCCTATTTGCATGTAACTCTGCAAAACCTGAGGGTTGACACTGGTACGTTGGGCTCTTTTGAATAATGGGGCATATTTAATCTCTACCTCAATATACAGCTCCTTTTTTCATGTATTCATTTTACTATTAATAGAAATGGGGAGCCTACTTGGTTGTCACAAGAGGTAGAGTGGAGATGCACAGAGAGGCACACAAAGGTGCCAAGGGAAAGCAGGGTGTAAGTAATTCACTTGGTTAATGAAGGTTGCATAAACACGGAGAAGAGGTCACAATAGAGCCATGAGAGAGTATAGATATGGGGGGGAACAGCTCAGAGGGTAGGGATGTCCAAGACTTTTCGTATTTTAGATATTTCTATTTTGCCTCCAAAACCATCTCCAAAAAAAACAAAATTTGACTAGTTGGTTTGTTTTTTGACCAAAAGCTAGGATATAAAAAATCCCCAAAATATCGTAAAAAGAACTTCTAAAATTTTATTTTCCTTTTTCTCGATTAAAAAATCAATTATCTTGTATCTACTAATCATTTTGCATTGAGAACGAAGCACCACACTCCCGTAACTAACTCCTTTTTGAATATAAAATTTAGTTGAAAAAGAATTCTTGAATGAGGAGAGAGAAGGAATCTAAGTATATCTTTGTAGATAATATAAAAAAAGGAAAAATGAGATTGCAAAATTGGAGAGACATGATGATTATTTTACTATTCTTCTCTCCTCTTTTCCTTCTTTTAAGGAGGAGAGAGGGGGGGCTAAAAGGCCTATTTGTGAGTTCATTTTTTTCCTAATGGACATGGCTGAAAAGTTGGTCTAAATGGATCTTTAAAGGCCTACTTCCTCCCTAGTAGTATAAGCCTTAAATGAAAAGGAGAGAAGTGCATTCATCATCTAAATGTAGATTACTCAACTATCCAAGAATTAATAATGAAAAAGAAAAATATTTTTTGTAGTAATGTTTCTCGTTTCTTAGTTGTTGGTTAGTAGTAATTTTTTCATAGGGCTTCCTATCCCTTTTCTCTCTCTTTCTTCCAACCACACCAAAACAATGGTTGATTATGCTTCCAATCACACTAGGAAAACCTCCATTGCATTTTATTGTTCTAAGTAGTTATTTGACTACTCACTTCTTGCATGACGTTGTGCATATTAAGATATGAGTGTGGTCCAAGAGACTATGTCCATAATCTCTTGAAGATAGTAAGATATGAGTGTCAATATCAAGAGACTATGTTCATAGTATCTTGAAGCTATCATGTTATGCATATTAAGATAGTTCAAGAGACTATGCCCATAGTGTATGCTCATTCTTATTGGAGTTGGCATACATAGATAACCACCAGTGTATCACTCAGCACATTATCATTCTATAGCAAGTTATATTAAAAAGTTTCATCATGCACTTATCTTCTTCTACAACGCTTACACTACAATAGAAACGAGGCATAGATGTGCATGTTAGACGTGCAAAGTCGAGCGCGTCTATCAGAGCGTCTATAAGTGCATGTAAATGTGAGTGTAAATAGACATGAATTTTGCGTCTATATATCCGCGCAAATAGATGCTAATATAGACGCGCCAGCAGATGCACAATTATTTAACCACCTAAAATTAGCAATTCACATAATTAAAAAACCAAAGTTAATAATTATTTAACCACCTGAAATTGATTCTTGAGCATGCACATGTGCGCATGATAAAAACCATAGAATTAAGAATACACATTGAATCATTGAATTAAAAAAAATAAAGTTAATAATTACTTTCTCATTGCTCTCTAATGAATGGCAGTTCCTCCAGTTGACAAGCCTGATATAAGTAATTAGTGGCAAGTGATAGAAACCTTACAATTAGTAGCAAGCATTGCAATATGTATCTCGTAATTTCTCTACGTTCTTGAAGATGATAAAAGATACTTCCTTTTTATTATGGAAAATTCAATTTAGCTTTAAAATTGACTATTGATTCTTGAGTATGCACGTGTGCGCATGATAAAAAGCATAGAATTAGGAATACACATTGAATCAATAAGCAAATTAAGTATGTTATAGTGAATGATCCATCTCATCTTCAATGAGATCCTAAACTATCTACTTCTAGGTCTATGTTACCAAGAGGCAACGAAACAAATAAGTCTATCCCACTATCAGATGTGTTGCTATATTGCTCAATAACTTCATCAATATCATCGACAATCGCATTATTGTCTTCTTCTGCGTTTCCTTGAACATCCTCGCGAGGTTCATCTTGTACTATATCACGCATATCATCCATTATGGTGTCATCATGCACATCATCATTAATTGTTGGATTGTCATCTGCTATCTCCATGCCGGTAATATTACCATATATTGGTTTTGAACGATTAGATATAGGGATGACATACCACCATCGGTTATTATTTATCATTGGATGATACACAACCTGTATTTGAAAAACAAAAGCAAAAAACTTAAGTACTTATTATATTATGTATATATATCACATGTATACATATAAAAAAATTAGCCTTTGCATATATACATGTTCGCATTGTTGAGGTAGTACTAATGTGTCATTCTTGTTTTGGTGAAATTTTGTAGAGTCAATGATTACAAAACCACTTGGATGACGTCTGATTGTGCAATTCTCACCATTTGTTACCACCTCCTTAAACCACTTCACGTCCAGTACATATATAAAGAATCGTCTGAAGTCAAGCTTTAGAATATCTTGGATCAAGCCACAATAACCTTCCATGGTACCATTGGCATCCTCGAAGTGAGCAAGGACACCACAATCTTGGATATTTCTCTTTTCATCTATACGTTGAGTTCAAAGATGTTTACCTTCACACCAAAGTGCATTGAATAATGTGCACTAGTAGTAAAAGATAAAAGATCAAACATGTCAATTATTTATATAAAATAAAACTTATAGAAACAAATTAATTGATAGTATGTCTCACCTTTGATAAGCAACCTCGTGCGTATTCCCACTCTTCTTGAGATATATTAATTTCCTCCTCTTTTTCCATTCTCTCCATTTCCTCATGTAACCAATCTATATCAATATGACGTGGGAGCGCATTTAGATGATCTGGAAATGAGACATTACGTCCATATCTAGTGCGAAATTCTTGTCTTTCACTTTTTCTTCTTGCCCTTGCTTCATTATATAGTGTCACCCATTTGCTCATTACATCACTATTTAGCACACAAAAACTATTTAACTTACGAAGTTCTTCTTTTGTTAGCACTTTACTCATTCCTTTTCCTTGAGGTAGTATAGAGGTCATCCTCGAGTCTTCATCATCTTTCCATAGTCGTGGTTGAGAGGGATCCACTTCAGCAAGATATTTAGAGATATAAACAAGGGATGATTGCACTAACCAACCCTCAGTCATGCTTCCCTCAGGCGGTGCTTTTTGCCTCACAAAATCTTTCAAGGATTTCATGAAGCGCTCAAGAAAAAACATCCACCTTACATGAACTGCCCCACAAAGTGCGATCTCATCAATCAAATGTACGAGTAAATGTAATTGAGTAGTCAAAATGGATCGAGGAAAAATTTCCTCCACCAAACAAACCACCTCAACAGATAATACTCGAGCATCTTCCAATGTGTTTTGATCAATTTCCTTCGAGCTCACCTATATGTCAAGATGTATTTGAGAATTGTTTATTTTTGTGTAGAAATTCAAAGATATATAATGAAAAAATACAATGTATACACACCTCACAAGCTCTCCCATCTTGTAAATGATATCACGTACATCTTTGGAGGCACAATGGGATATGCTAGTAGAAAGTACGAACTGAATGTAAACAATATTCATAGATCAAATGATTAGTTGAGGAAAAAGTCATCATACCCCAAAGTTTACACATAGTTACTCCACTAATTACTATATTCATGGTTAGAGATACCCTTACTTGAATCATTTTGTGCAAATCGTGGGACTTCAAACCAGATAGTTGCTCCACACCTCTTTTCTTTTTCTTTATGAAGGCTCCCTTGAGACATCTCATACATCCTGTGGGTGTTCGAAAGCTATATATTTGTTCCTTCACTATTTTTTCCTTGTTCTTTGACAATATCCAAGGTGCATTGGGTAGCTCAATCTTTCCTCTGGGTCCAATGCGTGGTCAGGCTCGTCTCATGTGACCAATGTTACGTAAATCCTCCCTTACATTAACTGAATCACAAGCCCCTATCAAGTGATCCCATAATGTAGATACAACATTTTTGAATATATGCATGGGGTCCAACAGGTGATTGATCTTGAGTTCAGTCCAGTATGGAAGACGAAAAAATATAGAGAACCTAACAAACAAACAATATATTATGTAAACAATTCATCATGCTAAATACTTTAAAGTCAATCGAGAGAAATGCACTTCTTACCAACTCATGCCGAGTGGAGGGTGGCTGTCGGCATTAATCCATCTCTCCTTCCAATCTCGAATGGTTAGAGATTGTGGAGTCATTGCATTAGTAGGGAGAACATATTTGGGATGGTCAATAGGAAGAAATCGATGATGATTGTCGTAGATAACCTTCTTTAAACATGCCGGCCTAGAGGAAACTAGAGAGGGACCGCAAATAGGACATGCATGATATCCTGATGTGGTTAAACCTGAAAAAACAAGTGAATTAATAAAATACAATTGATTCAAGTCTTGAATTTGAAATATAGAGTTATATATATGTACCTGAACACTCTCCGTATCCTGGAAAGTAATGCATGGTTGGCCTTCAATGTGAAATCTCTAGAGGATGCAGATGCACTTGTATCTTGCACCTCAATACCTTCCCATAACATTTCTAACTCTTCAATCAAAGGCTCTAAGTAAATGTCCATGTTTTTTACCTTGTGCTTTCCAGGAATCAGAAGGGACAACATCACATGTCCCTTTTTAATTGCCATGGATGGAGGAATATTATAGTTCACCAACACCACTAGCCATACACTGTATGATGTGCTTTTGATGCCAAATGGATTGATTCCAATAGACTAGCATGCCATGAGATTTTCAATAGACTTACATGCCATGACATGAGCTTTCCAATAGACTTACACTTGAACATAAGTTTTATCGTTGAACAATTGGAAAATGTCGCAAAACCTTACGAGGCACATCCATTGACTTCATCTCCACTTCGTATCTTGATTCGCCACAAACAGGACACTCTCATTTGAACTCATGAATCCCACGAAATAAGACACAATCATTGACACATGCATGGATCTTGACATAATCGAGGCCTCCTAGAGATGTCAAGTAATGACTTGCTTGCTCTCTCTTAGTTGGAAATTTGTTTCCTTTTGGAAGCATTTGTGATAATAACCTACATATATTTTTAAAAGTGAGTTAAAAAACTACCAACGTATATTTCTGTCTGATTTAAAAATAGAACAATTAATATTATGATTCATAAGCCAAACCGAATTGATACCTACTTCAATAATGCATCCAAATTGACATTACTCCATCCCTAAATTGTTTACAAGTTAAGTATCTCAAGGGACGCACAAAGAACGGAGTACGTACAACCTTCATACAACGGAGTAGATGATGCTACATATAGTGGATCATCTGGCTTCGTAGAGTGACCTTCTCCTTGAACCAGTTGCGAAAATAGATGGTGTACCATGTTGTCCAAAATCTCATCCTCTACGACTTGATGGGGCATTTCATGAGGGCTACTCAGTCTCTACTCTTCTTGAAGACTCTACCTCCTCGCATCAATGTTTTGCAGTCTCTCGACGCCTGGGAGGGAGCATCTGAGGATGTGGCACCGCATCGTGCTCAACCACAAAAGGAAGTTTCATGTACGTTGATATATAATTCCCGTAACATAGACATGCAATCTTAGTGGTAAAAAAAACAATGAATACCGGTGATTTTTCTCGGTCCCATTCTCCATACAAGCTGAGGTGTGACATTGCAATTCGGCGTGCTCGAAAAATACACCCTCGACAACGATCACACGTGCATTTAATTTTTCGTCATAGCCATGCATCTCGATTATGAAGACGCAATGTTTTATCCTCACTTGAGGATGTGCTCATTGACTCACTAGCTTGCACCGCACTAGGTGATGACGACATCGACATGATTAAACCTAATTCATGACAACATCAAAATATTTGTCATTCATATGTTTACATAAGATCTCAATTTTAAATACACAAAAATCATCATAAATACATTAAAACTTATGATAAGAATTCACTCTCAAAACTTATCTTAAAAACAAAAAATTATGATAAAGCCCAAATGCGTGTCTATATCCACGTTTAACTACGCGTCTATATTGGCGTCTATACTCACATCTATCTGAACAATAGATGCACATATACACGCGAAAATAGATGCACACATCAAAATTCAAACCATACTTAAATCATTTCTTTTCAAACTGTAACTTTCCTTTCCTGTGTTTTTTGCGGTTCTGAAGCTTGAGTTTAGCTGACATGCAGTCTCTTCATGCCTCACCTAGTCTCTTCATGCCTCACCTCCTCATGACTCACATCTTCTTTCATTTCAAACACACAAGAAGGGAAAAAGGAAAGCCAAGGACAAGAAGAAAGAGAGAACAAGAAAGAGGAAAACAAAGAAGAAGCAGCAAGCAAGCATCAAGGGAGGGTAACTTATCAAGGAGAGGAAGAAGGAGAAGAAAGAAGCACCACCACCCGCCATACCAAACACCCAAGGTGAGTCTCTCTCTCTCTCTCTCTCTCTCTCTCTCTCTCTCTCTCTCTCTCTTTGTTTCTCTCTTCCTCTCTCTACTCTGTCTGTTTATTTAGGATTTGTGATTCCATTATGTATTGCATTTTGTAAATCATCAATGGCGGTTGTCGACCTAAAATCGGCCAACCAAGTTCGTCTGATAACGCGTCTACATCTCAGTGTAGACGTAGACATAAATGGGAAATTTGTTTCCTCTCAAAGTGCTGAGGGCGCGTCTTAGAGCACGTGTGCTGGCGCGTATGCTCTGCAGTGTATAGCGATGATACACGCGCTGCACAGAAGGTTGACCTGCAGTCTACATGCGATTATACACATGCATTGACCTGGGATGCGCATCTGACAGTGCGTCTGTGCTGCATCTTAGATGCGCAGATAGACGCGCTAGATGTGTATTTTTTAGAAAGAGAAAGAAAGAGAGAGTTTGTATGATTGAGAGAGAGAGAGAGAAAGAAAGAGAAAGCATGGCACATTGGCTAGGAGAAACAAAAAAAATGGTGGGTTACTCTCACATTTTCATTTGCTACAAATATTGCTTAAGTAACATTGTCATTTCATTGATGCATTGGTCATTGTTAAACAACATCACCTAAATAATGCACTTCTAGTCACTTAAGTTGCACAAACCCCATTGTTGCAAGCCATGTACAAGTGATGTATCATAGTGATGTGAGTAGCAATACTATGCTCTACATCCAGGTTCGCCTACACACACAAAAGATCAAGGTTGCTTACATAGACAAGGTGGAGAGAAAGTTATAATTAGTTATACTTTTAATAGGAAAGTAAGAAAAACATACCTCCTCTGGCTGTGGAATCCTCATGGCCCAGTTGTATTGGTCCTCAGTGTGATGAGACCCTCCTCATAAAAGTAAAGCCATGTCGTTGCGCGGTTATGGCCTCGATGGTAACCTACCTCTCTAGGAGTAGGTGTCTTACCAACGATGGTAGTCTGCAAAACATTTAGAGATATACAAACAATTAGACTAAAATATATAAAAAATTGAAAGAAATATAAATTTAAAAAAACTAAAAATCAAAATATACTTACAAACTCTATCTCCCACGACTCTCTGCCGCCCGATCTGTAATGCAACGATCTCATTGTTTCCATTTGGATCCGTCGCGCCTCTGCGTGCTGGCGACTCTTCACTTTCTCAACTGCTTGCTTGTTGTCTTTCTTCCACTCTATGCGGTGGCACATAGGTGGTTGGCTATAGGCTCCACGCCCCTCCTCCAGCCTCCGCAGTGAGTCCTTGGCCCGTGTCATGAGGTGGAATCTTTTATTGTGAAGCATATCCCTCACTTTTGTACGTCCCCAATCATCCGAGAATCGTTGACCCTCAGGATTTGGGTACCTCCTATGGACTGCCCTCAACACCTCCTGCCACAAGTTGCTTTTCTGATTTTTGAAGGCAATGAAAAAATCTTTATACGTCGCATGCACAACGCTCCTCATGTACGCCATTACATCCATTCCCTCATCATCATGAAAGATGCCACCAGCATCTGTAACTCTATAGTACTGGCGTACAACCTCCTCTACGTGATCTACTGGTGAGGGTGATCGCTCGCCACCTCCTAGGCAACCCCCACACAAGCCTCGTCCTCCCTCCTCCCTCTGTGTCGACTACCCTCTGCCTCGCTGGACGCACCAGCTTCTGCAGATGCACGTGCTTCTACAGATGCTTGTGCTTCAGCCGATGCACGTGGAGCACGTGGAGTACCTGCAAATGGAGTACCTGCATATGGAGTACGTGTATGTGGAGTACCTACATGTGGAGTCTGGGAAGTAGTGCCAGGAAAAGACACGAGAGGCATCCCAGACATGACACTGAACATTTCGTCCGCTGTGGGAGAGCGGCCAAGGTGTCTAGTCCTCCCATGAAGTCTTCCCTACTAGGAAAACCTCCAAAAAATGCATTGATCCCCTTGCCAAAGGAGGCCAATGTATCATTCATGCGATCCACATCTAGGTCATTGCTAGATGAACTAGGATACGACATCTACAAAAAAAACACAGGAAAAAGATAAATTTATTTGCATACAAAAAATCATATATTACCTGCATTTTCAAAGAGCTTTCTTTAGACATTGAGCATAATACTTAAGTGCTAATGCTTCTCTTAAACAAAAAAACTGATAAACACAAACATGGGATACTACACATACATATCATTACACCCTTAAACTTCTCTATGGATTTTTCAACTACCTAGAAAAATGATTTACACACTATGCTTCCCAATAGTTTGTTTTGTTTCAAAAAGTCGGCTGAGATGAGATGGCTTAAGACAAAAGAGATGTAGAATAAGGTTAGTGCTCATATATGGCACATCCATGTTACAACTATACTTTAAAATTAATAGCTATTATAGCAAAAGGATAGATCCCTACTAAGGACAACTCTTTGGAAGGGTAAACATAGAAAAATTGTCCACTTTTAACATAATGGCACACTTATACTCATAGCCTTCATAAAGAAACATAGAGGTCATACTCTTTGTCATGAAGCACTAAGCTATTCATTCAAGGATCACGAACAAAGAGCATTAACATACCACTCCTTTTGCAACTCCACAACAAGTGGAAATATCGATTCACACTATTACATAATGATGTTTTATGTCGATTACGTTGAATGCGCTCGAGTTTCGGCCTGCATTTTTTTGTCTGAGCACCGTCACTATTTGCATCGCATTTATTGACATTGCTATTTTGCGTCGGAAAGCACTATCGCTATGCCTCCGTATCCTTGTAGTGATTTTTATTCTAGTAAAAGAAACCAACAAAAACAATCGATCGTCCTAAGGAGTTTACCTATACGACTATGTACACTATTTGGTCTCTCTACATGAGGAGTTAAGTTAGTTCAACAAAACTAGATAGGGAGATTGGAAAAATAGCCTACATGCTTAGTGAAGCTTTATTTTTATAAATGTTACTTGAGAAGTTCACATAGTTTCTACTAAAGTCTAGATGTTTCACTACAACAGAAACGAAGCATAGACGCGCATGTTAGATGCGCAAAGTTGGGCGCATCTATCATTGCGTCTATAAGTGCGTGTAAACGTGCGTGTAAATAGACGCAAATTTTACGTCTATATATCCGCGCAAATAGACGCCAATATAGACGCACCAGTAGATGCACAATTATTTAACCACCTAAAATTGCAATTCACATAATTAAAAAACCAAAGTTAATAATTATTTAACCACTTGAAATTGATTCTTGAGCATGTACGTGTGCGCATGATAAAAACCATAGAATTAAGAATACACATTGAATCATTGAATTAAAAAAATAGAGTTAATAATTACTTTTTCATTGCTCTCTAATGAATGGCAGTTCCTCCAGTTGACAAGCCTGATATAAGAAATTAGCAGCAAGCAACAGAAACCTTACAATTAGTAGCAAGCATTGCAATATGTATCTCGTAATTTCTCTACTTGAAGATGATAAAAAATACTTCCTTTTTATCGTGGAAAATTCAATTTAGCTTTAAACTTGACTATTGATTCTTGAGTATGCACGTGTACGCATGATAAAAACCATAGAATTAGGAATACACATTGAATCATTAAGAAAATTAAGTATGTTACAGTGAATTATCCATCTCATCTTCAATGAGATCAGCCCTTGCTAAACTATCTACTTCTAGGTCTATGTTACCAAGAGGTAACGAAACAAATAAGTCTATCCCACTATCAGATGTGTTGCTATATTGCTCAATAACTTCATCAATATCATCGACAATCACATTATTGTCTTCTTCTGCATTTCCTTGAACATCCTTGCGAGGTTCATCTTGTACACGCATATCATCCATTATGGTGTCATCATGCACATCATCATTAATTGTTGGATTGTCATCTGCTATCTCCATGTCGGTAATATTACCATATATTGGTTTTGAACGACTAGATATAGGGATGACATACCACCATCGGTTATTGTTTACCATTGGATGATACACAACCTGTATTTGAAAAACAAAAGCAAAAAACTTAATTGTACTTATTATATTGTGTATATGTATCACATGTATACATATAAAAAATTTAGCCTTTGCATATATACCTGCTCGCATTGTTGAGGTAGTACTAATGTGTCATTCTTGTTTTGGTGAAATTTTGTAGAGTCAATGATTACAAAACCACTTGGATGACGTCTGATTGTGCAATGCTCACCATGTATCCTCGAAGTGAGCAAGGACACCACAATCTTGGGTATTTCTCTTTTCATCTATACGTTGAGTTCAAAGATGTTTACCCTCACACCAAAGTGCATTGAATAATGTGCAATAGTAGTAAAAGATAAAAGATCAAACATGTCAATTATTTATATAAAATAAAACTTATAGAAACAAATTAATTGATAGTATATCTCACCTTTGATAAGCAACCTTGTGCGTATTCCCACTCTTCTTGAGATATATTAATTTCCTCCTCTTTTTCCATTCTCTCCATTTCCTCATGTAACCAATCTATATCAATATGACGTGGGAGCGCATTTAGATAATCTGGAAATGAGACATTACGTCCATATCTAGTGCGAAATTCTTGTCTTTTGCTTTTTCTTCTTGTCCTTGCTTCATTATATAGTATCACCCATTTGCTCATTACATCACTATTGAGCATAAAAAACTATTTAACTTATGAAGTTCTTCTTTTGTTAGCACTTTACTCATTCCTTTTCCTTGAGGTAGTATAGAGGCCATCCTCAAGTCTTCATCATCTTTCCATAGTCGTGGTTGAGAGGGATCCACTTCAGCAAGATATTCAGAGATATAAACAAGGGAGGATTGCACTAACCAACCCTCAGCCATGCTTCCCTCAGGCCGTGCTTTTTGCCTCACAAAATCTTTCAAGGTTTTCATGAAGCGCTCAAGAAAAAACATCCATCTTACATGAGCTGCCCCACAAAGTGCGATCTCATCAATCAAATGTATGAGTAAATGTAATTAAGTAGTCAAAATGGATCGAGGAAAATTTTCCTCCACCAAACAAATCACCTCAACAGATAATACTCGAGCATCTTGCAATGTGTTTGGATCAATTTCCTTCGAGCTCACGTATCTGTCAAGATGCATTTGAGAATTGTTTATTTTTGTATAGAAATTCAAAGATATATAATGAAAAAATACAATGTATACATACCTCACAAGCTCTCCCATCTTGTAAATGATATCACGTACATCTTTGGATACACAATGGGATATGCTAGTAGGAAGTACGAACTGAATGTAAACAATATTCATAGATCAAATGATTAGTTAAGGAAAAAGTCATCATACCCCAAAGTTTACACATAGTTACTCCACTAATTACTTATATATTCATGGTTAGAGATACCCTTACTTGAATCATTTTGTGCCAATCGTGGGACTTCAAACTAGATAGTTGCTCCACACCTCTTTTCTTTTTCTTTATGAAGGCTCCCTTGAGACATCTCATACATCTTGTGGGTGTTCGAAAGCTATATATTTGTTCCTTCCCTATTTTTTCCTTATTCTTTGACAACATCCAAGGTGCATGGGGTAGCTCAATCTTTCCTCTGGGTCCAATGCGTGGCCATGCTCATCTCATGCGACCAATGTTACGTAAATCCTCCCTTACATTAATTGAATCACGAGACCCTATCAAGTGATCCCATAATGTAGATACAACATTTTTGAATATGTACATGGGGTCCAACAAGTGATTGATCTTGAGTTCAGTCCAGTACGGAAGATGAAAAAATATAGAGAACCTAACAAATAAACAATATATTATGTAAACAATTCATCATGCTAAATACTTTAAAGTCAATCGAGAGAAATGCACTTTTTACCGTGGAGGGTGGCTGTCGACATCAATCCATCTCTCCTTCCAATCTCGCATGGTTAGAGATTGTGGAGTCATTCCATTAGTAGGAAGAACATATTTGGGGTGGTCAATAGGAAGAAATCGATGATGATTGTCGTAGATAACCTTCTTTAAACGTGCCGGCCTAGAGAAAACTAGAGAGGGACCGCGAATAGGACATGCATGATATCGTGACGTGGTTAAACCTGAAAAAACAAGTGAATTCATAAAATGCAATTGATTCAAGTCTTTAATTTCAAATATAGAGTTATATACATGTACCTGAACACTCTACGTATCCTGGAAAGTCGTACATGGTCCACAACAACATGGCCTTCAATGTGAAATCTCTAGAGGATGCAGATGCACTTGTATCTTGCACCTCAATACCTTCCCATAACATTTCTAACTCTTCAATCAAAGGCTCTAAGTAAATGTCCATGTTTTTTACCTTATGCTTTCCAGGAATCAGAAGGGACAACATTACATATCCCTTTTTAATTGCCATGGATGGAGGAATATTATAGTTCACCAATACCACTGGCCATACACTGTATGATGTGCTTTTGATGCCAAATGGATTGATTCCATCCATACCTAACACTACAAGGATTTGAGATGGTAGCGACGGCGATTAGCAACGACGGGTAGCGGCATCGCTATTGGCGTCGCTTTAGCGACACAAATAGTGACACTCCACAGGGAAAAAAGCGAGTTGAAATCGAGCGCGGCTTTATTTCGCGTTTTCATGTTGTGTTTTGAGAGCGAGAGCGAGGGAGAGAGCGACCGTCGTGAGAGAAGGAGAGGAAGAAGACTTGCCGCCGCCGTCGTTGTTCATGAAGGAGAGGAAGAGCCTTCATCGCAAAGAGGAGCCGCCCCACACTCACCATATCTCATCGGTGAGTCTCCCTCTCTCTTTCTTTTGCTTGTTTAAGGTTTAAATCACTTTCTCTTTTGCTTGTTTAGGAGAGGAAATGAGAGAGAAAGAGAGGGAGAGGGAGAGAGAGCGAGAGAGAAAAAGAGGGAGAGGGAGAGAAAGGGGGAGGAAATGAGAGAGGGAGAAAAAGAGAAAGAGAGGGAGAGGGAGAGGGAGAGGGAGAGGGAGAGGGAGAGGGAGAGGGAGAGGGAGGGAGAGTGCATTCTCTCTCTCCCTCTCCCTTTTGCTTGTTTAAGGTTTAAATCACTTTCTTTTTTGCTTGTTTAGGAAAGAAAATGAGAGAGAAAGAGAGAAAGAGAGGGAGAGGGAGTGAGAGGGAGAGAAAGAGAAAGAAAGGGAGAGGGAGAGGGAGAGGGAGAGGGAGAGGGAGGGGGAGGAAATGAGAGAGGGAGAGAAAGAGAAAGAGAATGAGAGGGAGAGGGAGGGAGAGTGCATTCTCTCTCTCCCTCTCCCTTTTGCTTGTTTAATGTTTAAATCACTTTCTTTTTTGCTTGTTTAGGAGAGGAAATGAGAGAGAAAGAGAGAAAGAGAGGGAGAGAGAGAGAGAGGGAGAGAAAGAGAAAGAGAGGGAGAGGGAGAGGGAGAGGGAGGGGGAGGAAATGAGAGAGGGAGAGAAAGAGAAAGAGAGGGAGAGGGAGAGGGAGGGAGAGTGCATTCTCTCTCTCCCTCTCCCTTTTGCTTGTTAAAGGTTTAAATCACTTTCTTTTTTGCTTGTTTAGGAGAGGAAATGAGAGAGAAAGAGAGAAAGAGAGAAAGAGAGAAAGAGAGGGAGAGAGAGGGAGAGAAAGAGAAAGAGAGGGAGAGGGAGAGGGAGGGGAGGAAATGAGAGAGGGAGAGAAAGAGAAAGAGAGGGAGAGGGAGAGGGAGGGAGAGTGCATTCTCTCTCTCCCTCTCCCTTTTGCTTGTTAAAGGTTTAAATCACTTTCTTTTTTTCTTGTTTAGGAGAGGAAATGAGAGAGAAAGAGAGAAAGAGAGGGAGAGGGAGAGGGAGAGAGAGGTAGAGAAAGAGAAAGAGAAAGAGAGGGAGAGGGAGAGGGAGAGGGAGAGGGAGGAAATGAGAGAGGGAGAGAAAGAGAAAGAGAGGGAGAGGAAGGGAGAGTGTATTCTCTCTCTCCCTCTCCCTTTTTCTTTTGGAGAGTGTTAAGATATATTGTGAGAGGGAGAGGAAATGCGAGAGAAAAAGAGAGTGAGGGAGAGAGAGGGAGAGAAAGAGAAAGATAACATATATTGGAACGATAGCATATCCATGAATATGGTAATGGTATCCACTTTGCTTTTTTTATGGGTACCATTACATCGACTCCTTAAGAGGGCTAAAAATTAGTCATACACTTTATAAAGTCTAATTAGGAGATTTAAGATGCATGATAATAGACTTATCGATAATGGTATGCAATGTGCTTTGCCATGGGCCACGTACATTGGTGACTCTTTAAGATGGCTTAAAATTGGTCATATCCTTCATAATGTCCAAGTAGGGAATCTAATTGTGATATGCATAATTCATTGTTTTTTTATTAACTTTAAAGGCATAACAATTTAGAAATCATGCCAACTAGTCAACGGAAGGACTAAAAGAAAATGATACCCTAGCTAATGGTCATTACGCTAATTCATCAAAATGAACCCAAAAGTATTGCTATAGAAGAAGAATCCCTTAAATTAAGCATAGGATATTTTGTTCAAATGTAATGACTATGAGTAGAATTGATTGAAACAAATTTTATTACTATAGTTGATAAATTTCATAGATGGCATTAATTTTAATACATGGACCTAGGACAAAAAAACCACATTTCTAAGATGCTTTTTGTTGAGACTGATTTATTACTAGACTAAGAGATCCTCAATGATGCTCATAAATGGATTACTTATACTCAAAGCCCTCTAGTGTAGTTGTATAAGTAATCCTAGTAGAGCCCCTCTAAGATACTCAAAGTACATAACCTAGAGACCGTAGCTAGGTATATAAGGTATAATGGTTGTACAAGAAGGCACCTCAATAATTGACTTATCACCATTAAATCCCAAAGAAGAATCATGTTCCATCCCCTTCAACTCTATATTCACCTCGTGAAGAACTTCATTAATCATAGCATCCTTGTCACCAATCTTTTTGTTGCAATGATGAAGTAACATATTCATCACTTTTCCTTTTAGCATCCAAGCCATTATCCAATCTTTTAGTCAAGTCCAAACATTTAGTCTTCGACTCATGAACCTTATGAACCAATGCTTTTTTTTTTTACAATAACGAATAATTATCTACCGGGACAAACAAATCCTTGAGCATGGTATATGGCCGAGATATAACATCAATAAATCTCTCAACTACTATGTCCAATGCATTCTTTACATTAATCAGTAAAGCATTTCTTATATCTTGAAGTTTAGATTTCAACACCATGGATGCATCGATATCAACCTCAATGTTTTACAAAATTTGCTTCTCAAGCTCTTACAGAGGCTAAAACCTCTCAAGCAAGAGCTTATGGTCAACTTGCAACTTGACATACATCTCCATAAAGCTATCCATTTGAGCCTCGTTTGTTGTAATGTAGATAAGATGGAAAACGAAGAAGGTATTATTGTTCAAGATTGCGAGGCGTATCTTAATCAGCGTGTCCCATGTCCTTGCTCTCAATGCAAGTTGGCAATTAAACGAAAATGCCGATTGTCTATAGAACACGTACGACGATTTGGCAAGTTTCAATTTGAGATCATTGATCAGGCGATTGCGGATTTTCAGCAAATGGTAATTTGAAGTTAATATTAATCATGCATTGTACTCGCAAGCTAATTGAAAACCATACACAATAAGATTGGGTCTTGTTGGCAAATTTTCTATCCAGGGAGGTGATGTCTTGTCCCAAGGGGGAGTGCACCCTTTGCGACCAATTAGAAGAGTTCGTGGGCATGCGATGGATAGAGTGCACGAGCCAATCCACCACTCGCAAGGCCAATCTATACCATCAATCCACCACTCGCAAGGCCAATCTATATCGTCATTGCCAGAGGAGACAAACAACCTTCCAGACCTACCTACAATCTTGGAGCCTGAGATAGAGGCAATGATCGATGCATTGATTCCCATGGATATCGAGACATCTGATCTGCTTAGAGAGGAAGCATCCATACCATTATATGATGGGTGCCGAGTATCTCGGTTGAAGACATTGCTTGCACTCTTAAGTGTGCAAGCAAAACACGGGTGGAGCGATACGAGTGTGACCGAGTTATTCAAGTACCTTGCACATAGGCTTCATTGATTATTATTTTTTGACACTATTATTACAAACATTTGTGCTTTTTCAAGGTGTTTTATGATTTTTTTTCAAGTTATTGAAATATCATATATTACCACCTGTAAATACCATGCCTGAGTCTCGTGATGATACACGACATGTTTTACGGAAGCTTGGCATGGACTACAATAACATCCATGCATGTATCAATGATTGCATACTGTTTCGAGATGAATACGAGACTATGGAGACATGTCCAAAGTGTGGTGCTCACAGGTATTGACAGGACTTGCAAGGGCAAACCATCCTTCAAAAAGTTCTCAGACACTTTTCGCTCATCCTCCGTATAAACCACATGTTTCGTACGTCTGGCATGGCAAGCTTGATAACGTGGCATGTGCAGAATAGGTCCACGAATGGAGTTCGACGAATATCAGCGAATTCACGCGCATGGAGCCACATTGACTCTACCTTCCTAGGCTTTGTAGGAGAGCCAAGGAATCTTCGGCTCGGTCTCGCAATGGATGGTGTGAACCCATTCGGTCTGCGCTCAACTTCTTACAGTATGTGGCCTACAGTCCTTGTCAACTACAACATCCCTCCATGGCTTTCTACAAAGAAAGGACATCTCATCCTTAGCTTGCTCGTCCCAGGCCGCTACAAAATAAAAAATGTGGATGTGTATCTTCCTCCATTAGTCGATGAGCTTAAGATTTGGTGGGAGGAGGGGGTCACTGTGTAAGATATGAGCAGGTGCGATGGTCGGCGATCAGCCAACATTCGAGCCATTCTCATGTTGATGATGCATGACTTTCCGGGATTGGGAGAGTGCTCAGGTGAGCAGGACTCCGTTCTCGCTGATAATATCTATATTTTATCTCATTCAATCAAGTATTCACTAGGTTGTGGCTCGCCGTACAGGTCTGGTTATCTCAGGTTATCATGCATGTCCATTGTGTGGGCCACAATTAGACTCCCGAAGGTCACGAACCATGAAGAAAATGGTATATCAAGGACACGCCGCTTTCTTTCTGGAGGATCATGAACTCAAGGAAGGTTTCCTTGGACGACCTCCAACACGTATGAATGCCGCAAGCTGGTACGAGATGAAAATGTTCAACCCGGAATCACATCCAAATGGAATGCGACGGTTCTCAGTTTTCTATGAGTTGCCATATTGGACCCACTTACAGGTCAACCACTTGTTGGATCCCATGCATATTTTCAAGAATGTGGGTAGCTTGCTATGGGACCACATCACAGGAAAGAGAGACACTATAGGGGCACGAATGGATTTGAAGGAGGTAGGTAAGATGGAGGTTCTTTGGCCGCAGTCGAGTGCTGATAGTCACGTGCAGCTTCCTCGCGCTCCTTGGGTTTTGTCCACTAAAGAAGAGCGCATTGTGAAGCAAGTAATCAAGTCTATCCACACTCCGACGGGTATGATGCATTCTCTCAGGTCCGCATTTTCTAAAGATGACCAATTGTCAGGGCTAAAATCCCATGATTGGCATAAGATATGTCAGGTTTGTGCTACGAATGGATTGTAATTAGCGTGGGCATTTTGCAATTTGAAAAGTTGCCATTATTCATAATGCTTTCTCATTTGTGGCAGTTTGTCCTACCGATCGCGATCGTAGGATGCCTTACTCCAGAAATTCATGGGGCCATTTACAAGTTGTCGACCTTGGTGCAATGGATCTCACAGAAAGAGATTAAGACGTCCTCTATTGAATCCGCGAGGCAAGGAGTAGTGGAGACGGTCTGTCTCTTTGAAAAATACCTGCCCACTAGCATGCTCATGATACAAGTCCACCTTCTTGTGCATCTTGTGGACAAAGTGGAGATTGCTGGACCTGTCCATACGTGATGGATGTTCTTCCTAGAGTGCTTCATGAAAACCCTGAAAGGCTTTGTGCGACAACGAGCTCGGCCAGAAGGTAGCATGGTCGAAGGTTGGTTGGTGTCAGAGACGTTAGTGCATATCTCACAATGGCTACCAACGGTGGAACCAGACAATGAAATGCTATGGACGCTGAAGGATGATGATAGACTGACTGGAGATGTGGTGGTTGGAAATGGGGTAGAAAAAATAATGGATGCCTCAATGGAAGAGAATGTGAATTGCTTTTGTATGTTGCACCATGCCTCCATGGAGACGTGGCTTGCGAAGTACCAGATTACAAGGCAAGATCAAGAGGAAGCGCGAGCTGAAATCTGACGTAGTACGTGTCATCGACCGATTCGATATCCCGAAGGCATGGAGGAGATGCCGCGGTTTATGTCAACACGATGGTTGCATGGAGCCTTGACCGCAGCATCCAGCGAAGGGACAGAGGTCTCAATGGAGGAGTGGGAATTCTCGAGGGGATGTAGTCCAAAGGTGATGAGGGGTTTAGAATCTCTCGTATCTAAATTTTATATGCGACATCTAATTTGAGCATTTCAATGTACAATACAAAATATATAGTGCAGCATGATCGCACAGACGGCATTTTCGCGTGGAGCGTATTGACAAAATGCGCTCCACAATGGATTGTGGTATCATGGCAAGGTTCAAGCAAGAGAGCCGATGACGAGCAACGTATCCAAACACGGTTGTGGATGAGATGGAGTATTTTGAGAACTTGCAAAGTATTATTATGGTGGATTACCGTAGCTTCTCCATGATACTATTCGATTGTGCAGTGGTTCAAAGTGGTACTTGGAGGAGCTGGAGCAACAGTTCAACGAGGTCCATTGGGATTTCTCGAAATAGATTCCAAAAAAAAATAGACGGATTTGCGCGACACCTTTGTGTTGCTGGCCCATTGTGAACAGGTGCATGGAGTCATTTGCTTGCTAATTGTAATACGACATGGTTTATGTCACAATGGTTTGAACTCGCTTTGTACGTGTTTGTGAACATGTAATCTTCTATCCAAACCCCCGACAACCTCGATGGTGGTATGTTATACCTTCAACTCCCCGAAGTGCGAGAGTATATGATTAAAGCGATGTTCCGAGCATAGATGAAGATAATATGCAAATAGAGGGGTCGATATTACAAGGGGTGGAGGCCATCGAAAGCTTGGATCCCGCATCGGCTAACAATGATGGAAATACAGGAGTCCAAGAATTTTTTGAGAACGAGGCCGACTCATTCTTTTGTGGTGACATGTCTATCGACCTTCCAGTGTATGCGGAGTTGTGTCAGGAGATTAACATGGGACCATAGGATACTTCATACTTGGAGCATCCACTTACTCAATTTGTTATTTAGATCTCTTATAAAGGTACATATGATATGCATTTTAAGCGGAATTTTTTAAAAATGATTTATATTATTGTGCTTTGTATAATTTAAATTGATTATTCTAACACCATTTTTTATCTGTATAGGTGACATTTTCAGGATGAGTCGAGGGATAAGTGATGAGGAGTTGCAGGACATCTTCTCACGCATGTCTCCAGACCAGCTCGCAAGATTCAGAGAGATGGCAGACCAGGAGCTATCTCGTTCTTCGTCAGGGCACTCTACTCGATCTGCTTCAATGCGATTGGATGCTTCGGCTTCGAGCAGATGATCTCGACGCTCACGACTTCGGCAAGAGGGAGAGACTGCATCAGGATCAGGGGTATGCTGTTGTGGAGACATGGATGTGGTGTCTCCGTCTCGTCATTCAGCTAGAGCTGCGTTACCTCTAGGATTTGTCACACCTGTGGGGACGTCTACTCCAGTTACTCCGGCTTTTGCATAGCCATCAGCAGTGGCACCCCTTTGGGTGCCAGTCCGAGAGAGGTTACCCCCGTCTGTACACCAGATGTAGAGGGGTCTCCTAGATATGCCTAGAAGCGTGGACGGAGATGGGAGAGGACCCATCTTAGGCACACTCCTAGGGGTTATGGATATCTGGTCGATAGTAGGTTAGGAGCCATCATCATGAATGATGAGGGGAGGAGGGTGATGGCTCGCATGAGAGAGTTGTGCCAATAAGTTTTTCGGTACAACGTCCTGGATCATTAGAAGAACATACCGGAGGGGAGCAAGGACTACATAGTAGCATCCTTGCACGAGGAGTTTCTGGTGTCAGCCGCAGTAGATAAATTCTCTATGGGCTGGATGATGGATTGCATGCATGCATACATGTCACATAGACGATCTGAGGCACGCAAGGCAATCAAGAGTGGGACTGCAAAGCCCAAGTGGTTAGATGCAGACGACTGGTGCCGACTGAGGGAGAAGGCTACAGATTCTCCAAGACGTTGGAGTCAGCAGCGCGAGGCGGCGAGGGCACGACTCGAGGCCGGAGTGGTCCATCATCTTGGAAGTGGCGACCACAGGACATATTTGGAGGACTTTGTAAGTTTTTCTTTTGTTTTACTTGTTTATTTTTTTGAAATATTCTTTGTACTAACAATCATGTTTCTAACAGTTAGCATTTTGTATTCTTTGTAGCACTCCATTACAAATCGTGATCCGCAAGGCCTTGAGACTCGATATGCAGAGAGGCACGGTCTCAATGCATTGATCGACCGATTGTATAGACGCGGCAGCCCTGTAAGTCACTCATCTTTCTTGTCCGTAGTTACCATGAGATATCTGAATGCATTATTGTATGGTGGATTGATGTGTTGTTTCTTTTTCTGCAGAATCCGTTCGATGCTTCTTTTCGGCAGGACGAGCTTTCGGGGGACGAGGATTTGTAGCTCGCCCATGGATCCTTGGAGCTCACACATCTTTATTTTTTAGTCGCTTGATCTATGTAGATATTTTCTATGTATTAGTGATATCCTGTCATGATTGTACCAATCGTTTTTTATGCGATCATGTATTTATTTCATGTATCAGTTTTATGATTTCAATATACATTCTTTTTGTTTGCAAGCGCTTGTATACAGTAGTGCAGAAACTATTTTGTATGGCTCTCATACAGCACACAGTGCTATATGTGGCAGGGCAGCACAAAAAAAAATTATCCCTATTATCGTCACTATTAGCATCGCAAATTTCCTGCTCACGTGGCTATTGCCATCGCTATGCACGTCGCAAATTTACTGTTGCATCGCTATTGGTGTCGCTATTAGCGTTGCTATTGGCGTCGCAAATGCGACGCCAATAGCGATGCCAGTAGCGACGTTTCTATGGCATCGTTAATAATGACGCTTTTTGCGACGACGGGGGAAAATTTTGTTGTTTGTATTTTCATCGCTTTAAATGTCGGTATAAGGTCTATATCTTGTAGTGTTAACCAAATCTTAAATTTCTTGGCTCTTCTTTGAAAACGGGCCACAAATTATCTATATGTTGCCTTGCCGGTGTGTTTGCAAGGATCCTCCATTTTCCATCACTTGAACGATGACTAGCATGCCATGACATGAGCTTTCCAATAGACTTACACTTGAACATAAGTTTCATACGTGGAACAATCGGAAAATGTTGCAAAACCTTACGAGGCACATCCATTGACTTCATCTCCACTTTGTATCTTGATTCGCCACAAACAGGATACTCTCGTGCGAACTCATGAATCCCACAAAATAAGACACAATCATTGACACATGCATGGATCTTGGCATAATCGAGGCCTCCCAGAGATGTCAAGTAATGTCATGCTTGCTCTCTCTTAGTTGGCAATTTGTTTTCTTTTGGAACCATTTGTGATAATAACCTACATATATTTTTAAAAGTGAGTTAAAAAACTACCAATGTCATATATTTCTGTCTGATTTCAAATAGAACAATTAATATTATGATTTATAAGCCAAACTGAATTGATGCCTACTTCAATAATGCATCCAAACTGACATTACTCCATCCATAAATTGTTTGCAAGTTAAGTATCTCGAGGTACACACGAAGAACGGAGTACGTACAACCTTTATACAATGGAGTAGATGATGCTACATATAGTGGATCATCTAGCTTCGTAGAGTGACCTTCTCCCTGAACCGGTTGTGAAAATAGATGGTGTACCATGTTGTCCAAAATCTCATCCTCTACGACTTGATGGGGCATTTCATGAGGGCTACTATCATGGTCATCAGTCTCTACTCTTCTTGAAGACTCTGCCTCCTCGCGTCGACGTTTTGCAGCCTCTCGACGCCTGGGAGGGAGCATCTAAGGATGTTGCACCGCATCCTGCTCAACCACAAAAGAGAGTTTCATGTACGTTGATATATAATTCCCGTAACATAGACTAGCAATCTTAGTGGTAAAAAAAAACAATGAATACCGGTGATTTTTCTCGGTCCCATTCTCCATACAAGCTGAGCTGTGACATTGCAATTCGAGGTGCTCAAAAAATACACCCTCAACAACGATCACATATGCATTTAATTTTTTGTTGTAGCCATGCATCTCGATTATGAAGACACAATGTTTCATCCTCACTTGAGGATGTGCTCATTGACTCATCAGCATGCACCGCACTAGGTGATGACGATGACATGATTAAATCTAATTCATGACAACATCAAATTAAAATATTTTTCATTCATATGTTTACATAAGATCTCAATTTTAAATACACAAAAATCATCATAAATACATTAAAACTTATGATAAGAATTGACTATTAAAACTTATCTTAAAAACAAAAAATTATGATAAAGCCTAAATGTGCGTCTATATTCATGTTTACCTACGCGTCTATTTTCGCGTCTATATTCGCGTCTATATTCGCGTCTATACTCACATCTATCTGAACAATAGATGCGCATATACACGCAAAAATAGATACACGTCAAAATTCAAACCATACTTAAATCATTTCTTTTCAAGCTGCGCCTTTCCTTTCATGCGTTTTTTGCGGTTTTGAAGCTTGAGTTTAGCCAACATGCAGTCTCTTCATGCCTCACCTAGTCTCTTCATGCCTCACCTCCTCATGACTCACCTCTTCTTTCATTTCAAATACACAAGAAGGGAAAAAGAAAAGCCAAGGAGAGGAAGAAAGAGAGAACAAGAGAGAGGAGAACAAGAAGAAGCAGGGAGCAAGCAACCAAGCATCAAGGGAGGGTAACTTACCAAGGAGAGCAAGAAGGAGAAGGAAGAAGCGCCACCACCCGCCACACCAAACGCCCAAGGTGAGTCTCTCTCTCTCTCTCTCTCTCTCTCTCTTTGTTTCTATCTTTCTCTCTCTGCTTTGTCTGTGTATTTAGGATTTGTGATTCCATTATTTATTGCATTTTGTAAATCATCAATGGCGGTCGTTGAGCTAAAGTCAGTCGACCGAGCGCGTCTGATGGTGCGTCTACATTTCAGTGTAGAAGCAGATATAGATGCAAAAAATGTTTCCTCTCCTAGCGTCTGAGGGCGCATCTTAGAGCCGTGTGCTCTGCAGTCTACACGCGATGATACACGCGCGTACAGAGCATTGACCTGGAATGTGCGTCTGACAACGCATCTGTGATGCATCTTAGATGCGAATATAGATGCGCTTGAGAGAAGGTTGACTTTGGGAGCGCGTCTGAGGGCGTGTCTAACGTGCAATTTAGACACGGGGATACGCGCGCCAGGTCTCCCAGCTCTAATAGTAAACAATATATTTTTGCAATGATGAATGTGACCAATCCCATGTTTGTGTTTATCAGTTTTCTTGTTTATGAGAAGCATTAGCACTTAAGTTTTATGCTCAATGTCTAAAGAAAGCTCTTTGAAAATGTAGTGGTAATATATGATTTTTTGTATGCAAATAAATTTGTCTTTTTCTTGTGTTTTTCTTGCAGATGTTGTATCCTGGTTCATCTAGCAATGACTCGGATTTGGATCGCATGAATGATACATTGGCCTCGTTTGGTAGGGGGATCAATGTATTTTTTGGAGATTTTCCTAGTAGGGAAGACTTCATGGGAGAGATGACCAGACACCTTGGCGGCTCTCCCACAGTGGACGAGGTGTTCAGTGTCATGTCTGGAACGCCTCTGACATCGTTGTCTAGCACCACTTCCCAAACTCCACATGCAGGTACTCCACATGCAGGTACTCCATATGCAAGTACTCCACATGCAGCACCTGTACGTGCATCGGCTGAAGCACAAGCATCTGCAGAAGCACGTGCATCTGCAGAAGCTTGTGCGTCCAGTGAGGCAGAGGGTAGTCGATAGAGAGGGAGGACGGAGAGTCGAGGGGGAGGACGAGGCTTGTGTGGGGGTTGCCTAGGAGGTGGCGAGCGATCACCCTCACTAGTAGATCACGTAGAGGAGGTTGTACGCCAGTACTATAGAGTTACAGATGCTGGTGGCATCTTTCATGATGATGAAGGAAGGGATGTAATGGCATACATGAGGAGCGTCGTGCGTGCGACGTATAAAGATTGTTTCATTGCCTTCAAAAATCGGAAAAGCGGCTTGTGGCAGGAGATGTTGAGGGTAGTCCATAGGTTGTACCCAAATCTCGAGGGTCAGCAATTCTCGGATGATTGGGGACACACAAAAGTGAGGGATATGCTTCATAACAAAAGATCCCACCTCATGACAAGGGCAAAGGACTCATTGCGGAGGCAGGAGGAGGGGCGTGGAGCCTATAGCCAACCACCTATGTGCCACCGCATAGAGTGGAAGAAAGCCAAGAAGAAAGCAGCAGAGAAAGTGAAGAGTCGCCAGCATGCAGAGGCACGACCGATCCAAATGGAAACCATGGGATTGTCGCATTACGGATCGGGTGGCAGAGAGTCGTGGGAGGCAGAGTTTGTAAGTATATTTTGATTTCTAGTTTTTTAAAATTTATATTTCTTTCAATTCTTTATATATTTTATTCTAATATATTGTGACTCATAATTGTTTGTATATATCATTATTGTTTTGCAGACTACCATCGTTGGTAGGATACCTACTTCTAGAGAGGTAGGTTACCAGCAAGGCCATAACCGCACAGCCACATGGCTTCACTTCTATGAGGAGGGTCTCATCACTGAGGGCCAATACAACCGGGCCATGAGGATTAGAGAGCCAGAGGAGGTATGTTTTTCTTACTTTCCTATTAAAAGTATAGCTAATTATAACTTTTTCTCCACCATGTCTATGTAAGCAACCTTGATCTTTTGTGTGTGTAGGCGAACCCAGATGTGGAGCATAGCGAGGAGGGGGATAGCGATGCTAGTAGCCATGGTGGTATTAGCGAAGATGTTTCCTCTTCAGATTCGTAGAGGAGCACCATACCTCCTCATGAGGCCATCTTTTCTTGTATATGTATGATCCATCTTCTGCTTGCGGCCACGCTTTAGGTCGCAAGCACTTAAATTTCCCATGTAAATGCTTTTGATCTATAATGAATACATGGACTTTTATTTTCAATTCTCGTGCCCGTAAGATACATTGTATTTTTCCCAAATGCACAATTTGATGTATGGGAGGGGAAAAAAAAAACCAGAGAGCACATGCTCTCTGGTTTTTTTTTTCTAGTTCTGTTTTGCACGTCTAAATTGCTGATAGTCCGCGTTTATACGCGCATCTACAGTGCAGATTACACGTGCTTATACATGCGCTCCATAATTCAAATTTAAAAAAGAAATTAAATATCTTTTTTTTAAAATATAATTTTTTGTTTTCCATTCGCGTCTACCAGTGCTTGTAAAAACGCATCTACCAACGTGTCTATATGCACATGTATATGTGCGTCTATTGCGCGTCTATTTTTGCGTGTAAATTCGTTGATACATGCGATTATAGACGCGAAATGGTAGACGCGCAAATAGACGGGCGGATAGACACACCCGTAAGATTTTCTCTATATTCAAAAATCACGTCTAAATATGCGTCTATGAGGCCTTTTTGTTGTAGTGTTTGTAGAATGATACTTTACATAAGAGAAGGAAAATAGTATTCACATAGACTTTAATGTACACTTTTGGAGAGGATTAGAGAGATATTTTTATGCTAAAATTTGATGTGATGCCAAAGAGCAGAATTCAATAGTGAATGAGGTGCAAAAAAAAAAAAGGTTTTACTTAAAGAACTCATGTAGGAAAAGAAAGAGTTATATGCTTTTAATTAGGGCTTTCAATTAGCTGACAATAGATGTAGCACTTGAGCAAAGAGCAGATCTCAAAGGAAGCCTATTCTCTCATTGTTTTTGGGGTTAAAATAAAATAGTCCACACTATTATGATAAAAGGTATACATATCGAATAGTGCACCTCATAGCTTTGATAGTCAGAGCTCTCTTCAAATCAAAGTGCCTTCTCTTGTAGCTATCCCAATGAGACATATCATGGAAAATTTTGAGGATCTCTTGATTTATCACCAAGGGTCTTAATGCAAAATTTTATTATTTAAAAGATCTAGCACATAGCTTTTGGATTTATGCAAATTTTTTGCTTTGAATGCAATCGATATATATATCAATTTTGTGACTTGCAAATTTCTTAAGTTTGGATCATCTGTACATCAATTGAATTAATGCATGCAGAGTATTACTTGATATATTGTCTTAGGATATGCTATCACCTTAGTGAATATATCATGAGTATTGTGTTAAGCTCATTTGAACCTAATTCATCTAAGCTGTATAAGATCTAAATCAAAGACTCTATTAAAGCTAAATTACAATATTTATCATGTCTCTATTGCAGACTACATTCTTTCTTTTGAGATTTCTTGTCTCTCTTCTGAGTGACTCTTCTCTATAGCATTTGGATGATTTAGGCCTTTCACTTTAACCCCGTGTGAATGATTTCTTGCATGATTAACACAAACAATAAGAAACCATACAACTCACTTGCCATCACATCTTCTAATTTTTGTATATGTTGCACCATTATCTAACACTTTGGTGTCCATGCACTATTGTTGTTATGTATGGATTTCCAAGAATGATAGGATATGAAGAAAATTCATAAACAAAGAAGTGTTGTTCATCCTAGACATCCCCAATAGTAACCTTTACATTAGGACAAGTTGCATAAGTTCCCCTAGGAGCATTATTAGTAGCTCGTATCCTCCACCCATGGTCTACATTTAGTGGTAACATGACAGTACAACTTCACTCTCAAAAAACCTCAAAGGTCAATAGGCATTTAGTGATGGCAAAGTGAGTGTCATTAGTAGTGTATTTGGTTTGTTATGTGTTATACCATGGAAATATTTCCTTCGTGTCTTACTTCTCATGTGTTGGAAAAATAATAAAAATATGCCAAGAGGTTTCTTTGAGTAGAAAGTTAGAAGCTGCAAACCAATCAAGTCAAAGATTGAACCTGCGAGTAAAAAACTAGTCTTAATAATAAGAGAGTTGATCTGGTTGTTCCAATGTGAGCTAAAGAAAATAAGCTAGAAATAATTGTTAATGAATGGCGAATGATAGTAGAAAACCTTAAAATTTGAAAAAGCTAATATAAAAAGTGTGTTTGCTTTGAATAGGGAAAGGCTCCATGCTTTGGGAGGATACCTTTGTGATTTATGGGTGGTGTAGAGATTAGAAGGAAAGTCAACTTGGAGGGGGGTTCTTCATCAAGGGATCATTGTGATTAGAAGGGCATGATCCGCAATATAAGGAAAGAGGGATTTCACTCTAGAGGGAGAGTTGCTATATTGGGACATGAAGCCCACAGGGAGAGGGGTAATTAAAAAGATAAAGGTGGGGAAGTGGTGAGGAAGATGATGTAAAAAAGCTACCAAGAATATGATCAATTCAAGTTGCTAGGGTAGAAAACACGATTTTTCTATGAATAGGGAAAGGCTCCATGTGTCAACCTATGATTAGCGGGGTTCTTCATCAAGGGATCATTGTGATTGGAAGGGTGTGATTTGTACTATAAAGAGAGAGGGCTTTAATTCTAGAGGGGAGTTGCTGTATTGGGAGATGAAGGCCAACATAGGGGGATAAATAAAAAGAAAAAGTTGGGGAAGTGGCCAAGAAGATGATGTGAGAAAGATACCAAGAATATGATCAATTTGAGTTGCCAAGGTAGAGAAGCATGGTGCGCAGATCGGATGATGTACACTCACGTAGTGAATGCCGGAAAGTCCCCAAGAACAAAAGAAATCTACTTTTTGCACAAAACTCAAGAACATCATATTGGGGAATATGGGAACTTCCCATAAGTTTGGGACACATGGTCAAATCTTTGGATTTGTCATAACTTGAACACTATAACTCCAAATCGAGCGGTCTATAGCTCAATAGAATCCATTTTCCAAGCACTTTCCAATGATAGGTCACATCATATAGTTTTGAGAAACTTATGGGCATGTTATCCGCGTGCCACCTTTTTAGTATCCAAAAATCAATCCTAACCTTAATTTATTATGAGTGCGCACTCTAAACTCATAAACGTTTATTAATTTAATATGCATTTTGCGAAATCACCTGCTATGGAATCACCCATGTACACACTAAATTAATGAAACGCCTAAAAAGGACAGGCGTCCCCATCAACTTCTCGCACAAAGAATCCACTTTGTGTATGAGCCCTGGTCATCAAAGTTTACGGAATCCACCGTAAAATATGCCTCCTGGCATCATACCCCCGGGGTGGGATAGCAATTGACCTCAATTGCTATTAGCTCAATGTGGATCTAATAGAGTGGGGAAAGCATTTAAGTCTCTAGCGTGCATCCATTGGGCTTCCTCTACAGGATGGTTCTTAAATTTGACTAGATATCTAGAATATCTTTGGCCAGTTCTAGTGGTCATAAAATCAGTATTTATGATAGCTTCAGGTTCAAGTATTTTAGTCTCTTCCTCTAACAAAGGTGGGTTTTCATAAACAAGGTGTACAGGTAATTGGCCTTTAAATGGTTGTAATAAACTAATATGAAATGTGTTGTGAATTTTCCAGTGAGGTGGTAATTCTAACTTGAATGCATTGTCATTAATTTTGTGAATGATCTTAAATGGTCCATAGAATCTAGGGGCTAATTTAACAAGTGGGTGTCTATCCACACTTTGTAATCTACATCTTTCTATTCTCAACCAAACATAGTCATCAACTTCGAAATTCATTGCTTGTCTTTTCTTATTGGCTTGTTTGGTATATGATTGCTGGGCTTTGGCAATCATGTCTTTAACCTCATCAAAAATAGTATTGTGCATACTAGCAATATCATCAGCACTTTGAATTCTATTTGATAAAGATGCAACAGGTGTAGACAATCTATAACCATAAATCACTTCAAATGGTGCTTTCTTTGTAGATGTGTGTGGTGTATTGTTATATGCAAACTGTAATAAATGTAAGTGTGTATCCCATGTCTGTGGTTTAGAAATAGTATAAGCACGTAAAAGATCTAGAATAGTACTATTAGTGGCTTCTGTTTGTCCATTAGTTTCAGGATGAAATGCAGATGAGAAATCAATTTTTGTGCCTAGGTTAGCAAACAAAGTAATCCAAAAGTTGTTACAAAATCTAGAATCACGATCAGAAATAATAACTTTTGGTAATCCATGGTTAGTAAAAACAGTTTTCAACAACAATTGTGCTGCTTGAGATGATGTTAAAGTTTTCTTACATGGAATGAAATATGCTTGTTTACTAAACCTATCTACTATTGTCCAAATCATATCATGGTTAGATTTAGTATTAGGTAAACTAGTAATAAAATCCATAGAAATTTGTTTCCATGGTTTTGACGGAATAGACAAAGGCATAAGTAATCCATACTGTTTACCATGATGTCTCTTAACTCTTTGACAAATCAAACATTCAAAAACAAAGTTAGATACATCAGTGTCCATATGTGGCCAATAAAAAACTTCAGTTAATGTATGTAAAGTAGATATGATACCTCTATGACCTTGATATGGAGGACAATGAATCTCATTCAAAAAAAAAGATCTGAATGGAACTGTAACACATAATCTCTTTTCATAAAACATGAATCCATCATTATAAGATAGTGAATCAATAGGAATCAAGTTATTTTGAACTAATTTATTCCAATCAGCATGAAAAGTAATGTCCTCATGATAAGTATCTTTCATAGGATTTAAAGAATCAAATGATATAACATAAATATTATGAATGGCAGGTCTTCTACTTAATGCATCGGCCTCTACATTTTCTTTACCGGGTTGATATTGAATGATAGGATGAAAACTCTGAATAAAGGCTGCCCATTTGATATGTCGGTCAGATATTTGGGGTTGGCTAAGTAAATTTCTAATAATTTGTTGATCAGTCTTAATCATAAATTTAGAGTCCATTAAGTAGTGTTTCCATTGTCTTAAGGCTTATACTACAGCTAATAATTCTTTGTCATATATGGAGTATTTCAGTTCGGAGGATTTTAGCTTACAACTAGAATAGGCTATGGGATGATTGTCTTGCATAAGTACGGCTCCTATTCCAGATCCGCTAGCATCAGTCACTACTAAAAAGAATGGTCTATTAAAATCAAGTAATTGTAAAACAGGAGCATGGGTTAATGCATGTTTCAATAAGTCAAAGGATTTCTGTTGATTATCGGACCAACGATAAACAATACCTTTCTTCAAAATTTTAGTCAATGGCAAAGCAAGTAATGAAAAATTACGCACAAATTTCCTATAGAAACTAGCAAGACCTAGGAATGATCGTAACTCATACACATTTTTAGGTATAGGCCAGTTCAATATTGCTTCTATTTTCTTAGGGTCAACTTTAATACCATCAGATGATACTATATGACCTAAATACTCAATTTTTGTTTTAAAAAACTCACTCTTTTTCGGATTGGCATACAGTTGATTATCTTTTAATAACTGGAAAACCAAGGACAAATGCTCATAATGTTCTTTCTCATTTTAACTAAACACCAAAATATCATCAAAGAAGACAATTATACAATACTGATATTTCAAAAATATACAATTCATCATTCTACTAAATGTAGCAGGTGCATTAGTCAATCCGAAAGGCATCACTCAAAATTCATAATGACCAAATTGTGTCCTAAATGCAGTCTTGAATATGTCAAATTTATCTAGTCTTACCTGATGATAACCAGATTTAAGGTCTATTTTACTAAATATGGCAGAACCTTGCAGTTTATCCATAAGGTCATCGACTCTAGGAATTGGATACCTATTCTTTACAGTGATCTTATTTAAAGATCGATAGTCAATGCATATACGATAGGTATTATTTTCCTTCTTTACTAACAGAACAGGTGCACCAAATGAAGAACTACTAGGTCTAATCAATCCTCTATTTAGTAATTCCTCAACTTGACTTTGAATTTCTTTTTGTTCTATCTAGTTATGCCTATATGGTGCTTTACAAGGTGGTTGTGTACCAGGAATCAAATCTATTTTGTGGTCTTCTAGACGTGAAGGAGGTAAACCAGGTGGTAGATCTTCTGCAAAACAGTCTTTAAAATGTGCAAGAAATTCTTTATACCTAGGGTGCATATGATTTTCTTTAACTTGCAGTTCATTCACCCAAATGAGGTCGGATTTACTACTTTTGCGTAATGCACGTTTAGCTTGAGTATGCGAAAGTAGTGGAAAAGCATTAGATGCATGCATACCATATAATGTAATATGTTTTCCTTGAAAATTAATATTAATTGAATGTGTGGAATAATCTATATTAGGGTTATGCTGATAACGCCAAGGCATACCTAAAATAATGTCACTAGACTGTAATGGTACAACTAGAAAATTTCTTCTTTTAGTGTATTGACCAATTTGAATTTCTAAGTCATGCACTACTTGTGTACAATTATACCTAGTTCCTAAGAATTTTGCTTTGATGAAATAATGCGTAGGTACAGTCTGTAACTTCAATTATTTTACTAGCTTTGCAGAAATAAAATCATGAGTACTACCATCATCATGCAAAATAATCTTTTCCTTTCCATGCACTAAACATTTCATTGTCAATAAAGAATGTGGAGTTGGCATACCTGGTAAAGTATCCGAAGGAGTAGTAATATCGTCTTCATCTTCTGTGAAATCAGGCATTTCTTCATGTTCGTCATCTTCCATTGCTCCAAGGTAGTTGATATGGACAGGTGGCTTCTTCGAATGGCAATTTGCTACTAGATGTCTAGGTTGGTGGCATTTATAACATACTATAGGCTTGGCTTTTGTTACATTGTTTGCAATGGCGGGAAGTCTAGGGATATTAGGATTTGGCTGTGGAATAGGCTTAGGGTTTTGGTTGGTATTGGATGGTAAAGTAGGTGGTTTTGCCTAATTCTTACGGAAAAATGATGAAGGAAAATGACCTTGATTAAATCTTCTAAAATTTGAGTTGAATTGCTTAGATCCATAGTTACCATTGGCTTGGAATTGCTGTGGACGCTTGTCTCTTCCTCGAAGCTTGTCTTCAGTGTCATGAGCTAAAGAAATTGCGTCTTCAAGAGTTGTAGGCTTGAACATATTAACTTCAACGTAGTAATGCCCAAGTAGTCCAGACATATACTTGCGCTTGTGTGTTGCTTCAGGTACGTCTTCAAGCATGCATAACTGGAGTAATGCATTCCAAAAGCGTTCAGTGTACTGAGGAATAGGCTCACGATCTCGTTGCTGAAGAAGATCCCATTGCTTTATGGCTTTTTCATGAAATTGTGGAGAAAGGAAATTCTGCATAAACTTCTTCTTGAAATTTTCCCAGGTAGTGGGACAATCTATACTCTTGCGAACCACGGTCCACCAAAGAGATGCTCTATCCACTAAATGATTAGTGACACCCTTGATTTTATCTTTTTCTGCATATGTTTCCTCATGAAAGTAGTCATTAAACTGACTAATGAATGCAAGAACAGTTTTTCCCTCTCGAGTGCCATTGAAAGTACGGAATTTGAAATTTCTTTTACTTATCTTTGTTTTCTTGTGGATGGATTGAGCTTCGAGAGTCGCGTCGATGGTACGTTGAATAAGATCTTCAGATTGAGGTTCCTCTTTGTCGGTAGTCAATCTTTGTAAATTAGCCAATTGAACTTGCAATGCTTGCCTAGCTCGTCGTTCTTCATCTAACTGCATCATAATTAAATCCAGCTTTTGCTCCATCGTAGGTTCAGGTAGGTCGCCTTCAGCCATTAAATCATCCATATGTGATTCCGTCATGCTGCAAAACTCAAAAGACCTCACACTCTCAAAATCAAATTAGCGGGATGAGCGTAGCTCAAGATCGGGTGTACAAGGCTTATATATTTTTGTGTGTGGCTTTCACAATCTTCGTCTTTGACTATTGCAAAATTTGTAATCTTTGAAAAATCTGTGTTTTAATCTTCTGCATGTGCTGAAAATGGTTCAGCAAACTTGCATATACGAAGAATACCTTCCAATGAACAACTTTGCAGTTCGGAGTTTCTGCGCAGGAACAACCCTTCTATGAGTTTTGAACAGAAATCAGTTTTGACTTCAGATGACTTGTCTAACTTACAAAGTTGCTGACTTATGTGACTTGCAGAGTTTCAAGACTTGCAAAACTTGGTTGATTTATCTGACTTGCAAAATTTCGACTTGAAAGACTTATAGTACTTGTTGAGTTTGTGAGGCTTATGTGATTTGGAGCTTTGGAGACTTAGCTTAAAGCCTTCTCTAAATCAAAACGTCAAATTTTAGGGGGGGGGGGGGGGGGGGGGGGGGGAGGGGGGGGCGTTTTTTAGCTCGGCAAAAATTTCGCGGCCATCTTCTGATACCTCGCGCTGAAATTTAGAAGCTTAAAGCTTCTTTAAGCTTATAAAGCTTTAGTTTTAAGCTTTGAAGATATGGAATTTGAAACTTATCTCTGCAACTCCACGACTTGATATAGGAGATATCCACGTGGTCCTCCGCCTCTGCAAGCCGATCCTTCGTGATCTGATGATGGAAACAGAGGTTCTTGATCGCCAGGAATCCACCTGCATCGACCGTTCGCGATGAGATTGACCGTAGAGCTCGATCGTTCCAGGAGCTCCGCCTTCGCACAAGATGGATAGCGATTGGAAGCTCTTGATCTCAGCTTCGCTCTGATACCACTGGTGCGCAAATTGGATGCTATACGCTCGCGTAGTGAATGCCGGAAGGTCCCCAAGAACAAAAGAACTCTACTTTTTGCACAAAACTCAAAGTAAAAAGCATGCACGACATGAACAAGAGACCAATTGGGTGCAATCTCCCCCCATACCTTGTGTGAGCGCTCCACAAAGCATGTATTTTATGTATTAATCATCTTCAAGCTCAAATAATATCCCAAATTACAAAATAGCGAGCTTTTAGCTTTTGAGTTTGCTTTAGCACAAAATAGGAATAAAGCTAATGGGCGGTGTTGTAACGTGTCCACTAGTATAATCCAGGACACGTCTTAGCAGTCCATCGGAAAGGATGTCTAGAAAACTTCGCCCGGCACTCCCATGGAATGTTATGGATTTTACGATCTAGGTCTTCCCGCGTCTGCCACGTAGCAGAAGTATCCTAGCCATTCCCACTTAGGATCGACCAGAATCAGGGTTTTCCTGATTGGTCATTAGCTAATAGCAACTAGCGTCAGACCCGAGCGAACTACTTTACGCAGAAACGCCAGGTCCGAAGCGGATTCACGCTGCACTTGGTTCAAGGAGAATGGGAAACGAGAGGGATGCAAGGCTCAACCTCTCTGCCATAAGGCATAGTCCCATTCCATTCCCCTAAAACAGCGTAAATCGGATAAGACGTAACTCTAGGTCATCGCTCTCGTTATTCGTTTTGATGATGATGATCATCCCGCTGTTCTTCGAGATTTTTGAGAAAAGTTCCCGGCTAACCGGGACCACCCAACCGTAGGACAGACCCATGGTCCATCCTCCGCACTTTCCTCGATTTGATTTAGTTATGTAATTATCTAACACATTAATTTGACATATAATAATCAGCTTCTTTAATTAATCCTGTTAAGCACTCGTTCCTTCACGTAATCTTATCACGTGACATAGAAAAACAATATCAAGCAAGTTCTTTTTAACATTTCATCATTTTATCTTTGAAATACAAGGAGTTCCGCCCGTAGGCTTGTCCATGATCCGCCCGAAGGCTATCCAGTAATCCCCAAGGATCACTATTCCAAGCTTCTGCCCATAAACTAGTATGCAGGCCTCGAGATCCAATCCCGAGTCACATTAGCCTTTTGTGCAGGACCCGGAAGGCAAGGGATTTACCGCCAGAGTCCCCCCTTGGCACCCAAGCGTCCTCCTACTCCAAGTAGAGCTCAACGGAGAGACCTCTCGCAGTGGGTTTGGTCCACGTTCCCGGCGCGGTAAACAACCCCCTTGGTTAGGGTTAGGCAGGTAGTCGGGGGTAACTGAAACTGCCTCTTCCTTCAGCCTTTAACCTAAAGTATAGGTACTCATTTAATTTTTAATTCATAATTCAAACAGAGCCCTAAAATCTCTAGCAAGCACAAAACATTTCAATTAATCAACCGTGTTGTTTGGCAAATTGCTAAGGAAGTGTTCTTTCCTTTTGAGTGTATCAGCGCTCATTCCCAAGGTGTCTTGTAAATTGGCAAGATCCTTTACATTTCGGTGTAGGGCGTACCTTATTAACCCAACTTGGTCAACCCTAAAGTTTCTTAGATATGCTAGTTTCCGGTTTACAACTTTCCTTATTTAGAAGGATATCCAAAAATACGTCCTTTTGCAAGATAACTTGCGTAGGGATCTACCATCCTTATTGAGGGTTTTTACCCTTTCTCCTTGTGAATCAATCACAAGACTAAATGATTTCATACTTGCTGCACAAGTCCTACGATGGAATAACCCGTTTTAGATCCTTTAAGCTGACGTATGTCGGGCCTAGGGTTTCTTTTTAAGGATCTCGGGGACAGCCCTAGTTCTTTATCTTTACGAATTTTTTTTTGACCCTACAATAAGGAAAGTAGTCAAGTGCTTAGGGTATGAATATTTCTATGTTTAGATTGGTTTGGATAACTTTTGGAAGGTAATATTAATCGTCTTGTCACAGTTTTGCTATCCTTGTGATAATTTACTTTTCAGTCAATACAGTTCAATTTAAACTTCCTTTTTCCTTGCAGATGAACTCATGTCAAATAACAAACATTTCCCTTGCTAAGATGTACAATTAGCAATGATAATTTCCTAGTAATTTGAGCAATGAAAGGAACCTATCATGAATTTAATCATTTACAATGATTCGTTGCAAAAAGGAATAAGACTAATGGTGCAAGATATAAATTCTATACCTTTAGGATTTAACTAAAATATACTACTATAGTAAATGGATAATCTTGCTCCTAATTTATAATGCTTGATGCAATTCGAAGGAAACTAAGTTCTATACATTATCATTCATTCAAATAAGCTAAACTCCTTCATTACAAATAACTCGGACAAATATATCCTATCCCTAACAATTTCTCTTTGCATGATCGACTTAAAACCGAATTAAAGCTAAGAAGAAAAACCTGGTTTTGGGGTGAGATATCCACATGGATACCGGGAGATGATCCTCCCGTGGCTACACCTTGGACTTTCTTAGGAGGCATCGCAATTGTAGTCCGTCGAACGTGGAAGCAACTTTACACTTCTTTCGGAATTCCACCGTCGCTCCCTTGCACCGTTTCCGTCGAAAGTAGTTTTAGAAGGCTCCCTCGAGGCTTTAGAGTGGGAAAGGAAGGTGTTTTTAAAAAAAAAACACTCAACACTCTCTTCCCTTATACAAGTAGGGGAAGAAGAACAAAACTCCAAGGTATTTTGCGAGTTTGAAGGAAAGGCTAAGGACAAATTCTCTTGGGGGGAAAGGGGCCTTATAGAATTCTAAGGGAGGAACTCCAAGGGGGGGGAAAGTAGCCTTAAAGGTTATTGGAAAAGGGGGCCTAAGGAGGCCTTAGGAGAAGATATAAGGGGGTAGTCCGAGGGTTATAATGAGCAAGGGCCCTAAGGGGGAAATAAAAACTGGGAAGATAAGACCTGTAAGGTCAAAAACCCTTTTATGGGGGAAAATCTCCAATCCCACAGGAAGGGGCCCTAGGGGGTTTTTTGTTTAAGACACGGGGGAGGGGGGGTTTTTAGGGGGTTTTTTGTTTAAGACACGGGGGAGGGGGGGTTTTCAAAATGGCACAAGGGAAGGGGGCCAAGGGATTAAACTCGGAGGGGAGCCCAAGGGAAAGGGGGCTTAAGGATTACACACGGGGGGGTTGAGGGTGGTTTTTTTTTTTAACGCAAGGAAAAGGGGCTTATAGGTTAAACACGGGTGGGGGGGGGGGGGGGGGGGGGTTCAGAAAACCATGGGAAGGGAGCTAAGGGGGGAAAGGGGGCTTATGAGGCCCCTTAGCAGCTTCCCCCCAAGAAGCTTCTAAGCTTCTGATCCACGTGGGCAAGGAGAGAAAAGACAGAAGGATTCGACGGTGTGCTGATGAAGGCGCGGACTGACAGCAGAGGCGATGCCGTCCTGGCCGTCGGCGGCAATCAACGCCTCATCCCCACTCATGGAAGCAGCAGCGAATATGTCCTCGATCTCTTTCTCCCTTCACGATGCTACAAAGTGTGAGTCTCTTCTCCTCTAACTGGTAGCAGCAGGCCGTCCCTTTTTCTCCCCCTCCCCACTGGTGGCAACGTACCCTATTTAAATAGGGGAGGGGAGGGGGATCCTCCCTCCCCTGCGTGGCATCACGCATGCCTCTCCCTCACTCCAAGCTCCACCAAGGAGCTTAATCACTCCTTCTATTCCCCTCCCCCTCCAGCTCGTCAGTCGGCTGGGGAGATAAGGGGAATTTTATAAAAAAAATCATTTATCCAATTTCATTTTTATTGAGGCAGTTCACGCATACCTTCGGGATATTACAGGTGCCCAAAGAGTCTGGCATACCCAATACAATGTCCAAGTACAAATAACATAATCGTGCACCCATGCGCATACAAAATAATAAATAAATATCCAACGCCTCAATAAATAGGCGCGACAAAATATAGGCGTCATGCCTAAGATATGCGCCCATCAAAATATAAGTGATAAATCGAATACTCGCTATCCTCCAATGCTTTCCTCCACCACTGCTGCTATCTCTACACATCAACTGAAGCATTCACAATCGTTAGTAAAATAATACAATTAAACTGACAAAAGTGAATACCTAGTAGTCTTCAGCTACATAAATAAATCAACTGGTTAGAAATCAATCCTAACCTTAATTTATTACGAGTGCGCACTCTAAACTCATAAACGTTTATTAATTTAATATGCATTTTGCAGAATCACCCACTATGGAATCACCTATGTACACACTAAATTAATGAAACGCCCAAAAAGGACAGGCGTCCCCATCAACTTCTCACACAAAGAATCAACTTTGTGTATGAGCTCCGGTCATCAAAGTTTACAGAATCCACCGTAAAATATGCCTCCTAGCATCAAAGTATGACCTAGAATGAGCAAGAACAAGGTAGTGACTACAAACCATGCAAGGATAATGTGTTCTAGGTTGTTGCAGTCAATGTGTATAGGTTGAAGATATCAATTGGGAAATAATTGTGGCATGTCTGGTGCTTTTTAGTTCGAGAAAGGAAGTGATAATGGTTGTGGGTAAGGACATGGAGACTGATAGCTATGTATTTAGCTAAGCATATATACCTCATGATTTACGTTGTGGTAGTGAGATGGATGTAGATGAAAAAACCTAGTGTTGAAGATTTTTGTCTAAACTAGTAGGCATGATGAACCAACTTAGGCTACTTTTAGAATGCTATAAGTAGAGGGAAAGTATGTCTGCCACCATGATTGCAATGATAGGCTATATCTAGGTGCTAACTTAGGAGACATTGATGTGTTTTGTCGATGTCTTTCTCTTCTATTTTTGGAAATAGTTGTCATGACCATCTTAGCATCACTAATTGCTCTCGCCAAACAAATACTATACTGGAGAGGAGGCCGATGTGTAAGAGGCATTTAGTGTAGGTGATTATTGTTTCCGGTGTTGGAGTTGGAATATATATGGGAGTTGGAGGTGAACCATTTATTGTCAACTCTAGCACCAATAGTGCAGATATTCAATGTGTTGCTTTTGAGGTCTACATGCATGTTATGTGGAGAGAGGTCAAGCAAACATGTGAGATTGGAATGTGGCCATTTTTTTGCATGGGACACCCATTCTGATTTTGGAGCCCTGGCTAGTTATTATGGAATAGTAACTATAGACTGTGGCCAATGTTATAGCAAGGAGATGTTTGTGATTCTAAGTTTTTGTTTCTTGTCTTGGTGGTGGTGACATGTTTGTTGGTTGTAGGATCATTATGAATTGGGTACATTTGAAGATTATTTTGGAAAGGTAGGGAGCATGTATTGAGAGGGCAAAAGTAAAGTGATAAATTGCAATTATGAACGTAGTAGTAGCTTGCAGCTTCCTCTATTGTGGTTGCTTTATTATGAAGGTGTTGGTATAATTAGGTTTGAGCATAACTATTTCTTTTGCATACTTCAAAGGAATGTATAGAATAGGGAAGATATCCTTTTTTCAAGCACTATGATATCTTCTAAAATATGATAATGTAAAGCAAGAACTTGAAGAAGTTTCAAGAGTTGTGTAAGGTCATGTTCCTCTTTCTCTTGATGAAGAAAAATCCTGGAAAAGAAAAGACCACATGTATTTCTCTCTCATACAAGGCATAAATCTAAAATTCAGTTAACATCCTACATCAAGGTCTTTGAGACATGTCTATGTGATGATTTCTTGGAGAAGAAGAATTTCAATGAAAATTTCATGAAGTAATAGAAACCTTTGAGTTCTCTGTTGCTATTTATACTTGCGCTAAGCACACAAGTTCTTGAGCTTTGTATGGTGGAGGAGGAAAGATGAAAATAAAGACTTATGTTTGTGAGAATGATCGAGGTAAAGAGTGGATGCTCATAATATATATAGGTTTTCTTCCTAGGATAGGATTTGACCTATAGGATGACACTTGTAGCTTAAGACAGAAACAAATGTAAGGGTTTTTCCTATTGTTTACAAATCTTAAGTATTTTCTTCTTCTTCTTCTCTTCTCCTCTTTCTAGATCCACTTCATAAAGACCCTACATGTTTCTAGCGACCTACACACAAATCTTTTTAACATTTTTGGTGAAACCAATGTGAAAGCTCTATCAAGATTGCAAGATGGGAGACTATACTAATCATGAAGCTGATGGGGACTTTAAGAGGGCCTTTAACAAGGAGTGAATGTAGATACTAGAACATTTTATACAATGGCTAAGCATAAAGATTTCGATGTGGACTATGGTTACCTTAGGTTATCATGCATGTCCATTGTGCGGGCCACAGTTAGACTCCCGAAGGTCATGAACCATGAAGAAGATGGTATATCAAGGACATGATGCTTTCTTGCGATAGGGACATGAACTTAGAGAAGGTTTTCTTGGATGACCTCCAGTATGTATGAATGCCCAAAGATGGTACAAGCTGAAAATGGTCCACATGGAGTCACATCCAAACGGAATGTGACAATTCTCAGTTTTCTATGAGTTGCCATATTGGACCCACTTACAGATCAATCATTTGTTTTATCCCATGCATATTTTCAAGAACGTGGGCAACTTGCTATGGGACCACATCACATGAAAGAGAGACACTGTAGGGGCACGAATGGATTTGAAGGAGGTAGGAAAGATGGAGGCACTTTGGCCACAATCGAGTGCTAATGGTCACTTGCAGCTACCTCTCGCTCCTTGGAGTTTGTTCACTAAAGAAGAGCACATTGTGAAGCAAAGAATCAAGTCTATCCACACTCTGACGAGTATGATGCATTCTCTCATGTCTGCGTTTTCTAAAGACAACCAATTATCAGGGCTAAAATCCCATGATTAGCATAAGATATGTCAGGTTTGTACTACGAATGGATTGTAAGTGGCCTGTGTATTTTGCTATTTGCAGTGTAGTCATTGTTCATAATGCTTTCTCATTTGTGGCAGTTTATACTACCGATCACGATCGCAGGATGCCTTACTCCATAAATACGCGGGGCACTTACAGGTTGTCGACTTTAGTGCAATGGATCTCACAGAAGGAGATTAATATGTCCTCTATTGAATCTACGAGGCGAGGAGCAGTGGAGATGGTTTGTCTCTTTGAGAAATACCTGCCTACCAACATGCTCATGATACAAATCCACCTTCTTATGTATCTTGTAGATGAAGTGGAGATTGCTAGACCTGTACATATGCGATGGATATTCTTGGAGCATTTCATGAAAACCTTGAAAGGATTTGTGTGACAACGAGCTCGGCCAGAAGGTAGCATGTCTGAAGGTTGGTTGGTGTCTAAGGCGCTAGTGCATTTTTCACAATGGCTACCAACTGTGGATTCAGACAATAGTATGCTATGGTCGTTGAAGGACAATGATAGACTGACCGGAGATGTAGTGGTTGGAAATGGGGTAGAAAAAAAAATGGATGCTGCAATGGAGGAGAAAGTGAATCGATTTTGTATGTTGCGCCATGCCTCTATGGAGACGTGGCTCGCTAGCTACCAGTAAGCTAGGAAAGATTGAGAGTAAGCGCGATCTGAATTTTGACGTAGTATGCGCCATCGACCGATTCGCTATCTTGAGGGCATGGAGGACATTCCGTGGTTTATGTCAACACGATGGTTGCATGGAGCTTTGATTGCCACAGTGACTCGTGAAGGGTTGGAGGTCTCAACCGAGGAATTGGAATTCTCGAGAGAATGTAGTCCAAAGGTGATGATGTGTTTAGGGTTTGTCGTATATATATTTTATATGCGACAACTAATTGAGCATTTTAATGTACAATACAAAATATATAGTTTGGCGTGGTCTTGCAGACGGCATTTTCACGTGGAGCGTACTGACAAAATGCGCTTCACAACAGATTGTGCTATCATGGTAAGGTTCGAGCAAGAGAGACAACGACGAGTAACGGATCGAAACATGGTTACAGATGAGATGGAGTATTTTGGAAACTTGCAAAGTATTGTCATGGTGGATTACCCTAGCTTCTCCATGATCCTATTCGATGCATAGTGCTTCAAAGTGGTACTTGAAGGAGCTAGAGCAATAATTCGATAGATTTTGAAAAAAAATGGACGGATTTGCGCGACACGTTTGTGTTGCTGGTGCATTGTAAACAAGTACATGAACTCACGTGTTTTTTAATTATATTACGACATGGTACATGTCATAATAGTTAAATCTCTCTTGTATGTGATTGTGAATAGGTAATTTTCTATCCAAACCCCCGATAACCTCAATGGTGGTATGTTATACCTTCAGCTCCCCGAAGTGCAAGAGTATATGATCAAAGTGATGTTTTGAGCATAGATGAGGACAATATGCAAATAGAGGGGTCGATATTGCAAGGGGTGGAGGCCACCAAAAGCTTGGAGCATGTAGAGGAGCCAACATCGGGTAACAATGATGAATGATGAAAATACAAGAGTCCAAGAATTCTTTGAGAACGAGGTGGACTCATCCTTTTGTGGTGAAACGTCTATCGACCTTCTAGAGTGTATGCGGAGTTGTGTCAGGAGATTAACATAGGACCATAGGGTACTGCATACTTAGAGCATCCACCTACTCAATTTGTTGATGAATCGCTTATAAGGGTACATAAGATATGCATTTTAAGTAAGATCATTTTTTTAGATTTATATTACTGTGATTTATATGATTTATATTGATTATGCTAACATCATTTTTTGTATGTGCAGGTGATCTTTGTGGATATTTAGATCATCAGGATGAGTCGAGGGATGAGCGATGAGGAGCTACAAGAGATCTTCACACGTACGTCTCCAGATCAGATGCCAAGATTCAGAGATATGGCAGACCAGGAGCTGTCTCGGACACCATCAGTCTGCTCTATTAGATCTACTTAGGCGTGCTCTAATGCTTCAGTTTCTAGCAAACAAGGTCGACGCTCCAAACTTGGGCGAGACGAAGGGAGTGGTTCATGGGGATGCTGCAGAGATCTAGATGTAGTGAGCCCACAGTCAGCTCCGGATACAGGTGCTACTCCTCTCTCTCATGGCGGTTCGAGAGAGCGTGGCTCATGTGGTTGCTGTGGAGGTACGGACGTGGTGTCTCCATCTCGTCGTTCTACTCGAGTTATGTCACATCCGAGATTTGTCACACCTATGGGGACGTCTACTTCACTCACTCCAGATTTTTCTCAGCCATCTGCAAGCAAGTGGCATCCCTATGGGTGCTACTCCAATAGATACTACCTCGGTAGGTACACCAGATGTACAGGAGTCTCCTTCTGGATATGCCCAAGAGCGTGGTCTCGCAGGTGGGAGAGGACCCATCTTAGGCATACCCTAGAGGGGTATGCCTACCTTGTAGATGATAGGTCAGGAGCCATCATCATGAATGATGAGGGAAGGAGGGTGATGGCTCGCATGAGAGAGTTGTGCCAACAAGTTTTTCAGCACAACATCTTGGATCATTGGAAGAACATACCGGAGGGGAGCAAGGACTACATAGTAGCATCCTTGCATGAGGAGTTTCCAGTACCAACCGTAGTAGATAGCTTTTCTACGAACTGGATGATGGATTGCATGTGTGCATATATGTCACACAGACAATCGAATGCATGCAAGGCACTCAAGAGTGGGGCTTCAAAGCCCGAGTGGCTAGACACAAACGACTGGCGCCGACTCAAGGAGGAAGCTACAAATTCTCCAGGACATTGGAGATAGCCTTTGGGCTAACTTTTGTCCCTAATTTTTACATGAACACTTTCTAATTGTAAACACCTCCTTACTATGTCATTGCATAGTACAATCTATAGTCAATATTCCATAATAACTAGCTAGGGATCCAAAATCACAATGGCTGTCCAATGTGATCGATTGGCAAACATCCAATCTGACATGTTCACCTAAACTCCTTCCACAAAACATGAAAGAAAATCCCCAAGAAAACACATTGTGTGTCACGAACATGCCATGATCAAGTGTATGGATTAATTCTTGCTTATGCCGTGTGAATCCACAACCCATGCACATGCACCCTTAACATGACATCCTCGAGCCAACGATGCAAACCTACCCTTGCCATGTCATCATAGAACCTTCTAGAATATATGCCATGTCATTTCTTACATCATTTATGATGTCATCATGAAACATTCTAGAAGTCTTTTAGTTGCCCTCCAATACCTATAAAAGGAGGGGCTTTCCATAGACCTCCTCAGTCTTACCAATGCCAGTCTTAGGAGCTCAAGGATTCGAGACTTCCAAGTAAGTAACTTTGAGTTCAAGTTCTAGTTCTCATCTAGTCATGGTATCTTGTCTTGTCTTGTCTTCCATTATACTCATTTTGTCTTGTCACCTTGTAATCTCGTAGTACAAGATCTTGTCTAGTATTGTCTTGTATTTTTTTCATCCCCGTTGAGGGAGATCTTCTAATATTGATATCTTTTATCTATACCTATAGTCCTAGGTTGTGGGATCCTTTATATCCTATCAAGTCCTATTGTCTATACCTATGGTCCGAGGTTGTAAGATTTTTCGTATATTCTTAAGTTATCATTGTACCTTGTGCCCCTAGATCATATTATCTTGAAATTAGAATTCTTGTAATAAATCTTGCATCTAGCCTAGACTCTCGAGCAGAGTCTAGTACTTCCATATAGTTTAGTAAGACAACTTTCTAGCCCTACTAAGCACTATGGAGGCAACCCTTGAAAGAATCATGGCATCCCTTCAAAACCTCCAACAACAAATTCAAGACTTCAATAAATGATAGGCACAACTTCAAATAGAACACCCTATGCATCTAGCCCTACACTTCAAGATATGCAAGACTAGATTTGAGACATAGAGAACAATAGAGAAAGTGATCGGAGGATTCGGTGTGTTTATCAAACCCCAACAAAAGAACCCAAGATCACCATGCTAGAAAAGCTCAATGGTGATCATTCTTAGTTTTGGGGATTCCTACAACAAGTAAATATCTATATCTACATACAACCGAATAGGTATCCATATAATGCTTCCAAGGTGGGACTCATTGATACTTTACTTTGTGGTCAACCTTTATCATGCTTCAAATCAATCCTGGAAAAGAATATGTCACTACTTCATAACTATAAGGCATTTCTTTGCAAGCTCGCTTCCACATTTGGAGATGTAGACACTAATCAAGTAGCAGAAATGAAACTTTAGAAGCTATGATAAGCTAACTACCATGCCTCTACTTATGCATCTAAATTTAGGCAATTAATCTATGACCTCACTTGGCATGATGAGTATTTTATCAACCAATTTAAATGGGGTCTTTGAGATGACATCAAGGACCTTATGCTCACTATGCCTGCTAATGAGAAAACACTCAAGGATTATATCATGCAAGAAATCTAGTGTGATAATACATTGTTCCAGACGAAGTAAGGAAAACAAGAAGTAAGGCATTGCCAATGGAACCCAGCCCAATCAAAGACCCAATGAGAGAAGAGACCAAGCCCAAACCGATGCAAATAAATAATATCAAATTCCAATCCTTGATCCCATAAGGAAAGCAAAGATAAAGGAAGAATCACCTATGCCTACATTATGGTAACCCTAGACACATCACCCTAAATTTCCCAAATAAGAGAGCAAGAGGCCAGGAGTTTCTATAACCATCCTTGAGCAAGAAAACAAGGATGTCTTGTTGTAAATGAGATCATACAATCAGACCTTGATATAAGAAACGGTATGTTGATCTATGCCACACCTATGGAAACTTTCATTGTCATGGTCCATATGATCTTCCCAAGAAAGACCCTTTCTCTCAAAGTCCTAGTCGAATTTGGCACCTCTACATGTTTCATTGATGATGGCTTTGTAAATAGATACTAGATTCTAGTACTCCAAAAGACCAATCCTACAACAGCTGAAGTCATGGATGGAAGACCTCTAGCATCTGGAGAAATTACCTCAATATGACCAAGGAAACCCGACCACTCATGGTAACTCTTGGCAATCACAAATCTCGTGTATGCTTCAATAATATTTCTAGTCCCACAAATCCAATCATCCTTGGAATGCCTTGGCTAAAGAAACAAGATCTAGAAATTTATTGGATTAAGCAAAAGATTACATGTCATGAAAAGCAAGGAAAGTCGGTATATCTAGGATCCAAATCCTTATGCACACAACAAGGCAAGAACTGACCTACATGATATATCATATACCAACTCAAGAACCTAGTAAGGATGAGTCAGTCAAGCTACCAAGGTAGTATCAAGAATCCCAAGATGTCTTTGAAAAAACGAATGCAAATCTCTTGCCCAAACACAAACCATATGATTGTGCTATAGAGCCCCATGAGGATGCTTAACCATCTCTTGGACCCATCTATAGGCTATCCCTTAATGAACTAGTTGAACTACGTAAAATCATTGATGAGAATGTAGCCAAGGGATTCATTGGATACTCAAAGTCTCTTACTCGAGCCCCAATTCTGTTCATGAAGAACAAAGATAGATCACTTGGAATGTGTGTGGCTTATCAAGGACTCAATAAGATAACAGTCAAGAATTGATACCCTTTGTTGTTGATACCCGAGCTCTTTGAATGCCTTGGAAAATCCAAGATCTTTGCAAAGATTGATCTATGAGGGGCTTACAATCTTGTACGGATCAAAGAAGGAGACAAATGGAAGACAACCTTCCACAAAAGATATGGTCACTTCGAGTATGTTGTTATGCCATTCAGTCTCACCAATGCTCCTATAGTGTTTCAACATATGATGAATTATATCTTCCAAGAGCATCTAGATGATTTTGTAGTTATATACTTGGATGATATCTTGATATTCTCAAAATATCCAGAGGAGCATGAGCACCATGTAAAATTAGTCTTGGAAAAGCTCTGAGAAAAAGGACTATATGTAAAACTTGGGAAGTGTTTTTTCCATCTAATAGAAATGGAATTCTTGGAGTATAATGTCTCCCAGAGAGGAATCTTCATGGACCCCAAGAAGATCGATACTATTTTTTATTAGGATACACCCACATGTGTCCACAATATCCAATGTATCCTTGGTTTTGCCAACTTCTACATGATATTTATCAAGGATTACTCAAAGATAGTCACACCACTCACCGCACTCACACGAAACTCAAAGTTCTCATGGGCCCCAAAAGCTGTGAAGGCCTCCAAACCTTGAAGATTTCTTTCACCATTTCCCCAATTCTAGTTCATCCAAATCCTACCAAGCCGCGTTTGATGCATCAAACTATACCTTAGGAGCCATCTTGTCCTAGCATGGAGATGATGGTCATATGCATCTAGTAGCATTCCACTCAAATTAAGGTCTTTAGATAATCCTCCTCAAGAGGCCCCATGGGACCCTCCTCTTATATCCACAATAGCATCCCCTCTTCATCAAAGTACACACGGTGCTAGCATGAGTGTAAGTGCTAATGAGTAGTCTATTGCACTAATGGGATCTACGACATTACTAGGGATTGCTACTTCCCACCCCATGCTACTTTATGCCCACATAGCCATTTCTAAAAGCCCTTCAACTACTTCCAAGCAATTTCTTGTCCTGGAAACATGTGAATCCCACCCTCCCATTCCTCTCTACCACATTATGGTTCCCAAGTGACTTTACTAGTACTCTTTGCTCATCTTCTAACTCCACTTGGTGCTTCCTTCAATAACCTTCCACATGCCCTCCAACCACTATTTCACTGCTCCCTACTTCTTTGACTTTCAGGCTCTCTCCCATCTACATAACATGGGGCCAACCATCCACAAAAGTGATATGTGGCAAGTGCACCACCATACCATTAGTGGTGAATGCCACCTCTATTTCCCTTGTCATCAACACCAACACCCTCAAGCTAATTTTCTAGAGTTTCCCAATTGCATGGAATACATGTGGCATGTTGATCTAGGTCCTTGAGCTTTTAACACCTATCAAGTCCATTTGGCAATATGTACCCACAACATACCTACTGTCTCTCTCTATAATGCCCACATCCTTATCATGTGGCTTCCACACATTACCTTCTACAAAAGTTGTCATTTTCCTTGGGAGTGTTGAAGGCCTTAGTGGGGATCACCTACTTACAAGGTGCTCTCTATCTATCATCACCTTGATGATACCCCACTTCCACATGGTGCCAAGTCAACACTCCATGTCTAGCCCATCCTACTTTCAAAATTTACATGTTGATTAACATAGATAAGGCATTCCATCAACTCTAGACTTTGGGAAGCCATCCATAACTTACTTTGAGTGCATATTTTTAAGATGATCCATAATAATATGAACAATCTGCTCATGCTAAATTTCAATGTCAACCATGACATCTAAACATTATGCAAATATAATAGCATTATTTTTCATGTAGATCTACATTAGGGGTTTTTTTTAACCTATCAATAGACATACCTTTCGCAATCAATCATGTAGCCATTTCAAGGGTCATCTACCTAGCAACTATCAATTGTAAACCAAAGTTGCAATCCCTATTGTAACATTTGATCAACAAAAATTAGGCTCTTAGTTTTATCTGTTACATGCAGTAGATCATGCAATTTTTAAAAAAATCACCCGACATACTTGAATGAGAATTGTGAAGATGATAAATTTGTTATTCAATTAGCTTCTACATGTTATTTTGATTCCTTCATTTACCCTCACCTTATTGAAGGCACTTTCAGTCAAAATTTTCAAGCCTTTTTTTTTTTGAAAGATATCCGTAATGAGCACATGTGTTGAGACATATCATTGAGAAGGCCACACCCATTTGACAATTATGGAATGCATACGATCATATGTGTGGATTTTCCATTGATCATATACCTCCTATATGTGTGGCTTACACATTGATAATATAGCTCCTTATATGATTGTCTGATAAATCTCCAACTTGGTAATTTTTAGTTTTTCAAATTAGGCACCAACCAACATAGCATTTGGTGAATATGTTAATAATGGATGCAAAATTAAAATGGAAGCATGCAAGTCAAAGAACCGAAATTGATTTGGAAGGGTTTTTTTTTTATATTATATTATGCTAAGTACTATTATCTACAATACAATGTTGTAATCTATTCAAAATTTTTAGATTGCATTATTATTTTGTAATATTATTTGGGAGCCAGACTCATTTCCATGCAAATTGTAACATCTTTCATAGTTACAAAGACTCACAATAAATGTGAGGTTATGGACACAAAACAACTTTTATTCACTTTGGATTAGAAAAGATCCAATTAACCTAGGGGGCGGACGAATCAAAGGTCTAAAAAGTGTGTTGGTTGCCCAACTTATTGGAGCAAATCCTAACCCTAACACTAAGCCCAATGTATAAAAACCAAAAAGTGAATGGAAGAGCTCATTCTTGTTTTGCAACTTTGAGAGAAACCCTTCTCCTTTCTTCCATCTCATTTTCTTAACGTGTACCTTATTGAGAGTGAGAAAGAGTGAGAGTGAGATTGCAAGTGTAGGAGTTGAAGTGTGAAGCTCTCTTCTCTTCTTCCCTTTCTTTTTTCCATAGCTTGGAGAATGAGAGCTACAGTGTGTAACTCACATTTCCCTAGTTTTCCTCTTTCTGATGGAGTAATTGTGGATGGAATCAAATGTGATGAAGTAGTGGGAGAGTTTTCAAAATTGAGCCTTGAACCATGAGGCCATTGATAATTATTTGAAGGGATTTAGATGATTACAATGTGCAAAGATGACTTGATTGTGACCTCTTCAGCTATTTTGTTTTCTTGCTTGCATTGGAATTGTTAGGAGAGAGCTAATGTATTACAGAGTGGAATGTCAACTAAGTTGATGGACCTAAAAACGGGCCGGCACTGACTCATGCACTAGCCGGGCCTCGTCACTACGCACAAGACAACCCCTCGGCCTCGCGGCCAGGAGCGTCTATCAAAATCTCTGCCTTCCTAAACATTGCGTTTGTAATACGTTGTAGTCCAACTGATCCTAACCCAATATTACTCCTTAGAGGGAGTCCCTTTCACATAGCCAAATAGGCTCGAATCACATACACATGGGGTTCCTCCTACGGCTGAATGCCGTCAACCCTCTGCGACTCTCCTACACCTTGGGGATTGGCCCCTCGATGCGTCGCTCAACATTTAGACATTTCGCACAAAGGTCGCTCAAGGTACCAAATAAACGTGTCCAGGAATGTACCATTGTCCTTGCTTCTCTTTCCCCTTTAGGACCCGCATCTTCCTACAGCATAGGTACCTCACTGCCTCTCAACGTAGGTCATGTCCTTATAAACCAATTGCAATGCATGTCCAGGAGCTAATCACTGATACTTTTAAATTCTTTTCATGCTCTATGCATTTGGTGGATGTCTAGTGCTCAAACATTTAGCAAACAGTATTGTGCACAAGTGCAAAAACATTCTTTTAATGGTTTCCAACTACCGTTCGTGCTTCGTTGCATGGGCCTAGCACCGAGGTGATCCTCGTGCTACTAAGCTCTTAATTTTAATTATCATCCGTCCTAAATGCTATGCATAGAAATCAGCAACTTTCCCATCATCTCACACGGCATTTAGACATATTTCAACTCCTCTACTCTTCCCCGTTTAAATATTGCATCGTTGTATGGATTTATAGGGCATTTTCTCATCATTTTATGTGAAAAAACCGGAAAAAAAACACACTAGAACAAGAAGGTGGGGTTGAACTGAGGCAAATCCTCATGCTTCAGTCCCCACAAATATTCACAAACATTGCTCTTATTTATCCTTATTTTTCGAAACCCAAAATATATTTTTCCCCTATTTTTTAGGGTTTTTCCACCATTTTCTTGTATTTTCCTGCATTATTTAATTACTGAAAATTCAAAACAGGTTATGGGCTGTGGCCCTTAGTTCCTTCTTGCAGAAAAATGAAAGTTTAGTTGATGTTCCTATTTACTTTCCCATTTTTATGCCAAAAACCCTCATTTTCCCTTGTTTTTTCATGTTTTACGTGTTTTAATGTATTATTTTGAACCACAAAATGCATATTTTTCTGATTTTTTGATTATGACCAGCAAGAACTCATAGAAAACAGTAACATGAACAATTTTTATCCCACATGAACAATATTTCATCCATCAAAAACCATAAAAGCTCAAATTTCCTTTGAAAATTTTAAATTACCGCTTATTTGCGTGTTTGGGGTTTCATGTCCATGGCTGCAAATCTGGAAATCAGCAGCACTTCATGTCCATCACAATCACCAATCACCATTTCCAGCCCGTGGAGCAATCCGATCCATGCCGGACAAGCCTCCATCATTCTTTCTTCTTCCTTCTTCTTCCCACATGAACTTGCCTTTAGAAGAGAGAAAGGGAGGAGAGAGAAAGACTGAAATCAGAATTCTTCATAGAGACCACCATTTCTCGGGCGAGAGGCGGCGATAGAGTCCACAGACAGAGGGGAATGAAGCCTTATAATCCATTGGGGGGGTTGTTTGCAGCAGCCATGATGCCTCTCATCCATTCATGGCGAAAAAAATGGCACCCTCTGTTGATCACGTTTTTTCATTCCTCTTCATTCTCTCTCCATGTTTTTTGCTTCATAAGGTGCATAAAATTTTTGGGGGGGGGTCCAAACTCAAAAGGCATGCTCAAATTTGGCCTCCCAAGTGTCCACCTTTTCACATCTTGACCGTTTCCTTGGCCATTTCCCCGTCCGGACTCCGAATTGAGCTCTAAAAAATCCTGGGCGTCCGGCTTAGCATCCCGCATTGGCCAGTAACTCTTGCCAACCTGCACGACTATCTGAAAAATTATGAAAAATCAACAACTCGGGCGCCTTTAAAGCACTTTGACGCTTAAAATCGTCCTAGATCGAGCTGTCGCCTTTGACATTGAATATTTTTCCCTTGATATTCATAATTTTTAGCTATTTTTAAGCACTTCCCGTCACCTAAATTCCGCTCTCATAAGTATATAAGATATGGTCATCTCAATGAGTGCTTAAACTCTTCAAAAATTAAGAGTCCATTTTGTATCCAATTGTTGAAGTTTTGCACCAACATTGTTGGTTCCTCAGCTCTAGTTTTGGATGGAATCAATTGCTCAAAGGTGCTTGCATATGTGAGAAACTAGTTCTATGTTGTAGTTTCTACTATTATTGGAATTCTATCGTTTCATACCTTCTGCTTTTATGAAATTTCTTCTCTCTACCCTAATCATTCTCATAGACATAAGTGTTTCTCTTCATGTTCACTTCTACATCATACAAATCTCAAGATATTATTGTTTATCTCAAGTACTATAACAACTCCGAAATAATAATACGCAATTCGCATATGAATGCCCTCTTAGGTTAGGATAATTATTAGGGATAATATTTTTTGTTGAATTGGGCAAAAAAAATTTATTCCCTCCTTCCCCCAGCTGACTATCGAGCTAGGGCAAAGGGAGGGAAGGGTGGACACTAAGCTCCTTGTTGGAGCTTGAAGGGGGGAAGGCCCATGCACATCGACGCGTGAGGGAGGGAGGATCTTATCCCCTCCCCTATTTAAATCGGGGCTGTCAGAAAGCTCGAGGAAAGAGGCTAAGGTTGTAAGTCGTGAGGGGAGCCATTATACTATCAACATTTGATAGAGAGGGAGAAGCCAGTCGATGCTGCCATGGAGCCATTAGGCCCTGCTGCCGTAGAGAGAGGAGTGGATGCAATGCTGCAAGTCGTGATGCTGCAAACTGTCACTGTAAGCCAGGAGGTCGTCGCCATCTGCCACCAAGGTCGCCGCTGCAAGAATCACACCGCCGAGTCCCATCCCACTGCCTCCACCCCCACATGCTTCTTTTTAAGAAGATCTAGAAGCTTCTAAGGGGGGGGCTCTATAAGCCCCCTTTCCCCCCAAAAAAAAAAATTTGCCTCAAAAAGGGCCTTCATGTGACCCTTAAACCCTTCTTCCCACCCATTCAAAAATTCCCCTCATATGGACTATTAAAGCGCTTTCCCCCCATGCAAGAAGTTCTTCTTTAACCCTTTCATACCCTTTTCTTATTTCCCTCCCCTAAAAACCTTGTTTCGGGCTCCCTCCTAGCCCTAGTTCTTGTCGACTTGCTAAAACACCCCCTGCCTCAGAAATTCAAAGGCCTTCATGTGCTCTTGCATATAACACCCCCATACACAAAATTTCCTCCCTAAGGACCCTCGCATACCTTTGTTTTCCCCCTTACAAAAAGAAAAGAGGGTGTTAAGGGTCTTTTGACACCTTCTTTCCCCATACACAATCCCCTATATCCAAAGGTTTTTTTTTACACCTTCTATTTTTCCCTTTTCTTGTGAGTCTTTAAAAAAGGCCATTAAGCCTTTCCCGTGGCTTTAATGGGCCTTACTTGTGGAGGATTTTGAAACACCCCCTTCACAAGTTTTAATCCACTTTCGTGGTTTCTTCCATCCTCCACTAAAGTATCCCTTCAAAGAGCTTCTACGAAAGGAAGGAAAAGAAAACTCATAAAGGACGGTGGAATTCAAAGGGGAGTTTGAAAAGCCGCATCCAAGACGGAAAGGCTGCATTCCCGATGGCTCCTAAGAAAGCCCAAGGCGCAACCGCAGGAGGATCGTCTCCTAGCATCCACGTGGACATCTCACCACAAGTCCAGCTTGTTCTTCCTAATTTTTATTTTACATTGTTACAATTCAATTAGGCGCAGATGTTTTTTGGAAATAGGATGCATTTTTCGTCTTAAATGCTTTAGAAAAATTAGCTCACGACGGAGGAATTCCGCCATTAGTATTTTTAATAAAATGAACAAAATAAAGTGAGCAGAAGATTGATATGCCTTCCTAGCAAGTAGTTTTTGTGCATTTCAATGAACTGAACTTAGGTTATTGTCCATATTTACAAAACGGAATTAATAAACTCCGTTTAAGCATGGAAGTATAATTTGCATGTCGCATTATTAGGCCATATCTTCTTTGCAACAAGTCATCATGAAAACTGTTAAGAATCCATAGGAAAGTGCAAGGCATGAAATGATACTTAAGTTGAATAACTCTAGTCAATTGGTATAAATATCGTTTTTTCAATTGCATAATTATTAGAAAAGGCTACATGTTTTAGCATGAATCTTATTTGTAAGTTATAGGATGATTAATTGGAATTAGGCTATAACCTAACCCATGCTTGATCTTAAACCAGAAAGTTAGAATTTGAAAATCAACTTACGCATAGATAATAAGTCATGTGGTTATGGAAATGATAGCGTAATTATCTTCAAAAGTAGATAGGTTAAATTGGCATAAACCTAAACACCTAAACCCAGAGAGTACTCGTTTTAGAAAGAGTTAATTCAATTCCAAAGAAATCACTAGGATTTAATACGTGACCTAGTCGCACGTATTGCTAAAACTGAAACTCCTATACCCTAAATACTTGCCCACATTCACCGAATGTAGGGACAACAGAACATACTTGAGAAGTGATCTAATGGGTGAAATAGTCCCATAGTTTGATGTGACACTTGTGCAACAAGTGCAGAGTCGTATGATCTTGTGATTGGATCACAAGGGAATGGCCAATTCTCGGAATGAGGTTGGCAGATTCTTACGCAAGTTATCTTGCAAGAGGATGAATAATCGTCCTAATATAGTATCTTTTTGGGGTAAAGATAATTGCTTGGAAGCAAAGGATAAGCTAATAAATTCGAATAACATATGAACTTATGGTATTGATCAAGTCCGGTTAATAGGGTACGCCCTAACCCATGATATAGGGGATCTTGCCAAGTCGCAAGTAATCCCGGATCGAGTGCTGCATGCATTCGGAAAGAAGAATTCACTCCTTAGTGGTTGGCCAACAATAACGACCAATGGAAATGATTGTGCTTGTTACAGATTTAAGAGCACTGTTTTGCTTTGTTTGATCAAAGAATTAAAGGATAAATGGATATCTACTGCTTCAGGTTGAAGGCTTGAAGGGAGAGGCAGCTTTAGTTGCCCCGTACTGCTTGCCTAACCCTAACCAAGGGGGTTGTTAACCGCGCCTGGAAGGTGGACCAAACCCGCCGCGAGAGGTCTCTCTGTTGAGCAATACTTGGAGCACGAGGACGCTTGGGTGCCAGGGGTGCTCTGGCCGTAAATCCCTCGCCTTATGGGCCCTGTACAAGAGGCTAACGTGACTCGGGATTGGATCTTGAGGCCCGCATACTAGTTTACAGGAGGAATCTTGGGTTAGTGATCCCTGTGGATTGCTGGATAGCCTTCGGGTGGATTGTGGATAAGCCTACGGGCTAGACTTTCTGTATTTCCAAGATAAATATGATAACCTATTAACAAGAAACTTGTTTGACATTGTTTTTCTATATCGAGTGATATGATTACGTGAATGAATCAGTGCCTAACAGGTTAATTAAGGAAGTTGATTGATACATATCCAACTAAATGTGTTAGGTAATTAAATAACTAAAACAACCTGAGGAAAGTGCAGTGGATGTGGCCATAGGTCCGTCCTACGAATGGGTGGTCTCAGTTAGCCGAGAACTTTTCACAGTCGGAAGATCGTCAAAGAACACGAACAACAAAAGCGTTGACCTAGAGATATAATTGATCCCGATTTACACTATTTTAGGGGAACGGAATGGGACTATGCCTTATGGCAGAGAGGTTGAGCTTCGCATCCCTCTCATTTCCCATTCTCCTTGAACCAAGTGCAGTGTGAATCCGCTTCGGACCTGGCGTTTCTGCGTAAAGTAGTTCGCTTGGGCTCGACGCTAGTTGTCGTTAGGAAATGACCAATGGGGAAAACCCTAATTCAGGTCGGTTCTAAGTGAAAACGGCCGGAATACTTCCACTACGTGGCAGACACGGAGAGTCCTAGATCGCAAACCCCGTAACATTTCATGGGAGTGCCAGGTGAAGCTTTCTAGACATCCTTTCTGATGGACTACTAAGACGTGTCCTGAAGATAACAGGTGGACACATTACAGTTGGATATGAGAGTCAACCAACAACGGAATTGCTTTTATGAAATCTTAATAAGACGAAGTAAAGCAAATGTTGTTGTTCCAAACATTTCCTTACTTTCAATGCTGTCTTGCAGAACTATGAAGCATGGAATAGGTTCTTGGTATTTCGAGTCATATTTATGACTGTAATGCATTCCCCGCATTATCGACAAAGGGTTGAGATGATGAACATCCTAGAGCAAATCTATAATCCATCACCTTTATACATGAAACGAAGATAGAAGGGTGCCTCAGGAATCTACTATATAGCTGCCCACCGGTTTGCATACCTACAGACCAACCTAAAGAGGATCAAGTGGTTGGAAAACCTAAAAGTCGTGAAGCTGTTCATTTTTGTGGAGGCTCACGTAAATTCAACCTTACATATTCGAGGTCAAAGGGTTGAACTAAACTCATATGTATATGAGGAAGTGACTTGTGTAATCCCCGCCGACAAGGATTAAAGTATTGGGGCACCATGAGAAGAATGGGTTCCAAAGGAAAGGATACCTTGAACTTCCAATGACTTACCGATTCCTGAAGATCCATGACCCAAAACCATACTATTATATAGCTCCTGTAGATTAATGTAATACAACATTATTCTCCCCAAACTAAATGTAAATAGTTGGCTTATCATCCCAAGACATGTTGTATTCTGAAAGGGCTATGCCCATATAAATACAATAAGACTTCTTTTTATCAAATGTCTGTTGTGCATGAGAATTGATAAGAAGTTAAGTGGTTAGATTACTCGGTTTTGATAGTTGAAATGGAAATGAAATATAAATCAAAGCGTTTGATGAGTAATAATATTAAGAAATCTTTATCCAGGAACAACCCTAGGTACAGAATCCCAATTTGCCTCCTACATCAAGTACTGCTGTAATCTAGGAGAAGAAGTTTCTTCTCAAGTAGATTAAGCCACCTGAATTTGACAGGAGAGGCAGGTCCATTCAAGCAGATGCTGAAATTTGGATTGAATCCATGGAGGATTACTTCAAAGCAGCCGGCACCTGCCAACCAGGCTATGCTCGCTAAGCTGAAGCTCACCGATGAAGCCAGGCTTTGGTGGAAGCAATGGTGTAGGGATCAAGGGATCGCAGAAGGATCCGTTACCTGGGAGAAGCTAAAAAAAGCCATGCGGGGAAGATACTTACCACATGCATATCGCACACAGAAAATGAATAAGTTCTACAAGCTAAAACAGTTGGGACTCACTCTTGACGCATACTATTCTAAATTTGTCTCACTTCTTAAGTACGCGCTGCAGATGGACATGACACAGGAGGTGTCCAAATTTTGTGCCGGTTTAAATCCACCAGTAAATACCAGTCTCAAATCGATGCGCCCATCAAAACTTCAGGATGCACTCATTCGAGCTGCCCCTATAATTCAAGAGGTGCAGTCTAGACCAAGAGGTAACAAAAATTGGTCTTATAATGACCCGAAAGGAGGAGCATTCTAGCCTCCAATGAAGAGAGTTCAAGGTCAGAATGAGGGACAAAGAAAGAAATCAAGGACTAATAACGTCAACAACTTTGTTCCTACTCATAGCAATGGCCGAAACCTCCATTGTTTCCACTGCAACGAGCCTGGTCATTTCAAGAGGCAATGTCCCAAGCTTGGAGGAGGACATCGCCAAGCACCTTTCCAAGGAACGAGCCGTGGTCAAGGAGCCGCTACCTGAGGCAGAGGAAGAACTGCATGCATTGCCAATAGGCAATTGTGAGAAGAAGAAGAAGATCCGACCATGGAAGCAGAGTTTGAAAGAGCGACAGTCCATGCCGCTCTTCACAAGAAACGGACGAATCGCCAGTTTTCGGTGATTCAGACACCGTCAGACTATCAAGGTAAAAGTTTCAAGACCTTGATTGATTGTGGCAACACACATTCCTTTATCTCACCAGCTTGTGCAAAAAGACTAGGAATAGCCACAATAGAAGCACCTATTTGCTTGTGGAATTGGCAAATGGTCGTGAAGTTACTTGTACCAGGCAAAGTGCTAAGGTGGAATTCTTTCTGGGAGGAAAGACGACTTTGGTCAAATTCAAAGTCATGAATTTAGGTATCCATGAGTGTCTACTCGGAATGGATTGGCTTAAGCCTAATGATGCCCACATTCATTGTGGAAACGGCCAATTTTCCTTTCGAAACTCTGAAGGGAATTTGGTCACAACTCAAGGTGAGGCTGGAGTGCCAAAAATCCAACTGGCCAAAGCGCGGATCATAAAAGGAGTTAGAAAAGGACTACCTGTCTACTTGATTAAGCTCAACAAGTTAGATCAGAAGTAGAAATCTAGTGAAGGACCTTCTTGGCTAAAGGAATATGAGGACGTATTCCGTGAAGAGTTGACAAAACTCCCACCTCAAAGAGAAGTGGATCATGAGATTAGGTTAGTACCAAGAGTTGCACCAATTGCAAAGAGACCTTATAGGATGTTGAGGGCTGAAATGATGAACGGGTTGCCTCTTACCCATCCAACCTCCAATCCTCACTAAGAGAACTAAAGAGGGGCACCACCTAGCCAAAGGGAGGATGGGCTAGGACATCCCTTTTCTCCAAGAGAATCAAGAGAACCAAGACACAAATTTACAAGAGAGAATATATGTACTAGACACCATATTGGAATATAAGAGAGAGAGATGAGAGGAGAGGGAGACAAGAGGAGAAGAGGTAGAGGAAGCTTGCCATTATGCTACATGGAATGAGAAGATGAGAAGAGAGGGAGATAATAGGAGAAGAGATAGAGGAAGTTTGCCATTATACTACATAATAAAATAACTTACTCATACCTTACCTCAAATAGATGAGGGTATTCTAGAGTGCTCTCATGTGCTTGTCCTTGTCCTCCCTCTCTTCATTCTCCATGGGCTCTTTATATAGCCTCCATGAGGGATTAGATTAAGCTAATCTTCTTGATTAACATAATCCTAGATGATGTATGGCATCTTTGAAAATATGGAGAGTAGTGGATGGGACAAGTCCCCACCTTGGTCATCATGCAAGAAGCCAAGGGTAGTGGTAGACAAAATAGAGAAATGGAGCTAGATTACAAGAAGTGGGTGTCCAAAGCACATTATTATAATATATTTACAAGAAGGATAGAGTGGAAAGTTGGTGTGGTGAAAGAGAGAAGAAAATTGCATGTAGCTAGCAGTCTGCGCCTTCATAACTTCAAATCCGTGAGGAATTTGAAAAAAGTTTCTTCTGCAACTTTGTAGACCAAGTCAAAACCGATCAGGTATCGTGGAAATTTTCTTGAAATTCGCTTTTTCTTGATAGTTATTGAGATTATAAAAAACAGCTTCCAAAAGTTCCTTTGACTTTAGTCCCCCATATGTATATAAATACATATAAGCATGTGACAAAAGGGGTCCATGCTTGTAAGCTTTTATGCAAGATCCAAATGACACCATGATGTGGATATTTACTTGTGTGCTAGGGTGAGGTTTCCTCTAATGATGGTGATAGATTCCAAATCTTAGTGATGCAGACGGAGCCCATGTGTAGTTGGAGGCTAGTCCTTTGAAAAATCTATGCACTCACTCAACTCCTAGGTGTAATCCATTTTCATCTTTACTAAGATAACCATTCCTTTTACCCTTTACATTGACATTCCTCGTAAGAACTTGTTCCCCCATTTGCTAGAGTTATCATAATCGAGAAGCAATGTAGCATATCTAGTGCTTGAAGAGTAAACCCAAACTGATATGGTAAGCTCTTGATAGGGGCTTTGGCCAAATTTTGTGGTAATAATCCGGGTTGCAAAAAACCCGGATCAATGTCTATATCAGAAGTAATTCAGTTGAAGGAACAACTCAAGTAACTGCTAGATCAGGGCTACATCTGTCCTAGCAGTTCACCATGGGAAGCTCCAGTACTATTCTAGAAAAAGAAAGATGGAACACTTCGACTATGTATTGAATACTGAGGGTTGAATCAATCGACTGTCACAAACAAGTACCCTATTCCTAGAATAGATGAGCTTCTTGATCGTCTTCAGGGTGCAAAGATTTTCTCCAAGATTGATCTCAGGTTGGGTTACTATCAGATAAGGATCAAGGAAGAAGATATCCCAAAGATGGCCTTCAATACAAGATATGGACACTTTGAGTTCCTAGTTATGTCATTCGGGCTTACGAATGCACTTGACACCTTTAACAGGTTAATGCAGGATATTTTTAGGCCATATCTTGATGACTTCGCGCTCGTCTTCTTCGAGGACACTTTAGTCTATTCTAAGCAGGAAGAAGATCATGAACCCCAACTTCGAATTGTCCTTGAGACAATGAAGTCACATAAGCTGTATGCTAAAATGAAGAAGTGTACATTCTTCAAGCGTCAGATTGAATATCTGGGATTCATTGTATTAGTGGAAGAAATCTCAGTGGACCCAACCAAGGTCAGAGATGTGCTAGAATTTTCAATACCAAAAACTATCAAAGAAATACGCAGCTTTCTTGGATTGACATGATGGTATAGGGTTTTCATCAAAAACTATGCTCTGATTGCAGCACCTCTGACGGACTTACCGAAGAAGCAAACATCCATTGCATGGTCAACTCCCGAACAAACTAGCTTCGACAGATTGAAGCAAAGTTTGGTATCAACCCCTATCCTAAAACTTTCAGACCTCAATAAGGAGTTCGAGGTAGTAACTGATGCTAGCACACTTACTTTGGGATGTGTGCTCATGCAAGAAGGTCATCCTACAGCATACTCTTCAAGGAAGTTGAAGAGTCATGAGAAGAATTATGCTACCCATAATATGGAATTGTTAGCTCTCATCCATGCTCTAAAGCTTTGGAGACACTACCTGTTGGGTAACAAGTTTACTCTAGTGACTGATCATAAGAGTCTCGAATGGATCTTTACCCAGAACGAGCTCAACATGAGGCAACATCGATGGATTGAAGTGCTGGAGGAATATGACTTTGAGATCAAGTACCGACCAAGAAAAGAGAATGTAGTTGCTGATGCACTCAGTCTCGCAAGGCATTCCTTAATTCTCTAATCTTGCAAAATCCATCAACAGTTAGATCTCTAGCCACAAAGGTATCCATGCCAAGCAATCCAATACTTGAGTTAGCTAGAGAGGAAGCATGCCATGATCCAGCCTACCAAACGATGCTAAGGGAGATCTCTATCAAGGATCAGGATCAAAAGTTGCGGGCAAAGTATCATGAATTCTCTATCAATAGTGGACTTGTGTACTATAGAACAAGAGTATGTATACTAGCAAGTCAGTCACTTAAGCAGAAGATCTTGTGGGAAGCTCATGATTCCCCTTTCTCAGGACATCCTGGCTATGCCAAGACCCTCAATGCAGTTAGGAAGACCTACCATTGGGAGAGGCTTAAAGGTGACGTTCTCAAATATGTCACCGAGTGTTTGTCTTGTCAATGTATCAAAGCCGAACATGTCAAAATGCTAGGGAAGTTACAATCACTTGACATTCCCCAAATGAAATGGGAATTCATCAGTATGGATTTTGTTGTTGGCCTACCCCAAGTTCAGGGAGGATACAACTCCATCATGGTTGTGGTTGACATGCTTACTAAGGTTGCACACCTTATTCTAGTGAAGACAAACTATAAAGCCTGAGACATTGCAAGATTGTTTATCAAGGAGATATTCAAGCTACATGGGTTACCCAGAAGAATCATTAGTGATCGTGATTCTCTCTTCACATCACACTTCTGGAGAGCTATCTTTGAAGCCATTGGGACTCAACTCTATTTTAGCACCGTCTACCATCCCCAAATGGATGGCCAAACAGAGTGAGTCAATCAAGTCATCGAGGATATGCTTAGGGCATACTGCTGTCGTGAAGCAAAAAGGTGGATTCAATACTTACCTTTGGTTGAATTTGCCTACAATGCTTCTTACCAACAAAGCATTTAGATGACCCCTTTCCAAGAATTGTATGGTCATGACTGTCGAAGTCCCCTAAACTTCTCAAATCCAACCTTGAGGGTTGAAGCTTCAAGGAAGATGTTGGAAGAGATGGATGACCAAATAAAGTCAATAAGACATGATATCCAAGCCGTCAAGGATAGACAGAAGGCATATGCGGATTTGAAGCATCAAGATAGAGTCTTCGAAGAAGGAGACATGGTCTTCATTCAGGTACACCCAAAGAAGAGTTCCCTATCCTTAGGAGATTGGAAAAAGCTAAGTCCAAGGTATTGTGGACCGTACAAAATCCTCAAGTGCCTAGGACCTAATGCTTATAGACTGCAACTTCCTGAGAACCTAAAGGTTCATAATGTATTCCATATCAGTCTATTGAAGAAGTATGTACCTAATCCTAACCATGTACTTGATGACCAACAAGTTGTAATGCCTAATCAAGGAGTCCTTGAACTAAGGCCTGACACGATCTTAGATGTTAGGGAAAGACAACCGAGATCTAGAATCTTGAGAGAATGCCTCATCCAATGGAAAGATTATCCCGAGGAGGATGCCACTTGGATAAATAAAAACTCTCTCAACCATCAATATCCCCAACTTATCTCGAGATGAGGACATCTCGATTCCTCCAAGGGCGAGAGAATGTAACAACTTCGAAATAATAATATGCAATTCGCATATGAATACCCTCTTAGGTTAGGATAATTATTAGGGATAATATTTCTTGTTGAATTGGGAAAATTTGTTTTATTCCCTCCTTCCCCCAGACAACTGTCCAGCTAGGGGAGAGGGAGGGAAGGGTGGACACTAAGCTCCTTGTTGGAGCTTGAAAGGGGGGAGACCCATGCACATCGACGTGTGGGGGAGGGAGGATCTTATCCCCTCCCCTATTTAAATCGGGGCTATCAAAAAGCTCGAGGAAAGAGGCTAAGGTTGTAAGTCGTGAGGAGAGCCATTATACTGTCAACATCTGTCAGAGAGGGAGAAGCCAGTCGATGCTGTTGTGGAGCCATTAGACCCCGCTGCCGTAGAGAGAGAAGTGGACGCAACACTACAAGTCGTGACGCTGTGAACTATCGACGTAAGCCAGGAGATCGCCATCATCTGCCACCAAGGTCGCCGCCGCAGGAATCATGCCACCGAGTCCCATCTGTTGACTGCCTCCACCCCCACGTGCTTCTTTTTAAGAAGCTCTAGAAGCTTCTAAGGGGGGGGCTCTATAAGCACCCTTTCCCCCCCAAAAGAAATTTTTGCCTCAAAAAGGGCCTTCATGTGACCCTTAAACTCTTCTTCCCACCCTCTCAAAAATTCCCCTCATATGGACTATTAAACCCCTTTCCCCCCATGCAAGAAGTTCTTCTTTAACCCTTTCATACCCTTTTCTTATTTCCCTTCCCCAAAAACCTTCTTTCGGGCTCCCTCCTAGCCCTAGTTCTTGTGGACTTGCTAAAACACCCCTTGCCCCAGGAAATCCAAAAGGCCTTCATGTGCTCTTGCATAAAACGCCCCGATACACAAAATTTCCTCCCTAAGGGCCCTTGCATACCTTTGTTTTCCCCCTTACAAAAAGAAAAGAGGGTGTTAAGGGTCTTTTGACATCTTCTTTCCCCATACACAATCCCCTATATCCAAAGGGTTTTTTTAACACCTTCTATTTTCCCCTTTTCTTGTGAGTCTTTAAAAAAGGACATTAAGCCTTTCCGCTGGCTTTAATGGGCCTTACTTGTGGAGGATTTTGAAACACCCCCTTCCCGGGTTTTAATCCCTTTTCGTGGTTTCTCCCCTCCTCCACTGAAGTATCCCTTCAAAGAGCTTCTGTGAAAGAAAGGAAAAGAAAACTCATAAAGGACGGTGGAATTCAAAAGGGAGTTTGCAAAGCTGCATCCAAGACGGAAAGGCTGCATTCCCGATGGCTCCTAAGAAAGCCCAAGGTGCAACCGCAGGAGGATCGTCTCCTAGCATCCACGTAGACATCTCACCACAAGTCTAGGTTTTTCTTCCTAATTTTTATTTTACATCATTATAATTCAATTGGGCATACATGATTTTTTGAAATAGGATGCATTTTTCATCTTAAATGCTTTAGAAAAATTAGCTCACGAGACGAAGGAATTCAATCATTATTATTTTTAATAAAATGAACAAAATAAAGTGGGCAGAAGATTGATATGCATTCCTAGCAAGTAGTTTTTGTGCATTTCAATGAACTGAACTTAGGTTATTGTCCATATTTACAAAACAGAATTAATGTACTCCGTTTAAGCATGGAAGTATAAATTGCATGTCGCATTATTAGGCCATATCTTCTTCGCAACGAGTCATCATGGAAAGTGTTAAGAATCCATAGGAAAGTGCAAGGCATGAAATGATTCTTAAGTCGAATAACTCTAGTCAATTGGTATAAATATCATTTTTTCAACTGCATAATTATTAGAAAAGCCTGTATGTTTTAGCATGAATCTTGTTCGTAAGTTATAGAATGATTAATTGGAATTAGGCTATAACCTAACCCATGCTTGATCTTAAACCGGAAAGTTAGAATTTGAAAATCAACTTACGCATAGATAATAAGTCATGTGGTTATGGAAATGATAGCGTAATTATCTTCAAAAGTAGATAGGTTAAATTGGCATAAACCTAAACACCTAAACCTGCAGAGTACTCATTTTAGAAAGAGTTAATTCAATTCCAAAGAAATCACTAGGATTTAATACATGTCCTAGTCGCACATATTGCTAAAACTGAAACTCCTATACCCTAAATACTTGCCCACATTCGCCGAATGTAGGGACAATGGAAGATACTTGAGAAGTGATCTAGGGTTTGTCCCTAAGAATCTTTCGATAAAAAGATGGAACTTGGGACCCTAGGACTGACAATGCCAGCCTAATGTAATCAGGAAGAGATTGTTTCGTGACTCCATTTGATGGGTAGAATAGTTCCATAGTTCGATGCGATACTTGTGCAACAAGTGCAGAGTCATATGATCTTATAATTGGATCACAAGGTAATGGCCGATTCTCGGAATGAGGTTGGCAGATTCTTACACAAGTTATCTTGCAAGAGGATGAATAATCGTCCTAATATAGTATCTTTCTGGGGTAAAGATAATTGCTTGGAAGCAAAGGAGAAGCCAATAAATTGGAGCAACATATGAACTTAAGGTATTGATCAAGTCAAGTTAATAGGGTATGTCCTAACCTAGGATATAAGGGATCTTGCCAATTCGCAAATAATCTCGGATCGAGTGCTGCATGCATTGGGAAAGAAGGATTCACTCCTTAGTAGTTGGCCAACAATAACGACCAATGGAAATGATTGTGCTTGTTACAGATTTAAGAGCACTGTTTTGCTTTGTTTGATCAAAGAATTAAAGAATAAATGGATATCTAATACTTCAGATTGCAGGCCTGAAGGGAGAGGCAGCTTCAGTTACCCCCAACTGCCTGCTTGACCCTAACCAAGGGGGTTATTAACCGTGCGGGGAAGGTGGACCGAACCCGCCGCGAGAGGTCTCTCCGTTGAGCGCTACTTGGAGCACGAGGACGCTTGGGGGCCAAGGGAGGCTCTGTCGTAAATCCCTCGCCTTCTGCGCCCTGCACAAGAGGCTAACGTGACTCGGGATTGGATCTCGAGGCCCGCATACTAGTCTACGGGTGGAATCTTGGATTATGATCCCTGTGGATTGTTGGATAGCCTTTGGGCGGATTGTGGATAAGCCTACGGGCTAGACTTTATGTATTTCCAAGATAAATATGATAACCTATTAACAAGGAACTTGTTTTGACATTGTTTTTCTATGTCGAGTGATATGATTACGTGAATGAATCAGTGCCTAACAGGTTAATTAAGGAAGCTGATTGATACATGTCCAACTAAATGTGTTAGGTAATTAAATAACTAAAACAACTTGAGGAAAGTGCAGTGGATGTGGCCATAGGTCTGTCCTATGGATGGGTGGTCTCGGTTGGTCGAGAACTTTTCTCAAATCACGATAGATAGTTAGAAGATCGTCAAAGAACACAAACAAGAAAAGCGTTGACCTAGAGATATAATTGATCCCGATTTACGATGTTTTAGGGGAATGGAATGGGAATATGTCTTATGGCAGAGAGGTTGAGCTTCGCATCCCTCTCATTTCCCATTCTCCTTGAACCAACTGCAGCGTGAATCCGCTTCGGACCTGGCGTTTCTGCGTAAAGTAGTTTGCTTGGGTTCGACGCTAGTTGCCGTTAGGAAATGACCAATAGGGAAAACCCTAATTTAGGTCGGTCCTAAGTGGAAACGGCCGGAATACTTCCGCTATGTGGCAAACACGGAGAGTTCTACATCGCAAACCCCGTAACATTCCATGGGAGTGCCAACTGAAGCTTTCTAGACATCCTTTCCGATGGACTACTAAGACGTGTCCTGAAGATAACAAGTGGACACGTTACAAGTACAAGTAGCAATACAAAATTAAAAGGTTTTAATTACATCATGAATTGTTCATTGAAACTCGTCTACTCCAAGCAATCATCATATAGATGTGTCTCAAAGATCTTGATCTAAGATATGAATTACATTTCAAATTTGCACACTATATGTGAGAGGAATACATGTAGTCTTTTCTTTTCCTTGTTTACATGAAGGATTTTTCTTTATCAAGGGAAATAGGAACATGTCCTTACACAACTCAGACAACTTCTTCAAGTGCGTACTTTACATTATCATAGTCCACAAGACATCACACTTTAAAAATGCAAATATTTCCTATCCTATAAGTTCCTTTGAATTATGAAAATGGGATGTTTACATTGAAACTTAATAAAGCCAGCACCTTCATAATAAAGTAGCCACAATAGAGGATGTTGTAAGCTACTACTACATTCATAAATACAATTCTCCACTTTCCTTTTTTCCTCTCAAGACATGCCCCCTATTTTCCCAAAGTTATTATCAAAAGTACATAGTTCACATTGATTCTATAGCCAATACACATGTTGCCATTCACCAAGAAAAGAAGAAACACTTCCATTGTAAAAACTAAGAGACCCCCATGATTTTTAGTTTATAGATAGATGGGCAAATATTTAGTTGATCAAAGGTGAAGAGTTTAGAAAATTGGGTGAATGTTGTGAGAAAGCATAAATTTTTGGCAAATTTCAAGCCAATTTATGTAAATTTTTGGATACATGTCTACTTTTTGAGCTTTCAAGTCCAAAAATTTAGTCCAATGACCAATAAAACCTCTAAAATATAGCTTTTGGACAAAAATTTGTCCCTAAATTTTACCTTGAACTCTTTTCAATCATAAAAATTGGTCAGTACTGTCAATAGTAAATATTCTATAATAACTAGCCAATCACAATGGGTATCCCATGCAACCAAATGGCTAGCTTCCATTCTCACATGTTCACTTGAGCTCTTTCCATAGAACACATAAGCAAACCTCTAAAAAGACACAGTGAATGTTTGCACTATTAGTGTTGCAGTTGACAATAGCTCAAACTCGCATGTATACGCCAGCTCCAATACTAGTAACAATAATCACCTACTCCAATCAACTCTTACATATTGGCCTTGTCTCCTAGTACAATGGTTATCTCAGGGTGGTAGTTAGCAATGCCAAGATGACTGTGATGAGTGTTTTCAAAAATAGAAGAGAAGAGCCTCCACAAAACACATCACCATCTTCCAAGTCAATACTTAGGCACAACCTCTCCTCCCACATGATATTCCTAGTAGGTTTCTCACATTATCTTCCTCACCAATTCCCCTCCTACCTTTTCATTGCCCCCCTTTGGGCTTTATCTCCCAATATAGCAACTCCCCGTCAAGAATTAAATTTCTCTCTTCATATTGCAAATCACACCCTTCTAATCATAATGATCTCTTGATGAAGAAACACCCCCAACCATAGGTCAACTCTCCTTACTCCCTCTATAGCACTTGTAAATCAAGTTAGTATCCCCTCAAAAGCATGGTGCCTTCCCTTGTTTACAAAAAAATCACTTTTTAATTATCTTTTTCAAAGCTAATGCTTGTTACCATCATTCCCCAATCATTAATAATGATTTTTAGCTTATCCTCTTTGTCACACCTTGAGTTTATGTTTGAACTAGTTCAATGTCTTATTCAAGAGACTAGTTCACACTCGTAGCTTCAATCTTTATATTGATTGTTTCATAACTCTTGACCATGTACTGAGGTAAACCTCTTGGCATATTTTTATTATTTTTCCAACATGCAAAAAGTATAACATGAAGGAAATATTTACACGCTATAACGCACAACAAACAAAAACACACTACTAAAATGACACTAACTTTGGTATCACTAAACACATGATGTAGTTGTTTTGCAGCCATCCTCTAAGATTTTTTGAGAGTGCACATGTAACATCATGGCATCCACCCCCTCTAAACCCAGATATCCCTTGGATGTGCCACACTATAAATCCCACCTAGATCAAATACCCATATGTTCTTTACACAACAGAGCATTTGTATAATCATTCTTCAACCAAGATCATAAATCCAAATCATAAGAATCCTTAGAAATACATTGCAATCCTGAACATTCCCATCTTGGTGATAAGGCAATGATAGCTCATGACATCAAACTATCATCATGTAACCCTCTATAACCAAATCCACAAGCTTGTTAGGCCCTCTAGGATCAAATGATAATTCAAAATCCCATTACAACATCTTGTATCATATAGCTTTCCCTAGATAAACCATGTCCATTTTTTCCCCATCATCTTGCACATTAAATCATATGACCTCAATATCAAGTACCCACAAGGAAAACACTCCATGATATATTTCTCTTTATTTGGTGCTAAAACATGACTTGCAACTGCATCCTCTTTAGCTTATATGGTTGAATCAACCGTTGTAAAGTTCTACATTTCTCTTCGTGTGAACTAACCCTTTCAATGGATAATTTTGATAAATGCCTACGATAATGCAAATTTTTTTATTATTCCCCTCCCCAACCGACGATTGTGCTAGAAGGGGAGGGGAATAGAAAGGTCGCAAAAGCATCTCGGTGGGTGCTCTCAGGGATGCCAGATGCATGCCATCGACACGTATGAGGTGTATGAGGGGGGGGAGGATCTTATCCCCTCCCCTATATAAGTTGGGGGGCGGGGGGAAGGGGGGGGGGCGCGCACGGCTGAAGGAGGGGGAGAATACTAGAGTTGGAGAGGACGACGCTGCCGCCATATCACCATGCCATACCGTTGGTAAGAGAAGGGAGGGATGGTTGAACGCTGCCAGTCCTTCTAGCGCGGCCGCCTGCAGCCCGTCGACCTCATTCGTCACATAGAAGCGCCGCCAGTCCCTCACCAACACGGCGTTGAAACGCCCTCCTGCCATGTATGAAGCATAGAAGCTTCTGAAGAGAAGCTTCTTAAGGGGGCTAGTTAAGCCCCCTTTCACCCCCTTAAGCCCCCTTTCATCTCCCCCGCCCCCCCCCCAAAAGGTTTTAATCCCCTTAAGGCCCTTTAAATCCCTTGTGGTGCCTTCCAAAAACCTTATGATTACCCCCCCCCCCAAAGGTTTTTTAACCCCTATAAGCTCTTTCCATGGTATCTTGAAACCCCCCTCCTAGTGTTCTTAATTTTCCTTTAGCCCTTACGTTTCGTTTCAGAATCATCATCCCCCCCCCCCCCCCCCCCCCCCCCCGTTCTTTAACCACTTATAACCCTTTTCTTTGGGTTTTACAAGACCTTTTTTCCCCCAAATCTAAATCTTATTACGCGTGAATAGGGCTTTGGGTTAATTCTTTTTCTTTAGATTAAGGCAAATTTTTTTACTCCCTCTTTCCCCCAGTCGACTGTCGAGCTGGGGGAGAGGGAGGGAAGCATGGGACACCAAGCTCCTTGGTGGAGCTTGGAACAAGGAGGATCCATGCGAATGGACATGTTTGAGGGGGAGGATTCCCTCCCCTCCCCTATAAAATTGAGGGAGGGCCGCAGGCTACAGGGAAGGAGGAGGAAGGACAGGAGATGAAGAAAACGCTGCCCTGCAATCTGTGGAAGGAGGGAGGGATAAGCCACCTCGTCGCCATTCTGCCTAGACAAGGGTTTCCCTCTCAGCACCACTGCCTGCAGACTACCCCCCCCCCCCCCCCGTTGTCGACGTCTCCATTTCCTGCCACCTAGGAAGTGCCAACCGCCGCCTTGAAGTGACTCCCCTTCCCTCCACGTGGCTTTGAGCCCACAGAAGCTTCTCATAAGCTTCTTGAAACGCTTCTAAGGGGGGGCTCCTCTAAGCCCCCCTTCCCGTGGAGGTCCTTAAAGCCTTCTACCCCCTTGTGTTGGCCTTCAAATTTTCCCCCCTCCCAATTTTATCCCCTTTTACCCTTTCACCCCCCCCCCCCCTCGGTTTTTAAACCCTTAACCCCTTCCTGTGGAGCCACTAAACCCCACCCCGTGTTTAAGCCACCTTAGCCCCCACTCCCCTTGGCCTCAAAAACCACTAATCCCCCCCCCCCCCCCCCTCTCCGTGCTTTATAAGCCTTAAGGCCTTTCTCCCTTAAGCCCCTTCCCTTGGATGGAGCCCCCCAAAGAACTAAGGCTTGAAAAGTCTTATAAAGCCTTAACCCCCATGTTTAACTTATTACCCCCTTCTTGTGCTTTTTACCCCCTTTCACCCTTCCCCTTTCCCCTTCATTTGGAACTTACCCCCCGTGTGTCTAGAAATCCCTTCAAGATCCCCTTTTTTATACCCTTTCAAGGCCCTTCATATGTTTGCGAAACCACACTCACACACTCCCTTTTTACCGTGTATATACCCTTATAGGGTCTTTTTAGGCTTTGTAAACCTTTCCCTCCCGAAGAGGCTAAGACCTTAAAGGTCTTATTACCCCCTTCTCGTGGTCAATCCCTTAACGACTCCTTGCCTCAAAAGAGAGAAAAAGAGTATTGAAGCAACGGTGGAATTCCGAAAAGGAGTGTAAAGCTGCCTTCACGTTCGAAGGATTACAACTGCGATGCCGTCTAAGAAAGTCCAAGAAGTAGCTGCGGGAGGGTCATCTCCCGGTATCCATGTGGATATCTCATCCCAAAACCAGGTTTTTCCTTCTTGGTTTTATATCGGTTTTAATTCAATCATGCAAGATGAATTGTTAGGGATAAGATATATTTTGTCCTAGTTATTTACGATGAAGGAATTTAGTTTAATTGAACATGCAAAATGGATAAAGTATAAAACATAGTTTTCCTTCAAATAGCATTATGCATTGAAACGAATTACGAGCAAGATTATCTACCCACTATAGTAGTATATTTCGGTTAAATCTTGAAGGTATAAAAACTGCATCTTGCACCATTAACCCCTATTCTTTTTTCAACGAATCATCATAGAAGGTGCAAATTCATGAAAGGTTTCTTACGATGCTTAAACTCTAGGAAGTTATCATTACTAACTGCATAACTTAGCAAGGGAAAGATTGCTTATTTAGCATGAGTTTGTTCGCAAAGAAAAGGGAAGATTAGTTGGATTTAACCTAACCTCAAATCGATGAAGTATAAGATTGAAAAGTCAATTGACACGTAGATAACAAATCATACGGAAGTAATCTCGAAATTACCCTCTAGAGTTAACCAAATTAAAAATGCTACGAAATATTCGTTGGGAATGAAGTAAAATTCCAAGAAACGTCTATACCTTAAATACCTGTCCACATTCCCTGAATATAGGGTCAGTAAATTTTAACCAAAAAATAAGAACTAGGGTTTATCCCTGAGAAAATAATAAAGTTAGGAAATCCTAGGTCCGACAAACGTCAACTCAAAGAAACTGAATACAGATTGTTCCGTAACTCCATTACCGTATAGTACAATGCATGACTTGCGCTACAAGTACGAAGTCATATGGTCTTGTGATTGATTCACAAGAGGAAATGTTAAATACCCTCAACAAGGATGGCGGATCCTTACGCAAGTTATCTTGAAAAAGGATGTATTCTTTGATATCCTTCTAAGTAAGGAAGGTTAAAATCCGAAAACTAAAGTATCCAATGAATTTTAGGGTTGACCAAATCGGGTTAATAGGGTACGCCCTAACCCAGAATACAAAGGATCTTGCCAAGTTGCAAGGCACCCCAGGTCAAGTGCTAGATGCATTCAAAAGGAAGGATTCCATCCTTAGCAGTTTACCAACAACAAGATCGATTAATGGAAATGTTTATGCTTGCTAGAGATTTTAGAGCACTGTTTGATTTATGAATTACAAATTAAATGAATATCTATACTTCAGGTTGAAGGCATGAAGGGAGAGGCAGCTTCAGTTACCCCCGACTGCCTACCTGACCCTAACCAAGGGGGTTGTTGACCGCGCCAAGAACGTGGACCGAACCCGCCGCGAGAGGTCTCTCCATTGAGCACTACTTGGAGCAGGAGGACGCTTGGGTGCCAAGGGGGGCTCTGGCCATGAATACCTCGCCTTCGGGGTCCTGCACAAGAGGCTAACGTGACTCGAGATTGGATCTCAAGGCCCACATATTAGTCTATGGGCGGAATCTTGGAATAGTGATCCCTGTGGATTACTTGATAGCCTTCGGGCGGATTATGGACAAGTCTACGGGCAGAACTCCTTGTATTTCAAAGATAAATATGATGATATGTTAACTAAAGAACTTGTTTGATATTGTTTTTCTATGTCACGTCATAAGATTACGTGAAGGAACTAGTGCTTAACGGTTTAATTAAAGAAGCTGATTGTTACATGTCCAACTAACGTGTTAGATAATTACCTAACTAAAACAAACCGAGGAAAGTGCGAATGATGGGCCATGGCTCCGTCCTATGGTTGGGTGGTCCCGGTCGGCCGGAAACTTTTCTCAAATCTCGAAGAACAGTGGGATGATCGTCAAAGGACACAAACAACAAAAGCGTTGACCTAGAGTTATGTCTTAACCGATTTTACGATGTTTTAGGGGAACAGAATGGGACTATGCCTTATGGCAGAGAGGTTGAGCTTTGCATCCCTCTCGTTTTCCATTCTCCTTGAACCAAGTGCAGCATAAATCCGCTTCAGACCTGGCGTTTCTGCATAAAGTAGTTCGCTTGGGTCCGACGCTAGTTGCTATTAGGAAATGACCAATCAGGAAAACCCTAATTTCGGTCGATCGTAAGTGGGAACGGCCAGAATACTTCTGCTACGTGGCAGACGCGGAAAGCCCTAGATCGCAAACCCCGTAACATTCCATGGGAGTGCCGGGTGGAGCTTTCTAGACATCCTTTCCGATGGACTACTAAGATGTGTCCTGGATGATACTAGTGGACACGTTACAGTTGGTATCAGAGCTTTCTATGAAATCTCAATGAAATGAAGTAAAGAAATTGTTGTTGTCCAAACATTTCCTTACTTTCGATGCTGTCTTGCAGAATTACGAAGTGTGGAACAAGTTTTTGGTATTTCGAGTCATGTTTATGACTGCAATGCATTCTCGCTTTATAGACAAAGAATTGGGATGATGAACATCCTGGAGTAGATCTATAATCCATCACCTTTGTACATGGAATAAAGATGGACAAGTGCTTCAGGAATCTAATATATAGCCGCCCACCAATTTTCCTATCTACAGACCAACCTAAAAAGGATCAAGTGGTTGAAAGACCTGAAAGTCGTGAAGCTATTCGTTTTTGTGGAAGCTCATGTAAATTCGACTTTACATATTCGAGGTCGGATGGTTGAGATGAACTCATATGTATATGAGGAAGTAACTCGTGTAATCCCCGCCGACAGGATTAAAGTGTTGGGCCGCCATGAGAAGTATGGATTCCAACGGAAAGGATATCCTGAACTTCCAATGACTTATCGATTCCTGAATATCCATGACCCAAAACCCTGCTATTACACAGTTCCTGTAGATAAATGCAATATAACATTGTTCTTCCCAAACTAAATGTAAAAATAGGCTTATCATCGCATGAGACGTTGTATTCGAAAGGGCTATGCCCATATAAATACAAATAAAGACTTCTTTTATCAATGTCTGGCTGTGCATAAGAGTTGATTAAAAGTTAAGTAGCTACATTGTTTACGAGATAGCTAAATTAAAGATGTAATATAAGCTAATATCGAATATCGTATAATAACGTTAAGAAAACCTTTACCCAAGCACAACCCCAGGTACAGGTTCTGAATTCACCTCCTACATCAAGTCCTGCGATAATCCAGGAGAAAAAGTTTCTTCTTAAGCAGATTAACCCTCCCGAGTTTGATGGGAGAGGTAGATTCGTCCAAGCTGATGCTGAAATTTGGATTGAATCCATGGAGGATTACTTCGAAGCAGTCAGTACTGCACCAGCCAATCACGCTATGCTCGCCAAGTTAAAACTCACCGGTGAAGCTAGACTTTGGTGGAAGCAATGGTGCAGGGATCAAGGGATTGCAGAGGGATCCGTTACCTGGGAGAAGCTGAAGAAAGCCGTGCAGGGAAGATACTTACCACCTACATATCGCACGTAAAAAATGAACGAGTTCTACGAGCTAAAACACCTAGGACTCACGCTTGACGCATACTACTCTAAATTCGTCTCACTTTTAAAGTATGCGCCACAAATGGATATGACATAGCAAGTGTCTAAATTTTGTGCGGGCTTAAATCTACCAGTAAATACCCGTCTCGAATCTATGCGTCCATCAAATCTTCAGGATGCACTCATTTGAGCGGCACCTATAATTCAAGAGGTGCAAGCTAGACCAAGGGGTAACAAAACTTGGTGTTATAATGACCTGAACAGAGGAGCATTCAGACCTCAAATGAAGAGAGTTCAAGGTCATAATCAGGGACAAAGAAAGAAAGCAAGGATGAATAACGTCAACAATTTTGTTCCTTCTCAAAGTAATGGCCGAAACCTCCGTTGTTTCCACTGCAACGAACCCGGTCACTTCAAGAGGCAATGTCCCAAGCTTGGTGGAGGACATCGCCAAGCGCCTTTCCAAGGAATAGGCCGTGGTCAAGGAGCCGCTATTCGAGGAAGAGAAAGAACCGCCTCCATTGCCAACAGGCAAATGTGCAAAGAAGAAGAAGAGGAAGATCCGACAATGTAAGCAGAATTCAAAAGAGCGATAGTCCATGCCGCTTTACACAAAAAAGGGCCGAATCGCCAGTTCTCGATGATTCAGACACAGTCGGACTATCAAGGTAAAGGTTTCAAGACCTTGATTTATTGTGGCAGTACACATTCCTTTATCTCACTAGCATGTGCAAAAAGATTAGAAATAGTCACAATAGAAGCACCTACCCTGCTTGTGGAATTGGCAAATGGTCATGAGGTTACTTGTACGAGGCAAAGTGCTAAGGTGGAATTCTTTCTGGGAGGAAAGAAGACTTCGTTAAATTTAGATTCATGAATTAAGGTATCCATGAGTGTCTACTCGGAATGGATTGGCTTAAGCCCAACGACGCCCACATTCACTGTGGAAAGGGTCAAGTTTCCTTTCAAAACTCTGAAAGGAAATTAGTCACAATTCAAGGTGAGGCAGGAGTGCCAAGAATCCAATTGGCCAAAGTATCTCGGATCATAAAAGGAGTCAGAAAAGGATTACCTGTTTACTTGATCAACTCAACAAATTAGATCAAAAGCAAGAATCTCATGAAAGGCCTTCTTGGCTAAAGGAATACGCGGACGTATTCCCTGAAGAGTTGACTAAGCTTCCACCTCAAAGAGAAGTGGATCATGAGATTAGGTTAGTGCCTGGAGCTGCACCAATTGCCAAGAGACCTTATAGAATGTCCATACCAGAAGCAATTGAGCTGAAGGAACAACTCAAACAATTGTTAGATCAGGGCTACATCCGGTCTAGCAATTCACCGTGGGGAGCTCCATTACTATTCCAGAAAAAGAAAGATGGGACACTTCGACTATGTATTGATTACCGAGGTTGAATCAATCAATAGTCAAGAACAAGTATCCTATTCCTAGAATAGATGAGCTTCTTGATCGTCTTCAGGGTGCAAAGATCTTCTCCAAGATTCATCTCATGTCAGGTTACTATCAGATAAGGATCAAGGAAGAAGATATCCCAAAGACGGTCTTCAATACAAGATATGGGCACTTTGAGTTCCTGGTTATGTCATTTGGACTTACAAATGCACCTGCCACCTTCAATAGGTTAATGCAGGATATTTTTAGGCCATATCTTGATGATTTCGTACTTGTCTTCTTCGCTTTAGTCTATTCTAAACAGGAAGAAGATCATGAACCTCAACTTTGGATTGTCCTTGAGACAATGAGGTTGCATAAGCTGTATGCTAAAATGAAGAAGTGTGCATTCTTCAAGCGTCAGATTGAATATCTGGGATTCATAGTATCATCAGAAGGAATATCAGTGGACCCAGCCAAGGTCAGAGATGTGCTTGAGTGGCCAACTCCAGTATCCGTCAAGGAGATACGTAGCTTTCTTGGATTAACAGGATGGTATAGGGTCTTCATCAAAAACTATGCTTTGATTGCAGCACCTCTGATGGATTTACTGAAGAAGCAAACTTCCATTGCATGGTCAACTCCTGAACAAAATAGCTTCGACAGATTGAAGCAAAGTTTGGTATCAGCACTATCCTAAAACTTCCATACCTCAATAAGGAGTTTGAGGTAGTAACTGATGCTAGCATTCTTCCCTTAGGGTGTGTACTTATGCAGGAAGGTCATCCAATAGCATACTCTTTAAGGAAATTGAAGAGTCGTGAAAAGAATTATGCTACGCATGATCTGGAATTACTAGCTATCATCCATGCTCTAAAGCTTTGGAGACACTACTTGTTGGGTAACAAGTTTACTCTAGTAACTGACCATAAGAGTCTCAAATGGATCTTTACCGAGAACGAGCTCAACATGAGGCAACATCAGTGGATTGAAGTGTTGGAGGAGTATGACTTTGAAATCAAGTACCAACCAGGGAAAGAGAATGTAGTTGCCGATGCACTTAGTCGCAAGGCATTCCTAAATTCCCTAATCTTGCAGAATCCATCAACGGCCAGATCTCTAGCTACAAAAGTATCTATGCCAAACAACCCTATACTTGAGTTAGCTAGAGAGGAAGCATGCCATGATTTGGCCTACCAAACAATGCTAAAGGAGATCTCTATCAAGGATCAGAATCTAAAGTTGCAAGCTAAGTATCAGGAATTTTCCATTGATAATGGACTTGTCTACTACAGAACAAGGGTGTGTATACCAGCAAGCCAATCACTTAAGCAGAAGATAATATGGGAATCTCATGATTCCCCTTTCGCAAAACATCCTGGCTATGCTAAGACTCTTAATGCAATTAGGAAGAGCTACCATTGGGAGAGGCTCAAAGGTGACATTCTCAAATATGTCACTGAGTGTTTGTCTTGCCAACGTATCAAAGCCGAACATGTCATGATGCTAGGGAAACTGCAACCGCTTGACATTCCCCAAATGAAATGGGAATTCATCAGTATGGATTTTGTTGTAGGCTTACCCCAAGTCCAGGGAGGATACAACTCCATCATGGTTGTGGTTGACATGCTTACCAAGGTTGCACACCTTATTCCAGTAAAGACAAACTATAAAGCCTCCGACATTGCAAGATTGTTTATCAAAGAGATACTCAAACTACATGGTTTACCCAGAAGAATCATTAGTGATCAAGATTCTCTCTTCACATCACACTTCTGGAGAGCTATCTTTGAAGCTATTGGGACTCAAGTCTGTTTTAGTACCGCCTACCATCCCCAAACGGATGGCCAAACAAAGCGAGTAAATCAAGTCATCAAGGATATGCTTAGGGCATACTGCTGTCGAGAGCTGAAGAGGTGGATTCAATACTTGCCTTTGGTAGAATTTGCATACAATGCTTCTTATCAGTAGAGCATTCAGATGACTCCTTTCCAAGCATTGTATAGTCATGACTGTCGAAGTCCCCTAAATTTTTCTGATCCAACCTTAAGGGTTGAAGCTTCAAGACAGATGTTGGAAGACATGGATGATTAAATAAAGTCAATAAGATAGGACATATAAGCGGCCAAGGATAGACAGAAGGCATACGTGGATTTGAAGTGTCAAGAAAGGGTCTTCGAAGAAAGAGACATGGTCTTCATTCACGTACGCCCTAAAAAGAGTTCTCTATCCCTAGGAGATTGCAAGAGGCTAAGTCCAAGGTATTGTGGGCCGTACAAATCCTCAAATGCCTAAGACCCAATGCTTATAGATTGCAACTCCCTGAGAACCTAAAATTTCATAATGTATTCCATATCAGTCTATTGAAAAAGTATGTACCTAATCCTAATCACATACTTGACGACCAACAAGTTGTAATGCCTAGTCAAGGAGTCCTTGAGCTAAGGCCCGATATGATCTTAGATGTTAGGGAGAGACAATTAAGATCCAGAACCTTGAGAGAATGCCTCGTCCAGTGGAAAGATTATCTTGAAGAGGATGCCACTTGGATAGAAGAAGGTACTCTCAACCATCAATATCCCTAGTTTATCTCGAGATGAGGACATCTCGATTCCTCTAAGGGGGAGAGAATGTAACAAATCTAAATCTTATTACGCATGAATAGGGCTTTGGGTTAATTCTTTTTTTTTTAGATTAAGGTAAATTTTTTTTACTCCCTCCTTCCCCCAGCTGACTGTCGAGCTGGGGGAGAGGGAGGGAAGCATGGGACACCAAGCTCCTTGTTGCTGGAGCTTGGAACAAGGAGGATCCATGCGAACGAACACGTTTGAGGGGGAGGATTCCCTCCCCTCCCCTATAAAATTGAGGGAGGGTCGTAGGCTACAAGGAAGGAGGAGGAAGGACAGGAGACGAAGAAAACGCTGCCCTACAATCTGTGGAAGGAGGGAGGGATAACCCACCTCGTCGCCAATCTGCCCAGATGAGGGTTGCCCTCTCAGCGCCGCTGCCTGCAGACTACCCCCCACCCCCGTCGTCACTGTCTCCATTTCCTGCCGCCTGGGAAGCGCCAACTGCCGCCTTGAAGTGACTCCCCTTCCCTCCACGTAGCCTTGAGCCCACAGAAGCTTCTCAGAAGCTTCTTGAGAAGCTTCTAAGGGGGGGCTCCTCTAAGCCCCCCTTCCCGTGGAGGTCCTTAAAGCCTTCTATCCCCTTGTGTTGGCCTTCAAATTTTCCCCCCCTCCCAGTTTTTATCCCCTTTTACCTTTCACCCCCCCCGGTTTTTAAACCCTTAACCCCTTCCCGTGGAGCCACTAAACCCCACCCCATGTTTAAGCCACCTTAGCCCCCACTCCCCTTGGCCTCAAAAACCACTAACCCCCCCCCCCCCCCCTCCCATGCTTTATAAGCCTTAAGGCCTTTCTCCCTTAAGCCCCTTCCCTTGGATGGAACCCCCCAAAGAACTAAGGCTTAAAAAGTCTTATCCACCTTAACCCCCGTGTTTAACTTATTATCCCCTTCTTGTGCTTTTTACCCCCTTTTACCCTTCCCCTTTCCCCTTGGTTTGGAGCTTACCCCCATGTGTCCAGAAATCCCTTCAAGATCCCCTTTTTTATACCCTTTTAAGGCCCTTCATATGTTTGCGAAACCACACTCACACACTCCCTTTTTACCGTGTATGTACCCTTATAGGGTCTTTTTAGGCTTTGTAAACCTTTCCCTCTTGAAGAAGCTAAGACCTTAAAGGTCTTATTACCCCCTTCTCGTGGTCAATCCCTTAACGACTCCTTGCCTCGAAAGAGAGAAGAAGAGTATTGAAGCGACGGTGGAATTTCGAAAAGGAGTGTAAAGCTGCCTTCACGTTTGAAGGATTACAACTGTGATGCCGCCTAAGAAAGTCCAAGGAGTAGCTGTGGGAGGGTCATCTCCCGATATCCATGTGGATATCTCACCCCAAAGCCAGGTTTTTCCTTCTTGGTTTTATATCGGTTTTAATTCAATCATGCAAGATGAATTGTTAGGGATAAGATATATTTTGTCCTAGTTATTTACGATAAAGGAATTTAGTTTAATTGAACATGCAAAATGGATAAAGTATAAAACATAGTTTTCCTTCAAATAGCATTATGCATTGAAACGAATTACGAGCAAGATTATCTACCCACTATAGTAGTATATTTCGGTTAAATCTTGAAGGTATAAAAATTGTATCTTGCACCATTAACCCCTATTCTTTTTTCAACGAATCATCATAGAAGGTGAAAATTCATGAAAGGTTTCTTACAATGCTTAAACTCTAGGAAGTTATCATTACTAACTACATAACTTAGCAAGGGAAAGATTGCTTATTTAGCATGAGTTTGTTCGCAAAGAAAAGGGAAGATTAGTTGGATTTAACCTAACCTCAAATCGATGAAGTATAAGATTGAAAAGTTAATTGACACGTAGATAACAAACTATATGGAAGTAATCTCGAAATTACCCTCTAAAGTTAACCAAATTAAAAATGCTTTGAAATATTCGTTGGGAATGAAATAAAATTCCAAGAAACGTCTATACCTTAAATACCTGTCCACATTCCCTAAATATAGGGTCAGTAAATTTTAACCAAAAAATAAGAACTAGGGTTTATCCCTGAGAAAATAATAAAGCTAGGAAACCCTAAGAACGACAAACGTCAGCTTAAAGAAATTGAAAACGGATTGTTCCGTAACTCCATTACCGCATAGTACGATGCATGACTTGCACTACAAGTACGAAGTCATATGGTCTTGTGATTGATTCACAAGAGGTTAAATACCCTCAACAAGGATGGCGTATCCTTACGCAAGTTATCTTGAAAAAGGATGTATTCTTTAATATCCTTCTAAGTAAGGAAGGTTAAAATCTGGAAACTAAAGTATCCAATGAACTTTAGGGTTGGCGAAATCGGGTTAATAGGGTACGCCCTAACCCAGAATACAAAGGATCTTGCCAAGTTGCAAGGCACCCCAGGTCAAGTGCTAGATGCATTCAAAAGGAAGGATTCCTTCCTTAGCAGTTTGCCAACAATAAGATCGATTAATGGAAATGTTTGTGCTTGCTAGAGATTTTAAAGCACTGTTTGATTTATGAATTACAAATTAAATGAATATCTATACTTCAGGTTGAAGGCATGAAGGGAGAAGCAGCTTCAGTTACCCCCGACTGCCTGCCTGACCCTAACCAAGGGGGTTGTTGACCGCAATGGGAACATGGACCGAGCCCACCACGAGAGGTCTCTCCGTTGAGCATACTTGGAGCAGGAGGACGCTTGGGTGCCAGGGGGGCTCTAGCCATAAATCACTCGCCTTCCGGGTCCTACACAAGAGGCTAACGTGACTCGGGATTGGATCGTGAGGCCCGCATACTAGTCTGCGAGCGGAAGCTTGGAATAGTGATCCCTGTGGATTACTCGATAGCCTTCGAGCGGATTATGGACAAGCCTACGGGCAGAACTCCTTGTATTTCAAAGATAAATATGATGATATGTTAATAAAGAACTTGTTTGGTATTGTTTTTCTATGTCACGTGATAAGATTACGTGCAGGAACCAGTGTTTAACGATTTAATCAAAGAAGCTGATTGTTACATGTCCAACTAACGTGTTAGATAATTACCTAACTAAAACAAATCGAGGAAAGTGCGGAGGATGGGCCATGGCTCCATCCTACGGTTGGGTGTTCCCGGTCGGCCAGGAACTTTTCTCAAATCTCGAAGAACAGCGGGATGATCGTCGTCAAAGGACACGAATAACAAAAGCGTTGACCTAGAGTTATGTCTTAACCGATTTTACGTTGTTTTAGGGGAACGGAATGGGACTATGCCTTATGGCAGAGAGGTTGAGCTTTGCATCCCTCTCGTTTCCCATTCTCCTTGAACCAAGTGCAGCATAAATCCACTTCAGAGCTGGAGTTTCTGCGTAAAGTAGTTCACTTGGGTCTCACGCTAGTTGTTGTTAGGAAACGACCAATCAGGAAAACCCTAATTCCGGTCGATCCTAAGTGGGAATGGCCAGAATACTTCCGCTACGTGGCAGACGCGGAAATCCCTAGATCGCAAACCCCGTAACATTCCATGGGAGTGCCGGGCGGAGCTTTCTAGACATCCTTTTTTATGGACTGCTAAGACGTGTCCTGGATGATACTAGTGGACACGTTACATAAAAATACCAAGGCTTTGAAAATGTCTTACTATCCCCTCCTCGTGGTTAAACCCCTTAGCCGTTCCTTGGCCTTTTCAAACTACCCTTGGGACTTTGGTTTTCCCCTACTCGGAATAATAATAATAATAATAATAATAAGAGTATTGAAGTGCAAGGGAGTGATGGTGGAATTTCGAAATGGAGTGTAGAGGTGCTTCTACGTCTGGAGGACTACAATTGCGATGCCTCCTAAGAAAGTCCAAGGCCTAGCCGCGGGAGGATCATCTCCGGGCATCCACGTGGATATCTTACCCCAAACCCAGGTTTTCCTTTCTAAATTATTATTTGATATTGTTGTAATTCAATCTTGCAAGGTTAATTGTTAGAAATAGGATATATTTTCGTCCTAGTGGTTCACTCAAAGGAACTTAGTCATCAATACTTTTAATGGAACATGCAAATTAAAGAAAGTATAAACACATTCCTAGCAAATAGCTTTATGCATTGAAATAAATTATAAGCTAGATTATTATCCATTGAAATAGTATACTTTGATTAAACCCAAAAGTATAAACTGCATCTCGTGTTATTAATCCATATCCTCTTTGCAATGAATCATCATGGAAGGTGCAAGCATGAAATGATTCTTACGATGCATAAACTCTAGGAAAATATCATTTATCAACAGCATAAATTATCAAGTAAAAGGTTGCTTGTTTAGTATGAATTTTGTTCGCAAAGAAAAGGGAAGATTATTTGAATTAACCTAACCTCAAATTGATAAAGTTTAGGATTGAAAAATCAATTGACACATAGATAACAAATCATGTGGAAGTAATCTCGAAATTACCTTCTAGAGTTAACCAGTTGATATAAACTTAAAAATACCTAGGCTGCGAAATATTCATTGGGAATGAGTTAATTCCAAGAAACGTCTATATCTTAAATACTTGTCCACATTCCCTGAATGTAGGGTCAATAAATTGTAAACGTAAAAGGAATTAGGGTTTGTTCCTGAGATTCTTACAAAAAATAAAGCTAGGAAGCCCTAGGTCTAACAACATCAGCTTAAAGAACCTAAAACGGATTGTTTCGTGACTCCATTATCGCATAGTACGATGGGGGACTTGCGCAGCAAGTATGGAGTCATATGGTCTTGTGATTGAATCACAAGAAGAAAGGCCAAATTCTCACAACAAGGATGGCAGATCCTTACGCAAGTTATCTTGCAAGAGGATGTATACTTTGATATCCTTCTTGAGTAAGGAAGATTAATTGGAGATTAAAAACCAGAAACTAAAGTACCCAATAAACTTTAAGGTTTGACCAAGTTGGGTTAATAGGGTACACCCTAACCCAGAATATAAGGGATCTTGCCAAGTTGTAAGACACCCCGGATCAAGTGCTAGATGCATTCAAAAGGAAGGATTCATTCCTTAGCAGTTTGCCAACAACAAAAACGATCAATGAAAATGTTTGTGCTTGCTACAAATTTTAAAGCACTATTTGACTTTGTTTGACCAATGAATTACAAAATAAATGAATATCTATACTTCAGGTTGAAGGCTGAAGGGAGAGGCAGCTTCAGTTACCCCCAACTGCCTGCCTGACCCTAACCAAGGGAGTTGTTGACCGTGCCGGGAACGTGGACCGAACTCGCCACGAGAGGTCTCTTCGTTGAGTGCTACTTGGATCAGGAGGACGCTTGGGTACTAGGGGGGCTCTAGCCGTAAATCCCTCACCTTCCGGGTCCTACACAACAGGCTAACGTGACTCGGGATTGGATCTCGAGGCCCGCATACTAGTCTATGGACGAAAACTTGGAATAGTGATCCTTGTGGATTGCTGGATAGCCTTCGGGCGGATTGTGGATAAGCCTACGGGCGGAACTCTTTGTATTTCAAAGATAAATGTGATGACCTGTTAATAAAGAACTTGTCTGATATTGTTTTTCTATGTCAAGTGATAAGATTACGTGAAGGAGCTAGTGCCTAACGGGTTAATTAAAGAAGCCGGTTGTTACATGTCCAACTAATGTGTTAGATAAGTAAATAACTAAAACAACCCGAGGAAAGTGCGAAGGATGGTCCATGGGTCCATCCTACGGATGGGTGGTCCCGGTTGGCCGAGAACTTTTCTCAAATCACGAGGAACAGCGGGATGATCGTCAAAGGACAGAACAACAAAAGCGCTGACTTAGAGTTATGTTTTAACCGGATTTATGCTGTTTTAGGGGAACGGAATGGGACTATGCCTTATGGCAGAGAGGTTGAGCTTAGCATCCCTCTCGTTTCCCATTCTTCTTGAACCAAGTGTAGCATAAATTCGCTTCAGACCTGGCGTTTTTGCGTAAAGGAGTTTGCTTGGGTCCGACGCTAGCTGCTCTTAGGAAATGACCAATCAAGAAAACCCTAATTGAGGTTGATCCTAAGTGGGAATGGACGGAATACGTCCGCTACATGATAGATGTGGAAAGCCCTAGATCGCAAACCCTGTAACATTCCATGGGAGTGCCGGGTAGAGCTTTCTAGACATCCTTTTCGATGGACTTCTAAGACGTGTCCTGGATGATACTAGTGGACACGTTACAACCATCTATACAAGTAAATGCTCTCTCAAAGGATATATTTCTTTTGCATCCTCAAGTACCATAGTAGCTTTCCTCTTTTGCATGATAGCTTGTGCGCACTCCATTATCACATCATTAGTGGAGACTCCATTATCATTATCACATCATTAATAGCTTTCCTCTTTTGCATGATACCTTGTGCACACTCCATTATCACATCATTAGTGGACACTTTCCCAATAACATGAGTAGCAAGTTGATCCACATGATTAACTATAGCATGTATAGCACCCTTCATTAGTACTACATCAATCGATGCATCTGTGTCTTGAACATTAACAAATATATCAATCAACATAGAAATATCCCTAATAAAAATCTATGCATCTTCATAACCCTCTGGTACTACATTTTCATCTACAATTACAATCAATACAATTGTATTTGTAACACCAATCTGCATATTAGTCAACATAGAGGCATCCCTAGTTAAGATCTCTACATCATCAACACTCTCTAGCACTATGTTTACATCTCCAATATCCTCCATGTCCTCTACATTGGGCGATGGAACTCTGAAAATCCAATAGACAAGTCATAATTTGGTAAATAAAACTTGGCTTTGTCAGGAATCCTATTTTCCTTGGAGGCTTAAAGAGTGTGCTTGTAATCATTGCCACTTATTCCATGCATTTGTACTTCCTCCATCAATATATGAGTTGCTTGTAACTTGTAGTCCACATCCAAATCTTTATTCTTAACCATTGTATAAAATCTTCTAGTATCTACATTCAGTCCTTGTTAAAGTCCCTCTTAAAGTCCCCATCAACTTCATGATTACTATAGTCTCCCATCTTGCAATCTTGACATAGCTTTCACATTGGTTTCACCAAAAATGTTAAAAAGATTTGTGTGTAGGCTGCCAAAAAGATGTAGGGTCTTTATGAAGTGGATCTAGAAAGAGGATAAGAGAAGAAGAAGAAAATACTCAAGATTTTCAAACAATAGGCAAAACCCGTACATTTGTTTTTGCCTTAAGCTACAAGTGTCATCCTATAGGTCAAATCCCATCCTAGGAAGAAAACCTATATACATTATGAGCATCCACTATTTACCTTGATCATTCTCATAGACATAAGTGTTTATTTTCATCTTTCTTCCTCCATCATACAAATCTCAAGAGCTTGTTGCTTAGCCCAAGTATAAATAGCAAGAGAGAATTCAAAGGTTTCTATTACTTCATGATATTTTCATTGAAACTCTTCTTCCAAGCAATCATCACTGCCTTCATAACCTTGAGATATCATGAAGAAGAGTTTCTATTACTTTGGAAAGCTACTACTGCCTTCATAACTGCAATTTGTCACGTACTTTTTGCCTCTCAATACATGGTCCCTACCTTTCCAAAGTAATCTTCAAATGTACCCAATTCACAATTATCCTACAACCAACAAACATGTCACCACCACCAAGACAAGAAGCAAAATTTTAGAATCACAAACACCTCCTTGCTGTAACATTGTCCAGGGTCTGTAGTTAATATTCCATAATAACTAGCCAGGGCTCCAAAATCACAATGGGTGTCCCATGCAAAAAAATGGCCAACTTCCAATCTCACATGTTCACCTAAACTCTCTCCACATAACATGCATGTAGACCTCCAAAAAAATGCATTGAATATCTGCACTATTGGTGCTAGAGTTGACTATCAATGGTTCACCTCAAACTTGGATATATATTCCAGCTCCAACACTGGCAACAATAATCACCTACTCTAGATGCCTCTTATGCATGGCCTCCTCTCCAGTATAGTAGTTGTCTGACGAGGTAATTAGTGATGCTAAGATGATCATGACAACTATTTTCAAAAATAGAAGAGCAAGACCTCTACAAAACACATCAATGTCTTTTAAGTTAGCACCCAAATATAGTATGTCATCCCAATCGTGGTGGTGGACATACTTCCCCTCTAATTATAGCTCTTTAAAAGTAGCTTGACTTGGTTCATCATGCCTACTAGTTGAGACAAAAATCTTCAACACTAGGTTTTTTCATCTACATCCATCTCACTACCAAAATGTAAATCACGATGTATATATGCCTAGCTAAAGACATAGCTATCATTCTCCATGTCCTTACCCGCAACCTTTATAGATCAACTCTCTTATTCTTAAGACTAGTTTGCACTCATAGCTTCAATCTTTGACTTGATAGGTTTGCAGCTTCTAACTTTCTACTCAAAGAAACCTCTTGGCATCTTTTTATTATTTTTCCAACACATGAGAAGTAAGACACGGAGGAAATATATTTCCATGGTATAACACATAACAAACCAAATACACTACTAATGACACTCACTTTGTCATCACAAAATGCCTATTGACCTTTGAGGTTTTTTGAGTGTGAAGTTGTACTATCATGTTACCACTAGATGTAGACCATGGATGGGGGATACAAGCTACTAATAATGCTCCTAAGGGAACTTATGCAACTTGTCCTAATGTAAAGGTTACTATTGGGGATGTCTAGGATGAACAACACTTCTTTGTCTAGGACTCTTCTTCATATCCTATCATTCTTGGATATCCATACATAACAACAATAGTGCATGGAGACCAAAGTGTTAGATAATGGTGCAACATATACAAAAATTAGAAGATGTGATAGCAAGTGAGTTGTATGGTTTCTTATTGTTTGTGTCAATCATGCAAGAAATCATTCACAAGGGGTTAAAGTGAAAGGCATAAATTAGTGAGATGCTATAGAGAAGACACCTCTTTAATGTTGAACTTTCCTCTTTGGCAACACATCAAATTTTAGCATAAAAAGCTCTCCCTAATCCTCTCCAAAAGCATACAATAAAGTCTATGTAAATACTATTTTCCTTCTCTTGTAAAGTATCCTACTACAAACATCTAAACTTTAGCACAAACTATATGAACTTCTCAAGTAACATTTATAAAAATAAAGCTTCACTAAGCATGTAAGATATTTTTCCAATCTCCCTATCTAGTTTTCTTGAACTAACTTAACTCCTCATGTAGAGAGACCAAATAGTGTACATAGTCATATAGGTAAACTCCTTAATAGGAAGATCGATTATTTTTGTTGCTTTCTTTTACTAAAGTAAAAATCACATGATATCCACTCCCTCTAAAGTTGAAATCCTCTAGCATATGGTATACTACTTAATCTTGAGATCAATGATTTTCAATCACTGGTTTTCACGCACCATGATTAGTCACTCCATACTCTCAAATCTGGTCAATCAAGATAGTATTGCATTAAACTATTCATAACTTTCCAAACATAGTTTGGATTGCCAAGATTTTTTATGAGAAATTTATCTTAAGTTCCATTCTGAAATTTCTTAGAAGACATTAAAGGTAAATTTTAAAAGTTATTGCCCCAAGAAAACTTTGCATATCCTATTGTCTTACTTTTTTTGATGTAATCCACAACAAACATGAAGCTTCTTAATAAGCATGTATATTGCCCCTACTTGCTCAATTTTTGTTACCAAACTTTGAAGGAATATTATTTACATATTAAAGAAACCTAAATATGTTATCCATGATTAGAAGATCCACAATGAGCATCAAATTTTCTCAGGTCAGCTACTCATGAATATATGTGTGCATCACGTAAGTTCAAAATAAGGTATTTTTAAACTACCATTTTTATAAATTTTTTACGTATAGAGGGATGTAATATAAAGGGGTTATTTATAGATTGAATAGAAAAGGGTTATTTTTATTCAAGAAAATATCACAAATAAGGATATTTATAAATAGATCTTGAACGCATGTCATGTAGAGGATATACAGAGTAACTTCCTCGAGCACATTTTAAAGCATCAAAATTGTCCAAGACTACTACCTACAATAACATTATTTGCAACATGTATATTCATTGCTCATAGTGTCTTTCCATGGCCACCCTTAGATAAAATGACCACAAAGTATTTTTCTATCTGTATAGAAACATGTTGCAACACACATAATTCTTTTGGAAGTTTAGATCTCTCTTCATTATCCACATTGTCATTCTCTTCATCTTCTGCCATGTCTTCCTATGTACTACATATCCCAAATTCTTCTTGTTTATAAGCATCAGACTCTTGTCTCTTAATAATTTGATTAGTTCTCCTACAATAGGTATTCTCAACTCCATGCTATCTAACTCATGCAAAGAGTATGTGGAACATGCCTCATAACATATGGACCAAACCATCTCTTGAAGACTTTCCTCATAGTACCATGCTGATTGACCAAGCTATTAATATCACACAAAAGTACCTAGACTCTCCTCTTCTATAGCTCTTGGCCTTAACTTGTGTCTCTTCTATCAAACCTTTCTTTGTTGGAAAATCTAGCTTCTTTTACTCTCTTCACTATAGGCTCTTGTTTTCTAGTCATCCTTACAATTGACCAATCCTAAGAGCTAATAATTCTTACCTACTCATTTCCTCCTTCCATGGCAAGACATTTCATGTAGTATCCACTTCTTCAATTGGCATGATCCGTTTATACCCATACATTAGATTTCTTGTTAGATATCATGTCATAGTACTATGAGTAGTGCAATCGACCCATAATGTATATAGAAGAAGTCATGACCACACTTGATTTTTATCATCGTATGCATTTTCTAAGGCCTTGCAAATTGGAGGATGCACTCTTTCACTCTTTTCATTTTCCTATAGATTATAATATAATATCAATGTAAGTTTTAATCCCATTTAGAAAAGAAATCTCTAACCTCTTTAGCATGGAGTTCTCCTTTATCTACACTAATCTTACCCACACATACATAGTGACAAAGCACACTAAAAACACATCATCTAGTAGAAACTTGCATTAGAAAAAAGATGAACTCACAAATGGGCCTTTTAGCCTCCCCCTCTCTCCTCCTTAAAACAAGGAAAAGAGAAGAGAAGAATAGCAAAATAATCATCTTCTCTCTCCACTTTTGCAATCTCGTTTTGCCTTTTTTTTTAATTATCTACAAAGATATATTGAGATTCCTTCTCTCTCCTCATTCAAGAAGTCTTTTTCAACAAAATTTTACATTTAAAAATGAGTTAGTTAAAAGAGTGTGGTGCTTCATTTTCAATGCAAAATTATTGGTAGATACGAGGTAATTGATTTTTTAATCAAGAACAAGGAAAATGAAAATTTGAAAGTTTCTTTTAAGATATTTTGGGGATTTTTTATATTCTAGATTTTGGTATTTAAAAAACCAATTGGTCAAATATCGTGTTTTTTTGAAATATTTTTGGAGATAAAATAGAAATTTCTAAAATACGAAAAGTCTTAGACAACCCTACTCTTTGAGCTATTTTTCCCTATATCCATACTCTCTGATCATGGCTCTATTGTGACCTCTTCTCTGTGTTTATGAAACCTTCATTAACAGAGTGAATTACTTATATCCTCCTTTCTCTTGGCACCTTTGTGTGCCTCTGTGTGCATCTCCACTCTATCTCTTGTGAAGACCAAGTAGGCTCCATGTTTCTATTAATAGTAAAATGAATATAAAAAAGAAGGAGCTGCATATTGAGGTAGAGATTGAATATGCCCCATTATTCAAAAGAACTGAACTGTAATATTCCCACCACAGTGCTTCATATCAAGAAATGAATTCAGGCTTGAGGCATTTTAAAAATTACTCATTGAGCTATCACATAAGTGACCGCATGTAATTTTCTTAATATCGAGTCTCGCATTAAATCAATTTTGCAATCTGACACAAGAACATGCCTCAATGTTCCCAGCCAACAAAAATTAAAGACGTCTCGTAAATAATATTACGATGGCTTGATCATAATTTTTTCCGCATTATATTTGATTTAGTATTCTGGATTCCATTTAATGCATCAAAGATCATATTGATTTTGTAACTACAAGACAAATTGCAAAAGCCTTAATCCATAGACAAAGAATACGCAAGAACAAGTATGGTATTAAGTAAGTTAAGTATCAAAGAGTATGACATAACTTTATAAACTAGATAAGTCATAAGGTAACTTGGACAAAAACCACCAGATGTAGCCCTTTTGAAGAAAAAAAGACGTTTTTGAAAAAATAAGCCAAAATTTATGACTTTTTAATGCCTAGAGGGAGAGAAAGCATTTTAAAATCATCCTCATTCCACCATCCAACAGGTAGGCAATCAAATTCCATTTTTTATAAAGCTTACTTAGCTCTTGACAAGTAGCCAAAATAATGAATTGTGACTACATGCTCCCTCTCATGCCTATAAATACAACCCCTCTCCTTCACAAAGAAATGAAGAAGGAAAACCTCTTGATGATGGAAAATTTTCTCTACTTCTCTTTTCTATTGTAGCTTTGAGCTTGAAGGAGGAAAATACCCCTCTTCTACCTCATTTCCATTTTCTCTATCCCCTATTACACCTTCCCCCCATAGACCCATATCGCTAAGAAAAATGTTGGCAAAATTGTTTTGGATAACCAACAACTCTTCATGAACTACCACGTCAATTTTCCCTAACATTCATGGCTCCACGAGATCGTAAAAATTCAAAAAGCCCATTTGCAACAAGGGAAGCAAAAAGTGCGACCGATGGAAAAAAGGACACGGTAGGAATTGGCAAAACCCCCGTTATAGAAAACTAAGAGAGATAACATCTCGTCGGTTTGGAAAAATATAATGTTTTATAAGCTTATCGCTATATTTGTCTTTAAATGATTATAAACACATTTTAAAGAAAATGCATATGAACTGCTGCTTATGAAAATAGCCTAAGTAATATAATAATTAACTATTTATTGAAAAGAATATTTCACTTGGAAAAGGATTATATGTCTATCATTAAGAAAATATCTTAATTATGATTTATTATGTGATATTTATTGTTATTTCATTAATGATGCATGTGATCATAATATAAGAAAAAAGATAGACACTCTTAGGGAAGTGAATATTTTATATTTTTTCCTTGAAATTAACTATCTATATTTCATTTTGTGAATGATAAAAAAACACATGTTTTTTGTAATAGTTTATAGAAAATATTTTAGATAATACCACGAAATAATCAATCCATTAAATCAACAAAAAATTATATAGGAAAGTATATACTAGAGGTGCATAAAGTAGGTGCGTAGTAATATAATTCGATGTCTGAAAGATTGAAGAAAATTTGCATTTATGATTTTTCCATTTCCTAGAATAAAGTTTTCTGAAAAACAATCAGCATTGCACTTAGGACAACTAAATAAAATTTGATCTTTTTAGATAATGTTGAAAGTTTGACAGATGGTCTGACATTATCCCATTAAACCATAGAATATGAGTAGAATAAAATAAAATGATTTTCTTCCTAAAAACACACACAATGTTAATATTAATGATTATATAAGTGAGAGCATCAATATCATGAGTTGGCCTGTGTATGAGTCAGCAAAAAAAACTTACCTAAAATGTCGAGAATGTTGAAGCAAAAAAAACTATGAAATACTTGACAACCCTGAAACTATCAATTTCAAGAATTTAAATAAATATCGAATGTCTATAGGACTTGTTGAACATTGATAAGAATTTGTGGATACAAATTCTAAAGTGTCAAAAAACTTAGAAAAGCATTTGAAATCCTACTAAGCGTAGGTTAGGGCAGGGTACCACATGAAGTGCCTACCATAGATATAAATGTCAATATTTTCTTTTAGGGTAGAAATACCAAATTTTTCATAAGGATAAAATAGACTTCAGATTCATGAAATAACTTGCGGATCCCAAAAAAAGAGTAACAAGTAGAAAGTGAAACCCTAAGAATAAGGTGGGACCTTAAAATAGAAACCCTAGATTTGGGTGGGGCTGCTTCCTATGCTCAAAACACTTTTGTTGTTTCTTTCTTATTTGTGCATGCATTGATAGTTGCACATGAAATATTGATTGGGCTTGCAGCAGTTAGATCTAACTGTAAATATATAATAAGGATTGGGCTTGCAGTAGTTAGATCTGATTCTGATTGTAAATATATAATCACGATAATAAGAGGAAAGATCGCGCTATGCCTCCCCCATGGCTAGACGAGGAACCTTGCTCCAAGTAAAATTGTTTTGTACCGCCGCAAGGAGCTTTGGACTGGTCCTAATGGCAAGAGATCGCTCGGTCAGAAATCCGTTAGGCAAGAGGAGGCGGGACCACCATGGGGGCTCTGGTTGTAAACCTCTCGATTGCTCCTAGGAGCTACCTGAGCCTTATGAGCAAGGAATAGTGGAGACTATTGTACTAAAGCTAGAGATCCATGCAGGTCCAGTATAGAGGTTGTAGGATTTGGTAAGCATAGAGTTTTCCCACTAGGATTCACATGTAATAGGCACCAAGTTTTACAGCTTACTAGAGCTAATTGTACTCCAAACTAAATACTATGAGCTATCCAGTCGAGGTTTGAATGTTCATCTTGACAGCGTGTAATATCTTGAAGGGAGTAGATATGCATCATGTGCTTAGATGCCACAGCCTCAAGTCACATTACTATTTCCTTTAGGTGCTCCAGTTTGGCATGGAGCTTGATGCTAGTTACTTTCTCTTCTACCTCTATGTGCTACCTGGCCGTGCTTTTGTCTCTATATGCTAGTCTCTAGCCTCCAACTTGGACTTCTTTACCAAGATGTGCTTCTTCTTGAGTGGTCAAAAAGCAACCACCTAAGCTCAACTATGGGGTTTGAGATCAACTAGGACCAAGCTAGGAGGCGTTGGCCTTGTTGCATGGGCCCATTCAGGTTTTTTCATACTACTAGCGATATATGCTTTATAAAATACTTGACCTTGGCATCCATATTAGCCCTAGGAGTTCGCGGTGGTTGTTCTACAAGACTTCAACATGTTCCAAGGTCTCAACTTGTTGTTGTTCAAGATCCTTCCAATGCTCCAAGAGCATTAGCCATTTGGGATCCTGACAAGAGATATTGCTGGCAAGGTCAAATAAATCCTAGGTGGGGCTTGTGGGGAGGGCCTCATCATCACTAAGGGGAATACCTCCTCTTTGATGATGGTCTTCCCTTTGCTAGCTGCATTCAACCTATTGGTGGTTACAACATGTGCAAAGGGTGTTTGTAGGGCATGCTCCCTCTCTTTGAGTTGCTACACACACTAGGGTTGGAGTGGAGGTTACAGCCTTCCATTGGAGTGTGGCTACCAAGATAGTGGCAAGAAGGAGAGGCTATAGGGATAGATGCGGATGGTGTTGTGGCATCGGGATTAACAATGGTTGGGATAGGAGTCCAAAGGGCGAGTTGGGTTAGAGGTTGGGATTGGGCATCAATATACGAATGTGACAGAAGCAACAATTGGAAGCTTAGGGGGGTCACTGTGTATAGATCATATATATCACATGCACTCATGGCCTGTTTTATATATCCATATGTAACCTTTTTTGCTATATTTTTTTTACCTTTTGTGACTTTTTATTGTAATTTATGAATCCCTTAATGTAATTTTAAAATAAGCAAATTTAACATATCCTTACGTAATATATACCAATACTAGTTTGATCACAAAATTGATCATAAACTAGCACTTAAGGGTTCATAAATTACATTTTTTAGAATTAGTCATTATGAAAATTTATAAAATATCTTCAAGTTATATGACTTTCAATGGTATAGTTTAGAATTTTATAAATAAAACTATCATGCACAAGCTATGACGCATGCTTCCTTGTAAGGTAGTTTTTGAACTTTATATTAGAGTAAGCTTTTTATGGTTCCTTAAACACAAAAATTGGGTTGGAAATGTAGGAATACATAATGTGACCATCATACTAATGTCTTAAGGATCTCTTCCATTGCAATATTGATCTTGATATTCTCATATTTGATGATAGTGGACTATATCATTACATATTTTGTATCTAATTCATGTTAAATTATTTTCTCCACCATTCCTATAAAGCATATCAAGTGTATATGTAATACACATATACACACATATATATATATATACAAATTCTAGAGATAACAAGATACAAATACTCAAAATTTACCACTTGATTAAAATCATATTAGGCTATAACAAAAACATAATGTATATGAGCTTGATTTATATTTGAAATGGGTAGCTACATTGAAAGGAAAAAATATATTGCATTTTCATGGCCCTCACAACAAAAACCCAACATTACTTGCATGATGATGTAGTTAAAAGCATACTTTTTTATGCTTGCATCTATACAAAACATATTTCCTTTTCTTTTATAAAGTATATACATTTATATAAAAATGCAAATATATAAGATTTTTAGCTAGCCTATAAGTGTCTTCTACTCATCATCTCAAATTGTCAAAGTTGGAGTTTATCATTGGTTTCACATTTGTAGATGCATCGCTAAAATGCACTAGTCATGTTCCTGAAGTAAACACAAAAACACAAGAAATTAACATCAAGAAAAATGAAAAAATGAGCTTGACAAGACTTTCATTTTAGTAATTGTACATAGCAAGAAATATTAAAGAAGACAAAAAATAATGTTCATTTACCTATTCTCAATGGTCCCTTACAAATTGATTTAAGATCTTCCAATCATTTTCATCAAATTCATATTTGTTATTGTTACAATTATATGTGAGATTTGTGAGGGCAATGATACTTTCAATATCTACCATATCAAGGTCCATCAAATAATATGTAAAATCCTTGATCCCTTTGGTTTTTGATACCATCCAAGTTGAAATTCTACCCTTGATGGTCTATCTGGGAGGTTGAACCCTCTCTTTTACTCCACATATAGGCACTGATAAATTTTCTCCTCATCTTTTGAACGCATCCCACACGTCCCACACATTGGATGTTTTGTTTTCTCATACTTATTGAAGAGCTTGCCTTTGATGATCTTGTGATATTTCCATTGGTATTTTCATCTTGGAAGAACACATCACGATTTGAACCAATGCCAAATAGATTATCTTTTGTTTGAGTTTGATACTTGTCATCTATACTATAGTATACCCCTTATTGCACCTTTCTAAGCCTATCTTTGGACAATATGGTATTGCGATTGAGCCGACTTGCTTAAAAAGAAACTTGCTATTCTCAAGCTTCACTACTAGACTCACTTTATCTTTTTTCATCCAAGATAGATTCCACTAAATGTCTTATCTCACTTGTACATACATCCTCCTCAAAATCAACTCCCTCATCTGCAAAAACTAAAGATTCCTCATATGTATTAGAATATTGTATACTTGAATTGACATAAGCCTCAAAAAAGTATTTGGAGCAAGGCTCTAGCAACCATTTCTTATCCTCTTTTACCTTTTGGCTTCATCTGAAAACCTTCACAAATCAACTAAGCACATTATAGTCTCCTTTTCAATGCATTGATGATCTTCTCATCAGTTTGAGACACATTTGTAGTCACCTGAATCTAATACTTGCATGGTCTCTTTGAGATTTAACTCCCTCCATACATGTTATTCTTCTTATGGGCCCGCATAAATTCTTGCCCAACCATGCTACCAAATTTGCTCAAAAAGCTTTCAAGTGCATCAAATCTAGTTGGATGTATTTGAAGCATATTATTTGGATGAAAGTCTCTAAAATATTTTATGAGTAATACAATAAAGTGGCATGAGAGTTATAGGTCTAAGAATGCCTCCTTACTAATAAAAGTATTTGATAGTGTGTATGTGGTATGTTTTTAATCTAAGATCTCTATATTTGGAAGAAGAATATGACTTTTGCTGCTAAATAGACTCTCTTTACCAAGCTCAAGTACAAGGACAAGACAATATCAATATAGTCTCTAGCAATTTAAAGATAATCTTGTGTTCCTACTATGCCCCGCTCTTTTCTATAGTTTGCATTGTTTGCTAGTTCCCTCAAACACCATTGGACTTGTTTATTTATTGCATATCCTTTGTGTTGTAGCCCAATTTGGATGATCATCTCACTTGATATCCCATTCCTTAAGCATATGCTTACCACCAAGAAAAGAATCATAAACCATGGTGAAATTATCCAAAGTAACCCAAATATCGCCAAGGGCCAACAGACACTTCGACTTGTTGAGAATGTTAACTAGATTTTTTTCATTGTGTATAAAATCTTGATCATGCATGCCTGAAACCTCTTCGTTTGATAATTTAGCGAAAAGAGACCGTTCATTCCATCTAATATCATATATGGTTCCATGCTTGTTGACATAATCAACTAACATCAATTTTCTTCATCTACTATCTCCATTTGATGCATGTCCAATAATAGGACCTACTATGGTTCTTATCCCACAATGCCAAAATTTTAATCCATTGTTTGTGAATAAAACTTGCATCAAATCGATAACAATTTTTTCCATTAGTTGAAATGTGTAGACAATCAATATAACGAAAGCAACTATCTATTTGAAGGAATGTTTTTTTATCATCTAGATTTGCCTTGGTAAAAGGGTGTACAAACTGAAGTTTACCACCACATTAATCATCTAATCAAGGTTTCATGTTGAGTTTCTTCTTATTAACTCTAATAACATGACTCCATAAAACCCAACATAACAAGTTTAAACTTATCAATGGACTTTCATTAAGAGGAGGATGATGGATCAGCTTGAGTTGAGCTTCCCACCTTTGTACAAAATACAAACTTACTGAGAGATGTTTGCTTTGGATCATGGCCATTCCCTTTCGATGATGTCCGTGTAAGTTCATAAATAATGGCTTAAATTTTTCCACCTCCATTGAAAATGCTTTTTTGTGTAAGGTTGACTTTGTGTGTTTGTTCAAAATGGTATATAAATTAGACCTTGGAGCTCATAGATGCAACCATGTATCATCATACTTATACCTCCATAAGCAAAGCTATTATATCTTAAGTCATGCAACGTAGCTATAATGACCACAAAATCCCAACTTACATGTGATGTAAACTTATGTTATGTAGTAAGTCTAATATTAATGAATCTCATCTAGTACATAATCTATATTTAATAGAGAAAAAAATGCATCTATATTATTCAAACAAAGAAGAGAAACAATACCTTTATTTTTCTCCATGTAAGAATGCAAATTTTCTATTAAAGCCTCATTTCCTTCTTATCATTTTTTATTCTTACTTTATTGTTGTATGTCCTATATCCACATTTGCAAGCCCTAGAAACAAGATAATGTGTGTTCTCATGAAGTTAGATAAATATATATATGTGGCTCTCTTTTCTTCCAATGTGCCATTTCCATACAATGAGTTACATTTATTACACCAAATTCAAACTCAAGGTTCTCCATTAATATCTTTGCTATGTAGTTTGAACTTATAATCCCTTGAGCTTATGGATTGTTTTAACTTCAAGCTTACACTATTTCATTCTTGTCTCTAAATCTCAAGAATGCTTGGACTTAACAATTTGCTTCCTACCTTGGACGTGAGATTTCTTGGAGTGCCATCTTGTTTTTCTTTAACTTTTTCTAAACATGGTCCCTTGATTAAAGAGGGAAGTTCATTTGGGATACTAGCATTCCTATTGATACAAACTTGAATGTTGTCACCAAAATCCCACCTCTCCTCTTATCATTTCTTAGTAGTATAGTATCCTCAATGAAGTGAAAAGATCCATTTGCAAGCTTATCACCCTCTTATCATTTCTTAATAACATAATATCCTCAATGAAGTGAAAAGATCCACCCCTCCTCTTATCATTTCTTAATAACATAGTATCCTCTATGAAAGGAAAAGATCCATCTGCAAGCTTGTCACCCTCAATTTGTTCATGAAATTGAGCAAAGGTAGGTTTGGATCAATCTTTTTTTACTATCACGAGATCTAAATCTTCTTGAGTATTATTGAGGATCACTTGAAACTTGTAAAAATATCCCATGAAGCCCAAATATCAAGTCTAATATTCCTTATGTGATAACTTCATCCAACATTGAGAGGATGTTATAAACATATAAGTTCATTATATGAGAATACCTAATGTTTCCAAGTGTCATGTTTACTTAATAGATTGCAGTAAGCAATGCAAGTCTATAATGTAACATTGTGATATAATTATAGATACTTTTGTATAGGCACTCGGCTAGTCACCAATGTTTACACATTTATTAACTAGTAAAGACTTATAGATACTCTTCTACAACATGATTTATACCCACATGACTAATTATTGAAGCACTACAAGCATGATTAAGTATTTAGTCTAATGATATTTAATCAAATGACCCATGATTGTTAAAGTGAAGTAAAAAATTGAACTCACACACAAAAACTCTAGTACCATCATTTCAAAATGGCATATACAAAGTAAAAAGTGCATTTTTAAGTGTTTAAAGACTTTCAAAAGGATTTATACCTCTAGATAACTAAGTGAAATGAGTTACAAGTCATGTGACATATTATTGACTACTTAAAAAAGTATCTAAATAAACCTTGGTTCCATTTCTTTCAAGGGATGAATGGCCAATTCACCATTCATGGCATGGTGCTTGCAAATATACTCATTTATTTCATCTAATGGGACTCTTTTAGATGAATCTACATTCATAATTTGATCTCTAAAAACATTAGAAAGATGTCTAATTATTATCAAGGATAGAGAGATAACTTTTGTTACATCAAAGTAATTCGACATGTCCTCATAGAAATAGCAAAGCTCTCATAATATCCACCCAAGATCATAAACATCAGTCCATGGACTATAAAAACCCTTCAATGTGGTATCGTGCAATGTGGTATCTTGCAATTCAAGGGCTAACCTATTTCTCCATGCATGGTTTGCTTTTCATTGCTCTAGTTTCTTTATATACACTTTTTCATCACCAGTATACTCTCAATATGGCTTAGAAAATGCCTTTCTCTTGTTTGAGAAATCCAAAGGTCTAATCTACAATTTCCACATGACAAACATCACAAATAAAATCCTATTATATCGGGATATAGATTGGTGTGTAACCACATTGCCTTCTGTAAATGACACATCCCCAAAACCAATGCATGCATAATGAACGTAATGCATTTGGAAAATATATTTAGATGCCCTATTTCATCACTTCTTAATTGAGTTTCCTCATCATGCCTTATTTTTCCTACACCCCAAGCATGAAATAACCTTGTGAACTCCCCACAAGATATAGGAATTTGAGTCATGAAACTTGAAATATTTCCACCATTAAATTATGGTGTGACGATCCACAAAGGATCTTCTACAATTTTTGCAATCACACAATCACATGTACTAACATTGGATGTTTGACTTGCATCTCTCTTTGTTGCTTTGCTTGCCTTATGTAGTCTTTTTCTCTATAACACTTTTCTGCATAAATCTTATTGTGATCAAAACCTGCTACTCCAACAATCTTCACTTTGAAAACAATACCATAAGCATATTTTCCCAAATACCCCCTTAGAATTATCTCATTTTCACTCAAATAATTCGTAGAGTATACATGAGGCATATGTGTATAGTTACTTTGATGGACATGTACTTCGGATCCTGTCATTGAGCTAGTAGAGTTTTATTCAAGTACAATATATGAAAACCACATCTTGTTATTCCATTATATTGACTTGTTTCTGCTTCTATCAAATTTAGATTTTGCAACTCATGCTTCTGCATACAATGCATCACATGCATGTATCTTTGTGGCATCAAAATCTTGTTGAAAATTAGACTTACCATTGTTCCACATTTTCAAAATGATTACCAATCATGCTAGAGATTCATTTAGTGGCAATAGCATCCAAATCCATATTCTCAATTGAAAATTTTGCATATCTTTCTATTTGTGAAATCACTTTACATCATAGTATATCTCTTTTGCTAACGTTCCAACAAGTATCTTGCATCTCCTCCTCTTACATAGAGCATATATCTCTGAATAGCTCGTACCGACATATTTCCAAAATCATTATTAAATAATTTACTCATATTGCCTTCGACATTTGTTTTTCACTTAGCATCCATACCTAATAAGTTCCATACCTGATAAGTTGATCCAAAAGAATGTATGAATTTTGTGTGTGTGTGCATATGCGTGCGTGTGTGCGTGCATGCGTGCGTGCGTATGTGTGTGTGTGTGTGTTTTCATCTCGTATATTTAAAAATTTACTAATGGGATAGGTAACATGGATTATCTAGTGCTTGCTTTGCGATGCAAAAGATTCTCTCATTGTGTATGGTTGAGCGTATGGTTAGAGATATGAATGCTAAGCTTGACTATTTGAATGCCTTTCAAAGGCTTGATCATAATGCTTTGATGGAGAGGGGTTTCTTCTTGCCACCAAGAACACCAATGCTAGATTCTACTATCTTATACAGTGATAAGAGATATCTCCTTAGATAAAGAAACAATCAAGTGGTCAAAGATACAGTACCAAATGTCCTACTTTGATATAGATTTGAAGGCTAGAATGCCCATAAGATCACAATGTCAAGATTCAAAGTTCCAAGCAATGTTGCTACGTAAAGAGCTCCTTGGAAAATGTAAAAATGTAGCACTATAAAAGGTTTAGAACTCAGAAACACTATAGTGAAGGTGATTCACCTGGAGGTTGGTTTTTGGATGAAATGAAGATGAAATTAAGTTAGGATAGTGAACATATAAAGTGGTTAATAGTCGTTATACTACTTAGTCCATATAAAAATAATGTAGTGTACATGGAACATAGCTACTCTTGCAAAAAAGAAAGTCTACTAGTGTGCTTTCCACAATAGTTATAGTTTTTCCATGTCTCTTTCATAAGACTCATCCATTGGATTCTCTGTTAGAATCCTATTAGGCTCCAAGTGTAAATGGTTTAATGGATAACATATTGCATAGTAATACAAGGCACACTTTGTATCTCTCTATACGGCAAAACCATATAGTATCCTACAATGCCAAACCATGAGGGCATGGGACATAGATACCATGCTTAGAGTGATCATTCATATTTGCATAGATGATTCAACAACTCGTTCTTTCGCATGGTAGATCACTTTCAATCTCTATAGATGACAAAAAGCAAAACACTAAATATATTGTCTTATAATGCCAAGCCAAAAAGACTTGGGACATAGACACCATGTTTAGTGCAATCCCTCATATTGGCATAGAACATTTAGCAAATCCTTGACTCAGATGATACATCACTTGCTAGATGTCTTGATTAAAATAAAAAGAAACAATGTATACATTTGCCTTCATATTCATATTAAAATCCACATTAACAAATCCTTAATTCGCATGATAGATCACTTACTAGATGTCTTGATTTTTTTTTAAAAGATTAAACATATTCATTTGGCTTCATTATGACATTAGCAAATCCTTAACTCACATAATAGATCACTTGATAGATGTCTTGATTAAAATGAAAACATTACACATATACATTTGCCTTCACTATGACATTAATAAATACTTAACTCACATTAGGGGCCTGCCTAACCATCCATGTCCCAACCACCCATGTATCTCTACCTCAATTATACTTTTCCTTGAGCCCCAACTTGGTCATTGTTCATTTGGGACATGGTTGCAAAGTTGGTCTAAATGGATCTTTAAAGGCATACTACCTCCCTAGTAGTATAAGCCTTGAATGAAAAGGAGAGAAGTGCACTCATTGTCTAAATCTAGATCACTCAAATATCCAATAAGTAATAATGCAAAAAAATGAATATAATTTTTGTAGTAATGTTTACCATTTCTTAGTTATCTGTTTGTAGTAATTTTTGCGTAATTTTTTCATAGGGCTTACTATGCATTTTCTCTCTCTTTCTTCCAACCACACCAAAACAATGGTTGATTGTGCTTCCAATCACACTAGGAAAGCCTCCATTGCATTTTATTGTTCTAAGTAGTTCTTTGACTACTCACTTCTTGCATGTTGTGCATATTAAGATATGAGTGTGGTCCAAGAGACTATGTCCATAGTCTCTTGAAGACATTAAGATATGAGTGTCCATATCAAGAGACTATGTTCATAGTCTCTTGAAGCTATCATGTTGTGCATATGAAGATAGTTCAAGAGACTATGCCCATAGTGTATGCTCATTCTTATTAAATTTGGCATACATACACCAATGTATCACTTAGCACATTATCATTATATAGAAAGTTATATTAAAAAGTTTCATCATGTACTTCTTTTCTTCTACAATGCTTAATTGTGCATTTGTATTCTCAGTGTTCATTTGAGATGAACATGTAATCATGATTTATCGAGATGCATGCTCCTATCCTCTTTAGTTACTTGCACCAGTAGGTCAATTATTGTTGTCATTGAGTGGATACCAAAAGTGTTAAGATGGTCGCCAGTAGTGGAGATGGCAACTAGTAGTGTAGATGACTCTGCCAGACGCAGTGACCAGTTGTGCCGATGGCTCTACTAGAAGTGGCGGCTAGTACTTTCTTGAGAGCAACTACTAGTATAGATGGCCAGGCACAAAGTTAGAATATATCTACTAATGTGTTCCCAACCCAAACATCTTTCTCCACAAGCGCCCCTTCAATAATCTCACCATTTCTTTTGTGGCACTTGTTTGCCACATCTATGTTTCAACATGCTCTCAGCATTCAAGCATAGGTGATTGGATTTAGAGAAAGACCCTATTGTTGCATTTTCTTGAAAGAAGTCAATGCTTGCTCTTCATACCCTAGTTAAGAATATTGTTGATCAAGCATTTAATGTCTCCACGTTCTAAGTTAGAAGCATGTGAAATTTATTATGCAAAAAAGTCCTATTAGGCATATGTAATGATCAATGTATTGCCAAAAAGAAATGCCCACTTTGACAATCTAAATATGCCTTTATCAGCTTTCACCTCTATCTCGGACTATTGCTACAAGCTTTCAATCTAGAAGCATAGGTTATTTCATCTAAAGAGACATGCCTAAGTTGCATCTTTAAGTAAAAATTGAACGCTTGCTAAAAACACCCATGTTGAGTATATCCTATAATTAATGCAATCTACGAGACTATATGTGGGGCCACAATCTTTTCAAACACTTCTTGTGCTTTTGTAATTAGGCCACATAGTCAAGCAATGCATTGCTATAACAAGAATTTTTTTGCCATGAGGTCTTCTCTAATTATCTCATCATGTACCTTTCGGCCCTCCTGTATTATTGAGTAGAACTTGCAATTAGGGAATTCCTGAAGAAACATACCTTTTTGAAAGCTTCTCAAACATTTCTCATGCTATTTCCACAAGGCCATGTTTGCCATATATATCTACCAATACATGGGTAGCAACAAAACCTTTTTGTAGTAATCCCTCTCTAGCAAGGTCAGCATGTATTTTCTAGCCCTTGTCTATAGCTCTTATGGGACCTTTCTAGGGGAGGCCTCTAATATGAAGAGGGAATATTCTAGAATAAATTAAGTCATTAATCAAGTGATGTCACTCCAGAAGAAATGATATGGTTTTGAAAGGTGATGCATTGTCAAGTGATTGATGATCTTATCATGTTTGTCTCATAATTAAGCATATTTTGTGTCTTATATTATGCAATATGAAATACCCAGCAATTCTGTCTTGGTTGTTCATTTGACAATTAGATGGAGCACATCAACCGGCTTGAGTATGTAGCACTTTGTCTTGATTGGAATCTACTCTTATATTGACTAAAAACTGGACTTGGATGATGAATTATTCAACCTAGTTTTTGGAAGGGTTGAGAATGTGCTAACCCAAGGTGTGCCAATCAAGTTGGTGTGTTCTAATGTTGGTTGATGTGGCTCATCATGGCTAAGAAACTACTGGTGGGAAATATAATGGATGTGAAAACTAGATGCTCCTAGATTGGGTTGAGTTGTCTCATGCACCCAAGGGAGTAGTTATCATATGCTTGGTCAATCAATTGTGTCAACAAGGAGGAAATCCCCATGTCAAAACATTAGCTCATGCACATGATGTAGGTGGGGCCAATAGTTCTTGATTTGTGAGCTCACTTAACTTATAAGCTCACTCACTTTGTGAGCTTGCTCGACTTTGAGTTGGCGGAATCTCGTGGGGATAGAGATGTGATGAGCGGAGCCCCATGGATGAAGACCGAGGGTTGCACCTTATATGGGTTCAAAGAAATGGTATTTTATTTAGTAAAATTTATAGGCTTATATTTACAAAAGGAATTTTTTAATTATAATTTGAAAGAACTCATAAGTATAGTAAAGTAAAAGGGGTTGTTTTATGGCCTTATACATGTAAAGAAGGGCTATTTATTAATACCCTTCAAGTGCACGTTATATGGAAAGGGGTAGGTATCTTATTGTGATGATGATTCTATGTGACAAGATTAAGGGATTTACTCATGGTGGTGAAATGGGCTAGCTCAAGAGTTGTATTCCTGAGCATGGAGGTCAACTCGGTGGTGAAGGTCTATAGGCAAGATTCTATATGACAAGATTAAGGGATTTACTCATGGTGGTGAAATGCGCTAGCTCAAGAGTTGTATTCCTGAGCATGGAGGTCAACTCGGTGGTGAAGGTCTATAGGCAATGGACAAGGGTAGAATCAAGTTGAATGAGAGAGTCAAGTTGAGTGAAATCAAGGGATAAGGTGACGACTTGATACCAACCACTCAAGTGGCTATGGAGTAGTTGGTCTAAGATTATGAATCAAGAGCAATTGCTCTAATGCTATGAGTTGAATGCAACTCATCACTGCATAAAGAATTACTTAATTTGTGCATAATTAAGTCCTCGCAAGAGACTCAAATGTGAAAAGAAATAAAATGTGAGTTGAATGGTTGTAGATAAGTGAGTTGAATGTGGAGAGGCTTCTATCCTTTCAAAAGTTACAACTTAGTTCAATGATAATCTCTCACCTTATCTTCTTGATATTGTGCTCTAACCAACCATGCATCCTTCTCTCTTTCTCAAAAAATAAATAACACAAGATTAGCTTTGAGGTGTAGTGAGCTCACAAACTTACCATCTGGCATTGTAATTTGAAAGCTTGAAGGATTGAAGATAATTCCATGACCCAAATGGATATTCAATCATTAGGGCCAAAAACGCTTCAAAAAATGCACTTTTGTTAATCACGGGATTAAGGAAAGGGCCAAAGAGAGTTCGCCACGTGTGCAAGAATATGGTATTCTTGTCTTCTCTTTTTTAGAGATAGTGGAGTCCATTTCGTGATTCTCTCTTCTTTTTTAGCCAAAACCCCTGAAGTCTGACATGTTTTGGAGTCCCAAAGATGTTATTTACTTACAAATCTGACAAAATACATGATAGAGATGTGATGAAATTAATAATGAGTTTTTTGAAAGTCGGGAGATCTTTCAATATTGTTTTTGGCGCCCAATACATACGCATTTGTATTCTTGGCGCTACTTTTTAGTTCATTCACCCCTCTTTGAGCTTCTTTCTCTACGCTTTCATTCTTTTCATGGCTTCCTCCAGGCGCCCTTCTCGTTTAATACACTCTTGCATAGTCTATAGCCAGGGAGCAGATAGAAATTTTGAGCCCAAAACCTTTGCTGTAAATGATTGAGTTACCATGCTGTCATCTTGCAAGGGCTCTCATAAGGTGAAAAGAAGAAAACGAGATGATATAAAACATCACTAGAAGGGGCGTATCATTGCCTTCAAAATTATGCCCGAAGGCTGGTTTGTCAAGGTGCAACATGTTTACATGGCCAAGGATATGCACTTGCCTCCAAACGAACGTGTTCCCCAACAAACACATTGTAAGTTATTAGTTGAATAACGTATATAATTCTTTTCCATTTATGCAAGTTCTAACAAATGGTTCGTCATTGTAGATATCTTTCCGTCAACAAGTATTGAATGGCAACCTGTGGAAAGCCTAAGTGGGACTTTCCATGCCATTCATAAGGTATTGGCAGACATTATTTATGCCGATCAAACTGTGTCTTTTTTTAGTGAATGCAAGGTTTTTATATATTATGCACAGTAATGTGGTTCCCTCTAAAGCGGATAGGTATGGGAATATCGAAGATTTGCCATTGCCAAGTCTTTCATCTCTAAACTGGGAGATTCCTGACAAGGTAACGGTGCAGAGTTTCAAATTCAAAATATCTCAGGATATTAAAAAGTCCATGACAGCTGGAAGGATCTCAAGAAGAATACGTTTATCACAGTTTGTACCCCTCCATATCTTCGTGGCTTGCTTCAAAACAGCAAATTTACAAAGAACGAAGGTATCCTGGCTAAGTAGAAACTTTTCAGAAGAGGATTTGGACAACACTATAGGGACGCATTGGAAATCTAGAGAGTGCGACCATAAGGGTGATATCTTGAGGTGCAGTGCATGCCCTCAATCCTTGGCTTTGGCTTACAGTATCCCTTGCCAAACTCTTGCTTTGGACTTTGATTATAGGATATACAAACTAAGATTGGGTATTTGGGTTCCCTTGGATTCCGATACAGATTACACACCATATAAACTTACGGTGCACGTTTTGCCGCATGAAGAAGTAAAGAAGGTGAATGTTACTTCCAATTGGAGTCTGAAAGATGTGAGGGATACCTTGGAATTGCTAGACAATACATCCCCTAGATATAAGTTCAAAGTGAATGGTGTAACAATTGGTAAAAGAGCCGAGCGCTCTTTCTCTTGTACGAGTTGTTTGTCTCCCACAATTGTGAGTTTTGAGCCTTGAGAATGAAAACTTTGCAGGAATTTATCTTAATAGACTGTCCTTAAGATATTTTTTAGTGGGAACTCATAAGCTATCTTGAAGCAAGTTGCCTTTCGAATGTATATAAATAAAATGTACATTACATTCGATTTATAAGTGAAAATTTTCATTACACCATGAGGTACAAAAATTTCATATAAATGTACAAAGCCAAAATAATAAGGCTCGTATATGCTTATGTTTGCTATTTTGATTCTTTATCGATATCTTCATATATATTTTTTCTCACATGACCTTTCTTTGATTATTGAAAAAATTTCACCTTTACAGGTAGTCTCTTTTCTTGGGGCTTAAGAGGGGATGGATCAAATTTCAGAGGAGAGAGCATTGGCATTCCTTTTTTTTTAGACTCTGCAACAGTGGTCCCATTGCCTTTGTCCTTGCCCTTGCATTTACCATTGCCATTGTCCTTACCCTTTTCCTTGCCCTTTCCCTTGCTTGTGCCCTTGGCCATTGAAGTTTTGGGAGGAAGAGGGGAGTGAGGATCATATGGTGTGATTGCCCTGTCCAGAATCAGCTCAATGCATCTCTCCCTTATCCACCAAACATATGAATCAGGATAGTCTCTACACTGTAAGAATAAATGTTATAAGTTAGTGAAAAGAAATCATGATAAGGGTTACACAAACATCAAATGAAATTAACTTACATTCACTCCTTCTATTTGTAACAACTTTGAATCCACTGTTCTGCAAATATTTGAGATAACTCTCCATCCACAAGAATGCGCATCGCTTTGCAATGGAACTTTTTGTAGAAGAAAAGTATAAGGCCTTTGAGGATCAGCAAGATCCTTGTATGTTGTATCCAAAAAGTAGAAACGAGTCTACCAGTACTGCAAAAGGAAGCTTTGTAAGTTCAAAATATTTTTTATAAATAAAATCAAAGTAAGTAATTTTCTTTCAACATACATTCGTGCTTGACCATGAACACCGCTGAGAGAATTCATAAAGATAATTTCTCTTGAAAGACAATTAATGTAGATGAGACTCCAATGCCCTCTGCAAATTCATAAAAGAGGTGAGTAGAAAGGTGAAAGTAAATGAATATAAATTTTCCTCTACAGAAAATGAAAAATACCTTTCTACATAAGGGAAAAAGATGTGGTAATTTGTCATACTATCGAAGCTACGAAAAAACGGTGAAATATTAGAACCAGATTTTGCAAATAGTTCCACAGAGAGAAGTGGATCAACAATATATATGGTTCTACGGATATCGAGAGTGAGAGAGGAGACCAATGCCCTGCAGTCAATAGCAAAAGCTATTCAATACAAATTTCATTCAAAATATACTTAAACCTATAAGACTTTACTTACGCAAAAAAAAACAAAAAATATAAGCCTTACCTTATGCAACAAAAAAGAACTGAGTTAGATAGTTGGACATCCCTTTTTTCCAACATGGGCTTATCCTCGGGAGATATACTAAGATATTCCTCCTCAGGTTCCGCAGAAACATTCACAAGAATCTGCCCATACACTTTGCCCATCCTCTCACTGTTGACGGGAGCAAGTGATGCGGCTTTCCTCTTGTAAACTTTGTCTTCAATTTCAAACACCTCCTGATTTTTTTCACTCAAGAAAGACTCATGCTGGGTGGCACCCCTTGTAGAGTAAAGGTGAGTTACATCCTCAACCTTTAGCTTTTTCTCTTTCCTGGACAATTTTGGGAGAATGTTAAGGATTTCAAGGGCTTTTTGATCGTTGGAAGGCAAGGGCCTCAGCACTTTGTCAAACCTATACCTGATTCTGCTGATGATGCTGAAATCTTTATTCATAAGGGTGATTCTATGAGCATGGGCGGCAGCAATGTAAGCATCGTTCATGAAATCAATAACAAAATCTTCTGCGGCCTCTTGCAGGGCAAGAATAGCTGAGAGTTGCCACTTCTTATTTAGACCAGAGACAGTTGCCACTTGAGACAATCTATCAGAGATCTCTTTGACGACTCTTATAAAAGCAGCCTTTGGAATGACATGCTGTGTAGCTCTCTGGGCTTTCCTGATCTCACTGAAACATCTCTGTATATAGAAGAACCTGTACTTTCTCTTTCTCTTTTGTGGCTTGGGAGGTTCAGTGGCTTCAGCAGATGTAGGCTCAGGTGCAATTGTAGGGGATGAATCTTTCACAAGGCAAGCCTTACCCTTTGCTTCCTCAACTTCAGGAGAAGAAACATTCACTGCACTCAAATTCTTTAACTCCATGGAAGATGTTAGGCCAACACCTGGTGTAGGGGGGATTTCTGTGGTAAAATGCTCTGGGGCCTGTGATGGCCCAGCTTCAGGAAACTTTGAAGAGGGCTCCTCCTCAGATTCATCAAATTGTAACTTTCTTCTACCCCCACTGTCCTTCCCATCCAGATACACTCTTCTTGCAGTTTGCTTTGTCCTTGCCATCCAGAAAAGCAAATACAACAACCAGAAGGACAATAACTAAAATAGCCAAAATCTGTAAACCCAACAGGCTAATCGGCGTGAGAAGGGACGAAATGAGAAATTCCGATACGGCGCGATATGACCAAAACGATGAGAATGGAACCGCACCCTCGCTCCGTATTGGAGAATACAAGAGGAGAAATTCCGAAATGGCACAATATGAGGAATGCGTAGATAGTGGAACCACTCCCTCGCTCCGTATTGGAGACGACAATGCTGATACGGCGCGATATGGAGGAAACGAAGACAGCGTAGAGACGCCCTCGCTCCGTATTGGCAATGACACAAGGCCGATATGACGCGAGGGGGAGGTTACAAAAGCCTCGAACGAACGTACTCGCTCCGTATCGGCACACCTTGTTTTGACCAGCGAAGTAAAGGACTCAGTAAAAAGACCACCGATACAACGCAAGAGATTAGAAATGCAGAAGACGCAAGACTTGGATCGCACCATATCGGCAAGCAAGGCGAGAGAGCTCGAGAAATGTAAAGTGTACATGTAGAAAAAATAACCCCTTATATACCCACGTCAATCATAACACGTGTCCGATGCTGATTGTGCCACGTGTCTGCACATATCGTGCATATGCTACGTGTGAACTAACGACCGGTCCACGTGTTTGCCACGTGGTTATCGGCCACATGTTGGCCAACGACTACTGCCACGTGTCGAAGACCAACGGATAGTGCCAGGTGGCATAATTCTGTGCCTACATAAGGGTGTGTCCCTAATCCGTACAGTTTTTTTCAGTTTTTTTAGGACCTCTGTCTCTTATCCTAATACGGCACGAGAGTGAGTGTTTGCCTTCTTTGCTTTCGTCTGTTCGCGTCGTTTTGGAGATTCTGCAGAGTCTTCCTTCAGCTTTCCTCCCAAGCTCATAGTGCCCAAGCTCGTGTGACCACCGTTGTGACTCTTTCGTTAAGATTCTTGCTGGAATCACCGATATGGCGCGAGGGGGCACATCCGTCTGAATCGTTTCACTCTTATCGCGCCGTATCGGCAAAAGTTATAAACATGTCTGAACCCACAGAATTCCTAGGCTCCAAGGTTTCTCCAGGAACTGGTAAAAGAAGAAGGCTTTCAAAAGGCTCAAGGGCATCAACATGTGATGAGCCTGTGCATTCTTTTTCTTCTCCATGCTCTGCCACCAGTGTGAGAATGTCAAGTACATCTCCAGGGAAGTGAACGTCGGTAATGAGAGGTCAAGGAGTATCAAAGCTTACTGATATCACTCCATCAAAGAGGCTACTTGATTTTATCCTTCAGAATGGAATGGATCTCTCATTCTATGGAGTTGTGAAAAATGTCTTTAATCCTGATTGGGACCTTGACAGTGTTCTGAAATCTTGTGAAAATTATATTTTTGAGGACTTTTTGGAGTTTGAAAATCTTGCAGGTCCTTCTGTTGAAGTTGGCACAATTGAATATGTCCATGTTCCCATTGGGTCAACAGGAAATGAAAAGTCAGTATTTACTAAGAAGTGTGGTGCCCACTCTCTGGAGAGGTTTTATTCAAGAGACATATTTTACTCCACTCATTCCAAAAACTGCAAGATGATGAGAAAATCTGCTACTTTTATTTTTTTCACCCTTGTCAAATACCTTGTGAAAGCTGAGGAGCAACAGTTGGAAGGAGCAAAGTCTGCCAACTTTTGCATGTTAGATGATCTGGTAGATGAAAAGGAAACAGAGGAGGTTGTAGATGCAGATTTTGAGGCTTCTATTTGCTGAGAATTTGGATGTTGCTCACTTTAAAGCTGAGACTATCATTGAGGAGAGCCAAGGAGATACGAACCCTCCAACTGATGAGAGTTCTCACCATATTGTTCCTTCTCTACCATCTATACCTTTCAAGGACAAGGAGTACATTTTACTGTCAGATATTCAAAAACTTTTTAATCTCAGGGAAGATTATTGTCTAGCAATTATTGCAGAGGCTTCTGATGCTGCAAATGGGATAATTGACACAGAGAATGAATCAAAGGAAGAGATTCTCAAACTTGATAAAGAAACTCTAGACGATAAGTTTATTGATGCTGGTGAGGCCCTCTCTCTTTGTTTTGAAAAGGCCAAAGAAGCTGAGAAAGAGTTGAGTATTACTGATGAGGACTTTGATCACATTCAAAGCGAACTTGGGATTTTCAATTTTGGAAGAGAGGAGTCTGAATATGTTAAAGAATTGATTAACACCAATGAGACAGCATCATCAATTAATTTATGGAATCCATTTAAATTGGAGTACGATGAAAATCAAGTGGTAAGATAATTTTGAATTTGCTTTTACACATTGGTAGGTTTACATTTCATGCTCATTCAGTATGGGTTTTATTTGCAGTTGGAGATTGCTGATACAGATAACTTCTTGGGGCGTGGCAAAGGATCGAGAGCTGCTAGTAACACATTCAAAGACATTGCACTCGGCCACTACTTGGCTAGGATTGACCCTAATTCCTTTTTAGTACTTCATAGTAGTTTCTCAGAGGATACAGCATGGCCCATACTTTGTATTAAAGCTCTTACAAGGCTTCTAGGTTTCTCAGGATTACAATATAATGCCCACAAAGTAATGTTTTTGGAAAAGACTGCAGCAATTAGGATTTTTGGCTACGGTCCAAGTTACTCTGCTTCTAGAGCAGGATACTTTTTGGTGTTTTCATCCTACACCTTGGCTGCAAACCGAACTGATGTAAAATCTATAGCTGGCTACAAGAGAAAAAAATTTCTACGTTATAGAGGAAAGATTCCTGAGGAGGAAGAGAATGTGAGAGTTTTGGAAAACTAGCTTTGTATATATTCTTTCTTATATATAAAAGTGCGATTGCTCATGTGTCATTACCGTCTTTTATCTGCATTCTTTGAAGTTGTCGTCGAAAAAACCAATTGAATAGCTCCTCCAAAGCATTGCTTTTTGTAACTCCTCCCCCATGCCTTGTGCTTCGAAAATAACTTGTGCATGCTTGATAGTGGGATTTTTCCATGCCTTGGTTACTATAAGTTGCTAAGGGGCCATGCTCCTCCACAAAGTAAGGTCCATGAATATGAAGAATATGCTACAATACAAAGTAACACTAATTTTATACCAATTGAAAAACCTATCAAAATAAGCCCATATTGAATAATTATTACTTTACCAGATAAAAAGTGATATCTTTTTCTCCCCATGCCTCTTTTATCGCCTGAACAAGCTTTGTGATTGAACTTTTGAACTCTTCCGCATATGTATATGTTGTCTTATGTTGCCTGAGGAGTTTCAGAAAAACATCAAGGTGTATCCAGACCTCCATTCTAAGAAACGCAAGCCTCAGCGTGCTTGCAACATTTGTTGTGATCTCACATAGCTCTCTCCAACACTCCCAAGCCGCATTCACCTGCCTTCCTGAATGGTTTCCTAAGAATCGTCTAGCTTTTGAGCCTCCCATAGAGACATCGGCCAAGATATCTCTTGTTTTTTCTGAAAGTATTCGATCCTTTCTCAAGTGAACTTGGCCCCCATGAAATCCCATTTTCGATAGCAATGCCTCGCATTTATCAATACACACATCTGATAAAGATAATGGCTTAATGGAATATGCATAGTCAAGATGCAACTTGAGAAGCTTATCGATTATTCTAATCTCTGCATGCAAAGTACAAATATGAACATTCTTAAGAGAGATGGAAAGAATGGGATCCCAGATGTCTTCTATGTTTTTAAATTTACTCAAATCTATAGAGTCTCTATTTGGGGCTCTTCTTACTGGTCGCAAACTACTCCAATCTTTGGATCCAATACTTTCCATGCAATAAATGCAATGATATTTTGCATTTGCACCATTACATATTCCAAGCATACATTTGATAGTTTTCAAATCAGCACTCATATGCCATTCCACATTAAATTTACCAACCCCATCAACTACCAACATTTCGCCTTCACTTTGAGACTTAATGATATTTGGAATACCTGTATGGTTGAACAACCATTTCAACGTTTGATGATTTTCAATTGGTACTTCGGCTGCACCAATCCACCAAATCTCCATCTCGGATTGACGATGTCCTCCACTGAGCTTGGGACATTGCCTCTTGAAGTGACCGGATTCGTTGTAGTGGAAACAACGGAGGTTTCGGCCATTACTTTGAGTAGGAACAAAGTTGTTGATGCTATTTGTCCTTGCTTTCTTCCTTTGTCCCTGATTGTGACCCTGAACCCTCTTCATTTGAGGTCTGAATGCTCCTCTGTTCGGGTCACTATAGGACCAAGTTTTGTTACCCCTTGGTCTAGCTTGCACCTCCTGAATTATAGACGCCGCTCGAATAAGTGCATCCTGTAGATCTGATGGACGCATAGATTCGAGACGGGTATTTACGGGTGGATTTAAGCCCGCACAAAATTTGGACACCTGCTGTGTCATGTCCATCTGTGGTGCATACATTAAAAGTGAAACGAATTTAGAGTAGTATGCGTCAAGAGTGAGTCCTAGCTGTTTTAGCTCCTAGAACTCATTCATTTTCTGAGTACGATATGCAGGTGGTAAATATCTTCCCTGCACGGCTTTCTTCAACTTCTCCTAGGTAACGGACCCCTCTGAAATTCCTTGATCCCTGCACCATTACTTCCACCAAAGTCTGGCTTCGCCGGTGAGTTTTAACTTGGCGAGCATGGCCTGATTGGTAGGTGCAGTACCAGCTGCTTCAAAGTAATCCTCCATGGATTCAATCCAAATTTCAGCATCAGCCTGGATGAATCTGCCTCTCCCGTTAAACTCGGGTGGCTTTATCTGCTTGAGGAGAAACTTCTTCTCATGGGTCACAACAATACTTGATGTAGGAGGCGAATTTGGAACCTGTACCTGGGGTTGTGCCTGGATAAAAGTTTTCTTAATGTTATTATATGATAATCGACGTTAGCTTATCTTTCATTTTTAGTTCAGCTATCTCGTAAACAATGTAGCTACTTAACTTTTTAACAACTCTTATGCACAGCCAGATATTGATAAAAAGAAGTCTTTATTTGTATTTACATGGGCATAGTCTTACACAACGTTTCGTATGATGATAATCCAATCATTACATTCAGTTTGGGGAGAACAACGTTGTATTGCATTTGTCTACATGAACTGTGTAATAGTAGGGGTTTGGGTCATGGATCTTTAGGAATCGATAGTTCATTGGAAGTTCAGGATACCCTTTCCGTTGGAATCCATACTTCTCATGGCGGCCCAACACTTTAATCATGTCGGCTGGGATTACACGGGTTACTTCCTCATATACATATGAGTTCATTTCAACCCTCTGACCTTGAATATGTAAAGTCGAATTTACGTGAGCTTCCACAAAAATGAACAGCTTCACGACTTTCAAGTCTTCCAACCACTTGATCCTCTTTAGGTTGGTCTGTAGATAAGCAAACCAGTGGGCAGCTATATACTACATTCCTGAAGACCCCATCCATCTTTGTTCTATGTATAAAGGTGATGGATTATAAATCTGCTCCAGGATGTTCATCATCCCAATTCTTTGTCTATAAAGTAGAGAATGCATTGCAGTCATAAACATGACCCGACATACCAAAAATTTGTTCCATGCTTCATAATTCTGCAAGACAGCATTGAAGATGAGAAAATGTTTGGACAGCAACAATTTCTTTACTTCATTTAATTGAGATTTTATAAAAACAATTCCGTTGTTGGTCGGCTCTGATACCAATTGTAATGTGTCCCCTAGTATCATCCAGGACACATCTTAGTAGTCCATCGGAAAGGATATCTAGAAAACTCCGCACGATACTCCCATGGAATGTTACAGGTTTTGCGATCTAGGTCTTTCCGCGTCTGCCACGTAGCGGAAGTATCCTGGTCGTTCCCACTTAGGATCGATCGGAATTAGGGTTTTCCTGATTGGTCATTAGCTAACAGCAATTAGCATCAGACCCGAGCGAACTACTTTACGCAAAAACGCCAGGTCCGAAGCGGATTCACGCTGCACTTGGTTCAAGGAGAATGGGAAACGAGAGGGATACAAAGCTCAACCTCTCTGCCATAAGGCATAGTCCTATTCCGTTCCCCTAAAATAGCGTAAATGGGGTAAGACGTAACTCTAGGTCATCGTTCTCCTTATTCATTTTGATGATGATGATCATCCCGCTGTTCTTCGAGATTTTTGAGAAAAGTTCCCGGCTAACTGGGACCACCCAACCATAGGACGCGGGCCCATGGCCCATCCTCCGCACTTTCCTCGATTTGTTTTAGTTATGTAATTATCTAACACATTAATTTGACATATAATAACTAGCTTCTTTAATTAACCCTGTTAAGCACTGGTTCCTTCACGTAATCTTATCACGTGACATAGAAAAACAATATCAAGCAAGTTCTTTTAACATTTTATCATTTTATCTTTGAAATACAAGGAGTTCCGCCCGTAGGCTTGTCCATAATCCGCCCGAAGGCTATCCAGTAATCCCCAGGGATCACTATTCCAAGCTTCCGCCCGTAAACTAGTATGTGGGCCTCGAGATCCAATCCCAAGTCACGTTAGCCTCTTGCGCAGGACCCGGAAGGCGAGGGATTTACGGCTAGGGCCCCCCTGGCACCCAAGCGTCCTCCTGCTCCAAGTAGAGCTCAACGGAAAGACCTCTCGCGGGGGGTTCGGTCCACATTCTCGGCGCGGTCAACAACCCCCTTGGTTAGGGTTAGGCAGGTAGTCGGGGGTAACTGAACTGCCTTTTCTTTCAGGCCTTTAACCTGAAGTATAGGTACTCATTTAATTTGTAATTCATAATTCAAACAAAGCCCTAAAATCTCTAGCAAGCACAAACATTTCCATTAATCAACCGTGTTGCTTGGCAAACTGCTAAGGAAGTGTTCTTTCCTTTTGAGTGTATCAGCACTCGTTCCCAAGGTGTCTTGAAAATTGGCAAGATCCTTTACATTCCGATGTAGGGCGTACCTTATTAACCCAACTTGGTTAACCCTAAAGTTCCTTAGATATGCTAGTTTCCGGTTTACAACTTTCCTTATTTAGAAGGACATCCAAAAATACGTCTTTTTACAAGATAACTTGCGTGGGGATCTGCCATCCTTGATGAGGGTTTTTACCCTTTCTCCTTGTGAATCAATCACAAGACTAAATGATTTCGTACTTGTTGTGCAAGTCCTGCGATGGAGAAATCTGTTTAGATCCTTTAAACTGACGTATGTCAGGCCTAGGGTTTTTTTTCTTTTTTTAAGAACCTTAGGGACAAACCCTAGTTCCTTATCTTTACGAATTTATTGTCCCTACAGTAAGGAAAGTAGTCAAGTTCTTAGGGTATGAATATTTCTATGTTTAGATTGGTTTAGTTATCTTTTGGAATGTAATATTAATCGTCTTGTCACGGTTTTGCTATCCTTGTGACAATTTACTTTCCAGTCAATATAGTTTAATTTTAACTTCTGTTTCCCTTACAGATGAACTCATGCCAAATAATAACATTTACCTTGCTAAGATGTGCAATTAGCAAAGACAACTTCCTAGTAATTTGAGCATCGAAAGAAACCTTTCATGAATTTAACCATTTACAATGATTCGTTGCGAAAGGAATAAAACTAATGGTGCAAGATATAATTTCTACACCTTAGGATTTAACTAAAATATACTACTATAGTAAATGGATAATCTTGCTCGTAATTTATAATGCTTGATGCAATTTGAAGAAAACTAAGTTCTATACATTATCATTCATAAGCTAAACTCCTTCGTTACAAATACTCAAACGAATATATCCTATCCTTAACAATTTCTCTTTGCATGATCGACTTAAAACCGAATTAAAGCCAAGAAGAAAAATTTGGTTTTGGGGTGAGATATCCACATGGATACCGGGAGATGACCCTCCCACGGCTACGCCTTGGACTTTCTTAGGAGGCATCGCAATTGTAGTCCTTCAGACGTAGAAGAAGCTTTACAACTTCTCCTTAGAATTACCGTCGCTCCCTTGCACCATTCGTCAAAGTAGTTTTTGGAAGGCTCCCCCCTTGAATTCGGGAATTCGAAAGGGTGTTTTAGAATCTTTTTCAACTAAGACCAATTGAAGCCATGGGGAAGGCTTAATGGACTTTGTAAGCTCGCACAAACGGGAATAAAAAGGTGTGGAAAAGACACAAGGTGTGGAAGCGAACTCCAAGGAAATATAGTAACCGCAAGGATTACAAGTGAGGTCGAAAGACCTTGGGTTAGCTTGGAGGGAAGGGGTTTCAATACGCCATAAGGGAAGGGCTAGGGAAGGATCTAACACGGAGGTGTTGTAGGCTTAAGGGATAAGAGGGGTGATAGGACACGGGGGAAAAAAATAATAAGACCCTTAAGGTCTTTGTGCTTTTAGGGGGGAGTGACTTCAAAGTGAAGGTAAGGGGTTTTTAGTACGAGGGTGAAATGGGGCTTAAAGGTTTTTAAAACCCGGGGGGAAAAAGGGCTTAGGGGGATTAAAACCAGGGGGGGGGGAACTTAATAAAGCCACAGGAAGGGGGGCTTAGCTCCTCCCCCTAGAAGCTTCTTGGAAGCTTCTGTGGTCTCAGACGCCACGTGGGGAAAGAGGATGGAGGCGGCAGATGGGTTTGTTGGCGGCAATTGACGGTTTCGGCGGCGCTAAGCGACTCCTTCCTCCTCCAGCAATCACACGGCCCTCCTTCAACAACAGCAGCTCAACGTCTCCCCTCCTCACTTTGCCACAGCAGACAGATGGCGTCGTTCCACGGCAGCCCCTCCATGAAAATTATTTCCTTCTCCTCTATCGCCTGACCCCTTCGTAGCCTCTCCAAGCTCAGCAATCATACGGCGTCTCTTGGCTTCTCTCCCTCAGAGCAGACCGACAGCCACCCACAGCGTGTCGACCGTCCTCATTTAAATAGTGGAGGGGAGGGGGATCTTCCCTCCCCTGCGTGTCATCACGCATGTTTCCCCCCCTCGTTCCAATCTCGACCAAGGAGCTTAATTGCTCCTACTATTTCCCCCCCCCCTCCAGCTCGTCAGTCGGTTGGGGGGATAAGGGGGAATAAAACAATTTTCATTTATCCAATTTTTCTTTTTCATTTGAGGCAATTCACACGTGGATTCTTTTAGCAAATCGGAATATTACAATATATGCGTCTCTGTGCGCATCAGCGCATCTATTCTTGCGTCTATACCTGCGTCTACACTGTTATCTAGACGCGCTGGACAGACACACAGAGTCTGTCCATATTTTGCAAACTGTTATAAAAAACGCGTAAAAAAACCTCCATAGATGACAGTCTATAGCATGTAAAGAGAGAGAGAGAGAGAGACAAACAAACAGAGAAAGCAAACAAGATTGAGAGAGAGAAGAAGAACTCACCTTCTTTGCTTGTTCCGATGGGTGGCGATTAGGTTGCAAGCTCCTTGTTCTCCTTCTCCCTTCCCTTGGTAAGTTGCTTGAATCTTCTTCTTTCCTTGCTTTTTGGCTCTTGTTCTTTACTCTTTGGCTCTTCTGTCCTCCTATCCTCTTTTTACTCTTATTTCCTTCCCTCATTGTCTTCATGAAGTGATAGATAGACATGAAAAGTGATGTCGAGCTCGAACTGCAAAAAACGCGTAAAAAAATGCAGGAAATCACTGGTTTGAAAAGAAAGCCACATTTTTTTTAAAATTATATTTGCATGGCGCGTTTGTAAGCGCGTATAATTGCGCGTATATATGCGCAGATATGACATATTACACGCGCTGATAGACGCGCAGTTACAATTAAACTGATTAGATGCTAGCTTTTGGTTGTTTTTGGATCAACATGACTTTCCTAGTCTTTCAATATCAAAATGTTTGCCTCCATGTTGTAAGTATCAATGCATTTATATACCAAATGACATATATACCAAATGAAATCATATATATCCTTATGATTCAGGTGTAATTATGTCATCATCTTCTACTAGTATGGGATATGCTGAGTCAACAACCAGGACATCCTCCAGTGAGAATGAGACATTTCGTCTTCACAATCGAGACGCTTGGCTACGACGGAAAATCAAATGTATGTGTGATCGTTGTCGAGGCTGTTTTTTTCAAGCACGTTGAATCACAATGTCACACCTCAGCATGTATGGAGAGTGGGACCAAGAAAAAGAACCAATAATTTTTTATTGCTTTATTTGCACAAATATTATTGGTCTATGTTTCATCTTTACCATTAAACAAAACCTCCTTTTTTTAATTGATTAGGATGCGGTACCACATCCTTAAATGGTCCCTTCAGGGAGTCGAGAGACTATGAAGCATGGACACGAGGAGATAGAGTCATGAAGAAGAGTAGAGACTGATAATGACGATAGCAGCTCTCTTCAAATGCCCCATCAAGTTTTGGAGGAAGATATTTTGGACAACATGGTGCACGATTTATTTTCCCATGAGGTTCGGGGGGAGGGCGCCACTAGAGAGATAGATGACCCGCTACACATAGTGTCGAAAACTCCATTGTACGAAGGTTGCACCTACTCCATTCTACGTACATCTCTCGAGATACTGAACTTACAAACCATTTATGGATGGAGTAATGCTAGCTTGAATGCATTATTGAAGTATGTATCATTTGATATTAATTCATAAATGCTTCTAGACAATATTCGCAGTTTGTTAACTTTGTTTGCACAATATATGCAGGTTATTGTCACAAATGCTTCCAAATGGAAATAAATTACCAACTAGAAGGGAGCAAGCAAGGAGTTTCTTGACATCTCTTGGAGGTCTCCATTACTTTAAAATCCATGCATGTGTCAATGATTGCATCTTGTTTCGTGGGGATCATGTATCTGCATGACAGTGTCCTATTTGTGGTGAACCAAGATACAACCATGAGATGAAATCAATGGATATGCCTCGTAAGGTTTTGCGATATTTTCCTATTATTCCATGTATTCAACTTATGTTTAAGTGTGAATCTATTGCGAGACTCATGTCATGGCATGCTAGTCACCATTCAAGTGATGGAAAGTGGAGAATTTCTTCAGACACACTAGCTTGGCAACACGTAGACAATTTGTGGCCTACTTTCAAAGAAGAGCCCAAAAATTTGAGATTTGGTCTAGGATTAGATAGAATAAATCCATTTGGCATCAAAAGCACCTCATATAGTGTATGGCCAGTGGTATTGGTGAACTATAATATCCCTCTGTCCATGGCAATAAAAAAAGGATATGTAATGTTGTCCCTTCTGATTCCTCCAAAACACAAAGTTAAAAAAATGGATGTTTACTTAGAGCCTTTGATCGAGGAGCTAGAAATGCTATGGAAAGGTATTGAGGTGCAAGATGTGAGTGCATCATTGTCCTCTAGATATTTCACTTTAAAGGGCATGTTGTTGTGGACCATGCATGACTTTCCATGCTATGGAGAGTGTTCAAGTAGTTACATACTCTATTTTATTTATTCTTATCCTTAATCAAATATATGTAATCATTAACCCACTTGTTTTTATAGGTTTAACTACATCAAGATATCATGCATGTCCAATTTGTGGTCCCTCTCTGGTTTCTTCTAGACCGACACGCTTGAAGAAGGTTATCTATGACAATCATCATTGTTTTCTTCCTATTGACCACCCTAAATATGCACCCCCCACTAATAGAAGAACTCCACAATCTCTGACCATTCAAGATTGGAAGGACACTTGGATACACGCCAATGATCATCCTCCACTCGGCATGAGTCAGTAACTAGTTTACTTCTTTTGTTTGTCTTTAAAGTACACTCCATTATGAGAACAAGAAATAATATATTGTTTGGACCTTAGATTATTCATATTTTCTCATCTCCCATATTGGACTAAACTCAAGATCAATTACCTGTTGGACCCCATGCATATATTTAAGAATGTTGCCTCTACATTATGGGATCCCTTAATCGGGGCTCGTGATTTTGTCAATGTAGGGGAGGATTTACGTAGCATTGGACGTATGAGACGAGCTTGGCCACACATCGGACCCAGAGGAAAGATCGAGTTACTGCGTGCACTTTGGATGTTGTCGAAGACCGAAGAAAAGATGGCGAAACAACAGATATGTAGCTTTCGAACTCCCACAGGATATATGAGATGCCTCAAGGGAGCCTTCATAAAGAAAAAGAAAATAGGTGTGGAGCAACTATCCAGTTTAAAGTCTCACGATTGACACAAAATGATTCAGGTTAGGATTTTCATAGCCATAAATATATTAATTAGTGGAGTAACTGTGTAGACTAATTAAGAATGTATGAATATTTACAAACAGTTCATCATTCCTACTAGCATATCCCATTGTGTTTCGAAAGATGTGCGTGATATCATTTACAAGATGGGTGATCTCACGAGGTATGTATACTTTATACTTATTCTTTAGTTTACATATTACATACATCACATAGTAAACCCGCTTGAATTTATGGATAAAACTAATCACCGTTCTCAATTGCATGTTAGTAGATTTGTGAGTTTGAAGAAAATCGATCCAAATACGTTGCAAGAGGCTCGAGTATTGTCCATTGAGGTGGTTTGTTTGGTGGAGTAAACTTTTCCTCGCTCCATTTTGACTACTCAAGTACACTTACTCGTGCATCTGATTGATGAGATCGCAATTTGTGGGGTAGTTCATGCAAGGTGGATGTTTTTTCTAGAGCGCTTTATGAAAACCCTAAAAGATTATGTGAGGCAAAATGCACGGCCCGAGGGAAGTATGGCTGAGGGTTGGTTAATGCAATCCTCCCTTGTATCTTACTAAAGTGGACCCCTCTTTACCACGACTATGGAAAGATGATGAAGATTTGAGGATGACCTCTATAATACCTCAAGGAAAAGGAAGAAGCAAAGCGCTAATGAAAGAGGAACTTCGTAAGTTAAATGTATTTTGTGTGCTTAACAGCGAAGTAATGAGCAAATGGGTGACACTATATAAAGAAGCAAGGGCAAGAAGAGTAAGTGAAAGGCAAGCATTTCGTGCTAGACATGGACGTAATGTCCCATATTCAGAACATTTAAGTACACTTCCACGTCATATTGATATAGATTGGATTCATGAAAAAATGGAGAAGATGAAAAAAGAGGAGGCGATGGATATATCGCAAGAGGAGTGGGAATATGCACGAGGTTGCTTATCAAAGATGAGACATACTTATAATTAAATTATCTTTAGTTATATATGATATAATAATTTCACATGTTTTTATTGTAATATTTCCGCGTACCGTACCGTAAATATTAACTTTCCGTATACTGTGTAAACCCTGTGCAAAGGGTATCTCTCGCATTTGGATTATTGGCCGCGTAATGTGTGAGCCGCACGATAGAAATAGGGCCTCTGCGAGTGGTAAACTGAACCGGGGGATAAGAACCGCTAACCGCACAGGAACACCCTCTTGGGAGGGGAAATTCAATCAATTTAAGGCAAATTTTTTTATATATTATCCCTTTCCCCCAGCCGATGCATGGCTGGAGGAAAGGGAGTATGTGAGGGGATGGGAAAGTGGGGGTTGCATGGGCAACTTCCCCCATGTGGGGGGAGACCCCTTCCCCACCCCCACGGCCTATAAGAACACCCCCATCAAGGGGTGTGTTTACGAGGAAGAGGAGGAGGAGGAATTCTGCCTGCGTGAAGGGAGGGGAGAAGTCGTGTGTGGGAGGAGAGAGGAGAGGCCGTGCTGCTGCCGCCAGCCTCGCCACGGGCTACCACCCCACTGCCGTGTTGCTGCCGCCCAGCCCCGCCTCCGTCCGCTCTGCCGTTGCCACCAGCTACCACACCCCCTCGCTGCCGCTGGCCCGCCAGTTGCCTCCCTGGCCGCCACAGTCGCTGGACTGTCTCCACACCGCCGCCTCTCTGCGCTGGGGTCCGCCAGCCCTTCGGGCCGCCGCCACGTCGCCCACGATTCCTCCTCTGCCCACGTGCCTCAAAAAGCTCCTTTGGAAGCTTCTATAGAAGCTTCCATAGGGGGGCCTCCCTAGACCCCCTTCCCACGACCCCAAATTTCCCATCCCTTGCTACCAATTTCAAGGGCATTTTTCCCATCCCTTGGCCCAAGAAGGCTTTCCCACGTTCCCGAATTTTCCACCCTATTCCACCCGTTTCAAAGGCATTCTTTTTTTTTTTCACCACTTGGCCCAAAAGGCCTTTCCCTCGGTATCTCCCCGTAGATCCGTTAAAGACCGGGATTTCCAAAGAAGTGGAGACGCGGAGCCTTAAAGACCATCACAAGATCCATCGAGTGATCTCCGCGAGAAGGGTTAAGCCGCAAGCCGTCCAATTACCGCGCCGATTCGAATTTGTGGAGATTCCGAAGCTTTTGTCGCAAGCTCTATTTTGAAGAGGAACCCATCCGCATACGAACACAAAGGGGATCGTAAGTCGAAATTACGACTACGATGGCTCCTAAAAGATCCCAGGAGGCAACCGCGGGAGGTTCGTCGCGAAACGTGCAAGTGGACATCACCCCGTCACCACAAGTCCAGGTTCTTTCGTTTTATATTCCGCATAAGAAATGGTTAGGCGCGCTTAGGAAGGGAATTTCAAGTTACGTTTAGATTAAAAGCATGAAATGAATTGGGCGCGCTTAGGAATGGAAATTCATGGTTTCGTTAAAATTAAAAGCATATGGAAAAATTGGAAGAGATGCATCTTTTGAACATTATGAATGAACGAACGGTTAGAAAGTTAGGTGCAAGTAGTTGGCACTTTATTAAGGTAAAGAATCTAAGCAAGGAAACGAAGTATATGTGCATTAGTTGCATCTTAGATATGATGAATTAAGCGTATATGCACCTTATGATTTCATAGGAAAAGTCTAGCACCGTAAGATGTCATTCGAAAAGAACTAATAGGACACTAAAAACGAGCGTATGACTTGAAAACATAGTTATAAGATGGAATTGCATATCACCAGTTTTCGTTGAGTATCATCAGCGACTTAGTGGTTAGGAGAATGTTAGGAAATTATGTAGTCTTCATGAGGAAAGGATCAATCAAAAGGTCATAACTAGGTGTAATTGCATGAGACGCTAAAGGATAAACTACAAGGTTGTAGATACAATTGCTGATGCAAGACCTAGTGGGCCCTAGGAAAAATTAGAAACCAAACTATCATACACCAAGGAAAGATTGAATGATTCGCCGATGCTTAAGTTCGAGAGCATGAACTACAAAGTAATAGGCTTGACTTAACTAGGAAAGTTAGCGCACATATTAGTAATTAATTTTGCCTCACCAAGAAAACGGCAATCAATCGCTTGTTTACGCGAATCCGATTCCGTAAATTTGGATTATCACCCTAGAAGGGTCATCCTTGTCACAAACAGGCATAATTGATTTGACTAAGCAATATGAACCACAAGGAATCATAGAAACATAGGAATCCTAAGAGATAACTAGGATTTAGCGGAAGGATAATTTGCCTTCGTTTTAGACAAAACTATGAACCTAAGGATCACGGTGGAACTCCGACAGAGTTGCACATTCTAGAATCATGACCCAAACCTAATTAGAAATAGCTTAAAGGATACCCCAAAATCCTGTTACTCGGATGGGGTTAAAACCCGCAGTCGGAACACTAGGAAATGGATAAAAGGATTCCATAGAATAGATGCAATACTTGCGCACAAGCCGCAACATTGTATAGTCTCGGGATTTGTTCGCAAAGAGTATTGTCATCTCTCGAAATGAGGATGACAAGTTATTGATGGAAGTTAAATTATTAAGGATGAGTAATCATCCTGTTATTCACTTTCCTTGGGAAAAGGTGCCAAGGAAAAAGAAAGTCAAGTAAATTGCCTTGAAGCAGTTGTTCGACAATAATCTAAAGCGACATGGTCGCTGGATCCTGCCACAATAAACCTAATGTATTGGAAGGGTATGACCCTGACCCTAAGAATGATAGGAATCTTGCCAAGTTGCAATTGATTCTGGATCGAATGCGGGTTGCATTCGGAGGAAAAGGAGTTACTCCTTGACAGTTTGCTAGCCAACCGGCCATTTGAATTTGATTGTGTTTGTAACAGTTAGAAAAGCACTGTTTGCATTGTTTGCTCAATGAACTAAAGGATGAAAATATATCTAAAGCTTCAGGTTGGTGCCTGAGAGGCTGCTTCAGTTACCCCCGACTACCTGCCTGACCCTAACCAAGGGGGTTGTGAACCGCGCCGGGAACGTGGACCGAACCCGCCGTGAGAGGTCTCTCCGTTGAGTTCTGCTTGGAGCAGGAGGACGCTTGGGTGCCAGGGGGGGCTCTGGCTGTAAATCCCTCGCCTTCCGGGCCCTGCACAAGAGACTAACGTGACTCGGGATTGGATCTCGAGGCCCGCATACTAGTCTACGGGCGGAAACTTGGGATAGTAATCACAGGAAGGATTACTGGAATACGCCTACGGGCGGGAACTCCTTGTATTTCAAAGATAAAAGGATATAATGATAATAAAGGAGTTGTTTGACATTGTTTTCTTTATGTCCTGTGATAAGATTACGTGAAGGAACCAGTGCTTAACAGGGTTAATCAAGGAAGCTGTTTGCATGTGTCAAACTAATGTGGTAGGTAATTACATAACTAAAACAAACCGAGGAAAGTGCGGAGGATAGACCATAGGTCTGTCCTACGGATGGGTGGTCCCGGTTAGCCGGGAACTTTCTTCAAGGACTTCAACGGACAGGGGATGATCGTCATCACCAAAGCAAGAAAGGAGAACGATGACTTAGGAATACCAATTACCCGATTCAAGCTGTTTTAGGGGGAACGGAATGGGACTATGCCTTTTGGCAGAGAGGTCGAGCCTTGCATCCCTCTCGTTTCCCATTCTCCTTGAACCAAGTGCAGCATGAATCCGCTTCAGACCAGGCGATCTGCGTAAAGTAGTTTGATCAGGTCTGACGCTAGTCGTTGTTAGCAAATGACCAACAATTCCATTCGATCCTAAGTGGGAAGCACCCAGGACACTTCCGTTACGGGGCAGACGCGGAAAGGCCTAGATTACAAAACCCGCAACATTCCATGGGAGTGCCGGGTGGAGTCTTCTAGACAACCTTTCCGATGGACTGCTAAGACGTGTCCTAGAGGATGTTAGTGGACACGTTACATTTATCTTTAACTAAATCATTAATATGATCTCAACAATGTACTACTATTGCACATTGTTCAATGCTATTTGGTGTGAAGGCAAACATTTTCGAACTCAACGTATAGATGATAAGAGAAATACCCACGATCGTGGTATCCTTGCAAACTTCTAGGATACCAATGGCACCATGGAAGGTTATTGTGGCTTGATCCAAGATATTTTGAAGCTTGACTTTAGGCGATTTTTTATATATGTACTAGATGTGAAGTGGTTTAAAGAAGTAGTAACAACGGGTGAGCATTGCACAATTAGACGTCATCCAAGTGGTTTTGTAGTGATTGACTCTACAAAATTTCACCAAGGCAAGAATGACACATTCGTACTACCTCAATAATGCAAGCAGGTATATTAGAAGCTATTTATTTTTATATATATTACTTCTTGATACATTCTCAAAATACAATAAATATCTCAGTTGCTTACTTTTCGTTTTTTAAATGTAGGTTGTGTATCACCCAATAGTAAACAATAACCGATGGTGGCACCTCATCCCCATATCTAATCGTTCAAAACCAATATATGGCAATGCTACCAACATAGAGATAGTTGATGACAATACAACAATCAATGATGATGCACATGATTATGCCATGATCAATGATAGTCATGATGCAATGCAAGATGATCCTCGCCGCGAGGATGTTCAAGGAAGCGTAGAAGATTATAACAATATGGTTGCAGATGATGATAAAGAAATTGAGCATAGCAATACATCTGACAGTGGGATAGACCTATTTGTTTCATTGCCTATTGGTAACATAGACCTAGAGGTAGATAATCTAGCAAGGACCGATCTCATTCAAGATGAGATTGATAATTCATTGTAGCATATATAATTAGCTTTGAATGATTGGACGTATATTTGTAATACTTAGAAAGAAGTAAAGTTGGTAATGTATTCAAAAAAATACTAGCTGTTAAGATGTTTGGTCATATTTAGGGCCTTTATGAGAAATAACAAATATGTGTGTTTATTTTCACATCTATAGGCGTGTTTAAAAGTGCGGGTATATAGACATGTTCTATATACTAGCGCGAATAGACACGTTGATAAACACGTCCACTATTTTGCATGTACAGTGCGCGTCTATAGGGCCTTTCTTTTGTAGTGTGTGTATCATGTGCTTAGATGTTAGGGCCCCAAATTACATTAGTATTTCCTTTAGGTACTTCACTTTGGCATGGAGCTTGATGCTAGTTACTTTCTCTTCTACCTTTGTGTGCTACCTAGCCGTGTTTTTGTCTCTATATGCTCTATTTTGCTGTACCTAACCGTCCCTATGGGCACTCATTGCATATTTTATATATCCATATGTAACCTTTTTTGCTATATTTTTTTGACCTTTTGTGACTTTTTATTGTAATTTATTAATTCCTTACCATAATTTTCAAATAAAAAAAGTTAACATATCCTTATGTAATATATACCAAATACTAGTTTGATCACAAAATTGATCATAAACTAGCTTTTAAGGGTTCATAAAATGCATTTATTAGAATTAGTCAGTATGAAAATTTATAAAATATCTTCAAGATATATGAATTTCAATTGTATAATTTAGAATTTTTATAAATAAAACTATGATGCACAAGCTATGGCGCATGCTTCCTAATAAGGTAGTTGTTGAAGCTTATATTAGAGTAAGCCTTCTATGGGTCCTTAAACATAAAAATTAAGATAGAAATGTAGGAATACATATTTCGACCATCATACTAATGTCTTAAGGCTCCCTTCCATTACAATATTGATCTTGATATTGTCCTATTTGATGATAGTGGATTATATCATTACATCTTTTGTATCTAGTTCATGTTCAATTATTTTCTCATCCATTCCTATAAAGCATATCAAGTGTATATATAATACACATATACACGCATATATATATACAAATTCTAGAGATAATAAGAGACAAAGACTCAAAATTTACCACTTGATTGAAATCATATTATGCTATAACAAAGACACAATAAATATGAGCTTGATTTCTATTTGAAATGGGTAGATACATTGAAAGGAAAAAATATATTGCATTTTCATGGCCTCAACAAAACTCCAGCATTATTTGCATGATGATGTAGTTAAAATCATACTTTTTTATCTTGCATCTATACAAAAAATATTTCATTTTCTTTTATAAAGTATATACATTTATATAAAAATGTTAATATATAAGATTTTTAGCTAGCTTATAAGTGTCTTCTGCTCATCATCTCAAATTGTCAAAGTTGGAGTTTATCATTGGTTTCACATTTGTGGATGCATTGCTATAATGCACTAGTCATGTTCCTGAAGTAAACACAAGAACACAAGAAATTAGCATCAAGAAAAATGGAAAAAAAGAGCTTGACAAGACTTTCATTTTAGTAATTATACATGGTAAGAAATATTAACGAAGAGAAAGAATAATGTTCATTTACCTATTCTCAATGGTACCTTACAAATTCATTTAAGATCTTCCAATCATTTTCCTCAAATTCATATTTGTTATTGTTACAACTATATGTGAGATTTGTGAGGACAATGATACTTTCAACATCTACCATATCAAGGTCCATCAAATAATATGTAGAAATCCTTGATCCCTTTTATTTTTTATACCATCCAAGTTGAACCCTCTCTTATACTCCACATAGGCACTGATTAGTTTTCTCCTCATCTTTTGAACTCGTCCACCACACATTGGCTACTTTTTTTCCTCATACTTCTTGAAGAGCTTGCTTTTGATAATCTTGTGATCTTTCCATTGGTATTTTCATATTGGAAGAATACATCACAATTTGAACCAATTCCAAATAGGTTATCATTTGTTTGAGTTTTATACTTGTCATCTATACTATAGTATACCCCTTATTGCACCCTTATAAGACTATCTTTAGACAATATGATATTTTCACAAATCCACATGTTTCAATCCTATTTGCATGTAACTCTGCAAAACCTGAGGGTTGACACTGGTACGTTGGGCTCTTTTGAATAATGGGGCATATTTAATCTCTACCTCAATATACAGCTCCTTTTTTCATGTATTCATTTTACTATTAATAGAAATGGGGAGCCTACTTGGTTGTCACAAGAGGTAGAGTGGAGATGCACAGAGAGGCACACAAAGGTGCCAAGGGAAAGCAGGGTGTAAGTAATTCACTTGGTTAATGAAGGTTGCATAAACACGGAGAAGAGGTCACAATAGAGCCATGAGAGAGTATAGATATGGGGGGGAACAGCTCAGAGGGTAGGGATGTCCAAGACTTTTCGTATTTTAGATATTTCTATTTTGCCTCCAAAACCATCTCCAAAAAAAACAAAATTTGACTAGTTGGTTTGTTTTTTGACCAAAAGCTAGGATATAAAAAATCCCCAAAATATCGTAAAAAGAACTTCTAAAATTTTATTTTCCTTTTTCTCGATTAAAAAATCAATTATCTTGTATCTACTAATCATTTTGCATTGAGAACGAAGCACCACACTCCCGTAACTAACTCCTTTTTGAATATAAAATTTAGTTGAAAAAGAATTCTTGAATGAGGAGAGAGAAGGAATCTAAGTATATCTTTGTAGATAATATAAAAAAAGGAAAAATGAGATTGCAAAATTGGAGAGACATGATGATTATTTTACTATTCTTCTCTCCTCTTTTCCTTCTTTTAAGGAGGAGAGAGGGGGGGCTAAAAGGCCTATTTGTGAGTTCATTTTTTTCCTAATGGACATGGCTGAAAAGTTGGTCTAAATGGATCTTTAAAGGCCTACTTCCTCCCTAGTAGTATAAGCCTTAAATGAAAAGGAGAGAAGTGCATTCATCATCTAAATGTAGATTACTCAACTATCCAAGAATTAATAATGAAAAAGAAAAATATTTTTTGTAGTAATGTTTCTCGTTTCTTAGTTGTTGGTTAGTAGTAATTTTTTCATAGGGCTTCCTATCCCTTTTCTCTCTCTTTCTTCCAACCACACCAAAACAATGGTTGATTATGCTTCCAATCACACTAGGAAAACCTCCATTGCATTTTATTGTTCTAAGTAGTTATTTGACTACTCACTTCTTGCATGACGTTGTGCATATTAAGATATGAGTGTGGTCCAAGAGACTATGTCCATAATCTCTTGAAGATAGTAAGATATGAGTGTCAATATCAAGAGACTATGTTCATAGTATCTTGAAGCTATCATGTTATGCATATTAAGATAGTTCAAGAGACTATGCCCATAGTGTATGCTCATTCTTATTGGAGTTGGCATACATAGATAACCACCAGTGTATCACTCAGCACATTATCATTCTATAGCAAGTTATATTAAAAAGTTTCATCATGCACTTCTCTTCTTCTACAACGCTTACACTACAATAGAAACGAGGCATAGATGTGCATGTTAGACGTGCAAAGTCGAGCGCGTCTATCAGAGCGTCTATAAGTGCATGTAAATGTGAGTGTAAATAGACATGAATTTTGCGTCTATATATCCGCGCAAATAGATGCTAATATAGACGCGCCAGCAGATGCACAATTATTTAACCACCTAAAATTAGCAATTCACATAATTAAAAAACCAAAGTTAATAATTATTTAACCACCTGAAATTGATTCTTGAGCATGCACATGTGCGCATGATAAAAACCATAGAATTAAGAATACACATTGAATCATTGAATTAAAAAAAATAAAGTTAATAATTACTTTCTCATTGCTCTCTAATGAATGGCAGTTCCTCCAGTTGACAAGCCTGATATAAGTAATTAGTGGCAAGTGATAGAAACCTTACAATTAGTAGCAAGCATTGCAATATGTATCTCGTAATTTCTCTACGTTCTTGAAGATGATAAAAGATACTTCCTTTTTATTATGGAAAATTCAATTTAGCTTTAAAATTGACTATTGATTCTTGAGTATGCACGTGTGCGCATGATAAAAAGCATAGAATTAGGAATACACATTGAATCAATAAGCAAATTAAGTATGTTATAGTGAATGATCCATCTCATCTTCAATGAGATCCTAAACTATCTACTTCTAGGTCTATGTTACCAAGAGGCAACGAAACAAATAAGTCTATCCCACTATCAGATGTGTTGCTATATTGCTCAATAACTTCATCAATATCATCGACAATCGCATTATTGTCTTCTTCTGCGTTTCCTTGAACATCCTCGCGAGGTTCATCTTGTACTATATCACGCATATCATCCATTATGGTGTCATCATGCACATCATCATTAATTGTTGGATTGTCATCTGCTATCTCCATGCCGGTAATATTACCATATATTGGTTTTGAACGATTAGATATAGGGATGACATACCACCATCGGTTATTATTTATCATTGGATGATACACAACCTGTATTTGAAAAACAAAAGCAAAAAACTTAAGTACTTATTATATTATGTATATATATCACATGTATACATATAAAAAAATTAGCCTTTGCATATATACATGTTCGCATTGTTGAGGTAGTACTAATGTGTCATTCTTGTTTTGGTGAAATTTTGTAGAGTCAATGATTACAAAACCACTTGGATGACGTCTGATTGTGCAATTCTCACCATTTGTTACCACCTCCTTAAACCACTTCACGTCCAGTACATATATAAAGAATCGTCTGAAGTCAAGCTTTAGAATATCTTGGATCAAGCCACAATAACCTTCCATGGTACCATTGGCATCCTCGAAGTGAGCAAGGACACCACAATCTTGGATATTTCTCTTTTCATCTATACGTTGAGTTCAAAGATGTTTACCTTCACACCAAAGTGCATTGAATAATGTGCACTAGTAGTAAAAGATAAAAGATCAAACATGTCAATTATTTATATAAAATAAAACTTATAGAAACAAATTAATTGATAGTATGTCTCACCTTTGATAAGCAACCTCGTGCGTATTCCCACTCTTCTTGAGATATATTAATTTCCTCCTCTTTTTCCATTCTCTCCATTTCCTCATGTAACCAATCTATATCAATATGACGTGGGAGCGCATTTAGATGATCTGGAAATGAGACATTACGTCCATATCTAGTGCGAAATTCTTGTCTTTCACTTTTTCTTCTTGCCCTTGCTTCATTATATAGTGTCACCCATTTGCTCATTACATCACTATTTAGCACACAAAAACTATTTAACTTACGAAGTTCTTCTTTTGTTAGCACTTTACTCATTCCTTTTCCTTGAGGTAGTATAGAGGTCATCCTCGAGTCTTCATCATCTTTCCATAGTCGTGGTTGAGAGGGATCCACTTCAGCAAGATATTTAGAGATATAAACAAGGGATGATTGCACTAACCAACCCTCAGTCATGCTTCCCTCAGGCGGTGCTTTTTGCCTCACAAAATCTTTCAAGGATTTCATGAAGCGCTCAAGAAAAAACATCCACCTTACATGAACTGCCCCACAAAGTGCGATCTCATCAATCAAATGTACGAGTAAATGTAATTGAGTAGTCAAAATGGATCGAGGAAAAATTTCCTCCACCAAACAAACCACCTCAACAGATAATACTCGAGCATCTTCCAATGTGTTTTGATCAATTTCCTTCGAGCTCACCTATATGTCAAGATGTATTTGAGAATTGTTTATTTTTGTGTAGAAATTCAAAGATATATAATGAAAAAATACAATGTATACACACCTCACAAGCTCTCCCATCTTGTAAATGATATCACGTACATCTTTGGAGGCACAATGGGATATGCTAGTAGAAAGTACGAACTGAATGTAAACAATATTCATAGATCAAATGATTAGTTGAGGAAAAAGTCATCATACCCCAAAGTTTACACATAGTTACTCCACTAATTACTATATTCATGGTTAGAGATACCCTTACTTGAATCATTTTGTGCAAATCGTGGGACTTCAAACCAGATAGTTGCTCCACACCTCTTTTCTTTTTCTTTATGAAGGCTCCCTTGAGACATCTCATACATCCTGTGGGTGTTCGAAAGCTATATATTTGTTCCTTCACTATTTTTTCCTTGTTCTTTGACAATATCCAAGGTGCATTGGGTAGCTCAATCTTTCCTCTGGGTCCAATGCGTGGTCAGGCTCGTCTCATGTGACCAATGTTACGTAAATCCTCCCTTACATTAACTGAATCACAAGCCCCTATCAAGTGATCCCATAATGTAGATACAACATTTTTGAATATATGCATGGGGTCCAACAGGTGATTGATCTTGAGTTCAGTCCAGTACGGAAGACGAAAAAATATAGAGAACCTAACAAACAAACAATATATTATGTAAACAATTCATCATGCTAAATACTTTAAAGTCAATCGAGAGAAATGCACTTCTTACCAACTCATGCCGAGTGGAGGGTGGCTGTCGGCATTAATCCATCTCTCCTTCCAATCTCGAATGGTTAGAGATTGTGGAGTCATTGCATTAGTAGGGAGAACATATTTGGGATGGTCAATAGGAAGAAATCGATGATGATTGTCGTAGATAACCTTCTTTAAACATGCCGGCCTAGAGGAAACTAGAGAGGGACCGCAAATAGGACATGCATGATATCCTGATGTGGTTAAACCTGAAAAAACAAGTGAATTAATAAAATACAATTGATTCAAGTCTTGAATTTGAAATATAGAGTTATATATATGTACCTGAACACTCTCCGTATCCTGGAAAGTAATGCATGGTTGGCCTTCAATGTGAAATCTCTAGAGGATGCAGATGCACTTGTATCTTGCACCTCAATACCTTCCCATAACATTTCTAACTCTTCAATCAAAGGCTCTAAGTAAATGTCCATGTTTTTTACCTTGTGCTTTCCAGGAATCAGAAGGGACAACATCACATGTCCCTTTTTAATTGCCATGGATGGAGGAATATTATAGTTCACCAACACCACTAGCCATACACTGTATGATGTGCTTTTGATGCCAAATGGATTGATTCCAATAGACTAGCATGCCATGAGATTTTCAATAGACTTACATGCCATGACATGAGCTTTCCAATAGACTTACACTTGAACATAAGTTTTATCGTTGAACAATTGGAAAATGTCGCAAAACCTTACGAGGCACATCCATTGACTTCATCTCCACTTCGTATCTTGATTCGCCACAAACAGGACACTCTCATTTGAACTCATGAATCCCACGAAATAAGACACAATCATTGACACATGCATGGATCTTGACATAATCGAGGCCTCCTAGAGATGTCAAGTAATGACTTGCTTGCTCTCTCTTAATTGGAAATTTGTTTCCTTTTGGAAGCATTTGTGATAATAACCTACATATATTTTTAAAAGTGAGTTAAAAAACTACCAACGTATATTTCTGTCTGATTTAAAAATAGAACAATTAATATTATGATTCATAAGCCAAACCGAATTGATACCTACTTCAATAATGCATCCAAATTGACATTACTCCATCCCTAAATTGTTTACAAGTTAAGTATCTCAAGGGACGCACAAAGAACGGAGTACGTACAACCTTCATACAACGGAGTAGATGATGCTACATATAGTGGATCATCTGGCTTCGTAGAGTGACCTTCTCCTTGAACCAGTTGCGAAAATAGATGGTGTACCATGTTGTCCAAAATCTCATCCTCTACGACTTGATGGGGCATTTCATGAGGGCTACTCAGTCTCTACTCTTCTTGAAGACTCTACCTCCTCGCATCAATGTTTTGCAGTCTCTCGACGCCTGGGAGGGAGCATCTGAGGATGTGGCACCGCATCGTGCTCAACCACAAAAGGAAGTTTCATGTACGTTGATATATAATTCCCGTAACATAGACATGCAATCTTAGTGGTAAAAAAAACAATGAATACCGGTGATTTTTCTCGGTCCCATTCTCCATACAAGCTGAGGTGTGACATTGCAATTCGGCGTGCTCGAAAAATACACCCTCGACAACGATCACACGTGCATTTAATTTTTCGTCATAGCCATGCATCTCGATTATGAAGACGCAATGTTTCATCCTCACTTGAGGATGTGCTCATTGACTCACTAGCTTGCACCGCACTAGGTGATGACGACATCGACATGATTAAACCTAATTCATGACAACATCAAAATATTTGTCATTCATATGTTTACATAAGATCTCAATTTTAAATACACAAAAATCATCATAAATACATTAAAACTTATGATAAGAATTCACTCTCAAAACTTATCTTAAAAACAAAAAATTATGATAAAGCCCAAATGCGTGTCTATATCCACGTTTAACTACGCGTCTATATTGGCGTCTATACTCACATCTATCTGAACAATAGATGCACATATACACGCGAAAATAGATGCACACATCAAAATTCAAACCATACTTAAATCATTTCTTTTCAAACTGTAACTTTCCTTTCCTGTGTTTTTTGCGGTTCTGAAGCTTGAGTTTAGCTGACATGCAGTCTCTTCATGCCTCACCTAGTCTCTTCATGCCTCACCTCCTCATGACTCACATCTTCTTTCATTTCAAACACACAAGAAGGGAAAAAGGAAAGCCAAGGACAAGAAGAAAGAGAGAACAAGAAAGAGGAAAACAAAGAAGAAGCAGCAAGCAAGCATCAAGGGAGGGTAACTTATCAAGGAGAGGAAGAAGGAGAAGAAAGAAGCACCACCACCCGCCATACCAAACACCCAAGGTGAGTCTCTCTCTCTCTCTCTCTCTCTCTCTCTCTCTCTCTCTCTCTTTGTTTCTCTCTTCCTCTCTCTACTCTGTCTGTTTATTTAGGATTTGTGATTCCATTATGTATTGCATTTTGTAAATCATCAATGGCGGTTGTCGACCTAAAATCGGCCAACCAAGTTCGTCTGATAACGCGTCTACATCTCAGTGTAGACGTAGACATAAATGGGAAATTTGTTTCCTCTCAAAGTGCTGAGGGCGCGTCTTAGAGCACGTGTGCTGGCGCGTATGCTCTGCAGTGTATAGCGATGATACACGCGCTGCACAGAAGGTTGACCTGCAGTCTACATGCGATTATACACATGCATTGACCTGGGATGCGCATCTGACAGTGCGTCTGTGCTGCATCTTAGATGCGCAGATAGACGCGCTAGATGTGTATTTTTTAGAAAGAGAAAGAAAGAGAGAGTTTGTATGATTGAGAGAGAGAGAGAGAAAGAAAGAGAAAGCATGGCACATTGGCTAGGAGAAACAAAAAAAATGGTGGGTTACTCTCACATTTTCATTTGCTACAAATATTGCTTAAGTAACATTGTCATTTCATTGATGCATTGGTCATTGTTAAACAACATCACCTAAATAATGCACTTCTAGTCACTTAAGTTGCACAAACCCCATTGTTGCAAGCCATGTACAAGTGATGTATCATAGTGATGTGAGTAGCAATACTATGCTCTACATCCAGGTTCGCCTACACACACAAAAGATCAAGGTTGCTTACATAGACAAGGTGGAGAGAAAGTTATAATTAGTTATACTTTTAATAGGAAAGTAAGAAAAACATACCTCCTCTGGCTGTGGAATCCTCATGGCCCAGTTGTATTGGTCCTCAGTGTGATGAGACCCTCCTCATAAAAGTAAAGCCATGTCGTTGCGCGGTTATGGCCTCGATGGTAACCTACCTCTCTAGGAGTAGGTGTCTTACCAACGATGGTAGTCTGCAAAACATTTAGAGATATACAAACAATTAGACTAAAATATATAAAAAATTGAAAGAAATATAAATTTAAAAAAACTAAAAATCAAAATATACTTACAAACTCTATCTCCCACGACTCTCTGCCGCCCGATCTGTAATGCAACGATCTCATTGTTTCCATTTGGATCCGTCGCGCCTCTGCGTGCTGGCGACTCTTCACTTTCTCAACTGCTTGCTTGTTGTCTTTCTTCCACTCTATGCGGTGGCACATAGGTGGTTGGCTATAGGCTCCACGCCCCTCCTCCAGCCTCCGCAGTGAGTCCTTGGCCCGTGTCATGAGGTGGAATCTTTTATTGTGAAGCATATCCCTCACTTTTGTACGTCCCCAATCATCCGAGAATCGTTGACCCTCAGGATTTGGGTACCTCCTATGGACTGCCCTCAACACCTCCTGCCACAAGTTGCTTTTCTGATTTTTGAAGGCAATGAAAAAATCTTTATACGTCGCATGCACAACGCTCCTCATGTACGCCATTACATCCATTCCCTCATCATCATGAAAGATGCCACCAGCATCTGTAACTCTATAGTACTGGCGTACAACCTCCTCTACGTGATCTACTGGTGAGGGTGATCGCTCGCCACCTCCTAGGCAACCCCCACACAAGCCTCGTCCTCCCTCCTCCCTCTGTGTCGACTACCCTCTGCCTCGCTGGACGCACCAGCTTCTGCAGATGCACGTGCTTCTACAGATGCTTGTGCTTCAGCCGATGCACGTGGAGCACGTGGAGTACCTGCAAATGGAGTACCTGCATATGGAGTACGTGTATGTGGAGTACCTACATGTGGAGTCTGGGAAGTAGTGCCAGGAAAAGACACGAGAGGCATCCCAGACATGACACTGAACATTTCGTCCGCTGTGGGAGAGCGGCCAAGGTGTCTAGTCCTCCCATGAAGTCTTCCCTACTAGGAAAACCTCCAAAAAATGCATTGATCCCCTTGCCAAAGGAGGCCAATGTATCATTCATGCGATCCACATCTAGGTCATTGCTAGATGAACTAGGATACGACATCTACAAAAAAAACACAGGAAAAAGATAAATTTATTTGCATACAAAAAATCATATATTACCTGCATTTTCAAAGAGCTTTCTTTAGACATTGAGCATAATACTTAAGTGCTAATGCTTCTCTTAAACAAAAAAACTGATAAACACAAACATGGGATACTACACATACATATCATTACACCCTTAAACTTCTCTATGGATTTTTCAACTACCTAGAAAAATGATTTACACACTATGCTTCCCAATAGTTTGTTTTGTTTCAAAAAGTCGGCTGAGATGAGATGGCTTAAGACAAAAGAGATGTAGAATAAGGTTAGTGCTCATATATGGCACATCCATGTTACAACTATACTTTAAAATTAATAGCTATTATAGCAAAAGGATAGATCCCTACTAAGGACAACTCTTTGGAAGGGTAAACATAGAAAAATTGTCCACTTTTAACATAATGGCACACTTATACTCATAGCCTTCATAAAGAAACATAGAGGTCATACTCTTTGTCATGAAGCACTAAGCTATTCATTCAAGGATCACGAACAAAGAGCATTAACATACCACTCCTTTTGCAACTCCACAACAAGTGGAAATATCGATTCACACTATTACATAATGATGTTTTATGTCGATTACGTTGAATGCGCTCGAGTTTCGGCCTGCATTTTTTTGTCTGAGCACCGTCACTATTTGCATCGCATTTATTGACATTGCTATTTTGCGTCGGAAAGCACTATCGCTATGCCTCCGTATCCTTGTAGTGATTTTTATTCTAGTAAAAGAAACCAACAAAAACAATCGATCGTCCTAAGGAGTTTACCTATACGACTATGTACACTATTTGGTCTCTCTACATGAGGAGTTAAGTTAGTTCAACAAAACTAGATAGGGAGATTGGAAAAATAGCCTACATGCTTAGTGAAGCTTTATTTTTATAAATGTTACTTGAGAAGTTCACATAGTTTCTACTAAAGTCTAGATGTTTCACTACAACAGAAACGAAGCATAGACGCGCATGTTAGATGCGCAAAGTTGGGCGCATCTATCATTGCGTCTATAAGTGCGTGTAAACGTGCGTGTAAATAGACGCAAATTTTACGTCTATATATCCGCGCAAATAGACGCCAATATAGACGCACCAGTAGATGCACAATTATTTAACCACCTAAAATTGCAATTCACATAATTAAAAAACCAAAGTTAATAATTATTTAACCACTTGAAATTGATTCTTGAGCATGTACGTGTGCGCATGATAAAAACCATAGAATTAAGAATACACATTGAATCATTGAATTAAAAAAATAGAGTTAATAATTACTTTTTCATTGCTCTCTAATGAATGGCAGTTCCTCCAGTTGACAAGCCTGATATAAGAAATTAGCAGCAAGCAACAGAAACCTTACAATTAGTAGCAAGCATTGCAATATGTATCTCGTAATTTCTCTACTTGAAGATGATAAAAAATACTTCCTTTTTATCGTGGAAAATTCAATTTAGCTTTAAACTTGACTATTGATTCTTGAGTATGCACGTGTACGCATGATAAAAACCATAGAATTAGGAATACACATTGAATCATTAAGAAAATTAAGTATGTTACAGTGAATTATCCATCTCATCTTCAATGAGATCAGCCCTTGCTAAACTATCTACTTCTAGGTCTATGTTACCAAGAGGTAACGAAACAAATAAGTCTATCCCACTATCAGATGTGTTGCTATATTGCTCAATAACTTCATCAATATCATCGACAATCACATTATTGTCTTCTTCTGCATTTCCTTGAACATCCTTGCGAGGTTCATCTTGTACACGCATATCATCCATTATGGTGTCATCATGCACATCATCATTAATTGTTGGATTGTCATCTGCTATCTCCATGTCGGTAATATTACCATATATTGGTTTTGAACGACTAGATATAGGGATGACATACCACCATCGGTTATTGTTTACCATTGGATGATACACAACCTGTATTTGAAAAACAAAAGCAAAAAACTTAATTGTACTTATTATATTGTGTATATGTATCACATGTATACATATAAAAAATTTAGCCTTTGCATATATACCTGCTCGCATTGTTGAGGTAGTACTAATGTGTCATTCTTGTTTTGGTGAAATTTTGTAGAGTCAATGATTACAAAACCACTTGGATGACGTCTGATTGTGCAATGCTCACCATGTATCCTCGAAGTGAGCAAGGACACCACAATCTTGGGTATTTCTCTTTTCATCTATACGTTGAGTTCAAAGATGTTTACCCTCACACCAAAGTGCATTGAATAATGTGCAATAGTAGTAAAAGATAAAAGATCAAACATGTCAATTATTTATATAAAATAAAACTTATAGAAACAAATTAATTGATAGTATATCTCACCTTTGATAAGCAACCTTGTGCGTATTCCCACTCTTCTTGAGATATATTAATTTCCTCCTCTTTTTCCATTCTCTCCATTTCCTCATGTAACCAATCTATATCAATATGACGTGGGAGCGCATTTAGATAATCTGGAAATGAGACATTACGTCCATATCTAGTGCGAAATTCTTGTCTTTTGCTTTTTCTTCTTGTCCTTGCTTCATTATATAGTATCACCCATTTGCTCATTACATCACTATTGAGCATAAAAAACTATTTAACTTATGAAGTTCTTCTTTTGTTAGCACTTTACTCATTCCTTTTCCTTGAGGTAGTATAGAGGCCATCCTCAAGTCTTCATCATCTTTCCATAGTCGTGGTTGAGAGGGATCCACTTCAGCAAGATATTCAGAGATATAAACAAGGGAGGATTGCACTAACCAACCCTCAGCCATGCTTCCCTCAGGCCGTGCTTTTTGCCTCACAAAATCTTTCAAGGTTTTCATGAAGCGCTCAAGAAAAAACATCCATCTTACATGAGCTGCCCCACAAAGTGCGATCTCATCAATCAAATGTATGAGTAAATGTAATTAAGTAGTCAAAATGGATCGAGGAAAATTTTCCTCCACCAAACAAATCACCTCAACAGATAATACTCGAGCATCTTGCAATGTGTTTGGATCAATTTCCTTCGAGCTCACGTATCTGTCAAGATGCATTTGAGAATTGTTTATTTTTGTATAGAAATTCAAAGATATATAATGAAAAAATACAATGTATACATACCTCACAAGCTCTCCCATCTTGTAAATGATATCACGTACATCTTTGGATACACAATGGGATATGCTAGTAGGAAGTACGAACTGAATGTAAACAATATTCATAGATCAAATGATTAGTTAAGGAAAAAGTCATCATACCCCAAAGTTTACACATAGTTACTCCACTAATTACTTATATATTCATGGTTAGAGATACCCTTACTTGAATCATTTTGTGCCAATCGTGGGACTTCAAACTAGATAGTTGCTCCACACCTCTTTTCTTTTTCTTTATGAAGGCTCCCTTGAGACATCTCATACATCTTGTGGGTGTTCGAAAGCTATATATTTGTTCCTTCCCTATTTTTTCCTTATTCTTTGACAACATCCAAGGTGCATGGGGTAGCTCAATCTTTCCTCTGGGTCCAATGCGTGGCCATGCTCATCTCATGCGACCAATGTTACGTAAATCCTCCCTTACATTAATTGAATCACGAGACCCTATCAAGTGATCCCATAATGTAGATACAACATTTTTGAATATGTACATGGGGTCCAACAAGTGATTGATCTTGAGTTCAGTCCAGTACGGAAGATGAAAAAATATAGAGAACCTAACAAATAAACAATATATTATGTAAACAATTCATCATGCTAAATACTTTAAAGTCAATCGAGAGAAATGCACTTTTTACCGTGGAGGGTGGCTGTCGACATCAATCCATCTCTCCTTCCAATCTCGCATGGTTAGAGATTGTGGAGTCATTCCATTAGTAGGAAGAACATATTTGGGGTGGTCAATAGGAAGAAATCGATGATGATTGTCGTAGATAACCTTCTTTAAACGTGCCGGCCTAGAGAAAACTAGAGAGGGACCGCGAATAGGACATGCATGATATCGTGACGTGGTTAAACCTGAAAAAACAAGTGAATTCATAAAATGCAATTGATTCAAGTCTTTAATTTCAAATATAGAGTTATATACATGTACCTGAACACTCTACGTATCCTGGAAAGTCGTACATGGTCCACAACAACATGGCCTTCAATGTGAAATCTCTAGAGGATGCAGATGCACTTGTATCTTGCACCTCAATACCTTCCCATAACATTTCTAACTCTTCAATCAAAGGCTCTAAGTAAATGTCCATGTTTTTTACCTTATGCTTTCCAGGAATCAGAAGGGACAACATTACATATCCCTTTTTAATTGCCATGGATGGAGGAATATTATAGTTCACCAATACCACTGGCCATACACTGTATGATGTGCTTTTGATGCCAAATGGATTGATTCCATCCATACCTAACACTACAAGGATTTGAGATGGTAGCGACGGCGATTAGCAACGACGGGTAGCGGCATCGCTATTGGCGTCGCTTTAGCGACACAAATAGTGACACTCCACAGGGAAAAAAGCGAGTTGAAATCGAGCGCGGCTTTATTTCGCGTTTTCATGTTGTGTTTTGAGAGCGAGAGCGAGGGAGAGAGCGACCGTCGTGAGAGAAGGAGAGGAAGAAGACTTGCCGCCGCCGTCGTTGTTCATGAAGGAGAGGAAGAGCCTTCATCGCAAAGAGGAGCCGCCCCACACTCACCATATCTCATCGGTGAGTCTCCCTCTCTCTTTCTTTTGCTTGTTTAAGGTTTAAATCACTTTCTCTTTTGCTTGTTTAGGAGAGGAAATGAGAGAGAAAGAGAGGGAGAGGGAGAGAGAGCGAGAGAGAAAAAGAGGGAGAGGGAGAGAAAGGGGGAGGAAATGAGAGAGGGAGAAAAAGAGAAAGAGAGGGAGAGGGAGAGGGAGAGGGAGAGGGAGAGGGAGAGGGAGAGGGAGAGGGAGGGAGAGTGCATTCTCTCTCTCCCTCTCCCTTTTGCTTGTTTAAGGTTTAAATCACTTTCTTTTTTGCTTGTTTAGGAAAGAAAATGAGAGAGAAAGAGAGAAAGAGAGGGAGAGGGAGTGAGAGGGAGAGAAAGAGAAAGAAAGGGAGAGGGAGAGGGAGAGGGAGAGGGAGAGGGAGGGGGAGGAAATGAGAGAGGGAGAGAAAGAGAAAGAGAATGAGAGGGAGAGGGAGGGAGAGTGCATTCTCTCTCTCCCTCTCCCTTTTGCTTGTTTAATGTTTAAATCACTTTCTTTTTTGCTTGTTTAGGAGAGGAAATGAGAGAGAAAGAGAGAAAGAGAGGGAGAGAGAGAGAGAGGGAGAGAAAGAGAAAGAGAGGGAGAGGGAGAGGGAGAGGGAGGGGGAGGAAATGAGAGAGGGAGAGAAAGAGAAAGAGAGGGAGAGGGAGAGGGAGGGAGAGTGCATTCTCTCTCTCCCTCTCCCTTTTGCTTGTTAAAGGTTTAAATCACTTTCTTTTTTGCTTGTTTAGGAGAGGAAATGAGAGAGAAAGAGAGAAAGAGAGAAAGAGAGAAAGAGAGGGAGAGAGAGGGAGAGAAAGAGAAAGAGAGGGAGAGGGAGAGGGAGGGGAGGAAATGAGAGAGGGAGAGAAAGAGAAAGAGAGGGAGAGGGAGAGGGAGGGAGAGTGCATTCTCTCTCTCCCTCTCCCTTTTGCTTGTTAAAGGTTTAAATCACTTTCTTTTTTTCTTGTTTAGGAGAGGAAATGAGAGAGAAAGAGAGAAAGAGAGGGAGAGGGAGAGGGAGAGAGAGGTAGAGAAAGAGAAAGAGAAAGAGAGGGAGAGGGAGAGGGAGAGGGAGAGGGAGGAAATGAGAGAGGGAGAGAAAGAGAAAGAGAGGGAGAGGAAGGGAGAGTGTATTCTCTCTCTCCCTCTCCCTTTTTCTTTTGGAGAGTGTTAAGATATATTGTGAGAGGGAGAGGAAATGCGAGAGAAAAAGAGAGTGAGGGAGAGAGAGGGAGAGAAAGAGAAAGATAACATATATTGGAACGATAGCATATCCATGAATATGGTAATGGTATCCACTTTGCTTTTTTTATGGGTACCATTACATCGACTCCTTAAGAGGGCTAAAAATTAGTCATACACTTTATAAAGTCTAATTAGGAGATTTAAGATGCATGATAATAGACTTATCGATAATGGTATGCAATGTGCTTTGCCATGGGCCACGTACATTGGTGACTCTTTAAGATGGCTTAAAATTGGTCATATCCTTCATAATGTCCAAGTAGGGAATCTAATTGTGATATGCATAATTCATTGTTTTTTTATTAACTTTAAAGGCATAACAATTTAGAAATCATGCCAACTAGTCAACGGAAGGACTAAAAGAAAATGATACCCTAGCTAATGGTCATTACGCTAATTCATCAAAATGAACCCAAAAGTATTGCTATAGAAGAAGAATCCCTTAAATTAAGCATAGGATATTTTGTTCAAATGTAATGACTATGAGTAGAATTGATTGAAACAAATTTTATTACTATAGTTGATAAATTTCATAGATGGCATTAATTTTAATACATGGACCTAGGACAAAAAAACCACATTTCTAAGATGCTTTTTGTTGAGACTGATTTATTACTAGACTAAGAGATCCTCAATGATGCTCATAAATGGATTACTTATACTCAAAGCCCTCTAGTGTAGTTGTATAAGTAATCCTAGTAGAGCCCCTCTAAGATACTCAAAGTACATAACCTAGAGACCGTAGCTAGGTATATAAGGTATAATGGTTGTACAAGAAGGCACCTCAATAATTGACTTATCACCATTAAATCCCAAAGAAGAATCATGTTCCATCCCCTTCAACTCTATATTCACCTCGTGAAGAACTTCATTAATCATAGCATCCTTGTCACCAATCTTTTTGTTGCAATGATGAAGTAACATATTCATCACTTTTCCTTTTAGCATCCAAGCCATTATCCAATCTTTTAGTCAAGTCCAAACATTTAGTCTTCGACTCATGAACCTTATGAACCAATGCTTTTTTTTTTTACAATAACGAATAATTATCTACCGGGACAAACAAATCCTTGAGCATGGTATATGGCCGAGATATAACATCAATAAATCTCTCAACTACTATGTCCAATGCATTCTTTACATTAATCAGTAAAGCATTTCTTATATCTTGAAGTTTAGATTTCAACACCATGGATGCATCGATATCAACCTCAATGTTTTACAAAATTTGCTTCTCAAGCTCTTACAGAGGCTAAAACCTCTCAAGCAAGAGCTTATGGTCAACTTGCAACTTGACATACATCTCCATAAAGCTATCCATTTGAGCCTCGTTTGTTGTAATGTAGATAAGATGGAAAACGAAGAAGGTATTATTGTTCAAGATTGCGAGGCGTATCTTAATCAGCGTGTCCCATGTCCTTGCTCTCAATGCAAGTTGGCAATTAAACGAAAATGCCGATTGTCTATAGAACACGTACGACGATTTGGCAAGTTTCAATTTGAGATCATTGATCAGGCGATTGCGGATTTTCAGCAAATGGTAATTTGAAGTTAATATTAATCATGCATTGTACTCGCAAGCTAATTGAAAACCATACACAATAAGATTGGGTCTTGTTGGCAAATTTTCTATCCAGGGAGGTGATGTCTTGTCCCAAGGGGGAGTGCACCCTTTGCGACCAATTAGAAGAGTTCGTGGGCATGCGATGGATAGAGTGCACGAGCCAATCCACCACTCGCAAGGCCAATCTATACCATCAATCCACCACTCGCAAGGCCAATCTATATCGTCATTGCCAGAGGAGACAAACAACCTTCCAGACCTACCTACAATCTTGGAGCCTGAGATAGAGGCAATGATCGATGCATTGATTCCCATGGATATCGAGACATCTGATCTGCTTAGAGAGGAAGCATCCATACCATTATATGATGGGTGCCGAGTATCTCGGTTGAAGACATTGCTTGCACTCTTAAGTGTGCAAGCAAAACACGGGTGGAGCGATACGAGTGTGACCGAGTTATTCAAGTACCTTGCACATAGGCTTCATTGATTATTATTTTTTGACACTATTATTACAAACATTTGTGCTTTTTCAAGGTGTTTTATGATTTTTTTTCAAGTTATTGAAATATCATATATTACCACCTGTAAATACCATGCCTGAGTCTCGTGATGATACACGACATGTTTTACGGAAGCTTGGCATGGACTACAATAACATCCATGCATGTATCAATGATTGCATACTGTTTCGAGATGAATACGAGACTATGGAGACATGTCCAAAGTGTGGTGCTCACAGGTATTGACAGGACTTGCAAGGGCAAACCATCCTTCAAAAAGTTCTCAGACACTTTTCGCTCATCCTCCGTATAAACCACATGTTTCGTACGTCTGGCATGGCAAGCTTGATAACGTGGCATGTGCAGAATAGGTCCACGAATGGAGTTCGACGAATATCAGCGAATTCACGCGCATGGAGCCACATTGACTCTACCTTCCTAGGCTTTGTAGGAGAGCCAAGGAATCTTCGGCTCGGTCTCGCAATGGATGGTGTGAACCCATTCGGTCTGCGCTCAACTTCTTACAGTATGTGGCCTACAGTCCTTGTCAACTACAACATCCCTCCATGGCTTTCTACAAAGAAAGGACATCTCATCCTTAGCTTGCTCGTCCCAGGCCGCTACAAAATAAAAAATGTGGATGTGTATCTTCCTCCATTAGTCGATGAGCTTAAGATTTGGTGGGAGGAGGGGGTCACTGTGTAAGATATGAGCAGGTGCGATGGTCGGCGATCAGCCAACATTCGAGCCATTCTCATGTTGATGATGCATGACTTTCCGGGATTGGGAGAGTGCTCAGGTGAGCAGGACTCCGTTCTCGCTGATAATATCTATATTTTATCTCATTCAATCAAGTATTCACTAGGTTGTGGCTCGCCGTACAGGTTTGGTTATCTCAGGTTATCATGCATGTCCATTGTGTGGGCCACAATTAGACTCCCGAAGGTCACGAACCATGAAGAAAATGGTATATCAAGGACACGCCGCTTTCTTTCTGGAGGATCATGAACTCAAGGAAGGTTTCCTTGGACGACCTCCAACACGTATGAATGCCGCAAGCTGGTACGAGATGAAAATGTTCAACCCGGAATCACATCCAAATGGAATGCGACGGTTCTCAGTTTTCTATGAGTTGCCATATTGGACCCACTTACAGGTCAACCACTTGTTGGATCCCATGCATATTTTCAAGAATGTGGGTAGCTTGCTATGGGACCACATCACAGGAAAGAGAGACACTATAGGGGCACGAATGGATTTGAAGGAGGTAGGTAAGATGGAGGTTCTTTGGCCGCAGTCGAGTGCTGATAGTCACGTGCAGCTTCCTCGCGCTCCTTGGGTTTTGTCCACTAAAGAAGAGCGCATTGTGAAGCAAGTAATCAAGTCTATCCACACTCCGACGGGTATGATGCATTCTCTCAGGTCCGCATTTTCTAAAGATGACCAATTGTCAGGGCTAAAATCCCATGATTGGCATAAGATATGTCAGGTTTGTGCTACGAATGGATTGTAATTAGCGTGGGCATTTTGCAATTTGAAAAGTTGCCATTATTCATAATGCTTTCTCATTTGTGGCAGTTTGTCCTACCGATCGCGATCGTAGGATGCCTTACTCCAGAAATTCATGGGGCCATTTACAAGTTGTCGACCTTGGTGCAATGGATCTCACAGAAAGAGATTAAGACGTCCTCTATTGAATCCGCGAGGCAAGGAGTAGTGGAGACGGTCTGTCTCTTTGAAAAATACCTGCCCACTAGCATGCTCATGATACAAGTCCACCTTCTTGTGCATCTTGTGGACAAAGTGGAGATTGCTGGACCTGTCCATACGTGATGGATGTTCTTCCTAGAGTGCTTCATGAAAACCCTGAAAGGCTTTGTGCGACAACGAGCTCGGCCAGAAGGTAGCATGGTCGAAGGTTGGTTGGTGTCAGAGACGTTAGTGCATATCTCACAATGGCTACCAACGGTGGAACCAGACAATGAAATGCTATGGACGCTGAAGGATGATGATAGACTGACTGGAGATGTGGTGGTTGGAAATGGGGTAGAAAAAATAATGGATGCCTCAATGGAAGAGAATGTGAATTGCTTTTGTATGTTGCACCATGCCTCCATGGAGACGTGGCTTGCGAAGTACCAGATTACAAGGCAAGATCAAGAGGAAGCGCGAGCTGAAATCTGACGTAGTACGTGTCATCGACCGATTCGATATCCCGAAGGCATGGAGGAGATGCCGCGGTTTATGTCAACACGATGGTTGCATGGAGCCTTGACCGCAGCATCCAGCGAAGGGACAGAGGTCTCAATGGAGGAGTGGGAATTCTCGAGGGGATGTAGTCCAAAGGTGATGAGGGGTTTAGAATCTCTCGTATCTAAATTTTATATGCGACATCTAATTTGAGCATTTCAATGTACAATACAAAATATATAGTGCAGCATGATCGCACAGACGGCATTTTCGCGTGGAGCGTATTGACAAAATGCGCTCCACAATGGATTGTGGTATCATGGCAAGGTTCAAGCAAGAGAGCCGATGACGAGCAACGTATCCAAACACGGTTGTGGATGAGATGGAGTATTTTGAGAACTTGCAAAGTATTATTATGGTGGATTACCGTAGCTTCTCCATGATACTATTCGATTGTGCAGTGGTTCAAAGTGGTACTTGGAGGAGCTGGAGCAACAGTTCGACGAGGTCCATTGGGATTTCTCGAAATAGATTCCAAAAAAAAATAGACGGATTTGCGCGACACCTTTGTGTTGCTGGCCCATTGTGAACAGGTGCATGGAGTCATTTGCTTGCTAATTGTAATACGACATGGTTTATGTCACAATGGTTTGAACTCGCTTTGTACGTGTTTGTGAACATGTAATCTTCTATCCAAACCCCCGACAACCTCGATGGTGGTATGTTATACCTTCAACTCCCCGAAGTGCGAGAGTATATGATTAAAGCGATGTTCCGAGCATAGATGAAGATAATATGCAAATAGAGGGGTCGATATTACAAGGGGTGGAGGCCATCGAAAGCTTGGATCCCGCATCGGCTAACAATGATGGAAATACAGGAGTCCAAGAATTTTTTGAGAACGAGGCCGACTCATTCTTTTGTGGTGACATGTCTATCGACCTTCCAGTGTATGCGGAGTTGTGTCAGGAGATTAACATGGGACCATAGGATACTTCATACTTGGAGCATCCACTTACTCAATTTGTTATTTAGATCTCTTATAAAGGTACATATGATATGCATTTTAAGCGGAATTTTTTAAAAATGATTTATATTATTGTGCTTTGTATAATTTAAATTGATTATTCTAACACCATTTTTTATCTGTATAGGTGACATTTTCAGGATGAGTCGAGGGATAAGTGATGAGGAGTTGCAGGACATCTTCTCACGCATGTCTCCAGACCAGCTCGCAAGATTCAGAGAGATGGCAGACCAGGAGCTATCTCGTTCTTCGTCAGGGCACTCTACTCGATCTGCTTCAATGCGATTGGATGCTTCGGCTTCGAGCAGATGATCTCGACGCTCACGACTTCGGCAAGAGGGAGAGACTGCATCAGGATCAGGGGTATGCTGTTGTGGAGACATGGATGTGGTGTCTCCGTCTCGTCATTCAGCTAGAGCTGCGTTACCTCTAGGATTTGTCACACCTGTGGGGACGTCTACTCCAGTTACTCCGGCTTTTGCATAGCCATCAGCAGTGGCACCCCTTTGGGTGCCAGTCCGAGAGAGGTTACCCCCGTCTGTACACCAGATGTAGAGGGGTCTCCTAGATATGCCTAGAAGCGTGGACGGAGATGGGAGAGGACCCATCTTAGGCACACTCCTAGGGGTTATGGATATCTGGTCGATAGTAGGTTAGGAGCCATCATCATGAATGATGAGGGGAGGAGGGTGATGGCTCGCATGAGAGAGTTGTGCCAATAAGTTTTTCGGTACAACGTCCTGGATCATTAGAAGAACATACCGGAGGGGAGCAAGGACTACATAGTAGCATCCTTGCACGAGGAGTTTCTGGTGTCAGCCGCAGTAGATAAATTCTCTATGGGCTGGATGATGGATTGCATGCATGCATACATGTCACATAGACGATCTGAGGCACGCAAGGCAATCAAGAGTGGGACTGCAAAGCCCAAGTGGTTAGATGCAGACGACTGGTGCCGACTGAGGGAGGAGGCTACAGATTCTCCAAGACGTTGGAGTCAGCAGCGCGAGGCGGCGAGGGCACGACTCGAGGCCGGAGTGGTCCATCATCTTGGAAGTGGCGACCACAGGACATATTTGGAGGACTTTGTAAGTTTTTCTTTTGTTTTACTTGTTTATTTTTTTGAAATATTCTTTGTACTAACAATCATGTTTCTAACAGTTAGCATTTTGTATTCTTTGTAGCACTCCATTACAAATCGTGATCCGCAAGGCCTTGAGACTCGATATGCAGAGAGGCACGGTCTCAATGCATTGATCGACCGATTGTATAGACGCGGCAGCCCTGTAAGTCACTCATCTTTCTTGTCCGTAGTTACCATGAGATATCTGAATGCATTATTGTATGGTGGATTGATGTGTTGTTTCTTTTTCTGCAGAATCCGTTCGATGCTTCTTTTCGGCAGGACGAGCTTTCGGGGGACGAGGATTTGTAGCTCGCCCATGGATCCTTGGAGCTCACACATCTTTATTTTTTAGTCGCTTGATCTATGTAGATATTTTCTATGTATTAGTGATATCCTGTCATGATTGTACCAATCGTTTTTTATGCGATCATGTATTTATTTCATGTATCAGTTTTATGATTTCAATATACATTCTTTTTGTTTGCAAGCGCTTGTATACAGTAGTGCAGAAACTATTTTGTATGGCTCTCATACAGCACACAGTGCTATATGTGGCAGGGCAGCACAAAAAAAATTATCCCTATTATCGTCACTATTAGCATCGCAAATTTCCTGCTCACGTGGCTATTGCCATCGCTATGCACGTCGCAAATTTACTGTTGCATCGCTATTGGTGTCGCTATTAGCGTTGCTATTGGCGTCGCAAATGCGACGCCAATAGCGATGCCAGTAGCGACGTTTCTATGGCATCGTTAATAATGACGCTTTTTGCGACGACGGGGGAAAATTTTGTTGTTTGTATTTTCATCGCTTTAAATGTCGGTATAAGGTCTATATCTTGTAGTGTTAACCAAATCTTAAATTTCTTGGCTCTTCTTTGAAAACGGGCCACAAATTATCTATATGTTGCCTTGCCGGTGTGTTTGCAAGGATCCTCCATTTTCCATCACTTGAACGATGACTAGCATGCTATGACATGAGCTTTCCAATAGACTTACACTTGAACATAAGTTTTATACGTGGAACAATCGGAAAATGTTGCAAAACCTTACGAGGCACATCCATTGACTTCATCTCCACTTTGTATCTTGATTCGCCACAAACAGGATACTCTCGTGCGAACTCATGAATCCCACAAAATAAGACACAATCATTGACACATGCATGGATCTTGGCATAATCGAGGCCTCCCAGAGATGTCAAGTAATGTCATGCTTGCTCTCTCTTAGTTGGCAATTTGTTTTCTTTTGGAACCATTTGTGATAATAACCTACATATATTTTTAAAAGTGAGTTAAAAAACTACCAATGTCATATATTTCTGTCTGATTTCAAATAGAACAATTAATATTATGATTTATAAGCCAAACTGAATTGATGCCTACTTCAATAATGCATCCAAACTGACATTACTCCATCCATAAATTGTTTGCAAGTTAAGTATCTCGAGGTACACACGAAGAACGGAGTACGTACAACCTTTATACAATGGAGTAGATGATGCTACATATAGTGGATCATCTAGCTTCGTAGAGTGACCTTCTCCCTGAACCGGTTGTGAAAATAGATGGTGTACCATGTTGTCCAAAATCTCATCCTCTACGACTTGATGGGGCATTTCATGAGGGCTACTATCATGGTCATCAGTCTCTACTCTTCTTGAAGACTCTGCCTCCTCGCGTCGACGTTTTGCAGCCTCTCGACGCCTGGGAGGGAGCATCTAAGGATGTTGCACCGCATCCTGCTCAACCACAAAAGAGAGTTTCATGTACGTTGATATATAATTCCCGTAACATAGACTAGCAATCTTAGTGGTAAAAAAAAACAATGAATACCGGTGATTTTTCTCGGTCCCATTCTCCATACAAGCTGAGCTGTGACATTGCAATTCGAGGTGCTCAAAAAATACACCCTCAACAACGATCACATATGCATTTAATTTTTTGTTGTAGCCATGCATCTCGATTATGAAGACACAATGTTTCATCCTCACTTGAGGATGTGCTCATTGACTCATCAGCATGCACCGCACTAGGTGATGACGATGACATGATTAAATCTAATTCATGACAACATCAAATTAAAATATTTTTCATTCATATGTTTACATAAGATCTCAATTTTAAATACACAAAAATCATCATAAATACATTAAAACTTATGATAAGAATTGACTATTAAAACTTATCTTAAAAACAAAAAATTATGATAAAGCCTAAATGTGCGTCTATATTCATGTTTACCTACGCGTCTATTTTCGCGTCTATATTCGCGTCTATATTCGCGTCTATACTCACATCTATCTGAACAATAGATGCGCATATACACGCAAAAATAGATACACGTCAAAATTCAAACCATACTTAAATCATTTCTTTTCAAGCTGCGCCTTTCCTTTCATGCGTTTTTTGCGGTTTTGAAGCTTGAGTTTAGCCAACATGCAGTCTCTTCATGCCTCACCTAGTCTCTTCATGCCTCACCTCCTCATGACTCACCTCTTCTTTCATTTCAAATACACAAGAAGGGAAAAAGAAAAGCCAAGGAGAGGAAGAAAGAGAGAACAAGAGAGAGGAGAACAAGAAGAAGCAGGGAGCAAGCAACCAAGCATCAAGGGAGGGTAACTTACCAAGGAGAGCAAGAAGGAGAAGGAAGAAGCGCCACCACCCGCCACACCAAACGCCCAAGGTGAGTCTCTCTCTCTCTCTCTCTCTCTCTCTCTTTGTTTCTATCTTTCTCTCTCTGCTTTGTCTGTGTATTTAGGATTTGTGATTCCATTATTTATTGCATTTTGTAAATCATCAATGGCGGTCGTTGAGCTAAAGTCAGTCGACCGAGCGCGTCTGATGGTGCGTCTACATTTCAGTGTAGAAGCAGATATAGATGCAAAAAATGTTTCCTCTCCTAGCGTCTGAGGGCGCATCTTAGAGCCGTGTGCTCTGCAGTCTACACGCGATGATACACGCGCGTACAGAGCATTGACCTGGAATGTGCGTCTGACAACGCATCTGTGATGCATCTTAGATGCGAATATAGATGCGCTTGAGAGAAGGTTGACTTTGGGAGCGCGTCTGAGGGCGTGTCTAACGTGCAATTTAGACACGGGGATACGCGCGCCAGGTCTCCCAGCTCTAATAGTAAACAATATATTTTTGCAATGATGAATGTGACCAATCCCATGTTTGTGTTTATCAGTTTTCTTGTTTATGAGAAGCATTAGCACTTAAGTTTTATGCTCAATGTCTAAAGAAAGCTCTTTGAAAATGTAGTGGTAATATATGATTTTTTGTATGCAAATAAATTTGTCTTTTTCTTGTGTTTTTCTTGCAGATGTTGTATCCTGGTTCATCTAGCAATGACTCGGATTTGGATCGCATGAATGATACATTGGCCTCGTTTGGTAGGGGGATCAATGTATTTTTTGGAGGTTTTCCTAGTAGGGAAGACTTCATGGGAGAGATGACCAGACACCTTGGCGGCTCTCCCACAGTGGACGAGGTGTTCAGTGTCATGTCTGGAACGCCTCTGACATCGTTGTCTAGCACCACTTCCCAAACTCCACATGCAGGTACTCCACATGCAGGTACTCCATATGCAAGTACTCCACATGCAGCACCTGTACGTGCATCGGCTGAAGCACAAGCATCTGCAGAAGCACGTGCATCTGCAGAAGCTTGTGCGTCCAGTGAGGCAGAGGGTAGTCGATAGAGAGGGAGGACGGAGAGTCGAGGGGGAGGACGAGGCTTGTGTGGGGGTTGCCTAGGAGGTGGCGAGCGATCACCCTCACTAGTAGATCACGTAGAGGAGGTTGTACGCCAGTACTATAGAGTTACAGATGCTGGTGGCATCTTTCATGATGATGAAGGAAGGGATGTAATGGCATACATGAGGAGCGTCGTGCGTGCGACGTATAAAGATTGTTTCATTGCCTTCAAAAATCAGAAAAGCGGCTTGTGGCAGGAGATGTTGAGGGTAGTCCATAGGTTGTACCCAAATCTCGAGGGTCAGCAATTCTCGGATGATTGGGGACACACAAAAGTGAGGGATATGCTTCATAACAAAAGATCCCACCTCATGACAAGGGCAAAGGACTCATTGCGGAGGCAGGAGGAGGGGCGTGGAGCCTATAGCCAACCACCTATGTGCCACCGCATAGAGTGGAAGAAAGCCAAGAAGAAAGCAGCAGAGAAAGTGAAGAGTCGCCAGCATGCAGAGGCACGACCGATCCAAATGGAAACCATGGGATTGTCGCATTACGGATCGGGTGGCAGAGAGTCGTGGGAGGCAGAGTTTGTAAGTATATTTTGATTTCTAGTTTTTTAAAATTTATATTTCTTTCAATTCTTTATATATTTTATTCTAATATATTGTGACTCATAATTGTTTGTATATATCATTATTGTTTTGCAGACTACCATCGTTGGTAGGATACCTACTTCTAGAGAGGTAGGTTACCATCAAGGCCATAACCGCACAGCCACATGGCTTCACTTCTATGAGGAGGGTCTCATCACTGAGGGCCAATACAACCGGGCCATGAGGATTAGAGAGCCAGAGGAGGTATGTTTTTCTTACTTTCCTATTAAAAGTATAGCTAATTATAAATTTTTCTCCACCATGTCTATGTAAGCAACCTTGATCTTTTGTGTGTGTAGGCGAACCCAGATGTGGAGCATAGCGAGGAGGGGGATAGCGATGCTAGTAGCCATGGTGGTATTAGCGAAGATGTTTCCTCTTCAGATTCGTAGAGGAGCACCATACCTCCTCATGAGGCCATCTTTTCTTGTATATGTATGATCCATCTTCTGCTTGCGGCCACGCTTTAGGTCGCAAGCACTTAAATTTCCCATGTAAATGCTTTTGATCTATAATGAATACATGGACTTTTATTTTCAATTCTCGTGCCCGTAAGATACATTGTATTTTTCCCAAATGCACAATTTGATGTATGGGAGGGGAAAAAAAAAACCAGAGAGCACATGCTCTCTGGTTTTTTTTTTCTAGTTCTGTTTTGCACGTCTAAATTGCTGATAGTCCGCGTTTATACGCGCATCTACAGTGCAGATTACACGCGCTTATACATGCGCTCCATAATTCAAATTTAAAAAAGAAATTAAATATCTTTTTTTTAAAATATAATTTTTTGTTTTCCATTCGCGTCTACCAGTGCTTGTAAAAACGCATCTACCAACGTGTCTATATGCACATGTATATGTGCGTCTATTGCGCGTCTATTTTTGCGTGTAAATTCGTTGATACATGCGATTATAGACGCGAAATGGTAGACGCGCAAATAGACGGGCGGATAGACACACCCGTAAGATTTTCTCTATATTCAAAAATCACGTCTAAATATGCGTCTATGAGGCCTTTTTGTTGTAGTGTTTGTAGAATGATACTTTACATAAGAGAAGGAAAATAGTATTCACATAGACTTTAATGTACACTTTTGGAGAGGATTAGAGAGATATTTTTATGCTAAAATTTGATGTGATGCCAAAGAGCAGAATTCAATAGTGAATGAGGTGCAAAAAAAAAAAAGGTTTTACTTAAAGAACTCATGTAGGAAAAGAAAGAGTTATATGCTTTTAATTAGGGCTTTCAATTAGCTGACAATAGATGTAGCACTTGAGCAAAGAGCAGATCTCAAAGGAAGCCTATTCTCTCATTGTTTTTGGGGTTAAAATAAAATAGTCCACACTATTATGATAAAAGGTATACATATCGAATAGTGCACCTCATAGCTTTGATAGTCAGAGCTCTCTTCAAATCAAAGTGCCTTCTCTTGTAGCTATCCCAATGAGACATATCATGGAAAATTTTGAGGATCTCTTGATTTATCACCAAGGGTCTTAATGCAAAATTTTATTATTTAAAAGATCTAGCACATAGCTTTTGGATTTATGCAAATTTTTTGCTTTGAATGCAATCGATATATATATCAATTTTGTGACTTGCAAATTTCTTAAGTTTGGATCATCTGTACATCAATTGAATTAATGCATGCAGAGTATTACTTGATATATTGTCTTAGGATATGCTATCACCTTAGTGAATATATCATGAGTATTGTGTTAAGCTCATTTGAACCTAATTCATCTAAGCTGTATAAGATCTAAATCAAAGACTCTATTAAAGCTAAATTACAATATTTATCATGTCTCTATTGCAGACTACATTCTTTCTTTTGAGATTTCTTGTCTCTCTTCTGAGTGACTCTTCTCTATAGCATTTGGATGATTTAGGCCTTTCACTTTAACCCCGTGTGAATGATTTCTTGCATGATTAACACAAACAATAAGAAACCATACAACTCACTTGCCATCACATCTTCTAATTTTTGTATATGTTGCACCATTATCTAACACTTTGGTGTCCATGCACTATTGTTGTTATGTATGGATTTCCAAGAATGATAGGATATGAAGAAAATTCATAAACAAAGAAGTGTTGTTCATCCTAGACATCCCCAATAGTAACCTTTACATTAGGACAAGTTGCATAAGTTCCCCTAGGAGCATTATTAGTAGCTCGTATCCTCCACCCATGGTCTACATTTAGTGGTAACATGACAGTACAACTTCACTCTCAAAAAACCTCAAAGGTCAATAGGCATTTAGTGATGGCAAAGTGAGTGTCATTAGTAGTGTATTTGGTTTGTTATGTGTTATACCATGGAAATATTTCCTTCGTGTCTTACTTCTCATGTGTTGGAAAAATAATAAAAATATGCCAAGAGGTTTCTTTGAGTAGAAAGTTAGAAGCTGCAAACCAATCAAGTCAAAGATTGAACCTGCGAGTAAAAAACTAGTCTTAATAATAAGAGAGTTGATCTGGTTGTTCCAATGTGAGCTAAAGAAAATAAGCTAGAAATAATTGTTAATGAATGGCGAATGATAGTAGAAAACCTTAAAATTTGAAAAAGCTAATATAAAAAGTGTGTTTGCTTTGAATAGGGAAAGGCTCCATGCTTTGGGAGGATACCTTTGTGATTTATGGGTGGTGTAGAGATTAGAAGGAAAGTCAACTTGGAGGGGGGTTCTTCATCAAGGGATCATTGTGATTAGAAGGGCATGATCCGCAATATAAGGAAAGAGGGATTTCACTCTAGAGGGAGAGTTGCTATATTGGGACATGAAGCCCACAGGGAGAGGGGTAATTAAAAAGATAAAGGTGGGGAAGTGGTGAGGAAGATGATGTAAAAAAGCTACCAAGAATATGATCAATTCAAGTTGCTAGGGTAGAAAACACGATTTTTCTATGAATAGGGAAAGGCTCCATGTGTCAACCTATGATTAGCGGGGTTCTTCATCAAGGGATCATTGTGATTGGAAGGGTGTGATTTGTACTATAAAGAGAGAGGGCTTTAATTCTAGAGGGGAGTTGCTGTATTGGGAGATGAAGGCCAACATAGGGGGATAAATAAAAAGAAAAAGTTGGGGAAGTGGCCAAGAAGATGATGTGAGAAAGATACCAAGAATATGATCAATTTGAGTTGCCAAGGTAGAGAAGCATGGTGCGCAGATCGGATGATGTACACTCACGTAGTGAATGCCGGAAAGTCCCCAAGAACAAAAGAAATCTACTTTTTGCACAAAACTCAAGAACATCATATTGGGGAATATGGGAACTTCCCATAAGTTTGGGACACATGGTCAAATCTTTGGATTTGTCATAACTTGAACACTATAACTCCAAATCGAGCGGTCTATAGCTCAATAGAATCCATTTTCCAAGCACTTTCCAATGATAGGTCACATCATATAGTTTTGAGAAACTTATGGGCATGTTATCCGCGTGCCACCTTTTTAGTATCCAAAAATCAATCCTAACCTTAATTTATTATGAGTGCGCACTCTAAACTCATAAACGTTTATTAATTTAATATGCATTTTGCGAAATCACCTGCTATGGAATCACCCATGTACACACTAAATTAATGAAACGCCTAAAAAGGACAGGCGTCCCCATCAACTTCTCGCACAAAGAATCCACTTTGTGTATGAGCCCTGGTCATCAAAGTTTACGGAATCCACCGTAAAATATGCCTCCTGGCATCATACCCCCGGGGTGGGATAGCAATTGACCTCAATTGCTATTAGCTCAATGTGGATCTAATAGAGTGGGGAAAGCATTTAAGTCTCTAGCGTGCATCCATTGGGCTTCCTCTACAGGATGGTTCTTAAATTTGACTAGATATCTAGAATATCTTTGGCCAGTTCTAGTGGTCATAAAATCAGTATTTATGATAGCTTCAGGTTCAAGTATTTTAGTCTCTTCCTCTAACAAAGGTGGGTTTTCATAAACAAGGTGTACAGGTAATTGGCCTTTAAATGGTTGTAATAAACTAATATGAAATGTGTTGTGAATTTTCCAGTGAGGTGGTAATTCTAACTTGAATGCATTGTCATTAATTTTGTGAATGATCTTAAATGGTCCATAGAATCTAGGGGCTAATTTAACAAGTGGGTGTCTATCCACACTTTGTAATCTACATCTTTCTATTCTCAACCAAACATAGTCATCAACTTCGAAATTCATTGCTTGTCTTTTCTTATTGGCTTGTTTGGTATATGATTGCTGGGCTTTGGCAATCATGTCTTTAACCTCATCAAAAATAGTATTGTGCATACTAGCAATATCATCAGCACTTTGAATTCTATTTGATAAAGATGCAACAGGTGTAGACAATCTATAACCATAAATCACTTCAAATGGTGCTTTCTTTGTAGATGTGTGTGGTGTATTGTTATATGCAAACTGTAATAAATGTAAGTGTGTATCCCATGTCTGTGGTTTAGAAATAGTATAAGCACGTAAAAGATCTAGAATAGTACTATTAGTGGCTTCTGTTTGTCCATTAGTTTCAGGATGAAATGCAGATGAGAAATCAATTTTTGTGCCTAGGTTAGCAAACAAAGTAATCCAAAAGTTGTTACAAAATCTAGAATCACGATCAGAAATAATAACTTTTGGTAATCCATGGTTAGTAAAAACAGTTTTCAACAACAATTGTGCTGCTTGAGATGATGTTAAAGTTTTCTTACATGGAATGAAATATGCTTGTTTACTAAACCTATCTACTATTGTCCAAATCATATCATGGTTAGATTTAGTATTAGGTAAACTAGTAATAAAATCCATAGAAATTTGTTTCCATGGTTTTGACGGAATAGACAAAGGCATAAGTAATCCATACTGTTTACCATGATGTCTCTTAACTCTTTGACAAATCAAACATTCAAAAACAAAGTTAGATACATCAGTGTCCATATGTGGCCAATAAAAAACTTCAGTTAATGTATGTAAAGTAGATATGATACCTCTATGACCTTGATATGGAGGACAATGAATCTCATTCAAAAAAAAAGATCTGAATGGAACTGTAACACATAATCTCTTTTCATAAAACATGAATCCATCATTATAAGATAGTGAATCAATAGGAATCAAGTTATTTTGAACTAATTTATTCCAATCAGCATGAAAAGTAATGTCCTCATGATAAGTATCTTTCATAGGATTTAAAGAATCAAATGATATAACATAAATATTATGAATGGCAGGTCTTCTACTTAATGCATCGGCCTCTACATTTTCTTTACCGGGTTGATATTGAATGATAGGATGAAAACTCTGAATAAAGGCTGCCCATTTGATATGTCGGTCAGATATTTGGGGTTGGCTAAGTAAATTTCTAATAATTTGTTGATCAGTCTTAATCATAAATTCAGAGTCCATTAAGTAGTGTTTCCATTGTCTTAAGGCTTATACTACAGCTAATAATTCTTTGTCATATATGGAGTATTTCAGTTCGGAGGATTTTAGCTTACAACTAGAATAGGCTATGGGATGATTGTCTTGCATAAGTACGGCTCCTATTCCAGATCCGCTAGCATCAGTCACTACTAAAAAGAATGGTCTATTAAAATCAAGTAATTGTAAAACAGGAGCATGGGTTAATGCATGTTTCAATAAGTCAAAGGATTTCTGTTGATTATCGGACCAACGATAAACAATACCTTTCTTCAAAATTTTAGTCAATGGCAAAGCAAGTAATGAAAAATTACGCACAAATTTCCTATAGAAACTAGCAAGACCTAGGAATGATCGTAACTCATACACATTTTTAGGTATAGGCCAGTTCAATATTGCTTCTATTTTCTTAGGGTCAACTTTAATACCATCAGATGATACTATATGACCTAAATACTCAATTTTTGTTTTAAAAAACTCACTCTTTTTCGGATTGGCATACAGTTGATTATCTTTTAATAACTGGAAAACCAAGGACAAATGCTCATAATGTTCTTTCTCATTTTAACTAAACACCAAAATATCATCAAAGAAGACAATTATACAATACTGATATTTCAAAAATATACAATTCATCATTCTACTAAATGTAGCAGGTGCATTAGTCAATCCGAAAGGCATCACTCAAAATTCATAATGACCAAATTGTGTCCTAAATGCAGTCTTGAATATGTCAAATTTATCTAGTCTTACCTGATGATAACCAGATTTAAGGTCTATTTTACTAAATATGGCAGAACCTTGCAGTTTATCCATAAGGTCATCGACTCTAGGAATTGGATACCTATTCTTTACAGTGATCTTATTTAAAGATCGATAGTCAATGCATATACGATAGGTATTATTTTCCTTCTTTACTAACAGAACAGGTGCACCAAATGAAGAACTACTAGGTCTAATCAATCCTCTATTTAGTAATTCCTCAACTTGACTTTGAATTTCTTTTTGTTCTATCTAGTTATGCCTATATGGTGCTTTACAAGGTGGTTGTGTACCAGGAATCAAATCTATTTTGTGGTCTTCTAGACGTGAAGGAGGTAAACCAGGTGGTAGATCTTCTGCAAAACAGTCTTTAAAATGTGCAAGAAATTCTTTATACCTAGGGTGCATATGATTTTCTTTAACTTGCAGTTCATTCACCCAAATGAGGTCGGATTTACTACTTTTGCGTAATGCACGTTTAGCTTGAGTATGCGAAAGTAGTGGAAAAGCATTAGATGCATGCATACCATATAATGTAATATGTTTTCCTTGAAAATTAATATTAATTGAATGTGTGGAATAATCTATATTAGGGTTATGCTGATAACGCCAAGGCATACCTAAAATAATGTCACTAGACTGTAATGGTACAACTAGAAAATTTCTTCTTTTAGTGTATTGACCAATTTGAATTTCTAAGTCATGCACTACTTGTGTACAATTATACCTAGTTCCTAAGAATTTTGCTTTGATGAAATAATGCGTAGGTACAGTCTGTAACTTCAATTATTTTACTAGCTTTGCAGAAATAAAATCATGAGTACTACCATCATCATGCAAAATAATCTTTTCCTTTCCATGCACTAAACATTTCATTGTCAATAAAGAATGTGGAGTTGGCATACCTGGTAAAGTATCCGAAGGAGTAGTAATATCGTCTTCATCTTCTGTGAAATCAGGCATTTCTTCATGTTCGTCATCTTCCATTGCTCCAAGGTAGTTGATATGGACAGGTGGCTTCTTCGAATGGCAATTTGCTACTAGATGTCTAGGTTGGTGGCATTTATAACATACTATAGGCTTGGCTTTTGTTACATTGTTTGCAATGGCGGGAAGTCTAGGGATATTAGGATTTGGCTGTGGAATAGGCTTAGGGTTTTGGTTGGTATTGGATGGTAAAGTAGGTGGTTTTGCCTAATTCTTACGGAAAAATGATGAAGGAAAATGACCTTGATTAAATCTTCTAAAATTTGAGTTGAATTGCTTAGATCCATAGTTACCATTGGCTTGGAATTGCTGTGGACGCTTGTCTCTTCCTCGAAGCTTGTCTTCAGTGTCATGAGCTAAAGAAATTGCGTCTTCAAGAGTTGTAGGCTTGAACATATTAACTTCAACGTAGTAATGCCCAAGTAGTCCAGACATATACTTGCGCTTGTGTGTTGCTTCAGGTACGTCTTCAAGCATGCATAACTGGAGTAATGCATTCCAAAAGCGTTCAGTGTACTGAGGAATAGGCTCACGATCTCGTTGCTGAAGAAGATCCCATTGCTTTATGGCTTTTTCATGAAATTGTGGAGAAAGGAAATTCTGCATAAACTTCTTCTTGAAATTTTCCCAGGTAGTGGGACAATCTATACTCTTGCGAACCACGGTCCACCAAAGAGATGCTCTATCCACTAAATGATTAGTGACACCCTTGATTTTATCTTTTTCTGCATATGTTTCCTCATGAAAGTAGTCATTAAACTGACTAATGAATGCAAGAACAGTTTTTCCCTCTCGAGTGCCATTGAAAGTACGGAATTCGAAATTTCTTTTACTTATCTTTGTTTTCTTGTGGATGGATTGAGCTTCGAGAGTCGCGTCGATGGTACGTTGAATAAGATCTTCAGATTGAGGTTCCTCTTTGTCGGTAGTCAATCTTTGTAAATTAGCCAATTGAACTTGCAATGCTTGCCTAGCTCGTCATTCTTCATCTAACTGCATCATAATTAAATCCAGCTTTTGCTCCATCGTAGGTTCAGGTAGGTCGCCTTCAGCCATTAAATCATCCATATGTGATTCCGTCATGCTGCAAAACTCAAAAGACCTCACACTCTCAAAATCAAATTAGCGGGATGAGCGTAGCTCAAGATCGGGTGTACAAGGCTTATATATTTTTGTGTGTGGCTTTCACAATCTTCGTCTTTGACTATTGCAAAATTTGTAATCTTTGAAAAATCTGTGTTTTAATCTTCTGCATGTGCTGAAAATGGTTCAGCAAACTTGCATATACGAAGAATACCTTCCAATGAACAACTTTGCAGTTCGGAGTTTCTGCGCAGGAACAACCCTTCTATGAGTTTTGAACAGAAATCAGTTTTGACTTCAGATGACTTGTCTGACTTACAAAGTTGCTGACTTATGTGACTTGCAGAGTTTCAAGACTTGCAAAACTTGGTTGATTTATCTGACTTGCAAAATTTCGACTTGAAAGACTTATAGTACTTGTTGAGTTTGTGAGGCTTATGTGATTTGGAGCTTTGGAGACTTAGCTTAAAGCCTTCTCTAAATCAAAACGTCAAATTTTAGGGGGGGGGGGGGGGGGGGGGGGAGGGGGGGGCGTTTTTTAGCTCGGCAAAAATTTCGCGGCCATCTTCTGATACCTCGCGCTGAAATTTAGAAGCTTAAAGCTTCTTTAAGCTTATAAAGCTTTAGTTTTAAGCTTTGAAGATATGGAATTTGAAACTTATCTCTGCAACTCCACGACTTGATATAGGAGATATCCACGTGGTCCTCCGCCTCTGCAAGCCGATCCTTCGTGATCTGATGATGGAAACAGAGGTTCTTGATCGCCAGGAATCCACCTGCATCGACCGTTCGCGATGAGATTGACCGTAGAGCTCGATCGTTCCAGGAGCTCCGCCTTCGCACAAGATGGATAGCGATTGGAAGCTCTTGATCTCAGCTTCGCTCTGATACCACTGGTGCGCAAATTGGATGCTATACGCTCGCGTAGTGAATGCCGGAAGGTCCCCAAGAACAAAAGAACTCTACTTTTTGCACAAAACTCAAAGTAAAAAGCATGCACGACATGAACAAGAGACCAATTGGGTGCAATCTCCCCCCATACCTTGTGTGAGCACTCCACAAAGCATGTATTTTATGTATTAATCATCTTCAAGCTCAAATAATATCCCAAATTACAAAATAGCGAGCTTTTAGCTTTTGAGTTTGCTTTAGCACAAAATAGGAATAAAGCTAATGGGCGGTGTTGTAACGTGTCCACTAGTATAATCCAGGACACGTCTTAGCAGTCCATCGGAAAGGATGTCTAGAAAACTTCGCCCGGCACTCCCATGGAATGTTATGGATTTTACGATCTAGGTCTTCCCGCGTCTGCCACGTAGCAGAAGTATCCTAGCCATTCCCACTTAGGATCGACCAGAATCAGGGTTTTCCTGATTGGTCATTAGCTAATAGTAACTAGCGTCAGACCCGAGCGAACTACTTTACGCAGAAACGCCAGGTCCGAAGCGGATTCACGCTGCACTTGGTTCAAGGAGAATGGGAAACGAGAGGGATGCAAGGCTCAACCTCTCTGCCATAAGGCATAGTCCCATTCCATTCCCCTAAAACAGCGTAAATCGGATAAGACGTAACTCTAGGTCATCGCTCTCGTTATTCGTTTTGATGATGATGATCATCCCGCTGTTCTTCGAGATTTTTGAGAAAAGTTCCCGGCTAACCGGGACCACCCAACCGTAGGACAGACCCATGGTCCATCCTCCGCACTTTCCTCGATTTGATTTAGTTATGTAATTATCTAACACATTAATTTGACATATAATAATCAGCTTCTTTAATTAATCCTGTTAAGCACTCGTTCCTTCACGTAATCTTATCACGTGACATAGAAAAACAATATCAAGCAAGTTCTTTTTAACATTTCATCATTTTATCTTTGAAATACAAGGAGTTCCGCCCGTAGGCTTGTCCATAATCCGCCCGAAGGCTATCCAGTAATCCCCAGGGATCACTATTCCAAGCTTCTGCCCATAAACTAGTATGCAGGCCTCGAGATCCAATCCCGAGTCACATTAGCCTTTTGTGCAGGACCCGGAAGGCAAGGGATTTACCGCCAGAGTCCCCCCTTGGCACCCAAGCGTCCTCCTACTCCAAGTAGAGCTCAACGGAGAGACCTCTCGCAGTGGGTTTGGTCCACGTTCCCGGCGCGGTAAACAACCCCCTTGGTTAGGGTTAGGCAGGTAGTCGGGGGTAACTGAAACTGCCTCTTCCTTCAGCCTTTAACCTAAAGTATAGGTACTCATTTAATTTTTAATTCATAATTCAAACAGAGCCCTAAAATCTCTAGCAAGCACAAAACATTTCAATTAATCAACCGTGTTGTTTGGCAAATTGCTAAGGAAGTGTTCTTTCCTTTTGAGTGTATCAGCGCTCATTCCCAAGGTGTCTTGTAAATTGGCAAGATCCTTTACATTTCGGTGTAGGGCGTACCTTATTAACCCAACTTGGTCAACCCTAAAGTTTCTTAGATATGCTAGTTTCCGGTTTACAACTTTCCTTATTTAGAAGGATATCCAAAAATACGTCCTTTTGCAAGATAACTTGCGTAGGGATCTACCATCCTTATTGAGGGTTTTTACCCTTTCTCCTTGTGAATCAATCACAAGACTAAATGATTTCATACTTGCTGCACAAGTCCTACGATGGAATAACCCGTTTTAGATCCTTTAAGCTGACGTATGTCGGGCCTAGGGTTTCTTTTTAAGGATCTCGGGGACAGCCCTAGTTCTTTATCTTTACGAATTTTTTTTTGACCCTACAATAAGGAAAGTAGTCAAGTGCTTAGGGTATGAATATTTCTATGTTTAGATTGGTTTGGATAACTTTTGGAAGGTAATATTAATCGTCTTGTCACAGTTTTGCTATCCTTGTGATAATTTACTTTTCAGTCAATACAGTTCAATTTAAACTTCCTTTTTCCTTGCAGATGAACTCATGTCAAATAACAAACATTTCCCTTGCTAAGATGTACAATTAGCAATGATAATTTCCTAGTAATTTGAGCAATGAAAGGAACCTATCATGAATTTAATCATTTACAATGATTCGTTGCAAAAAGGAATAAGACTAATGGTGCAAGATATAAATTCTATACCTTTAGGATTTAACTAAAATATACTACTATAGTAAATGGATAATCTTGCTCCTAATTTATAATGCTTGATGCAATTCGAAGGAAACTAAGTTCTATACATTATCATTCATTCAAATAAGCTAAACTCCTTCATTACAAATAACTCGGACAAATATATCCTATCCCTAACAATTTCTCTTTGCATGATCGACTTAAAACCGAATTAAAGCTAAGAAGAAAAACCTGGTTTTGGGGTGAGATATCCACATGGATACCGGGAGATGATCCTCCCGTGGCTACACCTTGGACTTTCTTAGGAGGCATCGCAATTGTAGTCCGTCGAACGTGGAAGCAACTTTACACTTCTTTCGGAATTCCACCGTCGCTCCCTTGCACCGTTTCCGTCGAAAGTAGTTTTAGAAGGCTCCCTCGAGGCTTTAGAGTGGGAAAGGAAGGTGTTTTTAAAAAAAAAACACTCAACACTCTCTTCCCTTATACAAGTAGGGGAAGAAGAACAAAACTCCAAGGTATTTTGCGAGTTTGAAGGAAAGGCTAAGGACAAATTCTCTTGGGGGGAAAGGGGCCTTATAGAATTCTAAGGGAGGAACTCCAAGGGGGGGGAAAGTAGCCTTAAAGGTTATTGGAAAAGGGGGCCTAAGGAGGCCTTAGGAGAAGATATAAGGGGGTAGTCCGAGGGTTATAATGAGCAAGGGCCCTAAGGGGGAAATAAAAACTGGGAAGATAAGACCTGTAAGGTCAAAAACCCTTTTATGGGGGAAAATCTCCAATCCCACAGGAAGGGGCCCTAGGGGGTTTTTTGTTTAAGACACGGGGGAGGGGGGGTTTTTAGGGGGTTTTTTGTTTAAGACACGGGGGAGGGGGGGTTTTCAAAATGGCACAAGGGAAGGGGGCCAAGGGATTAAACTCGGAGGGGAGCCCAAGGGAAAGGGGGCTTAAGGATTACACACGGGGGGGTTGAGGGTGGTTTTTTTTTTTAACGCAAGGAAAAGGGGCTTATAGGTTAAACACGGGTGGGGGGGGGGGGGGGGGGGGGTTCAGAAAACCATGGGAAGGGAGCTAAGGGGGGAAAGGGGGCTTATGAGGCCCCTTAGCAGCTTCCCCCCAAGAAGCTTCTAAGCTTCTGATCCACGTGGGCAAGGAGAGAAAAGACAGAAGGATTCGACGGTGTGCTGATGAAGGCGCGGACTGACAGCAGAGGCGATGCCGTCCTGGCCGTCGGCGGCAATCAACGCCTCATCCCCACTCATGGAAGCAGCAGCGAATATGTCCTCGATCTCTTTCTCCCTTCACGATGCTACAAAGTGTGAGTCTCTTCTCCTCTAACTGGTAGCAGCAGGCCGTCCCTTTTTCTCCCCCTCCCCACTGGTGGCAACGTACCCTATTTAAATAGGGGAGGGGAGGGGGATCCTCCCTCCCCTGCGTGGCATCACGCATGCCTCTCCCTCACTCCAAGCTCCACCAAGGAGCTTAATCACTCCTTCTATTCCCCTCCCCCTCCAGCTCGTCAGTCGGCTGGGGAGATAAGGGGAATTTTATAAAAAAAATCATTTATCCAATTTCATTTTTATTGAGGCAGTTCACGCATACCTTCGGGATATTACAGGTGCCCAAAGAGTCTGGCATACCCAATACAATGTCCAAGTACAAATAACATAATCGTGCACCCATGCGCATACAAAATAATAAATAAATATCCAACGCCTCAATAAATAGGCGCGACAAAATATAGGCGTCATGCCTAAGATATGCGCCCATCAAAATATAAGTGATAAATCGAATACTCGCTATCCTCCAATGCTTTCCTCCACCACTGCTGCTATCTCTACACATCAACTGAAGCATTCACAATCGTTAGTAAAATAATACAATTAAACTGACAAAAGTGAATACCTAGTAGTCTTCAGCTACATAAATAAATCAACTGGTTAGAAATCAATCCTAACCTTAATTTATTACGAGTGCGCACTCTAAACTCATAAACGTTTATTAATTTAATATGCATTTTGCAGAATCACCCACTATGGAATCACCTATGTACACACTAAATTAATGAAACGCCCAAAAAGGACAGGCGTCCCCATCAACTTCTCACACAAAGAATCAACTTTGTGTATGAGCTCCGGTCATCAAAGTTTACAGAATCCACCGTAAAATATGCCTCCTAGCATCAAAGTATGACCTAGAATGAGCAAGAACAAGGTAGTGACTACAAACCATGCAAGGATAATGTGTTCTAGGTTGTTGCAGTCAATGTGTATAGGTTGAAGATATCAATTGGGAAATAATTGTGGCATGTCTGGTGCTTTTTAGTTCGAGAAAGGAAGTGATAATGGTTGTGGGTAAGGACATGGAGACTGATAGCTATGTATTTAGCTAAGCATATATACCTCATGATTTACGTTGTGGTAGTGAGATGGATGTAGATGAAAAAACCTAGTGTTGAAGATTTTTGTCTAAACTAGTAGGCATGATGAACCAACTTAGGCTACTTTTAGAATGCTATAAGTAGAGGGAAAGTATGTCTGCCACCATGATTGCAATGATAGGCTATATCTAGGTGCTAACTTAGGAGACATTGATGTGTTTTGTCGATGTCTTTCTCTTCTATTTTTGGAAATAGTTGTCATGACCATCTTAGCATCACTAATTGCTCTCGCCAAACAAATACTATACTGGAGAGGAGGCCGATGTGTAAGAGGCATTTAGTGTAGGTGATTATTGTTTCCGGTGTTGGAGTTGGAATATATATGGGAGTTGGAGGTGAACCATTTATTGTCAACTCTAGCACCAATAGTGCAGATATTCAATGTGTTGCTTTTGAGGTCTACATGCATGTTATGTGGAGAGAGGTCAAGCAAACATGTGAGATTGGAATGTGGCCATTTTTTTGCATGGGACACCCATTCTGATTTTGGAGCCCTGGCTAGTTATTATGGAATAGTAACTATAGACTGTGGCCAATGTTATAGCAAGGAGATGTTTGTGATTCTAAGTTTTTGTTTCTTGTCTTGGTGGTGGTGACATGTTTGTTGGTTGTAGGATCATTATGAATTGGGTACATTTGAAGATTATTTTGGAAAGGTAGGGAGCATGTATTGAGAGGGCAAAAGTAAAGTGATAAATTGCAATTATGAACGTAGTAGTAGCTTGCAGCTTCCTCTATTGTGGTTGCTTTATTATGAAGGTGTTGGTATAATTAGGTTTGAGCATAACTATTTCTTTTGCATACTTCAAAGGAATGTATAGAATAGGGAAGATATCCTTTTTTCAAGCACTATGATATCTTCTAAAATATGATAATGTAAAGCAAGAACTTGAAGAAGTTTCAAGAGTTGTGTAAGGTCATGTTCCTCTTTCTCTTGATGAAGAAAAATCCTGGAAAAGAAAAGACCACATGTATTTCTCTCTCATACAAGGCATAAATCTAAAATTCAGTTAACATCCTACATCAAGGTCTTTGAGACATGTCTATGTGATGATTTCTTGGAGAAGAAGAATTTCAATGAAAATTTCATGAAGTAATAGAAACCTTTGAGTTCTCTGTTGCTATTTATACTTGCGCTAAGCACACAAGTTCTTGAGCTTTGTATGGTGGAGGAGGAAAGATGAAAATAAAGACTTATGTTTGTGAGAATGATCGAGGTAAAGAGTGGATGCTCATAATATATATAGGTTTTCTTCCTAGGATAGGATTTGACCTATAGGATGACACTTGTAGCTTAAGACAGAAACAAATGTAAGGGTTTTTCCTATTGTTTACAAATCTTAAGTATTTTCTTCTTCTTCTTCTCTTCTCCTCTTTCTAGATCCACTTCATAAAGACCCTACATGTTTCTAGCGACCTACACACAAATCTTTTTAACATTTTTGGTGAAACCAATGTGAAAGCTCTATCAAGATTGCAAGATGGGAGACTATACTAATCATGAAGCTGATGGGGACTTTAAGAGGGCCTTTAACAAGGAGTGAATGTAGATACTAGAACATTTTATACAATGGCTAAGCATAAAGATTTCGATGTGGACTATGGTTACCTTAGGTTATCATGCATGTCCATTGTGCGGGCCACAGTTAGACTCCCGAAGGTCATGAACCATGAAGAAGATGGTATATCAAGGACATGATGCTTTCTTGCGATAGGGACATGAACTTAGAGAAGGTTTTCTTGGATGACCTCCAGTATGTATGAATGCCCAAAGATGGTACAAGCTGAAAATGGTCCACATGGAGTCACATCCAAACGGAATGTGACAATTCTCAGTTTTCTATGAGTTGCCATATTGGACCCACTTACAGATCAATCATTTGTTTTATCCCATGCATATTTTCAAGAACGTGGGCAACTTGCTATGGGACCACATCACATGAAAGAGAGACACTGTAGGGGCACGAATGGATTTGAAGGAGGTAGGAAAGATGGAGGCACTTTGGCCACAATCGAGTGCTAATGGTCACTTGCAGCTACCTCTCGCTCCTTGGAGTTTGTTCACTAAAGAAGAGCACATTGTGAAGCAAAGAATCAAGTCTATCCACACTCTGACGAGTATGATGCATTCTCTCATGTCTGCGTTTTCTAAAGACAACCAATTATCAGGGCTAAAATCCCATGATTAGCATAAGATATGTCAGGTTTGTACTACGAATGGATTGTAAGTGGCCTGTGTATTTTGCTATTTGCAGTGTAGTCATTGTTCATAATGCTTTCTCATTTGTGGCAGTTTATACTACCGATCACGATCGCAGGATGCCTTACTCCATAAATACGCGGGGCACTTACAGGTTGTCGACTTTAGTGCAATGGATCTCACAGAAGGAGATTAATATGTCCTCTATTGAATCTACGAGGCGAGGAGCAGTGGAGATGGTTTGTCTCTTTGAGAAATACCTGCCTACCAACATGCTCATGATACAAATCCACCTTCTTATGTATCTTGTAGATGAAGTGGAGATTGCTAGACCTGTACATATGCGATGGATATTCTTGGAGCATTTCATGAAAACCTTGAAAGGATTTGTGTGACAACGAGCTCGGCCAGAAGGTAGCATGTCTGAAGGTTGGTTGGTGTCTAAGGCGCTAGTGCATTTTTCACAATGGCTACCAACTGTGGATTCAGACAATAGTATGCTATGGTCGTTGAAGGACAATGATAGACTGACCGGAGATGTAGTGGTTGGAAATGGGGTAGAAAAAAAAATGGATGCTGCAATGGAGGAGAAAGTGAATCGATTTTGTATGTTGCGCCATGCCTCTATGGAGACGTGGCTCGCTAGCTACCAGTAAGCTAGGAAAGATTGAGAGTAAGCGCGATCTGAATTTTGACGTAGTATGCGCCATCGACCGATTCGCTATCTTGAGGGCATGGAGGACATTCCGTGGTTTATGTCAACACGATGGTTGCATGGAGCTTTGATTGCCACAGTGACTCGTGAAGGGTTGGAGGTCTCAACCGAGGAATTGGAATTCTCGAGAGAATGTAGTCCAAAGGTGATGATGTGTTTAGGGTTTGTCGTATATATATTTTATATGCGACAACTAATTGAGCATTTTAATGTACAATACAAAATATATAGTTTGGCGTGGTCTTGCAGACGGCATTTTCACGTGGAGCGTACTGACAAAATGCGCTTCACAACAGATTGTGCTATCATGGTAAGGTTCGAGCAAGAGAGACAACGACGAGTAACGGATCGAAACATGGTTACAGATGAGATGGAGTATTTTGGAAACTTGCAAAGTATTGTCATGGTGGATTACCCTAGCTTCTCCATGATCCTATTCGATGCATAGTGCTTCAAAGTGGTACTTGAAGGAGCTAGAGCAATAATTCGATAGATTTTGAAAAAAAATGGACGGATTTGCGCGACACGTTTGTGTTGCTGGTGCATTGTAAACAAGTACATGAACTCACGTGTTTTTTAATTATATTACGACATGGTACATGTCATAATAGTTAAATCTCTCTTGTATGTGATTGTGAATAGGTAATTTTCTATCCAAACCCCCGATAACCTCAATGGTGGTATGTTATACCTTCAGCTCCCCGAAGTGCAAGAGTATATGATCAAAGTGATGTTTTGAGCATAGATGAGGACAATATGCAAATAGAGGGGTCGATATTGCAAGGGGTGGAGGCCACCAAAAGCTTGGAGCATGTAGAGGAGCCAACATCGGGTAACAATGATGAATGATGAAAATACAAGAGTCCAAGAATTCTTTGAGAACGAGGTGGACTCATCCTTTTGTGGTGAAACGTCTATCGACCTTCTAGAGTGTATGCGGAGTTGTGTCAGGAGATTAACATAGGACCATAGGGTACTGCATACTTAGAGCATCCACCTACTCAATTTGTTGATGAATCGCTTATAAGGGTACATAAGATATGCATTTTAAGTAAGATCATTTTTTTAGATTTATATTACTGTGATTTATATGATTTATATTGATTATGCTAACATCATTTTTTGTATGTGCAGGTGATCTTTGTGGATATTTAGATCATCAGGATGAGTCGAGGGATGAGCGATGAGGAGCTACAAGAGATCTTCACACGTACGTCTCCAGATCAGATGCCAAGATTCAGAGATATGGCAGACCAGGAGCTGTCTCGGACACCATCAGTCTGCTCTATTAGATCTACTTAGGCGTGCTCTAATGCTTCAGTTTCTAGCAAACAAGGTCGACGCTCCAAACTTGGGCGAGACGAAGGGAGTGGTTCATGGGGATGCTGCAGAGATCTAGATGTAGTGAGCCCACAGTCAGCTCCGGATACAGGTGCTACTCCTCTCTCTCATGGCGGTTCGAGAGAGCGTGGCTCATGTGGTTGCTGTGGAGGTACGGACGTGGTGTCTCCATCTCGTCGTTCTACTCGAGTTATGTCACATCCGAGATTTGTCACACCTATGGGGACGTCTACTTCACTCACTCCAGATTTTTCTCAGCCATCTGCAAGCAAGTGGCATCCCTATGGGTGCTACTCCAATAGATACTACCTCGGTAGGTACACCAGATGTACAGGAGTCTCCTTCTGGATATGCCCAAGAGCGTGGTCTCGCAGGTGGGAGAGGACCCATCTTAGGCATACCCTAGAGGGGTATGCCTACCTTGTAGATGATAGGTCAGGAGCCATCATCATGAATGATGAGGGAAGGAGGGTGATGGCTCGCATGAGAGAGTTGTGCCAACAAGTTTTTCAGCACAACATCTTGGATCATTGGAAGAACATACCGGAGGGGAGCAAGGACTACATAGTAGCATCCTTGCATGAGGAGTTTCCAGTACCAACCGTAGTAGATAGCTTTTCTACGAACTGGATGATGGATTGCATGTGTGCATATATGTCACACAGACAATCGAATGCATGCAAGGCACTCAAGAGTGGGGCTTCAAAGCCCGAGTGGCTAGACACAAACGACTGGCGCCGACTCAAGGAGGAAGCTACAAATTCTCCAGGACATTGGAGATAGCCTTTGGGCTAACTTTTGTCCCTAATTTTTACATGAACACTTTCTAATTGTAAACACCTCCTTACTATGTCATTGCATAGTACAATCTATAGTCAATATTCCATAATAACTAGCTAGGGATCCAAAATCACAATGGCTGTCCAATGTGATCGATTGGCAAACATCCAATCTGACATGTTCACCTAAACTCCTTCCACAAAACATGAAAGAAAATCCCCAAGAAAACACATTGTGTGTCACGAACATGCCATGATCAAGTGTATGGATTAATTCTTGCTTATGCCGTGTGAATCCACAACCCATGCACATGCACCCTTAACATGACATCCTCGAGCCAACGATGCAAACCTACCCTTGCCATGTCATCATAGAACCTTCTAGAATATATGCCATGTCATTTCTTACATCATTTATGATGTCATCATGAAACATTCTAGAAGTCTTTTAGTTGCCCTCCAATACCTATAAAAGGAGGGGCTTTCCATAGACCTCCTCAGTCTTACCAATGCCAGTCTTAGGAGCTCAAGGATTCGAGACTTCCAAGTAAGTAACTTTGAGTTCAAGTTCTAGTTCTCATCTAGTCATGGTATCTTGTCTTGTCTTGTCTTCCATTATACTCATTTTGTCTTGTCACCTTGTAATCTCGTAGTACAAGATCTTGTCTAGTATTGTCTTGTATTTTTTTCATCCCCGTTGAGGGAGATCTTCTAATATTGATATCTTTTATCTATACCTATAGTCCTAGGTTGTGGGATCCTTTATATCCTATCAAGTCCTATTGTCTATACCTATGGTCCGAGGTTGTAAGATTTTTCGTATATTCTTAAGTTATCATTGTACCTTGTGCCCCTAGATCATATTATCTTGAAATTAGAATTCTTGTAATAAATCTTGCATCTAGCCTAGACTCTCGAGCAGAGTCTAGTACTTCCATATAGTTTAGTAAGACAACTTTCTAGCCCTACTAAGCACTATGGAGGCAACCCTTGAAAGAATCATGGCATCCCTTCAAAACCTCCAACAACAAATTCAAGACTTCAATAAATGATAGGCACAACTTCAAATAGAACACCCTATGCATCTAGCCCTACACTTCAAGATATGCAAGACTAGATTTGAGACATAGAGAACAATAGAGAAAGTGATCGGAGGATTCGGTGTGTTTATCAAACCCCAACAAAAGAACCCAAGATCACCATGCTAGAAAAGCTCAATGGTGATCATTCTTAGTTTTGGGGATTCCTACAACAAGTAAATATCTATATCTACATACAACCGAATAGGTATCCATATAATGCTTCCAAGGTGGGACTCATTGATACTTTACTTTGTGGTCAACCTTTATCATGCTTCAAATCAATCCTGGAAAAGAATATGTCACTACTTCATAACTATAAGGCATTTCTTTGCAAGCTCGCTTCCACATTTGGAGATGTAGACACTAATCAAGTAGCAGAAATGAAACTTTAGAAGCTATGATAAGCTAACTACCATGCCTCTACTTATGCATCTAAATTTAGGCAATTAATCTATGACCTCACTTGGCATGATGAGTATTTTATCAACCAATTTAAATGGGGTCTTTGAGATGACATCAAGGACCTTATGCTCACTATGCCTGCTAATGAGAAAACACTCAAGGATTATATCATGCAAGAAATCTAGTGTGATAATACATTGTTCCAGACGAAGTAAGGAAAACAAGAAGTAAGGCATTGCCAATGGAACCCAGCCCAATCAAAGACCCAATGAGAGAAGAGACCAAGCCCAAACCGATGCAAATAAATAATATCAAATTCCAATCCTTGATCCCATAAGGAAAGCAAAGATAAAGGAAGAATCACCTATGCCTACATTATGGTAACCCTAGACACATCACCCTAAATTTCCCAAATAAGAGAGCAAGAGGCCAGGAGTTTCTATAACCATCCTTGAGCAAGAAAACAAGGATGTCTTGTTGTAAATGAGATCATACAATCAGACCTTGATATAAGAAACGGTATGTTGATCTATGCCACACCTATGGAAACTTTCATTGTCATGGTCCATATGATCTTCCCAAGAAAGACCCTTTCTCTCAAAGTCCTAGTCGAATTTGGCACCTCTACATGTTTCATTGATGATGGCTTTGTAAATAGATACTAGATTCTAGTACTCCAAAAGACCAATCCTACAACAGCTGAAGTCATGGATGGAAGACCTCTAGCATCTGGAGAAATTACCTCAATATGACCAAGGAAACCCGACCACTCATGGTAACTCTTGGCAATCACAAATCTCGTGTATGCTTCAATAATATTTCTAGTCCCACAAATCCAATCATCCTTGGAATGCCTTGGCTAAAGAAACAAGATCTAGAAATTTATTGGATTAAGCAAAAGATTACATGTCATGAAAAGCAAGGAAAGTCGGTATATCTAGGATCCAAATCCTTATGCACACAACAAGGCAAGAACTGACCTACATGATATATCATATACCAACTCAAGAACCTAGTAAGGATGAGTCAGTCAAGCTACCAAGGTAGTATCAAGAATCCCAAGATGTCTTTGAAAAAACGAATGCAAATCTCTTGCCCAAACACAAACCATATGATTGTGCTATAGAGCCCCATGAGGATGCTTAACCATCTCTTGGACCCATCTATAGGCTATCCCTTAATGAACTAGTTGAACTACGTAAAATCATTGATGAGAATGTAGCCAAGGGATTCATTGGATACTCAAAGTCTCTTACTCGAGCCCCAATTCTGTTCATGAAGAACAAAGATAGATCACTTGGAATGTGTGTGGCTTATCAAGGACTCAATAAGATAACAGTCAAGAATTGATACCCTTTGTTGTTGATACCCGAGCTCTTTGAATGCCTTGGAAAATCCAAGATCTTTGCAAAGATTGATCTATGAGGGGCTTACAATCTTGTACGGATCAAAGAAGGAGACAAATGGAAGACAACCTTCCACAAAAGATATGGTCACTTCGAGTATGTTGTTATGCCATTCAGTCTCACCAATGCTCCTATAGTGTTTCAACATATGATGAATTATATCTTCCAAGAGCATCTAGATGATTTTGTAGTTATATACTTGGATGATATCTTGATATTCTCAAAATATCCAGAGGAGCATGAGCACCATGTAAAATTAGTCTTGGAAAAGCTCTGAGAAAAAGGACTATATGTAAAACTTGGGAAGTGTTTTTTCCATCTAATAGAAATGGAATTCTTGGAGTATAATGTCTCCCAGAGAGGAATCTTCATGGACCCCAAGAAGATCGATACTATTTTTTATTAGGATACACCCACATGTGTCCACAATATCCAATGTATCCTTGGTTTTGCCAACTTCTACATGATATTTATCAAGGATTACTCAAAGATAGTCACACCACTCACCGCACTCACACGAAACTCAAAGTTCTCATGGGCCCCAAAAGCTGTGAAGGCCTCCAAACCTTGAAGATTTCTTTCACCATTTCCCCAATTCTAGTTCATCCAAATCCTACCAAGCCGCGTTTGATGCATCAAACTATACCTTAGGAGCCATCTTGTCCTAGCATGGAGATGATGGTCATATGCATCTAGTAGCATTCCACTCAAATTAAGGTCTTTAGATAATCCTCCTCAAGAGGCCCCATGGGACCCTCCTCTTATATCCACAATAGCATCCCCTCTTCATCAAAGTACACACGGTGCTAGCATGAGTGTAAGTGCTAATGAGTAGTCTATTGCACTAATGGGATCTACGACATTACTAGGGATTGCTACTTCCCACCCCATGCTACTTTATGCCCACATAGCCATTTCTAAAAGCCCTTCAACTACTTCCAAGCAATTTCTTGTCCTGGAAACATGTGAATCCCACCCTCCCATTCCTCTCTACCACATTATGGTTCCCAAGTGACTTTACTAGTACTCTTTGCTCATCTTCTAACTCCACTTGGTGCTTCCTTCAATAACCTTCCACATGCCCTCCAACCACTATTTCACTGCTCCCTACTTCTTTGACTTTCAGGCTCTCTCCCATCTAGATAACATGGGGCCAACCATCCACAAAAGTGATATGTGGCAAGTGCACCACCATACCATTAGTGGTGAATGCCACCTCTATTTCCCTTGTCATCAACACCAACACCCTCAAGCTAATTTTCTAGAGTTTCCCAATTGCATGGAATACATGTGGCATGTTGATCTAGGTCCTTGAGCTTTTAACACCTATCAAGTCCATTTGGCAATGTGTACCCACAACATACCTACTGTCTCTCTCTATAATGCCCACATCCTTATCATGTGGCTTCCACACATTACCTTCTACAAAAGTTGTCATTTTCCTTGGGAGTGTTGAAGGCCTTAGTGGGGATCACCTACTTACAAGGTGCTCTCTATCTATCATCACCTTGATGATACCCCACTTCCACATGGTGCCAAGTCAACACTCCATGTCTAGCCCATCCTACTTTCAAAATTTACATGTTGATTAACATAGATAAGGCATTCCATCAACTCTAGACTTTGGGAAGCCATCCATAACTTACTTTGAGTGCATATTTTTAAGATGATCCATAATAATATGAACAATCTGCTCATGCTAAATTTCAATGTCAACCATGACATCTAAACATTATGCAAATATAATAGCATTATTTTTCATGTAGATCTACATTAGGGGTTTTTTTTTAACCTATCAATAGACATACCTTTCGCAATCAATCATGTAGCCATTTCAAGGGTCATCTACCTAGCAACTATCAATTGTAAACCAAAGTTGCAATCCCTATTGTAACATTTGATCAACAAAAATTAGGCTCTTAGTTTTATCTGTTACATGCAGTAGATCATGCAATTTTTAAAAAAATCACCCGACATACTTGAATGAGAATTGTGAAGATGATAAATTTGTTATTCAATTAGCTTCTACATGTTATTTTGATTCCTTCATTTACCCTCACCTTATTGAAGGCACTTTCAGTCAAAATTTTCAAGCCTTTTTTTTTTTGAAAGATATCCGTAACGAGCACATGTGTTGAGACATATCATTGAGAAGGCCACACCCATTTGACAATTATGGAATGCATACGATCATATGTGTGGATTTTCCATTGATCATATACCTCCTATATGTGTGGCTTACACATTGATAATATAGCTCCTTATATGATTGTCTGATAAATCTCCAACTTGGTAATTTTTAGTTTTTCAAATTAGGCACCAACCAACATAGCATTTGGTGAATATGTTAATAATGGATGCAAAATTAAAATGGAAGCATGCAAGTCAAAGAACCGAAATTGATTTGGAAGGGTTTTTTTTTTATATTATATTATGCTAAGTACTATTATCTACAATACAATGTTGTAATCTATTCAAAATTTTTAGATTGCATTATTATTTTGTAATATTATTTGGGAGCCAGACTCATTTCCATGCAAATTGTAACATCTTTCATAGTTACAAAGACTCACAATAAATGTGAGGTTATGGACACAAAACAACTTTTATTCACTTTGGATTAGAAAAGATCCAATTAACCTAGGGGGCGGACGAATCAAAGGTCTAAAAAGTGTGTTGGTTGCCCAACTTATTGGAGCAAATCCTAACCCTAACACTAAGCCCAATGTATAAAAACCAAAAAGTGAATGGAAGAGCTCATTCTTGTTTTGCAACTTTGAGAGAAACCCTTCTCCTTTCTTCCATCTCATTTTCTTAACGTGTACCTTATTGAGAGTGAGAAAGAGTGAGAGTGAGATTGCAAGTGTAGGAGTTGAAGTGTGAAGCTCTCTTCTCTTCTTCCCTTTCTTTTTTCCATAGCTTGGAGAATGAGAGCTACAGTGTGTAACTCACATTTCCCTAGTTTTCCTCTTTCTGATGGAGTAATTGTGGATGGAATCAAATGTGATGAAGTAGTGGGAGAGTTTTCAAAATTGAGCCTTGAACCATGAGGCCATTGATAATTATTTGAAGGGATTTAGATGATTACAATGTGCAAAGATGACTTGATTGTGACCTCTTCAGCTATTTTGTTTTCTTGCTTGCATTGGAATTGTTAGGAGAGAGCTAATGTATTACAGAGTGGAATGTCAACTAAGTTGATGGACCTAAAAACGGGCCGGCACTGACTCATGCACTAGCCGGGCCTCGTCACTACGCACAAGACAACCCCTCGGCCTCGCGGCCAGGAGCGTCTATCAAAATCTCTGCCTTCCTAAACATTGCGTTTGTAATACGTTGTAGTCCAACTGATCCTAACCCAATATTACTCCTTAGAGGGAGTCCCTTTCACATAGCCAAATAGGCTCGAATCACATACACATGGGGTTCCTCCTACGGCTGAATGCCGTCAACCCTCTGCGACTCTCCTACACCTTGGGGATTGGCCCCTCGATGCGTCGCTCAACATTTAGACATTTCGCACAAAGGTCGCTCAAGGTACCAAATAAACGTGTCCAGGAATGTACCATTGTCCTTGCTTCTCTTTCCCCTTTAGGACCCGCATCTTCCTACAGCATAGGTACCTCACTGCCTCTCAACGTAGGTCATGTCCTTATAAACCAATTGCAATGCATGTCCAGGAGCTAATCACTGATACTTTTAAATTCTTTTCATGCTCTATGCATTTGGTGGATGTCTAGTGCTCAAACATTTAGCAAACAGTATTGTGCACAAGTGCAAAAACATTCTTTTAATGGTTTCCAACTACCGTTCGTGCTTCGTTGCATGGGCCTAGCACCGAGGTGATCCTCGTGCTACTAAGCTCTTAATTTTAATTATCATCCGTCCTAAATGCTATGCATAGAAATCAGCAACTTTCCCATCATCTCACACGGCATTTAGACATATTTCAACTCCTCTACTCTTCCCCGTTTAAATATTGCATCGTTGTATGGATTTATAGGGCATTTTCTCATCATTTTATGTGAAAAAACCGGAAAAAAAACACACTAGAACAAGAAGGTGGGGTTGAACTGAGGCAAATCCTCATGCTTCAGTCCCCACAAATATTCACAAACATTGCTCTTATTTATCCTTATTTTTCGAAACCCAAAATATATTTTTCCCCTATTTTTTAGGGTTTTTCCACCATTTTCTTGTATTTTCCTGCATTATTTAATTACTGAAAATTCAAAACAGGTTATGGGCTGTGGCCCTTAGTTCCTTCTTGCAGAAAAATGAAAGTTTAGTTGATGTTCCTATTTACTTTCCCATTTTTATGCCAAAAACCCTCATTTTCCCTTGTTTTTTCATGTTTTACGTGTTTTAATGTATTATTTTGAACCACAAAATGCATATTTTTCTGATTTTTTGATTATGACCAGCAAGAACTCATAGAAAACAGTAACATGAACAATTTTTATCCCACATGAACAACATTTCATCCATCAAAAACCATAAAAGCTCAAATTTCCTTTGAAAATTTTAAATTACCGCTTATTTGCGTGTTTGGGGTTTCATGTCCATGGCTGCAAATCTGGAAATCAGCAGCACTTCATGTCCATCACAATCACCAATCACCATTTCCAGCCCGTGGAGCAATCCGATCCATGCCGGACAAGCCTCCATCATTCTTTCTTCTTCCTTCTTCTTCCCACATGAACTTGCCTTTAGAAGAGAGAAAGGGAGGAGAGAGAAAGACTGAAATCAGAATTCTTCATAGAGACCACCATTTCTCGGGCGAGAGGCGGCGATAGAGTCCACAGACAGAGGGGAATGAAGCCTTATAATCCATTGGGGGGGTTGTTTGCAGCAGCCATGATGCCTCTCATCCATTCATGGCGAAAAAAATGGCACCCTCTGTTGATCACGTTTTTTCATTCCTCTTCATTCTCTCTCCATGTTTTTTGCTTCATAAGGTGCATAAAATTTTTGGGGGGGGGTCCAAACTCAAAAGGCATGCTCAAATTTGGCCTCCCAAGTGTCCACCTTTTCACATCTTGACCGTTTCCTTGGCCATTTCCCCGTCCGGACTCCGAATTGAGCTCTAAAAAATCCTGGGCGTCCGGCTTAGCATCCCGCATTGGCCAGTAACTCTTGCCAACCTGCACGACTATCTGAAAAATTATGAAAAATCAACAACTCGGGCGCCTTTAAAGCACTTTGACGCTTAAAATCGTCCTAGATCGAGCTGTCGCCTTTGACATTGAATATTTTTCCCTTGATATTCATAATTTTTAGCTATTTTTAAGCACTTCCCGTCACCTAAATTCCGCTCTCATAAGTATATAAGATATGGTCATCTCAATGAGTGCTTAAACTCTTCAAAAATTAAGAGTCCATTTTGTATCCAATTGTTGAAGTTTTGCACCAACATTGTTGGTTCCTCAGCTCTAGTTTTGGATGGAATCAATTGCTCAAAGGTGCTTGCATATGTGAGAAACTAGTTCTATGTTGTAGTTTCTACTATTATTGGAATTCTATCGTTTCATACCTTCTGCTTTTATGAAATTTCTTCTCTCTACCCTAATCATTCTCATAGACATAAGTGTTTCTCTTCATGTTCACTTCTACATCATACAAATCTCAAGATATTATTGTTTATCTCAAGTACTATAACAACTCCGAAATAATAATACGCAATTCGCATATGAATGCCCTCTTAGGTTAGGATAATTATTAGGGATAATATTTTTTGTTGAATTGGGCAAAAAAAATTTATTCCCTCCTTCCCCCAGCTGACTATCGAGCTAGGGCAAAGGGAGGGAAGGGTGGACACTAAGCTCCTTGTTGGAGCTTGAAGGGGGGAAGGCCCATGCACATCGACGCGTGAGGGAGGGAGGATCTTATCCCCTCCCCTATTTAAATCGGGGCTGTCAGAAAGCTCGAGGAAAGAGGCTAAGGTTGTAAGTCGTGAGGGGAGCCATTATACTATCAACATTTGATAGAGAGGGAGAAGCCAGTCGATGCTGCCATGGAGCCATTAGGCCCTGCTGCCGTAGAGAGAGGAGTGGATGCAATGCTGCAAGTCGTGATGCTGCAAACTGTCACTGTAAGCCAGGAGGTCGTCGCCATCTGCCACCAAGGTCGCCGCTGCAAGAATCACACCGCCGAGTCCCATCCCACTGCCTCCACCCCCACGTGCTTCTTTTTAAGAAGATCTAGAAGCTTCTAAGGGGGGGGCTCTATAAGCCCCCTTTCCCCCCAAAAAAAAATTTTTGCCTCAAAAAGGGCCTTCATGTGACCCTTAAACCCTTCTTCCCACCCATTCAAAAATTCCCCTCATATGGACTATTAAAGCGCTTTCCCCCCATGCAAGAAGTTCTTCTTTAACCCTTTCATACCCTTTTCTTATTTCCCTCCCCTAAAAACCTTGTTTCGGGCTCCCTCCTAGCCCTAGTTCTTGTCGACTTGCTAAAACACCCCCTGCCTCAGAAATTCAAAGGCCTTCATGTGCTCTTGCATATAACACCCCCATACACAAAATTTCCTCCCTAAGGACCCTCGCATACCTTTGTTTTCCCCCTTACAAAAAGAAAAGAGGGTGTTAAGGGTCTTTTGACACCTTCTTTCCCCATACACAATCCCCTATATCCAAAGGTTTTTTTTTACACCTTCTATTTTTCCCTTTTCTTGTGAGTCTTTAAAAAAGGCCATTAAGCCTTTCCCGTGGCTTTAATGGGCCTTACTTGTGGAGGATTTTGAAACACCCCCTTCACAAGTTTTAATCCCTTTTCGTGGTTTCTTCCATCCTCCACTAAAGTATCCCTTCAAAGAGCTTCTACGAAAGGAAGGAAAAGAAAACTCATAAAGGACGGTGGAATTCAAAGGGGAGTTTGAAAAGCCGCATCCAAGACGGAAAGGCTGCATTCCCGATGGCTCCTAAGAAAGCCCAAGGCGCAACCGCAGGAGGATCGTCTCCTAGCATCCACGTGGACATCTCACCACAAGTCCAGCTTGTTCTTCCTAATTTTTATTTTACATTGTTACAATTCAATTAGGCGCAGATGTTTTTTGGAAATAGGATGCATTTTTCGTCTTAAATGCTTTAGAAAAATTAGCTCACGACGGAGGAATTCCGCCATTAGTATTTTTAATAAAATGAACAAAATAAAGTGAGCAGAAGATTGATATGCCTTCCTAGCAAGTAGTTTTTGTGCATTTCAATGAACTGAACTTAGGTTATTGTCCATATTTACAAAACGGAATTAATAAACTCCGTTTAAGCATGGAAGTATAATTTGCATGTCGCATTATTAGGCCATATCTTCTTTGCAACAAGTCATCATGAAAACTGTTAAGAATCCATAGGAAAGTGCAAGGCATGAAATGATACTTAAGTTGAATAACTCTAGTCAATTGGTATAAATATCGTTTTTTCAATTGCATAATTATTAGAAAAGGCTACATGTTTTAGCATGAATCTTATTTGTAAGTTATAGGATGATTAATTGGAATTAGGCTATAACCTAACCCATGCTTGATCTTAAACCAGAAAGTTAGAATTTGAAAATCAACTTACGCATAGATAATAAGTCATGTGGTTATGGAAATGATAGCGTAATTATCTTCAAAAGTAGATAGGTTAAATTGGCATAAACCTAAACACCTAAACCCAGAGAGTACTCGTTTTAGAAAGAGTTAATTCAATTCCAAAGAAATCACTAGGATTTAATACGTGACCTAGTCGCACGTATTGCTAAAACTGAAACTCCTATACCCTAAATACTTGCCCACATTCACCGAATGTAGGGACAACAGAACATACTTGAGAAGTGATCTAATGGGTGAAATAGTCCCATAGTTTGATGTGACACTTGTGCAACAAGTGCAGAGTCGTATGATCTTGTGATTGGATCACAAGGGAATGGCCAATTCTCGGAATGAGGTTGGCAGATTCTTACGCAAGTTATCTTGCAAGAGGATGAATAATCGTCCTAATATAGTATCTTTTTGGGGTAAAGATAATTGCTTGGAAGCAAAGGATAAGCTAATAAATTCGAATAACATATGAACTTATGGTATTGATCAAGTCCGGTTAATAGGGTACGCCCTAACCCATGATATAGGGGATCTTGCCAAGTCGCAAGTAATCCCGGATCGAGTGCTGCATGCATTCGGAAAGAAGAATTCACTCCTTAGTGGTTGGCCAACAATAACGACCAATGGAAATGATTGTGCTTGTTACAGATTTAAGAGCACTGTTTTGCTTTGTTTGATCAAAGAATTAAAGGATAAATGGATATCTACTGCTTCAGGTTGAAGGCTTGAAGGGAGAGGCAGCTTTAGTTGCCCCGTACTGCTTGCCTAACCCTAACCAAGGGGGTTGTTAACCGCGCCTGGAAGGTGGACCAAACCCGCCGCGAGAGGTCTCTCTGTTGAGCAATACTTGGAGCACGAGGACGCTTGGGTGCCAGGGGTGCTCTGGCCGTAAATCCCTCGCCTTATGGGCCCTGTACAAGAGGCTAACGTGACTCGGGATTGGATCTTGAGGCCCGCATACTAGTTTACAGGAGGAATCTTGGGTTAGTGATCCCTGTGGATTGCTGGATAGCCTTCGGGTGGATTGTGGATAAGCCTACGGGCTAGACTTTCTGTATTTCCAAGATAAATATGATAACCTATTAACAAGAAACTTGTTTGACATTGTTTTTCTATATCGAGTGATATGATTACGTGAATGAATCAGTGCCTAACAGGTTAATTAAGGAAGTTGATTGATACATATCCAACTAAATGTGTTAGGTAATTAAATAACTAAAACAACCTGAGGAAAGTGCAGTGGATGTGGCCATAGGTCCGTCCTACGAATGGGTGGTCTCAGTTAGCCGGGAACTTTTCACAGTCGGAAGATCGTCAAAGAACACGAACAACAAAAGCGTTGACCTAGAGATATAATTGATCCCGATTTACACTATTTTAGGGGAACGGAATGGGACTATGCCTTATGGCAGAGAGGTTGAGCTTCGCATCCCTCTCATTTCCCATTCTCCTTGAACCAAGTGCAGTGTGAATCCGCTTCGGACCTGGCGTTTCTGCGTAAAGTAGTTCGCTTGGGCTCGACGCTAGTTGTCGTTAGGAAATGACCAATGGGGAAAACCCTAATTCAGGTCGGTTCTAAGTGAAAACGGCCGGAATACTTCCACTACGTGGCAGACACGGAGAGTCCTAGATCGCAAACCCCGTAACATTTCATGGGAGTGCCAGGTGAAGCTTTCTAGACATCCTTTCTGATGGACTACTAAGACGTGTCCTGAAGATAACAGGTGGACACATTACAGTTGGATATGAGAGTCAACCAACAACGGAATTGCTTTTATGAAATCTTAATAAGACGAAGTAAAGCAAATGTTGTTGTTCCAAACATTTCCTTACTTTCAATGCTGTCTTGCAGAACTATGAAGCATGGAATAGGTTCTTGGTATTTCGAGTCATATTTATGACTGTAATGCATTCCCCGCATTATCGACAAAGGGTTGAGATGATGAACATCCTAGAGCAAATCTATAATCCATCACCTTTATACATGAAACGAAGATAGAAGGGTGCCTCAGGAATCTACTATATAGCTGCCCACCGGTTTGCATACCTACAGACCAACCTAAAGAGGATCAAGTGGTTGGAAAACCTAAAAGTCGTGAAGCTGTTCATTTTTGTGGAGGCTCACGTAAATTCAACCTTACATATTCGAGGTCAAAGGGTTGAACTAAACTCATATGTATATGAGGAAGTGACTTGTGTAATCCCCGCCGACAAGGATTAAAGTATTGGGGCACCATGAGAAGAATGGGTTCCAAAGGAAAGGATACCTTGAACTTCCAATGACTTACCGATTCCTGAAGATCCATGACCCAAAACCATACTATTATATAGCTCCTGTAGATTAATGTAATACAACATTATTCTCCCCAAACTAAATGTAAATAGTTGGCTTATCATCCCAAGACATGTTGTATTCTGAAAGGGCTATGCCCATATAAATACAATAAGACTTCTTTTTATCAAATGTCTGTTGTGCATGAGAATTGATAAGAAGTTAAGTGGTTAGATTACTCGGTTTTGATAGTTGAAATGGAAATGAAATATAAATCAAAGCGTTTGATGAGTAATAATATTAAGAAATCTTTATCCAGGAACAACCCTAGGTACAGAATCCCAATTTGCCTCCTACATCAAGTACTGCTGTAATCTAGGAGAAGAAGTTTCTTCTCAAGTAGATTAAGCCACCTGAATTTGACAGGAGAGGCAGGTCCATTCAAGCAGATGCTGAAATTTGGATTGAATCCATGGAGGATTACTTCAAAGCAGCCGGCACCCGCCAACCAGGCTATGCTCGCTAAGCTGAAGCTCACCGATGAAGCCAGGCTTTGGTGGAAGCAATGGTGTAGGGATCAAGGGATCGCAGAAGGATCCGTTACCTGGGAGAAGCTAAAAAAAGCCATGCGGGGAAGATACTTACCACATGCATATCGCACACAGAAAATGAATAAGTTCTACAAGCTAAAACAGTTGGGACTCACTCTTGACGCATACTATTCTAAATTTGTCTCACTTCTTAAGTACGCGCTGCAGATGGACATGACACAGGAGGTGTCCAAATTTTGTGCCGGTTTAAATCCACCAGTAAATACCAGTCTCAAATCGATGCGCCCATCAAAACTTCAGGATGCACTCATTCGAGCTGCCCCTATAATTCAAGAGGTGCAGTCTAGACCAAGAGGTAACAAAAATTGGTCTTATAATGACCCGAAAGGAGGAGCATTCTAGCCTCCAATGAAGAGAGTTCAAGGTCAGAATGAGGGACAAAGAAAGAAATCAAGGACTAATAACGTCAACAACTTTGTTCCTACTCATAGCAATGGCCGAAACCTCCATTGTTTCCACTGCAACGAGCCTGGTCATTTCAAGAGGCAATGTCCCAAGCTTGGAGGAGGACATCGCCAAGCACCTTTCCAAGGAACGAGCCGTGGTCAAGGAGCCGCTACCTGAGGCAGAGGAAGAACTGCATGCATTGCCAATAGGCAATTGTGAGAAGAAGAAGAAGATCCGACCATGGAAGCAGAGTTTGAAAGAGCGACAGTCCATGCCGCTCTTCACAAGAAACGGACGAATCGCCAGTTTTCGGTGATTCAGACACCGTCAGACTATCAAGGTAAAAGTTTCAAGACCTTGATTGATTGTGGCAACACACATTCCTTTATCTCACCAGCTTGTGCAAAAAGACTAGGAATAGCCACAATAGAAGCACCTATTTGCTTGTGGAATTGGCAAATGGTCGTGAAGTTACTTGTACCAGGCAAAGTGCTAAGGTGGAATTCTTTCTGGGAGGAAAGACGACTTTGGTCAAATTCAAAGTCATGAATTTAGGTATCCATGAGTGTCTACTCGGAATGGATTGGCTTAAGCCTAATGATGCCCACATTCATTGTGGAAACGGCCAATTTTCCTTTCGAAACTCTGAAGGGAATTTGGTCACAACTCAAGGTGAGGCTGGAGTGCCAAAAATCCAACTGGCCAAAGCGCGGATCATAAAAGGAGTTAGAAAAGGACTACCTGTCTACTTGATTAAGCTCAACAAGTTAGATCAGAAGTAGAAATCTAGTGAAGGACCTTCTTGGCTAAAGGAATATGAGGACGTATTCCGTGAAGAGTTGACAAAACTCCCACCTCAAAGAGAAGTGGATCATGAGATTAGGTTAGTACCAAGAGTTGCACCAATTGCAAAGAGACCTTATAGGATGTTGAGGGCTGAAATGATGAACGGGTTGCCTCTTACCCATCCAACCTCCAATCCTCACTAAGAGAACTAAAGAGGGGCACCACCTAGCCAAAGGGAGGATGGGCTAGGACATCCCTTTTCTCCAAGAGAATCAAGAGAACCAAGACACAAATTTACAAGAGAGAATATATGTACTAGACACCATATTGGAATATAAGAGAGAGAGATGAGAGGAGAGGGAGACAAGAGGAGAAGAGGTAGAGGAAGCTTGCCATTATGCTACATGGAATGAGAAGATGAGAAGAGAGGGAGATAATAGGAGAAGAGATAGAGGAAGTTTGCCATTATACTACATAATAAAATAACTTACTCATACCTTACCTCAAATAGATGAGGGTATTCTAGAGTGCTCTCATGTGCTTGTCCTTGTCCTCCCTCTCTTCATTCTCCATGGGCTCTTTATATAGCCTCCATGAGGGATTAGATTAAGCTAATCTTCTTGATTAACATAATCCTAGATGATGTATGGCATCTTTGAAAATATGGAGAGTAGTGGATGGGACAAGTCCCCACCTTGGTCATCATGCAAGAAGCCAAGGGTAGTGGTAGACAAAATAGAGAAATGGAGCTAGATTACAAGAAGTGGGTGTCCAAAGCACATTATTATAATATATTTACAAGAAGGATAGAGTGGAAAGTTGGTGTGGTGAAAGAGAGAAGAAAATTGCATGTAGCTAGCAGTCTGCGCCTTCATAACTTCAAATCCGTGAGGAATTTGAAAAAAGTTTCTTCTGCAACTTTGTAGACCAAGTCAAAACCGATCAGGTATCGTGGAAATTTTCTTGAAATTCGCTTTTTCTTGATAGTTATTGAGATTATAAAAAACAGCTTCCAAAAGTTCCTTTGACTTTAGTCCCCCATATGTATATAAATACATATAAGCATGTGACAAAAGGGGTCCATGCTTGTAAGCTTTTATGCAAGATCCAAATGACACCATGATGTGGATATTTACTTGTGTGCTAGGGTGAGGTTTCCTCTAATGATGGTGATAGATTCCAAATCTTAGTGATGCAGACGGAGCCCATGTGTAGTTGGAGGCTAGTCCTTTGAAAAATCTATGCACTCACTCAACTCCTAGGTGTAATCCATTTTCATCTTTACTAAGATAACCATTCCTTTTACCCTTTACATTGACATTCCTCGTAAGAACTTGTTCCCCCATTTGCTAGAGTTACCATAATCGAGAAGCAATGTAGCATATCTAGTGCTTGAAGAGTAAACCCAAACTGATATGGTAAGCTCTTGATAGGGGCTTTGGCCAAATTTTGTGGTAATAATCCGGGTTGCAAAAAACCCGGATCAATGTCTATATCAGAAGTAATTCAGTTGAAGGAACAACTCAAGTAACTGCTAGATCAGGGCTACATCTGTCCTAGCAGTTCACCATGGGAAGCTCCAGTACTATTCTAGAAAAAGAAAGATGGAACACTTCGACTATGTATTGAATACTGAGGGTTGAATCAATCGACTGTCACAAACAAGTACCCTATTCCTAGAATAGATGAGCTTCTTGATCGTCTTCAGGGTGCAAAGATTTTCTCCAAGATTGATCTCAGGTTGGGTTACTATCAGATAAGGATCAAGGAAGAAGATATCCCAAAGATGGCCTTCAATACAAGATATGGACACTTTGAGTTCCTAGTTATGTCATTCGGGCTTACGAATGCACTTGACACCTTTAACAGGTTAATGCAGGATATTTTTAGGCCATATCTTGATGACTTCGCGCTCGTCTTCTTCGAGGACACTTTAGTCTATTCTAAGCAGGAAGAAGATCATGAACCCCAACTTCGAATTGTCCTTGAGACAATGAAGTCACATAAGCTGTATGCTAAAATGAAGAAGTGTACATTCTTCAAGCGTCAGATTGAATATCTGGGATTCATTGTATTAGTGGAAGAAATCTCAGTGGACCCAACCAAGGTCAGAGATGTGCTAGAATTTTCAATACCAAAAACTATCAAAGAAATACGCAGCTTTCTTGGATTGACATGATGGTATAGGGTTTTCATCAAAAACTATGCTCTGATTGCAGCACCTCTGACGGACTTACCGAAGAAGCAAACATCCATTGCATGGTCAACTCCCGAACAAACTAGCTTCGACAGATTGAAGCAAAGTTTGGTATCAACCCCTATCCTAAAACTTTCAGACCTCAATAAGGAGTTCGAGGTAGTAACTGATGCTAGCACACTTACTTTGGGATGTGTGCTCATGCAAGAAGGTCATCCTACAGCATACTCTTCAAGGAAGTTGAAGAGTCATGAGAAGAATTATGCTACCCATAATATGGAATTGTTAGCTCTCATCCATGCTCTAAAGCTTTGGAGACACTACCTGTTGGGTAACAAGTTTACTCTAGTGACTGATCATAAGAGTCTCGAATGGATCTTTACCCAGAACGAGCTCAACATGAGGCAACATCGATGGATTGAAGTGCTGGAGGAATATGACTTTGAGATCAAGTACCGACCAAGAAAAGAGAATGTAGTTGCTGATGCACTCAGTCTCGCAAGGCATTCCTTAATTCTCTAATCTTGCAAAATCCATCAACAGTTAGATCTCTAGCCACAAAGGTATCCATGCCAAGCAATCCAATACTTGAGTTAGCTAGAGAGGAAGCATGCCATGATCCAGCCTACCAAACGATGCTAAGGGAGATCTCTATCAAGGATCAGGATCAAAAGTTGCGGGCAAAGTATCATGAATTCTCTATCAATAGTGGACTTGTGTACTATAGAACAAGAGTATGTATACTAGCAAGTCAGTCACTTAAGCAGAAGATCTTGTGGGAAGCTCATGATTCCCCTTTCTCAGGACATCCTGGCTATGCCAAGACCCTCAATGCAGTTAGGAAGACCTACCATTGGGAGAGGCTTAAAGGTGACGTTCTCAAATATGTCACCGAGTGTTTGTCTTGTCAATGTATCAAAGCCGAACATGTCAAAATGCTAGGGAAGTTACAATCACTTGACATTCCCCAAATGAAATGGGAATTCATCAGTATGGATTTTGTTGTTGGCCTACCCCAAGTTCAGGGAGGATACAACTCCATCATGGTTGTGGTTGACATGCTTACTAAGGTTGCACACCTTATTCTAGTGAAGACAAACTATAAAGCCTGAGACATTGCAAGATTGTTTATCAAGGAGATATTCAAGCTACATGGGTTACCCAGAAGAATCATTAGTGATCGTGATTCTCTCTTCACATCACACTTCTGGAGAGCTATCTTTGAAGCCATTGGGACTCAACTCTATTTTAGCACCGTCTACCATCCCCAAATGGATGGCCAAACAGAGTGAGTCAATCAAGTCATCGAGGATATGCTTAGGGCATACTGCTGTCGTGAAGCAAAAAGGTGGATTCAATACTTACCTTTGGTTGAATTTGCCTACAATGCTTCTTACCAACAAAGCATTTAGATGACCCCTTTCCAAGAATTGTATGGTCATGACTGTCGAAGTCCCCTAAACTTCTCAAATCCAACCTTGAGGGTTGAAGCTTCAAGGAAGATGTTGGAAGAGATGGATGACCAAATAAAGTCAATAAGACATGATATCCAAGCCGTCAAGGATAGACAGAAGGCATATGCGGATTTGAAGCATCAAGATAGAGTCTTCGAAGAAGGAGACATGGTCTTCATTCAGGTACACCCAAAGAAGAGTTCCCTATCCTTAGGAGATTGGAAAAAGCTAAGTCCAAGGTATTGTGGACCGTACAAAATCCTCAAGTGCCTAGGACCTAATGCTTATAGACTGCAACTTCCTGAGAACCTAAAGGTTCATAATGTATTCCATATCAGTCTATTGAAGAAGTATGTACCTAATCCTAACCATGTACTTGATGACCAACAAGTTGTAATGCCTAATCAAGGAGTCCTTGAACTAAGGCCTGACACGATCTTAGATGTTAGGGAAAGACAACCGAGATCTAGAATCTTGAGAGAATGCCTCATCCAATGGAAAGATTATCCCGAGGAGGATGCCACTTGGATAAATAAAAACTCTCTCAACCATCAATATCCCCAACTTATCTCGAGATGAGGACATCTCGATTCCTCCAAGGGCGAGAGAATGTAACAACTTCGAAATAATAATATGCAATTCGCATATGAATACCCTCTTAGGTTAGGATAATTATTAGGGATAATATTTCTTGTTGAATTGGGAAAATTTGTTTTATTCCCTCCTTCCCCCAGACAACTGTCCAGCTAGGGGAGAGGGAGGGAAGGGTGGACACTAAGCTCCTTGTTGGAGCTTGAAAGGGGGGAGACCCATGCACATCGACGTGTGGGGGAGGGAGGATCTTATCCCCTCCCCTATTTAAATCGGGGCTATCAAAAAGCTCGAGGAAAGAGGCTAAGGTTGTAAGTCGTGAGGAGAGCCATTATACTGTCAACATCTGTCAGAGAGGGAGAAGCCAGTCGATGCTGTTGTGGAGCCATTAGACCCCGCTGCCGTAGAGAGAGAAGTGGACGCAACACTACAAGTCGTGACGCTGTGAACTATCGACGTAAGCCAGGAGATCGCCATCATCTGCCACCAAGGTCGCCGCCGCAGGAATCATGCCACCGAGTCCCATCTGTTGACTGCCTCCACCCCCACGTGCTTCTTTTTAAGAAGCTCTAGAAGCTTCTAAGGGGGGGGCTCTATAAGCACCCTTTCCCCCCCAAAAGAAAATTTTGCCTCAAAAAGGGCCTTCATGTGACCCTTAAACTCTTCTTCCCACCCTCTCAAAAATTCCCCTCATATGGACTATTAAAGCCCTTTCCCCCCATGCAAGAAGTTCTTCTTTAACCCTTTCATACCCTTTTCTTATTTCCCTTCCCCAAAAACCTTCTTTCGGGCTCCCTCCTAGCCCTAGTTCTTGTGGACTTGCTAAAACACCCCTTGCCCCAGGAAATCCAAAAGGCCTTCATGTGCTCTTGCATAAAACGCCCCGATACACAAAATTTCCTCCCTAAGGGCCCTTGCATACCTTTGTTTTCCCCCTTACAAAAAGAAAAGAGGGTGTTAAGGGTCTTTTGACATCTTCTTTCCCCATACACAATCCCCTATATCCAAAGGGTTTTTTTAACACCTTCTATTTTCCCCTTTTCTTGTGAGTCTTTAAAAAAGGACATTAAGCCTTTCCGCTGGCTTTAATGGGCCTTACTTGTGGAGGATTTTGAAACACCCCCTTCCCGGGTTTTAATCCCTTTTCGTGGTTTCTCCCCTCCTCCACTGAAGTATCCCTTCAAAGAGCTTCTGTGAAAGAAAGGAAAAGAAAACTCATAAAGGACGGTGGAATTCAAAAGGGAGTTTGCAAAGCTGCATCCAAGACGGAAAGGCTGCATTCCCGATGGCTCCTAAGAAAGCCCAAGGTGCAACCGCAGGAGGATCGTCTCCTAGCATCCACGTAGACATCTCACCACAAGTCTAGGTTTTTCTTCCTAATTTTTATTTTACATCATTATAATTCAATTGGGCATACATGATTTTTTGAAATAGGATGCATTTTTCATCTTAAATGCTTTAGAAAAATTAGCTCACGAGACGAAGGAATTCAATCATTATTATTTTTAATAAAATGAACAAAATAAAGTGGGCAGAAGATTGATATGCATTCCTAGCAAGTAGTTTTTGTGCATTTCAATGAACTGAACTTAGGTTATTGTCCATATTTACAAAACAGAATTAATGTACTCCGTTTAAGCATGGAAGTATAAATTGCATGTCGCATTATTAGGCCATATCTTCTTCGCAACGAGTCATCATGGAAAGTGTTAAGAATCCATAGGAAAGTGCAAGGCATGAAATGATTCTTAAGTCGAATAACTCTAGTCAATTGGTATAAATATCATTTTTTCAACTGCATAATTATTAGAAAAGCCTGTATGTTTTAGCATGAATCTTGTTCGTAAGTTATAGAATGATTAATTGGAATTAGGCTATAACCTAACCCATGCTTGATCTTAAACCGGAAAGTTAGAATTTGAAAATCAACTTACGCATAGATAATAAGTCATGTGGTTATGGAAATGATAGCGTAATTATCTTCAAAAGTAGATAGGTTAAATTGGCATAAACCTAAACACCTAAACCTGCAGAGTACTCATTTTAGAAAGAGTTAATTCAATTCCAAAGAAATCACTAGGATTTAATACATGTCCTAGTCGCACATATTGCTAAAACTGAAACTCCTATACCCTAAATACTTGCCCACATTCGCCGAATGTAGGGACAATGGAAGATACTTGAGAAGTGATCTAGGGTTTGTCCCTAAGAATCTTTCGATAAAAAGATGGAACTTGGGACCCTAGGACTGACAATGCCAGCCTAATGTAATCAGGAAGAGATTGTTTCGTGACTCCATTTGATGGGTAGAATAGTTCCATAGTTCGATGCGATACTTGTGCAACAAGTGCAGAGTCATATGATCTTATAATTGGATCACAAGGTAATGGCCGATTCTCGGAATGAGGTTGGCAGATTCTTACACAAGTTATCTTGCAAGAGGATGAATAATCGTCCTAATATAGTATCTTTCTGGGGTAAAGATAATTGCTTGGAAGCAAAGGAGAAGCCAATAAATTGGAGCAACATATGAACTTAAGGTATTGATCAAGTCAAGTTAATAGGGTATGTCCTAACCTAGGATATAAGGGATCTTGCCAATTCGCAAATAATCTCGGATCGAGTGCTGCATGCATTGGGAAAGAAGGATTCACTCCTTAGTAGTTGGCCAACAATAACGACCAATGGAAATGATTGTGCTTGTTACAGATTTAAGAGCACTGTTTTGCTTTGTTTGATCAAAGAATTAAAGAATAAATGGATATCTAATACTTCAGATTGCAGGCCTGAAGGGAGAGGCAGCTTCAGTTACCCCCAACTGCCTGCTTGACCCTAACCAAGGGGGTTATTAACCGTGCGGGGAAGGTGGACCGAACCCGCCGCGAGAGGTCTCTCCGTTGAGCGCTACTTGGAGCACGAGGACGCTTGGGGGCCAAGGGAGGCTCTGTCGTAAATCCCTCGCCTTCTGCGCCCTGCACAAGAGGCTAACGTGACTCGGGATTGGATCTCGAGGCCCGCATACTAGTCTACGGGTGGAATCTTGGATTATGATCCCTGTGGATTGTTGGATAGCCTTTGGGCGGATTGTGGATAAGCCTACGGGCTAGACTTTATGTATTTCCAAGATAAATATGATAACCTATTAACAAGGAACTTGTTTTGACATTGTTTTTCTATGTCGAGTGATATGATTACGTGAATGAATCAGTGCCTAACAGGTTAATTAAGGAAGCTGATTGATACATGTCCAACTAAATGTGTTAGGTAATTAAATAACTAAAACAACTTGAGGAAAGTGCAGTGGATGTGGCCATAGGTCTGTCCTATGGATGGGTGGTCTCGGTTGGTCGAGAACTTTTCTCAAATCACGATAGATAGTTAGAAGATCGTCAAAGAACACAAACAAGAAAAGTGTTGACCTAGAGATATAATTGATCCCGATTTACGATGTTTTAGGGGAATGGAATGGGAATATGTCTTATGGCAGAGAGGTTGAGCTTCGCATCCCTCTCATTTCCCATTCTCCTTGAACCAACTGCAGCGTGAATCCGCTTCGGACCTGGCGTTTCTGCGTAAAGTAGTTTGCTTGGGTTCGACGCTAGTTGCCGTTAGGAAATGACCAATAGGGAAAACCCTAATTTAGGTCGGTCCTAAGTGGAAACGGCCGGAATACTTCCGCTATGTGGCAAACACGGAGAGTTCTACATCGCAAACCCCGTAACATTCCATGGGAGTGCCAACTGAAGCTTTCTAGACATCCTTTCCGATGGACTACTAAGACGTGTCCTGAAGATAACAAGTGGACACGTTACAAGTACAAGTAGCAATACAAAATTAAAAGGTTTTAATTACATCATGAATTGTTCATTGAAACTCGTCTACTCCAAGCAATCATCATATAGATGTGTCTCAAAGATCTTGATCTAAGATATGAATTACATTTCAAATTTGCACACTATATGTGAGAGGAATACATGTAGTCTTTTCTTTTCCTTGTTTACATGAAGGATTTTTCTTTATCAAGGGAAATAGGAACATGTCCTTACACAACTCAGACAACTTCTTCAAGTGCGTACTTTACATTATCATAGTCCACAAGACATCACACTTTAAAAATGCAAATATTTCCTATCCTATAAGTTCCTTTGAATTATGAAAATGGGATGTTTACATTGAAACTTAATAAAGCCAGCACCTTCATAATAAAGTAGCCACAATAGAGGATGTTGTAAGCTACTACTACATTCATAAATACAATTCTCCACTTTCCTTTTTTCCTCTCAAGACATGCCCCCTATTTTCCCAAAGTTATTATCAAAAGTACATAGTTCACATTGATTCTATAGCCAATACACATGTTGCCATTCACCAAGAAAAGAAGAAACACTTCCATTGTAAAAACTAAGAGACCCCCATGATTTTTAGTTTATAGATAGATGGGCAAATATTTAGTTGATCAAAGGTGAAGAGTTTAGAAAATTGGGTGAATGTTGTGAGAAAGCATAAATTTTTGGCAAATTTCAAGCCAATTTATGTAAATTTTTGGATACATGTCTACTTTTTGAGCTTTCAAGTCCAAAAATTTAGTCCAATGACCAATAAAACCTCTAAAATATAGCTTTTGGACAAAAATTTGTCCCTAAATTTTACCTTGAACTCTTTTCAATCATAAAAATTGGTCAGTACTGTCAATAGTAAATATTCTATAATAACTAGCCAATCACAATGGGTATCCCATGCAACCAAATGGCTAGCTTCCATTCTCACATGTTCACTTGAGCTCTTTCCATAGAACACATAAGCAAACCTCTAAAAAGACACAGTGAATGTTTGCACTATTAGTGTTGCAGTTGACAATAGCTCAAACTCGCATGTATACGCCAGCTCCAATACTAGTAACAATAATCACCTACTCCAATCAACTCTTACATATTGGCCTTGTCTCCTAGTACAATGGTTATCTCAGGGTGGTAGTTAGCAATGCCAAGATGACTGTGATGAGTGTTTTCAAAAATAGAAGAGAAGAGCCTCCACAAAACACATCACCATCTTCCAAGTCAATACTTAGGCACAACCTCTCCTCCCACATGATATTCCTAGTAGGTTTCTCACATTATCTTCCTCACCAATTCCCCTCCTACCTTTTCATTGCCCCCCTTTGGGCTTTATCTCCCAATATAGCAACTCCCCGTCAAGAATTAAATTTCTCTCTTCATATTGCAAATCACACCCTTCTAATCATAATGATCTCTTGATGAAGAAACACCCCCAACCATAGGTCAACTCTCCTTACTCCCTCTATAGCACTTGTAAATCAAGTTAGTATCCCCTCAAAAGCATGGTGCCTTCCCTTGTTTACAAAAAAATCACTTTTTAATTATCTTTTTCAAAGCTAATGCTTGTTACCATCATTCCCCAATCATTAATAATGATTTTTAGCTTATCCTCTTTGTCACACCTTGAGTTTATGTTTGAACTAGTTCAATGTCTTATTCAAGAGACTAGTTCACACTCGTAGCTTCAATCTTTATATTGATTGTTTCATAACTCTTGACCATGTACTGAGGTAAACCTCTTGGCATATTTTTATTATTTTTCCAACATGCAAAAAGTATAACATGAAGGAAATATTTACACGCTATAACGCACAACAAACAAAAACACACTACTAAAATGACACTAACTTTGGTATCACTAAACACATGATGTAGTTGTTTTGCAGCCATCCTCTAAGATTTTTTGAGAGTGCACATGTAACATCATGGCATCCACCCCCTCTAAACCCAGATATCCCTTGGATGTGCCACACTATAAATCCCACCTAGATCAAATACCCATATGTTCTTTACACAACAGAGCATTTGTATAATCATTCTTCAACCAAGATCATAAATCCAAATCATAAGAATCCTTAGAAATACATTGCAATCCTGAACATTCCCATCTTGGTGATAAGGCAATGATAGCTCATGACATCAAACTATCATCATGTAACCCTCTATAACCAAATCCACAAGCTTGTTAGGCCCTCTAGGATCAAATGATAATTCAAAATCCCATTACAACATCTTGTATCATATAGCTTTCCCTAGATAAACCATGTCCATTTTTTCCCCATCATCTTGCACATTAAATCATATGACCTCAATATCAAGTACCCACAAGGAAAACACTCCATGATATATTTCTCTTTATTTGGTGCTAAAACATGACTTGCAACTGCATCCTCTTTAGCTTATATGGTTGAATCAACCGTTGTAAAGTTCTACATTTCTCTTCGTGTGAACTAACCCTTTCAATGGATAATTTTGATAAATGCCTACGATAATGCAAATTTTTTTATTATTCCCCTCCCCAACCGACGATTGTGCTAGAAGGGGAGGGGAATAGAAAGGTCGCAAAAGCATCTCGGTGGGTGCTCTCAGGGATGCCAGATGCATGCCATCGACACGTATGAGGTGTATGAGGGGGGGGAGGATCTTATCCCCTCCCCTATATAAGTTGGGGGGCGGGGGGAAGGGGGGGGGGCGCGCACGGCTGAAGGAGGGGGAGAATACTAGAGTTGGAGAGGACGACGCTGCCGCCATATCACCATGCCATACCGTTGGTAAGAGAAGGGAGGGATGGTTGAACGCTGCCAGTCCTTCTAGCGCGGCCGCCTGCAGCCCGTCGACCTCATTCGTCACATAGAAGCGCCGCCAGTCCCTCACCAACACGGCGTTGAAACGCCCTCCTGCCATGTATGAAGCATAGAAGCTTCTGAAGAGAAGCTTCTTAAGGGGGCTAGTTAAGCCCCCTTTCACCCCCTTAAGCCCCCTTTCATCTCCCCCCCCCCCCCCCCAAAAGGTTTTAATCCCCTTAAGGCCCTTTAAATCCCTTGTGGTGCCTTCCAAAAACCTTATGATTACCCCCCCCCCAAAGGTTTTTTAACCCCTATAAGCTCTTTCCATGGTATCTTGAAACCCCCCTCCTAGTGTTCTTAATTTTCCTTTAGCCCTTACGTTTCGTTTCAGAATCATCCCCACCCCCCCCCCCCCCCCTTCTTTAACCACTTATAACCCTTTTCTTTGGGTTTTACAAGACCTTTTTTCCCCCAAATCTAAATCTTATTACGCGTGAATAGGGCTTTGGGTTAATTCTTTTTCTTTAGATTAAGGCAAATTTTTTTACTCCCTCTTTCCCCCAGTCGACTGTCGAGCTGGGGGAGAGGGAGGGAAGCATGGGACACCAAGCTCCTTGGTGGAGCTTGGAACAAGGAGGATCCATGCGAATGGACATGTTTGAGGGGGAGGATTCCCTCCCCTCCCCTATAAAATTGAGGGAGGGCCGCAGGCTACAGGGAAGGAGGAGGAAGGACAGGAGATGAAGAAAACGCTGCCCTGCAATCTGTGGAAGGAGGGAGGGATAAGCCACCTCGTCGCCATTCTGCCTAGACAAGGGTTTCCCTCTCAGCACCACTGCCTGCAGACTACCCCCCCCCCCCCCCCCGTTGTCGACATCTCCATTTCCTGCCACCTAGGAAGTGCCAACCGCCGCCTTGAAGTGACTCCCCTTCCCTCCACGTGGCTTTGAGCCCACAGAAGCTTCTCATAAGCTTCTTGAAAAGCTTCTAAGGGGGGGCTCCTCTAAGCCCCCCTTCCCGTGGAGGTCCTTAAAGCCTTCTACCCCCTTGTGTTGGCCTTCAAATTTTCCCCCCTCCCAATTTTATCCCCTTTTACCCTTTCACCCCCCCCCCCCCCTCGGTTTTTAAACCCTTAACCCCTTCCTGTGGAGCCACTAAACCCCACCCCGTGTTTAAGCCACCTTAGCCCCCACTCCCCTTGGCCTCAAAAACCACTAATCCCCCCCCCCCCCCCCCTCTCCGTGCTTTATAAGCCTTAAGGCCTTTCTCCCTTAAGCCCCTTCCCTTGGATGGAGCCCCCCAAAGAACTAAGGCTTGAAAAGTCTTATAAAGCCTTAACCCCCATGTTTAACTTATTACCCCCTTCTTGTGCTTTTTACCCCCTTTCACCCTTCCCCTTTCCCCTTCATTTGGAACTTACCCCCCGTGTGTCTAGAAATCCCTTCAAGATCCCCTTTTTTATACCCTTTCAAGGCCCTTCATATGTTTGCGAAACCACACTCACACACTCCCTTTTTACCGTGTATATACCCTTATAGGGTCTTTTTAGGCTTTGTAAACCTTTCCCTCCCGAAGAGGCTAAGACCTTAAAGGTCTTATTACCCCCTTCTCGTGGTCAATCCCTTAACGACTCCTTGCCTCAAAAGAGAGAAAAAGAGTATTGAAGCAACGGTGGAATTCCGAAAAGGAGTGTAAAGCTGCCTTCACGTTCGAAGGATTACAACTGCGATGCCGTCTAAGAAAGTCCAAGAAGTAGCTGCGGGAGGGTCATCTCCCGGTATCCATGTGGATATCTCATCCCAAAACCAGGTTTTTCCTTCTTGGTTTTATATCGGTTTTAATTCAATCATGCAAGATGAATTGTTAGGGATAAGATATATTTTGTCCTAGTTATTTACGATGAAGGAATTTAGTTTAATTGAACATGCAAAATGGATAAAGTATAAAACATAGTTTTCCTTCAAATAGCATTATGCATTGAAACGAATTACGAGCAAGATTATCTACCCACTATAGTAGTATATTTCGGTTAAATCTTGAAGGTATAAAAACTGCATCTTGCACCATTAACCCCTATTCTTTTTTCAACGAATCATCATAGAAGGTGCAAATTCATGAAAGGTTTCTTACGATGCTTAAACTCTAGGAAGTTATCATTACTAACTGCATAACTTAGCAAGGGAAAGATTGCTTATTTAGCATGAGTTTGTTCGCAAAGAAAAGGGAAGATTAGTTGGATTTAACCTAACCTCAAATCGATGAAGTATAAGATTGAAAAGTCAATTGACACGTAGATAACAAATCATACGGAAGTAATCTCGAAATTACCCTCTAGAGTTAACCAAATTAAAAATGCTACGAAATATTCGTTGGGAATGAAGTAAAATTCCAAGAAACGTCTATACCTTAAATACCTGTCCACATTCCCTGAATATAGGGTCAGTAAATTTTAACCAAAAAATAAGAACTAGGGTTTATCCCTGAGAAAATAATAAAGTTAGGAAATCCTAGGTCCGACAAACGTCAACTCAAAGAAACTGAATACAGATTGTTCCGTAACTCCATTACCGTATAGTACAATGCATGACTTGCGCTACAAGTACGAAGTCATATGGTCTTGTGATTGATTCACAAGAGGAAATGTTAAATACCCTCAACAAGGATGGCGGATCCTTACGCAAGTTATCTTGAAAAAGGATGTATTCTTTGATATCCTTCTAAGTAAGGAAGGTTAAAATCCGAAAACTAAAGTATCCAATGAATTTTAGGGTTGACCAAATCGGGTTAATAGGGTACGCCCTAACCCAGAATACAAAGGATCTTGCCAAGTTGCAAGGCACCCCAGGTCAAGTGCTAGATGCATTCAAAAGGAAGGATTCCATCCTTAGCAGTTTACCAACAACAAGATCGATTAATGGAAATGTTTATGCTTGCTAGAGATTTTAGAGCACTGTTTGATTTATGAATTACAAATTAAATGAATATCTATACTTCAGGTTGAAGGCATGAAGGGAGAGGCAGCTTCAGTTACCCCCGACTGCCTACCTGACCCTAACCAAGGGGGTTGTTGACCGCGCCAAGAACGTGGACCGAACCCGCCGCGAGAGGTCTCTCCATTGAGCACTACTTGGAGCAGGAGGACGCTTGGGTGCCAAGGGGGGCTCTGGCCATGAATACCTCGCCTTCGGGGTCCTGCACAAGAGGCTAACGTGACTCGAGATTGGATCTCAAGGCCCACATATTAGTCTATGGGCGGAATCTTGGAATAGTGATCCCTGTGGATTACTTGATAGCCTTCGGGCGGATTATGGACAAGTCTACGGGCAGAACTCCTTGTATTTCAAAGATAAATATGATGATATGTTAACTAAAGAACTTGTTTGATATTGTTTTTCTATGTCACGTCATAAGATTACGTGAAGGAACTAGTGCTTAACGGTTTAATTAAAGAAGCTGATTGTTACATGTCCAACTAACGTGTTAGATAATTACCTAACTAAAACAAACCGAGGAAAGTGCGAATGATGGGCCATGGCTCCGTCCTATGGTTGGGTGGTCCCGGTCGGCCGGAAACTTTTCTCAAATCTCGAAGAACAGTGGGATGATCGTCAAAGGACACAAACAACAAAAGCGTTGACCTAGAGTTATGTCTTAACCGATTTTACGATGTTTTAGGGGAACAGAATGGGACTATGCCTTATGGCAGAGAGGTTGAGCTTTGCATCCCTCTCGTTTTCCATTCTCCTTGAACCAAGTGCAGCATAAATCCGCTTCAGACCTGGCGTTTCTGCATAAAGTAGTTCGCTTGGGTCCGACGCTAGTTGCTATTAGGAAATGACCAATCAGGAAAACCCTAATTTCGGTCGATCGTAAGTGGGAACGGCCAGAATACTTCTGCTACGTGGCAGACGCGGAAAGCCCTAGATCGCAAACCCCGTAACATTCCATGGGAGTGCCGGGTGGAGCTTTCTAGACATCCTTTCCGATGGACTACTAAGATGTGTCCTGGATGATACTAGTGGACACGTTACAGTTGGTATCAGAGCTTTCTATGAAATCTCAATGAAATGAAGTAAAGAAATTGTTGTTGTCCAAACATTTCCTTACTTTCGATGCTGTCTTGCAGAATTACGAAGTGTGGAACAAGTTTTTGGTATTTCGAGTCATATTTATGACTGCAATGCATTCTCGCTTTATAGACAAAGAATTGGGATGATGAACATCCTGGAGTAGATCTATAATCCATCACCTTTGTACATGGAATAAAGATGGACAAGTGCTTCAGGAATCTAATATATAGCCGCCCACCAATTTTCCTATCTACAGACCAACCTAAAAAGGATCAAGTGGTTGAAAGACCTGAAAGTCGTGAAGCTATTCGTTTTTGTGGAAGCTCATGTAAATTCGACTTTACATATTCGAGGTCGGATGGTTGAGATGAACTCATATGTATATGAGGAAGTAACTCGTGTAATCCCCGCCGACAGGATTAAAGTGTTGGGCCGCCATGAGAAGTATGGATTCCAACGGAAAGGATATCCTGAACTTCCAATGACTTATCGATTCCTGAATATCCATGACCCAAAACCCTGCTATTACACAGTTCCTGTAGATAAATGCAATATAACATTGTTCTTCCCAAACTAAATGTAAAAATAGGCTTATCATCGCATGAGACGTTGTATTCGAAAGGGCTATGCCCATATAAATACAAATAAAGACTTCTTTTATCAATGTCTGGCTGTGCATAAGAGTTGATTAAAAGTTAAGTAGCTACATTGTTTACGAGATAGCTAAATTAAAGATGTAATATAAGCTAATATCGAATATCGTATAATAACGTTAAGAAAACCTTTACCCAAGCACAACCCCAGGTACAGGTTCTGAATTCACCTCCTACATCAAGTCCTGCGATAATCCAGGAGAAAAAGTTTCTTCTTAAGCAGATTAACCCTCCCGAGTTTGATGGGAGAGGTAGATTCGTCCAAGCTGATGCTGAAATTTGGATTAAATCCATGGAGGATTACTTCGAAGCAGTCAGTACTGCACCAGCCAATCACGCTATGCTCGCCAAGTTAAAACTCACCGGTGAAGCTAGACTTTGGTGGAAGCAATGGTGCAGGGATCAAGGGATTGCAGAGGGATCCGTTACCTGGGAGAAGCTGAAGAAAGCCGTGCAGGGAAGATACTTACCACCTACATATCGCACGTAAAAAATGAACGAGTTCTACGAGCTAAAACACCTAGGACTCACGCTTGACGCATACTACTCTAAATTCGTCTCACTTTTAAAGTATGCGCCACAAATGGATATGACATAGCAAGTGTCTAAATTTTGTGCGGGCTTAAATCTACCAGTAAATACCCGTCTCGAATCTATGCGTCCATCAAATCTTCAGGATGCACTCATTTGAGCGGCACCTATAATTCAAGAGGTGCAAGCTAGACCAAGGGGTAACAAAACTTGGTGTTATAATGACCTGAACAGAGGAGCATTCAGACCTCAAATGAAGAGAGTTCAAGGTCATAATCAGGGACAAAGAAAGAAAGCAAGGATGAATAACGTCAACAATTTTGTTCCTTCTCAAAGTAATGGCCGAAACCTCCGTTGTTTCCACTGCAACGAACCCGGTCACTTCAAGAGGCAATGTCCCAAGCTTGGTGGAGGACATCGCCAAGCGCCTTTCCAAGGAATAGGCCGTGGTCAAGGAGCCGCTATTCGAGGAAGAGAAAGAACCGCCTCCATTGCCAACAGGCAAATGTGCAAAGAAGAAGAAGAGGAAGATCCGACAATGTAAGCAGAATTCAAAAGAGCGATAGTCCATGCCGCTTTACACAAAAAAGGGCCGAATCGCCAGTTCTCGATGATTCAGACACAGTCGGACTATCAAGGTAAAGGTTTCAAGACCTTGATTTATTGTGGCAGTACACATTCCTTTATCTCACTAGCATGTGCAAAAAGATTAGAAATAGTCACAATAGAAGCACCTACCCTGCTTGTGGAATTGGCAAATGGTCATGAGGTTACTTGTACGAGGCAAAGTGCTAAGGTGGAATTCTTTCTGGGAGGAAAGAAGACTTCGTTAAATTTAGATTCATGAATTAAGGTATCCATGAGTGTCTACTCGGAATGGATTGGCTTAAGCCCAACGACGCCCACATTCACTGTGGAAAGGGTCAAGTTTCCTTTCAAAACTCTGAAAGGAAATTAGTCACAATTCAAGGTGAGGCAGGAGTGCCAAGAATCCAATTGGCCAAAGTATCTCGGATCATAAAAGGAGTCAGAAAAGGATTACCTGTTTACTTGATCAACTCAACAAATTAGATCAAAAGCAAGAATCTCATGAAAGGCCTTCTTGGCTAAAGGAATACGCGGACGTATTCCCTGAAGAGTTGACTAAGCTTCCACCTCAAAGAGAAGTGGATCATGAGATTAGGTTAGTGCCTGGAGCTGCACCAATTGCCAAGAGACCTTATAGAATGTCCATACCAGAAGCAATTGAGCTGAAGGAACAACTCAAACAATTGTTAGATCAGGGCTACATCCGGTCTAGCAATTCACCGTGGGGAGCTCCATTACTATTCCAGAAAAAGAAAGATGGGACACTTCGACTATGTATTGATTACCGAGGTTGAATCAATCAATAGTCAAGAACAAGTATCCTATTCCTAGAATAGATGAGCTTCTTGATCGTCTTCAGGGTGCAAAGATCTTCTCCAAGATTCATCTCATGTCAGGTTACTATCAGATAAGGATCAAGGAAGAAGATATCCCAAAGACGGTCTTCAATACAAGATATGGGCACTTTGAGTTCCTGGTTATGTCATTTGGACTTACAAATGCACCTGCCACCTTCAATAGGTTAATGCAGGATATTTTTAGGCCATATCTTGATGATTTCGTACTTGTCTTCTTCGCTTTAGTCTATTCTAAACAGGAAGAAGATCATGAACCTCAACTTTGGATTGTCCTTGAGACAATGAGGTTGCATAAGCTGTATGCTAAAATGAAGAAGTGTGCATTCTTCAAGCGTCAGATTGAATATCTGGGATTCATAGTATCATCAGAAGGAATATCAGTGGACCCAGCCAAGGTCAGAGATGTGCTTGAGTGGCCAACTCCAGTATCCGTCAAGGAGATACGTAGCTTTCTTGGATTAACAGGATGGTATAGGGTCTTCATCAAAAACTATGCTTTGATTGCAGCACCTCTGATGGATTTACTGAAGAAGCAAACTTCCATTGCATGGTCAACTCCTGAACAAAATAGCTTCGACAGATTGAAGCAAAGTTTGGTATCAGCACTATCCTAAAACTTCCATACCTCAATAAGGAGTTTGAGGTAGTAACTGATGCTAGCATTCTTCCCTTAGGGTGTGTACTTATGCAGGAAGGTCATCCAGTAGCATACTCTTTAAGGAAATTGAAGAGTCGTGAAAAGAATTATGCTACGCATGATCTGGAATTACTAGCTATCATCCATGCTCTAAAGCTTTGGAGACACTACTTGTTGGGTAACAAGTTTACTCTAGTAACTGACCATAAGAGTCTCAAATGGATCTTTACCGAGAACGAGCTCAACATGAGGCAACATCAGTGGATTGAAGTGTTGGAGGAGTATGACTTTGAAATCAAGTACCAACCAGGGAAAGAGAATGTAGTTGCCGATGCACTTAGTCGCAAGGCATTCCTAAATTCCCTAATCTTGCAGAATCCATCAACGGCCAGATCTCTAGCTACAAAAGTATCTATGCCAAACAACCCTATACTTGAGTTAGCTAGAGAGGAAGCATGCCATGATTTGGCCTACCAAACAATGCTAAAGGAGATCTCTATCAAGGATCAGAATCTAAAGTTGCAAGCTAAGTATCAGGAATTTTCCATTGATAATGGACTTGTCTACTACAGAACAAGGGTGTGTATACCAGCAAGCCAATCACTTAAGCAGAAGATAATATGGGAATCTCATGATTCCCCTTTCGCAAAACATCCTGGCTATGCTAAGACTCTTAATGCAATTAGGAAGAGCTACCATTGGGAGAGGCTCAAAGGTGACATTCTCAAATATGTCACTGAGTGTTTGTCTTGCCAACGTATCAAAGCCGAACATGTCATGATGCTAGGGAAACTGCAACCGCTTGACATTCCCCAAATGAAATGGGAATTCATCAGTATGGATTTTGTTGTAGGCTTACCCCAAGTCCAGGGAGGATACAACTCCATCATGGTTGTGGTTGACATGCTTACCAAGGTTGCACACCTTATTCCAGTAAAGACAAACTATAAAGCCTCCGACATTGCAAGATTGTTTATCAAAGAGATACTCAAACTACATGGTTTACCCAGAAGAATCATTAGTGATCAAGATTCTCTCTTCACATCACACTTCTGGAGAGCTATCTTTGAAGCTATTGGGACTCAAGTCTGTTTTAGTACCGCCTACCATCCCCAAACGGATGGCCAAACAAAGCGAGTAAATCAAGTCATCAAGGATATGCTTAGGGCGTACTGCTGTCGAGAGCTGAAGAGGTGGATTCAATACTTGCCTTTGGTAGAATTTGCATACAATGCTTCTTATCAGTAGAGCATTCAGATGACTCCTTTCCAAGCATTGTATAGTCATGACTGTCGAAGTCCCCTAAATTTTTCTGATCCAACCTTAAGGGTTGAAGCTTCAAGACAGATGTTGGAAGACATGGATGATTAAATAAAGTCAATAAGATAGGACATATAAGCGGCCAAGGATAGACAGAAGGCATACGTGGATTTGAAGTGTCAAGAAAGGGTCTTCGAAGAAAGAGACATGGTCTTCATTCACGTACGCCCTAAAAAGAGTTCTCTATCCCTAGGAGATTGCAAGAGGCTAAGTCCAAGGTATTGTGGGCCGTACAAATCCTCAAATGCCTAAGACCCAATGCTTATAGATTGCAACTCCCTGAGAACCTAAAATTTCATAATGTATTCCATATCAGTCTATTGAAAAAGTATGTACCTAATCCTAATCACATACTTGACGACCAACAAGTTGTAATGCCTAGTCAAGGAGTCCTTGAGCTAAGGCCCGATATGATCTTAGATGTTAGGGAGAGACAATTAAGATCCAGAACCTTGAGAGAATGCCTCGTCCAGTGGAAAGATTATCTTGAAGAGGATGCCACTTGGATAGAAGAAGGTACTCTCAACCATCAATATCCCTAGTTTATCTCGAGATGAGGACATCTCGATTCCTCTAAGGGGGAGAGAATGTAACAAATCTAAATCTTATTACGCATGAATAGGGCTTTGGGTTAATTCTTTTTTTTTTAGATTAAGGTAAATTTTTTTTACTCCCTCCTTCCCCCAGCTGACTGTCGAGCTGGGGGAGAGGGAGGGAAGCATGGGACACCAAGCTCCTTGTTGCTGGAGCTTGGAACAAGGAGGATCCATGCGAACGAACACGTTTGAGGGGGAGGATTCCCTCCCCTCCCCTATAAAATTGAGGGAGGGTCGTAGGCTACAAGGAAGGAGGAGGAAGGACAGGAGACGAAGAAAACGCTGCCCTACAATCTGTGGAAGGAGGGAGGGATAACCCACCTCGTCGCCAATCTGCCCAGATGAGGGTTGCCCTCTCAGCGCCGCTGCCTGCAGACTACCCCCCACCCCCGTCGTCACTGTCTCCATTTCCTGCCGCCTGGGAAGCGCCAACTGCCGCCTTGAAGTGACTCCCCTTCCCTCCACGTAGCCTTGAGCCCACAGAAGCTTCTCAGAAGCTTCTTGAGAAGCTTCTAAGGGGGGGCTCCTCTAAGCCCCCCTTCCCGTGGAGGTCCTTAAAGCCTTCTATCCCCTTGTGTTGGCCTTCAAATTTTCCCCCCCTCCCAGTTTTTATCCCCTTTTACCTTTCACCCCCCCCGGTTTTTAAACCCTTAACCCCTTCCCGTGGAGCCACTAAACCCCACCCCATGTTTAAGCCACCTTAGCCCCCACTCCCCTTGGCCTCAAAAACCACTAACCCCCCCCCCCCCCCCCCTCCCATGCTTTATAAGCCTTAAGGCCTTTCTCCCTTAAGCCCCTTCCCTTGGATGGAACCCCCCAAAGAACTAAGGCTTAAAAAGTCTTATCCACCTTAACCCCCGTGTTTAACTTATTATCCCCTTCTTGTGCTTTTTACCCCCTTTTACCCTTCCCCTTTCCCCTTGGTTTGGAGCTTACCCCCATGTGTCCAGAAATCCCTTCAAGATCCCCTTTTTTATACCCTTTTAAGGCCCTTCATATGTTTGCGAAACCACACTCACACACTCCCTTTTTACCGTGTATGTACCCTTATAGGGTCTTTTTAGGCTTTGTAAACCTTTCCCTCTTGAAGAAGCTAAGACCTTAAAGGTCTTATTACCCCCTTCTCGTGGTCAATCCCTTAACGACTCCTTGCCTCGAAAGAGAGAAGAAGAGTATTGAAGCGACGGTGGAATTTCGAAAAGGAGTGTAAAGCTGCCTTCACGTTTGAAGGATTACAACTGTGATGCCGCCTAAGAAAGTCCAAGGAGTAGCTGTGGGAGGGTCATCTCCCGATATCCATGTGGATATCTCACCCCAAAGCCAGGTTTTTCCTTCTTGGTTTTATATCGGTTTTAATTCAATCATGCAAGATGAATTGTTAGGGATAAGATATATTTTGTCCTAGTTATTTACGATAAAGGAATTTAGTTTAATTGAACATGCAAAATGGATAAAGTATAAAACATAGTTTTCCTTCAAATAGCATTATGCATTGAAACGAATTACGAGCAAGATTATCTACCCACTATAGTAGTATATTTCGGTTAAATCTTGAAGGTATAAAAATTGTATCTTGCACCATTAACCCCTATTCTTTTTTCAACGAATCATCATAGAAGGTGAAAATTCATGAAAGGTTTCTTACAATGCTTAAACTCTAGGAAGTTATCATTACTAACTACATAACTTAGCAAGGGAAAGATTGCTTATTTAGCATGAGTTTGTTCGCAAAGAAAAGGGAAGATTAGTTGGATTTAACCTAACCTCAAATCGATGAAGTATAAGATTGAAAAGTTAATTGACACGTAGATAACAAACTATATGGAAGTAATCTCGAAATTACCCTCTAAAGTTAACCAAATTAAAAATGCTTTGAAATATTCGTTGGGAATGAAATAAAATTCCAAGAAACGTCTATACCTTAAATACCTGTCCACATTCCCTAAATATAGGGTCAGTAAATTTTAACCAAAAAATAAGAACTAGGGTTTATCCCTGAGAAAATAATAAAGCTAGGAAACCCTAAGAACGACAAACGTCAGCTTAAAGAAATTGAAAACGGATTGTTCCGTAACTCCATTATCGCATAGTACGATGCATGACTTGCACTACAAGTACGAAGTCATATGGTCTTGTGATTGATTCACAAGAGGTTAAATACCCTCAACAAGGATGGCGTATCCTTACGCAAGTTATCTTGAAAAAGGATGTATTCTTTAATATCCTTCTAAGTAAGGAAGGTTAAAATCTGGAAACTAAAGTATCCAATGAACTTTAGGGTTGGCGAAATCGGGTTAATAGGGTACGCCCTAACCCAGAATACAAAGGATCTTGCCAAGTTGCAAGGCACCCCAGGTCAAGTGCTAGATGCATTCAAAAGGAAGGATTCCTTCCTTAGCAGTTTGCCAACAATAAGATCGATTAATGGAAATGTTTGTGCTTGCTAGAGATTTTAAAGCACTGTTTGATTTATGAATTACAAATTAAATGAATATCTATACTTCAGGTTGAAGGCATGAAGGGAGAAGCAGCTTCAGTTACCCCCGACTGCCTGCCTGACCCTAACCAAGGGGGTTGTTGACCGCAATGGGAACATGGACCGAGCCCACCACGAGAGGTCTCTCCGTTGAGCATACTTGGAGCAGGAGGACGCTTGGGTGCCAGGGGGGCTCTAGCCATAAATCACTCGCCTTCCGGGTCCTACACAAGAGGCTAACGTGACTCGGGATTGGATCGTGAGGCCCGCATACTAGTCTGCGAGCGGAAGCTTGGAATAGTGATCCCTGTGGATTACTCGATAGCCTTCGAGCGGATTATGGACAAGCCTACGGGCAGAACTCCTTGTATTTCAAAGATAAATATGATGATATGTTAATAAAGAACTTGTTTGGTATTGTTTTTCTATGTCACGTGATAAGATTACGTGCAGGAACCAGTGTTTAACGATTTAATCAAAGAAGCTGATTGTTACATGTCCAACTAACGTGTTAGATAATTACCTAACTAAAACAAATCGAGGAAAGTGCGGAGGATGGGCCATGGCTCCATCCTACGGTTGGGTGTTCCCGGTCGGCCAGGAACTTTTCTCAAATCTCGAAGAACAGCGGGATGATCGTCGTCAAAGGACACGAATAACAAAAGCGTTGACCTAGAGTTATGTCTTAACCGATTTTACGTTGTTTTAGGGGAACGGAATGGGACTATGCCTTATGGCAGAGAGGTTGAGCTTTGCATCCCTCTCGTTTCCCATTCTCCTTGAACCAAGTGCAGCATAAATCCACTTCAGAGCTGGAGTTTCTGCGTAAAGTAGTTCACTTGGGTCTCACGCTAGTTGTTGTTAGGAAACGACCAATCAGGAAAACCCTAATTCCGGTCGATCCTAAGTGGGAATGGCCAGAATACTTCCGCTACGTGGCAGACGCGGAAATCCCTAGATCGCAAACCCCGTAACATTCCATGGGAGTGCCGGGCGGAGCTTTCTAGACATCCTTTTTTATGGACTGCTAAGACGTGTCCTGGATGATACTAGTGGACACGTTACATAAAAATACCAAGGCTTTGAAAATGTCTTACTATCCCCTCCTCGTGGTTAAACCCCTTAGCCGTTCCTTGGCCTTTTCAAACTACCCTTGGGACTTTGGTTTTCCCCTACTCGGAATAATAATAATAATAATAATAATAAGAGTATTGAAGTGCAAGGGAGTGATGGTGGAATTTCGAAATGGAGTGTAGAGGTGCTTCTACGTCTGGAGGACTACAATTGCGATGCCTCCTAAGAAAGTCCAAGGCCTAGCCGCGGGAGGATCATCTCCGGGCATCCACGTGGATATCTTACCCCAAACCCAGGTTTTCCTTTCTAAATTATTATTTGATATTGTTGTAATTCAATCTTGCAAGGTTAATTGTTAGAAATAGGATATATTTTCGTCCTAGTGGTTCACTCAAAGGAACTTAGTCATCAATACTTTTAATGGAACATGCAAATTAAAGAAAGTATAAACACATTCCTAGCAAATAGCTTTATGCATTGAAATAAATTATAAGCTAGATTATTATCCATTGAAATAGTATACTTTGATTAAACCCAAAAGTATAAACTGCATCTCGTGTTATTAATCCATATCCTCTTTGCAATGAATCATCATGGAAGGTGCAAGCATGAAATGATTCTTACGATGCATAAACTCTAGGAAAATATCATTTATCAACAGCATAAATTATCAAGTAAAAGGTTGCTTGTTTAGTATGAATTTTGTTCGCAAAGAAAAGGGAAGATTATTTGAATTAACCTAACCTCAAATTGATAAAGTTTAGGATTGAAAAATCAATTGACACATAGATAACAAATCATGTGGAAGTAATCTCGAAATTACCTTCTAGAGTTAACCAGTTGATATAAACTTAAAAATACCTAGGCTGCGAAATATTCATTGGGAATGAGTTAATTCCAAGAAACGTCTATATCTTAAATACTTGTCCACATTCCCTGAATGTAGGGTCAATAAATTGTAAACGTAAAAGGAATTAGGGTTTGTTCCTGAGATTCTTACAAAAAATAAAGCTAGGAAGCCCTAGGTCTAACAACGTCAGCTTAAAGAACCTAAAACGGATTGTTTCGTGACTCCATTATCGCATAGTACGATGGGGGACTTGCGCAGCAAGTATGGAGTCATATGGTCTTGTGATTGAATCACAAGAAGAAAGGCCAAATTCTCACAACAAGGATGGCAGATCCTTACGCAAGTTATCTTGCAAGAGGATGTATACTTTGATATCCTTCTTGAGTAAGGAAGATTAATTGGAGATTAAAAACCAGAAACTGAAGTACCCAATAAACTTTAAGGTTTGACCAAGTTGGGTTAATAGGGTACACCCTAACCCAGAATATAAGGGATCTTGCCAAGTTGTAAGACACCCCGGATCAAGTGCTAGATGCATTCAAAAGGAAGGATTCATTCCTTAGCAGTTTGCCAACAACAAAAACGATCAATGAAAATGTTTGTGCTTGCTACAAATTTTAAAGCACTATTTGACTTTGTTTGACCAATGAATTACAAAATAAATGAATATCTATACTTCAGGTTGAAGGCTGAAGGGAGAGGCAGCTTCAGTTACCCCCAACTGCCTGCCTGACCCTAACCAAGGGAGTTGTTGACCGTGCCGGGAACGTGGACCGAACTCGCCACGAGAGGTCTCTTCGTTGAGTGCTACTTGGATCAGGAGGACGCTTGGGTACTAGGGGGGCTCTAGCCGTAAATCCCTCACCTTCCGGGTCCTACACAACAGGCTAACGTGACTCGGGATTGGATCTCGAGGCCCGCATACTAGTCTATGGACGAAAACTTGGAATAGTGATCCTTGTGGATTGCTGGATAGCCTTCGGGCGGATTGTGGATAAGCCTACGGGCGGAACTCTTTGTATTTCAAAGATAAATGTGATGACCTGTTAATAAAGAACTTGTCTGATATTGTTTTTCTATGTCAAGTGATAAGATTACGTGAAGGAGCTAGTGCCTAACGGGTTAATTAAAGAAGCCGGTTGTTACATGTCCAACTAATGTGTTAGATAAGTAAATAACTAAAACAACCCGAGGAAAGTGCGAAGGATGGTCCATGGGTCCATCCTACGGATGGGTGGTCCCGGTTGGCCGAGAACTTTTCTCAAATCACGAGGAACAGCGGGATGATCGTCAAAGGACAGAACAACAAAAGCGCTGACTTAGAGTTATGTTTTAACCGGATTTATGCTGTTTTAGGGGAACGGAATGGGACTATGCCTTATGGCAGAGAGGTTGAGCTTAGCATCCCTCTCGTTTCCCATTCTTCTTGAACCAAGTGTAGCATAAATTCGCTTCAGACCTGGCGTTTTTGCGTAAAGGAGTTTGCTTGGGTCCGACGCTAGCTGCTCTTAGGAAATGACCAATCAAGAAAACCCTAATTGAGGTTGATCCTAAGTGGGAATGGACGGAATACGTCCGCTACATGATAGATGTGGAAAGCCCTAGATCGCAAACCCTGTAACATTCCATGGGAGTGCCGGGTAGAGCTTTCTAGACATCCTTTTCGATGGACTTCTAAGACGTGTCCTGGATGATACTAGTGGACACGTTACAACCATCTATACAAGTAAATGCTCTCTCAAAGGATATATTTCTTTTGCATCCTCAAGTACCATAGTAGCTTTCCTCTTTTGCATGATAGCTTGTGCGCACTCCATTATCACATCATTAGTGGAGACTCCATTATCATTATCACATCATTAATAGCTTTCCTCTTTTGCATGATACCTTGTGCACACTCCATTATCACATCATTAGTGGACACTTTCCCAATAACATGAGTAGCAAGTTGATCCACATGATTAACTATAGCATGTATAGCACCCTTCATTAGTACTACATCAATCGATGCATCTGTGTCTTGAACATTAACAAATATATCAATCAACATAGAAATATCCCTAATAAAAATCTATGCATCTTCATAACCCTCTGGTACTACATTTTCATCTACAATTACAATCAATACAATTGTATTTGTAACACCAATCTGCATATTAGTCAACATAGAGGCATCCCTAGTTAAGATCTCTACATCATCAACACTCTCTAGCACTATGTTTACATCTCCAATATCCTCCATGTCCTCTACATTGGGCGATGGAACTCTGAAAATCCAATAGACAAGTCATAATTTGGTAAATAAAACTTGGCTTTGTCAGGAATCCTATTTTCCTTGGAGGCTTAAAGAGTGTGCTTGTAATCATTGCCACTTATTCCATGCATTTGTACTTCCTCCATCAATATATGAGTTGCTTGTAACTTGTAGTCCACATCCAAATCTTTATTCTTAACCATTGTATAAAATCTTCTAGTATCTACATTCAGTCCTTGTTAAAGTCCCTCTTAAAGTCCCCATCAACTTCATGATTACTATAGTCTCCCATCTTGCAATCTTGACATAGCTTTCACATTGGTTTCACCAAAAATGTTAAAAAGATTTGTGTGTAGGCTACCAAAAAGATGTAGGGTCTTTATGAAGTGGATCTAGAAAGAGGATAAGAGAAGAAGAAGAAAATACTCAAGATTTTCAAACAATAGGCAAAACCCGTACATTTGTTTTTGCCTTAAGCTACAAGTGTCATCCTATAGGTCAAATCCCATCCTAGGAAGAAAACCTATATACATTATGAGCATCCACTATTTACCTTGATCATTCTCATAGACATAAGTGTTTATTTTCATCTTTCTTCCTCCATCATACAAATCTCAAGAGCTTGTTGCTTAGCCCAAGTATAAATAGCAAGAGAGAATTCAAAGGTTTCTATTACTTCATGATATTTTCATTGAAACTCTTATTCCAAGCAATCATCACTGCCTTCATAACCTTGAGATATCATGAAGAAGAGTTTCTATTACTTTGGAAAGCTACTACTGCCTTCATAACTGCAATTTGTCACGTACTTTTTGCCTCTCAATACATGGTCCCTACCTTTCCAAAGTAATCTTCAAATGTACCCAATTCACAATTATCCTACAACCAACAAACATGTCACCACCACCAAGACAAGAAGCAAAATTTTAGAATCACAAACACCTCCTTGCTGTAACATTGTCCAGGGTCTGTAGTTAATATTCCATAATAACTAGCCAGGGCTCCAAAATCACAATGGGTGTCCCATGCAAAAAAATGGCCAACTTCCAATCTCACATGTTCACCTAAACTCTCTCCACATAACATGCATGTAGACCTCCAAAAAAATGCATTGAATATCTGCACTATTGGTGCTAGAGTTGACTATCAATGGTTCACCTCAAACTTGGATATATATTCCAGCTCCAACACTGGCAACAATAATCACCTACTCTAGATGCCTCTTATGCATGGCCTCCTCTCCAGTATAGTAGTTGTCTGACGAGGTAATTAGTGATGCTAAGATGATCATGACAACTATTTTCAAAAATAGAAGAGCAAGACCTCTACAAAACACATCAATGTCTTTTAAGTTAGCACCCAAATATAGTATGTCATCCCAATCGTGGTGGTGGACATACTTCCCCTCTAATTATAGCTCTTTAAAAGTAGCTTGACTTGGTTCATCATGCCTACTAGTTGAGACAAAAATCTTCAACACTAGGTTTTTTCATCTACATCCATCTCACTACCAAAATGTAAATCACGATGTATATATGCCTAGCTAAAGACATAGCTATCATTCTCCATGTCCTTACCCACAACCTTTATAGATCAACTCTCTTATTCTTAAGACTAGTTTGCACTCATAGCTTCAATCTTTGACTTGATAGGTTTGCAGCTTCTAACTTTCTACTCAAAGAAACCTCTTGGCATCTTTTTATTATTTTTCCAACACATGAGAAGTAAGACACGGAGGAAATATATTTCCATGGTATAACACATAACAAACCAAATACACTACTAATGACACTCACTTTGTCATCACAAAATGCCTATTGACCTTTGAGGTTTTTTGAGTGTGAAGTTGTACTATCATGTTACCACTAGATGTAGACCATGGATGGGGGATACAAGCTACTAATAATGCTCCTAAGGGAACTTATGCAACTTGTCCTAATGTAAAGGTTACTATTGGGGATGTCTAGGATGAACAACACTTCTTTGTCTAGGACTCTTCTTCATATCCTATCATTCTTGGATATCCATACATAACAACAATAGTGCATGGAGACCAAAGTGTTAGATAATGGTGCAACATATACAAAAATTAGAAGATGTGATAGCAAGTGAGTTGTATGGTTTCTTATTGTTTGTGTCAATCATGCAAGAAATCATTCACAAGGGGTTAAAGTGAAAGGCATAAATTAGTGAGATGCTATAGAGAAGACACCTCTTTAATGTTGAACTTTCCTCTTTGGCAACACATCAAATTTTAGCATAAAAAGCTCTCCCTAATCCTCTCCAAAAGCATACAATAAAGTCTATGTAAATACTATTTTCCTTCTCTTGTAAAGTATCCTACTACAAACATCTAAACTTTAGCACAAACTATATGAACTTCTCAAGTAACATTTATAAAAATAAAGCTTCACTAAGCATGTAAGATATTTTTCCAATCTCCCTATCTAGTTTTCTTGAACTAACTTAACTCCTCATGTAGAGAGACCAAATAGTGTACATAGTCATATAGGTAAACTCCTTAATAGGAAGATCGATTATTTTTGTTGCTTTCTTTTACTAAAGTAAAAATCACATGATATCCACTCCCTCTAAAGTTGAAATCCTCTAGCATATGGTATACTACTTAATCTTGAGATCAATGATTTTCAATCACTGGTTTTCACGCACCATGATTAGTCACTCCATACTCTCAAATCTGGTCAATCAAGATAGTATTGCATTAAACTATTCATAACTTTCCAAACATAGTTTGGATTGCCAAGATTTTTTATGAGAAATTTATCTTAAGTTCCATTCTGAAATTTCTTAGAAGACATTAAAGGTAAATTTTAAAAGTTATTGCCCCAAGAAAACTTTGCATATCCTATTGTCTTACTTTTTTTGATGTAATCCACAACAAACATGAAGCTTCTTAATAAGCATGTATATTGCCCCTACTTGCTCAATTTTTGTTACCAAACTTTGAAGGAATATTATTTACATATTAAAGAAACCTAAATATGTTATCCATGATTAGAAGATCCACAATGAGCATCAAATTTTCTCAGGTCAGCTACTCATGAATATATGTGTGCATCACGTAAGTTCAAAATAAGGTATTTTTAAACTACCATTTTTATAAATTTTTTACGTATAGAGGGATGTAATATAAAGGGGTTATTTATAGATTGAATAGAAAAGGGTTATTTTTATTCAAGAAAATATCACAAATAAGGATATTTATAAATAGATCTTGAACGCATGTCATGTAGAGGATATACAGAGTAACTTCCTCGAGCACATTTTAAAGCATCAAAATTGTCCAAGACTACTACCTACAATAACATTATTTGCAACATGTATATTCATTGCTCATAGTGTCTTTCCATGGCCACCCTTAGATAAAATGACCACAAAGTATTTTTCTATCTGTATAGAAACATGTTGCAACACACATAATTCTTTTGGAAGTTTAGATCTCTCTTCATTATCCACATTGTCATTCTCTTCATCTTCTGCCATGTCTTCCTATGTACTACATATCCCAAATTCTTCTTGTTTATAAGCATCAGACTCTTGTCTCTTAATAATTTGATTAGTTCTCCTACAATAGGTATTCTCAACTCCATGCTATCTAACTCATGCAAAGAGTATGTGGAACATGCCTCATAACATATGGACCAAACCATCTCTTGAAGACTTTCCTCATAGTACCATGCTGATTGACCAAGCTATTAATATCACACAAAAGTACCTAGACTCTCCTCTTCTATAGCTCTTGGCCTTAACTTGTGTCTCTTCTATCAAACCTTTCTTTGTTGGAAAATCTAGCTTCTTTTACTCTCTTCACTATAGGCTCTTGTTTTCTAGTCATCCTTACAATTGACCAATCCTAAGAGCTAATAATTCTTACCTACTCATTTCCTCCTTCCATGGCAAGACATTTCATGTAGTATCCACTTCTTCAATTGGCATGATCCGTTTATACCCATACATTAGATTTCTTGTTAGATATCATGTCATAGTACTATGAGTAGTGCAATCGACCCATAATGTATATAGAAGAAGTCATGACCACACTTGATTTTTATCATCGTATGCATTTTCTAAGGCCTTGCAAATTGGAGGATGCACTCTTTCACTCTTTTCATTTTCCTATAGATTATAATATAATATCAATGTAAGTTTTAATCCCATTTAGAAAAGAAATCTCTAACCTCTTTAGCATGGAGTTCTCCTTTATCTACACTAATCTTACCCACACATACATAGTGACAAAGCACACTAAAAACACATCATCTAGTAGAAACTTGCATTAGAAAAAAGATGAACTCACAAATGGGCCTTTTAGCCTCCCCCTCTCTCCTCCTTAAAACAAGGAAAAGAGAAGAGAAGAATAGCAAAATAATCATCTTCTCTCTCCACTTTTGCAATCTCGTTTTGCCTTTTTTTTAAATTATCTACAAAGATATATTGAGATTCCTTCTCTCTCCTCATTCAAGAAGTCTTTTTCAACAAAATTTTACATTTAAAAATGAGTTAGTTAAAAGAGTGTGGTGCTTCATTTTCAATGCAAAATTATTGGTAGATACGAGGTAATTGATTTTTTAATCAAGAACAAGGAAAATGAAATTTTGAAAGTTTCTTTTAAGAAATTTTGGGGATTTTTTATATTCTAGATTTTGGTATTTAAAAAACCAATTGGTCAAATATCGTGTTTTTTTGAAATATTTTTGGAGATAAAATAGAAATTTCTAAAATACGAAAAGTCTTAGACAACCCTACTCTTTGAGCTATTTTTCCCTATATCCATACTCTCTGATCATGGCTCTATTGTGACCTCTTCTCTGTGTTTATGAAACCTTCATTAACAGAGTGAATTACTTATATCCTCCTTTCTCTTGGCACCTTTGTGTGCCTCTGTGTGCATCTCCACTCTATCTCTTGTGAAGACCAAGTAGGCTCCATGTTTCTATTAATAGTAAAATGAATATAAAAAAGAAGGAGCTGCATATTGAGGTAGAGATTGAATATGCCCCATTATTCAAAAGAACTGAACTGTAATATTCCCACCACAGTGCTTCATATCAAGAAATGAATTCAGGCTTGAGGCATTTTAAAAATTACTCATTGAGCTATCACATAAGTGACCGCATGTAATTTTCTTAATATCGAGTCTCGCATTAAATCAATTTTGCAATCTGACACAAGAACATGCCTCAATGTTCCCAGCCAACAAAAATTAAAGACGTCTCGTAAATAATATTACGATGGCTTGATCATAATTTTTTCCGCATTATATTTGATTTAGTATTCTGGATTCCATTTAATGCATCAAAGATCATATTGATTTTGTAACTACAAGACAAATTGCAAAAGCCTTAATCCATAGACAAAGAATACGCAAGAACAAGTATGGTATTAAGTAAGTTAAGTATCAAAGAGTATGACATAACTTTATAAACTAGATAAGTCATAAGGTAACTTGGACAAAAACCACCAGATGTAGCCCTTTTGAAGAAAAAAAGACGTTTTTGAAAAAATAAGCCAAAATTTATGACTTTTTAATGCCTAGAGGGAGAGAAAGCATTTTAAAATCATCCTCATTCCACCATCCAACAGGTAGGCAATCAAATTCCATTTTTTATAAAGCTTACTTAGCTCTTGACAAGTAGCCAAAATAATGAATTGTGACTACATGCTCCCTCTCATGCCTATAAATACAACCCCTCTCCTTCACAAAGAAATGAAGAAGGAAAACCTCTTGATGATGGAAAATTTTCTCTACTTCTCTTTTCTATTGTAGCTTTGAGCTTGAAGGAGGAAAATACCCCTCTTCTACCTCATTTCCATTTTCTCTATCCCCTATTACACCTTCCCCCCATAGACCCATATCGCTAAGAAAAATGTTGGCAAAATTGTTTTGGATAACCAACAACTCTTCATGAACTACCACGTCAATTTTCCCTAACATTCATGGCTCCACGAGATCGTAAAAATTCAAAAAGCCCATTTGCAACAAGGGAAGCAAAAAGTGCGACCGATGGAAAAAAGGACACGGTAGGAATTGGCAAAACCCCCGTTATAGAAAACTAAGAGAGATAACATCTCGTCGGTTTGGAAAAATATAATGTTTTATAAGCTTATCGCTATATTTGTCTTTAAATGATTATAAACACATTTTAAAGAAAATGCATATGAACTGCTGCTTATGAAAATAGCCTAAGTAATATAATAATTAACTATTTATTGAAAAGAATATTTCACTTGGAAAAGGATTATATGTCTATCATTAAGAAAATATCTTAATTATGATTTATTATGTGATATTTATTGTTATTTCATTAATGATGCATGTGATCATAATATAAGAAAAAAGATAGACACTCTTAGGGAAGTGAATATTTTATATTTTTTCCTTGAAATTAACTATCTATATTTCATTTTGTGAATGATAAAAAAACACATGTTTTTTGTAATAGTTTATAGAAAATATTTTAGATAATACCACGAAATAATCAATCCATTAAATCAACAAAAAATTATATAGGAAAGTATATACTAGAGGTGCATAAAGTAGGTGCGTAGTAATATAATTCGATGTCTGAAAGATTGAAGAAAATTTGCATTTATGATTTTTCCATTTCCTAGAATAAAGTTTTCTGAAAAACAATCAGCATTGCACTTAGGACAACTAAATAAAATTTGATCTTTTTAGATAATGTTGAAAGTTTGACAGATGGTCTGACATTATCCCATTAAACCATAGAATATGAGTAGAATAAAATAAAATGATTTTCTTCCTAAAAACACACACAATGTTAATATTAATGATTATATAAGTGAGAGCATCAATATCATGAGTTGGCCTGTGTATGAGTCAGCAAAAAAAACTTACCTAAAATGTCGAGAATGTTGAAGCAAAAAAAACTATGAAATACTTGACAACCCTGAAACTATCAATTTCAAGAATTTAAATAAATATCGAATGTCTATAGGACTTGTTGAACATTGATAAGAATTTGTGGATACAAATTCTAAAGTGTCAAAAAACTTAGAAAAGCATTTGAAATCCTACTAAGCGTAGGTTAGGGCAGGGTACCACATGAAGTGCCTACCATAGATATAAATGTCAATATTTTCTTTTAGGGTAGAAATACCAAATTTTTCATAAGGATAAAATAGACTTCAGATTCATGAAATAACTTGCGGATCCCAAAAAAAGAGTAACAAGTAGAAAGTGAAACCCTAAGAATAAGGTGGGACCTTAAAATAGAAACCCTAGATTTGGGTGGGGCTGCTTCCTATGCTCAAAACACTTTTGTTGTTTCTTTCTTATTTGTGCATGCATTGATAGTTGCACATGAAATATTGATTGGGCTTGCAGCAGTTAGATCTAACTGTAAATATATAATAAGGATTGGGCTTGCAGTAGTTAGATCTGATTCTGATTGTAAATATATAATCACGATAATAAGAGGAAAGATCGCGCTATGCCTCCCCCATGGCTAGACGAGGAACCTTGCTCCAAGTAAAATTGTTTTGTACCGCCGCAAGGAGCTTTGGACTGGTCCTAATGGCAAGAGATCGCTCGGTCAGAAATCCGTTAGGCAAGAGGAGGCGGGACCACCATGGGGGCTCTGGTTGTAAACCTCTCGATTGCTCCTAGGAGCTACCTGAGCCTTATGAGCAAGGAATAGTGGAGACTATTGTACTAAAGCTAGAGATCCATGCAGGTCCAGTATAGAGGTTGTAGGATTTGGTAAGCATAGAGTTTTCCCACTAGGATTCACATGTAATAGGCACCAAGTTTTACAGCTTACTAGAGCTAATTGTACTCCAAACTAAATACTATGAGCTATCCAGTCGAGGTTTGAATGTTCATCTTGACAGCGTGTAATATCTTGAAGGGAGTAGATATGCATCATGTGCTTAGATGCCACAGCCTCAAGTCACATTACTATTTCCTTTAGGTGCTCCAGTTTGGCATGGAGCTTGATGCTAGTTACTTTCTCTTCTACCTCTATGTGCTACCTGGCCGTGCTTTTGTCTCTATATGCTAGTCTCTAGCCTCCAACTTGGACTTCTTTACCAAGATGTGCTTCTTCTTGAGTGGTCAAAAAGCAACCACCTAAGCTCAACTATGGGGTTTGAGATCAACTAGGACCAAGCTAGGAGGCGTTGGCCTTGTTGCATGGGCCCATTCAGGTTTTTTCATACTACTAGCGATATATGCTTTATAAAATACTTGACCTTGGCATCCATATTAGCCCTAGGAGTTCGCGGTGGTTGTTCTACAAGACTTCAACATGTTCCAAGGTCTCAACTTGTTGTTGTTCAAGATCCTTCCAATGCTCCAAGAGCATTAGCCATTTGGGATCCTGACAAGAGATATTGCTGGCAAGGTCAAATAAATCCTAGGTGGGGCTTGTGGGGAGGGCCTCATCATCACTAAGGGGAATACCTCCTCTTTGATGATGGTCTTCCCTTTGCTAGCTGCATTCAACCTATTGGTGGTTACAACATGTGCAAAGGGTGTTTGTAGGGCATGCTCCCTCTCTTTGAGTTGCTACACACACTAGGGTTGGAGTGGAGGTTACAGCCTTCCATTGGAGTGTGGCTACCAAGATAGTGGCAGGAAGGAGAGGCTATAGGGATAGATGCGGATGGTGTTGTGGCATCGGGATTAACAATGGTTGGGATAGGAGTCCAAAGGGCGAGTTGGGTTAGAGGTTGGGATTGGGCATCAATATACGAATGTGACAGAAGCAACAATTGGAAGCTTAGGGGGGTCACTGTGTATAGATCATATATATCACATGCACTCATGGCCTGTTTTATATATCCATATGTAACCTTTTTTGCTATATTTTTTTTACCTTTTGTGACTTTTTATTGTAATTTATGAATCCCTTAATGTAATTTTAAAATAAGCAAATTTAACATATCCTTACGTAATATATACCAATACTAGTTTGATCACAAAATTGATCATAAACTAGCACTTAAGGGTTCATAAATTACATTTTTTAGAATTAGTCATTATGAAAATTTATAAAATATCTTCAAGTTATATGACTTTCAATGGTATAGTTTAGAATTTTATAAATAAAACTATCATGCACAAGCTATGACGCATGCTTCCTTGTAAGGTAGTTTTTGAACTTTATATTAGAGTAAGCTTTTTATGGTTCCTTAAACACAAAAATTGGGTTGGAAATGTAGGAATACATAATGTGACCATCATACTAATGTCTTAAGGATCTCTTCCATTGCAATATTGATCTTGATATTCTCATATTTGATGATAGTGGACTATATCATTACATATTTTGTATCTAATTCATGTTAAATTATTTTCTCCACCATTCCTATAAAGCATATCAAGTGTATATGTAATACACATATACACACATATATATATATATACAAATTCTAGAGATAACAAGATACAAATACTCAAAATTTACCACTTGATTAAAATCATATTAGGCTATAACAAAAACATAATGTATATGAGCTTGATTTATATTTGAAATGGGTAGCTACATTGAAAGGAAAAAATATATTGCATTTTCATGGCCCTCACAACAAAAACCCAACATTACTTGCATGATGATGTAGTTAAAAGCATACTTTTTTATGCTTGCATCTATACAAAACATATTTCCTTTTCTTTTATAAAGTATATACATTTATATAAAAATGCAAATATATAAGATTTTTAGCTAGCCTATAAGTGTCTTCTACTCATCATCTCAAATTGTCAAAGTTGGAGTTTATCATTGGTTTCACATTTGTAGATGCATCGCTAAAATGCACTAGTCATGTTCCTGAAGTAAACACAAAAACACAAGAAATTAACATCAAGAAAAATGAAAAAATGAGCTTGACAAGACTTTCATTTTAGTAATTGTACATAGCAAGAAATATTAAAGAAGACAAAAAATAATGTTCATTTACCTATTCTCAATGGTCCCTTATAAATTGATTTAAGATCTTCCAATCATTTTCATCAAATTCATATTTGTTATTGTTACAATTATATGTGAGATTTGTGAGGGCAATGATACTTTCAATATCTACCATATCAAGGTCCATCAAATAATATGTAAAATCCTTGATCCCTTTGGTTTTTGATACCATCCAAGTTGAAATTCTACCCTTGATGGTCTATCTGGGAGGTTGAACCCTCTCTTTTACTCCACATATAGGCACTGATAAATTTTCTCCTCATCTTTTGAACGCATCCCACACGTCCCACACATTGGATGTTTTGTTTTCTCATACTTATTGAAGAGCTTGCCTTTGATGATCTTGTGATATTTCCATTGGTATTTTCATCTTGGAAGAACACATCACGATTTGAACCAATGCCAAATAGATTATCTTTTGTTTGAGTTTGATACTTGTCATCTATACTATAGTATACCCCTTATTGCACCTTTCTAAGCCTATCTTTGGACAATATGGTATTGCGATTGAGCCGACTTGCTTAAAAAGAAACTTGCTATTCTCAAGCTTCACTACTAGACTCACTTTATCTTTTTTCATCCAAGATAGATTCCACTAAATGTCTTATCTCACTTGTACATACATCCTCCTCAAAATCAACTCCCTCATCTGCAAAAACTAAAGATTCCTCATATGTATTAGAATATTGTATACTTGAATTGACATAAGCCTCAAAAAAGTATTTGGAGCAAGGCTCTAGCAACCATTTCTTATCCTCTTTTACCTTTTGGCTTCATCTGAAAACCTTCACAAATCAACTAAGCACATTATAGTCTCCTTTTCAATGCATTGATGATCTTCTCATCAGTTTGAGACACATTTGTAGTCACCTGAATCTAATACTTGCATGGTCTCTTTGAGATTTAACTCCCTCCATACATGTTATTCTTCTTATGGGCCCGCATAAATTCTTGCCCAACCATGCTACCAAATTTGCTCAAAAAGCTTTCAAGTGCATCAAATCTAGTTGGATGTATTTGAAGCATATTATTTGGATGAAAGTCTCTAAAATATTTTATGAGTAATACAATAAAGTGGCATGAGAGTTATAGGTCTAAGAATGCCTCCTTACTAATAAAAGTATTTGATAGTGTGTATGTGGTATGTTTTTAATCTAAGATCTCTATATTTGGAAGAAGAATATGACTTTTGCTGCTAAATAGACTCTCTTTACCAAGCTCAAGTACAAGGACAAGACAATATCAATATAGTCTCTAGCAATTTAAAGATAATCTTGTGTTCCTACTATGCCCCGCTCTTTTCTATAGTTTGCATTGTTTGCTAGTTCCCTCAAACACCATTGGACTTGTTTATTTATTGCATATCCTTTGTGTTGTAGCCCAATTTGGATGATCATCTCACTTGATATCCCATTCCTTAAGCATATGCTTACCACCAAGAAAAGAATCATAAACCATGGTGAAATTATCCAAAGTAACCCAAATATCGCCAAGGGCCAACAGACACTTCGACTTGTTGAGAATGTTAACTAGATTTTTTTCATTGTGTATAAAATCTTGATCATGCATGCCTGAAACCTCTTCGTTTGATAATTTAGCGAAAAGAGACCGTTCATTCCATCTAATATCATATATGGTTCCATGCTTGTTGACATAATCAACTAACATCAATTTTCTTCATCTACTATCTCCATTTGATGCATGTCCAATAATAGGACCTACTATGGTTCTTATCCCACAATGCCAAAATTTTAATCCATTGTTTGTGAATAAAACTTGCATCAAATCGATAACAATTTTTTCCATTAGTTGAAATGTGTAGACAATCAATATAACGAAAGCAACTATCTATTTGAAGGAATGTTTTTTTATCATCTAGATTTGCCTTGGTAAAAGGGTGTACAAACTGAAGTTTACCACCACATTAATCATCTAATCAAGGTTTCATGTTGAGTTTCTTCTTATTAACTCTAATAACATGACTCCATAAAACCCAACATAACAAGTTTAAACTTATCAATGGACTTTCATTAAGAGGAGGATGATGGATCAGCTTGAGTTGAGCTTCCCACCTTTGTACAAAATACAAACTTACTGAGAGATGTTTGCTTTGGATCATGGCCATTCCCTTTCGATGATGTCCGTGTAAGTTCATAAATAATGGCTTAAATTTTTCCACCTCCATTGAAAATGCTTTTTTGTGTAAGGTTGACTTTGTGTGTTTGTTCAAAATGGTATATAAATTAGACCTTGGAGCTCATAGATGCAACCATGTATCATCATACTTATACCTCCATAAGCAAAGCTATTATATCTTAAGTCATGCAACGTAGCTATAATGACCACAAAATCCCAACTTACATGTGATGTAAACTTATGTTATGTAGTAAGTCTAATATTAATGAATCTCATCTAGTACATAATCTATATTTAATAGAGAAAAAAATGCATCTATATTATTCAAACAAAGAAGAGAAACAATACCTTTATTTTTCTCCATGTAAGAATGCAAATTTTCTATTAAAGCCTCATTTCCTTCTTATCATTTTTTATTCTTACTTTATTGTTGTATGTCCTATATCCACATTTGCAAGCCCTAGAAACAAGATAATGTGTGTTCTCATGAAGTTAGATAAATATATATATGTGGCTCTCTTTTCTTCCAATGTGCCATTTCCATACAATGAGTTACATTTATTACACCAAATTCAAACTCAAGGTTCTCCATTAATATCTTTGCTATGTAGTTTGAACTTATAATCCCTTGAGCTTATGGATTGTTTTAACTTCAAGCTTACACTATTTCATTCTTGTCTCTAAATCTCAAGAATGCTTGGACTTAACAATTTGCTTCCTACCTTGGACGTGAGATTTCTTGGAGTGCCATCTTGTTTTTCTTTAACTTTTTCTAAACATGGTCCCTTGATTAAAGAGGGAAGTTCATTTGGGATACTAGCATTCCTATTGATACAAACTTGAATGTTGTCACCAAAATCCCACCTCTCCTCTTATCATTTCTTAGTAGTATAGTATCCTCAATGAAGTGAAAAGATCCATTTGCAAGCTTATCACCCTCTTATCATTTCTTAATAACATAATATCCTCAATGAAGTGAAAAGATCCACCCCTCCTCTTATCATTTCTTAATAACATAGTATCCTCTATGAAAGGAAAAGATCCATCTGCAAGCTTGTCACCCTCAATTTGTTCATGAAATTGAGCAAAGGTAGGTTTGGATCAATCTTTTTTTACTATCACGAGATCTAAATCTTCTTGAGTATTATTGAGGATCACTTGAAACTTGTAAAAATATCCCATGAAGCCCAAATATCAAGTCTAATATTCCTTATGTGATAACTTCATCCAACATTGAGAGGATGTTATAAACATATAAGTTCATTATATGAGAATACCTAATGTTTCCAAGTGTCATGTTTACTTAATAGATTGCAGTAAGCAATGCAAGTCTATAATGTAACATTGTGATATAATTATAGATACTTTTGTATAGGCACTCGGCTAGTCACCAATGTTTACACATTTATTAACTAGTAAAGACTTATAGATACTCTTCTACAACATGATTTATACCCACATGACTAATTATTGAAGCACTACAAGCATGATTAAGTATTTAGTCTAATGATATTTAATCAAATGACCCATGATTGTTAAAGTGAAGTAAAAAATTGAACTCACACACAAAAACTCTAGTACCATCATTTCAAAATGGCATATACAAAGTAAAAAGTGCATTTTTAAGTGTTTAAAGACTTTCAAAAGGATTTATACCTCTAGATAACTAAGTGAAATGAGTTACAAGTCATGTGACATATTATTGACTACTTAAAAAAGTATCTAAATAAACCTTGGTTCCATTTCTTTCAAGGGATGAATGGCCAATTCACCATTCATGGCATGGTGCTTGCAAATATACTCATTTATTTCATCTAATGGGACTCTTTTAGATGAATCTACATTCATAATTTGATCTCTAAAAACATTAGAAAGATGTCTAATTATTATCAAGGATAGAGAGATAACTTTTGTTACATCAAAGTAATTCGACATGTCCTCATAGAAATAGCAAAGCTCTCATAATATCCACCCAAGATCATAAACATCAGTCCATGGACTATAAAAACCCTTCAATGTGGTATCGTGCAATGTGGTATCTTGCAATTCAAGGGCTAACCTATTTCTCCATGCATGGTTTGCTTTTCATTGCTCTAGTTTCTTTATATACACTTTTTCATCACCAGTATACTCTCAATATGGCTTAGAAAATGCCTTTCTCTTGTTTGAGAAATCCAAAGGTCTAATCTACAATTTCCACATGACAAACATCACAAATAAAATCCTATTATATCGGGATATAGATTGGTGTGTAACCACATTGCCTTCTGTAAATGACACATCCCCAAAACCAATGCATGCATAATGAACGTAATGCATTTGGAAAATATATTTAGATGCCCTATTTCATCACTTCTTAATTGAGTTTCCTCATCATGCCTTATTTTTCCTACACCCCAAGCATGAAATAACCTTGTGAACTCCCCACAAGATATAGGAATTTGAGTCATGAAACTTGAAATATTTCCACCATTAAATTATGGTGTGACGATCCACAAAGGATCTTCTACAATTTTTGCAATCACACAATCACATGTACTAACATTGGATGTTTGACTTGCATCTCTCTTTGTTGCTTTGCTTGCCTTATGTAGTCTTTTTCTCTATAACACTTTTCTGCATAAATCTTATTGTGATCAAAACCTGCTACTCCAACAATCTTCACTTTGAAAACAATACCATAAGCATATTTTCCCAAATACCCCCTTAGAATTATCTCATTTTCACTCAAATAATTCGTAGAGTATACATGAGGCATATGTGTATAGTTACTTTGATGGACATGTACTTCGGATCCTGTCATTGAGCTAGTAGAGTTTTATTCAAGTACAATATATGAAAACCACATCTTGTTATTCCATTATATTGACTTGTTTCTGCTTCTATCAAATTTAGATTTTGCAACTCATGCTTCTGCATACAATGCATCACATGCATGTATCTTTGTGGCATCAAAATCTTGTTGAAAATTAGACTTACCATTGTTCCACATTTTCAAAATGATTACCAATCATGCTAGAGATTCATTTAGTGGCAATAGCATCCAAATCCATATTCTCAATTGAAAATTTTGCATATCTTTCTATTTGTGAAATCACTTTACATCATAGTATATCTCTTTTGCTAACGTTCCAACAAGTATCTTGCATCTCCTCCTCTTACATAGAGCATATATCTCTGAATAGCTCGTACCGACATATTTCCAAAATCATTATTAAATAATTTACTCATATTGCCTTCGACATTTGTTTTTCACTTAGCATCCATACCTAATAAGTTCCATACCTGATAAGTTGATCCAAAAGAATGTATGAATTTTGTGTGTGTGTGCATATGCGTGCGTGTGTGCGTGCATGCGTGCGTGCGTATGTGTGTGTGTGTGTGTTTTCATCTCGTATATTTAAAAATTTACTAATGGGATAGGTAACATGGATTATCTAGTGCTTGCTTTGCGATGCAAAAGATTCTCTCATTGTGTATGGTTGAGCGTATGGTTAGAGATATGAATGCTAAGCTTGACTATTTGAATGCCTTTCAAAGGCTTGATCATAATGCTTTGATGGAGAGGGGTTTCTTCTTGCCACCAAGAACACCAATGCTAGATTCTACTATCTTATACAGTGATAAGAGATATCTCCTTAGATAAAGAAACAATCAAGTGGTCAAAGATACAGTACCAAATGTCCTACTTTGATATAGATTTGAAGGCTAGAATGCCCATAAGATCACAATGTCAAGATTCAAAGTTCCAAGCAATGTTGCTACGTAAAGAGCTCCTTGGAAAATGTAAAAATGTAGCACTATAAAAGGTTTAGAACTCAGAAACACTATAGTGAAGGTGATTCACCTGGAGGTTGGTTTTTGGATGAAATGAAGATGAAATTAAGTTAGGATAGTGAACATATAATGTGGTTAATAGTCGTTATACTACTTAGTCCATATAAAAATAATGTAGTGTACATGGAACATAGCTACTCTTGCAAAAAAGAAAGTCTACTAGTGTGCTTTCCACAATAGTTATAGTTTTTCCATGTCTCTTTCATAAGACTCATCCATTGGATTCTCTGTTAGAATCCTATTAGGCTCCAAGTGTAAATGGTTTAATGGATAACATATTGCATAGTAATACAAGGCACACTTTGTATCTCTCTATACGGCAAAACCATATAGTATCCTACAATGCCAAACCATGAGGGCATGGGACATAGATACCATGCTTAGAGTGATCATTCATATTTGCATAGATGATTCAACAACTCGTTCTTTCGCATGGTAGATCACTTTCAATCTCTATAGATGACAAAAAGCAAAACACTAAATATATTGTCTTATAATGCCAAGCCAAAAAGACTTGGGACATAGACACCATGTTTAGTGCAATCCCTCATATTGGCATAGAACATTTAGCAAATCCTTGACTCAGATGATACATCACTTGCTAGATGTCTTGATTAAAATAAAAAGAAACAATGTATACATTTGCCTTCATATTCATATTAAAATCCACATTAACAAATCCTTAATTCGCATGATAGATCACTTACTAGATGTCTTGATTTTTTTTTAAAAGATTAAACATATTCATTTGGCTTCATTATGACATTAGCAAATCCTTAACTCACATAATAGATCACTTGATAGATGTCTTGATTAAAATGAAAACATTACACATATACATTTGCCTTCACTATGACATTAATAAATACTTAACTCACATTAGGGGCCTGCCTAACCATCCATGTCCCAACCACCCATGTATCTCTACCTCAATTATACTTTTCCTTGAGCCCCAACTTGGTCATTGTTCATTTGGGACATGGTTGCAAAGTTGGTCTAAATGGATCTTTAAAGGCATACTACCTCCCTAGTAGTATAAGCCTTGAATGAAAAGGAGAGAAGTGCACTCATTGTCTAAATCTAGATCACTCAAATATCCAATAAGTAATAATGCAAAAAAATGAATATAATTTTTGTAGTAATGTTTACCATTTCTTAGTTATCTGTTTGTAGTAATTTTTGCGTAATTTTTTCATAGGGCTTACTATGCATTTTCTCTCTCTTTCTTCCAACCACACCAAAACAATGGTTGATTGTGCTTCCAATCACACTAGGAAAGCCTCCATTGCATTTTATTGTTCTAAGTAGTTCTTTGACTACTCACTTCTTGCATGTTGTGCATATTAAGATATGAGTGTGGTCCAAGAGACTATGTCCATAGTCTCTTGAAGACATTAAGATATGAGTGTCCATATCAAGAGACTATGTTCATAGTCTCTTGAAGCTATCATGTTGTGCATATGAAGATAGTTCAAGAGACTATGCCCATAGTGTATGCTCATTCTTATTAAATTTGGCATACATACACCAATGTATCACTTAGCACATTATCATTATATAGAAAGTTATATTAAAAAGTTTCATCATGTACTTCTTTTCTTCTACAATGCTTAATTGTGCATTTGTATTCTCAGTGTTCATTTGAGATGAACATGTAATCATGATTTATCGAGATGCATGCTCCTATCCTCTTTAGTTACTTGCACCAGTAGGTCAATTATTGTTGTCATTGAGTGGATACCAAAAGTGTTAAGATGGTCGCCAGTAGTGGAGATGGCAACTAGTAGTGTAGATGACTCTGCCAGACGCAGTGACCAGTTGTGCCGATGGCTCTACTAGAAGTGGCGGCTAGTACTTTCTTGAGAGCAACTACTAGTATAGATGGCCAGGCACAAAGTTAGAATATATCTACTAATGTGTTCCCAACCCAAACATCTTTCTCCACAAGCGCCCCTTCAATAATCTCACCATTTCTTTTGTGGCACTTGTTTGCCACATCTATGTTTCAACATGCTCTCAGCATTCAAGCATAGGTGATTGGATTTAGAGAAAGACCCTATTGTTGCATTTTCTTGAAAGAAGTCAATGCTTGCTCTTCATACCCTAGTTAAGAATATTGTTGATCAAGCATTTAATGTCTCCACGTTCTAAGTTAGAAGCATGTGAAATTTATTATGCAAAAAAGTCCTATTAGGCATATGTAATGATCAATGTATTGCCAAAAAGAAATGCCCACTTTGACAATCTAAATATGCCTTTATCAGCTTTCACCTCTATCTCGGACTATTGCTACAAGCTTTCAATCTAGAAGCATAGGTTATTTCATCTAAAGAGACATGCCTAAGTTGCATCTTTAAGTAAAAATTGAACGCTTGCTAAAAACACCCATGTTGAGTATATCCTATAATTAATGCAATCTACGAGACTATATGTGGGGCCACAATCTTTTCAAACACTTCTTGTGCTTTTGTAATTAGGCCACATAGTCAAGCAATGCATTGCTATAACAAGAATTTTTTTGCCATGAGGTCTTCTCTAATTATCTCATCATGTACCTTTCGGCCCTCCTGTATTATTGAGTAGAACTTGCAATTAGGGAATTCCTGAAGAAACATACCTTTTTGAAAGCTTCTCAAACATTTCTCATGCTATTTCCACAAGGCCATGTTTGCCATATATATCTACCAATACATGGGTAGCAACAAAACCTTTTTGTAGTAATCCCTCTCTAGCAAGGTCAGCATGTATTTTCTAGCCCTTGTCTATAGCTCTTATGGGACCTTTCTAGGGGAGGCCTCTAATATGAAGAGGGAATATTCTAGAATAAATTAAGTCATTAATCAAGTGATGTCACTCCAGAAGAAATGATATGGTTTTGAAAGGTGATGCATTGTCAAGTGATTGATGATCTTATCATGTTTGTCTCATAATTAAGCATATTTTGTGTCTTATATTATGCAATATGAAATACCCAGCAATTCTGTCTTGGTTGTTCATTTGACAATTAGATGGAGCACATCAACCGGCTTGAGTATGTAGCACTTTGTCTTGATTGGAATCTACTCTTATATTGACTAAAAACTGGACTTGGATGATGAATTATTCAACCTAGTTTTTGGAAGGGTTGAGAATGTGCTAACCCAAGGTGTGCCAATCAAGTTGGTGTGTTCTAATGTTGGTTGATGTGGCTCATCATGGCTAAGAAACTACTGGTGGGAAATATAATGGATGTGAAAACTAGATGCTCCTAGATTGGGTTGAGTTGTCTCATGCACCCAAGGGAGTAGTTATCATATGCTTGGTCAATCAATTGTGTCAACAAGGAGGAAATCCCCATGTCAAAACATTAGCTCATGCACATGATGTAGGTGGGGCCAATAGTTCTTGATTTGTGAGCTCACTTAACTTATAAGCTCACTCACTTTGTGAGCTTGCTCGACTTTGAGTTGGCGGAATCTCGTGGGGATAGAGATGTGATGAGCGGAGCCCCATGGATGAAGACCGAGGGTTGCACCTTATATGGGTTCAAAGAAATGGTATTTTATTTAGTAAAATTTATAGGCTTATATTTACAAAAGGAATTTTTTAATTATAATTTGAAAGAACTCATAAGTATAGTAAAGTAAAAGGGGTTGTTTTATGGCCTTATACATGTAAAGAAGGGCTATTTATTAATACCCTTCAAGTGCACGTTATATGGAAAGGGGTAGGTATCTTATTGTGATGATGATTCTATGTGACAAGATTAAGGGATTTACTCATGGTGGTGAAATGGGCTAGCTCAAGAGTTGTATTCCTGAGCATGGAGGTCAACTCGGTGGTGAAGGTCTATAGGCAAGATTCTATATGACAAGATTAAGGGATTTACTCATGGTGGTGAAATGCGCTAGCTCAAGAGTTGTATTCCTGAGCATGGAGGTCAACTCGGTGGTGAAGGTCTATAGGCAATGGACAAGGGTAGAATCAAGTTGAATGAGAGAGTCAAGTTGAGTGAAATCAAGGGATAAGGTGACGACTTGATACCAACCACTCAAGTGGCTATGGAGTAGTTGGTCTAAGATTATGAATCAAGAGCAATTGCTCTAATGCTATGAGTTGAATGCAACTCATCACTGCATAAAGAATTACTTAATTTGTGCATAATTAAGTCCTCGCAAGAGACTCAAATGTGAAAAGAAATAAAATGTGAGTTGAATGGTTGTAGATAAGTGAGTTGAATGTGGAGAGGCTTCTATCCTTTCAAAAGTTACAACTTAGTTCAATGATAATCTCTCACCTTATCTTCTTGATATTGTGCTCTAACCAACCATGCATCCTTCTCTCTTTCTCAAAAAATAAATAACACAAGATTAGCTTTGAGGTGTAGTGAGCTCACAAACTTACCATCTGGCATTGTAATTTGAAAGCTTGAAGGATTGAAGATAATTCCATGACCCAAATGGATATTCAATCATTAGGGCCAAAAACGCTTCAAAAAATGCACTTTTGTTAATCACGGGATTAAGGAAAGGGCCAAAGAGAGTTCGCCACGTGTGCAAGAATATGGTATTCTTGTCTTCTCTTTTTTAGAGATAGTGGAGTCCATTTCGTGATTCTCTCTTCTTTTTTAGCCAAAACCCCTGAAGTCTGACATGTTTTGGAGTCCCAAAGATGTTATTTACTTACAAATCTGACAAAATACATGATAGAGATGTGATGAAATTAATAATGAGTTTTTTGAAAGTCGGGAGATCTTTCAATATTGTTTTTGGCGCCCAATACATACGCATTTGTATTCTTGGCGCTACTTTTTAGTTCATTCACCCCTCTTTGAGCTTCTTTCTCTACGCTTTCATTCTTTTCATGGCTTCCTCCAGGCGCCCTTCTCGTTTAATACACTCTTGCATAGTCTATAGCCAGGGAGCAGATAGAAATTTTGAGCCCAAAACCTTTGCTGTAAATGATTGAGTTACCATGCTGTCATCTTGCAAGGGCTCTCATAAGGTGAAAAGAAGAAAACGAGATGATATAAAACATCACTAGAAGGGGCGTATCATTGCCTTCAAAATTATGCCCGAAGGCTGGTTTGTCAAGGTGCAACATGTTTACATGGCCAAGGATATGCACTTGCCTCCAAACGAACGTGTTCCCCAACAAACACATTGTAAGTTATTAGTTGAATAACGTATATAATTCTTTTCCATTTATGCAAGTTCTAACAAATGGTTCGTCATTGTAGATATCTTTCCGTCAACAAGTATTGAATGGCAACCTGTGGAAAGCCTAAGTGGGACTTTCCATGCCATTCATAAGGTATTGGCAGACATTATTTATGCCGATCAAACTGTGTCTTTTTTTAGTGAATGCAAGGTTTTTATATATTATGCACAGTAATGTGGTTCCCTCTAAAGCGGATAGGTATGGGAATATCGAAGATTTGCCATTGCCAAGTCTTTCATCTCTAAACTGGGAGATTCCTGACAAGGTAACGGTGCAGAGTTTCAAATTCAAAATATCTCAGGATATTAAAAAGTCCATGACAGCTGGAAGGATCTCAAGAAGAATACGTTTATCACAGTTTGTACCCCTCCATATCTTCGTGGCTTGCTTCAAAACAGCAAATTTACAAAGAACGAAGGTATCCTGGCTAAGTAGAAACTTTTCAGAAGAGGATTTGGACAACACTATAGGGACGCATTGGAAATCTAGAGAGTGCGACCATAAGGGTGATATCTTGAGGTGCAGTGCATGCCCTCAATCCTTGGCTTTGGCTTACAGTATCCCTTGCCAAACTCTTGCTTTGGACTTTGATTATAGGATATACAAACTAAGATTGGGTATTTGGGTTCCCTTGGATTCCGATACAGATTACACACCATATAAACTTACGGTGCACGTTTTGCCGCATGAAGAAGTAAAGAAGGTGAATGTTACTTCCAATTGGAGTCTGAAAGATGTGAGGGATACCTTGGAATTGCTAGACAATACATCCCCTAGATATAAGTTCAAAGTGAATGGTGTAACAATTGGTAAAAGAGCCGAGCGCTCTTTCTCTTGTACGAGTTGTTTGTCTCCCACAATTGTGAGTTTTGAGCCTTGAGAATGAAAACTTTGCAGGAATTTATCTTAATAGACTGTCCTTAAGATATTTTTTAGTGGGAACTCATAAGCTATCTTGAAGCAAGTTGCCTTTCGAATGTATATAAATAAAATGTACATTACATTCGATTTATAAGTGAAAATTTTCATTACACCATGAGGTACAAAAATTTCATATAAATGTACAAAGCCAAAATAATAAGGCTCGTATATGCTTATGTTTGCTATTTTGATTCTTTATCGATATCTTCATATATATTTTTTCTCACATGACCTTTCTTTGATTATTGAAAAAATTTCACCTTTACAGGTAGTCTCTTTTCTTGGGGCTTAAGAGGGGATGGATCAAATTTCAGAGGAGAGAGCATTGGCATTCCTTTTTTTTTAGACTCTGCAACAGTGGTCCCATTGCCTTTGTCCTTGCCCTTGCATTTACCATTGCCATTGTCCTTACCCTTTTCCTTGCCCTTTCCCTTGCTTGTGCCCTTGGCCATTGAAGTTTTGGGAGGAAGAGGGGAGTGAGGATCATATGGTGTGATTGCCCTGTCCAGAATCAGCTCAATGCATCTCTCCCTTATCCACCAAACATATGAATCAGGATAGTCTCTACACTGTAAGAATAAATGTTATAAGTTAGTGAAAAGAAATCATGATAAGGGTTACACAAACATCAAATGAAATTAACTTACATTCACTCCTTCTATTTGTAACAACTTTGAATCCACTGTTCTGCAAATATTTGAGATAACTCTCCATCCACAAGAATGCGCATCGCTTTGCAATGGAACTTTTTGTAGAAGAAAAGTATAAGGCCTTTGAGGATCAGCAAGATCCTTGTATGTTGTATCCAAAAAGTAGAAACGAGTCTACCAGTACTGCAAAAGGAAGCTTTGTAAGTTCAAAATATTTTTTATAAATAAAATCAAAGTAAGTAATTTTCTTTCAACATACATTCGTGCTTGACCATGAACACCGCTGAGAGAATTCATAAAGATAATTTCTCTTGAAAGACAATTAATGTAGATGAGACTCCAATGCCCTCTGCAAATTCATAAAAGAGGTGAGTAGAAAGGTGAAAGTAAATGAATATAAATTTTCCTCTACAGAAAATGAAAAATACCTTTCTACATAAGGGAAAAAGATGTGGTAATTTGTCATACTATCGAAGCTACGAAAAAACGGTGAAATATTAGAACCAGATTTTGCAAATAGTTCCACAGAGAGAAGTGGATCAACAATATATATGGTTCTACGGATATCGAGAGTGAGAGAGGAGACCAATGCCCTGCAGTCAATAGCAAAAGCTATTCAATACAAATTTCATTCAAAATATACTTAAACCTATAAGACTTTACTTACGCAAAAAAAAACAAAAAATATAAGCCTTACCTTATGCAACAAAAAAGAACTGAGTTAGATAGTTGGACATCCCTTTTTTCCAACATGGGCTTATCCTCGGGAGATATACTAAGATATTCCTCCTCAGGTTCCGCAGAAACATTCACAAGAATCTGCCCATACACTTTGCCCATCCTCTCACTGTTGACGGGAGCAAGTGATGCGGCTTTCCTCTTGTAAACTTTGTCTTCAATTTCAAACACCTCCTGATTTTTTTCACTCAAGAAAGACTCATGCTGGGTGGCACCCCTTGTAGAGTAAAGGTGAGTTACATCCTCAACCTTTAGCTTTTTCTCTTTCCTGGACAATTTTGGGAGAATGTTAAGGATTTCAAGGGCTTTTTGATCGTTGGAAGGCAAGGGCCTCAGCACTTTGTCAAACCTATACCTGATTCTGCTGATGATGCTGAAATCTTTATTCATAAGGGTGATTCTATGAGCATGGGCGGCAGCAATGTAAGCATCGTTCATGAAATCAATAACAAAATCTTCTGCGGCCTCTTGCAGGGCAAGAATAGCTGAGAGTTGCCACTTCTTATTTAGACCAGAGACAGTTGCCACTTGAGACAATCTATCAGAGATCTCTTTGACGACTCTTATAAAAGCAGCCTTTGGAATGACATGCTGTGTAGCTCTCTGGGCTTTCCTGATCTCACTGAAACATCTCTGTATATAGAAGAACCTGTACTTTCTCTTTCTCTTTTGTGGCTTGGGAGGTTCAGTGGCTTCAGCAGATGTAGGCTCAGGTGCAATTGTAGGGGATGAATCTTTCACAAGGCAAGCCTTACCCTTTGCTTCCTCAACTTCAGGAGAAGAAACATTCACTGCACTCAAATTCTTTAACTCCATGGAAGATGTTAGGCCAACACCTGGTGTAGGGGGGATTTCTGTGGTAAAATGCTCTGGGGCCTGTGATGGCCCAGCTTCAGGAAACTTTGAAGAGGGCTCCTCCTCAGATTCATCAAATTGTAACTTTCTTCTACCCCCACTGTCCTTCCCATCCAGATACACTCTTCTTGCAGTTTGCTTTGTCCTTGCCATCCAGAAAAGCAAATACAACAACCAGAAGGACAATAACTAAAATAGCCAAAATCTGTAAACCCAACAGGCTAATCGGCGTGAGAAGGGACGAAATGAGAAATTCCGATACGGCGCGATATGACCAAAACGATGAGAATGGAACCGCACCCTCGCTCCGTATTGGAGAATACAAGAGGAGAAATTCCGAAATGGCACAATATGAGGAATGCGTAGATAGTGGAACCACTCCCTCGCTCCGTATTGGAGACGACAATGCTGATACGGCGCGATATGGAGGAAACGAAGACAGCGTAGAGACGCCCTCGCTCCGTATTGGCAATGACACAAGGCCGATATGACGCGAGGGGGAGGTTACAAAAGCCTCGAACGAACGTACTCGCTCCGTATCGGCACACCTTGTTTTGACCAGCGAAGTAAAGGACTCAGTAAAAAGACCACCGATACAACGCAAGAGATTAGAAATGCAGAAGACGCAAGACTTGGATCGCACCATATCGGCAAGCAAGGCGAGAGAGCTCGAGAAATGTAAAGTGTACATGTAGAAAAAATAACCCCTTATATACCCACGTCAATCATAACACGTGTCCGATGCTGATTGTGCCACGTGTCTGCACATATCGTGCATATGCTACGTGTGAACTAACGACCGGTCCACGTGTTTGCCACGTGGTTATCGGCCACATGTTGGCCAACGACTACTGCCACGTGTCGAAGACCAACGGATAGTGCCAGGTGGCATAATTCTGTGCCTACATAAGGGTGTGTCCCTAATCCGTACAGTTTTTTTCAGTTTTTTTAGGACCTCTGTCTCTTATCCTAATACGGCACGAGAGTGAGTGTTTGCCTTCTTTGCTTTCGTCTGTTCGCGTCGTTTTGGAGATTCTGCAGAGTCTTCCTTCAGCTTTCCTCCCAAGCTCATAGTGCCCAAGCTCGTGTGACCACCGTTGTGACTCTTTCGTTAAGATTCTTGCTGGAATCACCGATATGGCGCGAGGGGGCACATCCGTCTGAATCGTTTCACTCTTATCGCGCCGTATCGGCAAAAGTTATAAACATGTCTGAACCCACAGAATTCCTAGGCTCCAAGGTTTCTCCAGGAACTGGTAAAAGAAGAAGGCTTTCAAAAGGCTCAAGGGCATCAACATGTGATGAGCCTGTGCATTCTTTTTCTTCTCCATGCTCTGCCACCAGTGTGAGAATGTCAAGTACATCTCCAGGGAAGTGAACGTCGGTAATGAGAGGTCAAGGAGTATCAAAGCTTACTGATATCACTCCATCAAAGAGGCTACTTGATTTTATCCTTCAGAATGGAATGGATCTCTCATTCTATGGAGTTGTGAAAAATGTCTTTAATCCTGATTGGGACCTTGACAGTGTTCTGAAATCTTGTGAAAATTATATTTTTGAGGACTTTTTGGAGTTTGAAAATCTTGCAGGTCCTTCTGTTGAAGTTGGCACAATTGAATATGTCCATGTTCCCATTGGGTCAACAGGAAATGAAAAGTCAGTATTTACTAAGAAGTGTGGTGCCCACTCTCTGGAGAGGTTTTATTCAAGAGACATATTTTACTCCACTCATTCCAAAAACTGCAAGATGATGAGAAAATCTGCTACTTTTATTTTTTTCACCCTTGTCAAATACCTTGTGAAAGCTGAGGAGCAACAGTTGGAAGGAGCAAAGTCTGCCAACTTTTGCATGTTAGATGATCTGGTAGATGAAAAGGAAACAGAGGAGGTTGTAGATGCAGATTTTGAGGCTTCTATTTGCTGAGAATTTGGATGTTGCTCACTTTAAAGCTGAGACTATCATTGAGGAGAGCCAAGGAGATACGAACCCTCCAACTGATGAGAGTTCTCACCATATTGTTCCTTCTCTACCATCTATACCTTTCAAGGACAAGGAGTACATTTTACTGTCAGATATTCAAAAACTTTTTAATCTCAGGGAAGATTATTGTCTAGCAATTATTGCAGAGGCTTCTGATGCTGCAAATGGGATAATTGACACAGAGAATGAATCAAAGGAAGAGATTCTCAAACTTGATAAAGAAACTCTAGACGATAAGTTTATTGATGCTGGTGAGGCCCTCTCTCTTTGTTTTGAAAAGGCCAAAGAAGCTGAGAAAGAGTTGAGTATTACTGATGAGGACTTTGATCACATTCAAAGCGAACTTGGGATTTTCAATTTTGGAAGAGAGGAGTCTGAATATGTTAAAGAATTGATTAACACCAATGAGACAGCATCATCAATTAATTTATGGAATCCATTTAAATTGGAGTACGATGAAAATCAAGTGGTAAGATAATTTTGAATTTGCTTTTACACATTGGTAGGTTTACATTTCATGCTCATTCAGTATGGGTTTTATTTGCAGTTGGAGATTGCTGATACAGATAACTTCTTGGGGCGTGGCAAAGGATCGAGAGCTGCTAGTAACACATTCAAAGACATTGCACTCGGCCACTACTTGGCTAGGATTGACCCTAATTCCTTTTTAGTACTTCATAGTAGTTTCTCAGAGGATACAGCATGGCCCATACTTTGTATTAAAGCTCTTACAAGGCTTCTAGGTTTCTCAGGATTACAATATAATGCCCACAAAGTAATGTTTTTGGAAAAGACTGCAGCAATTAGGATTTTTGGCTACGGTCCAAGTTACTCTGCTTCTAGAGCAGGATACTTTTTGGTGTTTTCATCCTACACCTTGGCTGCAAACCGAACTGATGTAAAATCTATAGCTGGCTACAAGAGAAAAAAATTTCTACGTTATAGAGGAAAGATTCCTGAGGAGGAAGAGAATGTGAGAGTTTTGGAAAACTAGCTTTGTATATATTCTTTCTTATATATAAAAGTGCGATTGCTCATGTGTCATTACCGTCTTTTATCTGCATTCTTTGAAGTTGTCGTCGAAAAAACCAATTGAATAGCTCCTCCAAAGCATTGCTTTTTGTAACTCCTCCCCCATGCCTTGTGCTTCGAAAATAACTTGTGCATGCTTGATAGTGGGATTTTTCCATGCCTTGGTTACTATAAGTTGCTAAGGGGCCATGCTCCTCCACAAAGTAAGGTCCATGAATATGAAGAATATGCTACAATACAAAGTAACACTAATTTTATACCAATTGAAAAACCTATCAAAATAAGCCCATATTGAATAATTATTACTTTACCAGATAAAAAGTGATATCTTTTTCTCCCCATGCCTCTTTTATCGCCTGAACAAGCTTTGTGATTGAACTTTTGAACTCTTCCGCATATGTATATGTTGTCTTATGTTGCCTGAGGAGTTTCAGAAAAACATCAAGGTGTATCCAGACCTCCATTCTAAGAAACGCAAGCCTCAGCGTGCTTGCAACATTTGTTGTGATCTCACATAGCTCTCTCCAACACTCCCAAGCCGCATTCACCTGCCTTCCTGAATGGTTTCCTAAGAATCGTCTAGCTTTTGAGCCTCCCATAGAGACATCGGCCAAGATATCTCTTGTTTTTTCTGAAAGTATTCGATCCTTTCTCAAGTGAACTTGGCCCCCATGAAATCCCATTTTCGATAGCAATGCCTCGCATTTATCAATACACACATCTGATAAAGATAATGGCTTAATGGAATATGCATAGTCAAGATGCAACTTGAGAAGCTTATCGATTATTCTAATCTCTGCATGCAAAGTACAAATATGAACATTCTTAAGAGAGATGGAAAGAATGGGATCCCAGATGTCTTCTATGTTTTTAAATTTACTCAAATCTATAGAGTCTCTATTTGGGGCTCTTCTTACTGGTCGCAAACTACTCCAATCTTTGGATCCAATACTTTCCATGCAATAAATGCAATGATATTTTGCATTTGCACCATTACATATTCCAAGCATACATTTGATAGTTTTCAAATCAGCACTCATATGCCATTCCACATTAAATTTACCAACCCCATCAACTACCAACATTTCGCCTTCACTTTGAGACTTAATGATATTTGGAATACCTGTATGGTTGAACAACCATTTCAACGTTTGATGATTTTCAATTGGTACTTCGGCTGCACCAATCCACCAAATCTCCATCTCGGATTGGATCTTATGCAATGGAGCTTGGCTCTCACCATTGCCATGGTCCAATGCCATGTTCATGAGGCAAATGCTAATTCTTTCCATCTTCTGTCCCTTTTGAATCTGTGCTTCATCCAACTTCAAGGCAAACTTTAGAACACCATAACTTTCTTCTACTGTGATTTTATACATGTGAACCATTGCAATTTGTACCTTTTTTAGATCAACCCATATATTGTTAAACTCATTGTAATCAAAAACTGCCTGTTTTTTTTGTTTTTCATAGAACATAGACATTTCGATGTGAATGTAATCTCCAAAAACATGTGGAATCTTGCGATTCATGGCAATTCTTGCAGTCGAAATTACAAGGGCTCGGGGCAATCCAAATATAGTTACCCTATTGCGTTTAAGATTTTTAAACCATAATCCAGAGATAGCGCAATAACCTTTTCGACTTATACCCACAGTATCACATGTCTCTACGATTTCATTTGCTTTCACTGTGCCTTTTAAATCCTTCACTAACTCTTTGAGAGTTGGACCTCTCAAATCCACATTTTCGGGTGACTTAAGAAACCTCAAAATATCTTTCTTATTCATGGTTTCCTTCAAAAGTTTGATTCTTTCCTCATTCTCTCGGATATTTATGCCTAGTATGTTAGAGACATATTTCTTTGTAAGATTTAGTCTCCTTTTCTTTACTCTCTCACAGAAGCTGGTTATATTTTTTAATGGTCTCTTCCTCTCTCTAAATCCTACTGGAGTTTCTCTCAAGCGTGTTAGCTTATCCTGCAATGACTTGTTAACATTTTTCAAAATATCAATCTGACTTGTCAACTCTAAAATATTTGTTTGTGTAGTTTCTAGTGTTTTTTTCATTTCGTGCATTTGAGCTATATATGTGTAAGATGCAGAGTATAACCTCATACAGTAGCCAAGCATTCCATTGTAACCTTCTCCAGCATATCTTATATAGTCATGGACATTCAAAAAAGGAGGTGGTTTACCAATAGAAGGATCCCTGGGATAAATATTTCCATCCACCCACAAATCTATATGCTTCATTCCTTGTGTTCGCAACCTGTTGGCTTCAATCTCATCTATCAATACTCGATGATGTATACTTCTCCAAGATGTGTAAATCGGATCTAGCTAAATAGATAGCTTGTATTTACGTGTGCTTACGCCTGTGTTATTTGAAGTAGTATTGCTAGACATTCTAGCAAATGAACCGAGCAAGAATCTCACAGTGATAGGAAGCAAGTGCAACAAAAGGAATGGTAAAAGAGAATAGTGTGTAGAAAGAAAACGCGGGAGCAAACAAATGCAAAGTTCGTACGAAAATCTCGAAAATACAAAATCTCTCGAGTTCTAAGACAATAAACAGCCGAAAAGGTGACCCCTGACCTGGATTAAAAGATGAGGGCAATTAATGGCCGACCTCTTCAATGAACCAAATATTATCTCATTAATCACATCTGGACAACCAAATTTAGAGATTTTATTCTTCCTAAACCTCAACTAATTAGCAACTTAATCACTTTCTTACAAGTGCCATTTTTGAAGCGTTTTTGGCCCTAATGTAATAGTAGCCCTCTGCCATTGCTCAAACCACCAAAACAGATCCTAAAAGAAAGAATAAGAAGGTACTAAATGCATAAGAGAAAGATACTAAAAATGCTGATAAAGGCACACCTAAAATCAAGGATTTTTTGGAAATTTCCAAGTAATCCAAGGATCCTAGACAATAGTTCTTGATTGTTAACATAACCAAATTCACTAAACTCATGCTTACTAGTTCCAAATTCAAAGTGGACCCCAATAGTCACAACCCCTAATTATGGCCAATCCAATCAACCAAGCCAAGGAGAAAAAGCCTAAAACCAAGAATCATTGCCCAATCCCTTATGGAAATGCTAGAAGAAAAAGCCCAAAAAGAAAATAGCTCAATAGTTGAATACTATAATGAACTTGATAATAGCATGAGACTTTTTACTTACGTATCTATGAATGCCAACCTTGGATGTGTGGCTCCAAAATATGATAATTTCCTAGAATGGCTACCACTTAGGGAGTTCATGATATATATGTCCTCTCTATCAAGTGTGTTCAATGCCTATTTATAAATATCCTTATCTGTAAATTTTTATTGAATAAAACACAATCCTTTTTTATTCAATTTGTAAGTAACACCTTTATATGACACTCTTTTATATGTAAAACATGTATAAATATAGTGTTTTTAAAACCCCTTACTTTGAACTCACATCATACATACATATCTTCACAAGTGACCCCGCCCCGAGGGCTATTGACATGGAAAGAGAAAGAACATGTCTAGGATCCTTACTTAGATATGGCTTATGTACTCATGAAACATATATTTGCTGAATATTGAAATTCTTGATTCTTGTGGACGTTTTTTGTTGATTTTTAGAGTCGAATTGTCCAGTTAGATATGAGTTTTGAGGGATTGGGTTTTGAGCACTTTTGTATAAGTTTGGATTGATTAGATATCTTTTGATAGATCATTATGATTTGTATTTTGTTTCTAATGTTTTGATGGGTTCTCTTTGACATTTTTCTACTCTTGTATGCTTCTATTTGCCCCTATACTATTTGGTTTTTTTAGCATTTATGAGCTTTTGTATGCCTCTATAGCCTTATGTATGTGTCTATACTATTTCTCTTGGATGGGTTAGTATCTTGGGAATGACTTGATTAATTGGAAAGAACAAAATAGTCACCCTTCTTATGTAGTTTAAAAAAGCAAGTAGAATCTATGAGACTCAAGTGAAAACTTGAAGCAACAATGATAATAGTCGCTTGTGAATAGACACTATAGCAACTCTTGTGACTCTATATATCAAAGATTCCTCTTAGGGAGTGTCTCCATAATGAAGAGAGGATTTTTGGTAAGTATTCTATTTTATATTTATTGAGAGCATGAGTTAGGGTGCGTGTGAGAAAGAATATGATCATTTGGTATCAATACATTATGTATATTTGAGGGATTGTGAGATTTTGAGAGAAGAAGACTGTGAAGTCTTCATGGATGATATGATTTGAAATTCTATGAGATCATTTTCATTAAAATATAGCATTTGAATGTGTTATTTTTTTTCTTTTTAGGATAATAAATATTATAATGTCTTTTGTTGGATATAAATTTGTGGGAGAATGGTTCTATGATACTATGTGAACCTATTTTCTTTAGTTCTATTTCTTGTGTGTGATGCAATTCAAAGAATACAAAGATACTTGTTGATATTACAAGATATATTTTATTGTAGTGTTTTTCCCATCCACCATATGGCACACTACTCAATCTTGGGGTCAATGCTTTTCAGTCAATGATTTTCGCCCACAATGATTAGTCACTACATACTCTCAAAAACTTGTGAATTAGGATAGCCTCGCATAAGACTACTCATAACTTTCCAACTATAACTCAAGTTGCCAAGATCTTTGAATAGAAAATGTATCTTAATTTTCAATCAAATTCTTACAAGACATTAGAGGGAAATTTTAAAAGGTACTTCCCCAACAAAACTCTGCAAAGCATGTTGTCTTGCTTTCCCACATATAGTCCACAAGAGACAAAGCTCCTTGAGCATGTATCTTGCCCATACTTGCTCGATTTGTTACCAAACTTGAAAAACTTATTTTTTATATATAGAAATACATCATAAATATGTTATCCATCATTAGAATATCCCCGATGAGCGTTACATTTCAAAGCATCAAGACTGTCCAAAACTACTAATTGTAGTAAAATACTTTGCGACATGTATATATATTACTCACATCATCTTTCCATGATTACCTCCTCAATAAAATGATCAAAACCTAATTTTCAATATGTTTAGAAACATGTTTCTATACATAGCATTATCTAGCAGGCTCACATCTCTCTTCATCAAACAGTGTCACTCTCTAGCAAGTTCAGATCTCTCTTCCTCAAATATTGTCACTCTCTAGTAGGTTCAGATCTCTTTTCATCATTCAACATTGTTATTCTCTTCTTCTTTGATAACTTCTTGTATACTACTTGTCCCAAGTCCTTCTTCTTTATAATCATCATACTCTTATCACTTGAATAATTTGATCCATTTCCCTTCAATAGGTATTCTCAAATCTATGCGAACTTTCAAAGAGTATATGTGGCATTATCATGAACATGCCTCACAACATATGGACCAAACCCTCTCTTTGAGACTTTCTTCATAGTATCGTGTTGATTTTCTAAGCTACTATTATACACAAGTACCCAATCTCTCTCTTCTATAGCTTTTGGCCTACGCTTATGTCTCTTGTCAAACCTATCTTTGTTTGGTAATATGGCTTCTTCCACTCTCTTCATTAGGAATCATAAGAGCTAGTAGTTCATACCTCCTCATTCCCTCTTTCCATGGCCCAAGAAATTCCATGTACTAGCCACTTTTTTAGTTGGCATGTATGATCATTTTCTACCCATACATTAGCTTTCCTAGCATATATCCCATCATAGCACTATGAGGAGTGCAATCAATGCGCATAATGCAATGGAAGTAGTCATGGTCACACTCAGATTTTATCCTACATGCCTTTGCTAAGGCCTTGAAAATTAGAGAATGCCCTCTTTCACTCTTTTCATTTTCCTCTAGATTATAAGTTAATATCAATGCAAGTTTGATTCTCACTCTAGAGAATAAATCTGTAACATCATGAGCATCAAGTTCTCCTCTATCTGCAATAATCTTACCCACATATCCATAGTGACAAAGCACATTCTCTAGAAGAAACTTGCATAAAGCATTTGTAGCTTTGGTCCTCAAGGCTCTTTCTTCAACCTCATTAGTAAGGTCTTCACTAGCAAGCACAATATATCTAATTTGCCACAATCCCAAAGGCATGGTTATGAGGTCAACAATCCATTTATAATGTATTTAGAGAGGATATGTAGGTTCCAAATCATCCTTGTATCTCACAAATGAATACATTTGACAAGTGTTTCAAGACTCAAAAAATTGTGAGATAACCTTATATATAACTTTACACTAGTATTCTCTACAATCTTCATAAAAGTAGCCTATATATCTCTACGACTAGCCCAAATACTCTTTCACTAAATTGATTGCTTATTATGCATTTTCTATATAGTAAATGTTACTTTTCTTTAAGTGTTGATGATGGTCTACAATGGTCATGAAACCATTTAGAGACTAGTATTCCTAGTGCATCACTTAATGGGGTGATCAGAGCACTGTGACGGGGATATCTCGTACAGGCAGTACAAGTTATGAAGAAGGAAGGATGTGTCTACCAAGTGTAAGAGTGTATACAAGCACCAAGGAGTTACACATAAATGAAGATGGATTGAGTTCTAAAAAGAGGAAGTGCATTAGCATTGTATATATGTATCTATATGTGCATCCGGGGATTCCTGGGAATGTTTACTTGTGTGAAATGAGCATTGCATTCATTAGGGTCATCCTCTCCCTTACAAGTCAAGGTTTAAGGTCTTTTCTCTCTTAATAAATCAAGGAGAGAAGTAATTCTTTCACTAAGAAAAACGTGAGAGATAATTCTCTCACTAAGAAAGATGAGAGACGTGATCCTCTAGAAGTGAGGAGAGAAGTGATTTTCTCTTTCTAAGGTCTAAGATGGCACAAGCTTTTGTGTGGAAGTCAATCTTAAGGTTGAGGCCCAAGGCAATCTAATGAACTCTCCTTATCTATGGCTCAAGGTGGTTCCATGGACCATAAGTTAAGAATATAGTTTAAAAAGCTACTTTTCTTAAAATAGACATGGTGAATTAATTTTTAAAATATCTCGCGACAGAAAGCCAATCTCTAAAAACGGCCATGTGGGTTATCGAAAATGGTGAGATCTGCAACTTTTGTGTTAGACGTTTTTCCATTCGAGCAACGCATAGAGAGATATTCCAAAATTGGTGGTGCAGTCTAGGTCCTGAAATAGCCACATCTTGCATGAAGATCAACCATTCCAATCCTGGCACTCAAGTCTCTCACCAAGAAGAGAAGCACTTAGAGCCTATAAAAGGATAGGCTCTCCTTGGGTGTGGAAGAGATCAAGGAAGCATCACTTTGCATGCATCTAAGAGGAGAAGAGAAGGAGCAAGTACTGCGGAATCTCTATTGAAATCAAGTTTCAAGAGAACAAGAGAAGGTGCAAGTGATGCGGAAGCTCTATCCCAAGGATATATGATATCTTGGATAAGTTGCAAGGGGCTAGTATCTTTAGTTGCATTGATCTCAAGAGCGACTATCACCAGATATGGATAGCACCTAAAGATTTTCATAAGACAGCTTTTTGTACAACATTTGGACTATATGAGTTCTTAGTCATGCCATTTGGTCTAACTAATGCACCTGCCACATTCAATCGAATGATGGAGAGAATTTTCAGACCTCACTCAAAGTTCACAAGTGTCTTCTTTGATGACATTCTAATATTTTCACGGTTTGAAGAATAGCATAGAAAACATCTATCTATTGTTTTTCAAGAGCTTTGTAAGTATAGACTACAGGTCAATGCTAAGAAGAGTGAATTTTTCCTTTCGGAAATTCATTGCTTAGGCTATATTGTTTCTCACAATCTGGTTAGAATGGATCTTGAGAATATTCGAGCCATTGTTGAATGGCCTACACCTACTTGTGTACATGAAGTTAGAAATTTATTGGGCCTATGTTCATACTACAGGCTGTTCATACGAGGTTTTGCATATGTTGCATCTTCTCTACATGATCTTACTAAGAAGCAAATGCCTTTTTGCTAGGGATCAAGGCATCTACAAGCCTTTGAAAGAATTAAGTTTCTTGTGACTCAAGAATCATCTTTCATAGTTCAGGATCTTCAAAAACCTTTTTAAGTTCACTAGGATGCTTCAAGGGATTGCATGGGAGTTGTGCTTAACCAAGAGAATTGTGGAGTAGCATTTGAGAGCCAATGCCTCAAGGATCATGAGCTACATGCTCTAGTATATGCGAAAGAACTTATGGCAGTGGTGCATGCTCTTCAAGTATGAAAACACTATTTACTTGGTGCATATTTTGTTATTAAAATAGATCAACAAAGTCTAAGATACTTCATCACTCAGAAGAAGCTCTCAGAGAAACAAATGCATTGGGAAAATTTATTATCCATGTTTCACTTTCAAATCCTTCACACATCTAGAACTAAGAATGTGGTAGCACATGCTCTATCATGGCAACCTCGAGTAAATGCAATCACAATTATTTACCATAACAAGTTCATGGATTTACCCAAAATGCATGCAATTGATTTCGACTTCTCAACCATATGGGATCAACCTAACTCAGGTCAGTCGATTACACCTTACTCGATTCAAGATGGTTATCTGTATCATCATCAAGAAATTTGTGTATTATTACCATTGCAACACAAGGTAATAGATGAAGCACATGCATCTCTATATGTTGGACATACGGGTATTCTACCCACTACTCAAGCATTGGAAAGATATTTCTTTTGGCCCACTCTTAGAGCTGACATTGAAAGATATGTCCACGAGTGCAAGATATGCCAAAAAGTAAAGCATGATAGGCATAAACCACTTGGTCTACTGAAGCTGTTACCTATTTCCAATGAGCCCTGGGAAAGTATAGCCATGGACTTTATCATGGAGCTTCCTCTCACACAAGCAGGAAATGATGCAATCTAGACTATTATTGATAGATTCAGTAAGCAAGCACACGTTATACCTATGTGAAACATAATCAAAGCCGATCATATGGCTAAGCTATTCATTGCTCATATTTTCAAGCATCATGGCATGCCTAAGTCCATTATAAGTTATCAAGATCCTTGCATGACCAGCCTCTTTTGGCATGCTCTCTTCAAGTGTAACGTGTCCCCTAGTATCATCCAGGACACGTCTTAGCAGTCCATCAGAAAGGATGTCTAGAAAACTCCGCCTGACACTCCCATGGAATGTTACGGGTTTTGTGATCTAGGTCTTTCCGCGTCTGCTATGTAGCATAAGTATCCTGGCCGTTCCCACTTAGGATCGACCGAAATTAAGGTTTTCTTGATTGGTCATTAGCTAACAGTAACTAGCGTCGGACCCGAGCGAACTACTTTACGCAGAAATGCCAGGTCCGAAGCGGATTCACGCTGCACTTGGTTCAAGGAGAATGGGAAACGATAGGGATGCAAAGCTCAACCTCTCTGCCATAAGGCATAGTCCCATTCCATTCCCCTAAAACAGCGTAAATCGGGTAAGACGTAACTCTAGGTCATCGTTCTCGTTATTCGTTTTGATGATGATGATCATCCCGCTATTCTTCGAGATTTTTGAGAAAAGTTCCCGGCTAACCGAGACCACCCAACCGTAAGACGGACCCACGGCCCATCCTCCGCACTTTCCTCAGTTTGTTTTAGTTATGTAATTATCTAACACATTAATTTGACATATAACAATCAGCTTCTTTAATTAATCCTGTTAAGCACTGGTTCCTTCACGTAATCTTATCACGTGACATAGAAAAACAATATCAAGCAAGTTCTTTTTTTTACATTTCATCATTTTATCTTTGAAATACAAGGAGTTCGGCCCGTAGGCTTGTCCATAATCCGCCCGAAGGCTATCCAGTAATCCCCAGGGATCACTATTCCAAGCTTCCGCCGGTAAACTAGTATGCGGGCCTCGAGATCCAATCCCGAGTCACATTAGCCTCTTGTGCAGGACCCGGAAGGCGAGGGATTTACGGCCAGAGCCCCCCCTGGCACCCAAGCGTCCTCCTACTCCAAGTAGAGCTCAACGGAGACACCTCTCACGGCGCAGGTTCGGTCCACGTTCCCGGTGCGGTGAACAACCCCCTTGGTTAGGGTTAGGCAGGTAGTCGGGGGTAACTTAAACTGCCTCTTCCTTCAGGCCTTTAACCTGAAGTATAGGTACTCATTTAATTTGTAATTCATAATTCAAATAGAGACCTAAAATCTCTAGCAAGCAAAAACATTTCTATTAATCAACCGTGTTGTTTGGCAAACTGCTAAGGAAGTGTTTTTTCCTTTTGAGTGTATCAGCACTCGTTCCCAAGGTGTCTTGTAAATTGGCAAGATCCTTTACATTCCGGTGTAGGGCATACCTTATTAACCCAACTTGGTCAACCCTAAAGTTCCTTAGATATGCTAGTTTCCGGTTTACAACTTTCCCTATTTAGAAGGATATCCAAAAATACGTCCTTTTGCAAGATAACCTGCATAGGTATCTGCCATCCTTATTGAGGGTTTTTACCCTTTCTCCTTGTGAATCAATCACAAGACTAAATGATTTCGTACTTGCTGCGCAAGTCCTGCGATGGAATAATCTGTTTTAGATCCTTTAAGACGTATGTCGGGCCTAGGGTTTCTTGTTTTTTTAAGAACCTTATGACAAACCCTAGTTCTTTATCTTTACGAATTTATTGACCCTACAGTAAGAAAAGTAGTCAAGTGCTTAGGGTATGAATATTTCTATGTTTAGATTGGTTTAGTTATCTTTTGGAAGGTAATATTAATCGTCTTGTCACGGTTTTGCTATCCTTGTGACAATTTACTTTTCAGTGAATACAGTTCAATTTAAACTTTCTTTTTCCTTACAGATGAACTCGTGCCAAATAACAAACATTTTCCTTGCTAAGATGTGCAATTAGCAATGACAACTTCCTAGTAATTTGAGCAACAAAAGAAACCTTTCATGAATTTAATCATTTACAATGATTTGTTGCAAAAGGTATAAGACTAATGGTGCAAGATATAATTTCTATACCTTTAGGTTTTTAACTAAAATAAACTACTATAGTAAATGGATAATCTTGCTCGTAATTTATAATGCTTGATGCAATTCGAAGGAAACTAAGTTCTATACATTATCATCCATTCAAATAAACTAAACTCCTTCATTACAAATAACTCGGACAAATATATCCTATCCCTAACAATTTCTCTTTGCATGATCGACTTAAAACCGAATTAAAGCCAAGAAGAAAAACCTGGTTTTGGGGTGAGATATCCACATGGATACCGGGAGATTATCCTCCCGCAGCTACGCCTTGGACTTTCTTAGGAGGCATCGCAAATGTGGTCCGTCGAACGTGGAAGCAGCTTTACAACTCCTCCTTAGAATTCCACCGTTGCTCCCTTGCACCGTTCATCAAAAGTAGTTTTTGGAAGGCTCCCTCCTTGAATTCGGAAATTCGAAAGGGTGTTTTAGAAACTTTTACAACTAAGACCCATTGAAGCCATGGGGAAGGCTTAATGGCCTTTGTAAGCTCGCACGAACGGGAATAACAAGGTGTGAAAAAGACACAAGGTGTAGGAGAGCTTTTAAGGGAAAATAATAACCGTAAAGGTTATAAGTAAGGGTCTAAGGACCCTTAGGCAATTTAGGAGAAAAGGGGCTTATGAGGGTTTACACACGTAGGGGGGGAAATGATTCCGAGGCCAATGAGGAAGGCTAACGGAAAATTTTAAAAAAACACGGGGGTTCGGTTCCAACTATGGGAAGGGGTATATAATGCTTTAAACACGGGGGGTAATAAAAAGGGTTTTGTAAGGCACATGAAGGGGGTGAAAGGGTTTTTGAAGCCCGTAAGAAAGGGCTTAAAGGTTAAATCACAGGGGGGGTGATCCCGAAGCCAAGGGATAGGGCTTTTAGGGATTATACATGGGAAAAAAATGTAATGAGACCCTTAAGTCCTTCCTGCTCTTGAGGGGAGTGACTCCAACGTGAAGAGAAAGGGGTTTTAGCATGAGGGTGAAAGGGAACTTAAGGGGTTTTTAAAACCCAGCAGAGGGAGGGGGGGGTTCTAATACCCATGGAAAAGGGGATTTTTGACATGGGGGGGGGGGGGGGGGGGGGGGGGGGTGTTGGTTCCCAAAGCCAAGGAAGGGGCTTAAGGGGGAAAGGGGTTTAAGAGGCCCCTTAGAAGCTTCTAAGGCTTCTACGCCACGTGGGGGGGAGGGAGGAAGGAAACGATGCCGATCGACAGCGTTCTGATGGTCGGAGGCGCAGTCGTGACGGCAGAGGGCATCGACGGCCTGGTATACAGCGGCAGCAATGGCAACTTCCCTCCCTCGCGAGTTGAACAGAGAGATTCTCTCTCTCCTCGTAGATCAGCCGGCGACAACACTCTCTCCTCACAGCAACAACAGGCGATAGCACCCCCTTCAGCCTGCGCCTCCTTGGTTATAAATAGGGGAGGGGAGGGGGATCCTCCCTCCCCTGCGTGGCATCATGCATGCCTTCTTCCTCACTCCAAGCTCCACCAAGGAGCTTAATCACTCCTATTCCCCTCCCCCTCCAGCTCGTCAGTCGGCTGGGGGGATAAGGGGAATTTTAAAAAAAATTATTATCCTTATTTCCTACAAGAGGTAGTCCACGCGAAGAAAATATTTTTTTAGAACGTTACATCAAAAACCTTAGGACTCGGTTAAATTTTTCATCCTCATATCATCCTCAAACAGATGGTTAGAGTGAAAGTGCTAATTCTACTATTCTGGATCTTTTGAAATCCTATGTCTCTGATAATCAAAGAGAATGGGAAAAGTATTTGCCTTTAGTAGAGTTTGCATACAATAACACAATGCACTCTAGTACTGGTAAGGCACGCTTTGAGATCATCTATGGTAAGCCTCAATTATCACCCATTCTTCTTATGAAGGATAAGTTTTATGCACCATGTGAGTTTGTTAGAGACATTGATATAGCTTTCACTCAAGTAAAAGCTGTTATCCAAAGGACACAAGAGAAGCAGAAACGTGAAGATGATAAGCATCGTCGTAAGTTAGATCTCAAGTTGGGTAGTATGTTCTTCTTAAGTTTGAGAAGGCTCACTTGAAGAGGCAAAAATATCAAAAGGGTAAAGTGGTTAATCTTTCTAATCACTATTATGGCCCTTTCAAGATCACAGATAAGATAAACGATGTGACTTTTTGTTTGGATCTACCAAGTCATTGGAACAATCATAATGCTTTCCATATAAGTTTGCTACGTCCATATATTGGAGAACCTCCAATGGAACCAATCAAGGAAGATTTACTTGGCATAGAAGAAACATACGAATTCCTTCTGCCTGAAAACATTTTACACCATCAGGACAATAACCTAAGGTCAGGTAAGGTATTACAGAAGTATCTAGTTAAGTTTAAGAATTATCCCCTATTGGATGCTCACTTTATGACTGAGAGAGAACTACAATACTTTTTGGCTCTTCTTAAGGACTATGTATTTCCTCTACAATTGAGATCAGTTGTTTAGAAGCTAGAGGAATGTCACTAAATTGATTGGTAAGAATAGAGTTTCAAAAGCTGATTTTCTTAAAATAGACATGGTGAATCCATTTTTAAAATATCTTGTGATAGAAAGCCAATCTCTAAAAACAACCTTAAGGGTTATCGAAAATAGGGAGATCTACAACTTTCATGTTGAACGTTTTTCCATCCGTGCAATGCACGGAGAGATGTTCCAAAATTGGTACTGCAGAGTAGATCCTAGAACAGCCACATCTTGTATGAAGATCAACCTTTCCAATCTTGGCTCTCAAGTCTCTCTCCAATAAGAGAACCACTGGGAGCCTATAAAAGGGGAGGCTCTCCTTGGGTGTGGGAGAGGTCAAGGAAGCATCACTTTGCATGCATCCAAGAGGATAAGAGAAGGAGCAAGTACTGCGAAAGCTCTACTAAAATCACGTTCCAAGAGGAGAAGAGAAGGTGTAAGTGCTGCGAAAGCTCTATTGAAATCAAGCTCCAAGAGAAGATCCCTACAGATATTGTGTAGGAGAGAAGGTGCAAGTGTTGTGGAAGCTCTACTAAAATCAAGCTCTAAGAGAAGAGTCCTACACATATTGTTTAGAGGAGAAGGAGATACTCAAGAAGGATCAAAAGGTGCCAACTTCCAAGTTGTGCAAGTGTTAGCTAGTTGTATATCGTGTAAGGAACCGTGATCTTCTTCCCAAGATCTACAAGTTAAGAACTGGTTTATATGTAACATAGAAGCTTGCTCCTTATCAATAATATAACTGCACAAGAGGGGGCATGGCCCATCTTTGAGTCCCTAGTGTGTTGTCAATCTCTCTATCTCTCTCTCTTTCTCTCTACATCTTTCTTTTCTCTCATCTGTTCTCTCTCTGTGCTAGCATAATATTCACCATATATCTTTTAAGTATATAAGAAGGTCGAGCATGTATCTCACATCTTATAACATACTCTCGTGGAATTCTTGTATAATTTGTAACTGAGTAACTTTGTCGCAAATCACTCACAATGGAGAACCTTTCTTTCTCTTTGGATGCTTCCAAGGAAAGAAATTCTTTAGTGGCCATATGCTTTTCTCCTAATTTTCTTAAACTCTTCATCTAACCATCCATGGTTTCTTCTTAATGTATTTAAGCTCTATTCGATTTTCATACATTCTCTCTCATATGAATCTTCTAGAAACATCACCAATGTTGAAACCTAATATTTGTAGTGATTTTCATTAGTTGTCCATGATTTCTCTATGTATTGTGATACATACTTTCCTTAGTGTTGTACCTCGTTTTATAGCTCATGTTGTACTCATTATTTTCATGATTGTCCTTGCAATCTTTCTCTTATAGTTAATCTTCCTTAAGGTAGGTTAAGACTTCAATAGCTTCTTCAAATTTTTCATAGCTTTTATATGCATCCTTTCCCATTGAATTTTCATAGCTTTTATGTGCATCCTTTCCCATTGAATTTTTTTCCCTTTCTCAGAAACTAAAAAATGACATCTATAACATGTGCGAAGTGTGGTATTCAAATGAGATAGAACACACATAACCCTAAAAACATTTGCACCTCTCTCAAATAGAAGAACAAGTGTCTTGCATCATACCAACAGCATCAAACTTCACTAGAATTGGCCCTTTGGGATAAGGCCCACAATATGTCCCACAAATAACATTTCATCCATTTCAAAGATAGACTTTTGACCAAAAAGAGCAAGATGGACCTCTATGATTCTAGTCAAAATCTTATAAAAGTCACTAACTAGCAATAAGTTTCTTGCATCTGTGCTAATTGAACTCTTCATCTTTAGCTTATTCTACATATCCTTTAGTAGGACTATCATCCAAGAATGGCATAGCCAAATGAGTAATATAATCTTGTAATGCTTTCATTGCTAAAATACAAGTCTCCCAAGGAATAGATTTCTCTTCTAGCAAATGGCTCTACACATTCATCAACAATAGGACTTTCTCCCACATTCCTAATGGCCACCCTATTAAGTAGTTACATATCCTAAATGAGTCTCAAAGTCTCGTTTTTCTTAGCTATGGTGAACCATGTATTCAAGTAAGGAGCTAATGAAGGGTCTAAAATACCCATTTGAATCTTCATTCAATAATTCCATGAGCTTGGGAAAATAAGCTGTTGGCATTGGTATCATTTTCAACTTTCATTTTATATACGGAATAGTAAAGATGACCATAGGGTTCACAACTCTTGGATCTACATAGCCAATTTTAAATGGCTAAAACCAAAAAATTTTCCATGCCTAGATATCCTCTTCAACGCATTTCCTCTATACATGCAAGATAAACTCATTACAACCAAGCTTCAACTCTTTAAGTGAATTCATAGTAAAATTGTGTGATTGATATTCTTTGGATCCCTTAAGCTGGCTGACGAGACATCAAATAATATATTTCTTCACTAGTAGGTGGTAGTGGCATTATAACTAGTTTTACTTTCTTGTCCATATTAATACTTTTTTTCAACTTTGACTTTAATCTCTTCATTCAACCATAATTCGTCCTACTCAACAAAATCCTTTATTGCTTGATACAACATGTGGCATGTTGATCTAGCTCCTTGATCTTTTAGCACCTCTCATGTCCATTTGGCAATGTGGACCCAACAACATACCTACTATCTATGTCTATGATGCACATCCTTATCATTTGGCTTCCCCACCCCACCCTATAGCAGACTTGCAAATTTCCTTGTGAGTGTTGAAGGTCTTAGTAGGGCTCACCTACTTACAAGGCACTCTCCATCTATCATCACCTAGTTTCTACCCCACATGCACATATTGCCAAGTCAATATTTCATGTCCAGCCTATCCACTAGTCCCACACATGGTCCATTGTCTCTCTATTCACTAGCAATCACATCAAACTTATCCATAGCATCCGCTATTTCCCCTTCATCAATGTTAATTCCAACCATAAGAATGCATGAGCCACCTTTGCAATATGCTTGTTCTTCAACTCAACAACTCAATTTTATTACGAGATATGTATGTATGTAAATTGATTTGGAATACCATTTTTCTAGAAAATTTTAAACATGGATTTGAGGATTATTATTCCCCTTGATTTGACCTTAGATATTTTGTTTGCAACTCTATCGCCTTCTTAGGAAAAGCTTTAGAGCATTTAAAATGAGTGAACAACTCACTCCTATGATGCATAAAATAAGCCCACACTTTTTGAGTATGACCATTAATAAGAGTGACATTCTACTTTGGATCAATGCAAGTCTTCATAGGAAGCCATGCATTAGAATGCATTAACTCAAGAGGCTTCTCTTAAACATTCTTTGCATGTGGAAATGTATGTCTTGACTACTTCCGAAATTGACATGCTGATGAGTATACATCATGCATTCCATCAACTCTAAACTTTGGCAAGCCATCCATAATTTACTTTGAGTGCAAATTTTTGAGACGCTTCATAGTTATATGAACAATCTACTAATGCCAAATTTCAATGTCAAGCATGACACCTAAACATTGTGCAAACATACTAGCATTCTTTTTATGTAGATATCATCCAGGGTAAACAAAAATATATCAATATACATACCCTTTGCAATCAATCATGTAACCATTTCAAGGGTCCTCTGCATAGCAACCATCAATTGTAAAGCAAACTTCAAATCCCTATTGGAACATCTCATCAATAGAAACCATGTTCTTAATTATGTTTGTTACATGCAGCACATCACGAAGTTTTTTAAAAATCATCCTAAATAGTTGAATGAGCATTGTGAATATGTGTAATGGGGCGAGTTCTATCATCCCCTATCTCAACATAATTTGGGGACTCTAGCATGCATGTCATTATAAACCACTCTTCATGAAATTTCATGTGCTTAGAGACATTTGATTCACGTACCACATATCATTCTTAGATGAACCATAGTAGTCATAGTATTCATCAAATGATGCACAATAAAAAATTGTTCACTTTTGTCATCATTTTTTTGCTAGTAGAAGCATAGTTTTCTTCTTGCATGTTTTCATCTCTAATTTTAGCCTTCTTTTTGAAACATTTCTTGAAAATATAGCCTTTCTCATCACGATTCCATATACTCTTCTTGAAATATAGTCTATTAGAACCTATGGCTTGCTCTTTTTCACTCCCCCTTCATCGAGAATGTACTCTTCTATTTTTCCATGTGTCATAACCTTAACATGGTTACCTCATTGGCCTCAATGATGTCTTCTATCTCTACTAGTAGAGTAAAACACCTATCCAATTTTTTTCTTTTTTTCAAAAGGATATGACTCCAAGCCAAGATTCTTCAAGTCAAGGATAAACATAGAAACCAATTCTGTAAGATAGGGATATCATCCTTGCCAATTCACATATGACCTAAAGTGATAATACTATAACCTTCATTATTTAATTGGCTCTCTACATGCTATTTTGATTCCTTCATTTACCTTCAACTTATTGAAGGCAATTTTAGTCAATTTTTTTGAGCCAAAATAAATTTATAATTGAAACATATCCATGATGAGTTCATGTTTTGATACATATAATTGATAAGACCACACACATTTGACAACTTTGAAATGCATCTAGACATATGTGTGGCTTCTCCATTGATCATATACCTCCCTATATGTGTGGCTTCCCCTTCTAGACATATGTGTGGCTTCTCCATTGATCATATACCTCCCTATATGTGTGGCTTCCTAATTGATCATATAGCTCCTCATATGATTGTATCATCATTCTTCATCTTTGTAATTTTTGGCTTAGTTTTTCAAGTTAGCCACCAACCAACATAGTGTTTGCCACATGTGTTAACAAAAGATGCAAACTCAAAGTGGAAGCATACAAGTCAAAGAACCATAACTGATTCCAAAGGGCTTATTTTTTCTAAATTTCATTATATTGATCTAGGTATTATTATCTACAATGTAAAGGTATAATGTTTATTTAGATTGCATTATTATTGTGTAATATTATTTGGGAGCCACACTCACTCCCACTCAAATTGTAACATCTTTTTTAGGAAGACTCATAACAAATGTGAGGTTATGGGCACAAAACAACATCTATTCACTTTGGATTAGAAAAGGTCCAATTAACCTATGATGGACAAACCAAAGGCCTAAAAAGTGGTTTGAGATTGTCACTTCGATGAGTGTTTGAAATCATCAAAGAATAAGATTCCATTCCATGTCCCATTATTGAGTGTTTGTGCCAACATTGTTGGTTCTATAGCTTGGGTATTGGATGGAATCAATTGACCAAATGTGCTCCCATTCCTACCACGTGGAAGAATAGAAGGTTGTACACTCTAGACCATGATGGAATTGTGAGGAACTGATTTCGTGTTCTTACCTCTCACATACTTTGAAACTTGCAAGGTTAGATTAGGAAATTGAATTGGTGTGAGGATTAGCATAGGAAAATCAAACAAGAAAAAAACTTTAGAAAACTTAAGAAACTAATAAGCCTCTAATTTTCTTTAACATAGATTATAGTTGGAAGATTTAACAGTTTCTTCAATTGATTACTCGTGCTTCGTGTTTTTTTTTTAATTAACATTTTTTGTATAAGAAGGAATTGATGAAAGATTTCAGGGCACTAGAAACCCTAGATTCTCTCTTTCCAAAATCTAGAGTAACAACTCAAATGTAGTTAAACTCCTATCAAGTGAACTCAACTCTATACCAATTGCATCACTTAAGTACACACGTCTCCACTTGAAGAGGAAAAGAGAAATCATTTATCATAGGACACTCAAAGTCCATTAAGGTCTAGGCACACTTGATCACAAGGGGAACATTAAACACTCTCCAACACACTATGAGTGAACACTTGTGTGAGGCCTAATAACGCATTAGGTGTAGTGTCAATTATTTGCCTCCCAAATAGAGACAATGTGTATATACTCTAGTAGTACAAGAACTTTAATAAAGCATGGTTGATGGAGGGCGGCCTCTAATGCATGTACTTGGGTGATGATCATAAAATTGAGTAAGGCTAGATGCTGGAGAAAAGAAGAGCTAGAGTGAAGAAGTACTCTAGCCCTTAAGTTTTGGCTAATGTTCGCAACTTGAGAGCTACAAGTATCAGTAGTCTAACTTGCCTACAACCATTCACTCACATTTTATTTCTTTCCACATTTGAGTAGCTTGCAAGGACTTGATTCCATGTGAATTAAGTAATTCTTTGTGCATGCATGAGTTGCACTCAAAGTCATAGCATTAGAATAATTGCTCTTGATTCCTAACCTTAGACCAGGCACTCGATAGCAATGTGAGTTGTATTAAGTCATCACCTTAACCTTTGATTTCACTCAAATTTTCTCTCTCATTCCACTTGACTCTACCCTTGTCCATCTCTTGTGGACCTAGTTTCCACATCAACTATCTTGCCCATTGGTACCTTTTCAGCCATGACTACTGGCTAAGAGCACTAGTTTTCCATGTCAACCATCTTGCCCACTAGTAGCTTCTCAACCTTGACTAGCCACATTGACCATGTAACTCATAATCCAACATTACAACTCACCAACTTGATCAACACAACTTGCCTCATCACATCTTCTGACCCTCCCAACAACTAGTTGAATGTCCTCCAAGTCTAGTTTTAAGTTGATATAAGAATAGATTCCAATCAAAACATACACACTTTAGCTAGTTGATGTGTTACATCTAATTTTGAATCACTAATCAAGTCACAATTGTTGGGCATTTCATTTTACATGAAATATGACATAAATTTCGATTAATTATGAGACCACATAATCACAAGATCATCGATCTCTCAACAATCCATCACCTTTCACAACCATATCATTTCTTGCGAAGTGAAAACAATTGGTTAATGACTCAATTATTTTTGGAGTATGCCCTCTCTTCACATCAGAAGCCTCCCCTACAAAGGTTCCATAACAGCTAAACAAGGGCTAGAAAATACATGACTTTGCAAGAGAGGGATTACTAGAAAAAGGTTTTGTCGATATCCATTTATTGGTAGACATGTATAGCAAATGTGGCTTTGCTAAAAACAACATGAGAAACTTTGGAGAAGCTTTCTAAAAGGGACGTGTCTGGGGAATGCCCTAATTGCAAGTTCTACACAACATGAGTAGGTTGAGCAAGCTCTAAGTTGTCTTGATCAAATTCAAATCAAGGGCTTTTTGCTAAATCCCATTACCTTTGCCTACATTTGAAAGCCCATGGCAGTTTAGGCATTGTAAAGAAGGGTCAAAAGGTACATGATGAGATAATTAGAGAACGCTTTATGGAAAAAAAATATACATGTTAGTAATGCATTGTTGGACTAGGTGGTGTAATTACAAAAGCAGAAGAAGTGTTTAAAAAGCTTTTAGCCCCACCCCACACATAGTCTCATAGATTTCATTAAGTGTAGGATATACTCAACATGGGTGTTTTGAGCACGTGTTGAATTATTTTTAAAAAACGCAACTCAAGCATGTCTCTTCAAATGAAATAACCTATGCTTGTAGATTGAAATCTTGTAATAGTACTTCAACTGCAAGTAAAAGCCAATAAATGTGTATTCATATTGTCAAAGTGGGCTCTTCTTCTTAGCAACACATCAATCATTACATATGTCAAATATTGTTTGCTTATGGAATACAAACATGCTTCCAACTTAGAATGTGGACACATTAAATTCTTTTACCAAGGGATATTCTTAACTAGGGTATAAAGATCCTGACTTCTTTCGAGCAAATGTAGCAATAGGGTTTTCTCCAAATCCAATCACTTATGCTTGAATGTTGAGAGCATGTTGAAACACAGAAGTGCCAAACAAGTGCCATGAAAGAAATGATGAGGTTGTTGAATGGGGGCTTATGGAGAAATATGTTGGTCTTGGGATTGATAGATATGTTTTCAAGTGTGGATTGGTTAGAGAAACATAAAAAGTTTTTGATAAGCTTCCAAGTCAAGATCTAGTTGTAACTAGACGGTTTCTCTCTAGATGTGTCACATTTGCTTGTAACTTGAAAGCTTGTGGTAGCCTATGAATGGTACACAAGGATTTATACATGTAAAGATTGCTCAAAAAGACAAAGGATTGTTGGAAAAAGACATTATTGGTAATTCTTTGGTTGATATGTATTGCAAATATGGCATGATTTCAAAAGCACGATAGGTGTTTGAAAAGCATTTTGTTTGGCATGTAGTAACTGCATGGAATTTATTAGTTCTAGGGATTTCCAAACATGGGTATGGTAATGAAGCATTTAATTATTTTGTATGAATGTTTTTGGGGGCTCCATTCGATATGCATGCTATGCTCAAAATGGGTATAATAAGCAAGAATTGAAATGCTATGAATTAGCTGAAGGGTTTCTCTCTAGAGATTATCACCTTTTCTTCTATCTTCAAAGGTTATGGTATCCTAGATGGTAGACAATGGCCTAGTTAGACATGTGGAGATGATTGCTATACGATTGCTAAAAAAAGATGTTGGTAATGCCTCAGTTGATATATATTGCAAATGTGGCTGCTCAAGAAGCACTTAGTTCTTTTGAATGTATGCTTTCGGGGGACTTCACTACTCCAAATGTGATTACATTTGCTTACAACTTGGAAGTATGTGGCAAGATTGGAGTAGTGGACAAAGGGCAAGAAATACATGCTAAGATAATGAGGGAGGGGGTGTTTGCATAAAGATATGGTTATTGTTACTTCATTGATACATATCAACCAAATGCAACTTCGTTGCAAAAGCTTGGGTGAGGTTTGACAAACTTCCAATACACAAAGTAGACATATGAAATGTGCTAATTGCAAGGTATGCTAAACAATGGCACAATCACTCAGTACTAAAGAGTCTTGAAAACTACACATTCAAGTTCTTCAACTACATAGTCACTTTTGGTTGCACCATGTAAGCATGTGGCATTGTATATAGGGGCCAGGAAAAACATGTTGAAGGCATTAGAAAGTGCAAGACAAATTTATTGTTGGCAATGTGCTAGTAGATATGTATGCAAAAAACATAAGGAGTGTTTGATAAGCTTCCTATTCAAACAATAATCACATGCATTGAGAGATTTCTGCACTCCACTTGATGGTAAGTGTTTTGCAAGTAGTACACATCTTAGAATAAATCTATGCGAGCTACTCATCTTGAAGCATAAGATTGTAGAGTGAACATGGATGAAATATTCACAACTAAATTCAAACAAAATCTTACTATAGGCTTAACCACAAGGATGTTGGTAGTTAAATTCTTTTAAGATTGTACTTTTACTAGTTATGCAAACAATGATTGAGAGTTTCTCGTGTTAAAACCCTAGTTAGAAATAGTTAAAATTTTCCATTTTAGTGTCTTATTAAAAATTTGCAACAAAATTTCATGGTTAGATATTCATACGTATAGGAATTTGTGCCAACTAGGGAAAGTGGTATATTTCCTACTCAAACATAGCCAAGAAATCATTTTGAAACGTTTTTCGTATATAGAGAATGTTTTTTACATAAAGAAATTTTCCATGCATAGGAAATTTTCTACATGATTTCCTAGTTACTCCAACTAGGAAATGTCCCATTTTCCCTTGTTTTTACATTCCCTACTTATGTGCATTTTAACCAGCGAATTCTATGGGGAATTATATTTTTCTCCTATTTACAAAATGATTAAAGGTTCCTTGTGATTTAAGAGTTGTACCAACTCCCTATTATTCCCTCTTAACATGCATATATCTTCTCTATGACTCATTTAGGACATTTGCCCCAAACTAGATTGCATACTTGATTCCCTCATCATCATCTTAACCAATTGCCCAACCAATGCTGATAGGGCTTGTATGAACATTAATGACAATAGACCTTCCTCTTATATAATCAACCTTCCCTCAGGTAGGTTGTCTTTAGTAGCTTCTTCAAATTTTTCATAGCTTCTATATGCATCCTTCCCCATTGAAATTTTTGCCCCTTTCTAAACAACTAATAAACGACATTTGCAATATGTTCAAAGTGAGGTATCCAAGCGAGATAGAATACACATGTTCGTAAAAACATTTGCACCTCCGAAATAGAAGAAGTCATCTCGTCCATCCTAGCAATAGCATCAAACTCCACTAGAATTGGCCTTTTGCGAGATAAGGCCCACAATATGTCCCACAATTAGCACTTCATCCACTTCAAAGGTAGACTTTTGACAAGAAAGAGTAAGATGAATCTCTATGAGTCTAACCAGAATCTTATCACAGTTAACAATGTGATTAGCAATAAAGTTTCTACACCCTTGATCATTCAACTCTTCATCTTTATCTTCTTCTGCATATCCTTTAATAGGAATATCATCCAAGAATGGCATAGTCAAATGAGGAATATAATCTTGCAATACTTTGTACATAGCATTCATTACATGCGCCATTGAGTTTGTTGGCCCTTGTGGTAGAGTACAAATTCCACGAAACACAAGGGTGTCTTCACAGTGGTAATACCCTTACTTTCAAATAATTGGAACTGATTATAGCTAGAATACAAGTCTCCCAAGGAAAAGATTGCTCTTCTACGAAATGCCTTTGCAAATTCATCAACAATAGGATTTGCTCCCACATTCCTAATGGCTACCTTATTAACCAAATGTATATCCTGAATGAATCTCAAAATCTCCTTTCTCTTAGGTACGATGAACCCATACATATTCAAGTAGGAAAGGCTCTCAAATACCCATACATATCTTTTGGTATCCAATAATTCCATGAGATTAAGCAAATAAGCTTTTGCAACTCATATCATTTGCAAGTTCCATGGTATATACAGTATAGTAAATATGACCATAGAGGTCATAACTCTTAGATCTATACATCCAATTTTAAATGGCTGAAATGAAGAGCTCTACCATGCCTAGATATACTCTCTTCAAAGTATTTCTTCTATGCAAGTAAGAGAAACCTATACAACTAATCTTCAGCTCTTTAAAGGAATTTTTAGTAATTCTATGTGACCAATCTTCTTTGGATCCCTTAAGCTTGGTTGACAAGATAACACATTATACATTTCTTCATTATTACATGATAGTGGCATTACAATCAGTTTCACTTTCTTGTCCATAGTTTTGTCTTTTTTTTCAACTTTTACTTTAATCCTTTCATTCAAGCACAATCCTTCCTGCTTAACAAAATCCTCTCACTTGATACATGTCTAATGAGCACACCTATATCATCCTATTTTTACCCATATTTGTAGATTTAGGCATAGCTAAAATTTCTAAGTGTATCCACATGAGCCAATCCATTATACATGCAAAAGAGGCTCTCATTAGTTACCAATAATCCAAGCTTTTTCATGTCTTTTTCAACCCTACAAACATAGTAACTTTCAACATTGTTCATAGTCTCAACTTTGAGAAAACACAAAAACTCCACAAATCCATGAAAACATGTAAAAAAGGCATATGTGCCTACTATAAGAGCCAAGAACTTTTTCCATGTAGCACCATTGTAGTCTTAACCTTACGATGGCACTCTAAATTCTTTCATATTTGGTGGTAGCAAATGAACCCTCATGGTATCTCTATTCCAAGTATGGTTTACACTAACAGTATAAAGTGGGACTAACTTTTTTTCCATCTCTACTTTTGACTCCTGCATAAGCGAATTCATCATAATCAGATAAGTAGAGGCATCTTGTATTAAAAAAGGATGAGCATCTTGTATATCTCCAACGGTAACCCTGATATTTTAGCAAGCTCCATATAAATTTCGAAGAGCATTGTTTGTTGTCGCATCCTTCATATCCGTGATCAACATCTATCCATCTTCCACTCACTTTAAGGCTTCTTATCATAGCATTGATCTTTGAATCATGATCAATAAGTGCAATACATGGTGTTTCAAGCTCCCCAATCTTCCCAATTGTTTCTATTGCTGCATGAGCCCAATGATTACATGTATAGTTATTGTTAGGTGTCATTCTTAAAGCCTCTTCATCATTATAATGCATCTCTTACTTCCCTTTGTGTATTGCTATAATTTATTATTTTTTCATCATTGCATTGGCTTTAACATCATCAACAATCCATTTCTAGCATAAGTAGAATCCAGAACAACTCCTACACTAGCTCTCCATAGTAGCTACCCTTGCTACCCTACCACAACGCTCTGCCTCTACCCCCACATTAGGACGTTCATGCTTACACTCCCACACTAGAACTCATACACTAGTACTCACGCACTAGCGCTCACACATTGGCATTTTCACACTAGGACTTTCACACTATACCCCTTGCAATTCCACCATACACTCCCATACTTGCACTCCCATAGTAACCCTACTCCCATACTAATTTCAACTCCCACACATCTACTCCACACTAATTTCTTCTCTTCGAATAGCCACAAACTTTTCACACCTATTGGGCAACTTAGCTATTGCAAACACATTTGTCCCTTAAGTGTTAAGCACTTATTATTATCTCAAAGTTGAGACTACCTTTGATAAACACTACCTAATGATTGAATGATGGTTTCTCATCATCCAAACCATGTCCCTTAAAGTGTTAAGCACTTATTATTATCTCAAAGTTGAGACTACCTTTGATAAACACTACCTTATGATTGAATGATGGTTTCTCATCATCCAAACCATGTTTCTAAGGTAATCCAAGGTAATGGAGTTTAACCTTAAAAATGTGTTAATAAATCACACCATCATTGAATTGAAAATCTTTAAATACAAAAGTAAATGTTCTTCAAAGTAAATTAATCTGACAAAAGAATTGGGTTTTTAAGATCATTACAACCTTCTTAGAAGTTTGAAGTCTTCAAGAATTTTAGATTTGAGGAGCCACTATGTATGGTCAAGTTTACCATACTTATATTATGTTTTAAACCATTTGTCTATAAATTTACCCATTTTTATGTTGATATTTTGCTTATAGTATGGTAATCCTTCAAAGCACATTTGATGATCATAGGTGTACAAATGTAAATGAGTAAACTAGGCATTGAATTTTACAAACACTCCCACTCGCTAAAGTTCACCTAGCATGGCACTACAAAATTACTTTGTTTCACATCAATTGTAAACTCAAAGACAAGATCAAATACACAATGTTGATAATCTTTTACATTCCAACTAAATATACTTATTTACTAACATCAAAATATTCGAACTTAAATGCTCTACCGCTTTCCAGAGCCTTTCAATGCAATTGCTATCATATCTGTAAATCGTTCAAGCCTAAAGCATCCAAAAACAATAGGTTGTTAATCCCTCATTTTTGGAAGAATTTGTATTACACACTCACACCCATGCAAAACACATGATTTTCCAAGATGGTTGTTTAATTACTCATGGAAGGATCATCAATTTTGAAATTATTGCATATCCAATAGAATGGGAGAAAAAAATATATTCTTTAAAATTGTCTTGCAATCTGAAAATCATCAAACAAGTGAATATAATTTATCAAAGCTTCAGTACATATGAATTCTTCCAAGTCAAGCTCCATGTCTCAAGGAAATAAATACTTAAAGAAATGAGTTAGCTATCTATTGTTTATTATGTGCATGCACTATAAATTATTCAAGAGAAATTTTTCATCTACTCATGGTCTAAGATAGGGACATTTAAGATTTACTCCAATGCCATGGTATAGCTACAAAGCCCATACCCTTACACTCTCCCCTGCTTAATGGATTGCTATCCTCAGCAATCTAAGGGTGGTTTCTTGACCCATTCCAGGGTCTTAACACAGCCTTTGCTACCAAGTTGGTCAGTGTTTGTCAGTCTAGGACTTGACTCGTTAGTGTCTTATCACAACCTTTTCTATCAAGTTGGTCAATGTCTACTGCACTATGACTTGGGGGTCTTAACACAACTTATTCTGTCAAGCTGGCCAAGGTTTACCCATCTAGACTTAGTCATTTTTATTCTTTTGTATTCCAGTCCACCCTCGACTCAATTACATTTGAGGAGTGGAGGCTTCATAGTCCTAACTTGATGTGGCTTGGCACTTATGGATTTGCATGCCAAGCTTTGTAGGTGCAATCCCAAGTTGTCACATTATAGGGGTCAAGGCATGGTGGCGCAGTTGTAGCCATGTGATGCCACGCCTTAAGAGAGGTAGTCCATTGTGTTGCTCCTTGCATCGTTCCTCCTTTTCTTTGTGCTATCACCTTGGTCTCTTGGTTCATTTACCAAGATACTTTGCCCTCATCGCTAAGTCAAGAACTTGGGTTGTTTTCCTTGGCCTCCTTGCCAGATCTTTCTTGCTTGCCTTGAACTTAGACAAACTGGTTGGTTCAACTTGCCTTCTCACACAAAGGTGCAGTCTTGGTGCATGGCACTTCTTTGGCTCTTCTTAGTCTCATTTGGAGTTGAAGTTCTTGCAAGGGAATGGACTAAATCGTCACACTTAGACCAGATTTTGGTTTGCGCACGTAGATATATCTTTGAAGTTCTTGGGATGACGGCCATATATGGGATGCATGGTGTGTTACGGATCCATAGAATCAGGATAACTCCTTGCACAATTTTTGCGGCCTGATTATTGGGATCTCAATCTTAACCAATATTGAGTATGGTCCCAACGAGTGCCATAGTCCAAAGACATTCATCTTAAGAGTGAGTCCAAGACTCAACTAGCAAGGTTCCCTTCCATGGCACTAAGTTACCTTGATTGGACCATACTGCAAGCACTTTGTCATGCTCTCCCTTCTTTGAGGCTTCATCCTCTGACTCATCCTGTCCAAGCTCATAAGGTTTGCCTCTTCGTGCTCAAAGGTGTAGCCAATGACTCCATTGCTAAAAGGCACTTGGTTCCTACTTTGATCCGAGTTGGCTAGGATGGGATGTGACCTGGGGTCAAAAGCTTGGTTTGCTTCGTCCTTAACCATGAGTTTAGCTTGGAGGTTTTGGAGACGTCTTCATTCTCATCTCTCATCTTGGCTCTAGCAGCCTACCTCCATTTCTTGGCATTTGGTTTCGCCTTCTTCTTCGTCTCATTCTCATTCTCCTCATTCTCTATCTTTCCTTCTTCCTTTTGGCCTACTCCGCCTAGGTCTACCTTTTGCTCCTCTTCTTCCTTTGTCTTTCTAGCTCTCCGTACTTGTTTTTCTAACTTGCTTCCTCCACCTCTTTCTACTTGCTCAATCTTTTTCCTGACTTTCTTCTTCTTGTTTTCTTCTACTTGTTTCCGCACATCTTGCTCTAGTCTCTCTCTCTTCTAGCTTCTCTCTAAGCTAGCTCTACTTGTTCTTCTATCTCTTTTCTTGTTTCATATTTTCCTTGATCTTCTCTTTGGTTTCATCTAATAAGTCTTTTTCTTCTTCTTTCCTATCAAATTTTTCTATCTCATCCCATATTTGCATGATTCTCTCCTTCAACTCTTTTCCTATCCTATCACCATTGAACTTTGTGGATTTGATTGGTTGTTGGGGTTGGGGTTGTTGTCGGGGTCAAGGTGTTCCAAAATCTAAGCTAAGCTCCTCCTCACCCTTCGCTTCGTCTTTGGGTTGTTGGGATAGAGATATTCCAAGATTTGGGCTAAGTTCATCCTCTCCCTTTTCTTCTTTCTTTTCTTCTAACTCTTCACTCCTTTCTTTTCCTTCACCTACATCATCATCTAAGGTAGAAGTGTTGGTTCCATGTAGCGGATACCCTGCCCCAAGTGCTTTTGCTCTTCCATTCTCATCTTCTAATTCTATCTCCTCATCTACTTCTTCATCTTCCTCTTCATCAAAGGCATCCCATGCCTCCCTACAGCTCCATGTCCACGTCTCGAGCCATCTTCACTTGCCACAGCCTAGCTCTCTCTCACACCATGATCAACTGGTAGTCAACCTCCTCCAAGTCTTTATCCAGCTCTTCAGCCTTCTCGAGATTATGTAGCACATCTGTTCCTTTGTGGGTCTTCCTTAGCGCTTTGATTGTCTTCTTTGTCTGCTCGATCAATTTGAGCCGCAACTCTTTCTTCTTGCATGTGATTTTGAGCCAGTGACATAGTTCGTCTTCCTCTTCAAAGAAAGCTCCCTCCCACAACTTCAGCTCTCTCCAAGGCATTTTTTAAATGGTATGCTACGTGTCCCTATCACGCCATGGCTCCCCCTCAATTTTGTTGGCACATCAAGTTCTCTTTTAGTTTTTAGGAAGTAACACACCGGAGGGGGGTGGGGCATCGCGACGTGGGGCATCACACCGTGTCCTGTCACATCACGTCATATCAGGGTCGTCATGTCACGTTACGTTACGTGTTATGGTAGGATCTCTGCATCCGTAATATTGAGATATTAGCAATCATACCTAATGTAACCTCTTTGTATGAGGTAGTTTGGGATAAAGATATGCAGGCTGCAGGAATCCCATATGCACAGAAAGGGAAAAATGTACCCATCCAACAACTATAAAGCATTGTACTTGACTACCACTTTTCATATGGAATGAATAAATGATGATCCTTTTCTTTATTACTTAGTGTCAGTCTTGTACTTGTCAATCTAATACACAAGATTGTGTTTATGAGTCCAAGCTTCTTTCTTGGAACCTAATTCACTTGTGTAACAGTCAAGTCCAGTGTCTCTGTCATCATGAGTTCATTCTTCTTCTTCCATCCACCATAGCTCATTGCCATGTCCTAGATCCCGCTCATTTCAACATGGTATCAGAGCCCAATCGGGCATGACATTGCTTCTCCAGCCTCTCTTGGATCCTCTCAACCTCTACCCAACTCACATCCAGCTCAGTGTGAGTGTATGACTCCAATTTCTCACTTGAACCCCATAGCCACTATTTGGCAGCCATAGCCAAACAGAGCATACAGCACTTGGAGCTTCTATATCTTACTCTACAGGCCAAATCAGCTCACGATTCCTTCTGTGGACATCCTTCTCTACTCAAGGCGCTCCTCCCTGGCATCTCAAAGTGCAAAATTGGCCACTATATGATTCAGCATTGACAAAATTCACTGCGTTGTTCAGAATTGCGCCTGCTCCTGTTCGTACTACTGGCATGCTGCGTGCAAGTCACGATCTTGCCTAGGATCATAGGGCTTTGGAAGCCCATTAACCAAGCTTCATTACCATATAAAAATTTCTGGAAATGGTTGAGGATACAATGCACACAGACTAAAAAACTAGGGCTTTCAAGAAACCCTAGAGTTGACAGCCATAGCCAACTTCTCAAAAGCTTCAATTTTCTTCATTTTCTCACTCCTCTTGGTACACTGAAGCTATTGCCACTCTGATCTAAGCTCCCAACTCAGTTTCTAGCAAGGATTCAAGTAAAACTTATCCATCAATAGGGGGGACTCAAGTTGAAGGACAAGACAAGCATCAAGAGTCAAGTCAAACTTAAGCAACAAACATCAAATTTCAAACTAGTATCTTTTGATACTACATTGCCATTGCTTGTGTCTTTTGACACATAATAAGATCAACTCATTGTTAATTGTGGGTACTAATTTCAAGTCATGTCAATGACAAGCAAGAAGATTTCCATGTGGATACACTTCATGAAGAGTAGCATGACTCATGCTGCTTATCAACACTATATGGAAGACTTGTTTGTCTTACTTGCAGAGAATGATGGAGTTGTGAGCATTCAAGTGCTATCATTATTTGAAGAAATGCCTCCTACCTTGAAGATAGTACAAGATTTTAAAGTCATTTCCGTTGTCTCAAAGACAATGATACCTTTGCTTGAGGGGGACATGGACATAAAGACTAATGCAACTGTTGCAAGCAAAGTCAATGAAAAAGCAAATCAAGAGGACCAAAAGAACAAGAATAATAAGAAGCACAAAAATCATGAAAAAAAATGGTGAAAACTACAAGGGCCGACCGGTCGTTGATCCAATTTTTTACTAACTTCATTAGCCTTGTAATATCTAGCCCAAATGTCTTTATCATAAGCTTGTAAAACTCCTCATGTAGCCTTCTACTACAACCTCTGTAAGGCCCCTGCTACAGCCTCTAGATGTCCATCATGTTTGTGATACCCACATTTAGCTTTTTCTGCGACAGCCTTTGGTGTTGTGCCATGTTTATGGTGTGCCCACACTTTGAAGGTGTTACTTTCACTAAAGCCTCTACACACTTTACCTTCTGGTTGTGATTGAGGAGAGGTGTTGAGATATTAGCAATCACACCTGTAGCCTCTTTGTATGAGGCAGTTTGGGATGAACACATGCAGGCTGCAAGAATCCCATATGCACAAAAAGGGAAAATTGTATCCATCCAACAACTATAAAGCATTGTACTTGACTACCACTTTTCATATGGAATGAATACATGATGATGCTTTTCTTTATCAGTTAGTGTCAGTCTTGTACTTGTCAATCTAATACACAAGATTGTGTTTATGAGTCCAAGCTTCAATCTTGAAACCTAATTCACTTGTGTAACAATAAAGTCCAGTGTCTCTGTCATCATGAATTTATTCTTCTTCTTCCATCCACCATAGCTCACTGCCATGTCCTAGATCCCGCTCGTTTCAACACGTGAGCCTACTCCCCTCTCGAGCTAGTATGCTCCGCACTAGAATGGCTCTGATACCAAGTGTTACAGACCTTCATGGAACTTCAAGTCACAACCTGTCATGAGGCACAAAATGGCATAGCAGAAAGGCACACAAGATATATCAATAAGAAATTCTTTGTATTCATGATACCAAAAGATACAACATGGAGGCACATCTCAGGACTACACCCTCGTGACGCCATACATGTGTGGGTTCCCCACTGCGTATAGGGAATCACACGTAGAGTGGAAACCAAGAAGAGCTCAAAGTCACTACTACTGTCTACATAGGCGTTTCTGGCTCCAAGACCATGGGGTAGCTACAAAGCCCATACCCTTACGAGAGAGAGAGAGAGTTGCAAGTAAAAGGCACAACTGAAACAAAGATTAATATGATGCATGACACAAAAGTATGAGAGATAAGGCCTCAATTTATAAACTAGAGTGTGTACCCAAACCTTTGACCCTTCGTATATGCTTGGTGGTATAGATGTTGGAAATGCACCAACTATGGAGAGAGAAATGAGAGAATGAGAGTATACAATGGAGTAGACAAGGTGAGCTCAAAAACCATAGATTCTACTTAACTAAACTCAAGTGACAGAATGGAAGTACAACCTTAGGTCTAAGGTAGACCTCACCCCTAACTTAACTAAAGTCAAGTAACTCTAGCACTAAGTCTAAATGTGATGACACAACTTATTAACTTAGTTGTGTTCACACTACAATCTAACTCACTAGAATATTGGGCACTACCCATAGAATTGGTAAATTCTAACATCTCTGTGCAGTGCAAATGTGATGGAAATACAAGAAGATCAATCACCAAAGGATAGTAAGTTAAGTTCGAGGACTTTTACGAAAGCCTCAAACTTCTCACTGGGTAGTGCTTTGGTGAAAATGTCAACAACATTTTTTCATGTAGAAGCATACATCAAACTAAACTCTCCTACATAACATCTTTCTCCAGCATAATGGTAATGTATCTCAATGTATTTTGTGCGAGCATAAAACACAAGATTCCATGCCACTACAATAGCACTCTGACTGTCAGAAGGAATGGGCATAGGACCCACCAATGAAATCTGTGAATCGACCAACAATCTACAGAGCTATACATATTTCATTGTTGTTGTAAATGCTACCATGTACTCAACCTCGCACAACAAGCCATTGTAGATTGATTCTTACTCACTAGAACATTGGGCCCTACCCATAGAATTGGCAAATTCTAACATCTTTGTGCGGTGCGAATGTGATGGAAATACAAGAAGATCAATCACCAAAGCATAGTAAGTTAAGTTCGAGGACTTTCACAAAAGCCTCAAACTTCTCACCACGTAGTGCTTTGGTGAAAATATCAGCAACATTTTCCCGTGTAGCAGCATACATCAAACTAAACTCTTCTACATAGCATCTCTCTCTAGCATTATGGTAATGCATCTCAATGTATTTTATGCAAGCATAAAACACAAGATTCCATGCCACTACAATAGCACTCTCACCGTCAGAAAGAATGGGCATAGGACCCACCAATGAAATCTGTAAATCAACCAACAATCTATAGAGCCATACACATTTCATTGTTGCTATGAATGCTACCATGTACTCAACCTCGCACAACAAGCCATTGTAGATTGATTCTTACTTAGCCATGAAATGCATGAACATCCCAAAAAGAAACAATGTCCACTAGTCGACTGCATAGTATCTAAACCACCAACCCTATCTGAATCGCTCTAAGCCTATAGGTGCAAGTCCCCCCCTCCCCCCCCCCCTCCCCCAAGAAATAATAAAGCATATGATTGAGTACCTTGCAAATATTTAAAGATCCACTTAACAACTTGCAAATGTATTGTCTATGGATTGTGCATAAACTTACCTGGGATACTACAAATTGTAAATCAAAACCTGTGTTGCACAGGCAAATAAGACTTGTAAATTGCAACATATCATCTACATACATAATGATAACGAGCAAGTCCCCCTCTTCATTCTTAATGTAGAGAGTGGATGCAATTGGACTATTTGTGAAGCCAATGCTTGCCAAATAAGCATCAATCTTAGCATACCATGCACAAGGAGCTTGTTTTAATCTATAAAGAGCTTTATGGAATTCGCAATGCATGTGCTCTTTGCCTTTTACCACAAACCCTCGAGGTTCTGACAGAAACATCCTCATGTAGATCACCATTCAAGAATGTTGTCTTGATGTACTCTCCAACCATTATTTGCAGCCATAAAAATGACACATCTAACTATACCCATACGAGATGTAGGAGCGAATCTCTTCTCATAATATATGCACTTCTTCTATGCATAGCCAACATACTCATGGAGGTCACCATTCAAGAATGTTGTCTTGATATCCAACTGATGTACTCTCCAAACATAATTTGCAGCAATAAAAATGACACACCTTGCTGTATCCATATGGGATGTACGAGCAAATGTCTCCTCATAATATATGCGCTTCTTCTATGCATAGCCTTTGGCTACCAAACATATCTTGTACTTGTCTATAGTACCATTAGCCTTGCACTTCAACTTACTAACCCATTTAGTACCAATGGCTTTCTTACCAAGTGGCAACTCAACAAGATCCCAAGTATTGTTGGTGGCAATAGAATCCAATTCTTCTTGCATGTACATTCTAATGGGCTTCTTCCAAGGAAGTGGGCTCATCCCCCCTACATGATATAATGCGTGTCTAGCAGCCCTCCTACTGCATTGAGGTAAGGGAGCATCCATTTTACTCTCTTGGAGAGTTTGTAACAGCCATTTGGGACTGTTTTCGCTGCATTTACAGCAGCCCTTTCTTGTTCTACTGCAAGTTTCACTATTGGAGGCATACCATCATCAAGTACCCACTATTCGGGAGAATGTGGTGCAACAATTGCTTGTTGTAATATGTCTATCCGGCCATTTACAGCAAGCTCAAACCCAAAAGAGAGTGGTATAAGAGGCCTTTAAATACATCACTGAAGTCAAAGGTGGTTGCCATTTCAAATCGGTCATGCAAAAAGGCTGCATTTTCAGCAAACATCACCTCTCTACTAACAAACACTTTCTTTGTGCATGGATCATACAACCAATAGCCTTTGCTTTCTAAACTGTGGCCAATAAGAATGCATTTTATGGCCTTGCCATCAAAATTGCCACAAAGCTTCTTCGGTGAATGTACATAAGCTATGCATCCAAACACAAAAAAGTAATCAACCTTCGATTTCTTTACATCCCAAGCCTCAAAAGGTGTGACAGTCTTTAGTGCCTTTGTAGATGCACGATTTAAGACGTGAGTAGTGCAATGGAGACCCTCTAACCAAAACTTGCGTGGTGGCCCTTTGCTCTTAAGCATATATCTGGTCATTTCCATAAGAATTTGATTTTCTCTTTCAGCAATCTTTTCTATAGAGGGGTCATCTTCACAATGGACTAATGTGTGATACCTGTTTCAAGCATAAATGTCTCAAAAGCATGAGACATATATTTTCCCTCTCTATCAGTGCAAAGTGTCTGCACTTTTAAACCAATTTCTGCCTCAACCTTAGCAACCACATGTTTACAATGCATAAATTCATTAGATTTTGCTTTCAGCCCATACACCCAAGTGCACCGTGTGTTGAGAAACCACTTCTTCAGTTTATACGCTTCATTTAGGGTTTTGCCTTAACAACCCCAAAAAGGGCTGGTGTCCACATTTTGGCCACTTTTTCAATGGGTACCCACACATTGGTATGCCACCCTAGACAACTTACGCCTATAAATAGACAATCACTTCATTCATTCTTCACCACCCCACCACTCTTCAATCATTCTTCACCCCTATCCCTCCGTCATCAAACTCACATCCCTTTGCTCACCAGCCCCTTCCACTGCACTCACATCCCTTCATGAGGATATTGCAATTCGTGGCTCATGGCTTTCTTCACCCTTTCTCTTCTGCTTCAGACACCCTGTTCCATCATGAAGCCTTGCATTTGGAGCATCTTCCCATGGCATTACCATCCTCTGCTTGGCATCAACACCCTTTTCCATCAAGCTCCACCTTCATCTGCGTTTTTCAGTATGGAGATCTTCTCCTTGCCTAGCCATATCATCTCTAGCTTGGTGTCACCATCCTAGCCTTTGGCGACAATCTACATCACCAAGAGTCAAAAATTCCATCACTCATCTATCATATGGGCTACTGGGACCTGCAGTTTTGTAGCCTAGCTTCTCCTCCATCATCTGGTGTTAACCGTCAGACAAACAAGGTGGAAACGGAAGACGTAGGCGCACCATGAAAAATATAGAAACACAAGAATTGTAGAAAAGTCCTAAATAAAGGAAAAATGCGCACAAGAAAAAGCACAAGTCAATACTTTTATAAAAGAGCGCAAGCGCATCATGATTTAATTTAAAGAGCGTTGGGCTCTCATCCGTGCAATTTGTAAAGGTAGATGGGCGGTAGGAAGGAAGCTAGAAAGATAGAAGGATAAAAGTATCTTATTCTTGCGTGTGGCCAAAAGTGGGTCTCTTCTTCTTCTTCTTCTTCTTCTTCTTGCTTGCTTGAGCTTGTGCTTGGGAGAGGGAGTGTGAGTGTGAGGGAGTGAGTATGTGAGGGTGAGGGACTGGGGAGGAGAAGCTCTCCATCTTCCCCTCTCTTCTCTTCTCCTCTTGCTCCCGGCGATGGAGCTTAGAGCGTGGAGCTAGAGGATGGAACTTGCTCGAAGCTTGCACTTGGATCGTGGAGCTACCGGAGTGCGCGGGAGAGGAGGTAACTCAATTGGCATGGAGATAAGCTCACTACACCCGTAGATATGGATGGCGCATCGGCTATGTGAGAGGTAGCCATTAGTGCTCGGCTTGGAATGCTTGAAGCAATAAGCGGTCCGTGGGTCTTGGCGGTTGAGCGAAAGCTCCCACATTTTGGTTCCGTTACTTGGAAAAGCATGATGAGATAGTGTAGGTATTTCCCTTATGATTTTTTCTTACATTTAGGAAGGATAGGAGCAAAACATTGGAGCAAACAGTAGGGCTTTTTGTTGCTGTATAACAGGCTGAAACAGGAAAAAGAATGGTAAAAAATGAAGTTTTGGGTTAAATGTTGGTAAAGGGAGCAAGACTAAGGTGAGTGCAGGCCTGGGTAAGGTGATAAGGGGCCAGGAGTGGCAAGAAAGGCCACATTTTGCATTGCAGGGTTTCAGGAGAGCAGGAGAGAGGGAGAGAGCTTCATCCCGTAGATTTGCTTCAATCTGGTCATCTAGGAGTTATTTGCCTAGCCCAAGTAATTCCATACCTTCCGCTGCATGAGTAGGTTGGATCTGGAACTGCTCGACCAATAGAAAGGTCTCCATCGCTCGGCGCGACGAATTTTTTGAAGTCCGGAGAAAAAACGCATCACGCTCAGCCTGTCCAAGTGACGGTGGTTTTTGACCAAGTCCCAGAATCGACCCTTGGACCGCTCGGCCATTCGGCCCTCAGACAACTCGGCCATTCGGCCCTTTAGTATTCGTCCCTCGGCCAACTACACTCGGACACCTTTCACTCGGCCCGTCCGAGTGAAGCATTCAAACCAACTTTAAAATTCGGCCCTCTGCCTTGCCGACTCAGCTCAACCCCACTCGGACAAGTTGATATTCGGCCCGGCTGAATTCACCACTTGGCCCTCGGCCCACTTGACTCGGTCCACCTCACTCGGCTCTTGGTCCACTCGGCCACTTGGCCCTCGGACAAGCGCACTCGGAATGGCCGAATTTGACATTCAACCACTTACATTCGGCCTTCTCTCATTCGGCCCTCGGCCCTCAGACAGGCCGAATCAAGAATTCCGCCCTTGTAATTCGGACCTGTTGGGCCGAATTTGGATTTTTTCAAATCTTAACCTGTAGACCCTGAAACTAATCGAGAGACCATACAGAGCCGAAACCACATCATAGATCTATCACTGGGTTGAAATCTAGAGTAAGTAGTTTAAAATTTGGCCTACGAACGGTCCTTCAAACCGCACATGGTGCTTACCGTAACGGCCTTGCGGGCCGGGGAGGATTGCCCCCCCCCCCCGGACCCCCACAGAGGGGGCTGTGCCCCCTCCGCACATCCCCCAAGTAGGTTGGAGAGAAAATGGCCGCCGTGACAGGTCCTCCAAATTAGACCCTAGTATAGTAATAGCTCTACACAAGCATGAAGAGCAACCAAAAGCCCATATCCAAACAAATACAAACAGAGACCCTAGAACCTCAATGGGCCAATCTAGCCAACAAAGGTAAAAATGCCACACTGCAAAAACACATACATGTTGCATTCAGACTGTATCTAGTCAAAGTGGAAAGCAACAACATCAAGCTACAATGGCGAGGATGACTAGATATGACAGTCCTAACGATAGATGCACCTTGAATAGCACTGCACAGACGATCCAAGACATCAGTGGAGAATCCACATCTGGTCGTGCAGTTGGGGACTCAAGGGCATTTGTCAGAAGGCTTAAATTTATAAGCCAAGACCCAAAAGATGAAGACATAGTACCACCTGCTTATCTTAGGGTCAAACTCACCGCAAAAAGAGAGCATCGCTCTGATTGATGAAGGAGCAGATTTTAATATCTTGACCTATGAAGCATGGACCCTACTAGGCCAACCAGAGCTCACACCGACTAATGCGACTCTTAGTCCTTACGAGGGATACCCACAAGCACTTATAGGGAAGTGCAAAATCCTCACGACAATCGAAGCTGAAAGCTTGTCTATCCTAATCCATGTTCCTCCAAATAGTGCTAGTTATGGAAAGGAAACCCTGCTCGGACGACCTTTCAAAAGGGCGACCAAGTGAGAGGCCGATTATGTAGCACAGAGGATACACTTGACACTATCGGGTGTGAGGATGATTGCGTGAGGATAATCGCAATCTTTAGGAAGAGTGACCTCATCGAGCCTCAAGGGAAAGGCAAGGAAGGTGCTGACATAACAAACAAGCCTAGTAATGAAAGCAAGGACCTGTTGAAAGAGTTGATACAAGCACAGGTTGAACAACGAGAACCACTGAGTGAGGCCACGCTTGAAACAAGAAGGTCAGGAGACAATGCCAAGGACGGGCTTTGAACTTACAAATATCGTAGAAGACCCCAAAAGAAGCCCAAGCCTTATAGACGAAGGCATCGATGGAGGATTAGCACAACACCGCGATGGATATCCAAAGCATCGCTACGTGCTCAAGGGTATTACGCAGGTAACCGATGAATTTGGATGCCAAAACCCCCTGCTAAACCTCCTCTGTCGACTGAAGGCCAGATCGTATCAAGAGCAAAGAAGTATAGGAGAAGATCTAAACGAAAAACCAAGTCTCGAGTCAAAGACATGGAAGTGATCGAGCCCCTCACAGTCGGAATCAAGAAACCAACCGGGACTATTCGAAGGGTAGAACCTCAGCCTAGCATGTGCAACGAGCAGATATTAGATATAATCATTGAGGGTAAAAAAAGGCCACTAGTGTCGGAGGAGCCTTTGATTTCCCACGAGGATAACAGGCATCATAGGCGCAACATTGCTCATGGCAAGGTTAAATGCTCAACAAAGCAAATGGCAAAATCATCTAACAGCCACGAGCAAATCTTCCAACCAGTGTCAAAGCCACTTAGAAGTCCCAAGTCTCCTATACCCTCTTTCCCTAAACGGACACAGGAAACACAACAGCAGTCGTCAAGTGCAATTGCTCAATCCCAATCTCTATCTCCAGCTAAGCTTCCAAATGTCCGAGAGGTGGAATATGACACCACCCATAGCTCTCGACCCAAGGATATACCTGTGCAACCCACCGTCGCTAGATCAACTCAGGCTCGATCTGCACAAGTGAATGCTCAAAGGGCAACAAAAGACATAACCACTTCCGATCTGCCTAAGGACCTGACATTGCAGTCTACTAACGGTAGCCGGTTCACTGAACTAGTTGCTACTACTTCCAATCAGGGATCACAGCACTCATAGCCTTTGGCCGTGACGACACCCCTTGCTGAATACGTCCTTGGTAATTCACCCATGGAAAAGGCGTCGCAACCAACATCCTTGACACCTCTAGCACTTCCAAAGCACCTAAAGTCTAGACTTGAGGAGAAATCTCTCAAAGAGGTGGCCAAGGAGAGGACACATCTGACCAATCAACCTAGCAAGACTGTTCAGCAAGTTGCAGCTAAGATCCATGAGAGCACACCAAAGAAAGAGAGTGCTAAGGCCCAACCAAGCACATCAACGATTGACCTAGTTCAAGGTCCTGAGTCCTTAAGGAAAACACCGCAATTGTCCAAGAAAAAGAGGACAAAACAACAGAAACAACGGCAGTTGCAAGTGGTGATAGACACTAAGACAATTGAAACCAAGAGCACGGAAGAACTTGGGAATAAAACATCAAGCCCATTCACCAATGAACCCATTGCCATCTCTCTTAACAGCGGTGAAACCTCAGATACATCCGTGTGTTCTGATAAGTCAAAGCAACCATCACCATCAGCGGTTGCTTGCAACACTCAATCCACCGACAACAAAACTCACATTAACCAATCAAGAGTGGATACAACACTGTCACAACAAGGTGACAAATCTATACCAGTCACATCCAAGGAGAACCATGACACAATAGCAACAAAACCTCAGGAAAAACACACAAACCCCGAGAGCATAAGCAATCCTAGCGTTGACCAATCCTGCTCATCTAGGCCTAAGCCCCCAGCTATGCTAAAACCTAGGAAAACTCCTAGAACCTTCCATGAGTTAGCAACCGAGCAAGCCCTCATCGAACATAGAAGAGTCGCAGAATGCTTAACTGAGTTGGATGCTAAGCTCAATGTGTTCTCACGTGTCTACGTCCTTGCAGATATGGCCGCATTCCCTAGGGAGCAGCTTGAAGAATATTTGTCATTTTCCCTATCTTGGGAAGAGCAAAAACATCTTGACGAGCACTATGATAGGCTCCTGCATGAACGCATGTTACTTACCTCTGACGACGAAGCCGACGAACTATGCTTAACTGTGATATTCAATGACGTGCTCTGCCAACCAAATCTCTTAGAGATAAAGCAACTAAAGCAACAATCAGAGGATCGAAGTCAATTCGAAAAACATTGGTTTGAAAACCGTGTTACAATGGCCGCGAACTAGGAGCCCGGATTATGACAGTCTTAGAGGAGCGATTGGCTAAATGACCTTCTCAAAGAGACCCAACCTATGTGGCGCCGGCTTCCTTTCGAGTACTGACTGCCATTTGGGGTAGGGACTTAGCTGGAACTAGTCAAGAGAACTCTCTGGCTGATAAGATTCTCACTGAGGAGGAGTTACATGTTGCCAGTAGACTCGGACAAGGTGCCATGCTACTCGATGTTGCAAAATATCTATCGTTATTAAGTAAGCTGCCACGAGTACTGGATGCGTGTGCCACACTCTAATACAATCTGGAGTTCTACAATTGATTTTTATCCTCGTAAAGTGACATGGATTCGTAAATATGTGCATAAATAAACAATGAATTTTGTGACCCTGTATAGATAATATCAACACACACAAGTAATGATAGTCAAGCGCAGGGAGAAGAGTTGGGTTTAACAGGCTGAGCTCCTCAGACCCTCCTCTCGCCACACATTTTGAATTTGGGTGACCATTCCCACCTCCAGCAGGAGGGCATGCAACCCTCATTACCGCTATAGAAAGCCCTGACCAACATCTCTGATGGTGTAGATGGGGCACCGTCCCTTTCTATACACCTTTTCCCTTTCCACTCTATCCTTCGCGAGATAAGCCTTGCGCCACTCCATGACAACCAGTCCATGCAACTTAGCATAAGCCAAGATCTACTAATGGCCGAAGACAAAACGAACATTAACAGGGAGCCATCCCACTACAACAAACGTTGCATGCCTCACCTCACCTCTCCTCATCATATGCGCTTAATAATCCACTGTGTAATCCCTCCCATGCGAATAGTTTTATCCTGCCTCAGGGCCTAATCCTTGGTTCGCATTTTGCAGGTCCCCCTACGGTAGTAGTCATGGACCACATAGTGCAGCTAGCCAACAAGGAAGCTCTCCGCCGTCAGAGGGAGAATAAGACACTAGCGCCCCTACCAGAACGCTACGTGCCTACTCTAAAGAGGTAAGCGCCAAAAATAGGCCCCAAACGACACCGCCAAGGTCGCAGGCCGAAAACTCCCTAAGCCAAGAGGACGAGGGCTCAAGGGAGCACACGAAGTGTGGCAACACCGGCCGTACAAGTCCCCCACCAGACGCTTGGGTACCAGGCGCTCGAAAGAGAGGGCAGCGCAAGACAAGCAAGAATTTGACGCATTGTTTAAAAGCATTTTGGAAATAGTTGCGGCCAGGGACTACACCATCCAAGTCCCGGTCGACATCTTCCCTGCCCAGCCTCACAAGAGCCCCTCACCGGCACAGCCTCAGTCACCTGACCACCCGGACTCGCTCCACCTTGTACAAATAGAGTAGCCCCCATGATGTATAAGCTGTTTAACAAAGGCCATCCTGCCAAAACTTTTTATCTTTAAATGGTTATAAGGGAAGGCTCCCTACATGTACACACTTTCCTTGCCTACTACTAATATATGTCACGCCTTTAACAAGCATCGGAATATGCATCGCACTCCACATCATAGGATTTTGACAAAGTAATATCTTATCGTGATTGCATCTGTATGTTATACTTGATGCATGCAACTTGCATATACTCATGAATTGACGAGTGGATGCATGATGTCGCAGGTCTTCGTGCGAAAGCGTTCAACGTCCAAATCACCGCAAGACCACCAACCTCACAAGAGCTGTGACGAAGCCACACCGTCGCAAGTAAAAATCACCCTTGCCGATCGCCCACATCGCATAGACCAAAGCATGATCAATGGCCACTTTCTCTTTCTAGGTCAAACTCTACACCTGGCACTCACGGCAGCTATTACCTCAATTGTACCAACATCGCACGTTACAAAAAGATTTGCAAAATCTCCAGTGTATCTCCCCATCTCAACAACTATTCCTCTAGCAACGAGGCTGGGACACAATCATCGCTGTAATATCCAATCTCGCAGCCTTTGAATGTCGACATTTCCCAACCCAATTGAAAGGCTGATAGCCTCAATGTATTGCAATGGTTATACTCATATTATTCTTTTTTATTTTTAAAAAAAGTGAAAAAAAAAGGAAAAAAAAAACTCACGATCACAACACAGCACCTAAGGATCCTCAAATTAGGTACGTCCAGTGACCTTGGTCGGCTGGCTCCATCCCTAGTCCCCTAGCCCTCTAGTATCACCCATAATTGTTCAGGGCATATCAAGGGTAGGACATAACCAGGGAGCTTGTCGCGCCTATGGTTAGACTTGTCACCCTAACCCATTCGCACAATTCCCTCTTGCACTCTGCCTTAATACCATTACAATCAATCATGGTAAGCACCACACGAATGGCCATGAAAAGTACACCGTCCTCATCACACAAGTCCAATAGCTACCAGCTATTACCAAAAGTGCGGTGTCCCTGTGTTCAATTATGCTACGTCGTGTAGTCACAACGCAAAGGATGTCTTATACACCTTTACGTGTACTTCTTCTCAATATGGGCAACTTTGCTTCATCCACACGTTACGAGAAACCAGCCCGCGGTCTTCTAACAACATAATATCTAAGTATGCACGAGCACTCACATAATATCTGCACCGAAATATATACACAGTTTGGGTCCTCAAGTATAGGACAATACTCTCAACTTGCTTAGAGTTCGACTTGTCTCCCAAACTAATTGAACTACGTCTTGTGCACGATAAAGAAGACTAGCACTATCCCTAGGGAGAGACCACATATGAGAGGTTTTCAATTGCAAGTATTGAAGACTCCAACGAAAGTGTCGTTCGCTCTTCATCGACACTCAACTCTAAATTCTTATCCTTTGTCATCATGCAAGCCTACCAAGAATCGTCATGCGTAGAATCCCCAACAAACCAACACTTATATTGGCCATCAGTGCAATCCCTAACAAAGAACAGCCCTACCACCAACTGCAACAACCCTACCACCCGCCACCTAGGCCACCAACGTACCCCTAATGACCTTTCTCCACACCACCACCAACACTCCTCCATGGCAACCACAGATGTCCCTTCCACCCACATCTTCAGTGTAGCCAAAGCCTGCTACCTACGACGGTGAGTGCCATGGGACTGGCACTCGTCTAGGAGAGGGGTAATGTTAACCGTCAGATAAACAAGGTGGAAAATCCGAAAAATCTAAAGCTGAAGACAAAGACCAAGTAAAAAGTAAACGGAAGACGAAGGCGCACCATGAAAAATATAAAGACACAAGAATTGCAGAAAAGTCCTAAATAAAGGAAAAATGCGCACAAGAAAAAGCATAAATCAATACTTTTGTAAAAGAGCGCAAGCGCATCATGATTTAATTTAAAGAGCATTGGGCTCTCATCCGTGCAATTTGTAAAAGTAGATAGACAGTAGGACGGAAGCTAGGAAGATAGGAGGACAGAGAGACCGGGAAGAAGAAGCTCTCCATCTTCCCCTCTCTTCTTCTCTTCTCTTCTCTTGCTCGCGGTGATGGAGCTTGGAGCGTGGAGCTTGAGGATGGAGCTTGCTCGAAGCTTGCACTTGGATCGTGGAGCTACCGGAGTGCGCGGGAGAGGAGGTAACTCGATTGGCATGGAGGTAAGCTCACTACACCCGTAGATATGGATGGCGCCTCGGCTACGTGAGAGGTAGCCATTAGTGCTCGGCTTGAAACGCTTAAAGCAATAAGCGATCCGTGGGTCTTGGCAGTTAAACGAAAGCTCCCACATCTGGCGTCACTCGCCTATCACAAGGACTACTAGGACTTGCATTTTTGTAGTCTAGATTCTCCTACATCACCTAGCATCCCTGGTCTATCACACGAGCTGCTCGAACCTACGTTTTTGCAACCTAGCTTCTCCTCCATCACTTGGCGTCACTCATCTGTCATAGAGGCTGTTTGGACATGCGTTTTTACAACCTAGCTCATCCTCCATCATCTAGCGTCAACATTTGGGCTCCTTTCCCTACGTTTGACAGCTCCGCTATTCTAGGATTTGTGTTTCGCTGCCCAGGTCACTCCCCAGCATTAGAGGACTACGGTTCACTCCCTTGATAGCTGGTGATCATCTTCCATGTCTTCGACATCATCAAAGGACTGTGGTCCCCACTCCCTTGACAACTCTCTTTCAACTTACAGTGATTACTTCGATGGCCCACTACCTGGAGGACTACGTTTCGCTCCCTTCACTATGCATATTTCCCATAGGTGTTGCCGCTTGATTCAGACAAAAAAGTGCACTTATCTTTTAAGCTTCGGCCCTACTGTATCAACTTTTCTTCTCATAGCATGATTCAGTGCATCTGACTCTGTTCTTGTGCTTCTAAGTTTCTCTTCTCTCAGTGTTTGCCATTCACTCTCACTGTTACTGCTCACAAATCCTACTGTCTCTCTCCACTGTCGCTTATTTTGGCATGGTATCAGAGTATACATGTTACTTTGAACACCATGAGTAGTCATCAATAAAAGTGACAATACAAAGATGACCCCCAAGTGCTAGTGTCCTTATGGGACCAAATACATCATAGTGCATTGGCTGCAATTTTCAGACAGCATGCATGAGACCATCCTTTTTGAAAGCAAACATATGCATTTTACCCAAGATTCATCCTTCACATGCATGGGAAGGTGGGGTCTCCACAAGAGGTAAGGCATCCACCAGCTAACTGTTAGCAGTCATGTTTTTCATGCATTCTCATCTCCTACTTGTGAGACTCAATCTAAGTCAACAAACAGGGACAGTGGGAGCTCTGGCATGTTTATCATGTGCTTTGACGAAGGAGGCAGCTCATTATAGAGCATACATTTCTTCTTCCAGCTGACTTATGTGTACATTTCTTGCATTTCCAATCAGTTTCCAAGCCCTGCCACTGCATGCATGTTCTGGACTGCCCAAGATGCCTCATCACTATTTGTCAGATTTTCCTGTGCAATCGGACTGCATTTATTGCAGCCCCATGGTATTATTCAGCAGGTTGGCCAGATTTAGAGGTCATTTTGCTGGTCGGCCAGTTTTTGGGGTCTTTTGCTATATGTAGCTACCCCCACTAGTTGGCAAATCATCTTCTTCTACTCCTTGGCAGGTGCTCTGTTGGTTGCTACAATCTTCTCCGTCTCCAGTGTGGACAGCACGCTGGATATTCTCCGTGTCCGTCACAATCGGTGCTACTTCATCATTTCAACATGATGGAGTGCCCTCAACGACGCCTAGGGCTGCATTTCTCTTCGTGTTTGTGGTTAACTTCCGTTGTGCACTCACATGGTATCGTCACCGAAGTGAGTACACAAAGTTACCCCTTCGAGAGGAGACCCCCCCAGCTAAAACACAGATTTTCAACCATTTACACCTTGCTTGAAACACAAATTTTCTGAATTCTATGGATCCATACAACATAGGCGGACCACCTATAGTCCTATTGTAGAGGTGTAGCTGATTTCCACTGTTTTGGACCATCTACAACAAAACACACATTTTTGTGGGTGTTTGCAAGTGTTAAAGATGTCTTATCACCAATGCAATGGCTTTGATGACTATGACGAGCAAATCTCTCATCACTCCTTTGAGAAGCACTATGATCATCGCAAAGATTAGAGGTCCCCAACCCCGCTTTAAACGGGGATCCTCCCCTAACAAGTCACACAAATCGGAGCAGCCCTCTCCTCCTCCCTCTCTCCATGTCTCCCACAGAGCTAGTCCTTCTAGAATCTGGCCCTAGGATGTCTATGATGGCACGATCAATACAAGTGCATGTTCTCCCTTCTCTTCCCAAAGACGACTCTTTGGACGGATCAAATTATTTGCTTTGGTCCTGTAAGGTGGAATGTATTCTTGACACTATTCCCCATCTCGTGGAGGATCCCAAGGTGGAATCGATGATGGATCGTGTGGCACTATGGAATTGGCTCAATTTTAGAGCTTGATCTTTGCTCTTTATGAGCTTATATGATTCTGTCCTGGCGGATGTGCAGAAGTTGCATCAAGCAACAGGAAGTATGGACAAAGCTTGCTTCTTTGTATCATCAAAAGGCATTTGCCCCCACACTTGAGAAAAAATTACGGATGTTCGCTTTTGATTGTTCTCCTTTTATGAAGGATCATATCAACAAATTGGAGGACATCAGGGATGAGCTTTCTTTCCTTGACAAGATCATCTCTTCAAAGGATATGTTCATGATTCTTTTGATTTAGTTACCCTCTTCAAAATACGATGTCTTCTACACCAACCTTAGATCGAGGACCCATGAGACTCTTCTATGGGAGGAGCTTGTCCCACTTGTCCTAGAACATGACACGCATCTAAAAGAGGTAGCTAGTGGATCCACCTCCACAAAAGCTTTTACTGCAAGTACAAGAGGGAGGAAACAAAAGGAGAAAATGAAGGTCAAGCCCAAGAAGGAGACACATGATCATTCTTCAAGCTCTAACACAAATTCAGAGAAGCCTTGATACTCACACTATGGAAAGTGGACATATCCTACGGAGAAGTGTTGGAAGAAGTGTCCTCACCTTTGTCCAGGCACAAGTATAGAGCTACATCATTTCGGCCTTTCTCTACCTCTACACTAGCTATTACCCATGAATTGTTCCTTCATATCTATGTGTTGGAGGAGCCTTCTTCAATGATTGACTCGTCTTCAGAGAGCTCTTGGCTCATTGACAGTGATACTTCAAGTCGAAAAACTCCACAAGGTGATATATTACAAGATCTTCCTCCATCTAAGGGGTTTATCACTGTTGGTGACATTTATTTCGTGCCTATTAGTAGTGTTGGGGCACTTTGCCACTATTGTCAAACTATTCTTTGCGCCTCCCTTTCAAAAGTCATACATGTTCCAAACTTGGGCTCTCCACTCCTCTCCGTTTATGGCCCTTTCTCTTATGCGTGGTCCTCCGAGGCAGTTGTCTATTGTTGCACCCATTTCCACATATGCACCATCTATTCCACAGGTTCTTTCCCATCCCCCACCCTCTCCTCCAGTGGTTGCCTTGTATCCCCCATCTCTTTCAGAGGGGGATGATCTCCACGATGCGGCTATGGATTTCTTGGCCCCTAGTGTTTCTTAGGGGGCTTCCCAAGATCGTAAGGAGCTTCCTCATCTACATTGACTTCGCAGCATTGGCACTCTTTTTGTTACCCCCAGATCGGCATCTTCTTCGGCCTTCAATCACATCCAAGATTTAAGAGGTGTTAGCAGTTATGTTTGTCATGCATTGTTATCTCCTGCATGTGAGCCTCAGTCAGGGATACTAGGAGCTCTAACATGTTTGTCATATGCTTTGATGGAGAAGGCAACTCATTCTAGAGTATCCATTTCTTCTTCCAATGGAGTTTTGTGTGCATTTCTTGCATTTCCAATCAGTTTCCAGCCCCTGCCAATGCATGCCTGTGTCGAAGATGCCACATCACTATTTGTCTAATTATCATGTGCAGTCAGACTGCATTTATTGCAGCCCTAGGGTATTTTTCAACAAGTCAGCCAGATTTAGAGGCCATTTTGCTGGTCAGCCAGTTTTTGGGGTCTTTTGCTATATGTAGCTGCCCCCACTAGTTGGCAAATCGCCTTCTTCTGTTCCTTGGCAATTACTCCATTGGTTGCTACGGTCTTCTTCATGTCCGTGTCGTGGACAGTATGCTGGATATTCTCCATCACTGTCACCATCTCTGTCATTGTCACTGCTGCTGTCATAATTTCAGCCTGATCCCGCACCCTCACTAACGTCTCGGACTGCATGCAAGGACTGATCAGTCTTTGACTTTGCATTCGGCATTCTTTTCAATCAATGCATATTTCTTTCTTCATCTCTTGCTGTCTCTCTCTCTCTTTCTCTCTGTGTTCGTGGTTCTCCTCCGTTACACACTCACATTGACAATGTTGAACAGTCGTTAGACTACCAAAACTCATATGACCAACTTGGGCATGCCATAGCTCTGCCTTCTGCATAGTGGCCATAAAAGTGCTAATTGCCAGAGCATCATAAGAACTCCTCTCATATGTGTACAACAAGAAAATGCCCTTATACAAGGTACCTGGGTCCTGACAATCAAAGAGCATAGTCAAGCCCTCTGTCTCTGACAATACACTTGCCATCCTCAAAGATAACCGAAAATCCATGCTTATTGAAAGTTGAAATTGACAATAATTCATTGTGATGTTGGCATAGACAAGACATCTAGAAGCATGAAATTTGAGCTAGCTACAGCAGTAATCAACACTAAACCAATGCCACACACATCATAACTACTGTTATTAGCACATATAACACACTTCCCTACATTTCGACAGCATTAAATGCTAAATCAGCCATAGATGTGTCGCAACTGCAAGTGAGAAATGCATAATCCTCCTCAGCGAAGTTGGCCGTAACATCACCATCCGAAGACCAAGTGGCTGATATTTAATGGACAGCTAAGCCAAAGTCCTTTTTCTCCTTTGCTAACTCTTTTTTGCATTCGACTATGTAATGGCCGGGCTTCTTGTAGTAGTGGCATTTACCCTTCTTTTTCCCTTTGTCTAAGTCTTGGGCAACCTGACCAAATGGTTGTTCCACATCAGCCTTGGGCTGATTTTTCACTTGTTTCTCACCTTTGCCTTTGCTTTTATACCTAGAAAACATAGCTACATCACCTAAATCTCATGGCCATGCTCTTCAGACTTCTGAGTTTGTTCCTCCTGCAAACAAGAGGCCAGTTAACTCCACGAATGTGAGAGGTTGTTGTGCCCCAAAGTAGGGAAACCAAGACAGGACTCTCAAAAAGAGTTAAGTGTGATGTTAACCATCTCTTCATCGAGTATCACGTCATCAATATTCAGCAACTGCTCTCTCTCAAATATCCTGAATGTAGATAAGGTGATCTATCATGCCATCACCCTCATCTATGTGTGCATTTGCCAATTCTCTTCTCAAGGAAGAGATTCTAGCCTCATTTCTAGCTACAAACATCTGCTCACAGATATCTCGTGTTGCCTTCGAGTCTTACATAGAGCAATTAAAGACAAGGCATGTGCATCTTTGGAGTCCCATTTCCTTTGTTCTTCTATAGGAGGAATGTGGGCAGCAGCAAGGACAGCTTGCTATCCTCTAGCCCCTCTTGGATGTGTTTGAGGAGCAAACCCTCCTAATCTGGCCGAATCACTAGTCACAAAATACCAAAGACCCTTAGAAACCAACAGATTGTGCACCATAATAAACCAAAAGGAGTAATTGATGCCATCCAATTTTTCTTCTTGATAAAGGGCACCCCAAATGTTGCTATGATCACTATGACCTTATTGAGCCACTGCTGCAATAAAATGCACAAACTGCAACAAAATGTTTCCAAGCTAAAGTGCAAAATATATTTACACGAGTACCGAAATCCCAACACAAAATTGATAATGCAATCACAACATTGTCTCAAAGGAAATTCTGCCTTAAGTTCTTCGTAAAGCGTGTCAATATTTGCTTAGAACGGCACTATATTTCTGTACCTTGAAATGTGTGTCCAAAAAGTCACTTTTAGCAATTTAATTTTGTAAATTCCAGCTCATATAACCCATGGCATAGGTCGCACGCGCTACTCCTCCGCCTGCCATCGTTCGTGCTCTGCCCCCCCCCCCCCCCCGCCTACTCCTCGTGACCTTCTCCCCGGCCTCTACTCCGTCTACTTCCTTGCTTTCTCCCCCGCACTAAATGTCCACCACCTTCTCCCCCACCTCTGCTCCGCTCTACTTCCCCGCCTCTACTTTGTCTATTCCCTCGCCTACTCCCCCCCCTAGGGAGCACTACTCCCTGGCATGCCCCCCCCCCCAAGTGCTACCTCCGCCTCATCCACGCCCGCCTACTTTTCCACCTCCTTCCAGCTCTCCCCCACCTGAACCCGCCCCTCTTCTCCTGCTTGTTGGCCTGATCCCCCTCCTCCGCCCTATCCCCCCGCCGCCTCCGCCCCAATCCCCCGCCTCTGCCGTCCTATGGCCCTAGCCACGTTTGCGGCAAGCCCAACACTCGCATGGTGCCCGTTGTAAGCCAGCCCACAGTGGTGTCCAATGCCCCCCCCACCATCGAAAAGCACTCCCCCCCCCCACCCAGAAGCACAACAACGTGTTTGGTAGGTTCTCAACAGTGATGCGCAATGGAAACCTCTGGTCAGACGCCCATGCATTCTGCGAGTGCCCCCCAGTCAAACACCTTGTGAGTCATCCTCTCTAAGGAACACCTCTTAGACGTCCGTGCCACAGAGTTGGAGCTAAAAGAAATAGCGATCTTTGGTCAGGTAGTAGGACACTCCCCGTTGTCGTGCTGCTGCGCATCCGAGGTGTGAAATCCACCCAAAAGTTGTGTGTGTGATTTGATACTTTGTACATACTTAGTCGTTATGTTTGCTCTTTTATTTTACGTGGGTAATATAGTGAAGAGGGGTTTGAAGCAAGAGGAACCATTGATTTCTTACAGCTTGAAGCAAGCAGGGCTCTCTCCCTGTGTATGCTGACCAGTACCCATCATACCAGGTTCTCTCACTTCGAGAGCTGGGCATGCACAACAGCAGCAGAGACATGTGAATGACAACACCAGCTGCTCCCTTCCATCATCAAAGCTTTCACATTTCTGTCCACCCATCATGATGAACAATCCCAGATTCATCAAGTGTGACTGTGGGAGATGGGGCAATAGGCAAGACCTGCCTTCTTGTTTCATATATTAGCAATACTTTCCCTACTGATTATATTCCTTCTGTGTTTGACAATTTCAGTGCCAATGTTATTGTCGATGGATTTACTGTCAACTTGGACTCTGGGATACAGCAGGCCAAGAAGATTATAACAGGTTGCAGCCTCTGAGCTATAGAGGAGCAGATGTATTTCTTCTAGCTTTTTCTCTGACTAGCAAGGCAAGCTATGAGAACATTATTTTTTAAAAAAAAATGGATTCCTGAATTGACATATTATGCACCTGGAGTTCCTGTTATTCTGGTTGGAACCAAACTTGATCTAAGAGATGACAAACAAATCTTTATGGACCATCCTGGTGCTGTCCCTATTAGCACTGCTCTTGGAGAGGAACTTCAGAAGCAGATAGAAGCTGCTGTCTATATTGAATGCAGCTCAAAAACACAACAGAATGTGAAGGCTGTTTTTGATGCTGCAATCAGGGTTGTAGCATCAGGGTTGTGCTACAACCTCCAAGGCAAAGGAAGAGGAAAAAGAAAATCGCATCAGAAAAATTGTGGGGTTATGTAATAGGTATGCTCATACGGGGATTTGGAAACATCAGAGTTTCTCTAAACATATGTCATGGCAGTCAAGTCATACTGCATTTTGGTATAATGCTTCTCCCAGGCTGAAATAGTCTTCTACTATATGATGCTGACACTTGATTGGTGACCTTAAGTTATATGTACACCGTTCGCACGGTTCACTATGGAAGTAGTCTGAAGAGTTGTGAGCAGCACTGCTTTTCAGATAACCGATGGCTCTGAACTTCTAACTGAAGATTAGGCGAATGCAAAAGGAAAGTGAGTGCAAGCTGTCGAATCTGCAGCTATGGATCTTGACCAGATTCAAAATGGGGAGTACATCATCTCTGCAGGGTATGATTGCAATCTGCAAACCGTAAAAACTGAAAGGGATGCTGTAGATGATAAAATGCGGAAAGTACATCAGACAGCCGAAAATGAGCTGGATCTTGCCGTTGATAAAGTACTTAAGTTTGAGAAGACCACTCAGTGGGGCATGTTTTCAGAATTACGAAAAAAAAAGCAGGAACCTGCCGAACAAGAGCTAAAAGGGGAGGACGCAAGCAACGGTGGGGGGGAAGAGATTTCAGAGGAGAAAAAGCAAAGGAGACTCATACATGTCAACCTTTTTATGCGAGATGCTTATCAGAATCACAGAGGGGGGGTGATGGCGCTGATGAAAATTGGAAGGGCAAGCAATCAATCTAGCACTGAAATGCTTATCGTATGACCTTGTTGGAACATCTTTAGAGGAAATCTCTGAAGATCGTGGGACAATACAGATTCCCTCTTCGAGGAGACCTGTTTGAGAGGTCACTGCGACGTTGCAATTGTTTTTTTTTTAATTACTACTCTTCAACAAAACTTCCTCTTTCAAAAGAGGCATTAGAGTGTCTGGTAAGGCTGGCATCAATCTGAAGATCTTTGTTTGCTGGCAAGACTGAGTGCAGTAAATCTGGCCTGGAGAAGAAAAAGCAGAACATCCAGAGAGCTCCTGTTTTTGAATCCTGGCGGGGTCCAATTCGATCTGACACGGTCGAATAGAGGGCATTATTGATAATGAAATTTGACAGCATTCTGGACCTGGGGAAACAGGACTGTATACTGGGAAGTTGCACGAATCCGAAGGCAAAAAACGTCTCGATCGAGCTCAAGAGCGGGAAGCTATATTGAGGATCCCTTATTGAATCCAATGATAACTAGAAGTCTGAAATTGCCAGCTGGAGAACATCACTTACATTGCAAAGGTTGACAGAGTCTCGCAATTGGAGCTCTATTGGGAGGGGAGAACCTTGTTGTATCTTTACCCCAGTCTCAGATAGAAAGCCTGAGTGCTGTTCGAATTCATAAACCAAAAGATCTCCGTCCACTTGATGCCCGTGAAAGCAGTGCAAGCGGGATATATGGTTGCTGTTTTGGCAAACTGCCTGCCAATGCTTATCCATCTTGTTACAGATTCAGCACAATTACCATGACTTTATGTTTTGATTGTGAAGATGTTGATCTTGCCCGACATGGTTCTCTTTGTATTATGCAGTTTGCCTTTGAAGATGAAGTTTAGCCTGTTGATGTTTTGAAAGGCAGAAATACATTGATGCAAGCTTACAAACTTGCATTAGAATCTCCTCATATTACTGATGTTGTGCATGAATGTACCCTGGTTATTTACAGATTCAGAGACTAGAGATGGTGTAGAAATAGAGCTTTCAAATTGAATTTGATCTGCTAAATTGACCTTCTATCCTGAAATTATTCAAAGTCCTCTGTGGTCGCGACTTTGCTTTCAAAATCCTTCGACACCGTCCAGGGCCCAACTTTGAGATTGGCTTCACTCCACACTGCGCATCAGCACAGCGCAAATCGTGGAGGCCATTCTAATGGGTCAAGGGATCTTCATGGTACGACTCACCTCGGTAGACGCAACCCGTGAGCTACTAGTCAGTTCACCCTATGCTTCCACGAAGGGGGTCATCTACATGGTTCCTTGGTACAGTGGTTTCACAATGGAGGCATTTGCGCTCCACAACAAGTTCCTCAGACACCCGGTCACCCTACTCTTCCCCAAATTGGAAATAGAGTATCACCAATTAGTGGATGAATTTGGACAACTCTTCCGCACTATCCTTCCCGCCTCTTTCGCGAACGCAGTGACAACCGCAAGAGTCCGAAAGGTACGGGTGGTAGTGAAAGAGACAAAGAATATACCACAGTTTCTACAAATCGAGGTTGGCAGACTCTTTCAGGCAATAGGTTATTGTGACTGGACAGTAAGGGCAATGCCTACGTTGAGCATCAGGCAACAGAGTGCACGCGCTTCCAAGCCAAGTCGGCCTCGCCAACAGGCCCACAGGTGGATGCGGATGGCTTTACACAGATCCAGAGACGACAGAGAGAGAGAGAGAGACAGCAAGGGGGGCCACAGTCAACCCCTCAGACACAGCCACGGCAGTAGGGTGCAGCAGGGAGAGCGTCGCCCCCCTGGCAGAGTACCATGCGCCCCCCCCCCCCCCCCTTGCCCCACCCCACAGGACCACAGGCCTATACATCCACCCCCCGAGGAGGTGTCACAGGCCACCTCACCTGAGATCCCACACCCCCACACCCTCCCCACCTCCTCCCCACACCCCCCCCCCCAACACTAGCCCACAGCCATCCCCCTCCAGAGCTACCGAGCCCCCCCCACACCTGCCTTATGCATCCAACCACCCCTCCATCCCTCGATCCTTCCCTTTCCCACCATCGCCCCCGCCAACCCACCCCTTTGCTCCCCACCCAATACAACTGACCCCCCCCCCCCAAACATGAGATGAGGAGCCCCATACGCCGACATCCTCCATTCAGAGGCAATCTAGCCCCCCCCCCCCTTACACAGCTACTAGTTCATCCGTCCATGCCGCTCGTCACGCCTTCCGAAGACAGGCACAGCTGCTACCACAGGAGTTTTTTCGCAATGGGCTGTGGTCCTATCTGAGAGTTGTGGAGCGCGGTGAGTTCACACCATCCTTGGAAGTGGGAATCTTTGTGGTATGCAAATCAAGGAGCGGCAAGGTCCATCTACTAGCACCACATCGAATGGACCAAACTACACTTTCTTCTTTCAAACCTCTCACACAGGAGACTAGACGATGACTCAAATAAAGGAGGTGAAGAGCCAGGTGGCAGACCAAATCTCCCAGTGGATGGGAGAAGGACTAACACTTTTTTCCCAGCAATGGCCAAGTTGCATCATGGACATCAACTGGTGGGCTAGGGCCGAGGTCCCACATCTGAGCATTATCTTTCGAGCCCCCCGAAGTAGAGAGCTCCGATGGATGTGATCGAGTGGCCCCTGGCACAAGCGCCTCGTTTCTACCAGTGCACAAAGTCCCACCTCTCAGCCTAGCTGATACATGCTCTGGTGGTACCACCAGGCACATCCATCATCCCCATGGTCCGCTGTAGCATGGGGGAATGGAGTTCACCGTCCAAGCCAGCAACGAAGCGTATCCGCATGCCTCAAAGCTCCTCTTCTTCGTCAATAGCTTCCACACCGAGCAGATGCTTGTTGGGTCAGTCACAAGTTTCCCTATGAGCTTACATCTTGCATCCTGGAATGTGAATACCCTCCACTATAGTGGACCACGTGGTTCCAAGAAGTTGATTGTTCGGCAACAGCTGCAGCCTGCCCTTATCGGACAAATCAACATCTTACTGTTATAGGAGCACAAGCTCACTCCCGCCCAAGCCCAGCGGGTAGGAAAGCTACTCCCGAGCAGTTCACACACTTACTAGGAGCACTCCATCAGTGCCCACAACAAGAGTGGAGGTGTATGCACCTTCATTGGCCACAGCCTCACCGCCTGTGTATGGGATCATGGGACGATTGTGGCAAGGAGGGTTCTATGGATCAGATTGGATATTGGGGACTCCTGCCTTGGAGTCCTCAATGTCTATGCCCTTATTGAGGTCAGGGCACGCAGCAGGTTCTGGATGGAGATTGCCAACAGGACTCCCAAAGATGGACTCTTGGATTGTTGGAGGAGACTTCAACCACCTAGAGGCCTTGGAGGACCAGCAGGGCAGGGGCAAAAACTACCAGGACATGGCTAGCGAGGAGCGGGAGGCATGGGAGGTCTTCCTACTAGTAGTAGGAGCACGAGATGCTTGGAGAGACCCAACTTTCCACAGGAGGGAGAGGTCGCTAGACTTCTCATGGGGATACAGGCGGCTAGGCGGTGTCTTGCTAGAGCAGTTGGAAAGGTTCTATGTGGGAAAGTGGGGATGCTCTCATAGAGGCCAGATAGAGTAGTTGGCTGGCACCACCTTGTCCGATCACTGCTTGGTTCTCCTGACACTTGATCCCCTAGCATCTTTCCTAGATACACAATCCTATCGTATCCCTAACTCGATCTACAAAAGGGAGGAGATGAAGAGTTAGATTGAGCAGATTTGGACTAGGGAGTGGGGCGAGAGGGACCGGATCACAGAGGAGGTTGCAGAGATCCTTGCCGAGTTGAGCAATATCTGCTAGGAAGCAGTCCTACAGGCCAGGAAGAAGAGTTGGGAGAAGGAGAGAGAACTTCGACATGACCTACGAGCCACACAAAGATTACTACAGAAGGCACCAATGGATCCCATCCTCCACGCATAGGTGCACGCATGAGCAGCCATCACTGGCCTAGAGGACAAACACTCGGAGTTCTCATTCTGCATCTTAGTAGCCTTCTAGACGCGGAAGGGGGACACGATGTGCAAGGAGTTTTTCCAGGTACATCAACCCCTCACCTCAAGAGAGCAGATATGTAGCCTTCGGAATCAGTATGGGACAATTCGCTCTGGCCCAGATGAGGTGATGGAGATTGCCACCGACTACTACAAACACCTTTTCCAGCAAGAGAAAGCCTCAGCCAGAGGACAACGATGCAAACAGCAAGTCTGGGATCACATCCCGTCCCTCGTCATAGAGAAGATGGGAGGCTCTCTCCTAGACCCCTTCACAAAGAAGAAATTAGAGGAGGCTTTCCACACACAGGACGGGCAGAAATGCCGGGGAGAGAATGGCCTCTCTAAGGACTTCTTCACCATCTAGTGGGAGGTAGTGAAGGACCTCTTACTACTAGCTTTCCAAGAGATTTTCAGCTCAGGACGGATGCCAAGGAGTCTATAGATAGGTCTCATCAGTCTCCTCCCCAATGAGGGAGACCGGTTGGAGCTATCCTAGTGGAGACCGATCACCCTGTTGTTAGTAGCCTATAAGGCACTGGCAAAGATGATTGGGTAGAAGACACAACCCCATGCTTCGAGACATCATTCATGACACACAGACAAGATTTGTCTAGGATAAGAGCATACTAGACAATGTCTTTACCTTCTTTGAGACACCAGAGTGGGCCCAGCACAGTGGTCAAGGATTAGCTGTACTACTCCTGGATTTCGAGAAAGCCTATGACAGGGTGGATTGGGACTTCTTGGAGGGCACCATGGTGAGGTTGGGCATGGATCCGCCAGATCTCCACACTTTACAGATCAGCTACCACTAGGGTTCTCATAGATGCCAGGCGAGGGGAGCAGTTTCGGCTGGCGAGATCGATACAGGAAGGCCACCCAATGGCCCCGTATCTGTTTCTACTCTTTGCAGAGGCGATATTTCACTTCCTCAAATCACATTGGTGAGTGAAAATGAGCACCAGGGACATCATGCTTCATGAAGTCAACTAGGGTAACACATACAAATATCATTTTTTTGTCTTTCTAACATGTACCTGTAGCGGGAGTCGGGTTGATAAATGAAAATCCCAAGCGTTACCATGCATGCCCGACACATGGTTGTGATATTTCAATTTTGAGACACGCGCTTCATGCAGGAAGAGAAGAAAATGTATTCTCGCTTCCAATTTTGAGTCCCCGAGAAGAATTTTACGTGGCAAGGGACATGCTTGCCATCTAACAATTAAGGGGAAGTAAAGGGCAACTTAGTAAAATAGGAAAAAAAGCAAAAACGTGAGCAGTTTTTTTGGGGAAAAAGAGAAGAGAAGTGTTCAACACAACACAACAAGTGAGAGAGCGAGAGAGGGAGAAGAAGAATCTTCCAAGCTGAAGAAGTGAGAAATCTGAAGCTCACAAAAAGAAGAACAATTTGTTAGAAGAAAGAGACTGTGAAGCTGAAGCTATTAGAGCTCAGGAGCAGGATGGCAAAGTTGCTAAAGTCAATGGACTGATGCGAGTTCTCAGTTTCAAATGATGGTAGTAAGAGTCTTCCTTTTGTCTTGTTTACTTCTACTACTTTCTAGGTAAGAGAGTTTATAGATCAGTTCTGATGTATGGATATGAGTGAAAGACAACAGAGGATTGTTTTTCTTCATGATGAGAGTGATGTTTGTTAGTTGTTGAGTGAGACTTCCTATCGGCAAAGAAGAATGGAAGTGAAGGGTCTCTACATCTGAAACTGGGTATGTAGTAGGAAATATGTATTATGGTCAGGTGTTAAATGCATGGACTCAAGTTACAAGAAATCTGAAAGGATTTTAAAACAAGAAAATAATGGATCAGAGTTTGTAAAGTTCAAAGCTCCCGTGACTCTTTATCAATGCAAGATTGCACTTTTGGAACAAAGTAGTTGTGTTTGCTATATAAAGCATGCAGCAATTTATGTCTACAGACTGTGCAGAGTTGTTTTAGGGCAGCAGATCAAGGAATTTGACTTTGAGTTGTTCTAAAGAATTATAGCTTAGAAAGAGAGCTACAACTTTTCTTTTTGAAGCTTCTCGAGCCCATGTCTGGTTAGAAAGTTATGAATTGTTCTGTGTAATGCTTCATGAGGCAATTTCTGTGCTCTATGAGAAAACAGGTGAATTTGGCAGTATCTACGTCACCAACTCAGTTTCCCATAAAAGTCATCATGATTTTCCATTGATATATCAGTGCAAGCTCTGTTTGGATGTAGTAATGGAATGTCTTCAACAGTGAAATGCTTGTAGCAATTGAATGAACATGAAAATTTTATGTCTAAAGCTTTGATTACCCGTGTATTTGGTTTGTATTTATGTGTGCTCCTAGACAGGGTCTACAACTGATTTTGTACTGCTTGAAGCGATTACGCTTTGTGGAGCAATTTGCTGCATGAGATTGCCATCCCTAAAAAATAGGAGTTGTGTGAATCTGAAAGCTCATGTTGTCAGAGTCTCTACCATGGTGTTTTAGTATCAGGTTCTCTCTAAAAGTGGTAAAATCTGAGCTTGAAGGTTTGAACTATTTAAGTGTTCAGTTGAAGTCTCAATGAGGAGTGAGTGATCAAGAATTTTCGATCACGTGTTCAATGGTGCTGTCTCGTGGGTTTTGTTGGGGGAAGATCCTCGGTCTTTATCCTGTGGTATTGTCTTAGAGGTTGTTAGAGACCGACTACCCAATTCACCTACCATAGATTGGTGCCCCCGCTGAGGATCTCTCGTATTGAAGATCTCTTGTTGATCTTATCAGTTGGGAAGTGTAAGGTTTGGAAACCAACCTGTACACAAACTCAAGCATGGCGGCTTTTGGATATGAATCCTTCTTTGGTACTGAAAATAAGGATGTTAATCAGTTTATCAAGAGATTGGAGTGGAAGTCTTACCAAGGTCGAAGAGACACTAATGCAGATAAGGTTGGAAGGATCAACATATTGCTTGAAGGTTTTGCAAGATTATGGTGGCACTCGTTGAATGAAGAGACAAGGGCAAATTGGAATGAAGTCAAAAATGAGTTCCTTAATAGGTTTGCAACTGAGCAAACTCCTAAGAGTTTATGAAAATCTTTGGAAAGGATGTTTCAGGGAGAAAATGAGGAAGCGTCTAAATTCGCAGCGAGATTTGAAGCAAAGTGGATAGAAATTGCACAGAGTATGGAGCAACCTCCCATGATATTCTTGAAAAAGGACAAGTTTGTTTCATTGCTTAAACCTAAAGTTAGAGAAAAGATTTTGATCAAAGATCTTGATACATATGAAGATGCAGTCAAAATAACCAAGGAAAAGAAAAGGAAAATACAATTGAGGTTGAATCAATCAAGAGATATTGTTGTGCATGCATTTGTACGGCCTAATCAAGTTGACAATGTTGCAGGAAACTGCATGAACAATTGGCAAATCTGAATTTGAATATGAGCCTATTGCAAGCAAGGGCAACCTCAAATGCAACCTAGATTTAAAGGACCTCCAAGGAATAGATGGAAAAACTTTGAATGCTTTAATTGCAGGAAGAGAGGTCATATTGCTCCTAATTGCCCTTATCCAAGAAGAACAGGAGGGGAGATGTATCCCATGCCACAAGGAAATCCTAGGCAAGATGGTAGATCTCAACAGGAACAAAGGCCACTTGAACTAGCTAGACAACAGTTGGAAAGAAGACCTAATGAAGGCACATCAGATATGAATTTGATCGAAACCAGCATGTCTAATGATGGGGAAAATGCATATGTTTTTACTAATAAGAGAGTCAAAGAGAGGGATATTGAAACTGAAATTCAAAGGGAAGCAAGGATTAAAAAGGGAAAACAGGTTGCAGATGATCCAGAAACCAGTAGGAAAGCTAGACAACGAAGGAAGATTCAAATGGGTGACTTTGCTTTGAAAGTCAATCAAGTTCCTTACAACCTGCTTGAAGACTCAAAAGGTAAAAAGGCTGATGTTACATATGGTCAGCTACTGCAGATGAACTCATCTTTGAGGAGGCAATGGCGTGGTTTGGTTAGCATCACGAAAGGAAAAACCCAAACCGAGCATGTTGGAGTGGTATACCTATCAGATGTGAAAGACATTATACCTGTCATGGACGCATGGATACATGGAAGGAAATTTGATCAAGTTTAGGTTGATGGTGATGCGCAAGTTTGTGTAATCACTGAACAAGCAATGTTGCAAATGCATCTTAAAATGATAGGGAAGTCACTGTTTAAGGTTAAAATGGCAAATAGCTCAAAAGTGAAATGTTTGGAAGTCATTGAGAACTTGGAGATCAGTATTGGAGGCCAAAGAGCATGTTTGGATTTCCATGTTATGCCTGTAAAACTTGGGGCATATCCTCTCATCTTGGGACGACCGTGGTTGATTGGTATGAGATCTAGACAAGATTGGTACAGAGGTCAATTGGAACTTTATCTAGAGAAGCCAGTTCATAAGAGGGTGATCTTTGACATGAAAACAAGGTCTATCATTCAAAGTGGACATGAAAGTGATGTTGAAGGTGATGAAAGTAGTGATTCAGAAAATTCCAACCTTGATGAGGAAGATAGAGAATGGGAAGCTAGTCTACTCTCTAAGGATGTTGACCTCTTCGGGTTGTCAATCCAAGGTTCAAAAAGAGGAAAAAATGGTAAATATTACTGCAGGAAGTACAAACTTCATGCAGAAAACGTATGATCAGCAACAGAAGTCGCTTGATGCTGAATTTATTTATCCTGTTGATGATGCAAAGTGGGTGTCTCCTGTTGTAATAAGACCATAGAAGAATGGCAAGTGGAGAGTATGTGTTGATTTCAAGCCTCTTAATGCAACTACTAAGAGGGACTACTATCCTCTTCCGTTTCAAGATGAGATCTTGGATCAAGTGGCTGGTCATAAATTTTACAGTATGTGCAATGCCTACTTTGGATATTTCCAAATCAAAATAGCAAAAAAAGATCAGAAGAAAACAACGTTCATTACCCCATGGGGATGCTTCTGTTATAGAGTGATGTCGTCTGATGAATGCATACGCCAACTTTTCGAGATGGGTTAGTTGGGTATTTGCCCCTTTCATTGGGAAATCTTTGCGGGTGTTTATGAATGACTTTTGTGTGTACAGCTCAAGGGCATTACACTGTAAAAAACTTATTGAAGTTTTTTGCAAACTTGATGAGGATGGTGGTCAGCTGAACCCTGATAAATGTAAGATAGCAAGAACTAGAGTGATACTCTTGGGTCATGAAGTGTCTGCTAATGGTCTTTCACCTCACCCTAGTAAAGTTGAGGCTTTACTTCTTATGGATTCTCCAAAAACTGTAAAAGAATTGATGAGCTTTGTTAAAAATTTGAATTATCTATCAAGGTCATTCCATATGCTGGCTGAATATGTATATCCTTTACAAAAAGCAACTCAAAGGGATCCTTTAGTTTGGACGCAAGTTGAAGAGGATGCATTCTTGCAGATTAAAGAGAAGTTAAGCACTTTGCTAGTTCGTATGCCTCCAAACTGGAATGAACCTTTCTTTATTAGCATTAGTGTTGGGAAAAATGCAGTGGGAGTCATTTTAATGCAGAAGGAAAAAGGGATGTCTTATATGAGGCCGGGGTGTTTTATATAAGCAGATCCATTGAAGCGACTGAAAAAGCTTAGATGGAAGAAGAATTGTTGGTATAGGAGTTGGTATATGCAGTTAAAAGATGGAAATCATACTTGATTCAGAAACCATTTGTAATACTTATTGGTTCCCAGTTGCTTCCACAAGTTTTGAGATTTGCTGAAAATGCTCCAAGAGTTACTAAGTGGTTGTTGGCTTTGCAAGAATTTGAATTTGCATGTTTAAAGGAAAATATTGTAAGAGCTAGCTTGGCTGATATTTTGACTTATAAAGAACCTGTTGAAAGTGCAGTTGTTATAAGATGGAAGTTGATTCCACATCCACAAATTCATTAGGAGATGAAAGATAAAGATGCTACCTTGTTTTTTTATGGCACTTACAGAAGAGTGCTGGAAAAGGGAGGACTGGGTTTTATCATTATGGATGCTGAAAATCGAGAAGTCTTTTCTGAAAGTCAAGAGAGTAAAGAGATACAAAGTAACAATGAAGCTGAATATGCGAGTTTATATGCTGGTCTGTAACAGTGTATTCAGCTTGGATACAGAAAGATAGTTGCAAAAGGTGATGCCATGTTTGTGGTTAGACAGGTTCAAAATGTTTGGAAAGCCAATAAAGATATTTTGAAGGACTGGCTGTTTAAGATAAAAGGCCTAATGAAGCAGCTGAAAATTTTTTTAATTTGGCATATTGGTAGAGAGAACAATCGTAGAGCTCATGAATTGGCTGAAAATGCTCTTTCCCAGTATGTTGCTGCCATGAGGGTGGATAATCCTAGATATGAGGGTAGGGAAAGCCTTCACCTGATTGAAGAGTTTCTAAAAACTAGCGAGCTAAAGTCATTGGCTAATAAATACAAAAGGTATGCCACTATCAAAAAGGCCAGGGCATATGTGCTCATAAATGATTAGTTGTACATGAAGGGGATTGATAATGTACTAAGAAGGGTGCTAGATAGTTTTGAGTTTCCAGCTTGTTTATCTTTCTATCATGAGGAAGCATATGGTGGTCATTTTGGTTTTGAGCTTACCAAAAGGAAAATTCTGTTAGCAGGACTTACTTGGCCTAGTCTAAGTGCTGATGTTGCTCATTGGAGTAAAAGTTGTCATGCTCGCCAATCATATGCAAAAAGGGTACTAATTCTAGAACCTGCCAAAGCCATTGTTGCCTACGGACTGTTTGAGAAGTGGGGTTTGGATTTTATTGGACCTTTGCCTAGTAAAAAAATAGGAAATTCTTACATCATTACTGCAATTGATTATATGACCAAATGGCTTGAAGCTAAGGCTACAAGGAATTCCAAGAAAGAGGATACAACTCAGTTCCTCATGGAGGACATATGCTGCAGATTTGAAATACCACTAGAAATAGTGATAGATCAAGGTCTTGGCTTCAAAAATAAGCTATTGAGAGAATTAACGAGGAAACTAGACTTGAAACACAAATTTGCTACTCCTTATTACCCTCAATGCAATGGACTAGTGGAAGCATTCAATGGAACGTTACAGAAGATTCTCTTTGAGCTGGTGGAAGATCATCCTAAAGATTGGGATAATTATCTACATCAAGCTTTGTGGGCTTGTAGAACAATGCAGAAGACAAGTACAGGATTCACCCTTTTTCAGTTAGTATATGGTCAAGATGCTTTATTACCTATGAATGTCATGTTCCCTACGATGGAGTTTGTAAGAAAGCATCAGTTAGATCAAACAAAATTGGGAATTGACAAAGGATTGAACTTGCATACCCTATAGCTGGATAGACAACAAGCAATGAATTGTTATGAAAAACAGATTGTGAAGAGAAGGGAATGGTTTCATACACAGTTGAAGAAGAAGAATCTTGCAGAGGGAATGCTGGTTATGAGATATGACAGTAGCTTGGACTCTACTTTTCAAACTAAGTTTCGAGTTAGATGGGAAGAATATTTCTTCATCAAGCAGAAGTTTAAAAATGGCACACACTTGCTAAAACATTTAGATGGGACTGTTCACAACAGTAGAATCAATGGGTTCCATCTAAAGAAATATATATGCAAAATCCTATAGCTAAAGGGGATGTAGGTAATGTACATACTGTACATAAAGTAGGTTGCTTCTAGTTTACTATTTGGGGAAAATTCAATTTTCTGAAATTTGGTATTGATCAGATGGTTGTAAATGATGGACAGCATATTCAAAGTGTGCTTTGACACCTACTAAAGGTCTCTGTCAAGTTTGGTGTTGATCAGAGCAAGAATGTGAAAGTTTGGTGTCTGGAAGGTCGATGTCCCAAGTAAACTGCATGCAGGAATTTAGGACTACAGACTGTGCAGAGCTGTTTCAGGGTAGAAGATAAAGGAATTTGACTCTCAGTTGTTCTAAAGAGTTATAGGTTGGAAAGAGAGCTATAACTTTCCCTTTTGAAGCTCAGTGATCCGAGGTCTGGTTAGAAAGCTGTGAGCTGTTCTGTCCAGTGCTCTATGAAGCAGATTTTCAGAAAAAGGTGTTTGTCTTTGTCAGATGTTTTTGAAGCTTTTAATAAAGGTTTGTTCACACTTGTGTTACAAACCAAGGGGGTGGCTAATCATGGTGTATGAAAATGAGCGACCGAGGACATGATGCTTCATAAAGTCAAGTGGGGTAACACATGCAAATATCATTTTTTTGTCTTTCTAACACATACCCGTAGCGGGAGTCATGTTGATAAATGAAAATCCCAAGTGGTACCATGCATATTCGACACGTGGTTGTGATATTTCAGTTTTGACATACGCGCTTCATGTAGGAAGAGAAGAAAATGTGTTCTCGCTTCTAATTTTGAGTCCCCGAGTGGAATTTTACGTGGCAAGGGGCATGTTTGCCATCTAACAATTAAGGGGAAGCAAGGGGCAACTTAGTAAAATAGGGAAAAAAGCAAAAACGTGATTAGTTTTTTTTGGAAAGAAGAGAAGAGAAGTGTTCGACACAACACAAGCGTGAGAGAGAGAAAGTGAGAGAGGGGGAGAAAGAGAGAGAGGGAGAAGAAGAATCTTGCACGCTGAAGAAGGGAGAAGTCTGAAGCTCAGAAGAAGAAGAACAATTTGTCAGAAGAAAGAGACCATGAAGCTGAAGTTATTGGAGCTAAGAAGCAAGATGGCAGAGTTGCTCAACTCAATGGGCTGATACAAGTTCTCAGTTTTCACATGATGGTAGTAAGAGTCTTCCTTTTGTCTTGTTTACTTCTACTGCTTTGCGGGGAAGAGAGTTTTCAAATCAGTTCTGGTGTATGGATATGAGTGAAAGACAGCAGAGAATTGTTCTTCTTCATGATGAGAGTGATGTTTGTTAGTTGTTGAGTGAGGCTTCCCCTCAGGAAAGAAGAATGGAAGTGAAGGGTCTCTACATCTAAAACTGGATATGTAGCAGGGAATATGTATTATGGTCAGATGTTGAATGCACGAACTCAAGTTACAGGAAATCTGAAAGGATTTGCAGCCAAGAAAATAATGGATCAGACTTTGTAAAGTTCAAAGCTCCCGCGACTCTTCATCAATGCAAGATTGTACTTTTGGAACAGAGTAGTTGTGTTTGCTCTATAGAGCATGCAAGAATTTATGTCTACAGACTGTGCAGAGCTGTTTTAGGGTAGTAGATCAAGGAATTTGACTTTGAGTTGTCCTGAAGAATTATAGGTTGGAAAGAGAGCTACAACTTTCCTTTTTGAAGCTCGGCGATCCGTTGTCTGGTTAGAAAGTTATGAATTGTTCTGTGTAATGCTTAATGAGGTAATTTCTGTGCTCTATGAGGAATTTGGCAGCATCTACGTCACCAACTCAGATTCCCATGAAAGTCATCATGATTTTCCATTGATTTATCAGTGCAAGCTCTGTTTGGATGCAGTAATGTCTTCAATAGTAAAATGCTTGTAGCAGTTGAATGAATATGAAAATTTTCTGTATAAAGCTTTGATTACCCGTGTATTTGGTTTGTATTTATGTGTGCTCTAAGGAAAGAAAAATAGAGAGGATCTACAACTAATTCTGTATTGCTTTGTGGACCGGTTTGCTGTGTGGGGTTGCCATCCCTAAAAAATAGGAGTTGTCAGATTCTCTCTAAAAGTGGTAAAATCTGAGCTTGAAGGTTTGAAGTGTTCAGTTGAAGTCTCAGTGAGGAGTGAGTGATCAAGAATTTTCGATCATGTGTTCAGTGGTGCCATCTCGTGGGTTTTGTTGAGGGAAGATCCTCCGTCTTTATCCTATGGTGTTGTCTTGGGGGTTGTTAAAGGCCGACTACCCAATTCACCTACCAACGTGAGTCAGTTACACGGCCTCCGACTTCCGGTGAGAGAGGAGACGGAGCTGTTAGACTCAAAGCATGCAGATGATACAACACTTTACATAGAGGACGATGAGTTGATACGGGAGAGAGTGAGACTAGCTCTCGAGATGTTCTGTATTGCAGTGGAAGCAAAAATCAACTAGTGAAAGTCCATTGGTTTCCTTACAGACCTAGACTTTGCCTTGTCCTGTGTAGTTCAGCTTCCCCTCCTGGTGCGGAATTTCTTCTGTGCCAGGTCAAACGGTTCCAGAAACTCTCGAGCCAAGGTGGCGTGGGAAACCATCATCCGGCATCAGTCACATGGAGGGCTTGTGATCATAGACCTAGAGTATCAGAGTCTGGCCCTTTTGGGCAAGCTGGTAGTCCGCGGTCTCATACCATGAGGGCATATCTTGAAGGTCCTACTATAGAAGGGTCTCCAAGAGTGAAGACCAAGGCATGGTAGTGATTGGAGACCGCCCTTGAGATGGATCTTCATGACAGCCCAGATCACGCCCCCCAAACCCCCTTTCCTACGCAACTTACTTCGTTTGTGGGACAGCCTTCGTAAGGCCCTAATTCAGAGCCCCCCAGGCTACCAGGAGGAGATAGACCACCAGCCGGTGATTTGGAACCCCCAAGTCAAAGATCAAGAGGGGGTACAAATTGGCGAGCACCCCCACATCCAGTGGACTAGTTGGGAGGCCGGCCCGGCTCGCACCATCAGGACGAAGTGGGAGGTGTATAGGATGGTGAACAAGGAGGTATTGCAGCGGGCATTAAGTTTCCAGAGAGGAGTTGAGTTAAGGAGAAGGGAGATTGACGCAGCAATACCTCAAGAGTGGCTTGTCCCCTTGATACAAGAGCCGGTAGAGTCCACAAATGTATGGGCCGCTAAGTTTTCACCAACACGTATCCCCCTACAAGTGGCAGGTAGAGTGGGTGGCACCCCACATGGAACCTTCTTCACCGTGCAGGAGGGGGGGGCGTCTTGATCTTATTAGAGGACAACAGGATGAGGGGATAGCTATCCTTTCGTGGAGGATTCGGGTGGTTGGCCTTCAAGGGAAGACATGGCAGCTAGACCCCTATGTATTCTGGGAGGAGCTCCGGGAGTGGTGCCTTTCGATTTGGGAGGACATGTCACCTGATGAGCTAGAGTGGGATCCAGAAGAGTGGCTATGGCCAACCACTGCGGTCGCTAAGAAGCCACCAAGGTTCCTAGAGTATACAACCAGGATTGGCAGACATGTACTGACGCAAGAGGACATGGACTGGGCGCCATCGCGTAGAGAGTAAGTACTGGGCGAAGCACAAGATCACACATGCTTTCCGATGAACTTTCTAGCGCCGCCAATGAGACAGCTGGAGGCCGAGGAGGGTACCATATTTCTTATGGCTAGTGGCACATGGAGGCTTGGCGGTGGGGAGTTGGTTAGCCCAGAAGCTGAAGGATGATGTAAACGCTGCACATAGCAACTTCTGGAAACTCCAAAGCATTTTTTTTGAAATGTGAGACGGCACAACATGTGTGGAGAGGAGTATGCCGCATCCTCCGCCATATAGTACCCAGTAAGCCAAGGCCGTCACCATCTGTATAAGCCTGGGATGCAGTACACGATATCTCATGGGGGGCTTTCTACTGGCAAGCAGTCAGCCAAGGCCATCACCTTCTGTATAAGCCTGGGATGCAGGACACGATATTCTTTATTGAGGTTGGGTTGTGTGCAGTGGCCTGCTTGGAGACTCTATCCATCCGCCAAGTACTAGAGCCCATAGTAGACCGCTCTGAGGTATGGGAGATCGTAGGGAGTCTCACTGGATGGCATATCTAGAAGGCACGGTGTCAGGAGGTTTTTGGCGGGGAGAGACTTTCTATACAGGCGACTTTAGGAGAGCTCTGGACCTCCATCATCCACTCCCTTCACAGCCGATGGGACGAGGTGCAAGGCGAGTCTCAAGCTTGTTAGGAACTCTGTTTTCATTTCATGCGCACTTGGGGTGGCCAAGACCTGTTTTTCATGATGCAAGCAGGCAGCCCCAGATGGCGATACCACCCCCCCCCCCCCCCCCTCCATGGCTTCTTGCCCCCATCTCCCCTAGAACGCCCTAAGAAGCTTATATACTTGATATATCTGTGACTCTGCATCAACCCTAGCTAGTCTGTTGAGCATGAGCACTTCTTTGTATTCAGGTTTTTTCTGGAGTAATATAATTAGCCACACTTTATTTGCAAAAAATAATAATACTATAAATTCTAAAATTTGCACAAACTTCCGTGCCCAATTTGTGTCAATCAACAAATAAACGTTATATTTGCACATATTTGCTGCCTTACAATGCATGAAATGCAAAAGCCCCAAATCTCCTCAAAGAAATTTTGAGAAATTGAAGAAATTTTATACTTAAGAGTCTTACAATTCGATGAAATGTCACCTCGAGATATGGATTGACTACAATCAACAACTTCACTGCACCTTGGGATACATGCCAAACCCAAAGATCACAAAAGCCTCAAATTTCTTATGGAAATATCATAAATTGGGCAAGTTAGTTGAAAACCCCCAAATTTATTGGTATCAAGTGTGAGAAATTGAAAATTTCTTTGAAATTAGATTCTAAAAGTAGAGTTTCTACACTTTTAGGTTTTCTAAGTATTTCTACAAAGCTGAATATAACACAAATGGGCAAGATGAATCGAAAATTGCAAAAAAGATTTTAAAACCCCGAATTCAAAAATTAGGGTTTTTGTGTTATTTTTTCCACATCTGCAAAAAATGGAGGACAAGGCTGACAAGCAGAGCTACGAGAGGCTGCATGTGTAGGGTTGTATGCAAGACTACATATGGGACTATGTGCAAGTTGAAAACAACGGCCGCTCCTCCAAAACAACAGCTTCTCTTCCAAAATAGCAACTCCTCTTACTTTGTTGATTGAGTGGACTTCGCACAGGTGGCACCAGCTAAGCAATGACTCTCACAAACATGCCATGATCAAGTGTACGGATTAATTCTTGCTCGTGCCATATAAATCCACACCCCAAGCAAATGTACCCTTGATAGGACATCCTCGCACTAACCATGTGAACCCACCCTTGCCATGTCATCATAGAACCTTCTAGAAAATATGATATGTCATCGCTTGATCATCGATGATATCATCATGGAACATTCTAAAAGATCTTTAGCCACTCTCCAACACCTATAAAAAGAGGGGCTCCCCATAGAGCTCCTCAGTCTTGCCAATACTAGTCTTGGGAGCTCAAGGAGTCAAGATCTCCAAGTAAGTAACTTCTAGTTCAAGTTCTAGTTGTTGGGGGTAAAGGCGCCTCCGCCGTGCCGCCCTGTGTATTACTACACTGACAGTACCCGCCACTGCACACTGCAGGAGGCGGGCGCCCGTCACGTCACTTTATTCTTTATTCTTTTAGTAACAGTTTGAATAAAGGAAGGCCCGGTTACACATTGTGACTGTTGGAGTTCCCATTTCTTGTCTCTCTTTCTTGCTCTTGCTCTCCCGCCATAGCTCGCGTGCAAGCTTCGATCCTTCTCACCTTTCAAGTGGTATCAGAGCTTGGCATTCTCTTGCTCGAGCTCGACTCGATGCTTCCCGACCTTCGCATCGACTTGCTTCACGCATTGGGTCTCCATCCCGGCAGCCATAGCCGACCTCTCGAGCTCCCGACTCTCCCCAGCTTCCCGAGCTCCATCCCGGCCTTCTTGAGCTTCATCAAGGCCTTGCCCTTGAGGTATTGCTTCAACATTTGCAGGCATTTGAGTGTATTCTCAGTTTGAAACACGGCAGGAACAAAGGGCAGCCACTCTTCTTGAGCTCCATAGCTCATATCTTCCCTCCCCTTTGCATTGGGCCTTCATGGCTTGGTATGTGCCTACCTTGGGCCATCATTGAGCCCCCCCACACTCAACATTCAGCCACGTGATTAAAGCAGCACTCCAGGCCTCAACACGCTGAATATGGCGCCCATTTTCAGACTTTGACCTCCACGTTTTACAGCTGAATGCTTTGTTGCTCATGGAGCACTCATCATTGGCCTATTTGGAGGGCATTTGAGCCATTTTTGGATGTATGCTTTGAGCTTTGGCATGATGTCTCTGGCATTTGGGGACGACTTGGAGAGATTTTGACTTGAATACGGGGCTGAAATCTACTGTTTAGAACAATAAATACATGCTGGAATAACAGTGGGCTGAAGGTACTTTACATGCTTTGGCACTTACCTACCGATACCGGATGTATGCTTTGAGCTTTGGCATGATGTCTCTGACATTTGGGGACGACTTGGAGCGATTTTGGCTTGAATACGGGGCTGAAATCTACTGTTTAGAACAGTAAATACATGCTGGAATAACAGTGGGCTGAAGGTACTTTACATGCTTTGGCACTTACCTACCGATACCGGATGTATGCTTTGAGCTTTGGCATGATGTCTCTGATATTTGGGGACGACTTGGAGCATATGTATGAGATTATGGGATGCTTTTGAGCTTCGCATTAGCTCCGTCTTTACTGGCATTTGGACCGACTTGGCATGCTCGTGGACCGCCTATGCCTCATGTCTATGCTTGACAGTTAGGCTTTTGCATTACATGCTTTGGTTCGTGACATATGCTATTTGGTTCGTGTATGCCATACCGACATTTGGAGCTTGGATTTGGATGTATTTGAGCATTCCCGGCTTACTTGATCACTGATCTTGGTTGCTATTTGGATGTCATTGAGTTGACCGAGAGCTTATTTAGGCTTATGTATTGCTTCATGGTTAATACGACCGGTGCTTCATGTATGTCATGCTCTCTTGGATACGCTTGATGCATTGACAGGGTCACTTATCACTGGTGCTTTCTCTTGGGTTGTTTGAGCTTCTGAGCTCACTTTGTACGCCTTTTGTGCCAGTGGGAGCACTTTATATGCTTGCTTGACCTTTGACAGTTGCATGCTATTGGAGCACTTACATGTATTTGGAGCAGTTTATGTCTTGAGCAGCTACATACGCATTGAGACTTTGGGATCATACTCCGATCTTTATGGATATGCATTGATGTACTCTTGGTTCACAGGATGCTTATGAGCTAAGTCTCATATTTGGATCTTTCTTTTTGAGCAGACACCTATTTGTGTCAGGTTTTGGCAGTTACAGGAACACTTTGCCTAGAGTGTCTGGGGATGTGCATTTCACTGGCAGATGTTATTTTGACATGCTTCGGTGTTGAGCTCATGTTCTTTTCACTGTCATTGGCCTTGCTTATGTCCATTTCATGCCGGCTTTGGACCTAGCATTGTTTGCTTGACATTGGATCCTATTTTGGGACAATTTGCTCTCTAGACTGCATACCTGCAATTTATTACAGCAAGCAGTTATTGGTGGACTGAGGTGTACTTTTCATACTGAAATATCCTGATTTGGTGTACCGCACCTAGTACTAAGTGGGCAGCAACTTTTGGCACACTTTGCTCGCCCTTTAGACCCCGTTTTGGTCATTTTTGGGCAGTTTCTGCAGTAAAACAGCAAGCAGTTTTGGACTGTTTGGGCATTTCCAGCCTGCATAATGGCGTCATCTTCGCATGATAGTGCCATCTTTAACATTACAAAGTTGGATGGTACCAACTACTCTTACTGGAAGAGTCAAATATGGCAGGTTTTGGTGCAGAAATCTCAGATTAAGCCACTTCGGTTGAGTGGGGAGCAGCCTGAAACTATGGACAATGACGACTGGCTTGAACTTGATGAGCTATGCAAGTCCACGATTGTATTGTCTCTCACTGAACAGGTACATTATAAAGTATTTGAGGAAGCACAGAGTGCATGGGATCTATGGAATAAGATCAAGAATCTTTATGATAAGAAAAGTCCGGCGAGTCAGATGTACTGGTTGAAGCAGCTTATGGATCTGCGCATGAAGGATAATGCGACTATGTCTGCTCACTTGAGCCAATTCCATACTATACTGAAGAACCTGACTTCGCAGGATATCACCTTTGGAGAGGAAGTAACTCCTCTTTTCTTGCTTGGGACTCTGAATGAGTCATGGGATGTATTCCACACGGCCCTATGTGCCTCTAGTGCTACTCTGAAACTGAATGATGTTGAGAGTGCTCTTCTTCAGGAAGAGGTGAATCGCAAAAACTTGGATGCCTCTCATGGTAGTCATGCTTTGACAGTTAGAGGCAGGAATGACAGGAATGATCGTGGTAATAACCGTGGCCGTGACTCGCAAAAGGGTCGGTCTAAATCTCGTGGAAAGTCGTGTAGTAAGTCGCATGGGCGCAACGCTAATGTCACTTGTCATCATTGTGGGAAAAAGGGCCATATCAGACCACAGTGTCATGAGTTGCGCAATGAGAAACGCAAGGATAAGGGCAAAGAGAAAGTGCAGGAGAAGTCCTTTGATCGCAGCATAGTACCTGCGAAGTCCAGCGTCAAGATTGAGGAAATTAATGTCACGCAGACTGAGGAGTCCGATGGTGGTGATGAGTTTATACTTGCAGCTAGTTTTTCTGATGCTTCACACTTGACTGAGACATCTAGTATGTATGCACAGTGCTGGTTATTGGATTCAGGTGCGTCCTTTCATGTGACGCCTTACCGTGAGTGGTTTCACTCTTACCGTACTGTATCTGGATCAGTCAGACTTGGAGATGACAGGTCTCTTGATATTGTGGGCTATGGAGATATTCAGTTGCAGTTTTCCACTGGCAATTCCTTTTTGCTCAGGGATGTACGTTATGTACCTGCGCTTACGCACAGTCTTATGTCTACAGGACAGTTGGATGATGCAAGGTTTCATGTCTGTTTTAGGGATTCTGCCTGGAAAATTACCAAAGGCAGACTTGTGCTTGCTAGAGGCGCCAAGGCTGGCAGCCTCTATCCTCTTGTTGTATCTGGGTCTTCTGTAGCCCACATTTTGGCAGTGGGCTCTATCCCACATGTATCACTTTGGCATGCCCGTTTGGGGCATATGTCTTTGAAGGGAATGAAAATGTTATTTGGTTTGCAGTATCTTCCGCCTTTAGATCATGCATGTTTTGACTCGTGTGATCATTGTCTTTATGGTAAGCAGAATAGGTCTACGCATAAGAAATCGGGTAGGCCACGCATGAGTGAGCCCTTGGCATTGGTGCATTCCGATGTTTGTGGGCCTATGCCTTGCATGTCTATGGGTGGCGCGAAGTACTTTGTTACCTTCATTGATGATTTTTCTAGGAAAGTGTGGGCTTATCCCATAAAGCAAAAGTCCGATGTCTTGGCAGTCTTTCAACGTTGGCTTGCTCTTGTTGAGAACTAGACTGGGTATAAGCTGAAATGCCTTAGGACTGACAATGGGGAAGAATATGTCTCACGTGCTTTTGAGCAGTTTTGTGATGACAGGGGTATTAAGCGTCAGTTAACCGCCCCTTACACCCCACCCCAGAATGGTTTGGCTGAGCGCATGAACAGGACTATTCAGGAGCATGTGCGCTCTATGCTTAGCCATGCAGGCCTACCCCAGAGTTTTTGGGCTGAGGCAGTTAGTACGGCAGTGCATGTCATAAACCGATCGCCTTCCAGTGGATTGGATTTCCAGGTTGCAGAGGAAGTTTGGGCTGGTAAGCCACCCTCTTATGCGCATCTCCGTGTCTTTGGATGTGAGGCATTTTACCATGTGCCCAAGGACAAGAGGAGTAAATTGGATCCAAAGAGCATTAAATGCATATTCCTTGGCTATGGTGAGTCAGGAGAGATGGGCTATCGCCTATGGGATCCGCAAGCGCGGAAAATAGTACGCAGCCATGATGTCATCTTCCATGAAGACAAGATGCACAGGCAACCTGAGAAGGTGGTTGAGATCCGCAGAGTGATCTTTCAGGAGGAGCCTAGAGCTCCAGCACAGCCAGTAGTACAGCCTGCAACAGTTCCTCCACAGGGCCAGGGTGTTGGACAGGCAGTTAGACAGGCAGCAGAGCCTGCGGCGAGACGGTCTGCTAGAGACAGACGTCCACCTGACAGATTTCAGCCCTCTATGCATTATGTTTTGGTTACCGATGCAGGAGAGCCTTTCACTTATGATGAGGCTATGCGCAGGGGTGACAGTCACTCCTGGGAGAGGGCTATGCAGTCTGAGATAGACTCCCTGCATAAGAATGAGACTTGGGATTTGGTTGCCTTGCCTAAGGGCAAGAAGGCTTTGCCATGCAAGTGGGTGTACAAGCTGAAAAGTACCCCTGGACACCCCAAGCCGGCATACAAGGCTAGATTGGTAGCAAAGGGTTTTAAGCAGGAACATGGTGTGGACTTTGATGAGGTTTTCTCTCCTGTGGTTAAGATGACCACCCTGCGCTTAGTCTTGGCTTTGGTTGCACAGCTTGACTTAGATCTATATCAGATGGATGTCAAGACGGCTTTTCTACGTGGGAACTTGCATGATGAGATCTATATGGATCAGCCTAAGGGCTTTGCAGAACCTAGCAGGGAGCACCTAGTGTGCAAGTTGAAGAAGAGCTTGTATGGCTTGAAGCAAGCACCTAGGGAATGGTATCATAAGTTTGATGCCTTTATGCAGTCACAGGGCTACAGCAAGAGTGCTATGGATCCGTGTCTTTACACGAAGAAAGCCCGTGATGGCAGTTTGCTTATCTTGGTACTCTATGTTGATGATATCCTGATAGCAGGGAAAGCTCATGATGAGCTAGATGCTCTTAAATCTCAGCTGAAGAAGAGCTTTGAGATGAAGGATTTGGGACAAGCCTCACATATACTTGGGATGCGCATTAAGCGCGATAGGCATCAGGGGCTTTTGTATCTCTCACAACGGGAGTACATTCATAAAGTCCTTGAGCGCTTCCGCATGTAGGACGTAAAGCCTATTGGCTGTCCATTACCTTCTTATGTGAAGGTATCACAAGCCGATTGTCCACAGACAAATGAGCAGAGGGCCGAGATGGCCAAGATCCCTTATGCTTCAGCCGTGGGCAGTTTGATGTATGCCATGATAGCCACTCGTCCAGATATTGCGCATGCAGTTGGTGTTGTGGCACGCTATATGGCTACACCTGGCAGCAGACATTGGGATGCCGTGAAGGATATCATGAGATACTTGAAGGGCACAGCAGATATGTGTATTTGCTATGGCAGCCAGGATACAGGGATCGTGGGGTACACTGACTCCGATTATGCAGGACATGCAGATAGTAGGAAGTCCACTTCTGGCTATGTATTCACCTATGCTGGAGGGGCTGTCTCTTGGATGTCCAAGGTTCAGAAGTGTACGGCTTTGTCTACCACTGAGGCCGAGTATGTTGCAGCCACTGAGGCTTGCAAGGAGGCCATATGGTTAGGCCGTCTAGTTGCTGACCTTGGGATTGATGCTACACCTACACTGCATTCGGATTCTATGAGTGCCATTCAGTTGGCTAAGAATCCAGTCTTCCATGCGAAGACGAAACACATTGAGGTGAGATATCACTTCATACGTGGTGTCGTGGAGGACAGGTTTGTTGACCTTGTCAAGATCTCCACTGACGAGAATCCTGCAGATCTGCTCACGAAGAGCCTCACTACCGAGCGCTTTGCCTTCCTTAGGAGGTTGATGGGCATTGGATGAGATGTCGCCTTTCCTCATCCCTTGTACCTATGTACATTTGTACTGTCTTTTCTTTTTCTTTTCTCTCTCACTAGGGCAGATTCGCCTTTAAGTGGGAGGTTGTTGGGGGTAAAGGCGCCTCCGCCGTGCCGCCCCGTGTATTACTACACTGACAGTACCCACCACTGCACACTGCAGGAGGCGGGCGTCCGTCAAGTCACTTTATTCTTTATTCTTTTAGTAACAGTTTGAATAAAGGAAGGCCCGGTCACACATTGTGACTGTTGGAGTTCCCATTTCTTGTCTCTCTCTTTCTTGCTCTTGCTCTCCCGCCATAGCTCGCGTGCAAGCTTCGATCCTTCTCACCTTTCACTAGTTCTTGTCTAGTCATGGCATCTAGTCTTGTCTTGTCTCCCATTATACTCATGTTGCCTTGTCACCTTGTAATCTCCTAGTATGAGATCTTGTATAGTACTGTCTTGTATCTTGTTCATCTCCGTCGAGGGAGATCTTGTATCCATACTTACAGTCTCAGGTTTTGGGATCCTTCATATCCTATCAAGTCCTATTGTCTATACCTACGGTCACGGGTTGTGGGATTTTCCATATCTTGTTATCATTGCACCTTGTACCCCTACATGGGATTATCTTGTAATCAGAATTCTTATAGCAAATCTTGCATCTAGTCTAGTCTCTCCAGCACAGTCTGGTGCTCCCATAACAATGACGAGTCAAAACCCACTTGTCTAGCTCTGATATGAGCTGTTGAAAATAGGGGAAGAGAGAGATAAAGAGAGATGGAAAGAAAAAAAGAAAGAAAGATATATTAACATCTACTAAAGACCAAATCGGCCTATAAGACATCCATGCAGAAAGAAATATCTTCATGATATCATGAAAGTGAAAAGTGAAGAGTGAAAATGAGAATCCTATCTAAATGTGCAATAAGCGCATAGATCATCAACTGGGCAAGCCCTCAATGGATACAACTATGACCATCTTGTCAAAGTGCAATGACAGGAAAGCATATGAACGAGAGAGAGAGAGAGAGTGTGTGAGTGAGTGAGTGAACATGGAGAGAAGAGGGGGAGAGAGAAAGAGACTGGAACGCAGATCTGAAATATGAAGAATGCTGAATAAGGAATATGGATATGTACACAGGTGCAGTTCATATGTCAGTGTATCTCCACCTCGATGATGTCACCCTACTGTACACCTCAAAGTCTGCAGCAATCAGAACAATCTCTGGCTGAACCCAGCCTGTAACCTACTGTACACCTCAAAGTCTGCAGCAATCAGAACAATCTCTGGCTGAACCCAGCCTGTAATCTGCAATCAGAATGTATGTGAATGTGTCCTGAACATCTGCTATTTATAGCAGTAAATATAGGCCAGCTAAAATAGCAGTCGGCCTGCCAAATCTGATCTGGCTGACCTGTGCCAGATTCGGCCGACTGCACAGAACCTGCCCAAAATGGCAAAACTGCCATGTCATCACTGCGATCAATCTGTCCAACTCCTGATGTGGCCTGTCCGACTGCTGCGCATGCATATCTGACCTGTGCTGCCACGTGGCACTCCAGCAATAAATGCGATGACTGTGCAGGCAGTACAAACTGCTCTCGAATGCATGAACGCATGCATATCCAGGGGATGAGAAGAAGCCCATATCTCTAACACCCCCTCTCAAATCTTGGACACGGCATGAGGTTGAGGGATCTAGAATACTAGTGGAGTAAAGCTTGGGAAAGCGCCTTCATAAACAAATCTGCTAGGTTGTCCTCTATCTTGCAGTAAACCACATCGATAGTCTCATTCAAAAGCTTCTCCCAAACGAAATCGTGTTGTATCTCAATGTGCTTCGTCCAAGCATGAAACACTCGGTTCCAACCCAAGGCAATGCAACTTTCATTGCCACAATGGCGGGTAGTAGGACTTATTGACTGACAGCCAAGCTCCTCCAATAACCTCCAAAGCCACACCGTCTCACATGTGGTGAAAGATGCCACTCAATACTCCGCCTCAGTCCAAAGTAAGGCAACCGTCAGTTGCTTCTTACTGCTCCATGAAACAAAACCTAAACCCAAGGTAAAGCAATAACCTATCGTGGATCGCCTATGGTCCACATCTCCAGCACAATTTGAATCGCTCCAACTTGTAATCACAAGATCTGGACCATCTGTACCTGCTGGATACAATATCCCTAGATCAAGAGTCCCCCTCACGAACCGCAAAATCCTCAAAAGTAGCCTGCCACTATACCTCTTTAGGTTCAATCATGAATCTAGCCAACGATCCTACAACATAACAAAAATCAATACAAGTGTTGAGAAGCCAAACCAAGGACCCAATAGGCTGCCTGTAATGGGTAGCATCCACCAAAGGTGAATCAATATGGGCTGTGGCCTTCCAGTTCGGATCCATAGGAGTCAATAAGGACCATCTCGAACATAGTCATGAGCTCCTACACATACCACTACTCGGAGATGAAGATCCCTAGCTGAGTCTAATAGATCTCATGCCCTAAGAAGAAATGGAGAAGTCCCATATCTGTCATCTTGAACTTCTCGTGAAGTGTTGTCTTGGTTTCTTTGACCATCTATACATGATCACCTGTCAAAATCAAATCATCTACATAGAGCACAAACAAAGCACATGTCCCCCTCTGAAATGTGGACATAAAGCTAGGGATCAGCGATGGAGCGCTGATACCTCAATCTTTGCTAGAGGAACGAGCCTATCTTCTTGTTCCAAGCAGCCTGTTTGAGGCCATAGAGGGCCTTCTTTAATCTATATACTTGTCCATCTAATGAGGAAAAGCTGGGAGGCTGCTCAACATAGATCTCCTCCTTCAAATCACCATTGAGAAAGGCAAAATTCACATCAAGCTAATAAACCAACCATTTTCTATGGCTAGCTAAGTCAAGAACGGCTCTAATGGTAGCCATCCGAGCTATAGGTGCAAAGATATCATGGAAATCCACCCCTCGCCACTGTGCGAAGCCCTTTGCAACGAGCCGCGCCTTGTGCTTATCCAGAGTACCATCACTATGATATTTGGTCTTGAAGACCCATTTGACACCAATAGCCTTCCTATGAACGGGTCGAGGCTCAAGATCCCAAGTGCCATTCCACTCAATAGTATCCAACTCCTACTCCATAGGTTGCTTCCAATGCTGTGATTGCAAAGCCTTCTTCACGGAGGTGGGCACCCTATCCTACATAACACCAATCATCAAACAATAGTTAGAACAAACAAGTTCAATGGAATGTGCTTGGTTCCTCCGAGAACGCCACGAGCCATCCTGCAACTGCCACTCCTCAAGGACCCCCTTGATCCTTGCATCAGGGATTGTATCGTGTGCCCAACAAGGAGGCTGGAGCTCTCCTCGTCACTCTCCATCTGCTGAAGTCTCTAAAACATTCACCGACAGTGACTCATGTGAAATGGCCAGTGGTGAAGTAGAATCCTCATCTAAAGAAGAAGCATCCCCAAGAGACACTGGTTTCAAGGGAACAGTCTCTAGCGCCCAACTATCTCCAGGATCTCCAAGTACACAGTGATCCTCACTCCCCTCTGAAGTTGGAGCCTCCACAAATCGCACATTGTGAATCGTATAGGCATCCCGCTTAACGAGATCATACAAGCAATAGCCTTGGATTACAAGTTATAGCCCACAAATACTTATTTCTTCGAAGCCACTTTAAACTTGTCCCCCGAGTCTTCAAGATATTAACATAGGCATCACATCCAAAGATCCTGAAATAAGAAACATCTAGCTTGGCTCCAAAATAAGCCTTACAAGGGGTCATACCAACCATGGCCAAAGTAGGTGACTGATTGAGGATGTGGATAGCAATAGCCACAACCTTAGCCCATAGGCACTCAAATGTTTGACGATGCACCATCATGGTGCAAGCCATCCCAATCACACTCATGTTCTCCTACTCCAATATGCCCTTCTCCTAAGGTGTGTTTGTGTTTGCAAACTCTTGGCGAATACCACAATTTATACAAAATCTAGCAAGCTCGTTATAAATGAACTCTCCTCCCTTGTCTGACCGCAAGGTCTTCAGCTTCCAGGCTGATCGATTCTCCTCGAAGAGCAACCAATCCTTGAAGTTGGAGAAGGCATCTGATTTCAGCGTCAAGAAGTACGCCCATGTCATCCTGCTAAAATTGTCAACAATAAGCATGAAATACAAACTCCCCTTTAGGAAATCTATCCGCATAGGTCCACAAAGATCTATAGAAACAAGCTCCAAGGATGCTGAAAACCGCCTCAAAACCTTGCTAGGAATGGCATCACGATGTCGTTTTCCACGAATGCAGGATACACAAGGCTGTTGGTTCACTATTATGTCCAGCAAACCTCGGACAAAAAACTGTTCCCTAGATGCCTTTCGAAGGTAGTCATAATTCAGGTGGCCAAACCGAGCATAACAAAGCTCGAACTGTGTCTATGAAGTAAAAAGATGAGAAGTCAAGGTAGAAGGAGACCACAACTTGTAGACTCCATTCTCCTCATAACTTGTAGAAAGCACCTTTTTGGAGCTATGCTCAAGAATCCTAAAAGAATTTGTATCAAACTCAACCAACAAACTAAGAGCACAAATCTTGTACATGGAAAACAAATGGTAACCCAAACCTGGCACATAAAGCACCTTGGAAGTATAAGTACCAGCTCGTCCATCTAGAATTAATTGTATGTCATCCCTACCCTCTGTGGAAACAGAAGAGCTATCTCCTATGAGAATTTGCCCATGCGAAGGCCACAAATGGGTAACATCTACAAAAGAAGAAGTCATGCTGAGAGGCACCACTGTCAACAATCCATTCGTGGGGATATGGGGCCATCAATGCAACATGAAAGACCTTCGGGGTCAATGTCTGAACTACCTCTAAATGGAGAAAAGCAACTAATGAGGGATTGGTCACTGCTCCCAAATCCTTTAAAGCCTTCTCCTTCTTGTTATCCTTCTTATCCTTGTCGGGGCAATCCTTATTCCAATGACTTGTCTTGCTAGAGATGTGACAAGTAGAGTCCTCTTTGTCTTCTTTGGTTTGTGGTCCTCCTTGTTGTCTTTCCCCTTCTTTTAAGAGGCCTAACTTGTCAATGCCTCTGACTATGAAGCACTGTACCCTTTAACTTGTTCCTCTTGATCCAAGACCATAGGAATCCTACCACTGAAGAGTCGACTCCCGCCCTGGAGCAATCAAGGCAGAGTAAAAAGCACCAAACTTAGGCGGTAACTATGACAAAAGAGTTATCGCCATGTCTTCCAATGTGATCACCTTCCCTACATTGAACTTGTGTTTGAAGTTGGCATCGCTTATTCACATACTCCCGCGGTTCAACATCATCATTTGCATCTCCAAAGACACTCATTTCATAATGGTCATTCGAATGTGCAACTGATCGAGCTCCAACCATATGTCCCTGGCCATCGTCAAGTGCTCATTCGGTTTATCCCAATGCGCTTGAGCCTTTGCCAACTCCGCACGATCGTTTACAAGAATTTTGGACTTGTCTCTTGATGTAGGACAATCAATAGCCTCCGTAACAAGCTCCTCCAAATCATAGGACTCTAAGATGGCAAACATCATAATGCATTAGATGTGGTAGATCTCGCCAAGGAGCTTCTGATCTAATGAAAGAGCCAGTAGATGAAAGGGATGCACGAGACGCGGGAGAGAAGAGCACACACAATGTAGGTGTTGTCAACAATGTTATGACAGCCTTATTGCACTTTCATATATATATGAATAATGTATATGGGCGGTCATTGTACACGGGCAGGCCCAAGGGCCTTTTACCCCCAACAACCTCCCACTAAAAGGCCAATGGGCCAAGGAGTGAAAAAACAAAACAAAAGAAAAGAGATAAGGTGAGGAATCATGTCATCTCACCCAACGCCCAATTGGAAAGCGAGCTGTGCAATAACTAGCGGGAACCTCCTCACAAGAAGAGTCAAGCATCCCTGAGTCTATGACATCCAAGAGATAAGGGATCCCATAGCTCTAAACAATAGAGCAATCCATGACTGCTTCCCATGAAGCAAGCAACACAACTCATGTGGTGCATAGCATCAGCGCGGTGCATAAAAGATAGCAGAGAGCATACAGACTTCTAAGGTCAATCATCGAAAGAGGGTCAGCATCCTGGACAGTATGCGGCCTTAGCAAAGCATACTGTCAAACAGGATCTGTCTTGCTAGAGATCTCAAGAGGGTCAGCATACTGTCAAACGGGATCTCAAGACAGTATGCGGCCTTAGCAAAGCGGAAGACTGACATACAGCTGTAGAATCAACCATAAAGCGCACTGAACGCACATCAAGAGGCCTGAGAGGTGTCTACTTCTTATAAAAGATAGCATGATGGCTATGTAGAACTTGCTGGGCATCTAAATCCCAAAACCTGTAAGCCGTAAAGTCACCATCTCCATAACCAAGATGTATGCATCTGCGTGGCATAGGCTCATGTGGCATACTAATAGATGCCTAGCAGTCAAACATCCTCAAGTGATCATAGGAGGATCTCATTCCACTCCATGCCTCATGCAGAGTAATAACAAACACGACGTCCGATTAACCAAGTAGACTGCCGTCATAAGGGCCTCAGCCCAAAAGCCATACGACAACCTAGTTGTGGTAAGCATAGAAGCAACCTTTGCTTGTAAAGTCAGGCACATGCCATGAGCAATCCCATAATACTGTGGGCATAAGAAATCAATGCCATATTGCTGACAAGAGATCCGTAAGCTGGGAGAGATAGCATGACTCTCATATCTATATGCAAGCATCTAGGCCTGCTACCAGCAGAATCCATAAACCTCTCAAGCATAGTAACAGCATCCTCAATCCGTACCAAAGGGTAAGCCCAAACACGGTGGGTAGCATGATTCATGAAGGTCACAAAATACGACGCTCCACCAAAGTGTATATCCCCTATACCAATAACATGACAATCCTACTCAAGGCCCAAAAAAATACATCCGTCAACCTCCTTGTAAGAAGAGAACCAAGCTCTATACGGAGTAACATGACAAGATGCCATATTGTCTAAAAGCCAATCAAAGGTATAGGCGGTATCACTGAGCAAGTAATCTGTAGGGTAACACGATGCCAGGAGTCTAGGCTCAACTGCATCATCATGGGTAACTACATACACCATACCACTATCAATAGTAGTCTCACCTACTGTATCACTGACTCTGCTCTCATGTCTAGTGCGGCGCAAACTTTTCTACTCTCTAATCCACTTGAAGCATTTACGCTTCACATGCCCTGTCTTTCCACAATGAAAGCAAACAGAACCTATAAAACCAATAGAAGAGGACAACTGCTCTGTAATAGTATGAGTAGGATTGTCCAATGCATCCAAGGAGCTCAAAGAATCAGAGGAACTCTCATTAGAGAGAACAGGCTCATCAAGAGAACTGTCTGCATGACTAGAAGAGCTGGAAGTCGTCATAGCATACTGCAAAGGGACCTCATCCAAACTAGAAGGGGAGAACACAAAGGCATCAACCACAGATGCAAAAGCTCCCACACAGACAAGCCTAGCAGACAAAAGCATAACATATCCAACCACTATAGCCCGTAGCCATATAAGACATCTTCACCTGCTATGCCTGCAAAAACACAGAAAGCAACCCCCTCTAACTGTAGAACACAGCCTGCTAGGGCTCTTCTCTACTTGTCTTGCACCTTCTTCACCTGTCGGGAGGCAATGAAAAGATAAAATCTACAATTGAAGACTCAAAACGCAGCCATCCTCCTTTCTGAACAGCAAAAATCCACAACAAAATTAGCAACTTTGCTCCTTTCCCACATGTCCACGCTATTCTCAACCTTGTTCCAATGCACAACCCTCCCGCTCGCCCTCGAATGTTGAACACACAGCCTTGTGTCACACTGAAAACTCCTCTTCAAGTCTGCCCACGATCAATCAATCTTTGCGCTGCTCTTATACCATGTCAGAGTAGTGCAACGATGCAAAGGCGTATGACCGAGACTGAGAGATAAGAGTGAACACGTAGAGAAGAGAGAGAGAGAGAGAAAGAGAAAGAAAGAAAGAGACAGAAGATGCAGATCTGCAATATGAAGAATGCTGAATAAGGAATACAAATATGTACACGGGTGCAGTTCGTATGTCTGCGTATCTCCACCTCGATGATACCACCCTGCTATACACCTCAAAGTCTGCAGTAGTCAGCACAATCTCTGCCCAAACCCAGCCTGTAATGTGCAATCAGAATGTATGTGAATGTGTGCTGAACACATCTGCTATTATAGCAGTAAATATGGGCCATCTAAATAGCATTCGGTCTGCCAAATCTGGCCGACCTGTACCAGAATTGGCCGACTCGACAAAACCTGCCCAAAATGGCAAAACTGCCACATCATCACTGTGATCAGTCTGTCCAACTGCTGATCTGGCCTGTCCAACTGCTGCACATGCAAATCTGACCTGCGCTGCCACATGGCACTCCAGTAATAAATGCGATGACTGTACAGGCAGTACAAACTGCTCTCAAATGCATGGACACAAGGCTCTGTCCAAGGGATGACCAGAAGACCATATCTCTAACACATCCAGGGACACAAGGCTATACGCATGTGAGATACAATGTTGCCAAGCAGATCTAACACCATCCAATGAGTACATGGGGATGTAAAATGCGATAGTTTGTTGGGGGCTCCTAGAACAAGCTGCCAAGTAGCTCATGGAGCAAGTGTTGGCTCAGTAGGCTAGGTATGTCTCATGCTGTTGTCGAATTTGGATGACCTCGCACTGGTGGAAGTATGGCCTCCTCCTCCTGAATGCACTAGGCCATCATCTGGGCCTAATCTCATGTGCTCTCTGTAGCAACAGCCCTATGGGTCTCCTTGTCCCTAGAACTGTATGTCCCCTAACTGGTGTGGCTCCCTGATAGAACTCTGTCAAGATTGTTTGTTGTGCTCTATCCCCTGTACCTACTACCAAGAGGGATGCTCTAACTCTCTGGATCTCCAATATGTATCAGTCCCAAATATCTCTCATCCAATGTGCTCATCACAGGCTGTTTAGTCTGCTGCCGCTGAATTAGTGTATGATACTTCTCTCATATCTAAGCATAGGCACTACAGCTGCAGAGGAAATGCTCTTTTCTCTCCACCTCATGAAATAGTCGACAAAATCTCTCCTCCTTAAATACCTATGAGGCCCATGAAAAGGAACTTCTCCATATATTCCTCCAAGGCATCTGACTCGTCCCACTACCTGCTCATACATGCATATATGCCCCATATCATGTTTGATGGCATCCCCAAATATATTCCTCCAAGGCATCTAACTCGTCCCACTACCTCTTCATACACTGCATATATGCCCCATATCATGTTTGATGGCATCCCCAGAGTTAACACACACTGCAGTAATTTTTCCCTTGGCACCATATCAAAAGCTTTGTAGAAGTCCACAAAGCAGCAGTATAGTCTTTGTCTCCTAATCCGGACCTACTCAATCATGCATCTCATGGTGAAAATATTGTCCAGTGTGGAGAAGCTGTTGGGAATACAGGCCCTCGTGCCTTTAAATGTGCTCGGGTGTGAACACACCCTTAGCACTTGTACTTTCATATATATATATATAAACCTAAAGAGGTACACTCGTCATTGTACCCAAAAATTGTGTTCACTCTCCTGACTACTCTACACTCTCTCTCACTCTCTCTGCTACTAGCAAGCACTGTGTGTCTCAATCCCCGCACCCTCTGGGCTCAACAAACTGGTATCAAAGTGTTGGTTACAACGTTCCCATTTCCAAGGAGTGTCAGGTCGCAGCACTTGACAAGTGCGGCAGAACAGGTCACCTGCAAACGACATGTGTACCACAGGTCATGCAAAAGACCAGTCAGAAGTTGAGTGCTTGGCGGAGGCAACTAGACCAGCAGGCACGTTTTCTGCGGAAGGCGGGCTGTTGGAGAAAAGGCAATAGTTGCTGCTGGAGAGGTTAGGCGAACAGGCGACTGCCTTGACGAGCAGTTGACAGGCTGACGAGCGTGCGACGGGCTGGGCGAGCAAGCAACGGCCTGACAAGCAGGCGACGAGCTAGACAGGTCAGTCACAGGACCAGCGGGACGTGACCAGCGACACGACTGCACATCGACTTCACTAGCGCTGAAGGCGGGATATGGCGTGCGACAAGACTACAACGGCGCCGCAGCTAACAGGACTCACGCGGCACGAACAGGTGGTGTCAGTCCTGACGGGTCCACGGACCCATCATCCAACCTTTTCTTCTCTTCCACAACCAAGATTTCGCGCACGCAAGCAAAAAAGGTCAGATTTATGCAATCTTGGCCCAAAAATCTGGGGCTTTTCCAGATTGAGTGTTGTTCATGCAAAATTGAGGCATCTACGTCAGAAATTGCAAACATTGTGCGCATTAGAATTGGGGATTTTCGCCAAAATTATTGAAATTTTGCTCATCTGAGTGAAATTTCTCAACATTGGACCCATAAAATTTGGGGCTCTTACTGTATTAGTGAAATTCTGTTCAGCTGAATCAGATTGGCTGACATTGGTGCACATTAGGACCCAAGAAATTTGGGGCTTTTGCAAAATCCTGTGAAATTTTGCTACTTTTGCCCATTTTACGCTTTTGGGAACATGTATTAATGCGATCCAAATAGATCAGTCACACTGAAATTTGGGGGTTTTGCTGAAATTGCTCTATTTTGGCAAAATTGGTCTGTTCTATGCATGTGAGAGACAATGCAAATGTATGGTTGATGCTTTGAGCACAAAATTTTGGGCTTCTTTGACTGTGCGCGTCAAATTTTATGCGCTTGGGTACATGTACAACAGAAATTGCAGCTAAAATTTGGGACTTCTCATGTAATGTGATGTATCTGCCCATGGAACAGCTGTAATCAGTTGTGGAATGCTGTAGCACATGGTTTGGTGCTTCTGAAAATTTACTTACAGATCTGAAATTTCTGCTTCTATGTGGTCATTTATTGTTGGTTGGAACTTGTTTGTACCTTGGTCACTTGTGTGACAGTTTGGGCCTGCATTTGCTGAATTTTTTGGTCACATTTACGCTGAAAATCATGGCTGGCAGCAATGAAGCAATAATCTCATACACATTAAGAAGCTTGAAGGAGCACATAACTTTGCAGTCTGGCAAAAGCAATGCTACAATATCCTGTTGCAAAAGAAGCAGGCAAAGCCGATTAAGACCAAAGGGGCAAAGCCCACAGACACGGAACAGGAAGATTGGGATGAGTTACATGAGCTTGCACGCTCAACCATCAAGCTATCGATTTCTGATGCCTTGTTGTTTAACATTGAAGGTTTGGATTCTACATATGCTACTTGGACTCAATTGGAAAAACAGTATGCACAGAAGAGTGCTACAAGTAAAGTGTATTCGCTGAAAAAGCTTATGGATTTGCGTATGAAAGAGGATATAGCAATGTCTACTCACTTGAGTGAGTTTAACTCCATTTTCAGCCAGCTAATTGCCTTGAAGTTCTTGATTGATGAAGAATTTAAGGCTATGTTCTTGCTTTGCACTCTGCCAGAGAGTTGGGATACATTCAGGACTGCTATGAGCAATTCTAATGCTATTCTTTTGTATGCTGATGTAGAGAGTGCTCTACTCATAGAATGAATGAATCGGCATAACAATGCATTCACTAAGTCTTCCAGTGCTTTGCATACTAGAGGCAGATCATAGTAGAAAGGCAAATCTAATACCAAGGGACGCAGTAAATCATGTAGCAAAGATGTTGAATGCCATCATTGTGGCAAGAAGGGTCACTTTAAACGTGACTGCTACAAATGGAAGAAAGAAAAAGGAAAGGGCAAGAAGACAGATGATAGCAAGGAAGAGAAGAGAGAGAGTCAACCTAAGAAGAGCAGTGTCAAAATTGAAGAGGTGAATGTAGTCACTCATGACAGTGACAATGGGAATGGAGTACTCTTTGTCTCTTCACACTTTAGTGCACATGCTTTACTTGCAAATACGGATGAGGACATGCACACTTGGATTCTCGATTCAAGTGCTTCCTTTCATATCACCCCTCATCATGAGTGGTTCTCTGCCTATACAAGGGGTCAACATGGTGTTGTTCATCTTGGGGACAACTATGCATGTGACATTGCAAGTATTGTGCAATTTCAGTTTCAACATGGTTCTATCTTCACACTTCAACATGTCCGGCATGTATCTCAGCTCAAAAAGAGCTTGATTAGCACAAGGTAGCTAGGTGACGATGAATTTCATACCACCTTCGGTGATGGAAGTGGAAGATCTGTAAGGGATCTAGAGTGATTGCCAGAGATTGTAAAAGTGATACCTTGTATCCTCTCCATGTATCTAGTGTGACTGATCATGTTGTTGACGTGACCGAGCAGCCAAGTGTTTCTTTGTGGCATGGCTAGTTGGGACACATAAGTCAAATTGAAATGAAAGTGCTCTCTCATTTACTTGCCTAGTCTTCATTATGCTGATTTTGAGCATTGTGATCATTGTGTTTATGGTAAACATGCACAGACATCTCATAAAAAGTCTCTTTCGTTGAAATCTTCTCCTCTAGAGTTAGTACATTCCGATGTATGTCAAATGCCAAGATTATCTTTAGGAGGAAATAAATATTTTGTCACATTTGTCGATGATGCTACACGGAAGGTACGGGTTTACCCTATTCATAGCAAGGATGAAGTGCTTGATAAGTTTAAAGAATTCTTGCCGTTGATTGAAAATCAGACTGATAAGACACTCAAGTATCTTCGCTCTGACAATGGTGAGAAATATGTATCCAAGGCCTTTCAGGCATTTTATGACAGTAAAGAGATAAAGAGGGAGCTCACTGCCCCTCATAATCCATCCCAAAAAAGCGTTGTAGAGCGTATGAATCAAACCATACAGGATAAGGTCCATACAATGCTGTCTCATGCTGTATTACCCCATGGTTTTTGGGCAGAGGCTGTTATGAGAGCCGTACACTTGATTAATTGGTCACCAAACAGGTCTTTGGGGGAGGGAGTTCCCCAAGAAGCATGGTCGGGCAAGCCACCTTCATCTGCTCGCCTGAAAGTGTTTGGCTGCAAGGCTTTTGTACACATTCGTAACGAAAAACGCAGCAAACTTGAGCCAAAGTCCTGTAAATGCATTTTCCGAGGATATGGTGACGAGGGTGAAATGGGGTATAGATTATGGGATCCCAAGAACAGGAAAGTTGTACGCAGCAATGATGTTATCTTCCAGGAAGATCGCATGCATAAACAGCCCGAAAAGAGTAACGAGGTCCGTAGGGTTGTATTCCGGGAAGAAATACCTTTTGGACAGCAAAATGTGCCCGATGCACGGCAGCAAATACCTACTGTAAAGGAACCTCTAAATGCTGAAAATGATCAGCTAGCTATTGTCCATGATAATGAGCCACTACATGTGTAGAAACAGCCAAGACAGCAAACTGTTAATGCTGATTTGCAGGGTGAAATGCTAGGACAGCAAGCTGAAAATGCTCAACAGCCAGCAAGCAATGATCATTGGGCTAGGATATCATTTAGGGCTACTAGACAACATGATAGATTCATTCCTGGTGCAAACAATGTGGCTGATTATGTCATGTTGACAAACTGTGGTGAACCATCTTGCTTCAAGGAAAAAATGACAAGACAAGACAGCAAGAAATGGTATGAAGCCATGTTGTCAAAAATGGAATCTCTTGAAAAAAATAGCACTTGGGACTTGGTGCAGTTGCCTAAAGGGCAGAAAACCCTTCCATGTAAATGGGTCACTTCTGGTTCCTCACCAAAGTACAAAGCAAGGTTGGCTGCGAAGAGGTACAAGCAGGAACATGGAATTGACTTTGATGAGATCTTCTCTCCTATAGTCAAGATGACTACATTAAGAACCATTTTGGGTTTGGTTGTAGTTGAGGATATGGAGCTCATACAGATGGATGTAAAGACTACATTCTTACATGGTGATCTGCATGAAGACATATATATGCAATAACCTGAAGGGTTTGTAAAAAAAAGGGAAAGAGAAGATGGTATGTAAACTCAAAAGGAGTTTGTATGGGCTAAAACAAGCACCAAGAGAATGGTATCATAAGTTTGATATATTTATGCACTCTCAAGGTTTCCATAGAAGTCAAGTCGATCACTGCTTGTACACCAAGAAGGGAGCAGATTGAAAGCCCGATTATCTTGGTTCTGTATGTTGATGACATGCTAATTGCTAGCAAGGATACTCATGCCTTGGATTCACTGAAGCAAAGTCTTCATGGCAGCTTTGACATGAAGAATCTTCGTGATGCAAATCACATTCTTGGCATGCAAATACTCAGAGATAGGTCGAAAGGATTACTATATCTATCTCAGTTGGAGTATATCTCCAAGGTTTTGCAATGTTTCAATATGGAGGGGGGGAAAACAATTGGGGTTTCATTGCCTCTATATGTGAAACTCAAAGCAAAGAACAGTCCTACATCTGATGATGAGACGGCTGAAATGGCCAACATACCATATGCTTCAGCTGTTGGCAATTGGATGTATGCTAGTTGCTATATATCCTGACATTGCCTTTGCAGTGGGAGTGATATGCAGTACATGGCAAACTCCGATGTGTGGAGGATGGAATCCCCTGTTGTACCTGTAGTAATCTCTGCATGGCTGCTAGGTCCCGCTGGAGTGCTCTCTCCTCCTAGCTCTACTGCCTAACCTGTAGGGCTACGTCCTAGCAGATACTACTCGACTTGGCTAGGACCTCTGCAACCTCCTCTCTGATCCGGTCCCTCCTGCCCCACTCCCTAGTCCAAATCTGCTCAATTTGTCTCTTCACCTCCTCCCTCTTGTAGATCGAGTCAAGGATCCGACAGGATCATGTGTCTAGAGAAGATGCTAGGGGATTAAGTGTCAAGAGAACCGATCAGTGATCAGACAAGGTGGTGCATGCCAACTACCCTGTCTGGTCTCCACAAGAGCATCCCCACTCTCCCACATAGAACCTATCCAACTGCTCCAGCAAAACTCCGCCTAGCCGCCTATATCCCCACGAGAAGTCCAACAACCTCTCCCTCCTGTGGAAAGCTGGGTCTCATATAGCATCGTGTGCTCCTACTGCCAGTAGGAAGACCTCCCATGCCTCCTACTTCTCCCCAGCCATGCCCTAGTAATTTCTGTCTCTGCCCTGCTAGTCCTCTAAGGCCTCCAGGTTGTTGAAGTCTCCTCCAACAATCCAAGAGTCCACCTCTAGGAGTCCTACTACAATCTCCACCCAAAACTTGTTGTGTGCCCTGACCTCAGTAGGAGTATAGACATTGAGGACTCCAAGGCACAAGTCCCGAATATCCAGTCTGATCCATAGAACCCTCCTTGTCACAATCGTCCCATGGTCCTGTACACAAGAGGTGAGACTCGAGCCAATTCACGTGCATACACCTCCACTACTGCCGCGGGCATTGATGAAGTGCTCCCAGTACGTGTGTGAATTGCCCGGGAGTACCTTTCCTATCCGCTGGGCCTAGGCGGGGCTGAGCTTGTGCTCCTGTAACAGTAAGATGTTGATCCATCCGACAAGGGCAGGCTGCAACTCCTACCGAACAATCAACTTCCTGGAACCACGTACTCCAGTACAGTGGAGACTGTTCACATTCCAGGATGCAAGATGTAAGCTCATAGGGAAGCCTCTGACTGACAGAACAAGCATCTGTTCAGTGTGGAAGCTGCTGATGAAGAAAAGGAGCTATGAGAAATGCGGATACGCTTCGTTGCCGGCATGGACGGTGAACTCCATTCCCCCATGGTAGCCCTCGGGCGAACCATGGGGGTGATAGATGTGTCCGGTGATACCACCAAGGCATCTATCAGCCAGGCTGAGAGGCAGGACTCTGTGCACTGATAGAAACGGGCCGCCTGTGCCAGGGGCCACTCGATCACATCTATCGAAGCTCTCCACTATGGGGGGGCTCAAAAGATAATGCTCAAATGTGCGACCTCGGCCCCAATCCACCAGTTGATGTCAATCATGCAACGTGGCCACTGCTGGAAAAAAAGTGTCAATCCTCCTCCCATCCACTCGAAGATGTGGTCTGCCACCTGGCTCTTCACCTCCTCCTCTATCTGAGACATCATCCAATCTCTTGTGTGACAGGTCTGAAGAAAGAAAGTGTAGTTTGGTCCATCCAGTGGTGCTAGTAGATGGACCTTGCTGCTCCTTGACTTACGTACCACGAAGATTTCCAATTCCAGGGGTAGTGGAAACTCTCCCTGCTCCGCAACTCTGAGATAGAACCACGGCCCACAGCGAAAAAACTCTTGTGGTAGCAGCTGCGCATGTCGTCTCGGGAAGGTGTGACGGCTAGCATGGGCTTATGAACTGGTGGCTCATGGGGGGGTACTGGGTGGGGCTCAAGAATGTGGTCAGCGGGGGTGATGGTGGGGAGGGGAAGGATCGAGGGATGAAGGAGTAATCCGATGCACAAGGCGGATGTGTGTGTGTATGGGGGGCAAGGGGACAGGGTGAGGGGTATAGGCCCTCAGGTGAGATAGCCTGTGACACCTCCGTGGGGGGTGGATATGTAGGCATGTGGTCCTACCGGGTGGGGCGAGGAGGGGAGGGCTACGTGGTGCTCTGCCGAGGGGGTAACGCTCACCCTCCTGCACCCTGCTACCGTGGCTGTGTCTGAGGGGCTGACTGTGGCCCCCCTGCCATCTCCCTCTCTATCACCTTTGGACCCATATAAAGCCATTTGCATCCACTTGTGGGCCTGACGACGAAGCCGCCTTGGCTCCAAATCGCGTGCACTCTGCTGCCTAATGCCCAAAATCATGGCAAGGCAGGCACTACCCTAGCTTCCCAGTCACAATAACCGGCTGCCTAAAAGAGTGTCCGCCTGCCTCGATCTCTAGAAACTGTGGTATATTCTTTGTCTCTTTCACTGCCACCCATATCTTTGGAACTCCTGCGGCTGTCACTCCATCCGCAAAAGAGACGGGAAGGACAGTGCCGAAGAACCATCCAAAGTCTTCCACTAACTGGCAATACTCTATCGCTAGTCCGAGGAAGAGTAGGTTGACCAGGTGTCTAAGAAACCTATTGTGAAGCAGGAATGCCTCCATTGTGAAACCACTATACTAGGGAACCATGTAGCTGACCACCTTCGTGGAAGCATAGGGTGAACTAGCTAGTAGCTCATGGGCTGCATCTGCCGAGGTGAGTCATACCATGAAGATCCCTTGACCCATTAGAACCGCCTCGACAATCTGCACTGTGCCAATGCTCAGCATGGAGTGAAGCCAATCCTGACGCTGGGCCCTGGATGGGGAGTGTCCTACTACCTGACCAAAGATGGTTGTTTCCTTTAGCTCCATCTCTATGGCACGGAGTGCTAACAGTTGTTCCTCAAAGGGGACGACGCGCAAGGTGTTTGAATGGGGGGCACTCACAAAATGAACCGGCATCTAACCAAAGGTTTCCATTGCACCTCCCCGCTGAGAACCTACCAATCACAATGCTTTGCTACCAGTGGGGGGGAAAGTTGCTGCAGAGGGAGGGAGCAACTTTGGGGGGGGGGGGGGGATGGCCATAGGTAGGGCCACGGACAGCAACAAGTGGAGCGGGCATGAGGGGTCTCAGTCGGGGGCAAGAGAGCAAGCACACATGACGGGCAGGGAACCACTGATTACCATCCTTAGGGTTCTACTCTGGAGTTGTAATCCCCTCGAGCTATAAATAAAATAGCTTATCTTTCCTTATCTATGTAGAAATTCCCTATTTGAAATAAATCTTGGCTTGTGCCACTTATAACGAAATGAGTCTCCATTTACCCTCATGACCCATGTACTCATTGTATTGAGCCTTAATTCTTAAGAAAAAAAATTTTAAGTTAGTAATGCATGCATTAAGAAAGAAGCGTAGTTCTAAGTATTCCGAGCACAAAAATTAATCCTGGAAATTTTGATTAAAACTAAGGGTGCCATGCGGACCCCGAGTCTTGCCAAGGCTCAAGAAAAGAAATTCCTTCCCAAGCAAGTCAAACCACTCGAGTTTGATGGCAAAGGAAAGGATGTTGAGGTTGAGGCACAAATATGGATGGTGTCCATGGAACATTACTTGACCACTGTCAAAATTACTTTCTCAAATTAAGCAATGATCACCAAGTTTAAACTAACGGGAGAAGCTCGTTTATGGTGGAAACAATGGTGTTAAGACCAAGACATCTCAAAAACAATTATCACTAGGGAAAAGATAAAGAAAGCTATGTGAGGGAGATACCTCCCACTAGCCTACCACACCCTAAAAATGAATGAAATTTTCACCTAGAAGCAACTAGGGATGATCTTGGAAGCATACTATTCGAAGTTTGTATCGCTTCTAAATTATGCGCCTCCCATGGACATTTCACAGCAAGTGTCTAAGTTTTGCCATGGTCTAAACGCTTCTTTGGATACACACCATAAGATGATGCATCCATCTGATCTCCAAGATGCCTAATTTGAGCAAGACCCATTACTCTTGAGCAATCGAAGCCCAAAAGTGGCAAATTCTGATGCTAGAATTACCAGAACCAAGGTGGATCATGGGGCTATTCCAAGAGAGCCCAAGAGCAATACCGAATCGGTAGGGGGCAACAAGGAAGCTCCTAGGTGTTTCCATTGCAATGAGCCAAGCCACTTCAAAACGAAGTGTCCAAAGCTTAGCCAGAATTTTCGCCAAGGACAGTATTATGGCCAAAATCGAGCAACTATGGCCAAAGGAAGAGCTGCTGGTGTGACCCTTAAAGAAATAGAAGAGGGTGAAGACCCAACCCTGGAGGCTTACATAGAGAGGGCAACAACACATGCCACCCTTCATACGAAAGGGCCAAATCACCAGTTTTCAAATGCCAACAATCCACCGAGGTAAACCTTTTCAAGCTTCTTGTAGAACAAAAGAAGAAGAATGGAACTCTCCATCTTTGCATTGATTATCACGGGCTAAACAAGACAATAGTCAAGAATAAGTACCCAATTCCAAGGATAAATGAGCTACTTGACAGACTTCAAGGGGCAAAGATCTTCTCCAAGATCAACCTCGAACCAGGTTACTACTAGATAAGGATCAAGGATAAAGACATTAGACATTGGCCATATTCACACATGCATTATGATATTTCCAACACATGTATTAGATGTGTGCAGTACTCTACTCAAATTTCTATCCAAAAAGACTTGTAGCTCTTTTTCTTTATGATTCAATAAAGAGTTACATTTCAAGAAGGGTTTGTAACCACTTTTTTCATGACCTCTACATTAAGCCCAAGAATTGCACCTACATATTGGGACCCTAGTCACATGTCCAATGCCTCTAAGCCACAAAGGCTTTTGATTAGCCTTTGAGTCATGAGTGTGCATCTCTGAACCATGCTCTACTTTGGGTCCCTATGCTTGCCTATAGACACGTCATGATCTAGACCTTGTTGCATCTCTCTAACTTGTGTATCTTCTCTCCAATTTGTTGTATAAGATTAGATACTAGCATTATTGAGATAAGACCTTCCCATGATTATTTTTCTTATGTTTTGTACTGTGGATCTAGTCACCTATGATCTGAAGGGGGGTTTATTAATTATCTACTATCTTTGTGTATGAATATACATCATCGTGTGTTAGTGTATGAACACACCTCAATGTGTATAAGTCTAAAATAACCCCCTAAACATACAATACCCCTAGATGTGCACTTTCATATCATCATATCAATCTATTCGCTTGATGTACATGTCAGAGTTTTGTGTGTGTTGTGTGTTCTCTCTCCACCATGGAGATGCATCCACCATAGCTTCTCCTCTCATCTAGCAGTGCTCAACCTGAAAATGGCAATGTTTTGTTGGAAAGCAAAGACAATAACATCAACAAGTGATGGCCAAAGGCTATGAAGAGGATTAAGTGGCATGAGGTGCTGAAGCCGACACTGGTGCCTAGCGTTGGCTTTTGTATTGTGGGTGCTTTCGTGTCTTATATAAAGTAATATTAACATCCTATGGAGGTCAAAACTCGCGTGAAGGACAAATCAAGTACATTATCATTATTTGTACATTCCACTTCAAATGCCAAAAGACAGTCCATTCAAAAACTTTAGAAAGAAAAAGTAGAACTAAACTCCAAGATCAACCTATCTTTACCAAATAGGAGTACAATGTATCAAAAGATCTATCTAGGTATCTTAGATGGTCACCTCCTTTCTAGGAAAGGATCCATCTAGGTATCTTAGATGGTCACTTCCTTTCTACTTTGGATGTCTGAATTTTTACAACGACAACTCTATCTCAACTGTAGACCATCCATTTTCTATCTTCGAGCTTCATGTACTTTTGCCAATTCTTGTTTCATGTTCTTGAGCCGAGTGTCTACTATTCATATCTTGGTTCCTTTCAAGGATCTAATTTGCTACATTGCCTCCATCTTTTCTTGCATTGTTGTATATCAAAATATCATACGCGTTCCTTTGACCATGATTGAGTAATCTCCAATATCAATGAATGGAATGGCCCTACGCATTCCTTGTATTGTTTTGTGTTCTAGAACATAGATGTCTTTCTCTATCTCTTCATCCTCCAAGACCTCAGCCTTCTCCCATCCCTCATCCAAGCCCTCCAAGATCTCAACCTTATCCCATCCTTCATCCATGCCCCCTTACTCCAATTTACTTCGCAACCCATTCTTGCAATTGTTTTTCTTCAATCTATATTATGACTTCTTTTACTAAAATTTCTTTCTATGGCTAAAACTATTGTATCTAATGGATGGTCTCATCTTCATTTTTATTTTTCAGGTTCATGTGTTCTTTCAACGTTTAGACTTTCTTTTTTGTTTCTATCAGCTCCTCCTTTTTGTTTTTCTTCAATCTATATTATGACTTCTTTTACTCAAATTTCTTTCTATGGCTCAAACTATTGTATCTAATGGATGGGTCTCATCTTCATTTTTATTTTTCAGGTTCATGTGTTTTTTCAACACTTAGACTTTCTTTTTTGTTTCTATCAGCTCCTCTTTTTTGTTTTCTTATTGTAGCCGTTGGGCCATATCCAATAGGTATCGCTCCCACAAAGAGTTGCTTTCAATGGGGTTGAGGCTAGTACCTTGGAGAAGCTTGGTTTGGTTGCCATCTTCACATATGAATTGGGGTATAGATAAAACTGGGGGGCTACTACTGCTATGTTTCCTTTGCCATCTGAGGAATAGCCTATTGCCCTCAAGTGGCAAAGAATACTTCACTCTACTTTGGCTGAACTCGCACACTAGGTGGGTCTCACCGTTGGTTGCGCAAGCGGGGTGTGTTGGAAAACTACACATGTACTTGTTCAATCCATATTGGTCTACTAATTCCTTGGCATCTGGATTTTTGGCTGCCACTTCTTTTAGGTTGTGGATCTAGTTCCATGGACAACAACATATGTTATGATGCCATTGATGTTTTAGCCATGGTTTATGCTTGGTTATGCTATGTTATGGTTTGCTATTGCCAAGTAAGTTGAGCTCATGAGAAATAGACATGCCACATGATAATCTAGCAATGTCTTTGAGATTCTTTGAGTCTTATGTTATGTTATGATTGACTGGTAACTTTCAGCATGTGTTGGGCATATGGAATGGTTGAGCAACAGTGCACAATATTGTGTTAACTATGATGCCTTGTGGAAATTCTAGTCTACTATTTTGCTTTTGATGCGTCTTGCAGTGCAATCCAGGACGATTGCAAGGATTTTAAGAGGAACGGCTATCATGAGGACATGTATTTTTGAAACCTCACTTAACATGTGGATTAATTTTTAATCACATGGCTAAGTAAATGTTGTACATGTGAGGTGTGACTGCAATTAGAGTAAATTTATAAGCCCAAGACCCAGGAAAATCACGAGATATCAAAGGAAAAAGTTGCTATAAGTTATGTTGTATAGGTACTTGGTGGTATCTAGTGCCAATTGTTGGCCTAGGTCATTCATTTGGCCATAAGTGTCAATTGGTGACACTAAAGAAGTGGTGTTTAATGGTACCTAACGCCAATCTGATTGTAAAAGATGACGCAAAGACACTCAAGAATGGAAGTTGCCTAGCCAATTTGCACCAAAGTAATTATTTGATTAATTTTCAGTATTTAAAGACTGAAAATTAATATCTAATTATGGATAATGCTGGAAAAACCATTTGGAAAGGCTACCACTTGTTAAAAATGCCCATGCAAGACCATGAAACATCTTTAAAGGCTGGAGAGAAGCATTCTTAGTACATTCACCTTGCAAGAGAGAGGGAGGAGATGCTGATGGTTTAATTTGCAGCCATTGGAGGATCTTCTAGACAATTAGGGACAAGAGAAGACCAATCAACAGCAAGTGACAGCATCCACAGGCTGTTGAGGTAGGGAGGCAATAGTAAATGACTCATTTTCATCAGTTTTTCACAAAGAAATTCTGAATTTTCTCTCTCCTCAAAATTCTCTCTCATCTCCTAATCTTTCTACAATCTTGCTTTGAAGATTACAACATTGAGATCACCAAAGGCTAAGAAATTTTACTACTATAAACCCTAATCCGCAGCACAAATTAGAGTTTAGCAACAACTTCGAGAAGCGTGCCAAAAATTGGACCTCCAAGACTTGGATTTGACAGGGCAGAAGCTGTTTTTGGTCAAATTCAAGTGGAGAGACCAACAAATCAATGAATTTTCGGCATTTTCCATCTCCATCAAAGCGGGTGAAGGCCAATTAACTGCCCGAATCAAGGGCAAATCAGATTGAAGACTTGCTGATCATTTTGGACAGCAAGGGGAGTTGGAATACCAAAAGGGATTGGGAAAATCCCATTGTACATCAATTTCTTCTTCAATTAAGTTTAAAGAAAATACTTAAAGGGCCGCTAGTTTTGGGGCCAACAGGGTGTCCATTGTTCAAGATTGTAAGTTAAATTTTATTTCTCAGTTTTGTGATAAATATTGCAACTATAACTAGGTTGTAATTAGGGAATTACCACCCATCCACGAAAGAAAGGTTAGTTTCACTTAGACTAGCATTAATTAATTAATTAATGCTAATCCCTAGTGTCACCACTAACACTTGTTAGCCAAACAATTGTCCTGAGGTCAAAACTGACACTAACTGACCACCAAAATCCAGTTGGCATAAATTAACACAAGTTTTGCCTTTGACACCCACTGTACCCTCCGTATCCTTAGCCTATTACCATGAAATAATTGCCATGTGCATCGCATATGCTAAAGAACCTTCCACATTTGATTAATAACTTAATCAAATATTATCTACAAGATTAAAGCATCTCAAAATTGCACATCCCCGTGACACACCTCCCCCTTGAAAACCATGCAATCGTCCTCAATTGCATTGCATCATATCAAAGGAAAAGCATAGTACACTGGAATTTCCATGAAACATCACCATCACAACATTGACCATTGCAGTCTAACCATGCCACATGCCCCAAACCTTGCTGAAAATTTTCTCCTAGCACATACATAACATAAATCTAAAAAACTATCTAGAACTGTTGCTAGAAACCCATTGGATGCATCCATGACCTATGGCCAACTGATCATGAACTGATCCCAAACTAATGTAAAAGTATAGTCTCAGGACTGCAATAACAACCATACTCATTTGCATACATCTCACAGTGACTAGTACACTCAGTAGTGACCCCATGGCAAATGTGCTATCAGCACAGTATCTTGGATGCATGCTGAATATATCCGAGATCCACCAGATATGAAAGTTGTCCGCAATTGGAGAAGTGGAAGTGCTACCACCCCCTTGGGCATTAGACAATGCTCCGGAACCCTGCTCTGCTAAACCTGACTAAGCCTGTGGCCCTAACTAAAAGGCATCTAAGTAAAGTTGCAACAACTAAGGATAGTCTGACAAGTTATCCTCTTCCATCCATTTTGCATCCATCGGTGAATAATTTTGAAACTTTACCAAATATCTTCTAGAAACTTTACTGCTGACCTTCCTTGCCTTATGTGTCAAAATCTTCTCAGGCTAATCACATGTGCTAAACATCCTTACACATTGAGCAGAATAAGCCTTCCTTCAGTTGGCTTTTATCGTGAGAAGTTACCCTTCTCAAGAGAGGATGATTGTGTCTCTATTTTGGATATCAATCTCTAGATGATCAACTACTAGAACAAATGACTTGAGAAATAACAACCAATTCTCAATAGGACTAGCTATCTAGATTAATTCAGGCAAGGGGCATTGCTAAAATGGTGAGAAAATTAAATCCATGGACTTACAATGGCAACTACAATGTATTTTATAAACTTGCATGTTTGTGCCACTTATAAATTTTACTTGTTATATCAATCATAGTTTGAATACATATATGACTACGAACTTACTATAGCTCATGGATGCACTTTGGCTTGTGTGCAACAATGTTGAGTGCAATGACAAATGCTCACTCAACTATACTAACAAACAACTAGGGCAACATCATGTAACGTAAAAGTAGATTCATATTTTGTCAATCACCTCTATTGCAAGGTTGTCCAGTATCTCTTCAAGTTGTTAATTTTAGTCCTAACCAGTGATACCATAGGGATAATCAACTAATAACTAGGATTAGAGTTCATGCCCAAGAAAGGTGCCACTAAGTCAATCGCATGTCTAATCACAACCTTCAAAGTGATGTTTGCGAGTTCACAATGCAAATTTGTGAAAATTTTCCTTGAGCTAAACATCATTACTGAAGTCTATTAGAAGTCAATCTGAAATTGTGAGATAACCCCCTCTCCAAATGGCATTTGTCCTCAACCTAAAAGGCATCTACATGGATTGTAGAATCAGTACATAATCCTTTAAATGATTCACAGCAATACATTTTTCCAGTTCTGGGTAGAGAATTCCCTGCCAGCTTCCTTTGGCCCTTTCTTTCCTTGTGAAAAAGTATGCTAAGGCAATTAGTAATGAAGTCTGCTGAAAACGCAATTGCAGCATCAAAAATGCAGGTCTCAAGGGCTCATCAAGGCTGGACAGCACCTACTCCAGGCCAACATCACTTTGCCAAGGCTGGGCAATGCTGATGAGGGCTGGCAGAGATAAAGGAGGCAGAAAATTGGGTCAAAATGTAGCCCAGCAGTCAAAATGCCAAGTCTGGCAATGGCACCATAAGTAGCAGCAAGATGAAGTAAAGTGCATGCTAAAAGCCAAGATGGCAATGAAGTAAACTGCATAAGAAATGAAGGTGCCCTAACTCAATGGCAGGCTCTGCACCTATGATATATACCAGCAAAGAGGACACTGATGAGTGAAGCTCACATTGAAATGAAAATGGAATGTGTCACACCATGTTGGCAAACACAATCAGTGATACACCCCTAACACAATCCCCATGGTGGCAAGGCAGATGAAAAAGTGAACAATGACCAAACTCTCAAAATGAATAGACAATGTCTGTCACTAAGGTTGCCTCACAAGAAAGGAAGACCAAATTGCTAATATGTAAACTTGATGCTCAACAAAAAAACTCTGATCCTGTCTAGAATAACCAACCACACTGAAGAATGATCAGAAAGCATACTGCTCAGGATGATGCCTACTAGACCTCTGTCACAGGTGCAATCATCAACATAGAATCTGTTAGTTCTTGAGAAGGTCCCAAACCAGTAGCTCTCTAGAACCTAAGCAATCCACTAGTACATAAACTTGGCTCTATAGTGGGATGCTTCATATTGCATGAAGATTTCCCTTCAACCTTAATTTGTCCTAAGGGAACAATTTAATCTCTAGCCAATTACGACATGTCTAATATTAATCTTGGATTCCTTGGCTTAGAAGATCCAATCCAATATTTTCTAACACAATAGTTCTGATCCAATGATGTTCAAAAGAGGTATCACTTACTTAAAAACTTCCTCCGCTGCCTTGATAACTTCAATTGGGCTTGTCTCGACAACTTGGCCACCTAGAACTAGCTCATCTAGTATGGTGTGAACCTACACATACAAGAAAATCCCTCAATATGAAATATGAAACCTTGCAAGATAAACTCAAAGGAAAATCTTTGATTTGGGTGGCACCACATAACACCACACTATGATATGGTACAAGAAAGAAACAATTAATTTCACACATTCCTCATAGCAAATGATGTACATTTGAAGGGCCACACCCAAAGCCCCAAAAAAAAAAAAAAAAAAAAAAAAAAAAACTAAAACTAAAACTAAAAAGAAAACAAGGGGAAAATAAGGCAAAAGGTTTTTTTTTAAGTGAGGAATAAATGATTTAGTTCACCCGATCTACAAATTGAACTCTCTTGAATGCTCAACACCTTGTGGGCACTAATCATCAATGCCTAAGTCCACAACATGAAAACATCATGAAGACATTTATGTATGAGTCTTAGATTCTAATTTTCACTTAAGAATGAATATTGCCAATGAGAGAGAGGTCCCTCACTTAAATGATCGTGCAAAATAAGAACATCAAATTCTAGATCAATGGAAAGAAGTTTGTGCTTTGTATGCTTTGGCACACTTACTGTGTTCCTCTTGGTAGTTTTGGTATGAATGGTCTCTTACACATGGGCACCTCTCCCATTCATGCTAGAAAGCATCCCTCCCCATGTGATTACCATCTTGGCAATGATACTTAAATACTTTACAAATATGATAGAAAGCATCCCTCCCCATGTGATTACCATCTTGGCAATGATACTTAAATACTTTACAAATATGCACTTTCACTTCCAAATGTTATCATTGATGATGTTCAAACTCTCTTTTTCTTTTCGTAAAAGGTAATTATATTAATTACGAAAAAAGTACACGATTACAATATACAGGATGGCTCTAGGCCATCATGGGTAAAATCAAAGACATCACAGTGAAGGTACAAAGGAAGCAAAGCGACTAAAGGGGGAAAAAGAAACTGCGGTATGCCAAGCAAGCAAATCCTATCTAGGGAGAATATCAATTAGCTCCATCAAGTCTAGTTGCCAATGAAGAAGCCCTTTCAAGCAAGCTATATGGCTCTATGCCCCCAATGAGGCATCAAAAATGAATGCATTCCTCATGGTCCATAAATGTTAGCAACCCTAGAAGCACAAGACAGGAAAGAGCACTTTCATATCCAGTTGCATAGGGTCCGCAAATTTGGGATGTCGAAAAAACCTATCCTTTGGAAATTGGAAGCATTGGTAGGAACATCTGTGTGTGTGTGTGAGTGTGTGTGTCTTCTTTTGAGTTCCCTTCTTTTGCAATGTTCTTTTTTTCTCTCTGTCTTGTGTTCAGCAGTTTATTTCAGCATATTTATATGCTTCCATTGCTACATCCACTTCTAACATGGTATGAGATTGCAAGATCTATGTTCCTACTAATGTTTTTCTATTGATTACAGGTCTATAATACCTCTTCTGATCAGGTGCCCTGCTGCTGATTGCTTCCAGCCCATCTGCTGTCTACTGCAGCCTGCGTTTACTGCGCAGGAATTTGCGTTTTCAGCCTGCAACAGCTGTCTGCCCTGTAACCATCCATTTGCTGCATTTATTGCTCCATCAGCCTGCGTTTTTGATTTTCTAACCTTGACTGCTGGCTGGGAAACTATGTCTACCAGTCATTTTCACTGTTTCTGGCATTTTTTGGCAGTGTTTTCACTCTCTTGCAGCAGTTTCCCTTCTGTCTTGATCAGATCTTGGTTTGCACTACATGTGAACCCTCATTTTGTTCTTCAAGCTGCTAGGCTGAAAATGCAGCAATTTGGAGTGTTTGGAGCATGTGAAGAAGACCTCGAAAATGAAATCACCTATTGGTATGGCGTCACAATTAGTTGGACAACACCACGAACTAAGATATCCACCAATGTAGGGGTGTGGACAGCAATATTAGAGGGCCGAGGCTGAAGGTGTGATGAGGGAATGATGAAGAATGAATAAGAGAGTAAGTGTGGAGTGGAGTGGAGCAAAGAATAGATGAATGCCCATGCCCTATTTATAGGCACATAAGCCATTGAACTCTCTAGGGTGATGCCCCAACTCTCTCATGTGGCACCCCAACACTAATAAATGATACAAAAAAGACTTTTTGGGGCTATAAATGGAAACCAAAATAGAAATTAAGTTAATGTGATGAGCTTAATGATTGGGGTTTATCAACACTAGAGAGGGAGTGTGAGAGGGTGGTGACATGGGCAGGTGAGCCTCATCTATACAAGTATATAGGTGCAAAGGATCAAAGAGGGACCTCCCTTCCACATCTATTGAAGTCTAGCAAGTTTAAAATCCTAGAGCTGGGATTGACATCCAAGTTCATGATGGGCTACTTTATGACAAAGTGCAAGATTGGCTCCCAGTTTTTCGAGCTCACACGAGGGACACTTTGGTGGTCTGGCCAAAGGCATAGAATCCATGGTCACATATACTCAAAGGCATTGTTAACAAAATGGTCATGTATGCTACTAATGAGGCATTGTTGACAGACATAGAGAGTTGCTATGATTCTTCTTTGTTTTCAAGAGCCGGTAGGATCGACATTGATGTCAGGTTCTCTCCAAGGCACCTTGCTGATGGGCTAGCCACTCACTACTTGGGTATCCATGGTCCTATTCTAATAGCCATTGTCATATGTACTATGATGAGTCATTATCATTGTATCATTGTATTGTATTAGATCACCGATCTCAGAGAGGGTGTTAGCAGATTAGTTAGCTCATGAGTAAGTTTGTGCATGTTATTTGTGGGCTACACACAAGAACATAATATATGCATTTCTTTAGGACTTATTTTTGTGGTTTCTGGCAATTCTAGGCTGGTCAACTTTATTTTTAGGCAATCATGCTAGCCAAATAGGCATTATTTTTTGCCTATTTACTCTAGGCTCCCTCCTCCACATTTATTCATCACTTGCAAACTTCTAGAGTAGGTCCTCTTGGAGAGAGGGAGCAAGTGTTAATGCCCACACAGCGAGTGATTCACTGTTATACGCAATTGTTTCATGTTTGGTATTTAGATTCCATTTCCTAAGCATATCTCGGAGTTCTCTTTGCATTGTCCCTCTATTCTCATGTTTTAACTTTTCTCCCTCCTCTCTTGTGTTATGCAGCCTATTACAGCCATCTTCTACACTTCCATTGCTGGAAACACACAACAATGATGATGATCTCTGATACTAGTCGAGGAGGGAGTGAAACCAGCAAATGCAGCAATGGAAAGGCTAGCTCGACTCAAAATGCAGCAATCTGGAGTGTCTAGAGTAGGCTGGTTTCGTACGTTCAGTACAATACGTTTGGTCCATGAATATGTAAAATATGGAACATACACAAATTTTTAAAAATAAAAATCGTTATTTCATACATTCACTTCAAAAAAATACATATAAAGTTATATATAAAATCAGCCTACACACATAAAATGTCATGGAAAGCACAAAGTTTCATAAATTGAAGTTTAGAAAACAATTGCAAGGCCATATAACAATTGAAACTAGAGTCAAGTAACATGTTCTATTGAGTACTCCAAAAAGATACAAAAGGGCATCTACCATAGCACATGCTACACTCACCAAAACTCATAAAAGGACTCAAAATGACTCATCACTCATGAGGACTCCTCATCATCACACCCAAATACATCCGAAGGTGAAGAGCCACCCTCACAAGAAGAGACCTCAAACGGCTCACCAAAGTTGCCATCATTGATGGCATTCCCATCATCATCATACTCAAGGTCTCTATTCAGAGCATACTCTACTCAGGTTTTCTAATTGAGGAGGCCTAGGCTTTGTGGAGAAGAATGAGGAGAAAGGAGAGGGAGTGGAATAGGGATTTGGAAAAGGGAGAGGGAGAAGGAGAGGGTGTAATAGGTATAGATGAAACTTGAAAGTGAGAGAGGGAGAGGGAGACTCAAGTTTTCTAATTGAGGAGGCCTAGGCTTTCTGGAGAAGAATGAGGAGAAAGGAGGAGAGGGAGTGGAATAGGGATTTGGAAAAGGGAGAGAGAGAAGGAGAGGGTGCAATAGATATAGATGAAACTTGAAAGTGAGAGAGGGAGAGGGAGAAATGAACAGGGAGAGGAGAAAACCTACAAGTTTGAAGTTACAATAGCCAAAAACAAAAGGCCCTTTTTCTTGGAAAAAAGCACCAACAGCCACTTTATAATGCTAATTTTTTTAAAATACAGTTCGAACACATGAAACCTATACGATATCATACGATACAAAAGTACAATTTGGTATGAATGTATAGTATGATACTATACGAAATGTACTACATGTAAACAAAATGCAACCCTGGTCTAGAGTATGGTAACCACAAAATGTGTTTTACTAGCACTGAAAGGTTTCACCAAAACACGAAACGCCCCAAGTGAAACAGCCAATTGAAACAAGAATTTTTAATGGAAAACAATTTTTTTCTTGCTCTTTTGAGAGTTTTTAGACACTCTACATATAGGATAGACATCATTTATTGACATGAAAGAACTTGCATGGTATAAATATGTAAGTTGCAACTAATTGTTTATAAAGAAAATTATCTCATGTATATTATTCAACCATTTCATTTGACGTTTCACTTGGGATTTGCCCAAAGGTGAAACGCAATATTTCAAAGGTGAAACATTTTGCCATTACCTTAGTCCAAAGCTGATGGCAATGTGAAGAAGACCTCCAAAATGAAATTGCTTGCTGATATGGCACCACAAACAGCTAGACATCACCATGAACTATGATATCTGCTAGGTAGGGGACTAGACAATAGTGGTAGAGAGTTGAGACTGAAGGTGTGATTGGGGAATGATGAAGAATCAATGAGATTTTAAGTGTGGAGCGGCGATGAATAAATGTCCATGTCCTATTTATAGGCACATAAGTCATTGAACTTTCTAGGATGGTGCCTACACTCTCTAAGTAGTGCCTGAACACTTTATATAGTACAAATAAAGCCTTTTCAGGATTGTAAATGGAAACCAAAATAGGAATCAATATAATACAATGGACTTGATGACTTTCATTGCTCAACACCCCCTCTCATGCCCACAAATGTGCCTTGCAAGGAGTAAACTGTAAAAGAAATATTCACCATCCTACTAATCCAAGTATTCCACCTAAAAGGACACCTATGAGGAAAAACAATAGCCATGGCGTGTTGATGGTGCCCGAAGCTTGACCTTAGGAGACAAATCACTAGCTCCATGTCTCCATGCTGGTAGGAATGCAAAGGCATAGCCACCAAGTCATGACTAAAACGCCTAAGGACCCAACCAAAGTAGAACCTGTAGATCCTCGATATCAATAGGTGAGATGGTAGATCAATATTAACCACCCCATCTCCAAGGGAAGATGAAGAATGCAAAACTTTTCACTAAGGCATGCGAAGGACCACACAATGAGTGTGACCCCCTCTAAAACAAATAGCCATCCAAACTACTACAAATCAGTTTCCAGCCTTGCTTTTGCTATCATCTAGTTGTTTTCAAAATATGCTACGATGCAAAGAGACAATAGGGTTTGCGGGAAGACACTGTGTGTGTATGACAACACTGAGAAAGAAGAGAAACTCAGAACATGATGATGATACATTGAATCATGCTAGGAGAAGAAAAGCCGATACAGTGGAGCCAAAGCTCAAAAGATGACTGAACTATCATGTCTGAATCAAGCAGCAACCCATGTGGGAATCTACACAACGAAGGGAGCGAAACGCAGTTCTCCAAGTCTGGGCTATCAAAGTAATCACTAAAAGGTGAAGGACAGTTGTCGCGGTAGTGGACCATGTCAAAAGATGACGTACCAACGAGATAGTAGGGTTTGCAGGGAAGAACACAGAGTGAACTCGGCAAACATGGAGAATAAAAGAGAAGAGAGAAGAAACTCTGATGAATGGAACGATGAAGACCTGAATCATGGAGTGAATGTGATACAAGGGAACAAGGGTGCCATAGCACAAGGAAGATGATAAAGACAGCCACGAACCACGAACCACGAACTGCAATGTCCTCCTGAAGGGGTGTGAGGGTAGTGGAGAGGCTGGAGAGAAGAGGTGACAGACCGAATGAATCAACCATAAGGAATGAATGAGAGAGTGGCCTATAAATAGGCATAGTCAGTCTAGGATGGAGCCCCTTTTTGGGGCTACAAACCCTAAACTCAAAATGCAGAAGCGCAAAAACGCAAACTGCGGGTGAAAGGGTGAAGGGTTTCTCAACACCCCCTCTTAGTCCCAAAAAGGGGAACAAGAGAAGAGTGAGGTGGAGATGCAATGCTACATGCGGAAGAATGCTCATGCAGCAGGTGCCACTTGGACAATGTCCCTCGTGGAAAAATCGTTCACGTGCCCAAGCGCCCTAGTACAAAGATGATGAAAACATGCAATGCATAGGAGGAATATCGGACTTTGTGTGGTGCCGAGAATCATAAGGATATGCAAGTACTTGATCTTAGGAGGTGGCTCCATGCTAACCAAGTGACCAAGGCAAGAAGAAAAGAGGAGGAAGAAGATGTAGAGGATCCCTAAGATCCAAGATTTCCACCGGAAAGGAAACCTGCAGTTAAGACCAGTAGACAGAGTGAACTGGAGAACCAGAAACACAACCTCCGGAGAGAAGCCACTAGCTCCGTGCATCCATGTTGGAAGGAATACGAAGGCCTCGTCAACAAGTCGCAGTTGAACCTTTGAGGTCCCGATCTAGGTGGTACCCGAAGATCCTGGGTATCAGTAGAAGAGATGACTGGTCGAAGACAGCCACCCCAAGAAAGTAGAGGATGGGTGAAAAACTTCATGTAGAGTAAAGTCCCTCTCTGAGGTGGGAGGTGAAGGGGCCCCCGCTGAAGTCAAAGGAGAAGTAGATGCCCCCCCTGAGGGCAAAGAAATAACATCCCCCTCTGAATCTCCCTCTGAAGTAGATAGGGAATCCAAAAACTCATGGATCACGGACTCTGAAATGTCAGATGACGAAAGTACCCCCGATCGTGCCGAAGAAGGTATCTGGGGTGCCGAAGAGCTCCTAGAGGTAGCCTCTCGAACCTAAGTAGTCGAGGGTGGGGAAGGGTGGGGCTCAGAATGAGCAAGAGGTGGGCAACAGTCGCTGTCTCTCAGTGGAGCAGACTGGGTAGCCGAAGAAGTGAAAGGAGTCGAGCAACCACTCTCTCTCGAAGGAGCGGATTGACGAGGAGACGGTATCAAACAATCACTGTCTCTCGGTGGAGCGAACTGTAGAGCCATAGGTTGTGGAAGACACTGTACCTAAAAATAAGTGGGAGAAGACTGCCACTGGCATTATGACGATCTCCAGGAGATCGCACCGCCAATCAATCCTCCATATGCTCAAAAGGACTTAGTGCGCATCGGATGCGTCTTATTGCCTTGAGCATAGTACTCTAATAGCCGATGCAGAACAATCTCTGTGGCCCAGAAAGGAGAGGTGGCACAAGGAGTGCCTAGTGGAAGACGCATGTACTCCGGAGGGATGGGGAGCAAAGATCAATATCGACAATCTTCGGTGGGATGACCATTCGTGCCGCAATAGGAACACCCAGTAGAAGGGCAATCTGTCGGGGGAGACACCATGGTACCGGAGTGCCTTGCTGAAGAAGGAGGAGGTCAGCCACCATGAACCACGAACCACAATGTCCGCCTCAAGGGGTGTGAGGGCAGTGTGAAGCACGAACCGCAATGTCCGCCTCAAGGGGTGGGAGGGCAGTGAAAGGGTTGGAAGTAAGCTGCCAGTGGTAGGAGGATGTGACCAGCAGTAAGAGGTTGCAACCAGTAGAAAAACGAAGGTGAGGAGAGAGAAAGACTAAAAACGCAAGCAGGACAGCCTACAAGAGAGAAAAAGACTAAAAACGTAGGCAGCAAGTGAGAGAAAGACTAAAAATGCAGGCAAGACAGCCTGCAGGAGAGAGAAAAACTAAAAACGCATGCAAGACAGCCTGCAGGAGAGAGAGAGAGAGACTAAAAACGCAATCAGCAGGACTGTGATGATATGGCAAGCCGTACAACAGCAGGTCTGCACAGGAACAGCAGTCGCCTAGCTGGAATCAGCTCCAAATTGCATGAATAGGGCTCGAAATCAGGTGCCAACTAATGGAGACAGCAATGGACAGCTTCGGCTGAGATGTCCTCTCCGAACAAGGTGTGGGCAGCAAGCTGAAACACCTGAAATTTGCAAAAACAAGATTTTGATGCAACGGAAAAAGAAGAGAAGTGGATGCCGAACCCACCACCGGTCTTTGCCTTCACTGGAGTTGAGGATCTTTGCCACTGTTTGAGCAGAACCGGCTCTGATACCATGTCAAAAGATGACGTACTAGCGAGACAGTAGGGTTGGCGGGGAGGAACACGGAGTGAACTCGGCAAACATGGAGAACAGAAGGGAAGAGAAAAGAAACTCTGATGAATGGAACGATGAAGACCTGAATCATGGAGTGAATGTGATACAAGGGAACAAGGGTGCCATGGCACAAGGAAGATAATGAAGACAACCACGAACCACGAAACGCAATGTCCTCCAAAAGGGGTGTGAGGGTAGTGGAGAGGCTAGAGAGAAGAGGTGATGGACTGAATGAATCAGCCATAAGGAATGAATGAGAGAGTGGCCTATAAATAGGCATAGTCAATCTAGGATGGCGCCCCTTTTTGGGGCTGCAAACCCTAAACGCAAAAATGCAAACTACGGATGAAGGGTAAAGGGTTTCTCAACAGACCACACTCCTCAGATGCCATCAGAGATGATCACCAACTGTCGAGGGAGCAAACTGCAATCCTTAGATGCTAGGAAGTGAGCCAAGTTGCAAACACAAGTACTTGAGCCTAAAATGCTAAAAATGCAAACAATAGAATGCTAACGCATGTGTGGGGAAAGGTCACCAGATGTGGAGGTAACGCCTAATGATGGCTAATGCAAACTATAGAAGCCTCCTCTGTACAAAACGCAAGGTAGATGATGACGCCAGCTAGTAAAAAAAGTCATCAAGTGGAGAAGACACAAAACGGACACAGACTGATGTCACATGGTGGAGAAGAGAAGTTGCTAGCTATCAGATGATGAAGCCAACAAGATGGATCCTCCAAATGCAGCCTGAAAGGCAACGGGAACAAGGCACTTGAAAGAGAAAAGGAAAGATGGCCACAAACTGCGATGTCGTCCAGTAGGGATATGGGCAACAATGAAGCGGACAGGAAAGAGTGTGGAAGTGACGAAGGAAGAGGGATCAAGAATGACTAAAGTGGTGGTAAGAATGAATGAAGTGCTGCCCTATTTATAGGCATAAATTGTCGAGGGTGGCGCACCACTGCATGGGCACCCACTGAAAAAGTGACCACAATATGGACACCAGTCCTTTTTGGGGCGTCAATGCGAAACCCTAACTGAAGTGTGAAAATTGAAGAAGTGGCTTCTCAACACCCCCTCTCAAGCCCAAAAAGGAATGAAAAAATAGAAACGAAGAGAGATACAAAGAAGATGTAGAGGATCTTGAAGATCCAAGATTTCCACCTAAGAGGTAACCTATAGTAAGGATTCTACAGTAGACGAGATGAACTGTAGAACCTAACTCCACCTCGAGAGAGAAGCAACTAGTTCCATGACTTCATACTAGAAGGAATTCGAAGGCCTCATTTTACCAAGTCGTGGTTGAACCTCCAAGGCCCCAATCTAGAAATCTCTGAAGATCCTAGGTATCAAGAGGAAAAATGATTGCTTGAAGATAGCCATCCCCAAAGAGGAAATGGTGTGGAAAAACTTCATGATCAGTAGGTGCCCCCTTGGAGGGCGGAGATGCAGGGGCCCGCTCTGAAGCCAAAGAAGTAGGAGCCCTCCTGGAGGGCAAAGAACATGCTTCTACGAGAGATAGGGAATCTAAAAACTCATGGATCACGAGCAACAAGTGCCGAGGGGTAGATGCATATGCTCTAGCAGTGAGAAGCAAAGGTCCATGTTGGCAAGCATTGATTGGGGTTCCAATGATACCCAAAAAGGAGCACCCAGTGGTTGTCCATCTACCTGTGGAGAAGTCATAACACTGGAGTGTCAACATGTAATAGGGAGGGTGGGTGGGAGAGGAAGAGAAAGGTATCTGCCTCTCGGTGGTGCAACGGAAATGAAGGGGAAAATTAGTAGATGATGCCAAACCCGCAACCTGTCTTTGCCTTCTCTAATGGACTGGGTTTTTAGCTCTTGTGCTCTAATACCATGCCAAAATATGCAACAACGCAAAGAAAGTCTACAAGGAGGAACATAGTGTACAACAAACATTGAGAGAGAAGAGAAACTCAGAAAAACAAGAACACGTTAATGATACACTGAATCATGCTCTGAGAAGAAAAGTTGAAATCACATGACGTAACCTGACCGATGGCGGCCCAGCTGGACCCGTCGCCACGCGCACTCGTCTCACACAACGTGACCTGACCGATGGCGGCCTAGCTGGACCCGTCGCCACACATGCCTGTCTCACACCCATCGGCAATTCTCTCAGCTATCACGTCTTTTGCGCCCAGCTGTCAGATCTTCTGTCTGCTGTCAGCTACTGCACGCCTGCTACTACAAGCCCAGCAGTTGTCGCCTCAATCTTGGGAAGCGTGCAAGGTCTTGGCTCTGATACCAGTTGTTGGACCAAGAGGGACACAGCTAAGAGAGATGGAGGTCGAGCAGGAGTAAGCATGCGAGTGTGACGGCTGGAGAGAGTGTGAGCAAAGTGAAAGTATGAGTCGATTAGAGTGTACCAACAAATATGTTGGTACACAAAGAATAAAATGTTTTTTATGCTTAGGGCACGTAAAGGTTGCATTCACATGTACAATGTGCGTATACTATACATGAAGGTTACCGGGCCTCTATATCCCAACAAGTGGAAGGCTTTCTCCCATTTCAAGGATTGGCTTCTCTTTGAGGAGAACCGATCTGGCCAGAGACTGAAGACCTTGTGCTCAGACAAGGGTGGTGAATTTGTGTCTAATCAGTTTGCTCGTTTTTGTGCAGACAAGGGCATTCACCAAGAGTTTGCTAACACCAACACTCCTCAAGAGAATGGCATTTTGGAGTAGAAGAACCGAAGTGTGATCGAGATGGCGCGCACCATGATGGAGCACCGACAGACACCTCAGTTTCTGTGGGCCGAGGCAGTGGGTACAGTAATCCACATCCTCAATCGATCTCTCACTTTGGCCCTTGACAGGATGACACCTTTTGAGGCTTACTTTGGGACTAAGCATGATGTCTCTTATTTCAGGGTCTTTGGGTGTGATGCCTATGTGCACATCCCGAAGACACGGCGTGACAAGTTTGAGGCGGCTTCCTGACCACAGGTTTTTGTTGGCTATAGCTCCTGGTCCCAAGGTTATCATTTGTTCAATCTCGTCAAGCGAGATGTCTACACAAGCCGAGATGTGCGGTTTGTGGAATTTTCGGCCACAGAGGGGGGTGAGGAGTATCCCATCCTTGGAGATCCAGGAGAGTTGGGCTCCCAAGACAATTCCTTTGGAGCCAAAGCCTCTTGATGAAGATTCTACTTCTAATACAGAGTCTTCCCTTCCACCGACCACCCCAGTGGAGCATCCACCAATGGATGTACCCGAGTCTTCAGCAAATGGAGAGCGATGAGGAGCGGTCCGGCCTCCTTGTTGGGCCCGTGACATGCTCCGAGATTCAAGGATCGAGGGGGTCCTTGAGGAGTGGGAACTGCAGGATGGACCGCGGAGGTCACAGAGAAACCAGGCATATTCTACAGAGCTTGTTTTCTCTAGCTATTGTTTGATGACCTGTGTCATGCAGGATTGAGAGCCCACTTCAGTGAAGGAGGCTTTGCATTCTGACCATTGGTGAAAGGCTATGAAAGCCAAGTTGGAGGCTATTGAGAGGAATGGCTCTTGGTAGCTTGTGCCTCATCCCTCTCACAAGCAGGTGATTGGCGTCAAGTGCATCTTCAAAAGACAAGTACCTTAGCAATGGTTCTTTGGACAAGCACAAGGCCCGCCTTGTTACTAAAGGTTTTGCTCAACGCCCAAGCATTGACTTTCATGATAGTTTTGCCCCCACTGCTCGTATGGCGACTATTCGAGCTGTTCTTGCCTTGTTTGGTCATAGGAGATGGTCTATCTATCAATTGGATGTGAAGTCGGTGTTTCTCAATGATGACTTGCAAGAGAAGATCTACATGCATGGAACGAGAAGATTAACTCGTTTCTTCAGTCAAAGTTGGAATATCAATGCTCCAAGGCTGATCCACAGCTTTAATGTGCACAATTCCGAGGTTGGCTATGCGTTGTTTGTGTTGTATGTTGATGATTTGACGTTCCAAGAGACCAAGACAGCTTTACATCAGACGTTGTCGCAGCGCATAGGGTTGAACGTCACCACAAGGGTTTAGCAAGAGAAGAATGTATGGGGGTTTAAGAGCTTAGACTCCAGAGATGGTAGAGATAAGAGAAGGGTTGAAGGTATCAAGACAAGTTCTTGAAGATAAGAGACAGCAGGGTGAAGGTAGATTCAAGGAGAGGAGTAGACGGAAGAGAAGGGATTCGAAAAAATTGAAGACGTAGAAGAATACTCCAAAAAAAGAATTAGAAAATGTAGAAGAATACTAACACAGATGAAGCCTATCAGTTTCTTTCAGCATTATGAGAAGATATAACTCTAATAGACAAAAACGTGTATAAAATAATACCTTTCTCTATGCTGCTCAGATCGCCAATCTGATGCTTCCATTGGCTCCGAAAGGGGGATAAAATACTAGCACACCTGACCAAGATTTTGCCAAATCACTCCTTCTTCATCTCCCCCTTCGGAGTGTTATTCACTGCCTGAAAACAACAATCGCACGTCGCGCGATTTCGTCAATCTCTCTTTTTACATAAGATCCTCTCAAATTGGCTGAAAGCTACATGCTTTCTTTTACATGTCATCCTAATCTAGAAGTTGTCTATAGTTTTATGGATTTTTACAAGAGAGAATATCTAGAATATCAAAAATTGGCTAAAAACTTGTCCAAAAAAATCTAATATTTTGAACCATGGACACTAACACTAATGCCTAAAGTAGCATTGGCTCTCTAAATCTAAAAAGAAGCCACACTCTAGATTTTTTTACATGGTGTGCACGTAGCGGCACAACATCCACCCCCTCCTAATCTCCACATCCTCTGGCATGTGCCAGTCTTACAGATTTGCAGTGTCAGAAGAAGTATCTTCTGCCATGTCAATGTCTTCATCTTCTACCTCTTCTTCTTCCTCTATGACTTCATGCTTTTGAATTATATTCAAGTCTTCTAACTCATATGTTGAACTTTCTCTTCGTTTGAAGAGCTTGATTCTTTTTCCAGCTACAGGTATCTTTATGCTAGTCCCATCCAATTCAGCCAATGAATATGTGACATTGTCATGAATGACCTTTACCACATATGGGCCAAACCAACGCTTTACCATCTTCCTAGCAGCACTGTATTGATTGTCTAGGCTGCTCTCATAGACAAGCACCCAGTCATTTTCTTGAATTGCTCTTGGCCGAAGTCGATGTCGCTTATCAAATCTTCTTTTGTTCTTTAGTCTTGCTGTCTTTAGCTTCTCAATAGTTGCTTGAACATCTTCAAGCCTTCTTTCTAGCTGCCATATACGCAAAGTCAGCAACTCTTCTCTACTAATGCCTTCCTCCCAAGGTAGAAGACTCCATGTGAAAATAGATTCTTCAATTGGCATAATTGGTTGTTGTCCATGCATAGGTTCAACTGGCATATAGCCAGTCACTGTACTGTGAGTAGCCCGGTCATCCCATAATGCAAAAGGTAGCATTTTAGGCCATTCTTTGATCTTTCCTCTACAAGAATTTACTAGAGCTTTGAGAATAGGTTGATGACCTCTCTCACTCTTTCCATTGCCTTCAGGATTGTAGGCTGATATCAAAGTCAACTTGATACTCAATTGAGCAAAGAAATTGCATGCCTCATCAGCATTCAATTCTTCTCTATCTGCAGTTACTTTACCCACACAACCATATCTGCAAAACACATCTTCAAGCAAAAAACGACGAACATCCCGAGTGGTCTTGGTTATTAAGGATTTACTTTCAACTTGATTGGTTAGATCCTCTCTTGCAAGCACTAAATACTGCATATTCCATATTCTTGTAGACATGGTTATAAGATCAATAACCCATCTATAATGTATAGACAAGGGATAAGTCGGTTGTAACCCATCTCGATACTTGACCATAGAATACATCTGATATACATAACAGGTTTTAACAAAATGTGCTATATCCCGATACATGTTTTACCACCAATATTTTTCTTTGACTTTACTAAAGGTTCCCCATATGCCTATATGGCCAACCCACATGCTTTCATGAAATTCCTTCATTACCTATTGTTGCAATCTTTTGTTACCTAAAACTCAGGCAGGCGCTCCTTTCTTCTTCTTTGCATGCTTCCATAGATGTCCTTCTTTAAGAAAAAAGCCATAAGCTTTCCTCTTGATATGCTTGAACTCCTCATCAGTCCAAGTCTCATTCTTCTTCATTGTGCTCAAATATTAGCCAATATTTTTCAAGGGAATGAACTAGAACTTGAGTAATGCAATGAGCATGCTAGCTTCTAGTTGACCACCCTGTTGTTTTTAGCTTTGGACTAGTATATGCAGTAATTGAAAATGTATTTTCAGCCGCCATGGAATGAAATTCAGCAAGTATAGATTCTTCAACTTAATCTTCTTCCATCAGCTCTTCTTCATTGTCATATCTTGCACGTGATAGCATGTCAGCAACTGGATTCGCCTTTCCTGCAATATGCTTTAATTCGGAGTTGAGAGATTTAATATATGCAATCCATCTTAGCATAGCAATGTCAGGTGTAGAGCAGTTGGCAATCATGCCCAAGAGTGGAAGACAATCAGTTTCTACCACTACGGAAGCACCTATAAAGTATTCGTGATCACACTTTAATGCTGTTACAACTCCCCACAATTCCCTTTTTACTTGTACATACCTTCTTTGACGTTCATTGAGAACTTTTGCTCCAAAACGAATTGCATACATGTTACCTTCAAGATCCTCTTGGCCAACAGCCCATCCTATTCCAATGGAACTTGTATCCACAGTAAGGATGATGGGTTGACCATTTGAATAATCAGCCCTTTTGAGAGTGGAGGCTGAAATTAACAGCTTCTTTAATTTACGCATAGTGAGAGTATGCTCATTACCCCAAGAGAATCTTTGGCCTTTTCTTAATAATTGATAAAGATTTTCGACTACATGAGCAAAATGTGATATCCATATGAGATAGAATACGCATGCGCCAAGAAATCTTCTTACTTCTAAAACATTTGTGCATTTTTCTTGCATTCTGCTAATGGCATCTATCTTGATTAGCGAAGGTTTGCGTCCATAGGGACCACATAGATGACCGACCACTAAGACTTCTTCTACTCCAAAAATCAACTTAGCTCCAAAAAGGATAAGATGTGTTGGATATTTCACTCACGTCTCACTTACGCCTACACTCACATTGGGGTGTTGATGATTAGCGAAGGTTTGCGTCCATAGGGGCCACATAGATGACCGACCACTAAGACTTCTTCTACTCCAAAAATCGACTTAGCTCCAAAAAGGGTAAGATATGTTGGATATTTCACTCACGTCTCACTTACGCCTATGCTCACATTGGAGTGTTGATGATCAGTAAGACACTGGGACAATTTTTACTCTCGGTAAGAGAGGTTTTTTCCCCCAGACTTATCGTATTATTTCGTATGTGCTTATGACACACTCACGGGCACTTACCGTGTTTGGGTGTGAACACTCCCCTACAACCCTAAGGTTTAAGGGTTGTACCTTGTACTTTCAGTTTACACTCTTTCAATCTATTGCATTGGGTGTCGTGCTTCACTCTCTACTGTCTACTGTTTTCTGTGCTGAGCTTCGATCCTACCCCCCACTCTCACATTTGGTATCAGAGCAGCATTGGCTCTGTTTAGCTCAGCTCCGTTCAGCATTTGGGACTCTCTGCTCAGGTCCAGCCTCAACCTTCAGGAGGCGCCCTGCTCCTCTGCTTGCACCGTCAATACCCTTCTCATCACATCCAGCACCAGTGCCCCGCCAGTCTTCAGTTGCGTGCATTTGTAGCAAACGCAGCCCCTGAGCCGCCCGTTCGCCATCTGCCACGTCAGTCCAGACTGCCCCGCCCGTTAACTTCAGCCGTCAACCAGCCACTCGTCAGACGTGACGCTGCCAAACAACCCGTCAGCTATTTCGCGTCTAAAGCGCCGCCAGACCGTCGACTGCACCCCTGTGTTGTTCACCACGTCACCCGTCACCCGTCAGCTAACAACACACCACTGCTGCACCATCCGTAACTCGTCAGCCGCCAGCGCTGCGTGTCAGCTTGCCTACGACGCCTGACGCCAATCAACCAGTACCCGTCGAAAATGTACCTGACGGCTCTGCGTTTTTTTTTTTGTATTTTTTAAAATTTTTAATCTCTTGCAATTTCTGCAAGCAGGGGTTCTTACGCAACAGGCACAACATCCAGAAACGTGTCTAGGACACATTAAATGCAATTTTTGGACAAAGTCATCAAAATTTTTGGGGCTTTTATGTTTTCTAGGAACATTGGCATACACACTGCAGTTACAGTCATTGACAGATTGTTTTAACAAACCCGAGGCAAGTAAAATTTGGGGATTTTGCTGGTACAGCGTTTGCTGAACACTGATTGCACGTTGGACTGCGTGCATAACAGACATTTTTGACAAAGTGCACCTCTGTACACTAATTGCAGAAAGTTGTTTCCTACAATTTCTGGAAATTTTCAGATTTCCAATGAAGTTCTGCTTCGACATTGCTCTTTTGCATTTTCGGTAATTGAAAAATCATGGCAAATCAGGGAGGAGATGTTTTCACCTATGTATCCAAGAGGACAGATTGGATGGAAGTAACTATTCACTTTGGTCCTTTATGATGAAGAATGTACTTGTGGCGGAAAATCTTTGGGATTATGTCAATGGAGAAGAAGCTTGACCTGGAGTTGTGGCTCCAGCTACTCCTCCTCCAGGAAGATGTGCACCACGAGCACCTCAGCCTGCTCCACTTCAGCCACTTCCCCAAAGAACAACAGCTCAAAAAGCATGGGATACACAGGATGCACAAGCTTTGTCGCTGATTGCATTGGCAGTTCAGCGGTCAATCATTCCCCACATTCGTTCAACAGCTTCTTCATGAGAAGTTTGGCCAACTTTGGAGCAGATGTTTGCAGGCAAGAATGAGGCTCGTATCTCTTTCCTAAAGAAAGAGCTAGAGACATTGAAAATGGATGAAGGTGATTCTATTCAGGATCACTTGAACAAAATTCAGGACTTGCGAGAGCAACTCATGAATGTTGATGAGTACTATTCGGATACACAGATGATATCCACCACTTTGAACTCATTACCTCCTTTGTACTTGGCTTTTCATACGGCCTTAAACCTCACAATGAGGATTGCCGCGCAGCCAATCACTTTTCTTCAGTTAGTTAGTTTGCTTCTAGAGGAGGAGCAAACACGGAGGAATAGTGGTGTGGATGCTATAGCCTCTGAGCAAGCTTTCATGGCTAGACAGAAGGGCAAAGGCAGCCAAGTGAAGAATGCTCCATAGAGTTCTGGAACTTCTGGCACATCCCAGGCAAACAAAAAACAAGGGGACACGCAAGCAAAAAATGGAAAATGTCACTATTGCAAAAAGCCCGGCCACTACATCACTGAGTGCAGAAAGCACATTGCCAAAGAGAAGAAAAAGAAGTCAGGAATGTCTGTTTCTGATGCTCCTTCCACTGCTACTGAGTCCGCATCCTTTGTTGTAGACAAGGACTATTGTTTTTACACATGCAGTTATGACACCTCTTGGGCAGATTGAGCATTTAGCTCTACTAAGGATGCAGGCACTTGGTGTTTTGACAGTGGTGCTTCTAGGTATATTACATCTCGCAGAGATTTATTTGCATCTATTCATGCAGCTCCAGTTGGCAAGTCTATACAGTGTGCCAACAATGCATCTATCCTGTTAGAGGTATTGGGGAGATTGTGCTCACAGCCATTGATGGCTCTATTCTCCGCCTACAAGATGCTTTATTTGTGCCAGGCATAAAGAAGAATTTACTCTCTATCTCTTCTTTGGCACGCTGTGGATTGCAAGTCACATTTAATGATAACCGATACATGGTTAGAGACAAAGAACACATGACTTTGGTCTAGACAGGCACTTTATGTCATGGGTTATACGAGTTCGATGCTCTTTCAATTGATCAGTCAGCGTACTTGGCATTCACTCTTACTCCTGCTATGATACAAGCAGAGTTATGGCATGCTAGGATGGGGCATGTGAACTTTGGCAGCTTGATCCTCTTACGGCGTACGCAAATGCTAGATGGATTACCTCTACTGAAGAGACCTCGTGAGCACTTGTGCGAAGGATGTATTTTGGGGAAAATGCATTGTTTTTCGTTTCCCCGTGATGTTGCTTTTAGAGCAATAGCCAAGTTGCAGTTAGTAAATTCAAATGTATGTGAAACTATGCAGACAAAGTCATTGGGAGGATGTTACTATTTTGTGACTTTTATTGATGACTTCATTCGATTTTGCTGGGTCTACTCTCTGGTCAAAAAGTTAGAAGTGTATGATACATTCTTGGCTTTTCTTGCACTTGTTGAAAACCAGTCTGGTTGTAAAATTAAGACTCCATTCGAACCGAGGGGGGGAATACATGTCCTCTATGCTGAACTCTTTTTTGAAGCAGAAGGGCATTGTCCATCAGTACACTACCGCTTATACTCCACAACAGAATGGGGTTGCAGAGAGAAAGAATCGGTCACTCATGGAGATGGCTAGATGTATGCTGAAGGCAAAGAGCTTGCTTCACAGTTTCTGGATGGAAGCCGTCATGTGTGCTTGCCATGTTTTGAACAGATGCCCCACCAAAGCATTGAAGAAAATCACACCTTTTGAGGCTTGGAACAGCCGGAAACCTTCTGTTGGACACTTTCATACCTTTGGGTGCCTTGCATATGCACATATTCCAAAGGTACTCAGGAAAAAGTTGAATAACAAGGCTGTCAAATGCATTTTTATGGGATATAGCAGTGAGAGCAAAGGCTAGGACTCTATGATCCTGTTTCTAAAAAGGTATTTATCAGTAGGGATGTACTATTTGATGAAAAATCAGAATTGTCCCTGGCTGGTTTAGATACATATCAAGCTGCCTGTGATGTATTTGAAGGGCTACTGCCCATTACATTTGGTGATTCAGCTAGAGTTTCAGCAAGTGAACTCAATGTTCATCCAGCTACTCCTTTGGAAAATGCAGAAAATTGGCCATTGGCTGATCTGAATATTCAGCAAAGTGCTGAAACTGAAATTCAGTAAGAGCTTATGCACAGTCAAGAGGCAAGACAAATGCCTAGATGGTATTTACAGACTATGAAAGATAGTCATTTGGATGCACCCATGGCTGGTTGTACTAGAAGGCAAGCTCGTATGCATGATACTGCACATACCATGGAGTTCGTTATGGCAGCAAGCACCTTCGATGATGAGGAGCCTGAATGTTTTGAGGATGCACAACACAGTGTGCATTGGATGGCAGCAATGAAAGCTAAATTGGATTCTATCACTAAGAATCAAACATGGGATCTGGTGTCTTTGCCATTTGGAAAGAAAGCCATTGGAACAAAATGGGTCTACAAGTTGAAACGGAATGCAGATGGATCCATTGACAAATACAAGGCAAGGCTTGTAGCTAAAGGTTATGCACAAAAAAAAGGCATTGACTATGAGGAGACATTTGCTCCTACCTCCCGTATGACGACATTAGGTATTTGGTTGCTTTGGCTGCTCATTATGGATGGACTGTGCATCTATTGGATATTAAAACTACATTTTTTCATGAGGAACTTCATGAGGAAGTATATGTACAGCAGCCCATTGGTTTTGCAGTTGAGGGCTTGGAACACTTGGTATGCAAGCTGAAAAAAGCTTTGTATGATTTGAAACAAGCTCCTAGAGCTTGGTATGACAAGATAGATGCTTTCTTGCTTAGCCAAGGGTTCATTAACAACTCATCTGAGTCTACCATTTACGTATGTAAAGAGGGGGGATCCATGCTGATCATTTTTCTTTATGTTGATGATCTTTTGCTTACAGGGACACATGCTGATCAGATTTCAGCATTTAAACAAAATTTGCATCACAACTTTTGACATGTCAGACTTGGGGTCTTTGCATTATTACTTGGGCATTCAGTTCATACATGATGCTAGAGGTATTGGGTTATCACAATTAAGATACATTGGCAAACTTCTTAAGAAGTTTGGCTTACAGGATTGCAAGCCAGTTTGTACACCAATGGAACCTAGACTTAAACTATCATTGCATGATGACAGTGATTTGTTTGATATCCACACATATGCTCCAGCAGTTGGATGTCTTATTTACTTATGCAACACTAGGCCAGACATACAGTTTGCAGTTTCAGCCCTGAGCAGATATATGCATCAGCCACGCATGTCACATTGGCAAGCTATTAAGCGTGACTTCCGTTACTTGCAAGATACTGGATCTCTTGGATTGCTTTATGCCAAGGGGGGACCACTGGAGTTACATACTTACAGTGATTCTGATTGGGCTGGTGATTATGATTCACGTCACTCCACTAGTGGCAATTGTTTCTTTCTCGGCTCGTCTTGCATATCTTGGCTTAGCAAGAAACAGTCCACTGTTGCCACATCGTCATGTGAAACTGAATACAAGGCAACTTTCACTACCACAGTTGAATGCGTATGGATTAGACGCACGCTTGCTGATCTAGATGTATCTGTTACAGAGCCTACTCCTTTGTTCACTGACAGTCAGAGTGCCATTGCAGTGGCACGGAACCCAGTGTTTCATGCACGCATAAAACACATTGAGATACATTATCACTTTGTCAGAGAGAGGCAACATGCAGGTGATATCAGTCTTGTCTATTGTCCTACCACCAATAATATGGCTGACATCTTCACCAAAGCTCTTCCTCGTGAGAAATTTGAAGCATTTCGCCATGCTTTAAATTTGATCTCCTTTGGTGGCGGATGATCCTTGTACACTTGATCACTCTTCACTCCAGGGGGGTTTGTTGGGTATTTCACTTACGCCTCACTTACACCTACGCTCACATCAGAGTGTCAGTGATCAATAAGACACTGGGACACTGAGAGAGCGCCTACAGGAGAGAGAAAAACTAAAAACGAAGCCTGCAGGAGAGAGAAAGACTGAAAACGCATGCAGGACAACCTACAGGAGAGACAAAGACTACAGCGACTGCAGACAGGAGAGAGAAAACTGTCAGGGTGGCAGCTGGAGCCTGCAAATGCAGCAGTTTGCTGGTGTGGCAAGCTGTACGACAACAGTGCAGATGAACAGCAGCCAGTCGCCAGGCAGAAACAGCAGCAATCAGCGTGTGGAGGGCTGGAAACAAGCGCCACGCTGTAGAGAACAGTGATAGACAGCAAGGGCTGAGATGTTCTCCGTGACCGGGGTGTGGGCAGCAAGCTAGTAACACTTGAAACCTACAAAAAGAGATTGTGAAAGAGTGGAGGGCTGGCTGCCAATTTATAGAAAATTAGGGTTCTAGATCCTCTTCCACTTAACTTTCTCGATCCGCTTCCTGTTTTAGGGTTTTGGCTAAAATAAGCCTAAAATAAGCATGTTTTGGGATTGTTTAAGTGGCTAAGTGCATTTCTTAGTACAACATACGACAACAGTGCAAATGAACAACAGTCAGTCGCCAGGCAAAAACAACAGCAATCAGCATGTGGAGGGCTAGAAACAGGCACCAGACTGTAGGGAACAGTGATGGACAGCAAGGGCTAAGACGTCCTCTGTGACCGTGGTGTGGGCAGCAAACTGGTAACACCTGAAACCTACAAAAACGAGATTGTGAAAGAGTGGAGGACTGGCTGCCAATTTATAGAAAATTAGGGTTCTAGATCCTCTCTCACTTAACTTTCTCGATCCACTCCCTGTTTTAGGATTTTGGCTAAGATAAACCTAAAATAAGTATGTTTTGGGGTTGTTTAAGTGGCTAAGTGCATTTCTTAGCACAACACATTCTACCAAGTGTCATCATACCACATGCATCCTCGGTAGCTTTCTCTTTTCCTTTGTTGTCCAAGACATCATATCTGCCCCTCACTGACATATTGGTGTCAGTGGACGATGAGCTCCTCAATCTCCATGTCCATGGGGATACTGTCTGACCACTAGGATCTGTCATAGCAGTTCTCTCCTGCGAATCAACTGTAGATACATGAGTGGAAGGCATATCCGATGGCACTGCAACGAGTGATACATACCAAGAGCCCATCTCATCAAAGATAACATACCTGCTCACCAAAGCCTCCCTGGTAGAGGGATCATAGCATTTATATGCCTTCTTCTCCTGCGAATATCCAATGAAAACGCACTTATGCGCTTTTGGATCCAGCTTCTTCCTTTTCTCATCTGGAATGTGCACATAAGCAAGACTGCCAAAGACTTTCATGTGACTTACATCCGGCTTATAGCCATACAGCTTCTCAAATGGTGTCATCTCATGAATACCTGCAGTGGAAGTCCGATTCAAGATATACATGGCTGTCATAACAGCCTCAGCCCAATAATAGAGCGACATCTTCTTCTCATTCATCATGGCACGAGTAGCTTCCATCAAGACCCTGTTCTTTCTTTCAAATACCCCAATCTGCTAAGGAGTGTAGCTGCAGGTAAGCTGCCTACGTTTGCCATTTTCAGCCAGAAAATTGTCAAGCTCATTTGACACATACTCCCCACCGCTATCTAATCTCAAGCAAGAGATATAGCACTCAAATTTCTTTTCAACCTGCTTTTTAAACTGCTGAAAAACAGCAAACACTTCATCCTTTGTCGTCAGAATGTAAACCCACGTATAGCGATTATAATCATCAATAAATGTCACATAGTACTTTGAGCCTCCCATAGATGCATTATGGACTAGCCCCCAAACATCAGAGTGCACTAACTGCAACGGACGTGTACTCTGCCTTACATGCCTGACAAATGGCAACCTCGACCGCTTACCAAACTGGCAAGCATCGCATACATGACCAATATCTAAGTATTGGAACTTGGGTAAACCTGTAACAAGTTGTTTTTTCTGCATAATTTGCAACCTTTACAAATTCACATGCCCCACTCTCTTGTGCCAAATTTCCAAATCTCTGATAGTGCCAGAACCATGGGCAAACATAGCTGAATTCAGCTCTAGCAAAGTAGCATCAAGAGTAAACATTCTGCCATTCTTGTGACCGCGAGCTATTAACTTGCATCCATTGCTAAACTCTTCAATAAAGCAGCCATGCTTATGTCTTCGTAATCGATGAAACATGCAATACATCATGCAAATTTTTCTTTCTGCCATCATGAACCACAAGAGGAACTTTGCATTTATGCTCAATGCTATGCTACGTGTCATCACCTGTACATACATAGCCATGTTTTTCAGCTACCATGTCAGTGAACCAATCACCGTGAGGGGTCATGTGGTTCGATGCCCCTCAATCAATATACCAAACTACATCATCAGTGGATTTTTCAGTAGCCCTATCTTTTATGTATTGCATGGCAAACAGTCTATCACCTGAAGCATCATCTGCCTGACTAGACGTAGCAAAATGTCCATGTTGTTTGCCCTTCTGATTGCCCTACTTCTTCCAGTAGTCCTTGGCAATATGCCCATATTTCCCGCAGTAATGACAATCCTTATCCTTATTCGGATTGTCAGATGGGCGCTGCTACTGCCAGGAGCCTCTGTCTCTAGGGCTAGATCTCCCCCTGCCTCTAAAGTTTCCACCACCTCTTGCATTCGATACCTGCTGGTTGTTACTTCCATAGAATGCATTCTGTTGCCCTCCTCTGCCAGACCCATAGCCTCTACCTGTTGGGAATAAAGGGCCATCGTGCCTTTTATATGTGCACAGGTGTGAACAAACCCTTAGCACATTATACTTTCATACATATATCTATCTAAAAACCTAAAGTGGTACACTTGTCACTGTACCGAAAAACGTATTCACTCTCTACTCTGCTCACTCGTACTCTCTCTGTCTCTCTGCCTCGATCTCCGTGCCTAACCTTACCCTACAAACTGGTATTAGAGCTCGTAAGAGATAGCCAAGGTGTTGTAGGAGCAACGGGTAGGTTGCAGGCAAACTCGTGTGTTGCAGGAGTTCGACGAGTAGCACTTGAGAGGCAATCGACAGGAGCAACAAGCAGTGGCAGTCGACTGCAGTAGGCGACTGCAGCAGGCGTGGACCAAGCGTGAACAGGCGACCAGGTATGAGATCACGCTACAGACCCGTCAGATTTTTTAAAATTTTCAATCTTTTTTTGAAATTTCTTTCACCCACTGACAAGGTTTCGCATGCGTAAGCATAAGATCTCAAATCTATGCAAAATCGGCTCATAAATTTGGGGCTTTTCTCGAATCTGGGAATCTCAACACAGAATTGGACAATTTGACTCAGAAATTGCAAAGTCGGTGCACATTTACCCGAAAATTTCGGAGCTTTTCACATTTTAGTAAAATTCTTTCAATTTCACTGAAATTAGTGCACGAAGGACTTGGAAATTTTGGGGATTTGTCCAGATTTGGTGCGAGCAAGATGCAACAGTGATATTTGTCTTAGAAATTTCAGGAATTTGTGACATTTTGTCCCTGACATTTGGGGCTTTTCATGTGCATGCACAAATTGGGCTGAAATTGACCCAATTTCTTGACATTGAGGCACATTGGACCCCGTGCAATTTGGGGCTTTTGCGATTTGGGCGAAATTTGTGCAGCATTTGGTCATTTTATGTACATGCAGGTTGAATTCCACGCAATTTGGACATCAACACTTGGTAAAATTTAGGGATTTTGCTAAAATTGCTTTATTTTGGCAAAATTGGACAGTCCTATGCATGACAAAGGAAATGCAGATATGTGTTTAACGCTTTGAGCACAAAATTTTGGGGCTTTTGACCGTTCGTGTCGAATTTTATGCCCGTGGGTACATGTACAACAGAAATTGCAGCTGAAATTTTGGGATTTCTCTTGTAATGTGATGCACATGCCCTTTGGAATAGCTGTAATCACTTGGATAATGCTGTAGCACTTGGTTTGGTGCTTCTGAAAACTTAATTACAGATCTGAAATCTGTACTTCTGCATGGTCATTTATTGATGATTGGTACTTGTTTGTACCTTGGTCACTTGGGTGACAGTTTGGGCCTGCATTTACTGGTTTTTTGGTCACATTTGGGCTGAAAACCATGGCTGGCAGCAATGACAGCAGTAATTTGATGCATATAAAGAAGCTTGAAGGCACACATAATTTTGCAGTGTGGCAAAAACAATGCTGCAATATCCTGTTACAAAAGAAGCAGGCAAAGCCAATCAAAACTAAAGGGGCAAAGCCTGCGGACATGGATCAGAACGATTGGGATGAGTTGAATGAGCTTGCATGCTCAACCATAGAGCTATCGATTTCTGATGCCTTGCTCTTCAAAATTGAAGGTTGGGATTCTGCATATGCTATATGGACTAGACTGGAAGAACTTATGCACAAAAGAGTGCTGCAAGTAAAGTGTATTGGCTAAAAAAGCTTATGGATTTGCGTATGAAAGAAGGTATAGCAATGTCTACTCACTTGAGTGAGTTTAACTCCATTTTCAGCCAATTGTTTGCCTTGAAGTTCATGATTGATGAGGAATTTAAGGCTACTTTCTTGCTCTACACTCTACCAGAGAGTTGAGATACATTCAGGACTGCTATGAGCAATTCTAATGTGATCCCTTTGTATGCTGATGTAGAGAGTGCTCTACTTATGAAAGAGATGAATCGGCAAAACAATGCATCCAGTAAGTCTTCCAATGCTTTGCATACTAGGGGCAGATCACAGCAAAAGGGCAAATATGATGGCAAGGGACGTAGTAAATCCAGTGGCAAAGATGTTGAATGCCACTATTGTGGCAAGAAGGGTCACGTTAAACATGACTGCTACAAATGGAAAAAAGAGAAAGGAAAAAGCAAGAAGACAGATGACTGCAAGGAAGAGAATAAGGACAGTCAGCCTAAGAAGAGCAGTGTAAAAATTGAAGAGGTGAATGTAGTCACTCGTGACAGTGACAGTGGGAGTGATGTACTCTTTGTATCTTCACATTTTGGTGCACATGCTCTACTTGCAGATACAGATGATGACATGCATACCTGGATTCTTGATTCACGTGCTTCCTTTCATGTCACCCCTCATCCTGAGTGGTTTCCTACCTATACAGGGGGTCGACATGGTGTTGTCCATCTTGGGGACAACTATGCATGTGAGATTGCAGTTATTGGCAATGTGCAGTTACAGTTTCAACATGGCTCTGTCTTTACACTTCAGCATGTACGGCATGTACCTCAGCTCAAGAAGAGCTTGATTAGCACAGGGCGGCTAGATAATGATGGTTTTCATACCACCTTTGGTGATGGAAAATGGAAGATCTGTAAGGGATCTAGGGTTATTACCAGAGGTTGCAAGAGTGATACGTTGTATCCATTTCATATATCTAGTGTGTGCGACCATGTTGTTGCCGTGACCGAGCAGCCAAGTGTTTCTTTGTGGCATGGCCGGTTGGGACACATGAGTCAAACAAGAATGAAAGTGCTTTCTCGTTTGGGTTACTTGCCTTGTCTTCGTTATGCTGATTTTGAGCATTGTGATCATTGTATTTATGGCAAACATGCACAGACTTCTCACAAGAAGTCTCTTTCTTTGAAATCTTCTCCTCTAGAGTTAGTACATTCGGATGTATATCAAATGCCAGGATTATCTTTAGGGGGAAAGAAATATTTTGTCACCTTTGTCGATAATGCTACACGGAAAGTATATGTTTACCCTATTCGTAACAAGGATGAGGTGCTTAACAAGTTTAAAAAATTATTGGCATTGGCTGAAAATCAGACAGATAAGACACTTAGGTGTCTTCGCTCTGACAATGGTAGGGAATATGTGTCCAAAGCCTTTCAAGCATTTTGTGACAGCAAAGGGATAAAGAGGGAGCTCACTGTCCCTCATAATCCACCCCAAAATGGAGTTACAGAGCGTATGAATCGAACCATACAAGATAAGGTCCGTACGATGCTATCTCATGCTGCATTACCTCATGGTTTTTGGGCAGAGGCTGTTATGACAGCCGTTCACTTGATTAATCGGTCACCAAACAGGTTTTTTTTTTTTTTTTTTTGGGGCCAGGGGGGGTTCCCCAAGAAGCGTGGTCAAGCAAGCCACCTTCATATACTCATCTGAAAGTGTTTGGCTGCGAGGCTTTTGTGCACATTCGTAAAGAAAAACGCAGCAAACTTGAGCCAAAGTCCTGTAAATGCATTTTCCTAGGATATGGTGACAAGAGTGAAATGGGGTATAAATTGTGGGATCCCGAGAAAAGGAAAATAGTACCCAACAATGACGTTATCTTTCGGGAAGATCGAATGCACAAACAGCCCGAAAAGACTGAGGAGGTCCGTAGGGTTTAGACCGGGAAGAAATACCTTTTGGACAGCAAAATGTGCCCACTGTACAGCAGCAAATACCTGCTGTAAATGAACTTGTAAATGCAAGAAATGATGCTGGAAATGATCAGCTAGCTATTGCCCATGAAAATGAGCCATTACATATGCAGGAACAGCCAAGACAGCAAGCTGTTAATGCTAATTTGCAGGCTGAAATGCCAGGACAGCATGCTGAAAATGGAAATTTGCAGGAACAGCCTGCAAACAATGACCATTGGGTTAGGAGATCGTCTAGGGCTACTAGACAACCTCACAGATTTGTTCCTAGTGTAATTAATGTGGCTAAGTATGTCATGTTGATAGACTGTGGTAAACCGTCTTGTTTCAAGGAAGCAATGGACATACAGGACAACAAGAAATGGTATAAAGCCATGTTGTCAGAGATGGAATCTCTTGAAAAAAATGGCACTTGGGATTTGGTGCAGTCGCCTAAAGGGCAGAAAACCCTTCCATGCAAATGGGTTTACAAAATGAAGATCACTTCTGGTTCCTCAACCAAGTACAAAGCAAGATTGGTTGCAAAGGGGTACAAGCAGAAGCATGGAATTGACTTTGATGAGATTTTCTCTCCTGTAGTCAAGACGACTACATTGAGAACCATTTTGGGTTTGGTTGTAGTTGAGGATATGGAGCTCATACAAATGGATGTAAAGACTACGTTTTTACATGGTGATCTGCATGAAGATATATATATGCAACAGCCTGAAGGGTTTGTTGAACAAGGGAAAGAAAAATGGCATGTAAACTCAAAAGGAGTTTATATGGGCTGAAACAAGCACCAAGAGAATGGTATCATAAGTTTGATACATTCATGTAGTCCCAAGGCTTTCATAGAAGTCAAGTGGATCACTGCTTGTACACCAAGAAGGCAGCAGATGGCAGCTTGATTATCTTGGTTTTGTATGTATATAACATGCTGATTACTGGCAGGGATACTCATGCCTTGGATTCACTGAAGCAAAGTCTTCATGGCAGCTTTGACATGAAGGATCTTGGTGATACAAATCACATTCTTGGCATGCGAATACTCAGAGATAGATCGAAAGGCTTACTCTATCTATCTCAGCAGGAGTATATCTCCAAAGTTTTGCAGCGTTTCAATATGGAGGGGGAAAAAACAATTGGGGTTCCATTGCCTCCATATGTGAAACTCTGTGCAGAGGACAGCCCTACATCTGATGATGAGAAGGCTGAAATGGCCAAGATACCATATGCTTCAGCTGTTGGCAGTTTGATGTATGCTATGGTTGCTACACGTCCTGACATTGCTTTTGCAGTGGGAGTGGTTAGCAGATACATGGCAACCCCTGGCAAGAAGCATTGGGATGCAGTGAAAGGTATTATGAGATACCTCATAGGCACAAAGGAGTTGTGCTCTGCTTTGGAAGGCAGAAGGCATCTGTTGTTGGCTTTACGGATGCAAACTATGCTGGTCATGCGGAAGAAGTCCACTTCTGGGTATGTGTTTACTTTCACAGGAGGAGCAGTCTCTTGGATCACCAGGCTACAAAAGTGTGTTGCATTGTCTACTACAAAGGCAGAGTATGTAGCTGCCATTGAGGCATGCAAGGAGGCTTTATGGGGGAAAGCTTGGCATCACAGAGTTACCTATTCTCTATTGTGATAGTCACAGTGCTATCATGCTAGCACGGAATCCTGTCTTTCATGCAAAGACAAAGCACATACACGTGAATTACCACTTCATTAGAGATGTACTTGACAGCAAGAGCATTGAGCTTGTCAAAGTGCATACAGACGATAACCCCGTAGACCTTCTCATGAAAGGTCTTCCAGCAGAGCGGTTTGCTCATTGCTGACTGATGATGGAAGTTGAATAGATATATTTATTTCAGCTTTGTACATACCTAGACTTAGCTGATTCTTTTCTCCTCTTAAGGCACATTGCCTTTAGGTGGGAGGTTGTAGGGAATAAAGCGCCATCATGCCTTTTATATGTGCACGGGTGTGAGCACACCCTTAGCACATTGTACTTTCATACATATATCTATCTAAAAACCTAAAACAGTACACTCGTCATTGTACCGAAAAACATGTTCACTCTCTACTCTGCTCACTCGCACTCTCTCTGTCTCTCACAGTGCGTGAGATCTGTCTGCCTTGATCTTCGTACTTAACCCTACTCTACACTACCACGGCTGCCACGGCCGCGTTGATTGAAATAAAAAACTGTATCCTTGTTTTTAAAACTACTTGACCCTATAGCCAAGCCAAGTTTAACCTCCTCATGGATAAGCAATGCAACTAGCTCATTGAAATCAAGCATTTCAGCCCGCACAAACACAGAAGTGTCAAAAGACTTATACTCAGGCCCCAAGCCATTCAAAGTCACAGCAACCATGTCTTCATCTTCAACCTGTGAACCAATAGATGCCAACTGATCTGCAATGGTCTTGATCTCCGTGACATAATCATGTATGGATCTGCTCTTTCTCTCCATGTTTTTGAACTTTTGCTTCAATTGTACCTTTCTAGCACTTGTGGTTGTGCCATAGTGCTTGACCAGGATGTCCCAAGCATCCTTAGGAGAGCTACAGTTCATTATCTACATTACCATGGCATTTGGTATACATAGAGACAACCAGTGCAAGACCTTGCGAGCTCTTTCTATCCAAGCTCGATGTAGTCGTCTCTGATCAGTTGTAGGTCGATCTGGGAGCTTAGGTTCAGCTTCGACTCCAATCACCAACTCCCAGTATCCTTTACCTATCAAGAAGTTTTCCATTCTGAACTTCCAGATGGCATAATTATGGCTGTCCAACTTCTCCCCCACAATCTGGGTAATATTGTCTGTCCTTTCTACATTTGCCATGTTGTAGACCCTGTCTGACTACCTGCAAACAAATTCTTCTTAACAGTTCAGTTTCAGCCTGCAACTGTTTATAACAGTTTTCAGCACTCTATGTGCTCAAACATTCAATTATTCCAGCCTGAAAACAGTGGTACATAAACCTCCTGACACTTGGCAATCACCTAGGTATTGCAGCCTGCATATACGGACTGCATTCAATGCATAACCAGCATGTATTTATGCAAACTGTTCATATACAGACAAGCGTCTGTAAGCTGAAACTAACAATAACCAGCAGCTTCTCTTCCAGCCAAACATGGAGTGTACGTGCCCCAAAAACACTTACAGCAGTTCAAAATTTTATCTCTGCATATGAAGTTCCAAACATGTCAATCTGACACTGAGTACATCATGTACTGCAAGTACAAGAGCAAGGTACACTTGCTGCAGATTTCAGCCAAGCAAAACAAGCCAAAGACAAAGAATTTCAGTCCACCAAACTCTTTAAAATGTCACAGACATATGCCACCATACATGGGAATCAATATATGAACCTGACAGCTTCTAGGATTGTCCCATCTTCAAGACACAGTAGCAAAGAAGGCATTTACTGTTCATTCACTGTTTATTGACACTCAAAACCATGTCAAGCCACTTGCTTTGGCTCCAGACATTTGCATTCAACTCCCTTCTTAGCGCTCAAAGCATTTGACAGGCAAAAACCAAGTCATCAAGTACCTCGAACTAACTAGAGTCATCTAATTCTCTTCAAGATCAAGTAATAGACCATGTAGTGCTTGCTGTCCACAGATCTTGACAGTTTTTCCAGCCAACCATATGCTTCAAATCTGAGTATTTTGCACCAAACTTCAGTTCATAAGCATGGCATCCAGTACATATGCCTTCATAAACATGTCTATGCTCCAATAGACCCTTTTGAGCATGCCAGGGAGCTTCAAGCTCTTACCCAATGTCAAGTACTTGCTGAATAGTCACTGTTTACAGCAGTGAACCCTCTGTTTCAGACCTGTACAGCAGTACATCTGCTCATATCTCACCTCCTAGGCAAGCATTAGCATGTGGAGTCTTCAAAGTACCTTGTAGAGTAGGTCTTCAAGTTGTTTAGTGCCTTGTTGATGCCTATGAGCATGATTTCCAGCCAAACAGGCAGTTCCCAGATCTGGCGCAAACACGCAGGCTGCAGGGATGCTTTCAGCAGCAGCAATCGATGTAAATGATGCCAATGACACACTCCAATGTGTCCAATGAGATCCTCAAAATGCTCCAACCAAGCCCATGCAACCTCTTCTTCAAGCAAGATAGGTGAATGTCAACACATATCTAGATAGAGACAAATGACAGGCAATGGCAGTCAGCCCCTTCACTCTGCAAACCCTGGCACTTCATTCTTCAGGTCCTCTTCCTGCATGCACTCCACCAATGAGCCCATTCATGGGTGCTCTGATACCATGTTCAAAGTCAGAGATAAGAGACAGAGAGTTGAAGTAACAATGTAGAGCAGTGTGCTCTCTTCACCTTTTTTTTTAATCCATTCTCACACATAACTAAAGTGAATAGTACAACCTAATGTCTCGAGGACCATTCACACCAAAGACTGCTAAGTCCTAAAACACCGACTTATTCAATGTCCACATAGTGTGGTACAGCTGGGCATCCTAAGTGTCGGGTACAGTCATAACTGAAGACAGATAGATGAGCTTGAAGTCTAACTAAGTCCTTGTCTAACTCAGACTGAGGCTCACAAGCAGGAGATGACAAGGCATGACAAACATGACTCCTAACAAATGCATGCTAGAGATAAGGGTTTATGGACAGCAAGTTCTATAGGTCTCAATTACTTCAATTTGTCAGTGAATTAAGGGTGCAATGATTAGGGCAAAGCTCTAAGGCCATTGAATAATTAGAGTTGTGGCCTCATTTGAGGAATCAAATTGGTTTGGGACTAAGATTCATGCGAATTCCTCATTGATTGCAATGTGGCAACAGGAATGAGAGACCATGGATGCATTTGTCAATGTCGTGTTGGTCTACATTGGAGCGATGTAGCTCTGTGTACTTGAAAATACACTAATTTGAGTGTGAAATTGAGACGTATCCAAAACTCATTGGTCAAGGTGGGTGAGAGCAATTGAAAACATAGTAGTTGATCAAATCTCATCCATTGAAGAGCCAAGCACCCAAGGAATCATTAGTAAAAAGAGTTCGTATGTGACAATTGCATTGATCACAAGTCATGAGTGGTTCATGTAAAGGCTCATCTTCAATATTAAAGAAGTACCACAAGGGGCGCTTACCTTGTGGGCCAATTTGGTGTCGTGCACTATGCAAGAGCACTCTAGCTCTCTGGTTCTTTGTGTCATTTATTTTCTTTGCTGAACTGAATAGTGTATGCTATAAGTTTACATTATCTGCCCTATAGATTAGATCCACGAGCAAATTGCATCCTCCATCTCTCGCCCTATTAAATTGTATCAAAACACTGTAGCAAGTAATCGATTGGAAAGAGAGATTCATTCATCTTGGTTCGCTACGCTCACAATCCGTTCTGAAGGATGATGCATTCTAACAACTCCCTCAGTCAAATCCCTTGAAAGACAATAACTATTGAGCAATCCTTCCCTCCTTGAGCATACATTTTATCACACCCTGCATATTGGGCCTATTCATTGAGATTTAAGCATTCATTTATTCCCTTCTTCTTCACGCAAGTGTGTTTAGCCTAAGGTGTAGACACATCCAGATGCCTATGAGTTCACCTTGTGTTTGACCGCCTATGCATTTCATACCCATCTAGACAAATGGCTTTGTGGTGTTATTAGTTGTATGATCCTGCTCCTCCATTTGCAAAAACTTCACCAAACAAAGTGCAGTCTAGATGTATAAGATCTTGTCTAAATATTGTCTACTCTGTCTATCCACGCCCCTTTACACCATCTTTGTTTAGACAGGTGTGTAGTAGGCCCAATTCATTATGTTAGTCATGTTCATACGATCTCTATTTTTTCTCAACAAACTTTAGTGTATCGTCACAAGAGATGCATAGAATTTGGAGAAAATCGACCATCCTATTGGATCCGCTTCCCTAACATTGAGGTGCCTCCTTATTGGGTTCTTTACATATATCTCAAAGCATTTCGTAGAAGTTTCACACCCTTGATTTAGCCATGTCATTGAATGACCTCATCCTTTCTTGTGCCAATGTTCTCTCCTAGGCCTTTGTTATAAAGTACCAAGATGTTATTTACAAAACGAGTCATTTGCCATGCCATCCCCATCAAGTTACAATATCTATTCTCTAAATCCACTACTTTGCACACATCTCAAAAGTTACTATCTCTACCCTACTTTACAAATATGTTTCACCTATCCAGCTCATGTTTCCCTTCCAATTTCAAAACTTGAGTTCCCCAAATGGTCATCTTCTCCTAATAAGCATAAGATTAACCAAGCAAGAATGCATAATTCAGCTGTATCATGAAAGAAAACAGCCTACTAATAATATGCCCAAAGCATAAATGTGTCTTCATACATGATCAGATAAATACCTTCTCAAAGTTGAACACAATGTCCAGCTCACACACATTCTTGAAGCATCTGTCCAATGACTCCACAAACACTGCACAATGGTGACTTGTAAGAGTTGATTTAGATGGCATGAATATATGGAAGACCAACAATACTTCACCTTGAATTAGGTCAAGGATACCGAGCTCACTTTCAGCACTATCAATAACAAATATAAAATATAATGTCGCATAGTGTTTGTATACCAACTTTTTATCCTGCATGGTATCCAAATATCCATTGATTAAGAGAAATGACTCTTCATAGCCAACTATACAATATAAATGTTGTGCCAAAAGGACTGACAATCAAAAGTGCATCGGAAAGCACACGCACAGGACCAAAGATGTCGTCGGCATCCACAAAATTGCAAAGGTGTTCTGCTCTGCTAGATAGCACTGAAACAAAAACATAATGGTTGATTTCTGCAGAATGGAAAAGATATTTTCTTGACCGATTGGAGCTCCTATTTACAAGCATAATATCAAGTACTCTTAAGGGTATAATACCTAAGGCTTTACTTCTAAAAACTGAATCTCTCTCTCGCAAGTAGCATTATGATTGATAACCGCTTGGTTATGGCATAGTATCTATTACAAACTGATTCTCTCTTTTTGCAAATAGCATTACGATTTGACAACAGTTTGCCAGAAGCCTGGGCGTGATTGCACTGTGTGAGAAAAAATTTGACATACAGGAGCTGTCTAAATGAGGATACCAGAGTAAATTCGTCGGATCACATCTTGTTGCTTGTCCACGCGCTGCCCTTCAAAGCCAACACAGTAATGCAATGGTTCATTCTCTCTCTCTCTCTCTCTCTCTCTCTCTCTCTCTCTCTCTCTCTCTCTCTCTCTCTGTGCGTATGTGAGCGCGCGCCCTTACAAGTGGCTCGTAGAACTTGGTGAGGCGAGGTTTCCCCTGTGTGTTCATGACCAGCACTGCGTGGATCATGGCTGGGACTGTCGATTCGACGAGTTGCTCGACAAGAGATTTGGTCTTTTATGATACTGCGACGATCGGTCCTTGTAAATCGACGAGCCCACGCATGACAATGGTCCTTCTCGTATTCTTATTATTATTAGTACCAGTATTCCTATTATTATTATTAGTACCAGGTGGTCCAAAGTGCAGCATTGGGTTCATGCTTCGCACCGGTGTTACGAATAGTTAGAACGCTTTGTGTCTTAACATATGTTTCGTGTGGTAAGAGAATTCATACATAAGCATCATCTTTTGGTTTATTTTACGGTTCACATGTTAAATCCCGTTATAGTCATTATGAACTTCCTCTCAACTACAGACTTTACTTCTCGCAATGTGAATATAGTATGACTACAATGCCCTTCATACATAAGCCGTGCAACAAAGGATCTCTATCTTTGAGAGGTGGGTGTATGGGTGTGTGTGCACAAGTGCAATAAAAAATGAGCTTTTTCTTGGAGATAGGTCCAAGAACAACAGCTACGAAACCCCCTTTACTTTATTGCTAATGGGTTGCTTGCCTCTCCACTAGATTTGATAGCCAACCTTTTGCATCAAGCTAGGGCTTTAATGGCCATGTTGTGTGTGTGTGTGTGTGAGATCTTATAATATTGGATTTGATGGTGTAGATTATATTATTTATGAGAGTTAAAGATTTTTCCCAAACCTGGGCAATTGTAATCATGTTTTACAATAACAGGGATGTTCCCCCTCCCCCTGAGGCCGGCCTCATTAAGTAGTAGCTGGCATTACAACATTAGCCAGAATCTCCACACAGCTATTGGCATTGATTATCTCTTCATGAGCAACAAGGTAGAGCCAACAAGACAGCAAAGCAAGGTAGCCAAGTGATGCTAGCATAGGGGCCATTACAAATAGAGTGGCAAGTGGTGAAAGTGAAAGTGAAAGAACAAGAGTTGTAGGCCACTGGCACTAGAGACATGGAGGGAAGGGGAGAGCAAAGAGAGAGCCACTATTCTTTTTTTACATTTAATTGGAGTTAGCCTTGATGTAGCTTTGTTTGTGTTATCATTAGCAAGAATGCAGAGAGAGAGAGAGAGAGAGAGAGAGAGAGAGAATTGTGATTCCTTTTCTTGTATTTAATTGGACCTTGCCTTGATATTGCCTTGTTTGTGATTACTGTTTTAAACAAGAACATAAAGAGAGAGAGTGTGTGTGTGCGTGCATGCGTGCATGCGCGCGCGTGTGTGTGTGTGTGCGTGGTGTGTTACCATGATGGAAATTAGGCCATCTCCACTCACCCTTCAAGAATAATCTCTTTATTTATTGCATATGAGATTGTGTACCGCCAAACCTTTCTCGTTTTGCCATATCGGCTTGGGACTTTCTTGTTGGTTTGGGGTCCCTGAACCAGAGCTCTACATAATAGATAGATGATATTATATTATTTTGTTGTTGTTGTTGTTGTTGTAATATGGTATTATTATTATTATTATATTTTGGCATTGTTATATGATGGTCTATAGGATACTCGATCTAATAAAATTTTGTGGTTGATTTGGATGTTTTAGTTGCATAGTAGTGCCTTAGCTTAAGTGAAGACAAGGAAAAAGATTTGGAATGATTAAAGTTATAAAATGAAATATCATAATAAATGAGATTGTAGTTGAGTTGGTTCGCATGTGGGTAGAGTTTGATGAGTGAGTGGGTTCAAACCTTGGGTTGTGCTTTAATGACAAAAAAAAATATGTCCATATCTAAAACGAAAGATTATAGAGATCAAAACCCATTGCTAAATGAAACGGACCTAAAAGATGTGCACGATGAGTGCCAATAAGAAGACAATCAACAATTGCAACATTTATTAGTTGCTCAACTAATCAAAAGCTAAATTTCAAATCATATTTTGGGTATTAACACTACAATATTGTCTCCCAAATAGGTTGAAAGTTGACTAGGAGCCTACCATAGCTTTGGTGAGTGCCTTTTTACAAGCCCCATTACCCTATTATGTTATGTGTCACAATAGTGATAAAAAGAGGTTTGTTCATTTTGTCTATTTTGGCTGTAATTATTGTCATTTATGGTTTCTCTTCTTTGTTTCCAATGTTATTAGTTTTGGTTACAATTGGTGTACTACGTTTATATGGGACAATGGTTGGACCAGTGACATTCAAATGCATTAGATGGGAATGTGCCACTAGGCAAGTTTGAGTATATTTGGTCTATTTGAGAATGTAAATCATCGTTGGTTTTTCGAAAGTGAGATATAAAATGTGTTGGAGGAGGAACTCTTGTAACTTTCTAATAAGAAATATTTTTCTCATCGTGTCTATGTTATAGTCACCTAGCAATATTGTATATGGATTTATCGATAATTCTTGAAATAGGGCTTGCAAATTTTTATGTGATTAGTTGATATTTGTTGGGTAATTGTAGATTGAGACTATTAATATATTGTTGTTTTGGTTAGAATTGTTGAAAGTTGAGGTATTTGTTTAACTTAAATATTTTGGATATTTTTCAACGCACTTAGTGTTTATTACAATGTTTATTGGGTTGGAAACTAATTTTATCAATGTACATCCTCAAGCTCTATAAATTGTTATTGCACATGCATGTTGCATTGGAAATTGGGTTCTTGTTATTGTATGATTGAGGGAGTAAATTCAATATACCCTATACTCTAAATTCTATACCCTAGTGCCTATAATCTAAACCTTAGACCTTATATAAATATAGATATCCGAAATCTTAGACCCGAGTTCATAATATATCCTAAATTCTAGTCCTATACACTAAATCTATACCCCCTAGTTTATAAATGACCTAAATTCTAGCCCTATACACTAAATCAATTGCCACCTACATAAAATTACACGTCCTTATAATCAACTAAAATACACCTAGCTAAATCCTTATCAATACCCATCTACCACATTTGAGCATTATTAGGCTAGAAAAAATACAATGCCATATATAGGATTTGAATCATTTTCTATGCTTAAGTCAACTCGAACAATGGGTAAAACCTAGGTCCTATCATATCAACACAAGAAATAATAATTTTGCACTACAAGGATTTAAGCCTATAGCGACGGCGGGTAGCGACGCAGGTAGCGGCGTCGCTATTTCGTCACATTTGCGACGCAACGCAAATAGCAATGCTCCACAGGGAAAAAAAACAGGCTGAAACCGAGCGCAGGTTTATTTCGCGTTTTTGTGTCTACTGTTTTGAGAGTGAGAGCGAGAGAGAGAGAGAGCGACCGTCGTGAGAGAAGGAGAGGAAGAAGGCTTGCCACTGCCACCGTTGTTCACGAAGGAGAGGAGGAGCCTTCATCGCGAAGAGGAGCCGCCCCCCCACAGTCCCCATATCTCATTGGTGAGTCTATTCTCTCCTTCTTTTACTTGTTTAGGATTTAAATCACTTTCTCTTTTGCTTGTTTAGGAGAGGAAATGAGAGAGAAAGAGAGAGGGAGGGAGAGGGAGGGAGAGAAAGAGAAAGAGAGGGAGAGGGAGGGGGAGGAAATGAGAGAGGGAGAGAAAGAGAAAGAGAGGGAGAGGGAGAGGGAGAGGGAGAGGGAGGGAGAGTGCATTCTCTCTCTCCCTCTCCCTTTTGCTTTTGGAGAGTGTTAGGATATATTGTGAGAGGGAGAGGAAATGAGAGAGAAAGAGAGGGAGAGGGAGAGGGAGAGGGAGAGGGAGAGGGCGGAAATGGAAGAGGTTGTGGGCAAAACTCTCTATTCACTTTTTTGAAGTGTTCAAATTAACATAGGATGCATGCGTAGATCATTCTTGTGTGTGCAAACTTGAGAGCTCTATTCTCTCTCCTTGTATCCTATCTTCTTGTGCTTCACATTGAGGGTGAGGGCAAGGGCGAGGGTGAGGGTGAGGGAGAGAGAGAGGAATTAAGTGAGGAACTACAAGAGTGAAGCTTCTCTCCTATCTTGCATTCTTCTCTTCTTCCCCTTCTTCTTCTACAATTTGGAGGGTGAGAGGTGGAGTTGAGATGAGGTTGGGATATCCCTCTTTCTTTTCTATGCTTCCTCTCTTTGTTGGAGTACTTGAGAAATGGATGGATTGCAAAATGGAGTGGTGTAACCAATTGAGGGAGCCATGCTTGGATTGTGAGGCTGAATTGATTTGAGATGATGATTTGATTGGTTGAGTATATTAGAGTAGATAGAAATCAACAACTCAATTTTTTATTAAAAAAACTCTCTAATCATTTGTAGCAGAGATTCGAATTGCATTGATTGATGATTACTATGGAGGATTAGTTATGTCCAACGTTTATTAATTGCATTAGGAAAGAAATTAGTTATGTCTACTATTATGTCTAATGATTGCTATGGAGGATTAGTTATGTCTAATGTTTATCAATTGTATTAGGAAAGAAATTAGTGAAATTTTTATGCTTACGACATCTAAATGCAACTCACAATGTAACTCGTCTAAATGCATTCAAATTGAACTCACAATGTAACTCATCTAAATGCAACTCATTGGAGAGTGTTAGGAGCATTTAAATGGAAGGACCTCTTGAGTGAAAGCTAGCAGGAAGAGAGGGAGATATTTTCCAAATAAAACATTTAAGGAAGAAAATGAAATGAGAGAGGGAGAGGAAGAGAGAAAATGAAATGAGAGAGGGAGAGGAGAGAGAAAAAATGAGAGAGAGAGAGAGGAGAGAGAAAAGGAAATGAGAGAGGGCAATAAGGCTCAATACATAACCTAGAAGCATATAAATACCATTGACAACACTATGACAGATATAAGTACTAGATCCAAGACAAAACATCAAACCATCCTACGATAGGGGTACTGCATCCAATGAGTATCAAAAGAGCATGTACATGTCACAATTAGTCCTATTGTCTCACTATAATATATCTAACAAATGGCTCATGTATCATCCAATGATAAGAGGCATGAAGTGTCTTAAATTAATGCTTGATGTGAGAAGTGACAGTCAAACTCAATGAGACTAAGCTTCAATCTCAATCCAAGTGCATTCTACAAGCATGGCCAAGTATATGGCATCAACCATAGATATTAGTGTAGCATGCAAAGTAATCAATAAACATCAACAAGCAATAAGCATGAAGTTTCTCTGACAAAATAGCATTCAATCCTACTTATTATAGAAGTGAAAACCTCTATAAAATTGAGTAAATGAGTGCTCAAATTAGTCCAATAGCATGCCAAGACATTGACATAGCATCCCAAGTGATCTCACATCAAATAGACATCTCAAGAAGCATAAGTGACCTCCAATAAACAATGAGTGAAGGGTTTTCCCAAATTGTATTACAAGTCATTAAATTGTTTGTTGTAACGTAGGCAAGATGGAAAACGAAGAAGATCCTGTTGTTCAAGATCACGAGGCGTATCTTAATCAGAGTGTCCCATGTCCTTGCTCTCAATGCAAGTTGGCAATTAGACGAAAACGCCGATTGTCTTTAGAACACGTACGACGATTTGGCGAGTTTCAATCTGACATCATTGATCAGGCGATTGCGGATTTTCAACAAACAGTAATTTGAAGTTAATTTCAATCATGCATTGTACTCGCAAGCTAATTGAATACCATATACAATAAGATTGGGTCTTGCTGGCAAATTTTCTATCCAGGGAGGTGATATCTCATCCCAAGGGGGAGTGCACCCTTTGCGGCCAATTAGAAGAGTACGTGGGCGTGTGATGGATGGAGTGCAGGAGCCAATCCACCACTCGCAAGGCAAATCTATACCGTCAGTGCCAAAGGAGACATGCAACCTTCCAGACCTACCTACAATCTTGGAGCCTAAGATCGAGGCAATGATCGATGCATTGATTCCCATGGATGTCGAGACTTCTGATCCGCTTAGAGAGGAAGCATCCATACCATTATATGATGGGTGCTGAGTATCTCGGTTGAAGACACTGCTTGCACTCTTAAGTGTGCAAGCAAAATACAGGTGGAGCGATACGAGTGTGACCGAGTTGTTCAGGTACCTTATACATACGCTTCATTGATATTTTTTTTTCGGCACTATTATTACAAACATTTGTACTTTTTTCAACGAATATCAGCGGATTCGTGCCCATGGAGCCACATTAACTCTACTTTCCAAGGCTTTGCCCGAGAGCCAAGGAATCTTTGGCTCGGTCTCGCAATGGATGGCGTGAATCCATTCGGTCTGCGCTCAACTTCTTATAGTGTGCGGCCTATAGTCCTTGTCAACTACAACATCCCTCCATGGCTTTCTACGAAGAAAGGACATCTCATCCTTAGCTTGCTTGTCCCAGGCCGCTACAAAGTAAAAAATATGGACGTGTATCTTCATCCATTAGTCGATGAGCTTAAGATTTTGTGGGAGGAGGGGATCACTGTGCAAGATATGAGCAGGCGCGATGGTCGGCGGTCAGCCAATATTCGAGCCATTCTCATGTGGACGATGTATGACTTTCCGGGATTGGGAGAGTGCTCAGGTGAGCAGGCCTCCATTCTCGCTGGTAATATCTATATTTTATCTCTTTCAATCAAGTATTCACTAGGTCATGGTGTTGGAACAGGTCTGGTTACCTCAGGTTATCATGCATGTCCATTGTGCGGGCCACAGTTAGACTCCCGAAGGTCACGAACCATGAAGAAGATGGTATATCAAGGACACACTGCTTTCTTGTCAGAGGATCATGAACTTAGGGAAGGTTTCCTTGGACGATCTCCAACACATATGAACGCCGCAAGCTGGTACGAGCTAAAAATGGTCCACGCGGAATCACATCCAAATGGAATGTGGTGGTTCTCAGTTTTCTACGAGTTGCCATATTGGACCCACTTATAGGTCAACCACTTGTTGGATCCCATGCATATTTTCAAGAATGTGGGCAGCTTGTTATGGGACCACATCACAGGAAAGAGAGACACTATAGGGGCACGAATGGATTTGAAGGAGGTAGGTAAGATGGAGGCGCTTTGGCTGCAGTCGCGTGCTGATTGTCACATGCAGCTTCCTCGCGCTCCTTGGGTTTTGTCCGTTAAAGAAGCGCACATTGTGAAGCAAGTAATCAAGTCTATCCACACTCCGACGGGTATGATGCATTCTCTCAGGTCTGCATTTTCTAAAGACGACCAATTATCAGGGCTAAAATCCCATGGCATAAGATATGTCAGGTTTGTACTACGAATGGATTGTAATTAGCGTGGGCATTTTGCTATTTGGAATATAGCCATTATTCATAATGCTTTCTCATTTGTGGCAGTTTGTACTACCGATCGCGATTGCAGGATGTCGTACTCCAGAAATACGCGGGGCCATTTACAAGTTGTCGACTTTGGTGCAATGGATCTCACAGAAGGAGATTAAGACGTCCTCTATTGAATCCACGAGGCGGGGAGTAGTGGAGATTGTCTGTCTCTTTGAGAAATACCTGCCCACCAGCATGCTCATGATACAGATCCACCTTCTTGTGCATCTTGTGGATGAAGTGGAGATTGCTGGACCTGTCCATACGCGATGAATGCTCTTCTTGGAGCGTTTCATGAAAACCCTGAAAGGCTTTGTGCGACAACGAGCTCGGCCAAAAGGTAGTATGGCCGAAGGTTGATTGGTGTCTGAGACACTAGTGCATATTTCACAATGGCTACCAACGGTGGAACCAGACAATGAAATGCTATGGTCGCTGAAGGACGATGATAGACTGATTGGAGATGTGGTGGTTGGAAATGGGGTAGAAAAAAGAATGGATGCCTCAATGGAAGAGAAGGTGAATTGCTTTTGTATGTTGCACCATGCCTCTATGGAGACGTGGCTCGCCAAGTACCAGATCGCTAGGCAAGATCGAGAGGAAGCACGAGCTGAATTCCAACATAGTACGTGTCATTGATCGATTCGATATCCCGAAGGCATGGAGGAGATGTCGCGGTTTATGTCAACGCGATGGTTGCATGGAGCCTTGACCGCAGCGTCTCACGAAGAGACATAGGTCTCAATGGAGGAATGGGAATTCTCGAGGGGATGTAGTCCAAAGGTGATGAGGGGTTTAGAATCTGTCGTATCTAAATTTTATATAAGACATCTAATTTGAGTGTTTCAATGTACTGTACAAAATATATAGTGTAGCGTGGTCGCGGGACAACTTTTCGCGTGGAGCGTATTGACAAAATGCGCTCCACAATGGACTGTGGTGTCATGGCAAGGTTTGAGCAAGAGAGCTGGCGACGAGCAACAGATCCGAACACGGTGGTGGATGAGATGGAGTATTTTGGGAGCTTGCAAAGTATTGTTACGGTGGATTACCGTAGCTTTTCCATGATACTATTTGATGTGCAGTGGTTCAAAGTGGTACTTGAAGGAGCTGGAGTAACAGTTCGACGAGGTCCATCCGGATTTCTCGAAATAGATTTTGAAAAAAAATGGACGGATTTGCGCGACACCTTTGTGTTGCTGGCCCATTGTGAGTAGGTGCATGGACTCATTTGCTTGCTAATTGTATTGTGACATGGTTTATGTCACAATGGTTTGAACTCTCTTGTATGTGTTTGTGAACATGTAATCTTATATCCAAACCCCCGACAACCTCGATGGTGGTATGTTATACCTTCAACTCCTCGAAGTGCGAGAGTATATGATCAAAGCGATATTCCGAGCATAGATGAAGATAATATGCAAATAGAAGGGTCGATATTGCAAGGGGTGGAGGCCGTCGAAAGTTTGGAGCCATCATCAGCTAGCAATGATCGAAATACAGGAGTCCAAGAATTCTTTGAGAACGAGGCGGACTCATTCTTTTGTGGTGACATGTCTATCGACCTTCTAGTGTATGCGGAGTTGCGTCAGGAGATTAACATGGGACCATAGGATACTTCATACTTGGAGCATCCACTTACTCAATTCGTTGACCAATCGCTTATAAGGATACATAAGATATGCATTTTAAGTGAGATTTTTTTAAAATGATTTATATTACTGTGCTTTATATGATTTAAATTGATTATTCTAACATCATTTTTTATCTGTACAAGTGACATTTTCAGGATGAGTCGAGCGATGAGCGATGAGGAGTTATAGGACATCTTCGCACACATGTCTCCAGACCAGATCGCCAGATTTAGAGAGATGGTAGACCAGGAGTTGTCTCGGTCTTCGTCAGGGCGCTTTGCTAGATATGCTTCAGCGCAATCGGATGCTTTGGCTTCGAGCAGACGATCTTGACGCTCACGACTTGGGCCAGAGGGAGGGAGTGCATCGGGATCAGGGGGATACTATAGAGATACAGAGGCAGTGAGCCCGTGGTCGACACGGGATATAGGTGTGACTCCTCGCTCTCGTGGCTCAGGTGGATACTATGGAGACACGGACGTGGTGTCTTTGTTTCGTCGTTCAGCTGGAGCTGCGTCACCTCCAGGATTTGTCACACCTGTGGGGACATCTACTCCAGTTACTCCGGCTTTTGCACAGCCATCAGCAGGTGGCACCCCTGTGGATGCCACTCTGAGAGAGATTACCCTCGTCGGTACACCGGATGAAGAGGGGTCTCCTGAATATGCCCAGGAGCGTGGACGCAGATGGGAGAGGACCCATCTTAGGCAGACTCCTAGGGGTTATGGATATCTAGTCGATAGTAGGTCAGGAGCCATCATCATGAATGATGAGGAGAGGAGGGTGATGGCTCGCATGAGAGAGTTGTGCCAACAAGTTTTTTGGCACAACATCTTGGATCATTGGAAGAACATACCGGAGGGGAGCAAGGACTACATAGTAGCATCCTTGCATGAGGAGTTTTCGGTGCCAGCCTCAGTAGATAGATTCTCTACGGGATGAATGATGGATTACATACGTGTATACATGTCACATAAACGATCCAACGCACGCAAGGCAATCAAGAGTGGGGCTGCAAAGCCCGAGTGGCTAGATGCATATGACTGGTGCTGACTGAGGGAGGAGGCTACAGATTCTCCAGGACGTTGGAATCAACAGCGCGAGGCGGCGAGGGCACGACTCGAGGCCAGAGTGGTCCATCATCTTAGGAGTGGTGGCCACAGGACATATTTGGAGGACTTTGTAAGTTTTTCTTTTGTTTTGCTTGTTTATTTTTTTGAAATATTCTTTGTACTGACAATCATATTTCTAACAGTTAGCATTTTGTTTTCTTTGCAGCACTCCGTTACAAATCGCGATCCGATTGGCCTTGAGACTCGATATGCAAAGAGGCACGGTCTTAGGGCATTGATCGACCGATTGTATAGATGCGGTGGCCTTGTAAGTCACTCATCTTTCTTGTCCGTAGTTACCATGAGATATTTGAATACATTATTGTATGGTGGACTGATGTGTCGTTTCTTTTTCTGCAGAGTCCGTTCAATGCTCCTTTGCGGTGGAACGAGCTTTCGGGGGATGAGGATGCATAGCTCGCCCTTGGATCCCTGGAGCTCACACACCTTTATTTTTGAGTTGCTTGATCTATGTAGACATTTTCTATGTATTAGTGATATCCTATCATGATTGTACCAATTGCTTTTTATGCGATCATGTATTTATTTCATGTATCAGTTTTATGATTTCAGTATACATTGTTTTTGTTTGCAAGCGCATTGTACACAGTAGTGCAGAAACTATTTTGTATGGCTCTCATAAAGCACACAGTGCCCACAAATTTTTAAAAATCCTTGTTACCGTCGCTATTAGCGTCTCAAATTTTACTACTCGCGTCGCTATGCACATCGCAAACTGTCGCTATCAGCATCATGGGACACTGATAGCGACGGTTTGCGACGTGCATAGCGACACCAAATAGCGACCATCGCATGATACCGACGCCAATATCGACGCTGATAGCGACGGTTTGTGACGTGCATAGCGATGCCAATAGCGACGCTGATAGTGACGCCAATACCGACTATTCTATGGCGTCGCCAATAACGATGCTTTTTGCGACGACGGGGGCAAATTTTGTTGTTTGCATTTTCTTTGCTTTAAACGTCGGTATAAGGCCTATATCTTGTAGTGTTGATGCATCATTAAAATAATTTAAAACCCTAAACATAGCCCTATCATATCAACACCTATCGAATGACCAATAAACCTAGCCCCACTATTCCAATCCTTTGTCTAACATATCCAATGAATGCTAACCGTGTGAGCTTAGCTAGCTTGGCATTGAAAAACAATCAAAACAAGGGCCTACAAAGAGATAAAAAGCCTATGTAGAAAAAGGTGGTATGCTTTATATTTTAAAATTTAGACTCCCTCGCTCATTAATTAGGAGATCCATAACTTAATCAAAATCATAGAGTGTTGTCATCATCAAAGTTGGTGCCTTTTGTAGACATCTCAATGATAAACTTGCCAAAGTTCATGCACAAATATACCTCTTGTGATTTCCCTTTTGCCATGTCTCCTGTGAAATGTCAATGAAAATACCACCCTCCAATTGGCAACCCTCAAGAGTTGTGTATGAAGGATTTATCTCTTGTGTATTAATGTACAAATAGAGTTTCATCTTTATCTACTTGTGATATATAGTATAAAGCAAGGCGAATTGTGAGAGATCATGCATAGACTTATGGGATCAATTATGAGGAGAAATTCACTCCAGTGGCAAAGATGGCAACTATAATAGTTGTTATTGTAGTGGTTGTAGGAAAAGGTTGGGTCTTGCATCAAATGGATGTAAAGAATACATTTTAACATGATGAGTTTCAAGAACAAGTGTACATGGAGCAACCAAAGGGTTATGAGAGCATGGTTCACCTTGATTGCATGTGTAGGCTACATAATGCCATATATGGGCTAAAACAAGCATCAAAGGGTTATGAGAGTACGGTTCACCCTAATTATGTGGGTAGGCTACACAATGCCATTGGATCAAAATGTGAAGCCAAGTGTTGATGTGGGTGAGATATTAGAGGATCTCACGATGTATAGGAAGATGGTGGGAAGTTTGATCTTTATCATTATCACCAAGCCAAATTGTAACTCCGCAATCGGCTTAGAGAGTCAATTTATATAGGTTTCTCATAAGCCCCATTTGGATAGTGTGAGATGTACCTTGCCATACCTTAAGGCCACATTATGTTATGGTATTTTTTATGAGGCTAACTTAGTGGTGCAATTATTTGGTTATATTGATGTAGATTAGGCATGTAGTATATCTAATTAGGAAGTCCACCAATAGCTATGTATTTACCTTTAGGAGTGGGGCTATGACTTGGAGTATTAAGAAACAACCCACTATTACATTTTCAAGTAGTACAAAGGTCGCGTACATGAATGCTGCTATGGTAGCATGTGAGGTAGCTTGGATGCAAAAGCTACTTAATGATTTGTGGGTACAAATAGACATGAGAGTTGCCATTTATTGTGACAACATAAGTAGCATACACTTGGCAAAGGAACCTAATGTTTCATATACACATGAAACACATTGAGATTCATTATCATTTCACCAAAGTTTGGGTCTTGGTAGGTGACATTGATCTCATGTATGTAAGCATAGAGGAGCAAGTTGTAGATATTTTCACCAAGGCCCTAGGAGCAGAAAAGCTTCAAGGATTTTGAAGCTTACATGGAGTATAGGTCTTAGAGTTGAGATTGAGGGGGATTGTTGAGATATCAAGCTCAACAAAAGTTGACATCACATAGCTGGATGATCATTTCCGCATTCATATCACTTATACAGTTGTTACCTACATTGGCATATCATTCCAATGATACTTTATAATTGGACATCAATTACTCCACCTATATAAGTTATGGAATATCTATCTAGGCATATTTCTACCTCATGTATTCACACTACGGACTGCTTGTATATTATGTATATTGTACTCTCTCTTATTATTTTACACTCTTATAGTGAAGAAGAAGAAGAAAAAAAAAAGGCTAGGGTTTTTGGCTTGTGTGAAGTTACTAATGTCCCTACAAAATCAACCCACCATTTAAACCACATTGAGATGATTGAATCCCAAGATAGTTCAGAGGAGGTTGCCCAAACTTACCTACAAATAAATGCCACAGAACTTGATCCACATGCTTGTATGAAATATTTGCTAGTCTATTGATCTTTGAGTAGAATGGCTATTAATTTGGCAAAATAAGACAATTCTTTTGAAGTACAATGGCTACTCCAACTTGACTTCATATTCACTAATTATGGAAAGTTATTTGCAATGATTGATTTTGGCCTTACAAAAAATGTGGCAATTCAAGTCACCACCAACTAGCCTCTCACTTAGGAAGAGAGTAAATACATCTATAAAATCCTCTTGGTTCAAGTCAAGTATGTTAAATATTCCCCTTAGAAGTAAGTGTAGTCATGTTGACTTATTCCTTCTTATGCTTTTGTGACCAAAATCAAGGACTAGTCAGTACTTGATTAACTTGAGTAGAATACTCATTTCCCAATCCCATTCTTACAAAAGTGGTTTTCCTTATTGACTTAAGCTTTCTCCCAATGGCAATCATCTTATGACAATAGCTAAGTAGTGGCATATAGTCAATACACTTCAATTTGACCCAATTTACTATAGGGCCACTTCACTTTGGTCTATCATCTTAGCTCAAAACCTAGACATGCCAATTATAACTCCAATATTATCCATTGATTGATAAATTCTATTTCTACTTTATTTAATACAATGTTTAATCTACAAGTATGGTGTTTAAATAACATTAAATGTCATGTTTCCTCTATTTGGTAGAACCTTCAACCAACACAACAAACAAGAACAAACATTGAATTCATGTACAAGAAATGAAAAACAAATACATCAACAATTGATTAAATTACACCTAAGGAAGCATACCTAGAATCATTCATGAGGAGGCTAATCTCAAAGCTACAAAGGCTCCTCCAACAAGTTTCCTTGCACATGCATCTCTCTCTCTCTCTCTCTCTCTCTCTCTCTCTCTCTCTCTCTCTCTCTCTCTCTCTCTCTCTCTCTCTCTCTCTCTCTCTCTCTCTCTCCATATAGTTGTGAATATACACAATTTTACATGGGATTGTAAATGTAGTCGTAAATTTATTTTGGACCTACACTACAAGATACAAGCATTATAAGCGACGAAAATGTTCATAAAGATGTTTGCCCACATCGTCACAAAAAATGCCGGTATTAGCCACGCCATAGAATAGTCGGTATCAGCATCGCTATTTGCGTTGCTATCAGCTTTGCGACACAGATACCAATGCATATAGCGATGATGATAGAAATACTTTGCGACACATATTGCGACGCTAATAGCGACACGTGCAGTAAATTTGCGATGCTAATAGAGATGGTAAGAGGGGGGGAAAAATTTATGGTAGGGCAGCAAGCTGCTCTACCACAAATAGCACTATGTGCTTTATTTGGGCCATACAAAAGAGTTTCAGTAACGTGTACAATGCTCGTGTAAATGAAGGCAAAGTGTACTTGAATCATAATACTAATACATGAAATAAATAAAAGATTGCGTAATGAAAGTGACGGTACAATCATGGCAAGATACTACTAGTACATAGAAAGTGCCTACACAAATCACGTGACCAAAAAATAAGAGTATGTGAGCTCCACAGATCCAAGGGCGAGCTATAGATCCTTGCCATCCGAAACCTCTTCCCGCCGCAAAGGAGCATTGAACGGACTCTGCAAAAAAAGAAACAACTACACATCAGTCCACCATACAATAATGCATTTTAATTAATTTTAGTAACTATGGACAAGAAAGATGAGTGACTTACAGGGCTGCCACATCCATACAATCGATCGATCAATGCAGTGAGACTGTGTCTCTTTGCATATCAAGTCTGTAGGGCAGTCTAGTGTGATTGCGGTTTGTAATGGAGTGCTGCAAATAAAACAAAATACAACTGTTAGAAACACGATTGTTAGTACAAAAGAAAAGCTTACAAAGTCCTCTAGATATGTGATGTGGCCTCCACTCCCAAGATGATGGACCACTCTTGCCTCTAGTCGTGCCCTCGCCGCCTCGCATTGCTGTCTCTAATGTCATGGAGAATATGTAGCCTCCTCCCTGAGTCGACACCAGTCATCCACGTCTAGCCACTCGGGCTTTGAGGCCCCACTCTTAAGTGCCTTGCATGCGTCTAATCGTCTGTGTGACATGTACGCACACATGCACTCCATCATCCAGCCTGTGGAAAACCTATCTGCCATAGCCTCGAGGGGTTCACTATATATATATTCTCTATATAATGTGCGTTCATGGTCTATTTATGAATATCCTAATCTGTGAATTTTTTTTGAATAAAACACAACCCTTTTCTATTGAATCTATAAGTAACCCCTTTATATGACACCCTTCTATATGTAATTTTTTTTATAAAAATGGTGTTTTAAAAACCCCTTATTTTGAACTCACGTTATATATACATATATTCATGAGTGACCCCCCCAAGGCTACAATAGGTACAAGAACTCCTCATGCAAGGATGCTACTATGTAGTCCTTACTCCCCTCCGATATGTTCTTCCAATGATCCAAGACATTGTGCCGAAAAAATTGTTGGCACAACTCTCTCATACGAGCCATCACCCTCCTCCCGTAATCATTCATGATGATGGCTCATGTCCTATCATCTACAAGGTATCCATACCCCTCTGGGATATGCTTAAGATCTGTCCTCTTCCACTTGCGACCATGCTCCTAGGCATATCCAGGAAAACCCTCTACATCTTGTGTAGCTACGGGGTAGTATCTCTTGAAGTAGCATCCATAGGGGTGCCACGTGCGGATGGCTGAGCAAAAAATGGACTGACTTGAGTAGACGTCCCCGCATGTGTGACAAATTCCATAGGTGACACAACTCTAGTAGAACGACAAGGCGGAGATACCACGTCGGTACCTCCACAACAACCACATGAGCCACACTCTCTCGAATCACCATGAGAGCAAGGAGTAGCACTTGTATCGCGAGCCCGCGAGCTCATTGCATCTATGTCTCTACAGCATCCCCCAGAACTACTCCCTCCGTCTGGCCTAAGTTTGGAGCGTCAACCTCATCTACTGGAAATTGAAGCATCGTAGCACACTGAAACAGATCTAACAGAATGTCCGGATGGTGTCCCAGATAGCTCTTGGTCTGCCATATTTTTGAATTGAGCCATCTGATCTGGAGACATACGTGTGAAGATCTCCTATAGCTCCTCGTCGCTCATCCCTCGACTCATCGTGCTGATCTAAATATCCACAAAGGTCACCTGCACAAACAAAAATTGATGTTAGCATAATCAATATAAATCATACAAAGCACAGTAATATAAATCTTTAAAAAATGATCTTACTTAAAATGCATATCTTATGTACCCTTATAAGCGATTCGTCAACGAATTGAGTCGGTGGACGCTCCAAGTATGAAGTACCCTATGGTCCCATGTCAATCTCCTGACAATGAGTTTGCATACATTAGAAGGTCGATAGACATGTCACCACAAAATGATGAGTCCACCTCGTTCTCAAGGACTCTTGTATTTTCATCATTATTACCCGATTCTGGCTCCTCTACATGCTCTAAGCTTTCGGTGGCCTCCACCCCTTGGAATATTGATCCCTGTATTTGCATATTATCCTCATCTACGCTCAGAATATCACTTTGATCATATACTCTCACACTTCGGGGAGTTGAAGCTATAATATACCACCATCGAGGTTGTCGGGGGTTTGGATAGAAAATTACCTGTTCAAAATCATGTACAAGAGAGATTTAACTTTTGTGGCATGTACCATGTCGTAATAAAATTAAAAAAAACAAGAGTTCATGCACATGTTCATGATGGGCCAGCAACACAAACATATCGCACAAGTCCGTCCATCTTTTTTTGGAATCTATTTCGAGAAATCCAGATGGACCTCGTCGAATTTTTGCTCCAACTCCTTCAAGTACCACTTTGAACCACTGCACATCAAATAGGATCGTGGAGAAGCTACAATAATCCACCCCGATAATACTTTGCAAGTTTCCAAAATACTCCATCTCATCTATAACTATGTTTGGATCTATTGCTCGTCGTCAGCTCTCTTGCTCGAACTTTGCCATGATACCACAATCTGTTGTGGAGTGCATTTTGTCGATATACTCCACGCAGAAATGCCGTCTACGCAACCACGTTGCACTATATATTTTGTATTTTACATTGAAACACTCAATTAGTTGTCGCATATAAAATATAGATACGACAAACCCTAAACATGTCATCACCTTTGGACTACATTTCCTTGAGAATTTCCACTCCTCGGTTGAGACCTCCACCCCTTCGCGAGACGCTGCGGTCAAAGCTCCATGTAACCATCGCGTTGACATAAACTACGGCATCTCCTTCATGCCCTCGGGATATCAAATCGGCTGATGGCTCATACTACGTCGAAATTCAGATCACACTTCTTCCCGATCTTTCCTAGCTTGCTCTAGCTAAGGAGCCACGTCTCCATGGAGGCATGGTGCAACATACCAAAGTGATTCGCTTTCTCCTCCATTGCAGCATCCATTCTTTTTTCTATCCCATTTCTAACCACCACATCTCCAGTCAGTCTATCATTGTCCTTCAACGACCATAGCATACTATTGTTTTAATCCACCGTTGGTAGCCATTGTGAAATATGCACTAATGCCTCAGACACCAACCAACCTTCAGCCATACTACCTTCTAGCTGAGCTCGTTGTCGCACAAAGCCTTTCAAGGTTTTCATGAAGCGCTCCAAAAAGAACATCCATAACGTATGGACAGGTCCAACAATCTCCACTTCATCTACAAGATGCACAAGAAGGTGGATTTGTATTGTGAGCATGCTTGTAGGCAGGTATTTCTCAAAGAGAGACCGTCTCCATTGCTCCCTACCTTGCGGATTCAATAGAGGATGTCGTAATCTCCTTCTATGAGATCCACTGCCCTAAGTTGACAACTTGTAATTCGCCTCGTGTATTTCTGGAGTAAGGCATCCTGCGATCGCGATCAGTAGTACAAACTGCCACAAATGAGGAAGCATTATGAACAATGACTATACTCCAAATAGCAAAATATGTAGGCCACTTACAATCCATTCGTAGTACAAACTTGACATATCTTATGCTAATCATGGGATTTTAGCTCTAATAATTAGTCGTCTTTAGAAAATGCGGACCTGAGAGAACGCATCATACCTATCAAAGTGCGGATAAACTTGACTATTTGCTTCACAATGTGCTCTTCTTTAGTAGACAAAACCCAGGAGCTCAAGGTAGCTGCAAGCAACCATTAGCACTTGATTGCGGCCAAAGAGCCTCCATCTTGCCTACCTCCTTCAAATCCATTCGTGCCCTACAGTGTCTCTCTTTCATGTGATGTGGTCACATAGTAAGCTGCCAATGTTCTTGAAAATATGCATGGGATCCAACAAGTGGTTGATTTGTAAGTGTGTCCAATATGACAACTCATAGAAAACTGAGAACCGTAGCATTCTGTTTGGATGTGACTCCGTGTGGACCATTTTCAGCTCATACTAGCTTTGGGCATTTATATGTACTGGAGGTCATCCAAGAAAACATTCCCTGAGTTCATGGCCCTTTGGCAAGAAAGCGGTGTGTGCTTGATATACCATATTCTTCATGGTTCATGACCTTTGGGAGTCTAACTGTGGCCCACACAATGGACATACATGATAATCTGAGGTAACCAGATATGTCCCAACACCTCTATCCAGTGAATACAAACGTGAATGAGCTATGATAGATATTATCAATGAGAACGGAAGCCTACTTACCTAAGCACTCTCTGAATCCTGAAAAGTCATGCATGGTCCACATGAGAATGGATCGAATATTGACAGACCGCCGTCGACCATCATGCTTACTCATATCTTCCATGGTGACCCCCCCTCCCACAAAATCTTAAGCTCATCAACTAATGGATGAAGATACATGTCCATATTTTTGACTTTGTAGTGGCTAGGAATGAGCAAGCTAAGGATGAGATGTTATTTTTTCGTAGAAAGCCATGGAGGGATATTGTAGTTGAGAAGGATTATAAGCCACACACTGTAAGAAGTTGAGTGCAGACCACATGGGTTCACGCCATCCATAGCAAGACCAAGCCGAAGATTCCTTGGCTCTTGGGCAAAGCTTGGAAAGGTAGAGTCAATGTGGCTCTATGCGCGTGAATTTATTGATATTCGTTGAACTCCATCTGTGGATCTATTCTGCGTATGCCACGTTGTCAAGCTCGCCATGCCAGAGGTAAGAAACGTGTGGTTTATTGGGGGGATAAGCGAAAAGTGTCTAAGAACTTTTTGAGGGATGGTTTGCTCTTGCAAGTCCTGTCGATACTTGTGAGCACCACACTCTCGTATTCTCCTTGAAATAGTATGCAATCGTTGATACACGCATGGATGCTGTTATAGTCCATGCCAAGCTTTTGTAAAAGATGTGGTATTTGCAAGTGGTAATATATGATACTTCAGTAACTTGAAAAAAAATTCATAAAACACCTTGAAAAAGCATAAATATTTTTTTATAAAAAACTCAGTCATACTCGCATCGCTCCACCCGTATTTTGCTTGTACACTTAAGAGTGCAAGCAGTGTCTTCGGTGAGATACTCGGCACCCATCATATAATGGTATGGATGCTTCCTCTCTAAGCGGATCAGATGTCTCGATATCCATGGGCATTAATGCATTGATCATTGCCTCCATCTCAGGGTCCAAGATTGTAGGAAAGTTTGGAAGGATGCCTATCTCCTTTGGTATTGATAGTATCGATGGGGTAGTACCTTCCAAGTGGTGGATTGGCTCAGGTACTTCATCCATCGCACGCGCACGAACTCTTCTAACTGGCTGCAAAGGGTGCACTCCTCCTTGGGACGAGACATCATCTCCATGGATAGAAAATTTACCAACTACACCCAATGTTTTTGTATATGATATTCAATTAGTTTGCGAATACAATGCATGATTAATATACACTTTTCTTACCATGTGCTCAAAATTTTGAGATCGCATGATCAATGAAACTCGCCGAAGCATCGTATGTGTTCTATAGACAATCAACGTTTTCGTCTAATTGCCAGCTTACATTGAGAGCAAGGACATAGGACACGTTGATTAAGATATGCCTCACAATCTTGAACATCACGACCTTCATCGTTTACCATTTGGTCTATCTTATGACAAACAATTTGTTTTTGTTATCATTTTTTTAAATTTCTTAAATTGTTTGAAAAGGAATTTCTTCTCTTGTAACTCAACAAAATTAACGTATGTAAAGTCTCGATCCACCCACAAATTAACGTATGAAGGAGTGTTTCCAATCTCATGGTATTGACCGGACCTCGCCACCACCAATACTACTACTATTACTACTACTACAAATAAGAAAAGAAGAAGTTAAAGAACAAGATCTTACCCTCTCTTTGTTTTTTATCCATTCATTCTCTTCTCTCCCTCCATCTCTCTCTCTTTCTCTCTTTCTCTCTTTCTTTATTATGTTGTATGTTTATTCCCTCTCTCTTGTTCCTTTTTTCTTTTTCTTTTTCTCTCCCTCTCTCATTTCCTTTAACAAAACATCTCTCTCTCTCTCTCTCTCTCTCTCTCTCTCTCTCTCTCTCTCTCTCTCTATACTACTACTACTACTACTACAAACAAGAAAAGAAGAAATTAAATAACATGATCTTACCCTCTCTTTGTTTTTTATTCATTCATTCTCCTCTCTTCCTCCCTCTCTCTCTTTCTCTCTTTCTCTCTTTCTCTATTATGTTTAATGTTTTTTCCCTCTCTCTCTCGTTCCTTCTTTCTTTTTCTCTCTTTCTCTCTTTCTCTCCCTCTCTCATTTCCTCTCTTTCTCTCTCAATACACATGATTTTTAACAAAAACAAGCAAAAGAAAAGGAGAAAAAACAAAAACAAAGCAAGAGGGAACAATGCACTCACCGTAAAGGCCCAAGGATGCATTCGACGGCTCCCCTTTGCGACAGCGGTGCCTCTTCACTCTCCGTACACTTCCTTCTCTTCTTCACAAATGGTGGCGGTGGTGGTGAGAAGCTCTGCTTCTCCCTCTTCTCTCTCTTTCTCTCCCTCTCCCTCTCAAACACAAGATGCAGTTTCCTCTCCCTTTCGCTCTCTCTTTCGTTCGTTTGCGCAAAATGACGCGCTCGGGTTTCGGCCCTCTTTTTTCGCCTGCGTACTGTCGTTATTTGCATCGCTACGTCGCTAATTTGCATCGAAAATGGCCATTGCTATACTCCTGTATCCTTGTAGTGCTAGGCATCTCTCCTTCCATTTTTTGTAGTGTGATTTGGTCACTTTAATATAGCACATCTCCATCTAGCCAACCAAACAATTTAAATCCAAAAAACCTTATGGCAAGCAATCCCAATATGGTTTTTACAGGAATCTTAAATCATATTTTATTTCTATAATTCCCACCTTATTGGAACCTATCAAGGATAAATTATAGGTTTATCATTTATCTAAACTGTCTTCCATAAAGAATATTGACACTTTACAACCCAAAATCTCCTAGCCCTAGTTTTCACATGCCCAATACTTCTCACTTATCACAATCTCATGCTACACATATTTTCAAATTTAGGTTGTGTTTTTTATATTGTATTTAGCCCCTCATCTCATACTCCTTCCACCCAGTACAACGGAAAAAACCTATAGTAATGGTAGTGACGATTTTTATCAGAGTCACGATTTGCATCATTGTATATCAACATTGATAGTGATGCTATACTTTGGGGAAAAAAAGAGCCAAAATAGTCACAGCAAAATACCACAATTATTTCGAGTACGAGAGAGAGAGAGAGAGAGAGAGAGAGAGAGAGAGAGAGAGAGAGAGAGAGAGAGAGAGAGAGAGAGAGAGAGAGAGAGAGAGAGAGAGAGAGAGAGAGAGAGAGAGAGAGAGAGAGAGAGAGAGAGAGAGAGAGAGAGAGAGAGAGAGAGAGAGAGAGAGAGAGAGAGAGAGAGAGCACTTCAAGGAGGAGCTTGAAGGGGTTCAAGTGGAGTGCCAAGGAAGTCACAAATGGGAAGGAGAAGGAGAAGGTCACATAGAGGAGCTTGAAGGTAGCAAGCATCAGTCTTCGAGCCCCAAGGTAAGCCCTCTTCTCCTTCTCTCCCTTTCTTTTGTACATGATTGTTTATGTGGAGAGAGAGAGAGAGAGAGAGAGAGAGAGAGAGAGAGAGAGAGAGAGAGAGAGAGAGAGAGAGAGAGAGAGAGAGAGAGAGAGAGAGAGAGAGAGAGAGAGAGGGGGTAAAAGATAGAAGAGTAAGATGAGGGTCTTGCTAGCTATTAGCAATAGTGAAGTATGAAAATGTAATAGTAATCCAAAATATCTCTTTTGGTTATGTAGGTCACTATAATTGGTTGATAAAGCAATATGAGTGGACCATTCACAAATGAGGAGAATATAGAGGGGATTTTTATGTGTATGTCTCTAGATTAGATGGTTCACTTTAGATATAGAGAGAAGGTAAAGTAGTCTTGGTCAACATTCTTGTGTTCTGCCCCTCGGTATATTTCAATGCATTGATCTCTATCAAGCATAGTTGACACTCTAGGTTGGCCACAAAGGGAGGCGGCTCAAGTATGCCTCACTCAATTGGTGGAGGTGGTGTCTTTGGCAAATACTATAGAGAGTGGAAGACTTCCTCTCCTTGTCATACCAGGATTGGGTTCAGGGGATGTTGTGAAGATACAAGCACTATCACCTCATGGACGATTGGTATTCCTCACTCCCATTTAGGGTTCTAGGAAGGGTGGCTCTAGTTATTGCTTTACTATAGAGATACAGATGCAATGTTCCCGTCCCATTGATTGAGTGGCCACCTATCACCTATATTGGATACACTTATAAGAACTTCCACTCTAGTAATACTTGGATTTGATTGATCATCAGTAGGTGGCACTCCTATAGATGTAGGTATACTAGATCTACATGGATCTCCTAGTTATTCTCAAGAGCATGCTCCTAGGTGAGAGAGGATGCATACTACCCTGCTATGCTATGAGTACCTGGTGGAGACATCCACTGGTATTATCTAGATGAATGATGAGGGATAGAGAATCATAGCACATATGCACAAGTCGTGCCAGTAGATTTCTCAACACAATGTATCAGATAACTTGAAAAATGTGCTAGAGACTAGCAAGGACTATGTGATAACATCATTATAGGAGAAGTTCTTGGTACCTTCTATGAACTGATTGTCTCTCCACACAATGGATGATGGGACAAATGCATACCTTAGGGAGTTCACCATGGGTAACTTACAAAATCACGTAACTATAGGAGAGGGTTTTTTTCTCCAAAAATTACATAAGTCTATACATTAGGGGTAGGCCTCCATTAGCTCTCCCCTCTAATTGTAAAGGTAAGGGAGGGGTAGGGGATAGGAGGCTACACTACAAGATATAGGCCTTATACCGATGTTTAAAGCGACGAAAATGCAAATAACAAAATTTGCCCCCGTCATCGTAAAAAGCGTCGTTATTGGCGATGCCATAGAACAGTCGGTATCACCGTCGTTATTAGCGTCGGTATTGGTGTCGGTATCAGCGTCGCATACCGATGCTGGTAGCGATGGTTTGCGACGTAAATAACAACGCCAATAATGGCACCAGCAGTAAAATTTGCGACGCTAATAGCGACGGTAATAGGGAATTTTTTTTTGATATAGCACTATGTGCTTTATTAGAGCCATACAAAATAGTTTCTGCACTGTGTACAATGCGCTTGCAAACAAAAACAATGTATACTGAAATCATAACACTGATACATGAAATAAATACATGATCGCATAATAAGCGATTGATACAATCATGACAACATATCACTAATACATAGAAAATGTCTACACAGATCAGGCGACTCAAAAATAAAGGTGTGTGAGCTCCAGGGATCCAAGGACGAGCTACATATCCTCGTCCCCTGAAAGCTTGAACCGCCGCAAAGGAGCATCGAACGGACTCTGCAGAAAAAGAAACAACACATTAGTCCACCATACAATAGTGCATTCTAATTAAACATGGTAACAACGTACAAGAAAGATAAGTGACTTACAAGGCCGCCGCATCTATACAATCGATCGATCAATGAAGTGAGACCATGCCTCTTTGCATATCGAGTCTCAAGGCCAATCGGATCACAATTTGTAATGGAGTGCTGCAAAGAAAACAAAATGCTAACTGTTAGAAACATGATTGTCAGTACAAAGAATATTGCAAAAAAATAAACAAGCAAAACAAAAGAAAAACTTACAAAGTCCTCCAAATATGTCCTATAACCGCCACTTCCAAGATGATGGACCACTTCGGCCTCGAGTCGTGTCCTCGCTGCCTTGTGCTACTGACTCCAATGTCCTGGAGAATCTATAGCCTCCTCCCTCAGTCGGCACCAGTCATTTGCATCTAACCACTCGGACTTTGCAGCCCCACTTTTGATTGCCTTGCGTGCGTCGGATCGTCTGTGTGACATGTATGCATGCATGCAATCCATCATCCAGCCCGTAGAGAATCTATCTACTGAGGCTAGCACTGAAAACTCCTCATGCAAGGATGCTATTATGTAGTCATTGCTCCCCTCTGGTATGTTCTTCCAATGATCCAAGATGTTGTGCCGAAAAACTTGTTGGCACAACTCTCTCATGCAAGCCATCACCCTCCTCCCCTCATCATTCATGATGATGGCTCCTGACCTACCATCGACTAGATATCCATATCCCCCTGGAGTCTGCCTAAGATGGGTCCTCTCCCATCTGCGTCCACTCTCCTAGGCATATTCAGGAGATCCCTGTGCATCCGGTGTACCAACCAGGGTAATATCTGTTGGAGTGGCACCCATAGGGGTGCCACCTGCTGACGGCTAAGCAAAAGCCGAAGTAATGAAAGTAGACGCCCCCACAGGTGTGACAAATCCTTGAGGTGACGTAGATCTAGCTGAACGATAAGATAGAGACACCTCGTTTGTGCCTCCACAGCATCCACCTGAGCCTAAGCCATGCTCCCTGGAAGGGCCATGAGAGCAAGGAGTCACACCTGTATCCCGTGTCGACCGCGGGCTCACTGCCTCTGTATCTCTGCAGTATCCCCCTGACCCCGAATCACTCCCTCCCTCTGGCCCAAGTCTGGAGCGTTGAGTTCGTCTCCTCAAAGCCAAAGCATCTGATCGCGCTGAAATAGATCTAGCAGAGCGCCCTGACGAAGACCGAGACATCTCTTGGTCTGCCATATCTCTGAATCTCGCGATCTGGTCTGAAGACATGCGTGTGAAGATGTCCTGTAACTCCTCATCGCTCATCGCTCGATTCATCTTGAAAATGTCACCTGTACAGATAAAAAATGATGTTAGAATAATCAATTTAAATCATACAAAGCACAATAATATAAATCATTAAAAAAAAATCTCACTTAAAATGCATATATTATGTACCCTTATAAGCGATCGATCAACGAATTGAGTAAGTGGATACTCCAAGTATAAAGTATCCTATGGTTCCATATTAATCTCTTGACACAACTCCGCATACACTAGAAGGTCGATAGACATGTCACCACAAAAAAATGAGTCTACCTCATTCTCAAAGAATTCTTGGACTCTTGTATTTCCATCATTGTTAGTCGATGCTGGCTCCAGGCTTTTGATGGCCTCCACCCCTTGCAATATCAACCCCTCTATTTGCATATTATCTTTATCTATGCTTGGAACATCACTTTGATCATATACTCTCGCACTTCGGGGAGTTAAAGGTATAATATACCACCATCGAGGTTGTTGGGGGTTTGGATAGAAGATTACCTATTCACAAACACGTACAAGAGAGTTCAAATCACAATCCCATTGTGACATAAACCATGTCGTAATATAATTAGCAAACAAATGAGTCCATGCACCTGTTCACAATGGGCCAGCAACACAAAGGTGTTGCGCAAATCTGTCCATTTTTTTTCGGAATCTATTTCGAGAAATCTAGATAGACCTCATCGAACTGTTGCTCCAGCTCCTCCAAGTACCACTTTGAACCGCTGCACATCAAATAGTATCATGGAGAAGCTACGGTAATCCACCGTAATAATACTTTGCAAGTTTCCAAAATACTCCATCTCATCCACAACCGTGTTTGGATCCGTTGCTCGTCGCTGGCTCTCTTGCTCGAACCTTTCCATGATACCACAGTCCATTGTGGAGCGCATTTTGTCAATACGCTCCACGTGACAATGTTGTCCGCACGACCATGCTGCATTATATATTTTGTACTGTACATTGAAACACTCAAACTAGATGTTGCATATAAAATTTAGATACGACAGATTCTAAATCTCTCATCACCTTTGGACTACATCCCCTCGAGAATTCCCACTCCTCCATTGAGACCTCTGTCCCTTCGCGAGACGCTGTGGTTAAAGCTCCATGCAATCATCGCGTTGACATGAACCGTGGCATCTCCTCCATGCCTTCGGGATATCAAATCGGTCGATAATGCATACTACGTCAGAATTCAGCTCGCGCTTCCTCTTGATCTTGCCTAGTGATTTGGTACTTGGTGAGCCGCGTCTCCATACAGGCATGGTGCAATATACAAAAGTGATTCACCTTCTCCTCTATTGAGGTATCCATTCTTTTTTCTACTCCATTTCCAACCACCACATCTCCAATCAGTCTATCATCTTCCTTCAGCGAGCATAGCATTTCATTGTCTGGATCCACCGTTGGTAGCCATACTAGCGCCTCAGACACCAACCAACCTTCAACCATGCTACCTTCTGGCCGAGCTCATTGTCGCATAAAGCCTTTCAGGGTTTTCATGAAGCGCTCCAAGAAGAATATCCATCACGTATGGACAGGTCCAGCAATCTCCACTTCATCTACAAGATGCACAAGAAGGTGGATTTGTATCGTAAGCATGCTGGTGGACAGGTATTACTCAAAGAGATAGACCGTCTCCACTGCTCCCCATCTCGCAGATTCAATAGAGGACGTCTTAATCTCCTTCTGTGAGATCCATTGCACCAAAGTCGACAACTTGTAAATGGCCCCGCGTATTTCTAGAGTAAGACATCCTGCGATCGCGTTCGGTAGTACGAACTGCCACAAATGAGAAAGCGTTATGAATAATGGCTACATTCCAAATAGCAAAATGCCCACACTAATTACAATCCATTCGTAGTACAAACCTGACATATCTTATGCCAGTCATGGGATTTTAGCCCTGATAATTGGTCGTCTTAGAGGCATCCCTTTGTTTCTTTTGACTACCTCAATCCATTGTGGATTTTCATTCACTATTTGCTGAACATTTTCTACCTTATTTTGAGCTTCCTTGACCACCTTCATCGATCTGTGCATGTCTTTTTTTAAACTTTCCACCTCTTTCTTTAATTTTGGTGTGTCTAACATTGTTCTTTGTACATCCGTCATTGACTTGTATGTCCCTAACTCATTCTTAGATGACTCTAATGCCTTTTGAGTTTATCAATCTCCATGTCCTTAGCTGCTATGCATGCATTTGTATCAAATTTCAATGCATCCATATCTACTTTCCAAGCATCTCTTTCCGTGTTCAAGTTATCTATCATATCCATTTGCAAGTGAGCCTTCATTTCTTTATATTTTGCATCATCCCAACTATCAGAGCATTAATTCCCATTTGTTTCTATAGCGGCACTTAGTTCTTTCCTTAATGCCTCCTACAATTTTTCATACATTTATTTTTGCTTTGTATCCATGTCATTCATGACTTTTTGTTGCATGTTGCCACACACCCTTATGCATGCTTTCAGGTTTGCATCCATTTTAGCATTCAATTCCTTTCCCCATGTTTTGTGTATTGCATTCATGTCACTTGATACCTCGTCAATCATTGGCATACATATTGCTGTAATCTCAGCTCTTATGAGGGCTTTCATGTCATCCATACCATTTTTTGCAATCAATCTTTGCATCTTTGTCCATCGCTTGGGCTTGTGGGAGTGGCATTTTCATGGGCTCTCCTTCTGTTTTGTCTGTAGTAGAACTTTTCATCCTTAGTGGGTGTATTGTATTGCTCTTTTGATACATTGCCTCCTGTGGTTACCCCAATTGGTTGTGTCAAGTTTGGTCTCATGTCCATTGGTTTCTTTATCAGTAGTCTTTGCCATCTCGTAGTCCAAGGTATCCACTCAGTGTGCTTGCATTTGTACCTTACATAGCCCCACGTTGACCCTGCAGAGACCTAACCCTATAGGACAGCGGTTGTGTGCGCGCGCGCACACACACACACACACACACACACACAAATACATATCCACTTGAAAGTGAACATGAATACCTAGAATAGGATCATGTCCACTTGAAAGTGAACATGAATACCTAGAATAGGATCATGTCCTCATTGCCACATGATGTGTTACTTTTTTTTTTTTTTGGCTTATATTGACTTGTTACTTTTTTTGTTTTTGAAAACAGGTCATTTATATTTATGGTTTCTTCCAGGAATAGTTTGTTGATCACTTTAAGGACTATGTTGAGGGCGAGCGCAGCATCCCCAGAGAGCAGATAGCAAAGGATTGGCCAAATTATGAGTGCCTCCCCGATGTGGAGCTAGATGCAACGATAGTTTGCTTCTGTAGATTTTGAGGCCAGTTTGCCTTGATGAGGGCTCTTCTTGAGAACCACATGCAAGATCAGGTGCAGGAGGAGCATACGGATGTCAATTACCTCTTATGTAGGGAATAAAGTGTTTTATATTTTATATAATAAGCTTAGGGACCAAATTCTAACTTGTCGATGCCTAGGACTCCCCTTCCAAACACTACCCAGCCACCTGTGTGATGGGGTTGTGACTCAGCAGTAGGAGATTGAAACACGGTTAGATAACTTGCCCCTCTGTTTTAGGTTAGCATGAGGTCCTATGAACATATGACTAATTATCTTGTGTTGTTTCTTACTTGTAGCGAGCCTCCATGAACGACGATGCCAGACCTCTACCACCACATCTACGTCGCCACACGACACCTTCTAGGGAGCACTCGGGCTCCTAGGTGTCTGCCACCCACCCCAGAGAGCTCTGCAGCACAACAACCACCATTTAAGACCTACATCAGAGAGTTAGGGGTCACTTGTGACATCGACGTGTAGGGACGGGTGGTGCCTGTCGAAGGCAGGGACCTCTTTTCCATCGACGCATCAGATCGCTGCTGAAGACCTACATGCCTAGAGTGCATGTTCTATGGGTGTATGTATCTTTGACTTGCTTTAATGATTTGCAACATATGAGGAGGTTGGTTTAATTATTTTTTGTTGTAATGAAGGGATCAATTAGATCTCGACAAAAAGTTTTGTCCTTAGTCACCTAGAGCGCGAGTTGAGCCATAAGAGGGTGGTGCTGTGGGATGTGGCTTGACTGTTGAGACAATGACGAGACAATGCACGGTTAGTACCTCCAACTAGAGAGAGAGAGAGAGAGAGAGAGAGAGAGAGAGAGAGAGAGAGAGAGAGAGAGAGAGAGAGAGAGAGAGAGAGAGAGAGAGAGAGAGAGAGAGATGAAATGAAACATTATGAGACTCTCTCTCTCTCTGATTGGGAATTGATGCAACTCACGAAGAAATTAAAATTTACAGAGCGTCACTTAAGTGAAGCCATCGCTTAATCAATGACATCCATATTGCAAATGTCGCTTAACGTGTTGCTTTAGTGGCTTCATTTGTGATGTAAGATTGCATCGCTTATACAACACCCCCTCTTTCTTCTAGTGACCCTCCAAGAGGCTCTCTTTGCCTTCATGGTACCTTCATCCAACCATGTGTCCCCAACCACAATCATTTCTTTCACCAATTCAATGTATTGCCTTCTACATTTGGATTTGTCGAATTCTTTTTCTTTATGTAAGAAAATACTACTCCTATCCCAACACACACATAGATAGAGAAAGAGAGATCCCTAATGATGTCTGTTGGCATTGTCCAATCATTTTTATGTGAGAGAGAGAGAGAGAGAGAGAGAGAGAGAGAGAGAGAGAGAGAGAGAGAGAGAGAGAGAGAGAGAGAGAGAGAGAGAGAGAGAGAGAGAGAGAGAGAGAGAGAGAGAGAGGGAGGGAGGGAGGGAGGGAGGGAGGGAGGGGGAGGGAGGGGGAGGGGGAGGGGGAGGGGGGAGAGAGAGAGAGAGAGAGAGAGAGAGAGAGAGAGAGAGAGAGAGAGAGAGAGAGAGAGAGAGAGAGAGAGAGAGAGAGGGAGGGAGGGGGAGGGAGAGAGAGAGAGAGAGAGAGAGAGAGAGAGAGAGAGAGAGAGAGAGAGAGAGAGAGAGAGAGAGAGAGAGAGAGAGAGAGAGAGAGAGAGAGAGAGAGAGAGAGAGAGCGAGGGAGGGATGGAGGGAGGGAGGAGGGGGAGGGAGGGGGAGGGGGAGGGGGAGGGGGAGGGGGAGGGAGGGAGGGAGGGAGAGAGAGAGAGAGAGAGAGAGAGAGAGAGAGAGAGAGAGGGAGGGAGGGAGGGAGGGAGGGAGGGAGGGGGGAGGGAGGGGGAGGGGGAGGGAGGGAGAGAGAGAGAGAGAGAGAGAGAGAGAGAGAGAGAGAGAGAGAGAGAGAGAGAGAGAGAGAGAGAGAGAGAGAGAGAGAGATTGGGATAGTGGGTCCCCTTGGAGGTAGAGGCAATGTTGGGTGGCATACCCATCCAATCATTTTTATGAGAGAGAGAGAGAGAGAGAGAGAGAGAGAGAGAGAGAGAGAGAGAGAGAGAGAGAGAGAGAGAGAGAGGAGGAGCAAGGGGGTGCAGGATTGCTTGGAGGTAGAGAGAGGGGGTAGGGAGGGAGACAATGAGGCATGAGAGAAGAGTGAGATATTATTTATTTCTAAATTAAAAATTAACTAAAATTTCCATATTTATTTAATTTTTTGGTTTTTTCACATTTTTTTAATTTATCAACTTTTTAAAATACATAATTTTTAATAGATTTTGTGTTTTTAGTAGCTCTTATATTCCACAATGCACTTAGTTATGCCATGTGGCTTTGTTATTTTTCTATTGTAGTTCGTGATATGATGGGGTGTTGTGTTCCTTTGTTGTTTTTATAGTGTAGCCCATAATATAATAGGTCATGCATGCTATGTTCATTACATTCACTAATTTTTTCAGAGGTCCATAAGAGTAGGGTAGGTTGCGAGGAAGGTAAGGGGATGGGATGGGAGATGGAGGCAAAAGGTAAAGGGGATGGAGCCTTACCTCCAAGGCCATGATCGATAGAAATTGCTAACAAGACAAGTTTGAGGTGATGATAATCAACATTTGGTGTTGGAGATGATGGCTAGGAGAGTTGGTACCAGTGTTTAGAGAGCATATGGTGGCTCTAGTATGAGATGACAGGTGACAATAATAATGGTAAAGAGCCATTAGTAGCATGAGTATGAGATGGAGGTGATGCCAAAGGGAGTTGCTAGTGGCATGGGTGTGAGGTGGAGTTGAAAGTAAGAAGGAGGTGGAGGATGCAATGGAGGAGGAGAGAAGGAAGGAAAATAAAGAAATAATGAGAGTGAAGAGTGGAGAGGGGGAGGACGTTTGGCACATGGATGTGTGTGTGTGTGTGTATGCATGTGTGTGTGCGTGCGTGTGTATAGTTTAGGATTGATTTGTTGTATTAGCCTTAGGTTGAATTGTGCTACTTTAGGTTGAGGGCTTTGTGGCTTGACCTTAGATATTAATGGATATTATCTTTAGGTCTTACTACTCTATAGCCTTAGGCCTTGATGAACAAGCTTAGTGTTTGTCTTCATTCATTAATGTATGTTTTCATGTTCATTAATTAGTTTATATTGTCAATGAGTCATCGATATTTGTACCTATACACTTTTTCATGTATGTGTATTTATAGGACTTAGTGTACACTTTTTTATGTATGGGTATTGATAGGACATAGTGTATTATTAGTTTAGTTCCTTGACTTTTGTAGCTACCTTCCATGTGTTCCATAGCATTGGCCCTTGAACACAAGGTTCACATCACCCTTTCATGCATACCTACTCCCTTGCATCATTAGTAGGCCTAGTTGGCTCCCTTGCAAAAGTAGTATATATGCTAGTACATGTTAAAAGATGCTTCACATAAATACAATGCAATCAAGAAGTGGTGGGCATATGCTCACATGATATTCAATCAATACAAGCTAATATGCCCTAAATATCCCTCCAATATTTAGCCTTGTGAATAGCCAATTTTACTAGATGTAAGTTAATGCTTTATAATTATGAAATACTTAGTTAGAAAATAATAGTAATATGAGTTCAAGTAGTTATGAACTACATATTTCAAGGATTTTTAAAGGTGAAACTAATGAATTTTATATTTAAATGTAATTTGGTGTACTCCTTCCATTCTTTCTCATGATCGCAGGCTTGACTAGAACAAATGCGATTGTGATCTTCAGAGTACAATCACTACAAGGGTATGGGAGCATAGTGACAATTGTTTGCAACATTTTCTTTTGGTGTCACTATAAGCATCATCGCTATATGTGATGGTATATATAGTGACATATATAGTGATGCTTGTTGCGACTTATATACCGACACTTTTTTGCAACTCATACATCGATGCTAATTGCGACACGTATTGTGAGGCACATAGCGATGCATTATTGCAGAGGAAAATAGTTTTGAAACCAATCCATGACATTGCATGTTTACAGTGAGTATTTGAGAGAGAGAGACATATATATATATAACAATAGTGAGTCATCATGAGAGAAGGTGGTTGAAGGAGAAGAAAGATCGTGATGGAGAAGAAGAAGAAAAGGAGGAGGAAGACTACAAAGAAGAAGAAGAGGAAGACCATAAAGGAGATGAGCTCCTTTAGCCGTTGAGGTAGGCCCTTTCTATTCTTTTTTCTTATTTTTAAAAAAATCAATTGTACTTAAGAGAGGGAGTAAGAGAAAGAGAGGGGAAAAGAGATGGAGATGAAGAGGGAAAGAGGGTTATGAAAGTAATGAAAGAGGGAGAGGTAGATGTAGGCCATTTCTTTTCTTCTTTCCTTTTTTTAAAAAGTGCATTATGCTCATGCGAGAGACAGGGACAAAAAGAGAGAAAAAATGAGATGGAGATGGAGAGAAAAAGAGAGAGAGGGAGGGTATGCAAAAGAGAGAGAGAGAGAGAGAGAGAGAGAGAGAGAGAGAGAGAGAGAGAGAGAGAGAGAGAGAGAGAGAGAGAGAGATTTGGAAGTAGTGAAAGATAGGGAGGGAGAGGGAAAGAGAGGGAGGGGAGAAGAGGGAGATGGAAGGGAAGAGGGAAATATAAAAAACATTTCTTTATTGCTAATAAAAATAGGGAGAGGGAAAGAGAAGAAAAAATAAAAAAATATTGAAAAGAAGAAAGTGAAAAAGTAGAGATAAAGGGGGGAAAGAGAGTAGAGATGAAAGATGAAATAGAGGAAAAGAGAGATAGGAATCAAGGGGTTTAGTATTGTACTTATGAGAGAGAGAGAGAGAGAGAGAGAGAGAGAGAGAGAGAGAGAGATTGGAAGTAGTAAAAGAGAGGGAGGGAAAGGGAAAGAGGGAGATGGGAGGAGAGGGAGATAGAATGATGCAGCCCCAAAAGGAACACCAAGGAAAATGAGGTTTCTATTGCAAGAAAATCTATATTTTACTATCAAAAACCATCTTTTTTTATATTTGATATAATCTCAACAAAGAAAAGAATACTAGGAACAAGAAATCTTCACGTAGCTTCATAGAAACAATTCTCCCATGGCTTTAACTTTAACAAAATCCATCATGTTCTTCATATTTTTCATAGAACTCTTTGATAGACCACCAAAACACAAAATAATACTCCACTTTGAATGGAAAGATATCACATATGATTCATCTTCAAAGATTTCATAGCTTTCTCTCATAATCTCTCATAGGTAGATACATTGTTTTACATAGAATTTGATATATCTGATTCTCTCTCTCTCTCTCTCTCTCAATAGTACATCATCTCCTCACTAAAATACTCAGTAATCACTCACAATAACCCCTCTTTGGTCGTGAACACCCCTCCCAAGAGGTATGTCTGATATGAAAAGTCATCAAAGAGCCACTAGAGTGACTCTTCATAGAGCTCACTACTATCACTTCACTCCAGTCTTCTCTTGAGTCTTCAGGAGCTACTTCTTCCACTTCCTTGAGCTCTTTTGAACTTGTGTTCATGGTGCACAGATCGGACGCTGTATGCTCACGTAGTGAATGCCGGAAGGTCCCCAAGAACAATGAACTCTACTTTTTGCACAAGTTACAAGGTAAAAAGCATGAACGACAAGAGCAAGAGACCAATTGGGTGCAATCTCCCCCCATGCCTTGTGTGAGCGCTTCACAAAGCATGTATTTTATGTATATTTCATCTTCATGCTCAATAATAGCCCAATTTACAAAAATATATCAAGCTTTTAGCTTTTGAGTTTGCTTTTACAAAAATAGGAATAAAGCTAATGGACGGTACCCAAAGAGTCTGGCACGCCCAATACAATGTCCAAATAGAAATAACATAACCGTGCGCATGGGCGCATACAAAATAATAATAAATAATCAATGCCTCAATAAATAGGCATGACAAAATATAGGCGTGGCGCCTATCAAAATATAATCCATAGATCGAATACTCGCTATCCTTCAATGCTTTCTTCCGCCACTGCTGCTATCTCTACACATCAACTGAAGCATTCACAATCATTAGTAAAATAATACAATTAAACCGACAAAAGTGAATACCTAGCAGTCTTCAGCTACATAAATAAATCAACTGGTTAAAAATAAATCCTAACCTTAATTTATTACGAGTGCGCACTCAAAACTCATAAACGTTTATTAATTTAATATGCATTTTGTGGAATCACCCGCTATGGAATCACCCATGTACACACTAAATTAATGAAATGCCCGAAAAGGACAGGCATCCCCATCAACTTCTCGCACAAAGAATCCACTTTGTGTATGAGCCCCGATCATCAAAGTTTACGGAATCCATCGTAAAACCTCATGGAATCCACCGTGGCACGGAATCCACCGTGAAATATGCCTCCTGGCATCATACCCCCGGGGTGGAATAGCAATTGACCTTAATTGCTATTAGCTCAATGTGGAGCTAACAGAGTGGGGAAAGCATTTAAGTCTCTAGCGTGCATCCATTGTGCTTCCTCTAGAGGATGGTTCTTAAATTTAACTAGATATCTAGAATACTTTCGGCCAGTTCTAGTGGTCATAAAGTCAGTGTCTATAATAGCTTTTGGTTCAAGTATTTTAGTCTCTTCCTCTAATAAAGGTGGGTTTTCATAAACAGGGTGTACAGGTAATTGGCCTCTAAATGGTCTCAATAAACTAATGTGAAATGTGTTGTGAATTTTCCAATGAGGTGGTAATTCTAACTTGAATGCATTATCATTAATTTTATGAATGATCCTAAATGGTCCATAGAATCTGGGGGCTAATTTCACAACTGAATGTCTATCTACACTTTGTAGTCTACGTTTTTCTATTCTCAGCCAAACATAATCATCAACTTTGAAATTCATTGCTTGTCTTTTCTTGTTGACTTGTTTGGTATATGATTGCTGGGCTTTAGCAATCATATCTTTAACCTCATAAAAAATAGTGTTATGCATACTACCAATATCATCAGCACTCTGAATTCTATTAGACAAAGATGCAACAGGTGTAGATAATCTATATCCATAAATGACTTCAAACGGTGCTTTCTTTGTAGATGTGTGTGGTGTATTGTTGTATGCAAACTGTAATAAATGCAAATGTGTGTCCCATGTCTGAGGTTTAGAAATAGTATATGCACGTAAAAGATCTAGAATTGTGCTGTTAGTGGCTTCTGTTTGTCCATTAGTTTCTGGATGAAATGCAAATGAGAAATCAATCTTTGTGCCTAGGTTAGCAAACAGAGTAATCCAAAAGTTGTTACAAAATCTAGAATCATGATATGAAATAATAACTTTTGGCAATCCATGGTTAGTAAAAACAGTTTTAAAAAACAATTGTGCTGCTTGTGATGCGGTTAAAGTTTTCTTACATGGTATGAAATATGCTTGTTTACTAAATCTATCTACAACTGTCCAAATCATATCATGGTTAGATTTAGTATTAGGTAAACCAGTAATGAAATCCATAGAAATTTGTTCCCAAGGTTTAGATGGAATAGACAAAGGCATAAGTAATCCATACTGTTTACCATGATGTCTCTTAACTCTTTAACAAGTCAAACATTTAGAAACAAAGTTAGATACATCAGCTTCCATATGCGGCCAATAAAAATCTTCAGTTAACGTACGTAAGGTAGATATGATACCTCTATGACCTTGGTATGGGGGACAATGAATTTCATTCAAAACAAAAGATCGGAATGGAATTGTAACACACAATCTCTTTTCATAAAACATAAATCCATCATTATATGACAATGAATCAATAGGAATGAAATTATTTTGAACTAATTTATTCCAATCAGTATGAAAAGTAATATCCTGATGATATGTATCTTTCATAGCAATCAAAGAATCAAAAGATATGACAGAAATATTATGAATGGCAGGTCTTCTACTCAATGCATCAGCCACTACATTTTCTTTTCCAGGTTGGTATTGAATGATAGGATGAAAACTTTGAATAAAGGAGGCCCATTTGATATGACGGTCAGAGATTTGGGGTTGGCTAAGTAAATGTCTAATACTTTGCTGATCGGTCTTAATCATAAATTTTGAACCCATTAAGTAGTGTTTCCACTGTCTTAATGCTTGTACAACTGCTAATAGTTCTTTGTCATATGTGGAATATTTCAGCTCAGAGGGTTTCAGCTTACAACTAGAATAGGCCATGGGATGATTGGCTTGCATAAGTACAGCTCCTATTCATGATCCACTAGCATCGGTCACTACTAGAAAGAATGGTCTATTAAAATCAGGCAATTGTAGAACAGGGGCATGGGTTAATGCATGTTTCAGTAAGTCAAAGGATTTCTGTTGATTTTTGGACCAATGATAAATAATTCCTTTCTTCAGAAGTTTGGTTAATGGTAAAGTTGAATGTACATGAAAACCAACCATCCCTGGAGCTTTCTGTTCCTACTGTTTGCGGAAGAACCATACAGAGGACATTTGCTCTTTGAAGGAGATGCATGATAGGAGAAGGAAGGAAGAAGACGCAAGATTCAACTTGTTGGAATCCAAAATGACAACACATGATATTGGACCCAAGCCTAGAGAGTTTGGTCCTAATTTCGGTCCAAGAAGGTTTCCATCCCAAAGTTACAGAGGAAGACAGTCTGGCGGTGGTCAGAGATCAGAAGTGGAGTGTTACAGATGTGGAGAAAAAGGACACATTTCACCAAATTGTCCAAATCCTAGAAGGTCAGTGGATTACAAGCCCTTATGCAGTCGTTGCAAAGGAGAAGGCCACACTGCAAAAGACTGTCCAAGCCCAGCCCCAGTGAAAAACAGTGCTACTGATAGTCCGCCAAGAGCCTACCTCCAATTTAGTGGAATTGGAAGTTGTTGCCATCACGTGTGCAAAGAAGAAGGAACCACCTATCCAGAAAGAAAATAATCCTCTTGCCAGAACAGTGAAGTTCAATCTTCCACCAGAAGAATAGAACAGAACAGAGCCTGACAGTGCCGTACAGAGCACTACAGTGCCACAGAGAGTTATAGAGACAATTCTAGAGACAGGACCAGAGGTCCAGGAGATAGAAGAGGAGGAAGTGCCACTAGTGGCAAAAGAAGTTCCCATGATGCCTCTGTTGGAAGAAAGAGGGAAAATGAAAATGGGTGTTGCTCCATTCCCTAACCGGTTAGAGAAGCCAGTGGATCCTATTAAAGAATACGATCTGGTTAGAGATCTAGATACCTTTAAACCAAACCTCACATTTCGACAATTATTAGTGTTGTCTCCCAGTTGCCGAAAACGTTCAAAAGTATACTGACACGAAGACGTGGCTTAAGGATTGCTCCGTCAATAGCAACAAAGTCCAACAAAGCTCCAGAGCTTGTCAAAGAAGTGGACGTAGCTAACGCCTTCCTAGATCCGGGTACCCTAGAGATTGGCGTGTGGATAGAAGGCTGCTTCATTGCAAATGCACTGATTGATGGAGATTCATCAGTGAACATTATGACGGATGTGACAATGAAGGATCTAGGCCTACAAGGTGTGCAACCCACCCAATGGCTTATCAGACTGGCGGATCAGAGCAGAATCAAGCCTTTGGGCATTCTCCCATATGTGAAGACTACAGTGGCTGGAAAAGATTATTGGCTAACCTATCTGGTGGTGAAGCCAAACTCTTATGGTACATCCTACCCTTTGTTACTGGGCAGACCATGGCTTTTTGAAGCCTGAGCAAGGACGGATTGGTTCAAAGGAACCTTGACCTTGGGTAGAGGACCCAACAAAGTGGTGCTGAAGCTATATGGTGCTAAAAAAGGACATGGATCCACCTCCTTGGAATTATCTTCTGGCTCGCGTAATGAGGCTATAGATGGAACATCAGCAGACAAAGATGCTGTCAAACAAATCCTTCCCAAGAAAACAGTGGCACGTTCCTTAATAGTGGATACTATAAGCCAACTCCCAAAAGATGCAAAGCCATTATCAATGGGTGAATACTTCCTGCCTGAACTAGGAACGATTTCCAAAATCACTTCTGACAGTGAGATAGAAGCATGGATGTACTGCTCTCCCTGTTACATGGCCATAGTAGAGCCAGAGACAGAGACAGAAGATGAAACAGAGAACCTGTTCTTCTCTTACAGAGCTCCTACAGAGCCAGAGACAGAGACAGAGACAGAGACAGAGACAAAGACAGAGGAGGATGGAGATGATATTGAAGAAGAAGGTTATGAAAGCGAGATGGAAGAGTCTATCCCACCTGAAGAGGTTACATATGAAGAAGAAGTTCCAGAAGCATCAGAAGCAGACGAGCTCATGCTGTGGGACAGAATGGCGATGGTACCATTTGGTCTGGTAAATGGATCTTCTAACATGCAAAATCTTTATAAGAAATGGATTAAGAAGACTAAGCCATCTTTCAGCAGTGGCTCTTGCCGTCCTCACCTATCCTTGCCAAAGAAAGATAATGATGATACACTGTGCCAACAAGCACCAGTCCCACAAACCCAACAGAAATCAGAGGGTCCCTGTTATGTAATGTTCCTAGATGTGTCATCAGAAGAGGAGTCTTCAATCCAAGAGGTAATTGATCTTGAAACCAAACCCGAAATGGCTCTAATCCCATTCCAACATCTCAAGGAGCAAATTAAGTCTCCATCAAAAGAAGAAGTTGGGTCTAGTGGGACATCAGAAGAGGACATCACTCCCTTGAAGGAGTCGGATCTGTACCCAGAAGCAGTCCGCAGGACCTTCATCCGTAAAGTAGAAGGTGAAAGGCAGTTAACTTTTGTGGATGTAGATGGCACTGAACGCCACTTGAAGGTGGGTAGCAGCCTCCCAGAAGAGGAGTTGTCAACCTTGTACAACTTGTTGAAAGAGAATTTGGACGTGTTTGCGTGGTCCTACAAAGACCTAAAAGGGATTGATCCCACAATATGTCAGCATCATATTGACTTGGAGCCTGATACCAAGCCAGTACGGCAACGACAGAGGCGAATAAACCCGAATTATTCCACATTGGTGAAAGCAGAGCTGCTGAAGCTTCTGGAAGCCGAGTTCATCTATCCAGTGGCAAATAGTGAATGGGTTTCACCATCGTGGTTGTACCCAAGAAGAATGGCAAGCTTCGAATATGTGTGGATTTTCGCAAGCTCAATTCCAAGACAAAGAAGGATCACTTTTCGATTCCTTTCACAGACCAACTGTTGGACACAGTGGCAGGACATGAGCTTTACTCCCTTCTGGATGGATTCAGTGGATACAACCAAGTCCAAATCGCAGAAGAAGACCAGTCCAAAACAACCTTCACCACAGAATGGGAGACCTATGCTTACCGAGTGATGCCGTTTGGGCTCTGTAATGCCCCTGCTACTTTCCAACGAGTCATGATGGCCGCATTCCAAAATCATCTGCATGACTTTATTGAGGTATATTTGGATGACTTCTGTGTCTATAGTTTGATCCGGGAACACTGGGGACATTTGGAACAATGCTTTGACCGATGCCGGGAGTATGGGATTTCCCTTAACCCCGACAAATGCATCTTTGGGGTCTCTTCTGGAGTTCTGTTGGGCCACATTGTCTCTGCACAAGGGATATCAACAGACCCTGCAAAGATCGAAAAGATTGTAGCCCTGACAGCACCCACCAACCTCAAACAGTTGAGGGGATTCCTAGGCCATGTGGGTTACTACAAAAGGTTCATAGCTCATTTTGCACAAAGGCAACCTCCTTGCACAAGCTTCTGAGGAAAGATGCAGAGTTTACTTGGACAGAAGAATGTGACAAAGCCTTCACCACTCTGAAGCAGTGTTTGATTGAGGCACCCATTCTGCAACCTCCTGATTGGACGAAGGAGTTTCATGTACACACTGATGCATCTATTGAAGGCTTAGGTGCTGTCGTATGCCAAAAGTGCTCCTCGAAGCTGGATCAACCGATCTATTATGCAAGCCGAAAAGTCACTGATAGGGAACGAAACTACACAGTGACAGAGCTAGAGTGCTTGACAATGGTGTTTGCACTGGAAAAGTTCCGTGTAATATTCCCCACCCGTGAATATTGACTTCCCGCACACTGCGTAAACCTCATGCAAAGGTTATTTTTCATGTTGAAATTGCCGGCAGTGTAACCTGTGACCTGCACACAAGAAATCGGGACCTCTGCATTGGCAAGGCAAACCCGAGGATTCAAACCCACAAATAGCACGTAAACGCGCTCTTGGGAGGGGCAAAGTGAATATTATCAAGGCAATTTTTATTTTATTTTATCCCTTTTTCCCCAGCCGATGCACGACTGGAGAAAAGGGAGTGTGGGGGGGGATGGGACTTGAGGGAGTCGTGGACTGCATGGAGAAGGGGGAAACCCATGCAAGGGGGCCACGTGGTGGAGCTCTTCTCCCCCCCTTGCCTATATATACTCCCTCTAAGGGGGGAAGCAGGGAGGAGAGGAAAAACGGATGCTGCTGCCACGCCGTTGTTGGGGAGGAGAGGAAAGACGAGGCTGCTGCCATCGCCGTAGGCCAGAGGCTGCGTGGAAAGAAGAGGGGGGAGTCGCTATTCCGCTGGGGAGCCGCCATCAGGTCGCCGCCAACAGTTCGCCGCCAACAGTCCGCCGCCATATCGCCAGCAATCCCCCCCCTCTTTATTTCGTCGATTTCACTCCAATCATTGGCCTTCACGTCTTCTGGATAGAACAGAAGTTTTTTTTTTAAAAAAAAAGGCTTCTTTAAGAAGCTTCTAAGGTTAAGGCCATAAGCCTTGGTCCTACGCGGGCTTTTCGGTTTTAAAACCGGGCCTTCCATAAACCCAAAAAACCCGTGAGCCGGTACTCTCAAGGATCCGCACTTTGGAAGGGATCTCCGTCGTACGATTTTGAAGCGCTCGCAACAGTTGGAGAAGACTCACCGAACGTGTAAGGGTAAAGGCAAACCGGAAGTCCGTAAGCACGCTAACGATGGCTCCCAAGAAGTTGCAAGGCGCGCCTGCGGGAGGTTCTTCTCCTAGCATTCAAGTGGACATCTCCCCGAGCCCACAGACCCAGGTTTTTTTTTTTTTTTCTATTGTGATTTCGTACTAAAGTAATGCATTAAGCATGACGATTCCACGGATTAAGAAGCACCCGTGCATGTTTAAATTCACCTAACCTAGTTAAATACAATAGGGAGAAATTGGTAGTTTCAATGTAAACGCAAATTGTCCATCCATCTTACGACCTTAATTGCCTTGTCATGCATTTTCAAAGGAAAGCCACATATTGCCTAGGTTTAATTAGGAAATTGTTAGATTCTTTTGCACGGCATGATAAAGAACCCCGATCTTATAAGTTGCATGGAAAAAGATGCTTGCAATTAGATTAAATCGACACTTGCCTTAGTATTGCATGAATTTCATTCACGATGTTGTTGTATCTAAGGGTCGCACTTTTACTTTCGCAAACTTCATTTCATCATGTAACATTTAGGAATGATTGCATGGCTTATAAAAGCATGAAATGCAAATACTTAGACACAAGGTTGTAGGTGTTATTTCATCAATGTAAACCCTAGTAAACCCTTTTTAAGTATCCTTCAAATTATCTTGCCTTTTGACTTTAACAAAAAAAAGGGAATAGGGCTATTGCGGATCTTATGGTGCGTGGAAGTAATGAATTACATGTTTACATGTATTGTAACATTTTGCAACTATTTTTCTACTTAGATCAAGTATATCATCTCTAGGAAAGAATTATCCTTGTCATAAGACAAGTAGGTCAATTTACCCAAGTCATTTGTGGTATCACGACTGCTAGGGTTTCATATAAGCATAACTAGCCGATTCGATAAAAATCTCAAGTACTAGTTAGGGCTTGGCACGTTAGAGATGTGGCCAAGTAACGTAAGTGGACACCAAGTCGAAGTCCTCAAACCCAAAGGTCCTACCCACCTTACCGGAAAAGTTGAGCCAATGGGACGCGCAAGCAAATAATGATCTAGGGTTTCTACCCTAAGGATCATTCGACCTAGTGCTAGAACTTGGATTGAGTTGGAATCCCTAGGACCGAACGTTGACGGTCTAGTGCAATTAGGATTGGGGTGAGTAAGAAGATACCCTAAACCCTACTTCGAGTCTAATCATAATTCTTTGACCAGAAAACACCACTCAATGGGTGAAATGATCTCTTGAAATGGAAGCGACACTTGTACAACAAGTGCAACGTCGCATAGCCTTGTGGTTTGATCACAAGAAAGTTTTGCCATTCCTTGGAATGAGGTTGGCAAGTTCTTGCGCAAGTTTAACTTGCAAGGGAATGGGTAGTCATCCTGTTATATCGCCCTCATTAGGGGAAATTTGCCAAGTTAAGGGAAGTTAGGTATTGGCTTGGACACAAATGATTAATCAATAAATTAAAGCGACATGGCCGCCGGTATTTACTATTAATAAAACCTAAGGTATTGGTTAAGTTGGGTTAACAAGGTATGACCCTAACCCAAGGACAATAGGAATCTTGCCAAGTTGAAATTGATTCCGGATCGAATGTTGGATGCATTCGGAGAGGAGTCACTCCTTAACAGTTTGCCAAATAAACGACCACTGGAATTGATTGTGCTTGTAACAGTTTAGAAAGCACTGTTTGCATTGTTTGTACAAGGAACTAAAGGATGAAAGGATATATAAATGCTTCAGGTTGAAGGCCTGAAGGGAGGGCAGCTTCAGTTACCCCCGACTGCCTGCCTGACTCTAACCAAGGGGGTTGTTAACCGCGCCGGGAACGTGGACCGAACCCGCCGCGAGAGGTCTTTCCGTTGAGCTCTACTTGGAGTAGGAGGATGCTTGGGTGCCAGGGGGGGCTCTGGCCGTAAATCCCTCGCCTTCCGGGTCCTGCACAAGAGACTAACGTGATTCGGGATTGGATCTCGAGGCCCGCATACTAGTCTACGGGCAGAAGCTTGGAATAGTGATCCCTAGCGGATTACTGGATAGCCTTCAGGCAGATTATGGACAAGCCTATGGGCGGAACTCCTTGTATTTTAAAGATAAAATGATGATATGATAATAAAGAAGTTGTTTGATATTGTTTTTTTCTATGTCACATGATAAGATTACGTGAAGGAACCAGTGCTTAACAGGGTTAATCAAAGAAGCTGTTTGTTATATGTCAAATTAATGTGTTAGGTAATTACATAACTAAAACAAACCGAGGAAAGTGCGGAGGATGGACCATGGGTCCGTCCTATGGATGGGTGGTCCCGGTTAGCCGGGAACTTTTCTCAAAAATCTCGAAGAACAGCGGGATGATCATCATCATCAAAACAAATAATGAGAATGATGACCTAGAGTTACATCTTACCCGATTTACGCTGTTTTAGGGGAACGGAATGGGACTATGCCTTATGGTAGAGAGGTTGAGCCTTGCATCCCTCTCGTTTCCCATTCTTCTTGAACCAAGTGCAGCGCGAATCAGCTTCAGGCCTGGCGTTTCTGCGTAAAGTAGTTCGATCGGGTCTGACGCTAGTTGTTAGCTAATGACCAAACAGGAAAACCTTAATTCCGGTCGATCCTAAGTGGGAAACGGCCAGGACACTTCCGCTACGTGGCAGACGCGGAAAGACCTAGATTGCAAAACCCGTAACATTCCATGGGAGTGCCGGGCGGAGTTTTCTAGACAGCCTTTCCGATGGACTGCCAAGACGTGTCCTAGAGGATTCTAGTGGACACGTTACATTCCGCCACTACCTCCTATCCACCCACTTTAAGTTTTATGTGGATCATGAGGCCATATCCTTCCTAATGAACAAAGCAGACATGAAAGGACGAATGATGAGATGGCTCCTTCTATTCCAGGAGTTTGACTTTGAGGTAATTACCAAACCTGGTCGTTCCCATGTTCTGGCTGATCATCTGTCACGTATCCCACAAACTGCAGACGAGGAGAAGGATGATCCAAATCTCCCTGATGCTTCCCTATTCCTGGTAGAAACTGTAACTCCCTGGTATGTAGACATTGCCAATTTGCTAGCAACCCAATAGTACCCTCCTGGTATCTCTAGTCGGGAAAGGAAGAAGCTTATGCTAGAATCAGCTCCCTACACCCTGTTAGGCGGTGCACTGTATAAGGAAGGCAAAGATGAAGTGCTCCGAATATGTGTTGCAGGAGGTGAGATTGGGATTGTTCTGAAGGCTTGCCATGACGAGCCATGTGGAGGCCACTTTGCAGGAGAAGCTACAGCCAGGAAGGCTCTGCTAGCCGGATACTGGTGGCCTACCATTCATAAGGATGCCTATGATTACTGTAAAAGATGTGATGCTTGTCAGAGAATGGGGAAACCTACCAAGACAAGTGCCATGCCACTGCAGCCTATTCTTCCCTTAAAGCCTTTTGAGAAGTGGGGCATCGACTTCGTAGGTTCAATCGATCCTCCTACCAGAAGGAAACATAACAGATACATCCTCGTATGTACAGATTATGTCACAAAGTGGTGTGAAGCTAAAGCCCTAAAGCGGGACGATGGTAACAGCATGGCCCTGTTCATGTACGAGAATATCATCACCCGTTTTGGCAGTCCCTTAGAGCTGGTAAGTGACAGAGGCACTCATTTCATTAATAAAGTCATGGAAGAATTGACAGAGCTGTATAAGATCTGCCATCGCAAGTTCGCTCCTTATTACCCCAGGGCCAATGGCTAAGCCGAAGTCACCAATCGCATCCTCTGCTCAATTCTGACAAGAACGATTGCCGCACATTGTCGTGATTGGGTTGATCGACTTACAGAGGCCCTCTTGGCATATAGAACCTCCCATAAAGCAGCAACAGGACAGACACCCTTCCAGCTGGTGTATGGTATAGAAGCAGTTTTCCCTGTTGAACTGGAATTACCCTCTTTGAGAGTGGCCATTAAAGAGCGTTTGGGGGACGATGATTCACTGCAACGCCGTCTCCTGCATCTGGAATGTTTGGACGAAACTCGCAGGATGGCTCTATAGTGCATGGAAGCCATGCAAGCTCGATGCAAGGCTTACCATGACAGCTTCATCAAGCACAAGGAGTTTAAAGAAGGTGATTTGGTCTTAGCCTATGATTCACGATTTGGCAAGTTTCCTGGCAAGCTCCAACAGCGGTGGATGGGCCCATATAAGGTACTTGCAGTCAACCCTAATGGCTCTGTCCAAGTGCAGACCGTTGATGCCTTTGATGATCCCTTCCTGATTAATGGATATCGCTTGAAGAAGTACTTCCCTCCTTGGGGATCTTGATGATCACAGTCACTAGATCCTTTCCCTCGTTGGTGTGGCACTGTACTTCTTATGATGCTACTTCTGATAGCCGTTCTTCAGCTACTCCTGATGAGGTGGACGCAACCCTCTGTCCCCTCAACCCCATCTTCCAGCCTTGATCTCTTATCCTCTATTTTCCACTAGCGACAGTGGCGAGGTTGGTTCTGATACATGGTCTTTCTACCATTCCCTTGCTTAATTCGAAAAAAAAAACAAAAAGAAAGAAAAAAAAAACATATCGGTCATGGGAGAAAAGGACTTAGGTCCCTGTCATGCCGCCCTATTCTTCGAGAAAAGGTGGAAACACCCTCAGGAGTAGGAGAAAAAGAAGAGAAAAAAAAAATCTGTTATGGGAGAAAAGGAAGCAATTCCCTGTCATAGCAGGCCTCGTTCCAAGAAAAGGTGGCACACACCCTTGGGTGAGAAGTTGGCTATGGAAAAGGTGGCAACACCCAGTAGTCCAGAAAGTGGCATCATCAATTGAAATTTCCAGGATCTAGTTCCGAAGCTACCTCCCTTGGTACACTGTGTCCTGGGTCTCTCTACATAGCGTCTAACTGTCCTCTAGCAGACGACATGTCCTATCCAACACAGTGTTCGATTTGATGGCTATCTCCCTAGGTACGTCTCTTCAACAACTGATGACGCGATCTTCATCGACAAATAATCGAGTGACGTGAGCTTTCATCCTAACCGGATGGGGACGTGAGTATGGGTTGCCCTTTGTAACTATCAATAGCGAGTGAGACAGCGGGTGGGCCGAGTGACCAGTCTTTTCCCTTCAAATCAAATGAGAGGTGAGTACTGTGAATGAAGTGTTGCACACACGGGATGGGCCTCTCAATGCACAAAGCACAATTTGTTTCTGTGCACTGCACCATAAGGCTTCCTGGCCTTCCTTCTCGGACCGTATGCCGGCATAGGGCGGGATGCATAGTTGCATCATCCAATGTGCACAAGGCATACAACCTTTGCACAAGTGACCGTGAGGATTACATCAATGGGTTTCAGGACATGGTTGCCCTCCTGTATATATCAACAGAGCGTGAGACAGAGGGTGGACTGAGTGTGACTGGAGTTTCTTCAATCAATTACCGAGAGGTGAGATTGATGGACGTTACGACATTTGGAGTCAGGTATGTTCTCGTTTCCCTATGCACCCATGGGATGGGTCTCTACCGTCATCACAGGACATGCCACCCTGTTCTGTACACTGCACTGTAAGGCTCCCTTGCCTTCCTTCTTGCACTTATGCCAGATGGGTGGGACGCACTAATGCACCATCAACTATGCACCTTGGCATACTCCCTCTGCACCATTCCCCTGTCGATTCTTAAACCGGGTATACGATATGGGTTTCAATCCTTATTCCTCGAGTGATATTAGTCCTGGGGCGAGTGACAGTTCTTTCATTTCATTTGAGTGACTGTGAGTTGAGCGCAACATTCCTTATCATCGACGAATTTCTTGCGATTCCTTCAATCAGCTACTTCCCTGGGTGCTGCCGCGTGGTCCCTACCACGACGGACTTGTGCCGAGAAGATGCCTTGGTACCTCCAGTAGCCGACAACGACACAGAACGTGCCATTGACAATCAACTTTGATTCTTGACAACATGGGCCAAGTTTTTCTAACCCTACACTTTCTGTTTCTCAGTGATGTTCATGTCTTAAGTGTGGGGATGTTAGTGGATGGTCTGTGGCGTGGTCCTAGGTCCCTGTTACTCAGTTAACCCTATCCGTTAAGGTCTTAAGTGTGGGGACGCATCCCTGCGCGTCTACATTGCATACCCCTCTGCATATGTCTCAACCTGCTAATGCCTCTATGCCATGACTTGCTTTTACCTTGATGGGGTCCCTTCCCACCCAACCGTTCATTTTCCACCCACCCTTGGGGCTGTTCCCTTGTAGTTTTCATTCATTCCCTGATTTTGCGGTCCTGCCATGTGAATGGACCCTAAGTTCACCAAAGTCCAAATCCAACCTTATAGCCATGTTCCTCCCTCTAAACTGACCATTTTTCCTTTTTACCTACTCCTGTTTCGGTGCACGGTTTTTGAGTTATTAATTTTTGAAGCATTTTGCGTAAATTAGCCAATTTTCCATATGAACGCACTTTTCTTGCTTCGGAACTGTGATCTGACATCATAGCCTTGACAACCACTTTTCCCCTGACATTTTTCCTTTTTACTCCGAGTCATTCCGATGCACGGTTTGTCCAATATTAATTTTGCGGTTTTTTAAGACTTTTTCGTGCGTCTTTTTGACATTTTTCCATGTGAACCTGCCCTGTTTGCATCGGAATTCCAATTTGATTTGACAGCCGTGTCCTTCGTGCCTTCCCCCACATTTTTTCTTTTTCCTCCACTCTCTTTCGCATTCTGGATTTATTATTATTAATTTTTCAATGTGTTTTCGGGAGTATTTTTGGTGTTTTTCACCTGTGAACCCCTCCTACTTCAACCGGAACTGCGTTTTCACATGACAAGCCTGTACCCCCCCTTCTTGCGGACATTTTTCCTTCTTACTGCATGTCCTTCCGGCAAGCGGTTCGTCCAATATTAATTTCCGATCCCATTTTTGGATTTGTTTTTTGGGGTTTTCCCACGTGAACGCATCTTATCTTAGTCGGAACTATGTTTTGATGTGATAGGATTGTCGGGCACGTCTTTTTGCACATTTTTCCTTTTTCCTACACCTCGTTCCGATGCACGGATCTCCCGATATTAATTTTTAATTGCGTTTTTAATTAGTTTTTTGTGTTTTTTGCACGTGACCGTCCTTTACTCCCCCCGGAACCTCCGTTACACATTTTTCCTGCCTTCCCTCTATTGTCCTGCCCACTTTTTGTTTTTATGCCATTTCGTTTTGATGATCGGATTGGGAGTTATTAATTTTTCTTTATTTTTATGTGTTTTCGCGCGCCCCGTCAAGTGCGTGAACGCACTTGTTTTTGATTTTACGTGTCTTAACGCGCCCCGATCGCATCCGCGTGCCTCGTCCCCGCATCCGGGCACCCTTTCAATCCCGTCACAGCAAATTTTTTTACCCCCTGCCCCGCGCAAGCGCGCAGGACGGGGGTACGCCTCCTTTTTGGGTTCTCACACTAACCCTAACCCCTATCCCTACCCCGCCCACTAACCCTAACCCCTACCCCGCCCACCCTACCCTGCCCATTGCCCTTCCCACCTCTACCTTTTCCTATCCCCCCTCCCCTCTCACGACCCCTTCCCTTCCAACCGCCTCCCTCCCGTTCTCCCTCTCCCCCATCTTCTTCTCCCTCCCTGTCGTGCCCCTCCCCTCCCTCTCCTCCATCTTCTTGTGCCTCCCTCCTCTCCCCCCTACCCTCCTCCTCCTCTTTCTCCCCTCCTCCCCTACCCCTCGCCTGTCCTCGCGGCGCTGCCGCCCGAGCCGTTGTGGCCGCCTCCTCTCCTGCCTCCCCCTGGCTGTCGCCAGCGCCGTGGACGCCCACCCGCCTCGTCCTCGCCACCGTCACCCTGCCCTTTCCTCTCCTGCCTCCCGCTGGTCGTCGCCAGTGCCCCCGCCGTCGCCCCGTCTGCGCCCGCTCGCGCCGTCTGCCCGCCCTCCAGGCCGACTACGCCCCTGCCGCCACGTCGCCCTGTACCGGCCCCTGTCGCCACGTCGCCAGCCGCCCGAGTCCGCTCCCCACCTCGCCTGCGCTGAGGTTGAGGTCCTCCCGCCTCCCCACCTCCTTGCCACGTGTACCCCCCATTACCCCCCCACTAAACCCCCTTTCCCACCTTCCCACCACCTTCCCCCCATCCAACCACACTTACCCCCCACTAACCCCCATTCCCCCCCATCACCTACATCCCCCCCCACTAACACACCCTCCCACACAAGCCCCCAGTCCCACCACTCCGACACATACAACCCTACCCTCCCCGAAGCACCCCCTTCACACTAAACCCCAACCTACCCCGCTGTAAACCCCTGTTCCCCCCCACAGGCACACGCACCAAACCCCTCCATAACCCCTGTTCACTCGCCGAACCCCACACCCACCGCTAACCCACCACACCTTACCCAATCTCTTATTCCTCTGCAAAACAGCAGCGGCCCCACCACCGAAACCCTTCCATCAATCATGTTCCCATCCGCAACACCCGCAGGTCCTTTTCTCGTCATTTGACACGCGCGAGTGGGTGTGGGTGATTGTTCGTGATTGATCGTGCGATTGATTGTGCGCAGGTGCGGGAGCTAGTTAGCCGGTTGCTGACACGTAGCTACCACGCATCCTATTTCTGGGTATTTTCCCAGATTTTTCATTCAACAACCCGCAAACCCTTTTAAAAACACAAAAACAAAAAACAATAAATAAAAACAAAACAAAAAACATTGAAAAATTACACAACATCATTTAAAAATTTTGAAAAAAATACAAAAACATCTAGAAATATTCCTCTTATTTCTGCAACCCATGGCCATATTTTTCTAAACCTGTAAATTTCAGAAAAAACATTTCCGACCATTTTAAAATTCCCCAATCTTTTAAAAATACCCAAAAATGCCAAAAAATTCATTAAAAATGCTAAAAAATTCCAAATGAATTTCCGAAAAAATCCTAACACTTCCATTAACATTTTTACTTATTTGTGGCATATTTTTCTAAGCTATCACAATATTTCATTTCACACCTAAATTTCTTAAAAATACAAAAAAACATAATAATAAAAAAACCCTTTTCATCCAAACACAAACTAAACATCTAGAAAAAAAATCCAAATATTTTTGGATTGAGGAGAGCGCATTCTTTGCATTTACATACACCCACTACCAGGTATTTTCCCTTTTATTTGTTATTTTTTCAGCTACCCCAAAACCCACGGTTAATATAAAAATAAAAAACAAACAAGAAAAAAACACCCAAACAAACAAACACACACATAATAATAAAAAAAGAAACCTTAACACCACCATGGCGCGCATTCGCGCTCAACACACCATTTTTTTTAATAAAAATAAACCCGCCGTTCACTTAACACGCGCTAAGTGCGCTAAAGAGGCACTTTAATATTTTTTAATTAAAATGAACCAGCCATCACAAGAGCATGCGCTGGCAAAAAAGCGCTCAATATCACCTTAATTTGTAATCAATGAACTTGCATTTAGAGACCCAGTCTGGGTATCGAAGTCCGGGATTCGAATTAAAGCACCGCTTTCACCTAATAATTGGTAATTAAATTTTTAAGAAGGGACCGCCGTTTTCTTATTAAGGTTTATCACTTAATAAAAAATCACCCATTTCTTAATAATTTATTAAAATGAACATTCCATTAAATTAATTCTCCCTCACTACACTTAACTTCCCTTTTTTAATGAACCCGGTTTCGTGGGATGGGTACGCACAGTCTTTGGAGTTCTCTCCATGGTCAAACACCTGTTTATCAACGATGTGGTCTTGATGTGTGTGGGTTGTTGTGATGTTTTGGTTTAGTGTCTTTGTTACGGTTAAGGATACGGTGTGTAGTTTTTTTTCTTTATTGCCTAATACGGGGTTTTGGGTGTTTGCATGTTGCATAGCATGAAGCTTTCGGTCGCATATGTCTAGAGGTCATGTCAAATTTTTTCTAGGCTGTGGTTTGCTTGGGGATAGTTGATCGAGTCACGTTTTATCGTTTTGGTTGTTATCTTATCCTTGTTTTTTTGTCTGTTGCTTTGCAGGCATTCTCCTTGATTGTCTGTGTTTGTGGTGTGTGTGTAACCATCTGAATGGGCCTTCTCACGCTCCTTCCCCTATCCAGTATGTCCCACTAGTCAGTAGGGATTACTCTTCCCTACTCACTTTTGAGCCCCTCACGAAGGCGGGACTCACTGCTTTTGTGGCTACCTCCTTTCCATTGATTCCAGAGGATCCATCGATGTGTGACGAGTTTTTGGCCTCCTACAGCAAGATGTCGGGACTGGTCCATAGTATTTCTATGACTTTGACACCTCGAGGCCTAGGGAAGGCTCTGTCTCTTCCCTCCAAAGGTGAACCCTTTGTTACCACTCGCGAGCTTTTCTCTAATGAAGAGATTTTGAAGCTGTTACAAAAACAGACAAGGGAAATGCTGGATGTTAAGAAGGTGATCAACTCTTCAGGAGTTTCCTTTTCCATGATCACTGATCCTGTATGGAAGATGGTCTGTCAATTTCTCCAGGACAGGTTTATGCCTGCAAAAACACCATCCCATTACTTGTCCAAAGAGCTTTTCACAGCTTCAAGGATGGTGTTGAAAGGAGTCGCTATTGATTGGAGCACTTACCTCCTCACTAAAATGGATCAACATTTCGTCAAAGTCACCAGGGGCAATGTTACCAATGTCACCTATGGATCGTATTTGTCTGCCTTCTTGACCTACTCAGGTTTACAGAAGAGTGTGCCTCCACCTCCTCCATCAGATCCAGTACCTCCTCCTCCACCTTCAGATGAGTCAGAACCCATTGATATAGAGGATGATGATTCTTCGCCTCCCCTGGTTATACAACGCAAACGCTTGAAGCGGGTAGCGGGTAAAGCTCCTTCAGTTCTTCCTTCAGTGCCCATTCCTGCTACCTCTGGCAGTGATCTCCCTGGGTATCTCACTTGTAATAACCTGTTCAGAGCACATCGAGAAGGTTCGTTGGATATATCAGTTCCCTCACTGCATAGTCTAGTCTCGGGAGATGCAATTCCTTTCCTCTGTAAAGACATTCAGAGTTCCATTGAATTGTCAGTGACAGCCTGTGTTCAATAACTGTACGCATCCTTTTATGAAGAACTCATGCAGTCTAAGGACCAGTTGCATAAGGCAAGATCCGAGTTAGCCTCTGCTAAGGATACCCTAGCAGATTTGTTCAAGCAGCTGGAGCAACAAACCCAACTGGTTGCAACCCAAAGAGATGAGATATCTTCTTTGAAGATTCAATTAACAGAGGCTCAATCAGAGGTTACTAGCCTTTCAGAGGAGGAGAGGATGTCTAGAGAAGCGCACGAGTTCCAAACTCTCTTGGATGACAAACTTTCAGCTTTACAGACTGCTAATGACACAGTGGAATCACAAGCCTCCCAAATCAAGCAGTTGCAAGATCAACTGGCAAAGTCCCGGTCTGTTCCTCCAAGCTCTAATGTTCCCTTGATTCCTTCTCTCTCACAGCAGGACTTGGCTGCTCTTCAGAGACATGCTACCTTGTGTCCTCTCTTCCAAGCTAAAGTGGAAAGATTGCAATCCAGAATGGACTTGTTATGGTCTACATTTGAGCAGTTTCAGGAATATGTTCCACCAGACTATTCTTTCTTTGTCCACTACCAATTACAGAAGTTGGCCTTCTACATGAAGCTTTCCACGATGGATTTACCTCTTCCAGAGGATGGCTGGAGTGGGGCTTGGTCTGCTGAGTTGCTGACGGAGGTGGTAAGGATGGTGTTTGAAGATTCTGTCACGACAGATACCATGTTGATGTCCTATATGTATCTACGAGGAGACTTGTTAATTCCAGATGAGGTGGATATGGCTTGGTATGTGGGAGACGTGGTTCTACAAGCTGTTTTGTATGTTAACCTTTTTGGAGTTGCGCATAGATGACATGTTCCAGAGTTACTCCTCCAAAGTGGCTAATTGTCCTAATAATTCTTGGCATACCATGATTGATTCTGTGGTCCTGAATCAAAGACAGAACACAGCCCCTACCTATGCCCAGAGTACTAATCAACTGAGGGTGGATCTCTTAGCTTATCTTTCAAAACATAATCCGTTTGCTTCTATCTTTTTTGATGCCTATCATAGAAGATCTCTCTTAGGACCTTCTATTCCTACCCTCCTGTATTACCAACAAATGGCTCACCGATATGATATATATCTTTCCCTTTGTCAATCTAATTCCACAACCATTTTACCCCTTCTTTTCCAACCTTCCTCTTTCCCTCAAATTCCCATTTTTACATACTGCTCCTTTATTGAGGATAGAGTATTTTTCCCTTCTCCACCATGTCCTTCTCCATCCATTCATGTACCTTCCACCTTTCCTATTTATCAGTTAACACCCTTCTTAAGTGATTCCATACAAATTTCTGCCACTCCTTCTTTAAATCATTCTTCCTTTTATGATTTTGCCTACTGATGCCAGGAGACATATTCCACGGTGGATTCCGTGAGGTTTTACGGTGGATTCCGTAAACTTAGATGACCGGGGCTCATACGCAAAGAGGATTCTTTGTGCGAGAAGTTGATGGGGACGCCTGTCCTTTTCGGGCGTTTCATTAATTTAGTGTGTACATGGGTGATTCCATAGCGGGTGATTCCGCAAAATGCATATTAAATTAATAAACGTTTATGAGTTTAGAGTGCGCACTCGTAATAAATTAAGGTTAGGATTTATTTCTAACCAGTTGATTTATTTATGTAGCTGAAGACTGCTAGGTATTCACTTTTGTCGGTTTAATTGTGTTATTTTACTAACGATTGTGAATGCTTCAGTTGATGTGTAGAGATAGCAGCAGTGGCGGAGGAAAGCATTGGAGTCTAGCGGGTTTCCGACCTTTGGATATATTTTGATAGGCGCCACGCCTATATTTTGATTATGTCTATAGAGACATCGACTATTTATTATTATTTTGTATGCGCTTATGCGCTTGGATATGTTATTTTTATTTGGACATTGAGACTGGGCGTGCCAGACTCTTTGGGCACCGTCCATTAGCTTTATTTTCCTATTTTTGGTAGAAAGCAAACTCAAAAGCTAAAAGCTTGTCATATTTTTGTAATTGGGCTATTTTTGAGCAAAAAGATTGAAAATATATATTAAATACATGCTTTGTGAAGCGCTCACACAAGGCATGGGGGAGATTCAACCCAATTTGTCTCTTGTCTCATGTCGTGCTTGCTTTCTCATTGGTTTTTGTGCTAAAAAGTAGAGTGCTTTGTTCTTGGGGACCTTTGGGAATTCACTACGTGAGCTACCTGCGTCCGATCTGCGCACCAGTGGTATCAGAGCGGAGCAGAGATCAAGGGCTTCCAATCGCTACCAATCTCGGGCGAAGGCGGAGCTCCAGGAACAAACGGCCTCTACAGTCAATCTCGTCGCGAACCGTCGATACAGGCAGACTTCTGGCGATCAAGAACCCCTGTTTCCACTCTCAGATCGCAAAGGACCACTCTCTGTTGGCGGAGGACCACTCCCTCAACTCCATGAACAAGTCGTGATCAACCAGTGAGAAATTTCTTATCTATTTCATCAAAAAGCTTAGTTTTAAGCTTAAGAAGCTTGATTAGCTTCAAATCTTCAAATGGTGATCAAGAGGAGGACCCCCGAAATTTTCGGCGGAATAAAAAACGGCCCCCCCCCCCCCCCACGACTGAAAAACGGCGGCCTATTTCTCCATTACTTAAGCTTATTAAGCTTAAGCTTAACTAATTAAGCTTAAGTTACCTCTATACTCTGCAAGTCAGTGAAGGCAGATAAGTCTGCAAACTCTCGGTCACGCACTCCAGAAGACAAGTTTCGCAAGTCGACACTAATCAAGTACTGCAAGTCCTGCAAGTCAGCTAAGTTCAGCAAGTTCACAACCCTGCAAGTCTGTTAAGTCTGCAACTCTGCAAGTCAGACTAAATCAGAACTGACTAACGCTTGAAATTCCTAGAAGACTTGTTCGTTTGCAAAAACTCAGAACTGGAAAGTTGTTCGCAGCAAGCTGTTTTACCTATCTACAAGTTCGTTGAAGTACTTTCAGCAAACAGAGACAGAAATATTTCAGAATTTCTGAAAATTGAAGAAGAAAATACCCAAAAATACATAGCCTTGTAACCCCAAATTTGAGCTACGCTCATCCCGCTAACTGATTTTGAGTGAGAAAGGTTTGTTGAGTTTTACAGGATGACTACCCCACATATGGATGATCCTATGGCTGAAGACGACCTACCCGAGCCTACCATGGAACAAAAGCTGGATCTTATCATGTTGCAATTAGACGAAGAGCGAAGAGCTAGGCAAGCCTTACAAGCGCAATTGACAAAGCTACAAGGAGCGTCCACTGATAAAGAAGAACCTCAAGCTGAAGATTTGATACGCCGTACCATCGACGCCACTCTTGAAGCACAAACCATTCGCAAGGAATCCAAGATAAGTAAACGAAGTTTCAAGTTTCGCACTTTCAATGGCATAAGAGAAGGAAAGACTGTTTTATCATTCATTAGCCAGTTTGATGACTATTTCCATGAGGAAACTTATCCTGAGAAAGATAAAATCAAGTGTGTTACTAATCATCTGATAGATAGAGCATCACTTTGGTGGACTGTTGTCCGCAAGAGCATAGAATGTCCTGCTACATGGGAAGATTTCAAGAAGAAGTTCATGCAAAATTTTCTTCCACCGCAATTTCATGAGAAGGCAATCAAGCAATGGGATTTACTTCAACAACGCGACCGTGAGCCTATTCCACAGTATACAGAGCGTTTTTGGAATGCACTTCTACAGCTACGCATGCTTGAAGACGTACCAGAGACGACCCATAAGCGGAAGTATATGTCTGGACTTCTTGGACATTACTACGCTGAGGTGAATATGTTCAAGCCTGCTACCCTTGAAGATGCCATCTCCTTAGCTCACGACACTGAAGATAAGTTACGTGGAAGAGATCGACGACCACAGCCATTCCAAGCAAACGGTAATTATGGATCTAAACAATTCAATTCAAATTTCAGAAGGTTTAATCCAGGTCGTTTTTCATCACCATCTTTCCGCAAGAATTGGCCTAAACCACCTGCATTACCATCCACTGTCAATCCAAATCCTAAGCCTATCCAACAAGCAAATCCAAATATACCCAGACTTCCAGCCATTGCAAATAATGTGACCAAAGCCAAGCCTATCGTATGTTACAAGTGTCACCAGCCAGGCCATCTCGCAGCAAATTGTCATTCAAAGAAGCCATCAGCACATATTAACTACCTTGGAGCTATGGACGAGGACGAGCATGAGGATATGCCGGATTTCACTGAAGAAGAAGATGATCCTACTACTACTTCCGACACTTTACCAGGTATGCCTACTTTACATTCATTGTTGACTATGAAATGTATGGTGCATGGAAAGGAAAGAACTGTATTGCATGATGACGGTAGTACGCATGACTTTATTTCAGCAAAATTGGTAAAGGAATTGAAATTGCATACTGTACCTACGCACTATCGCATAAAAGCTGCATTTTTAGGCACTAGGTACAATGGCACACAAGAAGTTCAAGATTTAGAAATTCAAATTGGTCCATATATTGAAAGAAGAAATTTCTTAGTTGTCCCATTACAATCTAGCGACATTATTCTAGGAATGCCATGGAGACACCAACATAATCCCAATATAGATTATTCCACGCACACAATGAATATAAATTTTCAAGGAAAATCTATTACATTATTTGGTATGCATGCATCTCATATGTTTCCACTGCTTTCGCATACTCAAGCAAAACGTGCACTACGCAAGAATACTAAATCATATCTCATTTGGGTGAATGAATTGCACGCAAAAGAAACTCATATGCACCCTAGACATAAGGAATTTCTTGCATATTTTAAGGACTGTTTTGCAGAAGATCTACCACCAGGTTTACCTCCATCACGTCTAGAAGACCATAAGATTGACCTAATACCTGGCACACAACCACCTTGCAAAGCCCCATATAGGCACAATCAAATAGAGCAAAAAGAAATCCAGAGTCAAGTAGAAGAATTACTAAATAGAGGTTTAATTCGACCTAGCAGTTCCCCATTCGGTGCACCTGTGCTCTTAGTCAAGAAAAAGAATAATACTTATCGGATGTGTATTGACTACCGAGCATTAAATAAGATCACTGTAAAGAATAGGTATCCTATACCTAGAGTTGATGACCTTATGGATAAACTGCAAGGATCTTCTATATTTAGTAAAATTGACCTTAAATCTGGATATCATCAGGTGAGGCTAGATAGATCCGACATATTTAAGACTGCATTCAGGACACAGTTTGGCCATTACGAATTCTTAGTTATGCCATTCGGATTAACTAATGCACCTGCTACTTTCAGTAGAATGATGAACCGTATTTTTCTAAAATATCAATATTGTGTGATTGTTTTCTTTGATGATATTTTAGTGTTCAGTCAAAGTGAAAAAGAGCATTATGAGCATTTATCATTAGTTTTTCAATTACTGAAAGAAAATCAATTGTTTGCAAATCCTGACAAGAGTGAATTCTTTAAGACAGAAATAGAATATCTAGGTCATATTGTATCAAAAGAAGGAATAAAAGTTGATCCTAAGAAAATTGACGCAATATTGCATTGGCCTATTCCTAAAAATGTACATGAATTACGCTCATTCCTTGGTCTTGCTAGTTTCTATAGGAAGTTTGTACGTAATTTCTCATTACTTGCTTTACCACTGACCAAACTTCTTAAGAAAGGCATTGTTTATCAATGGACTGAAAACCAGCAGAAATCCTTTGATTTACTTAAACGTGCATTGACCAATGCCCCTGTCCTACAATTGCCTGACTTTAATAGACCATTCTTTCTAGTTGTGACCGATGCTAGCGGATCAGGAATAGGAGCCGTGCTAATGCAAGACAACCATCCAGTAGCATATTCAAGTTCTAAGCTGAAACCCTCTGAGCTCAAATATTCCACCTATGACAAGGAACTCTTAGCAGTTGTACAAGCATTAAAACAATGGAAGCATTATTTAATGGGTTCAGAATTCATGATAAAGACTGACCAGCAAAGCATTAGACATCTACTTAGCCAACCCCAAATTTCTGACCGCCATATCAAATGGGCTTCATTCATTCAAAGTTTCCATCCTATCATTCAATACCAACCTGGAAAAGAAAATGTAGTTGCTGATGCATTGAGTAGAAGACCTGCAATTCATAACATTTCTATCATATCTTTTGATTCTTTGATTACTATGAAAGACACATATCACCAGGATATTACTTTTCATTCTGATTGGCAAAAATTAGTTCAAAATAATTTCATTCCTGTTGATTCATTGTCATATAATGATGGATTCATGTTCTTTGAAAAGAGACTATGTGTTACTATTCCATTCCGATCATTTGTTTTGAATGAAATTCATTGTCCCCCATATCAAGGTCATAGAGGTATCATTTCTACATTACGCATGTTAACTGAAGATTTTTATTGGCCGCATATGGATGCAGATGTGTCTAATTTTGTTTCTGAATGTCTGATTTGTCAAAGAATAAAAAGACATCATGGTAAACAGTATGGGTTATTAATGCCTTTATCTATTCCATCTAAACCTTGGGAACATATATCTATGGATTTCATTACTGGCTTACCAAATACTAAATCTAATCATGACATGATTTGGACAATTGTAGATAGATTTAGTAAGCAAGCATATTTCATTGCATGTAAGAAAACTTTAACAGCATCACAAGCAGCACAGTTATTTTTGAAAACTGTTTTTACTAACCATGGATTGCCGAAAGTGATTATTTCAGATAGAGATTCTAGATTTTGTAATAATTTCTGGATTACACTGTTTGCAAATCTAGGCACAAAGATTGATTTTTCATCTGCATTTCATCCAGAAACAAATGGACAAACAGAAGCCACAAATAGCACTATTTTAGATCTTTTACGTGCATACACTATCTCTAAACCTCAAACATGGGATACTCACTTACATTTATTACAGTTTTCTTACAATAATACACCTCACACATCTACAAAGAAAGCACCTTTTGAAGTTATTTATGGACATAGATTATCTACACCTGTTGCATCTTTGTCTAATAGAATACAAAGTGCCGATGATATTGCTGTTATGCATAACACTATTTTTGATGAGGTCAAGGATATGATTGCTAAAGCCCAACAATCATATATCAAACAAGCCAACAAGAAAAGACAAGCCATGAATTTCAAAGTTGATGATTATGTTTGGCTTAGAATAGAAAAGCGTAGACTGCAAAGTGTAGATAAACATCCAGTTGTCAAATTAGTCCCTAGATTCTACGGACCATTTAGAATCATTCATAAGATTAATGACAATGCATTCAAGTTAGAACTGCCATCTCATTGGAAAATTCATAATACATTTCATATTAGTTTATTGAGACCATTTAGAGGACAATTACCTATCCACCCTGTCTATGAAAACCCACCTTTACTAGAAGAAGAGACTGAAATCCTTGAACCAGAAGCCATCATAGATACTGATTACATGACCACTAGAACTGGCCGAAGGTACTCTAGATATCTTGTGAAATTTAAGAACCATCCTGTAGAGGAAGCACAATGGATGCACGCTAGAGACCTAAATGCTTTCCCCACTCTGTTAGCTCCACATTGAGCTAATAGCAATTGAGGTCAATTGCTATCCCACCCCGGGGGTATGATGCCAGGAGACATATTCCACGGTGGATTCCGTGAGGTTTTATGGTGGATTCCGTAAACTTAGATGACCGGGGCTCATACGCAAAGAGGATTCTTTGTGCGAGAAGTTGATGGGGACGCCTGTCCTTTTCGGGCGTTTCATTAATTTAGTGTGTACATGGGTGATTCCATAGCGGGTGATTCCGCAAAATGCATATTAAATTAATAAACGTTTATGAGTTTAGAGTGCGCACTCGTAATAAATTAAGGTTAGGATTTATTTCTAACCAGTTGATTTATTTATGTAGCTGAAGACTGCTAGGTATTCACTTTTGTCGGTTTAATTGTGTTATTTTACTAACGATTGTGAATGCTTCAGTTGATGTGTAGAGATAGCAGCAGTGGCGGAGGAAAGCATTGGAGTCTAGCGGGTTTCCGACCTTTGGATATATTTTGATAGGCGCCACGCCTATATTTTGATTATGTCTATAGAGACATCGACTATTTATTATTATTTTGTATGCGCTTATGCGCTTGGATATGTTATTTTTATTTGGACATTGAGACTGGGCGTGCCAGACTCTTTGGGCACCGTCCATTAGCTTTATTTTCCTATTTTTGGTAGAAAGCAAACTCAAAAGCTAAAAGCTTGTCATATTTTTGTAATTGGGCTATTTTTGAGCAAAAAGATTGAAAATATATATTAAATACATGCTTTGTGAAGCGCTCACACAAGGCATGGGGGAGATTCAACCCAATTTGTCTCTTGTCTCATGTCGTGCTTGCTTTCTCATTGGTTTTTGTGCTAAAAAGTAGAGTGCTTTGTTCTTGGGGACCTTTGGGAATTCACTACGTGAGCTACCTGCGTCCGATCTGCGTACCACCTACCCCTCACTTCATCCACTTTTTCTTATTCCACTTCCCTCTCCTAACACTTCTATATCTCAACCACCTTAGTTGGTTAGTGACTATGACGGGTTTGATCATCAGATTTCCCGAAGACGGGGATGGAGCTCGAATGATTCCCTTATAGGACCTCAGATCAATTGGCCAGTAATTCCAGGAGAATGGACAACTGCCAGTCAAGCTTATCAGAACTATATTCATTTTGCTCAGCAGTATTGACAGTCTGCAGATCCTTCAGTGAGATTAACTGCTCACTTTGCTTGGTATTTGGCGTATATGCATAGGCACTCTCATAATGATTCCAAGCCTATTCCAAAGTTGTGCATGAATGTCAATATGAGCATTGATTCCCAGCAGCTGGATATATTGTATTTTCATGCCTTTTGTTTGCCTAACAGATACCTTGTCCTGTTGGAAAGGATGTGCTGTCTTTAGTTTTTTCAGAATCCTCCCAAAACATTTGTAGATGAATCCTTGTCTATGGATCGTTTTCGAAATCATCAATCTTTCAAGAGGGATCATCTTCATTGATACCTTTTCCAGTGTATGGTGGACGCTTTTTAATGAAAATCTCTCTTTTTGGAGGAGTCATTCAAATGGTTGTGTTGTGTATAGTGTTTGTGTTGTGAGTTACTTTATGTAAAAAGAATGTGGTGGTTTCCTATTGGATTGGATTTCGTGCGAGCTACATTTTGGAGAATTGTGGTGATGGGGTCGTGGTTGGAGAGTTAAAGATGTTGATGAAGAAGAAGAAGCAGAAAACTCTTATATCCTTTACAAGTTAGTTGTGATTTCTAGTTTGATAAGAAGTGTTAATGTATAAAGGGTTTTCCTTTCATTGTATTTTTATATTAGATACAGGTTATAAGTTGGGGTCGTAGTTGGATGGATTGTTTTTGAAGAGATATTGAAGATCAAAGTTGAGCTTTTAACTGAACTTATATTCCCTTTTTCCTGGGTCGCGAGGACGCTTCCTTATTAAGTGTGGGGATATGTTGAGTGTTGAAATGACTTGTTTTTTGGCTGATTTTTGTTGTTTTTGAGAGCTGAATGGTTAGCTATATTGCTAATTATCTATTGTTTGATGATTCCTTTTTCCAATACCTTAATTTTTGTTGTTCTATTTACCTGTTGGATCCTACTGATCTTCTTTCGTATTCTCTCATGCCCTGTCACTTTTCATTGTATGTTTCTCTTCTTTCTTCTAGCTCTAATAATATTCCTCTTTTATCCTTTGCTCCTTTTGGATCCCCTCATATTCCTATTTTTACAATCTGTCCTTTTATTTGTTAATCCCACATCATCTCCTACTCCTAAATCTTCTCCTATAGTTCCTCCTATTCCTTCTATTTTCTTAGCAAAATCCCTTCAAATGTTTTTTATGAATTCTCCATATTTTCCATTTCCTTATCTCTTCACTTACCTTCATTTTATGATTTGTCTTATCCACCTTGCAATGTCTCCCTCTTATTCCATTACCATCTTCATCTGATTATATTAACCTTCCTCCCTAATTAATGTTGGATACATTTGGATATGACAATGACATTCTTTGTCAAAGGCAATGGATGTTGCATGATTTTTTGATAGGACATGGCCTCTTATTCCAAGATCCTGAGAGACATGTGCTACATGTTCATTGACTTTTTATCTTCATTTTGCTTGGGTGCATGTTCATTCAGAGGATACCTTTGTATGCCTTGCTGCTCACTTTTGTTGCTATCTTGCTTTCATGCATTAGTAGTCTCATCTAAATACTCGCAAAAGTATCCTGCACTTGATCATAAATCCAAATGTGGATGTGACTATTGCTCAAATGGGTGTCTTGTATTACTTTGCACAGGCTTTCCCTACCAAGTTCCTTATTTTGCTAGAAAGGATGTGTTGTTTACAGTTCTTACAAAATTTACCTCACTATTTTATAGATGAGAGCAAAGCTCTAAAGTATCTCGAGCTTAGCATGCAATTTAAAAAGAAATATATTTGTCCTACTTCAAAGTAAAGCCTTTTCTTGGTTGTATCATCTTTTCTTAATGGAAAAACTTTTTCTTTGCTCTCCATTTTTTTGGGGGGCATATGCCATTTAGACTACCTGGTCTTGTGTCTATATGAGTTTTGTGTATGTTCTGTGATGTATGTGTGGTATATTATCCTTCTTACATAGAGTTGAAGATGAAGACGGACCTGATTGAGAAGTTGATGGATGGTGGTTCATGATTCTATCTGGTAGATGGACGGAAGCAAACAACCTCTTATATCCTTTACAAGTTTGTTATGATTCTTTGTTGTTCATAAGATGTGTTAATGGATAAAGGGTTTTCCTTTCATCGTATTCTTTATTAGATGCAGGTTATAAGATGGGGTCATGGTTGGATGGTTTATTGAAGATGATAAAGAAGATTAAGTTGAGCTCTTTGATGAACTTGTATTCTCTTTTTCCTAGAGGTCCCGAGGACCCTTCCTTACTAAGTATGGGGATATGTTGAATGCTAAAATGACCAGTGTTTTTTAGTTGATTTTGTTGTTTTTATGGACTGAAAGAATGATTTTATATGATGATTGAGTGGTTTGGAAGTGTTTTGGATAAGGTTGAATGGTTTGGATAAGCTCATGATGTTTTTCAATAGAGATATGAAGTTTTGTGATGTTCCATTGAGGTTCTATTTTGTTCTGATAACTTTTGTTTTGTTTTATTTTTCTTTTGTATGGAAGGATGGAGTAATGATTAATGAAGTTTGATGTTTGAAATCTCATTGAATGTTTTTCGATGATTTTGATGGGTTTCAATTGAGATGAATACTTTCTGTTGACCTTTTGTAACCCGCTGTTGAGCTTATGTAGATCCTCTATTTATGTCTGTAAATCCTCGATATGCCTCTGTATGTGTTATGTTGGATGAGGGTGTGACTTTGGAAAATTTTTCTAGCCTTGGAAAGAGGTGAACTGATACCAGGAGGCATATTTCACGGTGGATTCCGTGCCACGGTGGATTCCGTGAGGTTTTACGATGGATTCCGTAAACTTTGATGACCGGGGCTCATACACAAAGTGGATTCTTTGTGCGAGAAGTTGATGGGGACGCCTGCCATTTTCAGGCGTTTCATTAATTTAGTGTGTACATGGGTGATTCCATAGCGGGTGATTCCGCAAAATGCATATTAAATTAATAAACGTTTATGAGTTTTGAGTGTGCACTCGTAATAAATTAAGGTTAGGATTTATTTCTAACCAGTTGATTTATTTATGTAGCTGAAGACTGCTAGGTATTCACTTTTGTCGGTTTAATTGTATTATTTTACTAACGATTGTGAATGCTTCAGTTGATGTGTAGAGATAGCAGCAGTGGCGGAGGAAAGCATTGAAGGATAGCGAGTATTCGATCTATGGATTATATTTTGATAGGCGCCACGCCTATATTTTGTCATGCCTATTTATTGAGGCATTGATTATTTATTATTATTTTGTATGCGCCCATGCGCACGGTTATGTTATTTCTATTTGGACATTGTATTGGGCGTGCCAGACTCTTTGGGTACCGTCCATTAGCTTTATTCCTATTTTTGTAAAAGCAAACTCAAAAGCTAAAAGCTTGATATATTTTTGTAAATTGGGCTATTATTGAGCATGAAGATGAAATATACATAAAATACATGCTTTATGAAGCACTCACACAAGGCATGGGGGGAGATTGCACCCAATTGGTCTCTTGCTCTTGTCGTTCATGCTTTTTACCTTGTAACTTGTGCAAAAAGTAGAGTTCATTGTTCTTGGGGACCTTCCGGCATTCACTATACGAGCATACAGCATCCGATCTGCGCACTAGTGGTATCAGAGCGGAGCTGAGATCAAGAGCTTCCAATCGCTACCCATCTCGTGCGAAGGCGGAGCTCCTGGAACGATTGGGCTCTACGGTCAATCTCGTCACGACCCGTCGATACAGGCAGACTTCTGGCGATCAAGAACCCCTGTTTCTGTCATTAGATCGTGAAGGACTGGGCTATACAGGCGGAGGACCACTCCATCTCCTTCATCAAGTCGTGGGAAAACAGTGAGAAAACTCAATATCCAATCTTTTCAAAAGTTTAATAGTAAAGCTTATAAGCTTTAAAGAAGCTTAATAGCTTCAATTTCTCATCGCGAGGTCTCAGAGGACCTCCGTTTTTTTCACGACGGCTGAAAAAACACCCCCTCTCCACGTTTTGCACCGTTTTCCATTGATTAAGCTCTAAGCTTAATCAATTAAGCTTAGTTACCTAAGTTATCAATCCTGCAAGTCATAAACTTCAGGTCACACCCAACAAAATCAAGTTCAGCAAGTATTTTCTGATCAAGTCCTGCAAGTTCCATAAATCGAATAAGTTCTACAAGTCTGCAACTCTGCAAGTCACATAAGTCTGCAACTCTGTAAGTCAGACAAGTCAACTGGAGTCAGAACTGACTTGTGCTCAAAACTCCTAGAAGGGCTGTTCCTGCGCAGAAACTCCGAACTGCAAAGTTGTTCGTTGGAAGGTACTCTACCCATACGCAGGTTTGCTGAAGCATTTTCAGCATACGAAGAATGATAAATCGCAGATTTTTCAAAGATTGAGAAAGCCATAGCAAAAAAAAAAACATAAGCCTTGTAACCCCGAACTTGAGCTACTCTCATCCCGCTAACCTGATTTTGAGTGAGAAAGGTCTTTTGAGTTTTACAAGATGACAGAACCACATATGGATGATCTTATGGCTGAAGGCGACCTACCTGAGCCTACGATGGAGCAAAAGCTGGATCTAATTATGATGCAATTGGCAGAAGAACGAGGGGCTAGGCAAGCATTGCAAGCTCAACTGGCAAATTTACAAAGAGCGTCTACCGACAAAGAAGAACCTCAAGCTGAAGATTTGATTCGATGTACCATCGACGCAACTCTTGAAGCTCAAACCATCCGCAAGGAATCAAAGATAAGTAAAAGAAGTTTCAAATTTCATACTTTCAATGGCATACGAGAAGGAAAAACTGTTCTAGCATTCATTAGTCAGTTTGACGACTATTTCCATGAGGAAACCTATGTAGAAAAAGATAAAATCAAGTGTGTTACTAATCATTTAGTAGACAGAGCATCTCTTTGGTGGACTATAGTACGCAAGAGCATAGAATGTCCTACTACTTGGGAAGATTTCAAGAAGAAGTTCATGCAGAATTTCCTTCCACCGCAATATCATGAGAAAGTTATTAAGCAATGGGATCTTCTCCAGCAACGGGATCGTGAGCCTATTCCTCAGTATACAGAGCGTTTTTGGAATGCACTACTCCAGCTACGCATGCTTGAAGACGTACCAGAGGCAATACATAAGCGCAAGTATATGTCTGGACTCCTTGGACATTACTACGCTGAAGTTAACATGTTCAAGCCTGCTACTCTTGAAGACGCCATTTCACTAGCTCACGACACTGAAGATAAGCTACGAGGTAGAGATAGACGACCACAGCAATTCCAAGCCAATGGTAACTATGGATCTAAACAATTCAATTCCAATTTTAGAAGATTTAATCCAGGTCATTTCTCTTCATCATCTTTCCGCAAAAATTGGGCAAAACCACTTGCATTACCATCCAATGTCAATCAAAACCCTAAGCCTATTCCACAGCCAAACCCTAATGTACCTAGACTTCCCGCCATTGCAAATAATGTAACCAAAGCCAAGCCAATAGTATGCTATAAATGCCACCAGCCTGGACATCTAGCAGCAAATTGTCATTCAAAGAAGCCACCAGTTCATATCAACTACCTTGGAGCAATGGACGAAGACGAAAATGAAGATATGCCTGATTTCACTGAAGATGAGGACGACACTACTACTACTTTCGATACTTTACCAGGTATGCCTACTTCACATTCATTATTGACTATGAAATGTTTGGTGCATGGAAAGGAAAAGACTATTTTGCATGATGACGGTAGTACTCATGATTTTATTTCAGCAAAATTAGTAAAGGAATTGAAATTACAGACTGTACCTACGCATTATCGCATAAAAGCTGCATTTTTAGGAACTAGGTATAATGGTACACAGGAAGTGCAAGACTTAGAGATTCAAATTGGTCAATACACTGAAAGAAGAAATTTCTTAGTTGTTCCATTACAGTCGAGTGACATTATTTTAGGTATGCCTTGGCGTCACCAGCATAACCCAGATATAGACTATTCCACACACACAATGAATATTAATTTTCAAGGAAAATCTATGACATTATATGGTATGCATGCATCTAATGTTTTTCCACTGCTTTCGCATACTCAAGCTAAACGTGCATTACGCAAGAGTAGTAAATCTTATCTCATTTGGGTGAATGAATTGCAAGTAAAAGAAAGTCATATGCACCCTAGGCATAAAGAATTTCTTGCATATTTTAAGGACTATTTTGCAGAAGACCTACCCCCTGGTTTACCTCCTTCACGTCCAGAAGACCATAAGATAGATTTGATCCCTGGCACACAACCACCTTGCAAAGCACCATATAGGCATAACCAGATAGAGCAAAAAGAAATTCAGAGTCAAGTTGAGGAATAACTAAATAGAGGATTGATTAGACCTAGCAGTTCTCCATTTGGTGCACCTGTTCTGTTAGTCAAGAAAAAGAATAATACCTACCGTATGTGCATTGACTATCGAGCTTTAAATAAGATCACTGTAAAGAATAGGTATCCTATTCCTAGAGTTGATGACCTTATGGACAAACTGCAAGGATCTGCTATATTTAGTAAAATTGACCTTAAGTCTGGTTATCATCAGGTGAGATTAGATAAGTTTGACATATTCAAGACTGCATTTAGAACACAGTTTGGTCATTACGAATTTTTAGTCATGCCATTTGGATTGACTAATGCACCTGCTACGTTTAGTAGAATGATGAACCGTATCTTTTTGAAATATCAGTATTGTGTAATTGTCTTCTTTGATGATATTTTGGTGTTTAGTCAAAATGAGAAAGAACATTATGAGCATTTGTTATTGGTTTTTTAGTTATTGAAAGAAAATCAACTGTATACAAATCCTGAAAAGAGTGAATTCTTTAAAACAAAAATTGAGTATTTAGGTCATATTGTATCATCTGATGGAATTAAAGTTGATCCTAAGAAAATTAATGCAATATTGAATTGGCCTGTACCTAAAAACGTGCATGAGTTACTCTCATTCCTTGGTCTTGCTAGTTTTTATAGGAAGTTTGTACGTAACCTGCTTGATAATACTTACCACACCAAGTATTTGACTGCATCACATCTCTTCCTGCTCCTGCCACATTGGATATGCTGGCAGTATTTACTTTCAGCGTCTGTAGCTGCTCTGTAATCACATCCATCAACTCCTTTTTGATACTTGCAACTGAGTTGGATAAATAATCCTTCAAGCTTTCTCCTCCTGAGGTCCTGGCAGTAGGGTTTTGAGGAGTCTCTGTAATCACTGCATAAACAGGTTGGGCTGGTGTAGAGGGATCTCTGTTCTGATTCTGATTTAGAGCTCTTGTTTGAACTGTTGGCTGTTGGCTCCAATTGGTAGGGTTCCACGGTTGCTGCTGATTTGGCATTGAGGAAATTGGTTGGGACCATTGTTGTTGTGGTTGAACCATCATTTGAGGCATTGATTGTGGCCACTGTGGATTTGGTGCACTGTACTGTGATACTGGGGGCATCTGTTGGTAGGGGTAGGGGACTGTCCCTGGGATTGCATTTGGTGAGTACATCATTCCTAGCATCAGAGGAGGTAGGACTCCTCTTCTTGGATTCATCGCCAATCTAGCTTCCACTTCATCGTACAGTCTTGCACCTTCTATTGCAGCTTGCAGTGTGGCTGGTCTTTGCAGCTCCACAAACTTACGGACTTCTGGTTGTAATCCTCTGAGAAACACCCCCTTCTGAATGCCATCATTGAGATTATGGTTAGTCCATATCTTTAGGATGGATTCCATTCGTGAGACATAAGCTTCTACTCTTTCTCTAGAGGACTGACTTAGGTTCATAAATTCCTCTCGCATCCGCTCTTCAAAACCTTCACGCCTGAATTTAGTGAGGAAGGCCAACTTCAGGTCGTCCCATGTGCCAAAAGTTCCTGCTGCTTGTCTCTCATACCACTGAAACGCCGCGCCCTTGAAAGTGGCGGGGAATATTGCTAACCAATGCTCAGGGGTTCTGGCATTGTTAGCCACACATGCTACCATAAAATCTGCTACATGAAGATCGGGGTCTTCGTTGTACTCTCCCTTAAAAACTGGCAATGGAACTACATTCGTTGGCCTGTCATCAATATTTCCAAGACGGATCTGGCTTGGAAGTGGACCTCTAGTAGGAGGAGGAAGGGCTTGATGTGCCATTGGGACTTCTGTAAAGAGTTTCGCAAGGGCATCAAAGGCGGCTTCTGCTGTGAGCTCGTTCTCAGCTTTGATTTTTACTTTCTCTCTTCTCACGTACCTCTGGACTCGTTCTAACGCTTGCCTCTTTATTGCATCATTCATCAGGGGGTTGGTTCCACTATGTTGTTAGTGCTCCACAGAGGGTTAACAAAAGGCTTTAGTCTTTGGAGGACCCTCTTGCCAACATTTCTTCTACTTCTTCCTTTTCAACGTCTCTGAATTCTGCTTTCATGCCACTGCACAGAGGAAGGTATTCGGTTCTGAAAGTGTCAAAATGCATACGTCTGAGCATTGTGGTGGTGCCATCATCATAGTAATGCCAGCTTCTGATGGTTTCAACAGTGTATGTTGTGAAAAATACTCTGTCTACCAACTTCTAGTGGGTTTCCAATTGAACAAACAGAAGATTGTCAGTGTACCAAGCATCCCATGTATCTTGCTGTTGAGCATCCACGAACAAATTCCAACTCTTTTCCTTCTTGTCTTTGTGAACCTCTACAGACCAAGACTCTTGAAGCTTCTTCACAATCTCCCACTTAATGATGTCTGGAAACTTTTCAATGAATGCTAAATCTTCCATGTATGGTCATTCTCTCTGTTTCTTCTCTTCAGTTTGTCCCCAAATAGTTTGCCACCAAAATGCAAGTTTCTGCTGCTTCAACATGAAGAGGAAATTGTCCACCACATAGAGCATGCATCATGATGGTGATGTGTTTTCGCCATTGTGGGATGAAATTCTTGTGGAAAGTGGCTTTAATTATGAGAAATTCCAACTCTTCAGTGGAAGAAGGAACTTTACAAACATCCATTGAATTCTTCTCTTCTTGGCAATGCCAATTCCTTCATTTTCAGCCTCTTCTGGTGCTTGTTGATGGCAAGTTTCCCCGGCTGCGCACCAAAAACATGGAGCCCCAAGAGGAACACCAAGGAAAAGGGAATTCTCTTGCAAGAAAATCTATCTTGTAATATCAACAAGCTTGTTTATTATGTTTTATATGATCACAATGAAGAAAAGAACACCAGGCACAACAAATCTTCATGCAGCATCATGTAGACCTTCCACGGATTTGATAGAATCAACCATATTCTTCAATATCTTTACAAAATCCATCAATATAACAAAGAAAGCAAAGGAATAAACCATCTTTGAATGGAAATACATCACATAGTATTCATCTTCAATATCTTCATAGTCTTCTCTCTCAATCTCTCATATACAATCACTCTGTTTCAGTAGATTTGGCTATCTCTAACTCTCTCTCTCTCTCTCCATCAATAATACATCATATCCTCACTACAATCTCTCAAAATCACTCTCAATAATCCTTCTTAGGTCGTGGATACCCCTCCCAAGAGGTATGTCCGATATGAAGAGTCACCAGAGCCACTACAGTGTCTTTTCATAGCTCACTACTGTCACTTCACTCCAGTCTTCACTTGAGTCTTCAGCAGCTACTTCTTTCACTTCTTTCAACTCTTTTGCACTTGTATTCACCTCTTTACAAGGCTAGAAAACTTTCCCAAGCTACCCTCTCATCTAACAAAACACATACAGAAGCATACAGAACAGTCTACAGAACAGTACCAGAACAGCTACAGTATAGAACAGAACAGAGACAGAAGCTCTACAAAAGACCTACAAAAGGTTACAGAAGGTCATCAAAACCTCATAACTCATACTCAAACCATTCCAAACTCTCACAAACCATTCAATAAGCTTTCACAATATCTCAATCTTCATCAATCAATACTCCATCCCTCCTTACAGAAGACAATCAGAACAAAATAGAACAAAACAGAAGCTATACAGAACCAATCAGAACCTATCAGAACATCACGGAACCTCATATCTCTACTAATAAACATCATGAACTTCCAAAACACAATCAATATAATCCAAGACACTCTCAAACCACTTCCAAACCAATCAATCATCTCATAAAATCAACCATTCAGCTCTCAAAAACAACAAAAATCAGCCAAAAAACAAGTCATTTCAACACTCAACAACTGGTAAACAAATGAACGCATTGTGGGAGTGTTGGAGAGATTTGTGTGCAATCACAACAAATGTGGTTGGAACACCACAAATTGCAATCCTATGAATGGAGGTTTGGAGACACCTTGACATGTTTTTAAAAATTCTCAGGGAATAAAAGATAACATCTACCTATTCAGAAGATTTTTATGGTTCAAATGCATGCTTGGTACATTATAGCATATGTCTACCACATGACTCTGAATGAGCAGATTGAAGCTCAAGACATAATCAGAGACGTAGATATGATTGAGCTATTCAATATAACTCCATAAGGTCACCATTTGAACCATAAAAAGCTATGAGATTATCATTTTTCTATTAAATCTCGCATTGTCAGTTTTTACAATTTTGATTTTCATTACGTGAATTGGTAGAAACTACTTATCATTCCATGATTTCAAACATATTCACACATTTTCAATTATTTTTTATAATAAGAACAAAAGATGTATCATAAAATTCAATAAAAGACGGCTTACTTTATAAACCAAATATGCATTCCACTGTATTTTGGAAAAATGGAGCTGGTAACGTTATTTTCTAGTCAAACTGACACTCATCTTTGTGCTTGCTTGTCCCATTTCTCACATCTCATCCCACGAACTGACACCTATTCCCCTCATCCTCTCAGCCCATACAAACAATAATTATGGCGAGAGAGAAAGAGGAGAGACAATGACTAAAATCCAAACTTTTCATTACAATACATCAAATCTCTTGCTATTTCTTGTGATATGGAGTGAACAATTCAAGGATCTCAGCCCCAAGAGGAGGAGGTGCTATTTGAATGGGCACAAAATGCCATTTTTAAATCAAAAAATGCAATGCAAAAAAAAAAAGAAGTTCCCCCCTCTCCCCCCTGGCGCATTCATTGTGTTTTTTGGGATCTTGACTCTCTTAAGCCTAATTAACACATGACTAGCAAAAAAACCTAGTTTAACCCCATCACATTCACACTGTTTAAAAGTGGTTTCAATCAAAACGGAGGGAAAAATGACGTTGGATTTGCGATCAGACTAGATGAGCAACTTCCTGGCATTGGAAGCTATTACCTTGGCACTTTCTTTTCCATCTTTGAATCATATAGTTGCTTTATAATGCAAAACCTTGCAATCATTAAATGGAGGGTGAAACGGACTCTGATATATGAATGGACACTTGCATTGGATTCCTGATGCCAAAATGCATCTAGTAAAGCTCTAGCTCCTTGATGTCGGATTTGCTCATTTTTCACCAAAATTGCCACGTTTAGTGCTTCCGGGCCACTTTTGCGCTTTATTTAACTCTCATTGGGACTTTTGCTTTATTTACTTCATTTCCTTTTAATGTTAAGATTTACCCCCCTCCTACATGAGGGCAAACTCCTTGGTACTCTGTAGGAAAGGGGGCACATTCTATCTTGCATTGAAGATTTGGGATGCTTGGAAAGGTGGTTATGTAGTCCAATGGAGGAATGATGGTTGACATTGAGATGATCAAGATGAAGGATCTTGCTAGTACTCTAGTAGATAGTGGTGAAGGTTTAGGTTGGTCACATGCTTATAGAGGTCTCTAATATATTGATGTTGCTATACTTGACTAATGGTCATTCTTATTGGATGGTAGTTGATGAGTATGGAAATTTTGTTGTGGAATGTAGAAGGTGGAAGATAGATGGTTGAAATAGAGATAATAGCCATCATGGTTCTTTTTAAACATCTATACCCACATTGAAAGCCTCATTTATATTTACTTTCTAAGGGATTCTTCTAAGGGGATTTTTAGCTTCCTATTCTCGTGCACAAAATGTATCTTATTAGATAGGGAGACAGATAGAACTCTCAATGTCTACTAACCATAGTTGAGTGTCCCTAGGTGTTCCTTGCCCTTGATGGGCCTTGATCGAATGTGGGGACAGTAAGGAGGTCTAGCTCTAGAGATCACAAAAGTTTCTAGCTCAAGAATCCTTAGGTGTGGTCTAGTACTACCAATGGATGCATATTTCTTTTTTTTAAAATGAATAATAAAATTTCCATTGAATTAGGCATTCAACCTTACATAGATTAAAATGGAATATAAACAAATATAAGGCCATTGAGAGATAGTCTCTATCACTCAACTCTCCTTACAAATTATTTTTCTCAAAAAAGCATTGAAAATTAAACCAAATTGTTGCCAAGCTAAATTTTTTCTTTTTTTACGTTGCACTTGAAAGTGTTTTCAAGAGCACATTAAAAATGCGTAAAAAATGTGAAAGATAAAAAATACTTGTTAGGAAAAATAAGAAAATACCAACCACACTGGTGAGGTTTAAAAGGGATATAACAGGCTATTATTATTATTATTACTCATGAATACACAAGAATAGTCTCTTCATCTCACCTCCTCCTCCAAGCTTTCATGGCTTCTCTCACCTCTTTCCTCTCTTTCTAGTCTTTCTCTCTCCTTGTTCATATTTATCTCTCCTCTTTTCTCTCTCTTATGTACTCTTCTCTCTCCTTCCTAGTCTCCTTCATTACACGTAGTATTAGAGCTAATTAAGCTCTTAGTCCATTTTATTTTCCTATTTTTAATGCCAGGAGGCATATTCCACAGTGGATTCCGTGAGGTTTTACGATGGATTCTGTAAAATTATATTTGCTGCCGGGGCTCATACACAAGGTGGATTCCTTGTGCGAAAAGTTGATGGGGACGCTTGTCCTTTTTGGGCATCTTGTTAATTTAATGTGCAAGTGGGTGATTCCATAGCAGGTGATTCCGCAAAATACATATTTAAATTAATGGACGTTTATGAGTTTAGAGTGCACACTCGTAATAAATTAAGGTTAGGATTGAGTTCTAACCAATTTATTTATTTTGTAGCTAAAGACTGCTAGGTATTCACTTTTGTCAGTTTAATGTTATTATTTTCTAACAATTGTGAATGCTTCAATTGATGTGTAGAGCAGGCAGTGGTGGCGTTGGGAAGCACTGGGTGATAGCATGTATTCAAGTTATTTAGAAGAAATTATCATTTTGATGGGTGCGCATCTTAGGCATGGCACCAATATTTATTTTGATGCTCTTATTTATTGTAGCGCTTAATATTTATTTATTATTTTATATGCGCATGGGTGCACGATTTAAATATTTGTTATTGGACATTGTATTTGGGCACAGTCCAACTCTTTGGGTGCCTAATCACTTTAATTCTTTAGTTGGACAAAAGCAAACACAAAAGCTAAAGCGTGATAATTGTAAATTGGGCTATTTTTTTGAGCTTGGAGATGAATAATATATCAAATACATGCTTTGTGGAGCGCTCACACAAGGCATGGGGGTTGATTGTACCCAATTAGTCTTTTGCTTCATGTTGTGCAAGTATTTTCTCTTGTTTTTTGTGCAAAAGTAGAGTTCTTTTGTTCTTGGGGACCTTCCGACGCTCGCTACGTACGCATACAACATCTGATCTGTGCACCAGTGGTATCAAAGCGAAGCTAAGATCGAGAACTTCCAATCGCTTACCATCTCGCGTGAAGGCGAAGATCTTGGAATGATTGAGCTCTACAGTCACTCTCGTGGCAATCCGTCAATACCAGCACGTTCCTGGCAGTGAAGAACCCCCTGCTACATACTTGGATCATGAAGGACCGGCCTCTACAGGCGGAGGACCACCTGGGAAGTTCTCTTAACAACACATTTTTTTTACTGAGATCTCAGACAGAGAGAAGATGTTTATAAGTTAAAAACTTCATTAAGCTTGAAAGGCTTAAAGAAAGCCTTGCAATTCCAAAAGTCGTCGACTGCGGCAGCAGCATCTTCTGATCACCGCCGAATCCGTCAAGTACATCCTTTCATCCTGATGTCAACGATTAAGATAGTTAAAGCTTTTTAATAAAGCTTAACTATTTCCTAAAGCTACCAAGGTTACCAACTAGCGACTAAGGTTACCAACTATGAAGATTCAACCCCTCCCATAGTGGTTGTTCATATACAGCTAGTGCTAAACGGAGTTTCAACTTCCCTGCAAGCCCCTATTCACACCTGGGGACTAACAGAGTTCAATTCTAGCAAACAAGATTTCTACACATAGACTACACGTATGAATATCCTTTTGGAAGAAGATTATGATATCAAATTCAGCATCTGCAAAGAAGAAATATTACAAGGGGTATGATGCCAAGAGGCATATTCCACCGTGGATTCCGTGAGGTTTTGCAGTCGATTCCGTAAAATTCTATTTGTTGCCAGGGCTCATACATAAGGTGGATTCCTTGTGCGAAAAGTTGATGGGGATGCTTGTCCTTTTCGAGCATCTTGTTAATTTAATGTGCAAGTGGGTGATTCCATAGTAGGTGATTCTACAAAATACATATTTAAATTAATGGATGTTTATAAGTTTAGAGTGTGCACTCGTAATAAATTAAGGTTAGGATTGAGTTCTAACCAATTTATTTATTTTGTAGTAGCTGAAGACTGCTAGATATTCACTTTTGTCGGTTTAATTTTATTATTTTCTAACAATTGTGAATGCTTCAGTTGATGTGTAGAATAGGCAGCAGTGGCATTGGGAAGCACTGGGCAATAGCGTGTATTCAAATTATTTAGAAGAAATTATCATTTTGATGGGCGCGCATCTTAGGCGTGGCGTCAATATTTATTTTGATGCTCTTATTTATTGTAGCACTTGACATTTATTTATTATTTTGTATGCACATGGGCGCACGATTTAAATATTTGTTATTGGACATTGTATTTGGGCACAATTCGACTCTTTGGGTGCCCAATCGCTTTAATTCTTTAGTTGGACAAAAGCAAACACAAAAGCTAAAGCATGATAATTGTAAATTGGGCTATTTTTTTGAGCTTGGAGATGAATACTATATCAAATACATGCTTTGTGGAGTGCTCACACAAGGCATGGGGGTTGATTGTACCCAATTAGTCTTTTGCTTCATGTTGTGCAAGTCTTCTCTCTTGTTTTTTGTGCAAAAGTAGAGTTCTTTTGTTCTTGGGGACCTTCCGATGCTCGCTATGTATACACATATAGCATCTGATCTATGCACCAATTTTCCTTATTAATTTCTCCTATTTTCATTTCATAAAATACAACAAAGAAGGTACAACAACACATGGCAAGTACTTACAAGCTATGTACGTGAAGTAGAGGCTAATCGTGGAGCTCTGGAAAGAATCTTGGAAGAATTTTGCACATCCATGGCTAAAATGGTAGGTTATATGATCAAGTTACACGCCATTTTGAAGTTAACGTAGTAAAAAGAGGAATAACGAGACTTAGTTGAAGCTTTAACCTCAATTACTTTTTGGAAAGAAGTCTTTCTTATTCTTCCTTCAATATTTTTGTGAAGCTTTTCATGGAGTCCACTTGAGAAATCTCTTTCTCCTTCAACCATTCTTGCTTCTCTCTACAAATGCATTGCACAAGGTCATGCATGGCACCATTCTCATAAGATGGAGCACCATTTTAGATGCCACTTTAGTGCATGATGCAAGTAGTAGTCTATTAAAAATTTCATTGATTTCTAGCACTCTCTTCACTCATCTTTGTAGCTTTTGGACAGCATAGGAGGCTCCAAGATCATCGGAAGTGTTATACCTCAAGTCTTTGGTCTATATACTTCCTATTGAAGCCTATTTTCTCATCATCTTTTTCCCTTGAAACCCTTATGGTGCAGGCCATGACCAGCCATTGAAGCTTCAATAAAACTTCATAGATTTAAGGGGTAGTTACTTCTCTTCACCCTTGGAGCTTAGTACATCAATATCTTTTCAAGATTCATCAAAGATTTGGAGTATAGAAGCATTCTTCACTCTTTCAAGTTTCCATGGGAGAAGAAATTTGGGGTTTCTTTATCAAGCATAGCGATTATTCATTTTTTAGCATAGAGAGTTGAAAGAACTCATATTAAGATATTTCAAGTGATCTTGCCTCTTGACTAACATTGAAGAATTATAGTACCATAAAGACATCATCGAGCTACGAAGTGCAATTTTGGAGTAATATTTTGGGGCTTTTGTTTATAATGGAGCAATTTTCACTTAGTAATTGTGGGAGAGATATTGGAGTCATTCATTGAAGAGTTTGCATCAGTCAATATATCCAATTTCATTGATTCTTGAAGGCATCCAACATCAAGCCCATTATAAGGTATTCTCTTAGTTCTTAGTCTCTCCTTTAAAATCCTATTAACTGAACTTCAATCCAATTGTTGGAGAGACTTAAAAATTAAGAATTATTGTGAATTTGAAGTTGTGATCATGCTTGAATGCTATTTCATTTCAAATTAGTAAACTTTTTAGTCTTCAATCTCTACAATTAGCTTAGGCATTGCTCATGGAGGCTCAATGGAGTTGAAGATTCATTCTAACTCTCAATCTTGACTAGTGGGTGTTTGCTTTGATCATTGAAAATACACAATTAATTATAAAGAGTAAGTGGTAGTAATGAGTCACTACCTATCTATAATAAATCCCTATTCCCAACTTGATTTCTTACAAGTTGCAAAGCATCTCATTGAAAACTGAAAGCTTTGATTCAAGTCCATGTTTATCATATTGATTGATTAGCATAGAATGCCATTGCCATGTTCAAATTCCCATGAGAAAAAAGTGGATACCACGTGACATACAAGAAAAAAGAGAGGTAACCCTCCCTTTTATCTAGGATCTTGAAGGAGTGCACAATCTAGCTTAACAAGGAAATTTGTACACCCCTCAACTCTCGAAGCTCATCCTACCATTTTATCCCCCACACAGGTATAGTGTTGTGGTATAGGTCATTTAAAATTTCTCACAAGTCATTTACAAGTGGTCAAGTGTCCTCTAAGCTCAAGCAATGATCAAGGCTAAACAGTGTTGTAATTGAGTTTATAGGTCACCCACATGTGTCATTGTGAAAGAGAGGAAATGAGAGCAAGAGAAGAAGAAAGGAAAAGGAAGAGAGCACGAGAAAGAGAGAATAAACATGAAATATAACAAAGAATGTAAAAAAGAGAGGGAGGGAGAAAGGGGGAGAGGAGAATGAGTGAGAAAACAATAGGGGGTGGAGAGAAACAAAGAGAGGGTTTGTCGCGAAGAGAAGATGAACAATCCATCCTCCTCTTGGATTTTTCTTATTCTTTCTTCATCTTCTTTTTTATTTTTTATTTAGAATGAGGTGCATTGAGGGAGAAAGAGAGGATAATGATTGAGAGAGAGAGAGAGAGAGAGAGAGAGAGAGAGAGAGAGAGAGAGAGAGAGAGAGAGAGAGAGAGAGAGAGAGAGAGAGAGAGAGAGAGAGAGAGAGAGAGAGAGAGAGAGAGAGAGGAGAATGAGTGAGAAAACACAGGGTATGGGAGAGAAACAAAGAGAGGGTTTGTCGCAAAGAGGAGACAAACAACCCATCCTCCTCTTGGTTTATTCTTGTTCTTTCTTCATTTTTTTTGTTTTTATTGAGAATGAGGTGCATTGAGGGAGAAAGGGAGGAAATGAGAGAGGGAAAATAAGAAAGGAAAATGAAGAGAGAATGAGAGAGGGGGAGAGTAAACATGAAAGATAACAAAGAATGTAAGAAAGAGAGGGAGGGAGGGAGAGAGAGAAGAATGAGTGAGAAAACACGAGGGGTTGGAGAGAAACAAAGAGAAGGACAAGAGAGAGAGAGAGAGAGAGAGAGAGAGAGAGAGAGAAGGGGAGAGAACATAAAACAAAGAGTGCAAAGAAAGGGGGAGAAAACCGAGACTTTAGTTGACGTTAATTTTGTTGAATTACAAGAGAAGAAATCCCTTCTCAAACAAATTAAGAAAGAAAAATAGAATGAGAAAAAAAACCAATTGTTTGTCGTAACATAGACAAAATGGAAAATGATGATGGTTGTGATGTTCAAGATCGCGAGGTGTATCTTAATTGGCGTGTCTTGTGTCCTTGCTCTCAATGCAAGCTAGCAATCAGATGAAAGTGTTGCTTGTCTATAGAACACGTACGACGCTTGGACGAGTTTCAATCATGGATATCATTGATCAAGCAATCTCAAACTTTGAGTAAACAGTAAGAAAAATGTGTATCAATCATGTTTTATATTTTTTTTGCAAACTAATTGAATATTATATATAGAAACATTAGACGTGGTCATAATATTTATACAGGGAGGTGATGTCTCATTCCAAGGAGGAATACACCTATTGCAGCCAATTAGAAGAGTTCATGGGCATGCAATGGATGGAGTGCCTGAGAAAATCCACCACTTGGAAGGCAGGACCCAGTATATACTATCAATACAAGAGGAGACAGGTAGCGGCCTTTCGAACTTTCCTACAATCTTGGAGCCTGAAATGGAGACAATGATCAATGCATTGATACCCATGGATGCCGAGACATCTGTTCTACTAAGAGAGGAAGCATCCATAGCATTATATGATGGGTGTCGAGTATCTTGCCTGAAGACGTTGCTTGCACTCCTAAGTGTGCAAGTAGAATATGGGTGGAGCGATGTGAGTGTGACCGAGTTGTTTAGGTACCTTCTACGTACGCTTCATTGATTTCTTTTTGGCACAATTATAAAAAATAATTGTGCTTTTTCAAGATGTTTTATGATTTCTTTTGAGGTTACTAAAGTATCATATATTACCACTTGGAAATACCATGCCCGAGTCTCGTGATGATGTGCGACATGTTTTACGAAAGCTTGGCATGGACTACAATAGAATGTATGAATGTGTCAATGATTGCATGATATTTCGAGGAGAGTACAAGACTATGGAGACATGTTCAAAGTGTGGTGCTCACAGGTATCAACAGGACTTGCAAGGGCAAACCATCCCTTCGAAAGTTCTTAGACACTTTTTACTTATCCCCTGTATACGTCACATGTTTCATACGTGGTGCATGGAGAGGTTGACAACGTGGCATAGAATAGATCCACAAATGGAGTTCAATGAATATCAGCACATTTATGCACATGGAGCCACATTGAATCTGCCTTTCTAGGCTTTGCATGAGAGCCAAGGAATCTTCAGCTCAGTCTGCCATTCGGTCTCTGCTCAACTTCTTATAGTGTGTGGCATGTAGTCCTTGTTAACTACAACATCCCACCATGGCTTTCTGTGAAGAAAGGATATCTGATCCTTAGCTTGCTCATTCTTGGCCACTACAAAGTCAAGAATATGGATGTCTATTTGCATCCATTAGTCGATGAGCTTAAGATTTTGTGGGAGGAGAGGGTCGTTGTGAAAGATATGAGCAAGCTTGGTCGACAATCCACCAATATACGAACCATTCTCATGTGGACCGTGCATTACTTTTTGAGATTCGAGGAGTTCTCAGGTAAGTAGGCTTTTGTTCTTTTTTCTTTATATATTTCTTAGTGGTGTCGTGTTTGGGTTTTGCAAGAATTTTTCTATTTTTCTTGGTTGTGCGTGTGTGGATATTCTGTGTAGTCCGAATGGCATCTTCCTTTACCCCCCCCAATTGTGATCCAACATGTGTGTCATTACCAGTGCATGACTGTTCCCTTCTCTTGGAAGCAGATTGTATTTGCCTTGCTAGTCTCCGTTCATTTGTAGCACTTAAGTTTCTACTAGTGGACAACAAGATCTATTATTATTTCATGGTGTCATACAAAAAACAGTTTGGTTTATCTATGACCAATGCTTCTACCTATCCATTGCCAATATCAGTGATGTGTTATGTTTGCCTCTTTCAGCTTCCTTTGTACCTAGTGGCAATCAATTATTGACTGTCAAGGAGATCCTTTCACTTCTTGAAAAGGACACATCTACCCCTTTGGTATCCAGTAACGTTATTACTAGCTTTGGGGTTTTTGTTGCTCCTATCTCCTCTCCCGTGTGGAAGCAACTGTGCCAGTTTCTCCAAGGTAGATTCATGTTCGGAAAGCCTACTTCCAAATGTCTATCCAAGGAACTTTTCCCTACATTTGTTTAAATCCTTGAGGGAGCCAAGTTTAATTGGGTTGCATTCATTCTGGCCAAGATGGATCAACATTTTCAACGAATCAGAAAGGGTCATGGTAGTAATGTTTCTTATGGTGTTTTTCTTCAAAAATTTATTGCTTTTGCCTCTCCTCCTAGTGGTGTGTCAGTGGCTAATCCTGCTCCTCTTTCGAAGTAGCCTCCACCTTCTATTCCATCTCCTCCTCCATAACAATTGAATTTAGATACAGAGGATGAGCCCCCTCCTAGGTTTTCTCGAACTAAACACAGACATACCATGGGGTTGCCTAGTCCCTCTTTAGTCTCAGTTGTAGATCCTCCTATGCAAGACACTACCCCTCATGTTTCTAGCAATTTCATCCCTTCATTTCTGTCTTGTCCTAGCTTATTTGTTTCCCAAAGGGATGGACAACTAGATAAGAAGATTATCTCTTCTTTACAAATGATGTTGGTAGGACCTCTGCTTTCCCATTTGATTTTTTGTGTCCAGTCTACATTGGAGACTTCCTTTACTTCATGTCTTCAGTCTATTTACATGGGGGTTTATTATTCATTGCAAGACAAAGTTGATTCTTTGACTAGTCAATTGAGCAAAGCTCTAGAGGACTTGGCATCTAAAAAAGCTACCCTCAATGACATTCATAAATAGATGACTGAAGCTACTACTTTGATGGATTCCTAGAAAGCCCAAATCAAGGAGTTAGAAACTAAAGTAGCTACTTTAGAAGCTGAGAATGTCTCTTTAATTAAAGAAAATAATGCCCCTCTTGAGGATATGATAGAGGCATCTCATAAGTTGGGTACTTGTAGGATCAATTGCAGGATTCCCAAGATATTGTTGAATCCCAATAGAAGCTTATTGAAGAGCTTAACCGGAATATTGTTGCTCTCTCTATTCCTCCTCCACATCTCTTGTAGTTTCTTTTGTCTTATCTTTTAAAGAGTATCTTCACCAATTCCAGCAACATGCTAAGCTGTGTGATGGGTTTTTAGCTAAGGTAGAACGCCTTTAGCCAACGAATGAACTATGAGCAAGATGACTTTACTTGCTATGCTGAATTGGTGTCACCTCCCCCCTCCTTCTGGATTAAGTATAATCAGCAAAGGTTTTCCTTGTACATTTCCTTGAGCAATGTGGGTTTGGAACCTCCAAAGGATGGGTGGTCACATCTATGGTCTTCCCATTTGTTGAGAGCTATCTTTGATAGATTCATGGATGAGCTAGTTTCACATGAAACCTAGTTATTGTCTTTTATGTATCTCACAAGACATCTACAAATTCCTGATGAGGAGAATTTGAATGTTTATGTGGGGGATATGATTTTGCAAGCAATCATGTATGTTCATTTAGTGGAGCTCTTGTTAGCAGAAAGCTTGAAGTCTTATCATCAGTAGACATCCTCGTGTAGAGGGCATGCTTTGCATCTGCCTTTGGAGGATGATGCCTTACGGAGTGTCTTTCATAAGTCTAATATCCAACCATTGCAAATTCCTTAAGGATTTTGGATCCTTTCTCAGGTGAACTTGACCTCCATAAAAACCCATTTTTGACAGTAAAGCCTCACATTTATCAATACAATCATCTGACAAAGATACCGGTTTTATTGAATATGCATAGTCGAGATGAAATCTAAGAAACTTATCAATTATTCTAATCTCTGCATGTAATGTACAAATATGAATGTTCCTTAGGGAGATTGAGAGAATAGGATCCCATAAGCCATCCATGTTTTTGAACTTACTCAAATCTATAGAGTTTCGAGTTAGGGATCTTCTTTCTGGCCGCAAAGTACTCCAATCTTTCGATCCCAAACTCTCCATGCAATAAATACAAGGATATTTTGCATTGGCCCCATTACTTACTCCAAGCATACATTTGATAGTTTTTAAGTCAGCACTCATATGCCATTCCACATTAAAACTACCAACACCATCGACTATCAACATTTCACCTTCACTTTGAGACTTTAAAATATTAGGAATACATGTATGAGAGAATAACCATTTCAAGATTTCATGAGTTTTAGTGGTACTTGGGCCGCACCAGTCCACCAAAGCTCCATCTTGGATTGTATCTTAAATTGTTGTTCTAGCTCCCTGCAAAGGTTGCACTACTAAAGTCCACGTCAATGTTGCTAATGTGAAATGCATTTTGGACTTTAGGGTTATTAGGTTTGCAAGGCAGCCAAGCTATCAAATATATTAAGAAGGCCATGGATCTTACAATCCAACTGTTAAGTTGATATACTTGCTAGTCGTTTGATTTTTGGCAGATGTGCAAGACGTATAACATTGGATGCATATCTTGAATATCCTCAAAGGGAGAGGGTGCCCTTATCTTTGATAGAATTAGATGCATTAGAGGATCCTTCCAGTGGTTAGACTTCATGAAGTGATGAATCAAGAGAGGCGTACATTATAGCTGATGTCTACCACATGACTCTGAATGAGCAGATAGAAGCTCAAGACATAATTTGTAATATTTCCACAACAAAATATTAACGACTCTAAACCTCCTGCAAAAGTGGTTCAAAGTAATCTCCCGCAACACAGAAAAACCTTGGGCTAAGTGCTCCACCCTTGCACATCAACAAACACCAGCCCCGCATTTGTATAGGAAGCCGTGGCTCAAAAGCCGTAGTTCACCGTGGGAACACCCCTTCACGAGGAAAAAAATGGATAATTTTTGCAAATTTTTTTATTAAATCCCTCCCCTTCAACCGTTGCATGGCGGGGAGAGGGAGTATATGTGGAGCTTGAGTGGTGGAGGGGCATAAGGAGGAGGCATGCAGCCCGCCACTTGTGTGGCTACCTCCCCCCCCCTTCAATCTATATGAACCCACCCTCCCAAGCTTGAAGGGAGGAGAGGGAAGGAAGGAGATCGTGCTGTGCTGCCGCCATAGCTGCCCATTGTCGCCAGTCTGCTGCCGCCAAGCTGCTGTGCTCGTCGTCGTCGGATGCTTGGGTGCTCTAGTCGTAAATCCCCTGCCTCCGGATCCTACACAAGAGGCCGACGTGACTCGAGATGGGATCTCGAGGCCCGTATACTAGTCAACGGGCAAAACTTGGAATAGCGATCCCTGAGGATTGTTGGAATAGCCTTCGGGCAGGTTATTTGTTGTATTCCAAAGATTGATAAATAAAGATCAAATGTTGAAAAAGGAACTTTCTTAACAATGTTTTTCTGTGTGAGTGCCTAAGTTACGTGAAGGAACCGGTGATTATTTGGCTAATTAAGAAAGCTGTTTTTGCTTGTCAAACTAAATGTGGTAGATAATTAGATAACTAAAGCAATCCGAGGAAAGTGCGGTGGTCTTCACTCTGGGTCTGTCCTACGAAAGGGTGGTCCCGGTTGGCCGGGAACTTTTCTCAAAGGAATTGACAGCGAGGTAACAATGACCTAGAATCTATAGAGCTAGAGTCTCAATTTATGCTATTTTAGGGGAACGGAATGGGGCTATGCCTTACGGGTAGAGAGGTCGAGCTTCACATCCCTCTTCTTTCCCATTCTCCTTGAATCAAGTGTAGTATAAATCTGCTTCGACCCTGATGTTTTTGCACAAAGTAGTCCGATGCTAGCTACCTCCTAGGAACTTAACCATTAGGGAAACCCTGATTCAGGTCGATCCTAAGTGGAAATGGCCGGAACGCTTCTGCTTCGTGGCAGACTCGGGAAGACCTAGATCACAAACCTCGTGACATTTCTTGGGAGTGTCGGGCGGCGCTTTCTAGACTCTCTTCTCGATGGGCTGCTAAGACGTGTCTTACAAGTAGACAGGGGGACATGTTACATAATCAAAGACGTAGATGTGATTGACCTAGATCTCAATATGTTGAATGAGACACAATTGATTAAATTAAGATCTATGCCTTAGTATGAAAGAGAGGAAGGACTATGTGTCCTTGATTCAAGAATTTTGTGATATTATTGCATGGAGCTATGATGATCTAAGGGGTATTCCTCCTAGTCTGGTTATGCATACTATTCCCCCTTGAAGGAAGATAGCCATCCAATTCGACAAAAAGTGAGAGGTATGCCTTTTGAGCTAAGGGATAGACTATTTGAGGAGCTATAAAAATAAGGTTAGCTTCATATTTCGTGTACAACACACACAGTGATATTTGCCAGTAGTTATTAGAAAAAAGAAAAATAATCAAATCTGACTTTGCATAGATTTTAGGAAGCTCAATCAACAGGCAGTCAAATATTACTATTCAAGGCTGTTTATTGATTAGATTCTAGATCAATTAGCGGGTAGGAATATATATTTGTTTATGGGGACATCTTCATTGGTTTTATAATCAAATGGCTATCTAGGAATATAAGTTGAAAATGACATTTACAATTGTTTTTGGCACCTTTGCATATCATGTTATGGCTTTTGAATTATGTAATGCACCAGGGTCTTGGCAATGTACGGATGATAAAACTTTTGGTGATATTTTTTGGAGGAGCTAAAAGTCTTTGTTGATGATTTGAGGGCACCCACCACTGGGGAGAGACATCTGATCTTTCTAAGAAAATGTTTTGAGCATTGCAACAGTTCTACATTTCTCTCAATCCAAGGAAATGCATCTTTTAGAGTGCCCTATGGATTGCTATTGGTCCATGTAGTTAGCTTGGCTAGTATTGCAATCAATCCTAAAAAGATAAGGATTATTGTCACTATGAGTTTGCCACATACTCCTAAAGAGGCACATAGCTTTCTATCATCAATTTGATATTATTCATGATTTATTAATTCACTGGTTGAGAGGTCATTTCTATTCACGAATCTATTGTCCTTTAACTATTTGTTTATTTGGAGTGATTCATGTCAGGTATCCTTCAAGGATGTGAAGCATGAATTGGCAAAAGTGCCAGTGCTGAAAGAGCCTGAAAGAGGTGAGATATTTTATATATTTTTAGTGGCTAGGATGTATAGTATCAACTACTATTTAGCCCAAATTTGGGAGGAGAAGTGGTACCATATCTGATTGTGTGTGCCAGTTGCAAATTGGGGGGTGTCTGAGATTAATTATACCTACATGGAGAAACTATAATTCCATATTAGAGAATTTCGGAATTTTCCAAGTTCCAATTTCAAATAAGTGATAAATATTTGACCATGTGGCTAAATCTTGATCCATATTTGAAAGTGGAATTTGGAAAATTAGCTTATATAGCATTTAAGGTAGACTCCACCTTTAAAAAGGACAACAAGATTTGACCATGTGGCCAAATAATAAAGGTACTAGGGGTTCCCAAAGTGCATGGAAATTCCCAAATTTCTTAATATAGAGTTCTATGCCTTGGGATGGTCTTTGCAATAAAGAAATTTAGGCACTACATCCTCTATGAAAATGTAGTATTTTATACAAAGGCAAAGGGACTGAGGCTACTGATGAACAAGTTACAACCACCTGACCGCTTAGCGAAGTGGCTGATCACCATGTTAGAAGTCAAGCTCCCCGTGTAGTGTGTGACTGTCTTTATGTACTACCGACATGAGAGCTAGTGTACAGCTGTCTCCTGCTTGTGACTACATTAAATAAGTTGGTTAGCTAGTCGGTGACCTGACTATGGTTAGTCTGTCTAGCCAGCGGGTCACTTACTCTATGTTACTCTTGTATGTGTGTTTTTACTCTATGATGGAATAATGAGAAGAAGAGTGTGGAACCTGAATGGTTCAGTTCGTGCTCAATCCTATCTCTCTCTTCTCTTCTAACATGGTATCAGAGCAGGACTTGATGGATCTCTGAGAGCTGGAGAAAGTGAAGATCTACTTCCAAGAAGTGAAGACTCTTTTTTCCTGTGTGCAGACAGGCTGCCATTGTGGACTGCAGGTAGGCATTTGTTCATTACACACTCCAGGGTCAAGATCAGAGCTTGTGGCTTCTTGAGAGCCTTGAGGAGGATGTTTAGAGTGCATTTGGGTGTGGCATCAACATCACCATCATCATCTCCATCAGCTGGAACAGAAAACAGAGGTCTGCAATCAGCGTGATTGCGCCTGGTTGGGCTGAAGGCCTGCACTGTCTATTGCAATCAATGGTCACCATAAATGGGTCATGAGAAGCATGTATGTCTACTGTAAAAGGTCTTTGTGAAGTACATGGAGTAACTACTTGTGGTTGAGCTCTGATATGAGCTGAAATAGAGTGGGCAAAACTGTGTAAATTGTCTGCGCTGCTGTATACACAACATACATGAAGTCTACAACACTTTGAAGAGCATTGGAAGCTCTAGAGTATGCCCAGAAGCACCTGTGAAGTATAGGTACATGCTGGAGACTACATGTACTTGTCTTGATCAATTGCAAGCTGAATTTGGTGGCTGAAATACACAGATCTGAAGCTTCTTTTGTGGCTGAAAACTGTCTTGGATTGTGGGTAGCAAGCATTTTTGCTTTCTACTGAAGCACAGAGTGACAGATGCAGACACCTGAAAGACATGTATGCTATCATATGCATGTTAGAATTGTCTTGGGTTGAGAGGACCATCAAATGCCACTGAATACTGGAAGTTTGCAGCTGAAGTAAAAGAAGTTTTGTCTTCTTGGGGTGAATATAAATTGCAGACATTTTGTTTGACTTACTTGTTAGATGTAGACAGGGTATTGTCACTATATAGTCATGTACTGACGGTGACATACTGAAGCAAATGTATGGTCTGATTTAAGGACTTTGTTGAGCTAGTTGAAGCGGGTTATGCTGGTTTATTGACTGCAATCTTTACATAAACTGTTGGCATTGGCACTTGTTAAGAATACACTGGCTGATGTCTCTATGCTTATGTCTGAAGTGGCATATGTACCAGCAGTCAACTAAGCAGTTTTGGAACATGCATTACGTGTATCCAGGTGGAGTTTGACTTTGGAAAGGCTGCTGTAATTGCAGTTTACAGGTTTGGACTGCATGCTTTTGGACCCTGGCAGTGGATCTGCAGGAGTTAAATCTGAACTGAACATCAGGCATATGTATTGGTAGTTGTCTTTATGAGTTGGATCAACCGATTGTGACTTTGTTTGGGTTGATATTTGACTGAAATTTACTGGTTTTTTTTCTACAATTAATTGCAGAAAACTGTCATAAACAGTTCCGGGCTGAAGTTGAACTGTTAAGAAGATCTTGGTTTGCAGGTAGCCAGGCAAGGTCTGCAACATGGCAAATGCTGATAGAACTGATAATGTAACCCAGATTGTGGGAGAAAAGCTTGATAGCAACAATTATGCAATATGGAAGTTTCGCATGGAGAACTTTCTGATAGGCAAAGGATACTGGGACTTAGTGACAGGTGTTGAGGCTGAACGTGAAGTTCCAGATAGGAATCCTACAGCTGATCAAAGACGAGCGCATCGAGCTTGGACGGAAAGAGCTCGCAGAGTTTTACATTGGCTATCATTATGTATCTCGGATGCTATGGTGATGCAGATCATGAACTGTAAATCCCCAGCAGATGCATGGAACATATTGGTCAGGTACTATGGCACAACTACGAGTTCCAGGAAGATACAACTGAAGCAAAAATTCAACAACATAGAGAGGAAGAACAGATCCATACAGGACTATGTCACGGAGATTAAAACCTTAGCAGATCAGCTCGCATCTGTTGGCTCACAGGTAGAAGATGAGGATATGGTTGCAGTGAGCTTAAATGGCTTGGGTCCGGAGTACAAGTCTTTTGACACTTCAGTATCTATGCGGGCTGAGATGCCTGATTTTAATGAGCTGGTTGCGTTATTGATTCATGAAGAGGTGAAGCTTGGCTTAGCTACAGGGTCAAGCAGCTCAAAGAATAAGGATGCAGTTTTTTATTCGAATCAGCGTGGTCGTGGTAGCCGTGGTAGAGGCTATGGATCTGGCAGAGGAGGCCAGCAGAATGCATCCTATAGTAATAGCAATTAGCAGTCATCAAATGCAAGAGGTAGTGGCAACTTTCGAGGTAGGGGGAGATCTAACTCCCGTGGCAGAGGCCCATGGCAGCAGCAGCGTCAGTCAGACAATCCAAATAAAGATAAGGATTGTCACTATTGCGGAAAGTATGGGTATATTGCAAAGGATTGTTGGAAGAAGCAGGGAAATCAGAAGGGCAAGCAGCATGGACATTATGCTACGTCCAGTCAGGCAGATGACTCTGGTGATAGATTGTTTGCCATGCAATATGTCAAAGATAAGGCTGCTGAAAAATCATCTGATGATGCAGTGTGGTACATTGACTCGGGGGCGTCGAATCACATGACCCCTCATGGTGATTGGTTCACGGATATGGTGGCTGAAAAGCATGGCTATGTATGCACAGGTGATGACACGCAGCATAGCATTGAGCATAAAGACAAAGTGCCTCTGGTTGTACATGATGGCAAGAAGAAGAATCTTCATGATGTTTTGCATGTCCCTTCGATTACGAAGAACCTATTGTCTGTGGGCCAAATGAGAGAGCAGAACTTGCAGGTTCGCTTCAATAAGCATGGCTGCTTTATTGAAGAGTTTGGCAATGGATGCAAGTTGATCGCGAAAGGCCACAGAAATGGAAGAATGTTCACTCTTGAAGCTACATTGCCAGAGCTGAACTCCGCTATGTTTGCCCAGGGTTCTGGCACTATCAGGGACTTAGAGATTTGGCACAAGAGAGTGGGGCATGTCAATTTGCAGAGGCTGCAGACCATGCTGAAGAAGCAGCTGGTAACAGGGTTACCTAGATTCCAATATTCAGATATTGGTCATGTATGCGAGGCTTGCCAGTTTGGTAAGCAGTCACGATTGCTGTTTGTCAGGCATGTAAGACAGAGTACACGACCACTGCAGTTAGTGCACTCTGATGTTTGGGGACCAGCTCATAATGCATCTATGGGGGGTTCCAGATACTATGTATCTTTCATTGATGACTACAGTCGATATACCTGGCTTTACATATTGAAAACAAAAGATGAGGTCTTTGCTGTTTTTCAGAAATTTAAAGCACATGTTAAGAAGGAATTTGAGTGTTACATCTCTTGCTTGAGATCTGATAGCGATGGGGAGTATGTCTCTAATGAATTTGCTGATTTTTTGGCTGAAAATGGCATTTGTAGGCAGCTAACCTGCAGCTACACTCCGCAGCAAAACGGAGTAGCTGAAAGGAAGAACAGGGTTCTGATGGAAGCTGCTAGGGCCATGATGAATGAGAAGCATATGCCGCTTTACTATTGGGCAGAGGCTGTTGTGACAGCCGCATATATTCTGTACAGGACTCCCACTGCAGGCATTCATGACATGACACCGTTTGAGAGGCTCTATGGCTATAAGCCGGATGTAAGTCACATGAAGGTCTTTGGCTGTCTTGCTTATGTGCACATTCCAGATGAAAAGAGGAAAAAGCTGGATCCCAAAGCGCATAAGAGTGTGTTCATTGGATACTCGCAGGAGAAGAAGGCATACAAATGTTATGATCCCTCTACTAGGGAGACTTTGGTAAGCAGGGATGTCATCTTTGATGAGTTGGGCTCTTGGTATGTATCACCAGTTGCAGTGCCATCCGATATGCCTTCCACTCCTGCCTCTACAGTTGATATGCAGCAGAGCACTGCTATGACAGGACCTATCAGTCAGACAGTATCCCCATGGACAGGGAGATTGAGGAGCTCACCGTCCACTGACACGGGTATGTCAGTGAGGGGGAGACATGATGTCTTGGACAACAAAGGAAAAGAGAAAGTTATTGAGTATGGTATGATGACACCTGGCAGAATGACTTCAGGCTATGAGTCTAGTGATACTTTAGACAGCGAACTTGGTATTCCGACTGTCTATATGCCTGGCACGAGGCAGAACAGGTACATTCCGCCTCATGAGAGAGGTGAATCGAGTAGTGCACCACAGCTTAGACGCTCGCAGAGGGTCAGATACCCTGTTGACAGGTTGACATACAGTGGCTACTCTGCAAAGCATTATGCGTACATGACAAAAGTGATGGAGATCAAAGAACCAGGTACTTATGCTGAAGCAGCAAAGGATGAAAATTGGTGCATGGCTATGGACGAAGAGATGAAAGCCTTGGCTGAAAATTAGACTTGGGATTTGGTACCACTGCCTGAAGGGAAAAAGCCTGTTGGCTGCAAATGGGTTTATAAAATCAAATGTAAGTCTGATGGCAGTGTGGAAAGTACAAAGCAAGGCTGGTCGCTAAAGGATATGCTCAGCAGTATGGCTTGGATTATGATGAAACATTCAGCCCGGTTGCAAAAATGGCAACCATACGAACTGTTATTGCCTTGGCTGTTGCTAAAGGCTGGAAATTACAGCAGATGGATGTTAAGAATGCATTTCTTAACGGTGACCTAGCAGAGGATGTCTATATGGTTCAGCCGGAAGGGTGTGTGCACCCTGATTTTCAGCATTATGTATGCAGGCTGAAAAAGGCATTATACGGGCTGAAACAGGCTCCGAGAGCCTGGCATGCTAGGATCAGCAATTACTTGCAGAGTCTTGGATTTGTTGTTGGCAGGGCTGATCACAGCATGTTTAAAAAGAAGACCGTCAGTGGCTTGGTAGTGCTGGTCATATATGTTGATGACGTGATAATCATTGGAGATGATGACATGGGAATTCAGCATGCTATGAAGATGCTAAAATCTGAATTTGACATGAAAGATCTGGGAGATCTGAAGTATTTCTTGGGTATTGAGGTTGTACCAGCTGAAAATGGCTTATGGCTGATGCAGAAGCACTATGCCATGGAAATGCTTAAGAAGTATGGCATGGCTGAATGCAAACCACTGGATACACCTCTGGACCAGAATGTAAAGCTAGACATGAACACTGGGGCTGAAGTAGAAGATGTGACTATGTATAGGCAGATGGTTGGCAGTCTGATTTACTTGACCATCACTAGGCCTGACTTGAGCTATGCAGTAGGGCTGATAAGCCAGTTTATGCAGAAGCCGAGAAAGCCGCACTTGGATGCAGTTAGATGCATCATGAGGTTTGTTAAGTCCACTGTAGACTATGGGCTGTTCTATGTCAGAGATAAGCCCTTGACACTGATTGGATACACAGATGCAGATTGGGCAGGATGCTCAACTGACAGACGATCTACAAGTGGCTATGCCTTTGGCTTTGGTAGCGGCATGATCAGTTGGAGCAGCAAGAAGCAGCCTACGGTTGCTTTATCTAGTACTGAGGCAGAGTACAAGGGGGCTGCATTGGCAGCATGTGAGATTGCTTGGTTGCTCAAGCTTATGGCTGACTTGGATATTCAGGTTGATGCTCCAATGAAACTGTTATGTGATAATCTGAGTAGTGTACTCCTGGCCATGAATCCACTTTACCATGCCAGGACAAAACACATAGAGGTACACTATCACTTTATTCGTGAGATGGTCCTTGCAGGAAAGGTTGATCTTATGCATGTGAGGACTGATGAGCAGGTAGCAGATATCTTTACCAAGTCTCTGGGTAAAGATAAGTTTTGTGGTTTTAGACAGCTACTTGGTGTGCAGATGCTGTCTTGAGCTTGAGGGGGAGTGTTAGAAGTCAAGCTCCCCGTGTAGTGTGTGACTGTCTTTATGTACTACCGACATGACAGCTAGTGTACAACTGTCTCCTGCTTGTGACTACATTAAATAAGTTGGTTAGCTAGTCGGTGACCTGACTATGGTAGTCTGTCTAGTCAGCGGGTCACTTACTCTATGTTACTCTTGTATGTGTGTTTTTACTCTATGATGGAATAATGAGAAGAAGAGTGTGGAACCTGAATGGTTCAGTTCGTGCTCAATCCTGTCTCTCTCTTCTCTTCTAACACTTTGTAGTAGTTTGACTATGAAATTAGGAGCAAGCCACCAAAGTTGTTAAATATGCGGGATCTAGAGCATGGCAGATGCAGAAGCTATGGAGGTTGGAAGAGAAAGAGTGAGTTCATGAAGACACTGACATGACTGACTATTACAAGTGAATTAGGTTCCAGATGGAAGCTTGGACTCATAAACACAATCTTATGTATTGACTGACAATGACATAGAGACTTTACTGAAGGACAAAAGTACTATGAGATTGCATTAGAAAAGAGAGCAAGTACAATGCTTTATAGAAAACTGGATGGTAGCACTTGTCCTACTGTGCATATAGGATTCTAGTTGTGAGCCCTCATTGCTCCTTATAAAGAGATTGAAGTAGGTGCGATTGCAAATATCTCAACACCCCTCCTCAATCACAACCAGAATTACAAAGCGTATAGAGGCTTTAGTGAAATCAACACCTGCAAAGTGTGGGCACACCATAAACATGGAAAAACACTAGAGGTTGTCAGAGAGAAGGCTAAGTGTGAGTACCATAAACATGATGGACATCTAGAGGCTATAACATGGTCCTCACAAAGTGTACAAAGGCTGTAGTACGAGACTACATGAGGAGTTTACAAGTTTATGTGTGAAGCATTAGGGTTAGGCAATACAAGGCTAAAATAGTCTATCCGAATAGAAGGACTGATGAGGTTTGTCCTTCTCATGGTGGTCTTCTTCTTCTTCTTCTTCTTCTTCTTTTTCTCCATGTTCTTCTTCTTCTTCTTTAACAACAATTAGATAGGCCTTTTGGGACCTCTTTCTGGCGTGGCAGAACTTCTTAGTGTGTCCAGTCCTTTTGTAGAAGTCAGAGCTGATCCTTCTTGCCTTTGTACCTATTGCCAACATATAATGCTTGTTCATCTCTAGAGGTGCTTGGTTCTTCCTTAGTTTTTAGCTTCTTTTCCTCATCTAACAGTGATGCCTGGATATCAACAAGCTCAGGGTTTGGCATATTGATTAGAGTTGTTGATACATTATTATATTTAGGAGGCAAACTTTTAAGTAGAACACCAATGCAAACATCTTTTTCCATTTTAATGTTGATTCCTGAAAGATGGGGTAGAAGTCCTTCCATGTAGTTTAGATGTGTGGCAAGTGATGTGTTGGACTTCATTTCAAGCCTGAAAAATTCAATCAAGAGACCATACTTTGATGACTTAAACTGTGCACCAAACAAGGTGTTAAGTCTCTTCCATGTATCCTGTGAAGTATCACAGTTATCCACATGATGGTGGATATAGTTGTCATCTAGCTCCAATTTGATAATGGCCTAAGACTTATCATCATTATTTTGCTAAGTGACTGCAAGGTCCGCATCACAAGGCTTGTTTTCTTTTCCAGTGGTAATGGCCCAGAGGCCCTTCTTCATTAGGATGAGTTTGATGCGGGTTTGCCAGGTGTGAAACCCGACTCCTTTGAAGCGAGCTAATGGAGAGTCTTTTCCCATGTTGGATTTGCAAAGACAATATAACAAATCAACTTCAAAATTCTCAAATTTTGTCAGTGGAAGAGAAAATTATAGTGTGTCAAGAGACACAAGTAATGATAGTGTGAAAACACACTATGTAAAGACTATGTTTGAGTTGATGTCGAACTTGAATCTTCTTAGTTCTGGGTTATCGATCCTTCTTCAATATTTCCAGGTTCTTCCCCTTCTTGATTTGATGTTGGGATAGTAGATTAGAGTGGCAGTGGGTTGCTCCAGGTGGCAAGAGAGAGAAAATGATGAGATTTTTGAGCTTAGTTTAAAATGGCTATGGAGTCACAGTTAGGGTTTCTAGGGGGGGACCCTGGTTTTCTTGACATTGTAGGAGCTATACTTGATGATTTTCAAAATTTTTTCAATGGAAATGTAGCTGACTTGATGCTCTATCAAAGCCCCATAATGATGATCAAGATCACTTGTCGATTCAGGCACATAGAGTGGACAACGACAACAGGTGCAATTCTAGACAGATCTCGACGTTTTGAATAATGCTGGGGGTAGAGAGCACTAATGTTAATGATTTATGCGCTAGGAGGGAGTGCCATAAGTGGAGGAAGAGATTTCTAGAAGAGAGTTCATGAAGATATGCTTTGTATTGAGGGATCCAGGGACTCGAAGCAGGGTATGTCCTGTAGGTTGTAGTTCTAGGGTATGGCAGTGGTGACTGAGAATTTTCACAAGGCTAGAGCTATGCTTGCCCAATGTCAATGGTTGATGTGTTAAGAAGAAGCTCTAGAAGTAGGGGAACAGTTTTCCAGAAGGAAGCTCCAAGAGATCTCACCTGTGGAGTGAGATATAAGAGCTTCAAGCTTAGAGGGTGTTGCTCACGATGGCTGCCATGGAAGCTCAAGTGGTAGAGTTGAGAGATGACGTCATGTGCTGGAATTGAGCTCACCAGAGGTTAAGAAGAGTTAAGAGAGAGCAGAGGAGAGCTAAGATGAGCTGAGCCATGCCTGACTGGGCTCTAATACCATGTTAAATATGAGTGATCGAGAGCATGGCAGATGCATAAGCTATGGAGGTTGGAAAAGAAAGAGTGAGTTCATGAAGACACTGACATGACTGACGGTTACATAAGTGAATCAGGTTCCAAGATGGAAGCTTGGACTCATAAACACAATCTTGTGTATTGACTAACAATGACATAGATACTTTATTGAAGGACAAAAGTACTATGACATTGCATTAGAAAAGAGAGCAAGTATAAATGCTTTATAGGAAATTGGATGGTAGCACTTCTCCTACTGTGCATATGGGATTCTAGTCCTGAGCCCTCACTGCTCCTTACAAAGAGACTGAAGTAGGTGTGATTGCAAACATGTCAACAAAAGTTACAGGGTATAGTTGAATGTCTTGTGGATTTCAAGGAGCTGAAGGAAGTCTTGGCTGAAGGTAGTGACCTCAAGAGTCTATTCAAAATTGATATGGTCTCCATTTCATCCTAGTATGCTACCGTAATGCACTATCTATCCAGAGGAAAGGCTAGAGCTGCTTTGTCAAAGGTTGAAAATAGAAAAATTAGGCAGTAAGCCTTGAAATTTGCTTTGATTGCAGGAACATGCAGGAACACTAGATCGGCAAGGGATTGATAATGTTTATCACCGATGTGTCATGCCTGATGAGGTTCCGTTTATTTTGGAAGAGTGTCATGTGTGGAGGGCACTTTATTGGATGGTTGAATGCACATAAAGCTTTGAGATCGAGATATTGGTGGCTATCCATTTTTTGGGATGCATTTGCGTATGTCAAGGGATGTGATACATGTCACAGACATGACAATAGGGAAACACATTGATTTTGTTTGACCTATACATCCTTCATCAACTACACGAAATCATTATATCATTGTGGTGACAAACTATTTCACAAAGTGGTCTGAAGCCCGCATGCTACAATGAAGAATAATGCCAAGGAAACAACTAGCTTTATTTTGGAATAGATTGTTTGCCATTTTGGTCCACCTAAAGAGCTTGTGTCTGACCACAAAATACATTTTTTGAATAAAGTGATTCAGACTTTGACAGAAGCTCTAAAGATTAAAATAATAAGACCATGCCTTACAACCCCCAAGCTAATGGGCAAGTAGAGAGTACTAATAAGCAGCTCGTGGAAATTTTATTTAAGACGGTATTTGAAGATAAGCATGATTGAGATAAAAATTTGTATGTGGTTGTTTAGGCTTATAATACGACATTCAAAAGAGCTATAGCCTTTTAAATTAGTATATGGGAAAGAGTATGTTTTACCTTTGGAGATTGAGCTACCTATAGTAAGGTTTGCTCTAAAGGCTTACTTTCCTTGCACATCTTTACGAGATTCAGTTGCAAGCCTTATTACATCAAGAAATATGGAAGAAGATAATGAAAATGCTTCATGATCTTTGTGCTAGGAAGTATATATTTTCCAAGGGTCAGTTGGTCCTATATTATGATGCCCCTTGTTGTGAGCTATTCCTAGGCAAGCTGGAACCCAAATGGGATGGTCCTTCCATTATTACCCTCACATACATACTTTAAAAAACTTGTAATTCTTTAGAAAGTTGGAGGTTTATTGTTTAGGGGATCAATTTGTTGAGATATTGAGCTCCACTCGTGATATGCCAGGGTGACCGTTGTGCGTTTATGTCACCGACTTGTCAGTTTTGCAGATGCGGTTGGTACACCGCCCATGAATAATAGCTAGATGATAGCTATCCTTATCTAATCTAGTTCGTGGCTCAGTTAGTATGCCACCTTAGTTAGTTGAGTTTGGTTTAAGACCCATATATAGGGTTCTTCTATTTCTTTGTACTAGAGTTCTTTTTGGCTTACACAACTAAGAAGAGGAAAACTGTTTTCAGCCTCCACCTTTGTGTGTATTCCCCCATTGTGCAAGCAAGAAAGCGACAAGTGAGACTCCTTCCTTCTCTCCCACAATCTTGACATAGTATCAGAGCCTTGTTCCTGGTAAGGAGCTCAAGAAAGCAAGCCAAGCTCGCGGTTTTCTGGTAAGAGGAGCAGTGTTGCTTTCATTTTCTGTTTTGGGAGCAGATCTCTGCAGGTAGCATAACCGGAAATTGCAAGAGTGCATTGTCTCAGGTTGAGACGCCCTTCGCGGTGAAGCAAGAGGGTAGTATATGCTGCGGGTAAGGGCTTTAGCCCTTGGCGACCCAGTTTTTTTGATTTGAGGCCATTTCAGGGCCTGTTTTGGAGGCGGAAGTTTTCTGTACGCACTCAGGAAAAAGCCCTGTTTTATGCTGTGCGACCACTGTTCTACAGGTCGGTGAAAAGTTACCACAGAAATTGCATCGTATGCTTATGTGCAGAGACATTGGGAGTTACAGAATCATCCTTGGTTCATGTATATGCAAAATCGTCACTAGGAAGTGACTGTGTGGTCAAATACCACTTTCGCCAGTTTTGCAGATTTGCCCTTGTGAGGGTGAAGCTGTGTTTTTTGCAGTGACAGAATTTTTTTGCAATATTCTGTAATGGCGTCTGATTCTCTTTCACAGATTGTAACTGAAAAGCTTGACAAGAACAACTTCCAAGCATGGAAGTTTAGAATGACGAATTTCCTTATGGGAAAAGGATATTGGGAATTTGTTGCAGGAAATGAAGAAGAACCAGTTCTTCCTGATGTTCCCAATCAATAGCAAATGCAGGCATTTAAAGCATGGCATGAGAGAGCTAGGAAAGTTATGTACTGGCTGTCTATCAGCATTTCAGACTCTATGATTGTGCATATTCAAGATGCAAGTACGCCAAAGGAGGCATGGGATACTCTGTCAAAAATGTATAGCACAGATACGCAAGCCAGGAAAATGCAGCTCAAGCAAGAGTTGCATAATGTGCAAAGAGAAAATATGAGTATCAATGACTACCACATGAAGGTAAAGAAGATTGCAGATGCACTTGCTTCCATTGGGTCGCTAGTGGAAGATGATGATTTAGTTTCAGTGACCTTGAATGGTCTAGGAAAGGATTATGCACAGTTCCGAACATCCATTTCCGTCCGTGAAAGATTTCCTGATTTTGAGGAGTTGATTGCTCTTCTAATTTCTGAGGAGCAGAGAAATGGTGGTGCATCTTCTTCAGGAGGAACTTCAAAAGAAGCTGTCTTCTACTCAAATGCTGGAAGAGGTAGAGGCAGAGGTAGAGGAGGCCGATCTGGAGGCCGTGGTAGAAATCAGAATATGCAACAAACTCAAGAAAACCAATCCTAAGGAGGAGGACGTGGTAACTCTAGAGGCAGGGGGAACCAAAGAGGTCGTGGTGGATGGCAAAGAGGCCAAAATGCAAACAATAATGTTGAATGCTACTACTGTGGTAAAATGGGTCATATGGCTAAAGACTGCTATAAAAAGCAAAATGACATCATGAATGGAAAACTGCAACAAGGGAATTATGCATCTTCTAGTAGACAGGGTGATGACAGAAATGAGCATTTATTTATGGTGCAGCACATGAATAATTCTGTGACAAGTGCAGAAGAAAGCAACGATGTGTGGTATGTTGACTCAGGTGCATCAAACCACATGACAGGTCATGCAGAATGGATGGAGGATGCAAGGAAAATGAAAAAACCAGGATTTGTGGAGACTGGTGATGATACTGCACATCCTATTGTGCAGATTGGAAAAATTCCTTTGTCTATGCAGGATGGGAAAAAGAAATACTTGTCCGATGTATTTCATGTCCCGAATATCACCAAGAATCTGGTTTCTATTGGTCAAATGGTTGAGCAAGGCTTGCATGTCAGATTTAATCCTCATGGATGCTTTGTTGAGGATATAAAAAATAAAGGTCGCTTGATAGCAAAAGGAAAGAAGAAGGGCAGAATGTTTACATTGGATGCAGACATGCATGAATTGAGTGTAGCAATGTTTGCACATGGGACCGGTGTAGTTGTAGATATTAATATCTGGCATAAACGCATTGGTCATGTTAATGTACAACGACTTAAATCAATGCAGGCCCGAAATATTGTTGCAGGATTGCCTAAATTCAAGGTTGCAAAAATGCATAAGGTATGTGAAGCCTGTCAGTTTGGAAAACAGGCAAGGAAACCATTTCCTAGACATGTTCAAGAGAGTAAGAAGCCATTGGAATTAATCCACTCTGATGTGTGGACTACTAAAGCTGCATCTCTTGGAGGCTGTCATTATTTTGTCACTTTCATTGATGACTATAGCAAAAAAGTTTGGGTGTATTTTATGAAAAAGAAAAGTGAAGTTTTTGGGCATTTCAAAACTCTTAAAGCTATGGTTGAAAAAGAAACAGGCCTGCAAATAAAATGCCTAAGGTCAGATGGAGGGGGAGAGTACCTCTCAAATGAGTTTGCAAGGTTCCTGCAGGAGCATGGCATAAAGCAGCAATATTCATGCAGTCATACCCCACAACAAAATAGAATTGCAAAAAGGAAAAACAGGCATATTGGAGAGGTATCTCGTGCCATGCTCAATGAAAAAGACTTGCCAGATTTTTACTGGGCTGAAGCAGTTGCTACAGCAGTCTATATAATGAACAGGACTCCCACTGCAGCAATACATGGGATGACTCCAGAGGAGAGGTATACTGGTAGGAAACCAGATATTTCTCATTTGAAAATTTTTGGTTGCATTGCCTATGTACATGTGCCAGATGAGTTGAGATCCAAGTTGGATCCAAAAGCTGAGAAGTGCATCTTTATTGGTTACTCTCTGCAGCAAAAAGGGTATAGATGCTATAACCCTTCTACTCATAAGTTTACAGTGAGCAGAGATGTTGTTTTTGATGAGATGAGTAGCTGGTATAAACCAGTAAATGTGATTGATGATGTAGATGCACAAAATGGTAATGCTACATAGAATTCACAGCAGCAGTCACAAAATATTAGTGGACCTGGAGCGTCCTCTAGCAGTGGTTCACATTCTTTGCCATGGACAGGCAGATTGAGATCAGGAGAATCTTCTCAAAGCAATGCAGATAGTGGTATGCATGTATCACGAAAAGGAAAAGAGAAGGTTGATCAGCCCATGTTTGATGTGAATGCAGGTCACTCTTATGTGGATGGTGAATCCAGTGGCTCAGAACAGAGCATTGATGATGAGTTGGGTATCCCTTCTATTGTTACACCTGGAGTAAGGAAGACCAGGGATGTTTTGAGAGAACCTGGAAGTGAGCCTACTTTGCGTAGGTCTACCAGAGCTAGGTATCCTGTGGATAGGCTGAAATATGATGGATTTACAGCCATTCACTATGCATATATGGTCAAAGTGATACAGGAACTAGAACCCACTTCTTTTGAGCAAGCCATGGGAAAAGAAAAATGGGAGAAAGCCATGGATGAAGAAATGGATGCCTTGGAAGCAAATGCTACATGGGAATTAATACCTTTGCCTAAAGGTAAGAATGCAATTGGCTGTAAGTGGGTTTATAAGGTGAAGCACAATGCAGATGGTTCTGTGAACAGATACAAGGCAAGATTAGTAGTCAAGGGGTATGCACAAACATATGGCATTGACTATGAAGAAACATTCAGTCTAGTTGCAAGGATGGCAACTGTAAGAGTAGTCATTGCTATGGCTGCATCAAAGCGATGGTCTTTACATTAGATGGATGTAAAGAATGCCTTCTTGCATGGTGATTTGCAAGAAGAGGTCTATATGGAGCAACCACTAGGTTATGTGCATGCTGTTCATCCTGAGTTTGTTTGCAGGTTGAAGAAAGCCTTGTATGGCTTGAAGCAAGCACCTAGAGCATGGTCTGACAAGATAGGACAATATCTTGTCACTATTGGCTTTCAGATTTCCAAGGCAGATTTCTCACTTTATGTGAGAAAAACAGAGAAAGGTATTATGCTACTTGTCATTTATGTTGATGATTTAATTATGACAGGTGACAGTGATGAAGATATCCTTCATGTGAAAATGCTATTGAAGCAGAAGTTTGAGATGAAGGATTTGGGAGAGATGCATTATTTCTTGGGCATTGAGGTGATTAGATCACCAAGTGGGATACCGCTCTTGCAGAGGCAGTATGGATTGGACATGCTGTCCAAATATGGGATGACAGGCTGTAAGCCTATTTCAGTTCCTTTGGAGCAGAATGTGAAGCTGAGCGCAGATGCAGGTGAGCTTCTGGAAGACCCTACTATGTACAGACGCATAGTAGAAAGCTTGATTTATATGACTATTACCAGTCCAGATTTGAGCTATGCTGTTGGACTGGTAAGTTAGTTTATGCAGGCTCCAAGGAAACCGCATTTGGATGCGGCTAGACGCATACTCAGGTATGTGAAGTCCACATTGAAGTATGGACTACTTTACGAGACTGGGGTTCAGATACAGTTGCATGGATACACTGATGCTGATTGGGCTGGTAGTATTTCTGATAGACGATCTACTAGTGGATATGTGTTCTCTTTTGGGAGTGCTGCAGTCACTTGGAGCAGCAAGAAACAGCCTACAGTTGCCTTGTCGAGCACAGAGGCGGAGTACAGGGGCGCATCAATGGCTGCATGTGAGGTAGCTTGGTTGCATAAGCTACTTTATGATATGCATCAGCCTACAGATGGGCCAATTGTCATTTATTGTGACAACATGAGCAGTATACACTTGGCAAATAACCCAGTCTATCATGCTAGAACAAAGCACATTGAGGTGCATTATCACTATGTTCGGGAGAGGGTTTTACTAGGTTTTATTGATCTAGTTTATGTCGGCACAGAGGATCAGGTAACTGACATATTTACGAAGGCATTGGGCGTAGAGAGCTGCGCAAGTTCAGAGACCTGCTTGGTATGCAGGAATTGGGATTGAGCTCGAGGGGGAGTGTTGAGATATCAAGCTCCACTCGTGATATGCCAGGGTGACTGTTGTGCGTTTATGTCACGGACTTGTCAGTTGCAGATGCGGTTGGCACACCGCCCATGAATAATAGCTAGATGACAGCTATCCTTATCTACTCTAGTTCGTGGCTCAGTTAGTATGCCACCTTAGTTAGTTGAGTTTGGTTTAAGACCCATATATAGGGTTCTTCTATTTCTTTGTACTGGAGTTCTTTTTGGCTTACACAACTAAGAAGAGGAAAACTGTTTTCAGCCTCCACCTTTGTGTGTATTCCCCCATTGTGCAAGCAAGAAAGCTACAAGTGAGACTCCTTCCTTCTCTCCCACAATCTTGACACAATTGGGTAGATTCCCCTATCAACCCATAAGTCCAAGTGCTTCAATCTTATTTGTATGTAACTTTGTAGAACCTAAAGATTGTCACTAGAGTAAAATGGGTCCTCTTAAACAATGAGACATATTTGACACCTATCATAATATGTAGCTCCTTCTTCTCTGTATGCATTTTACTTGTTGCTTGTGCCCCAATTGCAGGTATATGAATTGATTACACAAAGATACTAATGAGAATATGAGGTTTAGTATTTGGAGAGTTAGACTAGAGAGAAGCCAAGTGAAACACTTATATGTTAATAGGAATATATGGGTGTTGAATTTACAGTGATAAACTCGAGAGGCACAGGTAGAGACACTGAGATAAACACATAAAGATGTTGATGGAAATAGTTGGTTTAGTGTCTATATGGAGATAGGTTGGATGGGATGCATAGAGATATTAATTGAAATGGAGAGTCGGGCTTGGTTATCTTAGGAGATAGAGTAGAGATACATAGAAACACACACAAAGGTATCAAGGGGAAGGAGGTAGCTTAGTGCAATGAGGGAGGATAGATAGACAAACATAGATAGATTTCATAGAGATTGCATACAATGGTTATGGATGGATGATTGTGAGCAAGAGAGGTGTAAGTAGTTTGCTATGTTAATGAAGGTTGCATAATCACAAAGAAGAGGTCACAGTAGAGCCATCAGAGAGTGAAGAAATGGAGAAAAATGGCTCAGAGAGTAGGGGTATCCAAGAGTTCTCGTATTTTAGAAAAATCACATTTTCCTCCAAAAATATCTCCAAAAAATAAAAAAATTGACCAACATATTTATATTTTGAACAAAAGGTATGATATAAAACCCTCCAAAATAAATTAAAATGAACTTCTAAATTTTTATTTTTCTCAAAGAAATGGAAAAAGATGGGAGAGTAGGCGTATCGAAGAGTTCACATATTTTAGAAAATTCAATTCTACCTCCAAAAACATCTCCAAAAAATAGGAAAATTGACCAACATATTTTTCTTTTGACCAAAAGCTATGATATAGAAACCCTCCAAAATAAATTAAAAGGAACTTATACATTTTTATTTTTCTCATTTTTGATTGAAATATCAATTACTTCGTATCTACTAAACATTTTGTATTGAAAACCAAGGACCACACTCTGATGCACAGATCGGATGCTGTACGCTTGCGTAGTGAGCGTTGGAAGGTCCCCAAGAAAAAAGAACTCTACTTTTTGCACAAAACTCAAGGTAGAAAGCATGCACGACATGAACAAGAGACCAATTGGGTGCAATCTCCCCCCATGCCTTGTGTGAGTGCTCCATAAAGCATGTATTTTATGTATTAATCATCTTCAAGCTCAAATAATAGCCCAAATTACAAAATAGTACGCTTTTGGCTTTTGAGTTTGCTTTAGTACAAAATAGAAATAAAGCTAATGGGCGGGCGCCCAAAGAGTCAGGCATACCCAATACAATGTCCAAATACAAATATCATAATCGTGCGTCCATGCGCATACAAAATAATAAATAAATATCCAATGCCTTAATAAATATGCGCAACAAAATATAGACGCCATGCCTAAGGTATGCGGCCATCAAAATATAAGTGATAACTCGAATACACGCTATCCTCCAATGCTTTCCTCCACCACTGCTGCTATCTCTACACATCAACTGAAGCATTCACAATCGTTAGTAAAATAATACAATTAACCGACAAAAGTGAATATCTAGTAGTCTTCAGCTACATAAATAAATCAAATGGTTAGAAATCAATCCTAACCTTAATTTATCATGAGTGCACACTCTAAACTCATAAGCGTTTATTAATTTAATATGTATTTTGCGGAATCACCCACTATGGAATCACCCATGTACACACTAAATTAATGAAATGCCCGAAAAGGATAGGCGTCCCCATTGAATTCTCGCACAAAGAATCCACTTTGTGTATGAGTCCCGGTAATCAAAGTTTACGGAATCCACTGTAAAACCTCACGGAATCCACTGTGGCACGGAATCCACCGTGAAATATGCCTCTGGCATAACGCCCAAAAAGGATAGGCGTCCCCATTGACTTCTCGCACAAAGAATCCACTTTGTGTATGAGCCCCGGTAATCAAAGTTTACGGAATCCACCGTAAAACCTCACGGAATCCACCATGAAATATGCCTCCTAGCATCACACTCCTTTTAATATAAAATTTGGTTGAAAAAGGGCTCTTAAATTAGGAGAGAGAAGGAATTTGAGCAAATTCTTTGTGGATAATATAAAAAATGAAAAATGAGATTGAAAAAGTGGAGAGAGAAGATGATTATTTTACTATTCTTCTCTTCTCTTTTCCTTGTTTTAAGGAGGAGAGGGGGGAGAGGCGGACTAAAAGGTCCATTTCTAAGTTCATTTTTTTCCAAATTTTATTCTTCAATGTGAATCAAATTTTGAGGCTGCATAAAATCTAAGGTGGCTACACAAAAAATCACCCTATTCTCCAGTCAACTGAAGGAAATTGACTGAATATTGGATTGGAAGAACAAGGAGAAACCATGGTCAATGATCATTAATCTACTTACTTTGTAATAAAGATGATGTTCATCTCTTGCCTATGGAAACCCATGCTACACTAAATGGAAGCAATTCAAAAATCATTCTTGCTTGTAAAATGCTTTATTGTCTATGCAGAATTCATAACCTATGCTCCCATCTTACACATGAATGACACAATTGTTGTACCCAAGTCCAAGATTTAAGGATCTTTCCTATAAACTTCTCTCATGGTTCTTCAAAATTGATCTATTGTGCTAATGCCTTGATGGATAGTCATAATGCTACTTTGAAGATCTTCTTGAAGTATAAAAGACAAAATGAAAGGGACAAAATGGGATTCAAAGACTTTTGAGAGTGCACTTAATGAGTTTGGATTTAAGCTATTGTAGCTCAAATTTTTTTTAAATAACACAATATCTTTTTGAAGCTTCTCTTTGATTTCAATGAATTTTTGTTTGTCCTTTAGAAACCAAACTCCTCTCTCCTGCTTGTTCCTTTTGATTCCTTGTGAATTATAGCTAGAAACTAAGCCCTTTGACAATGAGTAATACCAAAAATGAAACTCATTTGACAATATGCAAGGTATTAGGACTCTTTGAAATCGAAAAAAGTAAAAATCTTATCAAGTTTATTTTTTGTCTTACTTAGGGACATATTTACTTTATGTCTACTAGTCTTTTATCATTAGTGTGATGTATCAATCTAACAAACCCTTTATGACCCAAATTTGATAGTCCATTTTAGATGCCATCCAAAACTCCCTTAGTATATTTGAATTTAGTGGCCTATGGTCACTCGAGTCTACCACGCATGCTTGTCGTCTTCTAGCTTGAGAGCTGGGTTTAGGACTTGATTTGGACCCGTTCTTGAAGCGATGGAGCCCGTTTTTGGAGCCGAAAAGTGTTTGAGAGGCAGTAAAGAGCCAAATTTCATGAAAAATAAAATGGTGGCGGATGGTGGAGCTAGAGTTTTCCTAGATGCATTTCGACGCTAGGAATCCAACGCAAGTCTCGGCTTCGCGATTGGAGGTCATTTGACCCCCCATTTAATCCCCGCAAGGGTTGGCGTTATAAAGTAGCTACTGGATCCGGGAGTCAAAAATTGCATGACAAGGCCCAAATTTGTAGATTTCAATGTCATGAAGCCAACTGTCTAGTCGGATCGCAAATCGGAGTCTGTTTGCATCCCCAAACAAGCTGAAAACCCTTCCATAGTAGTGTAAGAGTGGTTTTTTTAAAGTGGACATTTTATAAATGAAATGAAATGAAACTCTAAATAAAGAAAACATGCAAAAACATGTCGTGATGCAGGGAGGGCATTTTTTGATTGACACCCCATGTTTTGGGGATGTATGTGCCTCTTGGATGCTCAATCATGTAGAGAGAGAAGGGGAGATCCCTGATCTATGTACAGAGGGCAAGATTTTGATGGTAACCATGTGAAATTTATTTGAATATTCCTTGCATTATGTTTGAGGGCTGCAATAATTGTTATGCAAAACCCGTATTGATTTACATCAATTATAAATTTTCAAAACCCGAAAAACCACTAATTTTGATGGCAATTGATAGTTTTTTAATTTTGAGTGGAAAAAATGAGTGGACATGGGATAAAATAAGGAAAAATACCGAGTTTCAGTTCAAATGATCAATCATTAAAAAAAAACCCAAAATGCCTATTTTCTATTAAAAATAAATAGGAAGAATAAGTAAAAATGGACAAAAAAGGGTTTCTTGCGTGGAAAAAAATGGAAAAATAAGATCTATGTATGTGAATGTCTGACGGGGCTGAAGCATGAGGTTTCCGGACTTGATCAATGGAGCAAGTGGCATCATGATGATTCATGCTTCAATGGTCTTCCCAAGCATTAAAGAGGTATGCCATTCTGATCTTAATCTCTCAATTTAGCCACTTGTTGAGCTTAATCCATTGTTGGAGAGATTCAAGATTGCATACAAGAATCATACCTCTTCTTGAAATTCATTGTAATGGCTGACATTGATCCCCTATCTTGTCTTATGATCTTGGATGAATAATAGCCATTGTAAATTGGGTAAGTAGCAAGCCAGTGAGTCACTGGACTGCCAAGGTAAACCCTACCCCAACCTCTATCATTCATTGCATCTCATGAAAAGGCCCAATGTCTTCTTTCCAATGCATCTCATGCTGATTTCTTATTAAAAATGTTTGCCATGTATACTCCGACTGAGGAAAAAGGCCGATGCCAAGCGAGGTGGTAAGACAAAAGAGAGGTGACCCTCCCTTACCACTTAAAACCCTGAAGGGGTGCACAACCTAGCCCGGGGGAAACTTTGCCCACCTCCCAGTGATCCGGAGCCCAATACTTGTATGCAGGTGCAGGTACTTCCATGAGCTCCACTCCTACCCCAATGATCCTTCTTGGATACCCTACAATGCTAATGGTGCCCATGTATGACACTTGAAGTACATGCAGTCAAAGGAGATATATGACAGTGAATATACTTATGCATTAATGACAAAGCTGATGGGTATGCAATGATGCTTGGGATTATTTTACTATGTTCAAGATGCTATTGATGTGGTAGATCAGGCCCCTTGAACTATGCTCTATCCATGTAAGACCGTACTAAACATGCAGTGTTTTTGGTCACAGTCCTGTAGGACTGTCACAAAGATCGCATTGCAGAAAATTTTGTTCTGAATCTGGGGGTGAACCCTATAGCTCACCTCGAAGAGGTCTTTATTCCCTCCGATTTGAATCAAAAACCTCCCCAATCAGAACTACCCTGTGAAAGTTATACCCATTTTTGTGAACTAGGATCACTATGGGCAGGATGCAGACCGCTCCAGGCACTGTAAACCCCTTACAGAAAATTCTGGTCATTTTCTATCATAAAGATTAATAACTCATCTCAAAGAGGCTGTTGTCCCCTCTGACTTGAGCCCAAAATCTCATCAATCGAAGTTTCCTACAAAGAGTTACACCCCTTTTACTAACAGTGGGTCTTATGGACTACATCCAGATGGCTGGCCAGAAAGGCAAAAGCAAGGTCCAAGAGGAACTCGAGAGGGAGATTAGAGACTCCTTGACCTCCATGAATGAGGAACCAAGCTCAACGTAAGATTATCATGGTGATATCCAGGAGAAAATGCCTGAAACGGGCCCATATACCGTTCTCAATCACACCCTCTACCAACATGAGCTCTGTCATATGGAACGCCACAATGATATGGTCACCAATTACTGCCAAACGATGTCCAAGTTTGATGAAGTGATTGAGCACATGGCTATCTCAAACTCAAAGACTCAATAGATCTTGGAGCAACTCACTACTCTTGTTACTCAATTAGCAACCGCTTTATCCTAAGAGAAGACCAATGACTCTAGACATGAGTCTAGATGTCCTCCACATTAGGAACCATTGTGAGAGCGGAGTTTTGACCTCGGGATGTGCCTAAAATTTGTCAAAAAATCCAGAATTTAGGGAAAACATATTTAACATCGAAGGCGGCGGTTGTAGCTAGGACGATTTTAAGCACTAAGTGAAAGATGGCTTTTAAAAGGCGCCCGAGCGACACTTGTGGATTTTTTATAAATTTTTCGACTGCCATGCGGGTTGTCAGGAGCTGCCAATCAGTGCGGGATGTAAAGCCGGACGCCCAGGATTTTTCAGAGCTTGAATCGAAGCCAGGATGGGGAAGTGGCCACAAATTGGTAAGATATGAAAAGGTGGACATTTGGGAGGACCAAAAGGGGTGCCCTTTGGAGCCTTGACCCTCCCCTCCAAAATTTTATGCATAGAAGATAAAAAAACGTGAAATCATGGGGAGGAGGACGTGAAGAAACTGGGCCGAAAAATGCGCTTCATTCCATGATCATGGAGTATGCAGGTTATGAAGAATCTATGCAATGGATGATACCCATGATCTTCTCCCTCTTTGCTGATCTTATCGCTCGTCTTCGCCGTCAAATGATAGAGACTAGATGAAGAGAACAGATTCTAGTATTTCTCTCTCCTCCCTCTCTCTCTTCTCTATGGGCTGTTCATGTGTATCATCTTGAAGGAGGAACCGGGAGGGAGAATGAAGGAAATGGTGATGAAGATTGATGGAGATGCTGAAGATTGAAGTACACCATTCGATTGAGAGAAATGGAGGCTCCATTTGCTGGTTATGCGGTTATTCAAAGCGTTTTAGGTTATGTAAAAACATGGTATGACCATTTTTATGAAGAAAATGAAGGATTTTTGATAGTTTATGATGATAATTATGTTCTTATTGGATGAAAATTTATTTGTGTGCTGTTTACATTATGAGTAATTTGCTGTTTATCAAAAAATCTTGGTTTTGCAATTATTTACATGCTTTATTTAATTCTCGTAAACTCGAAATGCGGTTCTTAAGTGGTAAAATGGTAGTTTTTCCGTTTCGGGTGGCGAAAAAGTGTTCCCATGGGGGGAATATGGAAGATAAATTGAATGTTAGTGTGCTGAAGTGATTGGAATAAGAAAAAACATAAAAATATATATTTTATTACTAAATAAATCAAGAAAATGAAAAAAATAGGGAAAAAATAGAAATACATCTTGGAAAAATAAGGAAAAATATAAGGATTGTTTGTGGATATGTGGTAATGGTAGAGCATGAGGTTTAGCCTCAGTTTGCCCTATCTCTTTGTCAAAGTTTGTGATTTACCGCTGTCTATACATAAAAACATGACAAAATGAACCTCTACACTTGTGCAATGAAAGCAATACCTAAACGTAGGGGGTTGAGATGTTTGAATGGTGTGATTTGGGTGCTAATTGTTGTTGATTTTCTGATGCATACCATGTCATAGAGTTGGTGTATGTTAATTAAAAGGATAGTAGCACGAGTGTAGTCTCGGTGCTATCCTTTCATCGCTGCAATGAGTTAGAGAATAAGTATTTGAAAGCCTGATTGTGCACATCACGTTTCTGATTTGGAAAATTATGTTTGAGCACTTTAGGAAAATTCACCTTTGCATGTGCATGAAAATCATAGTATCGGAATAAGAAGCCGTGGATGTATAGCACCTGTTTTCAATGACAATGACTCACGTTGAGTGTGGAAAGGCATCCTAAGCCGTAGGATAGACGTTCGGTTATTGGAAGATTATTTGGAAAGGAAACATGGTATATCTCTTGGATTTGAAATGAAGAGTGGAGTTTGTTCGTTTTTTTTATATATTGAGCAGCACAACAAGGGGCTAATCCCTGCGATGTAGGAGAGCTCTAGTGAGGCAGCAGTGTTTCTACCGAGAGGTTGCCTCCCATGTATGTGATTATCATGGTATTTATTACCAGTGTGTATGGGTTCTCCCTTTGAGGAGTTTATAGAAAGGGAAACGTTGGACTACAAAACTATAAAACTATAAACGCATAGATTAGGCTTCAAGGCAATTTGTCCTTTAGCAGTAGATAGATGCTCTTGGTCCGCGAGGTTGTGAGGGTGTGTTTGTCTGTCATGAGCATGAGGTCTGGCTAGTGCCATAGCCAGTGCCGGCCTATTTCAGGTGCCATCAGTGGTGCGTTTACTAGGAGCTGCCAACAAGTGGTGGTTCCTGAATCTAGGGTTTTTAGGGACCAAAAAGTTGGTTTATGTCCTATGACAAGGACCGTAAAGCCAAAATACAAAAATTAGAACGTGTTGAGAGGGCTAGACGGCGGTTGGAGATTGTAAGTCGCTATTCTCCTCAAAGAAGTAGCCTGATATGCATAAGAGGTAGTGGTCTTAGTAACCCAACTACTGCACATAGTCCTTTAGGTGCAGGAGGAAGCGTAAGTTCTTCCTCTCTTCCACCAAGTCAACCCACTTCAAGTAGGGGTGTGATTCCATTAGTTCAAGCTCCTATTGTGAATCCGATTATCGTCATGGCACAACCCATTGCAATTCCTGAGGGACGCTAGATTTGCCAGCTTTAGGAGTTCCTTTGCCCATTTTTAATGGGTTAACTGAAGAAGATGCGGAGTTTCACATTTGTGAATTCTAAAGACTAATGTTTAATTACCATATTCAAGATGAGGGACATCTTATGATGTTCTTTAACATGACATTAAAAGGAAGTGCTGCGGTATGGTATCACAGCATAGAGATTGGAACCATAACCACAATCGACCAATTTTATGCAGCTTTCCGAGGAGAATATGCCCCTGAAAGAGGTGGCCAATACTGGCTACGTGTTTTGAATGTAACACACCAAGACCCCCATGAGAATGTGAAAGCCTATGCCAAGAAGGTTAAGGAAGTGTTTTGTAAGTTACAAACTTACATTCCTATTCCATCGGCTGCCCAATTGCAATACTTCTTGCATGGATTGGATTTCAATATTTAGGTACAATTGAGCAGTGTGGCTTTGGCTGATATAGACACCGCCATTGCGCGGGCGGCAGAAGGAGTAGAGTCACGGTTACAAATGGCCTACTCCTCTCGAATAAATCTTAATGCGGGTTTAGTACCTGGAGGAAATCTACCATTGATGAATGGAAGTCAAGGGATGCCTATGAATAACCCTAATGGGAGAGGAAGCATGGTTCAAAATGTACCTTTATTGCCAGCTCCTCCCAGTGTGACTATGCCTATGGCTAGTCAGTTGGCTCCACCAAGTGTTGGAGGCCAAGTTTCGAACCCTAATGTTGTTCCTGTGAGTCAACAACCAATGCCCAATCAAATTGTTAGGCCAATGGAATGACGGATATATGATTAAGGCTATGAGTCGAGTGCATCTAATGTCCTTAGCAAAGTTAAGGATATCATGAAGCACTACACTGACATGATTTCTAAACAATATCAGCAAATAGCTGTTGACGTCAATTTCTTGAAGAAACAGCAGAATCTGATAGGGAGTCGACGCCCTAAAGAGGGTTGTCCCTCAAGATTTAGTTGTAAGTGGTGTGGCGGACAACATTTCCCTAGAAACTGTCCAAATGTTAAATGTGATATTTGTGGGAAGTCGGGCCATTTAGCCGCTACCTGTTGGAGTAAGATTAGTTCCCTCCAACAAGGGAGTAAACAGCCAGGTACAGTTAATCATAGAGCCTAAGGTAATAACCTGCAACAAAATGATGGACCAAGACAAATATTGCAAAGGGGAAAGACCACTATTGAAGAGTTGCCACAAGGCAATGGAGTCAGCCTTATTGAGGCTGTATGCATCAATGGCACTGAAACCTCTAACCTAAGAGCCATGACAAGAGGCCAAAAGGCTAAAGAGGTTGATAAAGATAATGCAAAACTGGTTGAGGGAAAACCTAAGCAAGGGGATAAGGGGACACAAGTCCTGAATGTTGGCGTGGAAGGTGGACCTCTAAGGCCCGTTGATAGAAAAGTAGATCCTAAGAAGGATGGGGAAGTGCCAAGAAAGAAGGCAAGAGCTAAAAAAGAAGCATCAAAGCCAGTCCCGAGACCAAAAGAAAGGATGGTTTGGTGAGAAAAGAGAGCTTTGGCTACCTATCATGATTTTGATTTAGCAAGTTCTCTTTGCGAAGTTAAACTAGATTTAAACCTCTTACAGTTGATTAAATTATCTCCAGGAGTACACAAGGAATTCAAGAAGATCCTGCATATTGGGTATATTGTAGAACCTTTGGGCATAGCACGAGTAGGGGAAGATTGGTTTGATCATGCTGAAAAGAATTGCCCTAGGGTTCTAGCATATGTGGATGGAATATTAGTAGAGCATGCGATCGTAGACACTGGGTCCTCCGTCAATATCATGAGTTCAGAGTTGATGGAGAGGCTAGGTCTAGGCATCCAAAAAGATGGCTCCACCCTTCTTAGAATGGCTGATGATAGTCTTAGACAACCAGAAGGTTGCATTACTAAGGTCCATGTTACAGTTGCAAGTGTAGAATGCTTCTTGGACTTTAGGGTGATAATATTTGCAGGACGTCCTAGCTTTCAAGTCGTGCTAGGCAAGCCTTGGATCTTACGAACAGATTGTCAAGTCAATATACCCGATGCTCGAGTGGTTCTAGGTAGAGGTGCTAATCGAGTAATAGTTGATGCGTACCCCGAGTCTCCTCAGAGTGAGAGAGCTCCTTTATCCTCTACTGAATTAGAAACAGCAGATGATCCATTTGGCAGTGAGACATCATCTAGTGATGAATCTAAAGAGGGGTCCACTATAGAGGATATTTATCAGATAACTCTAAATGAGCCGATAGAGCCACAAGATAGGATAAGAGACGCGGATGTGATTGAGTTGGACCTTGGCACGCCGAATGATTCGCGGTCAAGTAAATTAGGTTCCATGCTCAGTTCAGCAGAAAGAGAGGACTATGTGTCCTTGATTCAAGAATTTTGCGACATCTTTGCTTGGAGTTATGAAGAGCTGAGAGGTATTCCTCCTAGCCTGGCTGTTCATACTATTCTTGTAAAAGAAGGCAGTCGGCCTGTGCGTTAGAAGGTAAGGCGTATGCCTTTTGAATTGAGGGACGAGCTGTTTGAGGAGTTACAGAAGTTACGGAAAGCTGGTTTAATTTTCCCTATACGACACACAGAATGGTGTTCACCAGTTGTTATCAAGAAGAAGAAAAACAACCAGATCCGACTATGTGTAGATTTTAGAGAGCTGAATAAGCAGACGGTTAAGGATTACTACCCATTGCCATTTATTGACCACATTTTGGATCAATTAGCGGGTAGGGAAATATATTCGTTTATGGACTGCTTTGTAGGATACAACCAGATGGCAATTGCAGAAGAATACAAGTTGAAAACAACTTTCATTACTGCCTTTGGTACTTTTGCATACCGTGTGATGGCCTTTGGATTGTGCAATGCACCTAGATCATGGCAACGAACAATAGACAAGACCTTTGGTGACATCTCCCCAGATGAGTTGAAAGTATTTATCGATGACCTGGGGGCAGCCACTGTAAGGGAAAGGATGTTGATTACTCTAAGAAAGTGCTTTGAGCACTGCAGACAATTTTGTATTGCTCTTAACCCACGGAAGTGTGCCTTTGGAGTACCTTATGGGCTATTGCTAGGCCATGTGGTCAGTTCAGTAGGGCTCGCAATTGACCCTGAAAAGATCAAGCTTATAGTCGCTATGAGTGCACCATGCACTCCGAAAGAAGTACATAGCTTTCTGTCATCAATAGGGTACTATCGGAGGTTTATAAATGCCTTGGCAGAAAGGACGTTGCCATTAACGAACTTATTATCCTTTAGCTGTTTATTTGAATGGAGTTACCCTTGTAAGGTAGCTTTCGAGGATGTGAAATAGGAGCTAGTAAAAGCACCCATTTTAAAAGCACCTAAAAGAGGCGAGGTATTTTACATATTTTCAGCAGCCACCATGCATAGTATTAGCTGTTGTTTAGCCCAAATATGGGAGGAAAAGTGGTATCATCCGATAACTTTTGCTAGTCAGAAATTGGTCATATTAGAAATTAACTACACCTATATGGAGAAGTTGTGCCTTGCGATGGTCTTTGCGACTAAAAAATTCAAGCACTACATCCTCTATGAGAAGTAGTTTTCTATACGAAGGCGAAAGGGCTTAGATTGCTTATGAACAAGCTACAGCCGTCTGATCATCTGGCAAAGTGGTTAATCACTTTGCAGGAGTTTGATTATGAGATTAAGAGTAAGCCACCAAAGTTGCAGGGGATTGTGGAATGCCTTGTGGATTTCGAGGAGCTGAAAGAGACTTTGGTTGAAGGAAGTGATATCGAAGAAATGTTTAAAATTGATACAGCTTCTATCACATCTTGGTATGCTGCTATCACGCATTATCTATCAACGGGAGAGACTGGAGTTGGTTTATCAAAATCAGAAAAGAGAAAAATTAGACAACAGGCTTTGAAGTTTTCCTTGATTGCAGGAACACTATATCGGCAGGGTGTTGATGATATCTACTGCCGATGTGTGATGCCTGACGAGGTTCCTTTCATCTTGGAAGAGTCCCATGACTCTGCATGTGGAGGGCACTTCGCTGGACGGTTGATGGCACAGAAAGCTTTAAGAGCTGGGTATTGGTGGCCATCTATCTTCCAAGATTCCTTTGAGTACGTTAAGAGATGTGATACCTATCAAAGACATGACAACAGAGAGAATAGGAAACACCCACTTACGCCTATCATGGCCATCCTTCCATTTGAGAAGTGGGGCATTGACTTTGTGGGTCCTATCACCCTGTCGTCTACTACTCAGAAGAGGTATATTATAGTAGCATCTGATTATTTTACAAAATGGTCAGAAGTGCGAGCGATGAGGCAGGAAATGCAAAAGAGACTGCAAGTTTTCTTTTAGAGCAGACTATCTACCGTTTGCGTCCACCAAAGGAACTATTGTAGGACCGTGGAATCCATTTTTTGAATAAAGTGATCAAAAGATTGACTGAGGCTTGGAAAATCAAGCACAACAAAATGACCCCCTATAATCCGCAAGCCAACGGGCAAGTCGAAAGTACTAATAAGCAGCTTGTGGGTATCTTGTCTAAAATAGTTTGTGAGAAGAAATAAGACTGGGACAGGAAGTTGTATGTGGCCGTATGGGCATACAATACAACGTTCAAGCGAGCTACTGGCCATACTCCATTTAAATTAGTTTATGGGGAAGAGTGTGTGTTACCCCTTGAAATCGAGTTGCCAACCATACGATTTGCAATTAAACACTCTTTGGGAGACGAGGATGCACTCTTTGAATGGTTCACGACCATAGCCCACCTGGATGAGCTGAAATTGTAGAGCTTATTACACCAGGAGGTAGCTAAACATTGGATGAAGTAGTTGCACGACCTTAAAGCAAAGAAGTATACCTTTAAAAAAGGGCAATTAGTTTTGTACTACAATGCACATAGGGAGTTGTTTCCCCGGAAGCTGGAACAACCTAGATGGGATGGGCCCTACAAGATTGATAGGATAGGGAAAAATAGGTCTACGGCTCTATTAGCTGATCTGTAGGGAGTAGAATTTAAAAATAAGGTTAATCTTAATAAGATTAAACCTTATTATTTCTGAGTATGCTAACACGGAGAAATGCATTGTAGGTCCATGCTAGGGCTAATTTGAGACCTCTAAAAGAGCTTAAAGCTGGTTGATGGGGTGGTTAATTCCTTATTTGGAGCACCCATATCTGGAGCAGAGATACCATCAGGGGAAACTCATCTGGTGGAGCAAAGGATACAAAGTGATTGAGCAAGAAGACAGAACTTTTGTGTGGGAGATCAAAGTCTTCTGCCATCACTGCTTACGAATGTTGACAAGTATGCCTGTTGAGTTTAATGAAGAAGGTGGGATGGAGCCATCAGTTCACCCTCTAAACATGTTAAATTTTGACTATCATAATTACGAATAGAGGAGTTCGTGATGGCAGGCTGTGTAAACCCATTATGGACATACACATTATATTTTGACGGTGCATCCAGGGGCCCTAATAAAAAAGGGAGTCTTGGAGTAGTAATTCGAGATCCCGACGTAGAGTTACGATGAAGTTAGCTGCTTATCTTGAGGTAGGATTCACTAACAATATGGCGGAGTATAAAGCCTTGATTATGGGACTATATATTGCCAAGCAAGGTGGTATTCGACGATTGTTAGTAAAAGGGGATCCCCAGTTGATCCTGAATCAGCTAGATGGGACATACACAGTGCGGAATCCCATTCTTTGTATATATCATCGAACTGCGATGACCCTACTTGAGGAGTTTGAGAGAGTGTCTCTTCAGCTGATTCCACGTTATTGGAATTAGTTTGCGGATTCACTGGCAAATCTTGCTTATGAAGAAGACATTTTCTTCAACTGTGGTCCTAGTTTGGATATTGCTATCAATAATGAGACAGGACCCGGTCGCTTGTGGGGAATGTTATCAGAGCATGCAATATATGGCAGGTGATGGTTGATATGGGTGATGCAAAGATTAGTCGAGACTAATCTACCATTGTTATTCTAGACCCATAGGTTAATTAGACAACATGTTATGTGTATGCCTCTTGCTATATATGTAGGAGGGATGGGTCATAACCTTATGCATTTAGCTTAGGGCTGCGAGCCCTATTTTTCCTCCTTGGAAAGGAGCATATATTAGTGTATATTTGTATTATTTCGCGGAGGGATGTGTAGGTGCTATTCTGTTTCATTTTATTAGGCCAAGAGGGCCGATCAGTTTTGTAGTGAAATGTTTTATTTCATTAGGCCAAGAGGGCCAGCCATCTGTTTAGTACAGGTGCGGTTAATGGTTTTTTGTTTTAGTCTTGTGCTAGACAGGTTTAAAGAAGAGCTTGGAAGGAGCCTTTGTTGCACGGAAGCTTCTCGTGGCCCTATCCAGGTGATATTTCTCCTTTATGAGTTACGTGTGTTTTTTTGCTATATGTGTCTGTGTACTTGTAGGGGATTTTCTTTTCTTATTGGGGACCAGCGTCTAAGGCATGAAGTCCTAGGTTTAGGTAAGGTACGTCTGAGGGAGGTCTAAGTAGTCGTTGCCTCCTGTAAAGATATTTCCAGGCATCGAGAGACCTGTTTTAGAAGGTAGTCCTAGTGACCCTGTTCTGCTAGCTTGCTAGGCAGCCGTTTTAGGAGTTCTTGTCAGTTGTGAGGCAGTTAGAGAAGCCTGCCAGAAGGAAAAATGATGAAAGAGAGGAAAAAAACCCTGAATATCTTAAAGAAAATAAATATATACAAAGGTGTGTAAAAAGAGGTTCTACTCCTTATAAAAATAGAAAAGAAAAGAAAGGAAAATTTATAAGTAGTTGATCATCGCCTTGCGAAGGCTTGGTAGGTTCGTGGGGATGAGTCAGACCCGGGGCCGATACCTTGTCTTCCTAGGGGTGGCGTCTTGCTGGAAAAGAAGAAAGTAAGGAAGGTTGAAGCGAAAATAAAAGTGAGCGTCAGAAAAGGATTAAGTGTCGCCTTGCGAGGGCTTGGTAGATTCTTGGGTACCGAGACAGGACCTGAGGCCGATGCCCTATTCTCCTTGGTTCACTACGCTCAGCTCCCTCCTTTTTACATGCCCCAGTATGGAAGAATGAAAACCTAAAAGAAGAAATGTGTTAAAAGAAAATACTTCTTGATCAGGCTATAGGAGTCCTCGCCTAGTAGGAGCTCTTGGTTGTGTTGTCCTTAGTTAGGTAGGTCGTTCAGACCACCACTTAGGGCGACCTCTTTGATAGTTCTTTTTAGTTTGGCCATGTTGGAGCAGTCGGTTAGTGACTAGCTTTGAACCTTCTATCAGATTATGCTAGGCCTACTCCTTGTGGATTTCATGCCTTGGTTTTGTCAGGGGGTAGGATGAGCATTGTGTTGTGTTTTAATATGTATCTTTTTTGTACCAGCTTGATGCTTCCTTTGGTTGTTTTGTGCAGATCTGTTGTGGGATTTAACGTGCTGAGTCGCTCTATCCCATGGTCGCCAATGAGAGAGGAGTTTTGAGCCCGGGATGTGCCTAAAATTTGCCAAAAAATCCAGGATTTAGAGGAAAAATATTTAACATCGAAGGCGGCGGTTGCAGTTAGGACGATTTTAAACACTAAGTGAAAGACGGCTTTTAAAAGGCGCTCGAGTGATACTTGTGGATTTTTTATAATTTTTTCAACTGCCGTGCAGGTTGTCAGGAGTTGCTAGTCAGTGCGGGATGTAAAGCTGGATGCCCGGGATTTTTCAGAGCTTGAATCGGAGCCAGGACGGGGAAGTGGCCACAAATTGGCAAGATATGAAAAAATGGACATTTGGGAGGACCAAAAGGGGTGCCCTTTGGAGCCTTGACCCCCCCCTTCAAAATTTTATGCATAGAAGATAAAAAAACGTGAAATCATGGGGAGGAGGACATGAAGAAACTGCATCGAAAAATGCGCTTCATTCCATGATCATGGAGTATGTAGGCTGTGAAGAACCTATGCAATGGATGATACCCTTGATCTTCTCCCTCTTTGCTGATCTTATCACTCATTTTCACTCGTGGAATAATGGACTCGATGAAGAGAACAGATTCTAGTATTTCTCTCTCCTTCCTCTCTCTCTTCTTTATGGGCTATTCATGTGTACCATCTTGAAGGAGGAACCGGGAGGGAGAATGAAGGAAATGGTGATGAAGATTGATGGAGATGCTGAAGATTAAAGTACATCATTGGATTGAGAGCAATGGAGGCTTTGTCTGCTGGTTATGCAGTCATTCAAAGCGTCTCGGGTTACATAAAAACACGGTATGACAATTTTTATGAAGAAAATGAAGGATTTTTGATAGTTTATGATGATAATTATGTTCTTATTGGATGAAAATTTGTTCGTGTGCTGTTTGCATTATGAGTAATTGCTATTTATCAGAAAATATTGGTTTTGCAATGATTTATATGCTTTATTTAATTCCCGTAAACCCGAAATGCAATTTTTAAGTGGTAAAATGGTAGTTTTTCCCTTTCGGGTGGGGGAAAAGTATTCCCATGGGGAGAATATGGAAGATAAATTGAATGTTACTGTACTGAAGTGATTGGAATAAGAAAAACCAAAAAATAGTACATTTTATTGCTAAATAAATCAAGAAAGGGAAAACAATAAGGGGAAAAATAGAAATATGTCTTGGAAAAATAAGAAAAAAATATAAGGATTATTTGTGGATGTGTGGTAGTGACAGAGCATGAGGTTTAGCCTTAGTTTGCCCTATCTCTTTGTCAAAGTTTGTAATTTACCGCTGTCTATACATCAAAACATGACAAAATGAACCTCTACACCTGTGCAACGAAAGCAATAGATAAACGTAGGGGGTTGGGATGTTTGAATGGTGTGATTTGCATGCTGATTGTTGCTAATTTTCTAATGCATACCATGTCGTAGAGTTAGTGTATGTTAATTAAGAGGATAGTAGCACGAGTGTAGTCTCGGTGCTATCCTTTTATCGCTGCAACGAGTTACAGAATAAGCATTTGAAAGCCTGAATGTGCACAATACATTTCTGATTTGGAAAATTATGTTTGAGCACTTTAGGATCATTCACCTTTTCATGAGCATGAAAATCATGGTATCGAAATAAGAAGCCCTGGATGCATAGCACTTGTTTTCAATGACAATGACTCACATTGAGTGTGGAAAGGCATCCTAAGCTGTAGGATAGACATTCGGTTCTTGGGAGATTATTTGGAAAGGAAACATGGTATATCTCCTGGATTCGAAATGAAGAGTGGATTTTGTTCGTTTATTTTATATGTTGAGCAGCGCATCAAGGGGCTAATCCCTGCGATGTAGAAGAGCTGCAGTGAGGCCGCGGTGTTTCTACAGAGAGGTTGCCTCCCATGTATGTGATTATCGTGGTATTTATTACTAGTGTGTATGGGTTCTCCCTCTGAGGAGTTTATAGGAAGGGAAATGTTGGACTACAAAATTATAAAACTATAAACGCATAGATTAGGCTTTAGGGCAGTTTGCCCTTTAGCAATAGATAGACGCTCCTGGTCCGCGAGGCCGTGAGGGTGTGTTTGTCTGTCATGAGCATGAGGTCTGGCTAGTGCCATAGCCAGTGCCGGCCCATTTCAGGTCCCATCACATCGCATGGCCCACAGGGTATACTTGGCGCTAAGGGAATTTCCCCTTCTACCTATGAGATCAGGAAACCCTCTCATACGTATGATGAGCCCCTATTGAATTGCCCCATCCACCATGCCGGCAACATCCACTTGAGGCCTTCTCCCACCTTGGGTTGAATTTCACCCGCTCTACCTAGGAGCCGCTATGCACCCCATATGAATCAGCCCCATCAAGGACAATATGATACAAATGGCCAACCTAGCAATCGTGGATAGCATGGTTATAATGGACAACATGGGCTTAATGCACCCCAAGGGATGTATGGACAGCAGGGCATGTATGGCCACCACAGGCTACATGGACAGAAAGGATTTCATCGGTAGCATGGCCCCTATGATCTGCGTGACAAGGTCATCTTAAGAAAGTACAATGGGCAATCCCCCTCACCATCTGACCTGGAAGAATGGATGTCCAAGTTGGAGTCCTACTTCAACATCTACTCCTGCATTGATGATCATAAAATACTTTTTGCTTCTCTCCACTTGGAAGGTTTTGCCCACACTTGGTGGCGCTATATCAATGAGAAGAATCAATAGTTAATTGATTGGGAAGATTTCAAAATGCATATGGTCCAAGTTTTTGTGTCCCCTATGGAAAAAGAACGGTTGGCAAGATGATGGTACACTCTTGACCAACATAACCTCACTGTACATGACTACACAAATTAGTTCATGAACTTGACCATGTATGTTGAGAGCATTAGTGATGATGCTAAATTTCACAAGTACATCTATGGGTTGGAACTGAGTCTATCAGATGTCATGGCCCAAAAACCTACCACACTATTTGATGCAATCGAATTGGCTGAGAGATATGCAAGAAAGTACCATAAGCATTTTTAGCAAGGTGTTGGAGCTCCCCGCATTCCTTCACAATCTGCCCCATACGGAGGTGGTTTTCGAGGCACTTCTATGCCTAATAATAGCCCCAAAGTACCCACTTACCTTGCCTTCCATGCTAAAGAAAAATGGGCACTTTTGGGACAACATCGGGTTCTACTGCTGAAAGTAGGTATGCTGAAAATAAACACTCCACTACATCACCTTCCCATGGATCCAATAGTCAACGGTTCATCTCCTCAGATGATGTGAAGGAACGCAAAGAAAAGGGCCTATGATTTAAGTGTGGAGATAAGTATACTATTGATCATGCCTCCAAATGCCCGTACAAGACAGCTAAGGTCAAAGTTCATAGCATGTATGTCATGGAAGATTGGCACAATGAGGAGGATGACCTACCCATTGACCATTCTGAGCCCACGAAGGATGTTGATCATGAGCAGTTCTATGACCCGGAGGATGGGTTTTCCTTTGACCCGGGCAGTGTTCCCTCAGAGATACTTGATTTAACATCCCACCCACCTCCCACTTCCCTTTGCTTGATCTCCTTGGATGCTTGAACAGGTTCCCGCAGCCCCAGTACCCTTCACATTCAAGGAAATATCAATGGAAAACATGTTTTTATCCTTGTGGATAGTGGAAGCACTCAAAGTTTTGTCAATAAATCAGCCATTGATCGGTTGAAATGTACCCCTATGGCATTACACCACCCCTTGAAGGTCCAAGTAGCAAATTTGTTAGAAATCAAGCTCACCGTCAGTGTGTCTTCATCTCTGACTGACATCTATGATAGCTAGTGTGTACAACTGTCTACATGTGACTACATTAAATAAGTCGGGTTAGTAGTCAGTTAGTGACCTGACTAGAGTTAGTCCATCTAGTCTACATTTACACTAGGTCACTTTATCTTGTAGAGTGTGTGCTTTTCAGTTTAGTGTGTGGAAATGAAGGAATGAGCTTGAGAGCCTGAAGGCTCATGGATATGGTGTTTTCCCTATCTCTCTCTCCTCTTTGAACATGGTATCAGAGCATTGCCAGATTGAGCTCTCTGGAGCAGGAGGGAGTCAAGAAGACTTGAAGAAGCTAAAGAACAAGGCCTTTTGAAAACAAGAACAGGCTGCCATTACTCTATCAAGGTATGCATTTGCTCATCTTGGACTCCATGCTTTATCATAGTGGTTGAGGCCTTTCTGGGAGCCTTGGTGGGCATCTTTGAGCATCTGCAAGTGGTCATTGAGCCTCATGATGAGGAGGACCAGCTCACAACAAGGCCTGAAATTTTGCGTGATTTGAGCTTGCTGATCTGGGTGGACAGCAATGTAATATTTCCGCAACTGCGTACCGTAAATATTGACGTCCCGCACACGACGTAAACCTTGTGCAAAGGTTATCTCTTGCATTGAAATTGTTGGCAGTGTAATGTGTGGCCCGCACGCAAGAAATGGGGTCCTCCGCATTGGAAAATTAAAACCGAGGTTCAAAAATCGAAACTCCCGCAAAAACACCCTCTTGGGAGGGGCAACATGAATAATTCAAGGCAATTTTTTTTTAATTCTTCCCCTTTTTTCTCCAGCCGATGCATGGCTAGAGAAGGGGGAGTGTAGGGAGGATGGGGATATGTCTGTCATGGCCTGCATGGGAGGGGGGGAACCCATGCAAGGGGGGGGCCACGTGTGGAGGCCTTCTTCCCCCCCATGCCTATATAAACACCCCCTAGGAAGGGGTGAAGGGGGAGCTCGCTGTGCTGCAGGAGGAGCTCGCCGTGCTGCCGCAGGAGGACGCCGTGCTGGATGTGCTGCAGCCGCCGTGCCGCCAGATCGCCATAGTCCGCCGCCCCGCCTGGATCACAACCCCTCCCCCCTCCTCGACGTTGCTGCAGTCAACCAGAAGCTTCTTAGAAGCTTCTTCAAGAAGCTTCTAAGGGGGCTTCTTAAGCCCCCTTTTCCACGAGATCCCCGTAAAGTCCATTCATACCCCCCCCCCCCCCCCCCCCCCGAGACTTTGAAGGGAAGAAAGCTATGAGCCTTCCCACCAATCACCCAATAAGTCCATCCCGGGACTTTGAGGAAGAGGAGGCTACAAAACCCCTTCCCACCAGTCATCCATGGGCCGGGATTTTGAAGAATAAGAGAGGAAGCCCATAAAGGCCCCTCCCACTAATCACTTACAAGGCCGGTCCTTGGATTTTAGGGAAGGAGAAGAAGAACTCTAAAGTCTCCATTCTTGCAAGGCCCATTCGCAAGAGCCCTTTTCCGCGAACATCATCGTAAGGCCCACAAAATCCTTCCTAAACCCGGAATTTCAAGGTGGATTAAAGTTCTCAAACCTCCATTGTCCAAAGGACCTCATAAGAACCCTAAGGCCTTCCCAAGTCAAATTCCGCAAGTCGGAACTTCGGTCAAGGAAGCCATATCTCAAAGGAAATTGCGCATACAAGGGAGACGGACCAAGGTCATAAAAACTGCAAGCCAAGGCAAAAAGTTGAAGTCCACAAAGGCTAACTGGAGATCGAATTCGCGATGGCCTCTAGAAAGATCACAAGGTGCGATGCGGGAGGTTCACCCCGAGCATACGTGGATATTTCCCGGAGTCCGCAAGTCCAGGTTTTGTCTATTTGGATTCCACACAAAAGTATTGGAATTATTTACGATAATTTCACGAATTAGGAAGCACTCATGCATGTTCGAATTCAACTAGTCAAGTTAAATGCAGTTGGAAAATGAATTGGCTATTTGAACATTTATTAGAAATAGCTTAAGATATGAAAATTGATCATTGGTACATTCAAAGGAATGAATGAAAAGAGCATAAGGTGTCTTTGCATTTGTAAGACCTTATCAGCAAGTTTTCCTTTTGTGTATTCAAAAGCGACGAGCCTAGGACAACTGTTGCCTCATTACAAGGTTGAAATTATTGAGGTACACCTTTTTACTAGGCATGGAAAGATTAATGGCATGTCCCATTTTTAGATAGATCTTCCTTGTAATGATTTATGAGGGAAAGTTAACACCCATAAGACGTTATTCGAAAAGGAATAGAGGGGCACGAAAATGATCTATGGACTTGAAAGTGGAATGATTATTTGATGTAAGTAGGACCTAGGGAAGTTAGTGTCCGGATTATCAGGCATTTTTACCTTACCAAGGAAGGATAGGGTTATTGTGAACCATGTGATGCGTAGAAGCAGTGAATCGCATGTTTACACGTATTGGTGTAGTTGTAACTGTTGTTCTCCATTAAATCTAGTTTATTACCTTTGGGAAAGGTTCATCCTTGTCGCAGGACAAGTATATTGTGTTGTCTAAATCACATAAACCACACGGGATTCATATGGGCATGGTTCAGACGATATGATAAGTATCCCAAGTGCTAACTAGGGTTTAGTGCGATAAGAATTCGACCTAGTTTTACACTTGTTGCCAAGTCAAAACCCGCAAACCCAAAGATCTTACACATATTCACGAAATGTTGAATCAATTGGATGTTCATGCATGAAATGATCTAAGGTTTTATCCTAAGGATCATTCGTTCAAAATGACGAAACTCCGACGGAGTTGCAAACTTCTAAGACCATGGGCCAACATAATTAGGAATGGGTTGGAGGATACCCTAAAACCCTGCTATTCGGCTGGAGGTAAATTCCGTGACCGGAAAACACTAAGCAATGGGTAGAATGATCCCGTGGAATAGATGCAATACATGTGCAAAAAGCTGCAATATTGTATAGACTTAAGATTTGTCCACAAGAGAGTTTTATCATCTCTCGAAATGAGGTTGGCAAGTTATTGAAAGAATTTAACTTACAAGAGGATGAGTAATCATCCTGTTACTCACTTTTCTTGGGGGATAATTACCAAGGAAAAGGAAGGTTAGGTATTTGCCTTGGAGCAAATGACCAGACAATAAACTAAAGCGACACGGTCGCTGGAACCTATCACAACAAAACCTAAAGTATTGGTAGGGTATGACCCTAACCCAAGAATACTTGGAATCTTGCCAAGTTGCAATTGATTCCGGATCGAATGCGGGTTGCATTCGGAGAAAAGGAGTCACTCCTTAACAGTTTGCCAGCTAAACGACCATTGGAATTGATTGTGCTTGTAACAGATTAGAAAGCACTGTTTGCATTGTTTGCTCAATGAACTAAAGGATGAAAAGATATCTAATACTTCAGGTTGAAGCCTGAAGGGAGAGGCAGCTTCAGTTACCCCCGGCTGCCTGCTTGACCCTAACCAAGGGGGTTGTTAACCGCGCCGGGAACGTGGACCGAACCCGCCGTGAGAGGTCTCTCCGTTGAGTTCTACTTGGAGCAGGAGGACGCTTGGGTGCCAGGGGGGGCTCTGGCTGTAAATCCCTCGCCTTCCGGGCCCTGCACAAGAGGCTAACGTGACTCGGGATTGGATCTCGAGGCCCGCATACTAGTCTACGGGCGGAAACTTGGATTAGTGATCCCTGGTGGATTACTGGATAGCCTTTGGGCGGATTATGAAAAGCCTACGGGCGGAACTCCTTGTATTTCAAAGATAAAAGGATAAAATGATAATAAAGGAGTTGTTTGACATTGTTTTCTTTATGTCCTGTGATAAGATTACGTGAAGGAACCAGTGCTTAACAGGGCTAATCAAGGAAGCTGGTTGTTATATGTCAAATTAATGTAGTAGGTAATTACATAACTAAAACAAACCGAGGAAAGTGCGGAGGATGGACCATGGGTCCGTCCTACGGATGGGTGGTCCCGGTTAGCCGGGAACTTTTCTCAAAGTCTTCAACGAACAGAGGACAATCGTCAACACCGAAACAAGTAACTAGAAAACCTTAATTCCGGTCGATCCTAAGTGGGAAACGGCCAGGACACTTCCGCTACGTGGCAGACGTGGGAAGACCTAGATCGCAAGTCCCGTAACATTCCATGGGAGTGCCGGGCGGAGCTTTCTAGACATCCTTCCCGATGGACTGCTAAGACGTGTCCTAGAGGATTCTAGTGGACACGTTACAGTTGGTATCAGAGCGAACCAACAAAGGATTTGTTTTTAGGAAATTTTAATAAGAAGAAGTAAAGCAAATGTTGTGTCCCAAACATTTCCTTACTTTGAATACTGTCTTGCAGAATTATGAAGCATGGAACAGGTTCTTAGTGTTCCGAGTCATGTTTATGACCGCGATGCATTCCACGGATTATCGACAAAGGGTTGAGATGATGAACATCCTAGATCGCATTTACAATCCATCACCTGTGTACGTGGAATGGAGATGGATGGGTGTTACAGGGATCTATTACATAACTGCCTATCAACCTGCGTACCTTCAAATTAACTTGAAGAGAATCAAGTGGATGGAGGATTTGAAGATCGTAAAGCTGTTCGTCTTTATTGAGGCTCACGCAAACGCGACCCTACGGGTCGGAGGTCGAAGGGTTAACCAGAATAAGTATGTGTACGGGGAAGTGATTCAAAGAATCCCTGCCAACCGAATCAAGGTTTTGGGACGTCATGAGAAGAATGGATATCAAAGGAAAAGATACCCTAATCTTCCAATGAACTATCGATTCCTGAAAATTGATGACCCCAATCCGTACTATTACTCAGTTCCTGTAGCTGAATGCAACAACATCTTATTCTCCTCGAATTAATGTATTAACTTGTTCCATCGCCCCAAGAAATAATTGTAAGGGCTATGCTGATATGAATGGAATAAAACTTTTTCCCGATTGTCTTGACTGTGAATATTGATAAAAGTAGTAAAGTGAATTGGTCACTTGGCTGAAGGAATACATGGACGTAGTTCTGAAGAGTTAACAGAACTCCCGCTTTAAAGAGAAGTAGATCATGAGATCAAACCAGTAATAGGAGCTGTGCCAATTGTAAAGAGACCCTATAGAATGTCTATATCGGAAGCAATTGAGTTGAAGGAACAACTCAAGCAACTGTTAAACCAAGGCTACATCCGGCCTAGCAATTCACCATGGGGAGCTCCAGTCCTATTCCAGAAAAAAGAAGATGGAACACTTCGACTATGTATTGATTACCGTGGGTTGAATCAATCAACAGTCAAGAACAAGTATCCTATTCCTAGAATAGATGAGTTTCTCGATCGCCTTCAAGGTGCAAAGATCTTCTCCAAGATTATCTCAGGTCAGGTTACTATCAAATCAGGATCAAGGATGAGAATATTCCAGAGACAGCCTTCAATACAAGATATGGGCACTTTGAATTCTTGGTTATGTCATTCGGCCTTACGAATGCACTTGCCACCTTCAATAGATTAATGCAGGATATTTTTAGACCATATCTTGATGATTTCGTGCTTGTCTTCTTCGACGACATTTTAGTCTATTCTAAACAGGAAGGAGATCATGAACCTCAACTACGGATTGTTTTGGAGACAATGAGGTCTCATAAGCTGTATGCAAAAATGAAGAAGTGTGCATTCTTCAAGCGTCAGATTGAATATCTAGGATTCATAGTATCATCAGAAGGAATATCAGTAGATCCAGCCAAAGTCAGAGATGTGCTTGAATGGCCAATACCATTATCCGTCAAACAGATACGCAGTTTTCTTGGCTTGACAGGATGGTATAGGATCTTTATCAAAAACTATGCTTTGATTGCAGCACCTCTTACCGACTTATTAAAGAAGCAGACTTCTATTACATGGTCTACTCCCAAACAAAATAGCTTCGACCAATTGAAGCAATGTTTGGTATCAGCACCTATTCTGAAACTGCCGGATCTCAATAAGGAGTTCGAGGTAGTAACTGATGCCAGCATTCTGCCTTGGGGTGTGTTCTTATGCAGGAAGGTCATCCAGTAGCATATTCTTCAAGGAAATTGATGAGTCACGAAAAGAATTATGCCACTCATGATCTGGAGTTATTAGCTGTCATCCATGCTCTAAAGCTTTGGAGACACTATCTGTTGGGAAATAAGTTCACTCTAGTAACCGATCATAAGAGTCTCAAATGGATTTTTACCCAGAACGAGCTCAACATGAGGCATCGTCGATGGATTGAAGTATTGGAGGAATATGATTTTGAAATCAAGTATCGACCAGGGAAAGAGAATGTAGTTGCCGATGCACTCAGTCGCAAGGCATTCCTAAACTCCCTAATCTTACAGAATCCATCAACGGCCAGATCTCTGGCTACAAAGGTATCTATGCCAAACGATCTAATACTTGAGCTAGCTAGAGAGGAAGGATGCCATGACTTGGCCTACCAAGCAATGATAAAAGAAATATCTACCAAGGATCAGAATTTGAAGTTACAGGCCAAGTATCATGAATTTTCTGTTGACAATGGACTTATTTACTATAGAACAAGGCTATGTATACCAGCAAGCCAGTCACTTAAGCAAAAGATATTGTGCGAAGCTCATGATTTCACTTTCTCGGGACATCAAAGCTGCGAAGGATAGACAGAAGGCATACACGGATTTGAAGTGTCAAGATAGAATATTTGAGGAAGGAGACATGGTCTTCATTCACGTATGCCCAAAGAAGAGTTCTCTATCCTTAGGAGATTGCAGGAAGCTAAGTCCAAGGTATTGTGGACCATACAAGATCCTCAAGTGCTTAAGACCTAATGTTTATAGACTACAATTCCCTGAAAACCTAAAGGTTCATAATGTATTCCATAACAGTCTATTGAAGAATGAAGTATGTACCTTATCCTAGTCATGTACTTGATGACCAACAAATTGTAATGCCTAGTCAAGGAGTCCTTAAACTAAGACCGGAAAAGATTTTAGATGTCAGAGAGAGACAATTGAGATCTAGAACCTTGAAAGAATGCCTCGTCCAGTGGAAAGATTATCCCGAAGAGGATGCTACTTGGATGGATGAAAGCTCTTTCAGTCTCCAATATCCCCAGTTTTTCTCGAGATGAGGACATCTCGATTCTTCTAAGGGGGAGAGAATGTAATATTTCCGCAACTGCGTACCGTAAATATTGACGTCCCGCACACGACGTAAACCTTGTGCAAAGGTTATCTCTTGCATTGAAATTGTTGGCAGTGTAATGTGTGGCCCGCACGCGAGAAATGGGGTCCTCCGCATTGGAAAATTAAAACCGAGGTTCAAAAAGCGAAACTCCCGCAAAAACACCCTCTTGGGAGGGGCAACATGAATAATTCAAGGCAAAATTTTTAAATTTTTCCCCTTTTTCTCCAGCCGATGCATGGCTGGAGAAGGGGGAGTGTAGGGAGGATGGGGATACGTCTGTCGTGGCCTGCATGGGAGGGGGGGAACCCATGCGAGGGGGGGGGCCACGTGTGGAGGCCTTCTTCCCCCCCATGCCTATATAAACACCCCCCTAGGAAGGGGTGAAGGGGGAGCTCGCCGTGCTGCAGGAGGAGCTCGCCGTGCTGCCGCAGGAGGACGCCGTGCTGGATGTGCTGCAGCCGCCGTGCCGCCAGATCGCCATAGTTCGCCGCCCCGCCTGGATCACAACCCCTCCCCCCTCCTCGACGTTGCTGCAGTCAACCAGAAGCTTCTAAGGGGGCTTCTTAAGCCCCCTTTTCCACGAGATCCCCGTAAAGTCCATTCATACCCCCCCCCCCCCCCCCCCCCCCCCCCCCCCCCCGAGACTTTGAAGGGAAGAAAGCTATGAGCCTTCCCACCAATCACCCAATAAGTCCATCCCGGGACTTTGAGGAAGAGGAGGCTACAAAACCCCTTCCCACCAGTCATCCATGGGCCGGGATTTTGAAGAATAAGAGAGGAAGCCCATAAAGGCCCCTCCCACTAATCACTTACAAGGCCGGTCCTTGGATTTTAGGGAAGGAGAAGAAGAACTCTAAAGTCTCCATTCTTGCAAGGCCCATTCGCAAGAGCCCTTTTCCGCGAACATCATCGTAAGGCCCACAAAATCCTTCCTAAACCCGGAATTTCAAGGTGGATTAAAGTTCTCAAACCTCCATTGTCCAAAGGACCTCATAAGAACCCTAAGGCCTTCCCAAGTCAAATTCCGCAAGTCGGAACTTCGGTCAAGGAAGCCATATCTCAAAGGAAATTGCGCATACAAGGGAGACGGACCAAGGTCATAAAAACTGCAAGCCAAGGCAAAAAGTTGAAGTCCACAAAGGCTAACTGGAGATCGAATTCGCGATGGCCTCTAGAAAGATCACAAGGTGCGATGCGGGAGGTTCACCCCGAGCATACGTGGATATTTCCCGGAGTCCGCAAGTCCAGGTTTTGTCTATTTGGATTCCACACAAAAGTATTGGAATTATTTACGATAATTTCACGAATTAGGAAGCACTCATGCATGTTCGAATTCAACTAGTCAAGTTAAATGCAGTTGGAAAATGAATTGGCTATTTGAACATTTATTAGAAATAGCTTAAGATATGAAAATTGATCATTGGTACATTCAAAGGAATGAATGAAAAGAGCATAAGGTGTCTTTGCATTTGTAAGACCTTATCAGCAAGTTTTCCTTTTGTGTATTCAAAAGCGACGAGCCTAGGACAACTGTTGCCTCATTACAAGGTTGAAATTATTGAGGTACACCTTTTTACTAGGCATGGAAAGATTAATGGCATGTCCCATTTTTAGATAGATCTTCCTTGTAATGATTTATGAGGGAAAGTTAACACCCATAAGACGTTATTCGAAAAGGAATAGAGGGGCACGAAAATGATCTATGGACTTGAAAGTGGAATGATTATTTGATGTAAGTAGGACCTAGGGAAGTTAGTGTCCGGATTATCAGGCATTTTTACCTTACCAAGGAAGGATAGGGTTATTGTGAACCATGTGATGCGTAGAAGCAGTGAATCGCATGTTTACACGTATTGGTGTAGTTGTAACTGTTGTTCTCCATTAAATCTAGTTTATTACCTTTGGGAAAGGTTCATCCTTGTCGCAGGACAAGTATATTGTGTTGTCTAAATCACATAAACCACACGGGATTCATATGGGCATGGTTCAGACGATATGATAAGTATCCCAAGTGCTAACTAGGGTTTAGTGCGATAAGAATTCGACCTAGTTTTACACTTGTTGCCAAGTCAAAACCCGCAAACCCAAAGATCTTACACATATTCACGAAATGTTGAATCAATTGGATGTTCATGCATGAAATGATCTAAGGTTTTATCCTAAGGATCATTCGTTCAAAATGACGAAACTCCGACGGAGTTGCAAACTTCTAAGACCATGGGCCAACATAATTAGGAATGGGTTGGAGGATACCCTAAAACCCTGCTATTCGGCTGGAGGTAAATTCCGTGACCGGAAAACACTAAGCAATGGGTAGAATGATCCCGTGGAATAGATGCAATACATGTGCAAAAAGCTGCAATATTGTATAGACTTAAGATTTGTCCACAAGAGAGTTTTATCATCTCTCGAAATGAGGTTGGCAAGTTATTGAAAGAATTTAACTTACAAGAGGATGAGTAATCATCCTGTTACTCACTTTTCTTGGGGGATAATTACCAAGGAAAAGGAAGGTTAGGTATTTGCCTTGGAGCAAATGACCAGACAATAAACTAAAGCGACACGGTCGCTGGAACCTATCACAACAAAACCTAAAGTATTGGTAGGGTATGACCCTAACCCAAGAATACTTGGAATCTTGCCAAGTTGCAATTGATTCCGGATCGAATGCGGGTTGCATTCGGAGAAAAGGAGTCACTCCTTAACAGTTTGCCAGCTAAACGACCATTGGAATTGATTGTGCTTGTAACAGATTAGAAAGCACTGTTTGCATTGTTTGCTCAATGAACTAAAGGATGAAAAGATATCTAATACTTCAGGTTGAAGCCTGAAGGGAGAGGCAGCTTCAGTTACCCCCGACTGCCTGCCTGACCCTAACCAAGGGGGTTGTTAACCGCGCCGGGAACGTGGACCGAACCCGCCGTGAGAGGTCTCTCCGTTGAGTTCTACTTGGAGCAGGAGGACGCTTGGGTGCCAGGGGGGGCTCTGGCTGTAAATCCCTCGCCTTCCGGGCCCTGCACAAGAGGCTAACGTGACTCGGGATTGGATCTCGAGGCCCGCATACTAGTCTACGGGCGGAAACTTGGATTAGTGATCCCTGGTGGATTACTGGATAGCCTTCGGGCGGATTATGAAAAGCCTACGGGCGGAACTCCTTGTATTTCAAAGATAAAAGGATAAAATGATAATAAAGGAGTTGTTTGACATTGTTTTCTTTATGTCCTGTGATAAGATTACGTGAAGGAACCAGTGCTTAACAGGGCTAATCAAGGAAGCTGGTTGTTATATGTCAAATTAATGTAGTAGGTAATTACATAACTAAAACAAACCGAGGAAAGTGCGGAGGATGGACCATGGGTCCGTCCTACGGATGGGTGGTCTCGGTTAGCCGGGAACTTTTCTCAAAGTCTTCAACGAACAGAGGACAATCGTCAACACCGAAACACGTAACTAGAAAACCTTAATTCCGGTCGATCCTAAGTGGGAAACGGCCAGGACACTTCCGCTACGTGGCAGACGCGGGAAGACCTAGATCGCAAGTCCCGTAACATTCCATGGGAGTGCCGGGCGGAGCTTTCTAGACATCCTTCCCGATGGACTGCTAAGACGTGTCCTAGAGGATTCTAGTGGACACGTTACAAGCAACCTGTCAATCTTTAGTGGGGCACCTGGACAAGATTCATAGAGCATGTATGCTCACTATTGAAGGTATCTGAAGTGTACAAGAAGTAAATGCTTGTGTGGGAGCTCTGTTATGAGCTGGAGTAATAGACACAGACCTGTAATCAGTTCTGAACTGCTGTAAACATGAATGGACAGCGTGCATTCAATCATTATTGACATACAGGAGGCTTGTATTACACTCAGAAGGCATCTTTGGAGCACAAGAATGTGTCAAAGCATGTATACATTAGATCAAATGTCTTGGAGTTGAGATTTGTTGCTCAGAATACTCAGATTTGAAAATCATTGACAGGCTGAAAACTGTCATACACAGTCAATGACAAGTATTGTGCATTACTGAAGCAATATAGGTCATCTTGGGGGTTCCATCATCTATATGAACTGGCCTATACATGCTGAATGTATGGAGGATTGAAGCAAGCAATGAGCATCATTGAAAACTGAATTCTGAAGCTGAAGTAAATGCAGTTACACTATCCTGGTTAATTACAAACAGCTCATGAAGTTTATGCCATTGGTCAATGAAGACAGGTTGTCTATGCCTACTCAGATGCTCATGTATTGAACTTCCACTACAAAGTAAATGTATGACATGGTCAGAAGACATTTTGGAGCTGCTTGGAGCTTGGTATGCTGAATTTTGGTTGACTGCAACCTGCAACTAGATTTGTTGACACTTGTATGTGCTGGTTATGCACTGTTCTGTGCCTCTATGCTCATGTCTTGACTGCCAAATGTACTAGCAACTACCTGGGAGATTTTGGAACATGTATGACATGATTACCACTCAGTTTTGAATTTGAAATTGCTGCTGGTTACTCACAGTTTACATGTTTTCAGACTGCATGTATGTACCCTGGCAGTGAGGTTAAACTGAAGCAAACACATAGCTTATGTATTGACAATTATATCTACAGTTGAGACCACTTGTTTGTGGGTTGTTTTGGGGTGTCAGTGGGCTGAAATACCTTGGTTTTTTTCTACAATTTAGTGAAGAAAACTGTCATAAATTGTTACGGACTAGTCATACTTATTGGACTGCAGGGAGTCAGGCACTTGATAGACATTCTATTGCATCATGGCTAATGCACATGGGACTGACAATATCACTTAGATAGTTGGAGAAAAGTTGGATAATAAGAACTTTGCATTATGGAAATTCAGAATGAAAAACTTTCTAGTTGGCAGAGGTTATTGGGATTTATGTACAGGAGATGAAGTTGCTCCTGAGTTGCTTGCACACAATCCAACAAATGAACAAAAAAGAGCCTACAGGCTATGGAATGAAAGAGCATGCAAGGTGCTGCATTGGTTTTCTTTATATATATCTGATGCTATGGTAATTCAAATCACTGGATGTGAGACTCCGAAGGATGCTTGGGACATACTGATGAAAAATTATGGAACCATGACACATGCAAGAAAAATCCAGTTGAAACATAAGTTCAACAACATGTTTAGGAATGGCAAGAGCATCCAGACGTATACCACGGAAATTAAGACCATAGCTGATCAACTTGCTACTATTGGCTCAAGTGTATTAGAAGACGATATGATTTCTATTGCTTTGAATGGCTTAGGCAAAGAGTACAAAGCTTTTGACACTTCCATTTCTGTCAGAGAAGAGCCCCCTAGCTGGGAAGAGCTAGTTGCTTTGTTGCTGCATGAGGAAGTCAAACTTGGTTTGAGACAGGTTCTAGTGCATCTCAGAGTAGAGATACTGTGTTATAATCTAGCCAGTGTGGCAGAGGATCTAGAGGTCGTGGTTCATTTTGAGGTCGTGGTGACACTCGTAATACTTATGGATAGCAGCAGCAGTAGAGTAATTGGAATGGTGCAAATACACAAGGCCAACATGGATCTGGTGGGTTTAGAGGCAGGGGGAGATCACCCCGAGGTAGAGGTAGTGGATCTGGTTCATGGCAGTCGTCTGATCAGTCCAACAGGGACAAGGACTGCCATTATTGTGGCCGGTATGGGCATATTGCAAAGGATTGTTACAAGAAGCAGGGAGATATGAAGGCAAAGGGCAGACAACATGGGCACTATGCATCTTCTAGAGGTGCTCATGATGAGCCAGTTGATAGACTCTTTGCCATGCAACATGTATCTAAAAATGCATCGAGACATGATAGAGATGACAGATGGTACATTGACTCTGGAGCGTCAAACCACATGACCCCGCATGGAGAGTGGTTTGATGAGATGGTTGCAAGTACACATGGTCATGTATGTACTGGGGATGACACCCAACATGACATAAAGCATAAAGGGATTGTTCGTCTTATGATGCCTGATGGCAAGAAGAAAGGCCTGCATGATGTATTACATGTACCAACCATAACAAAGAATCTGTTGTCTATGGGTCAAATGGCAGAACAAAATTTGCAAGTGAGGTTCAACAAAGATGGGTGTTTCATTGAGGAGTATGGAAATGGCTGCAAGTCAATTGCCAAGGGCAGACGGGATGGCAGGATGTTTACATTGGATGCGACCATTCCGGGACTCAAGGCAGCCATGTTTGCTCATGATGAGAGTGCCATTCGGGATGTAGAGATTTGGCACAAGTGGATTGGACATGTCAATGTACAAAAGCTGAAATCTATGCAGCAGAAAGAAGTAGTACTTGGATTACCTAAATTCAAGTATAATGATTTTGGTCATGTATGCCCTGCATGTCAGTTTGGGAAGCAAGCACGATTTCGTTTCATGAGACATGTAAAAAACAACACTAGGTCTTTATAGTTGGTGCACTTTGATGTCTGGGGTCCTTCACATAATGCTTCTTTTGGCAGTGCACGGTATTATGTCTCATTTATTGATGATTTCAGTAGGTACACTTGGCTTTATATCTTGAAACATAAGGATGATGTGTTTGATGCATTCAAAGACTTCAAGAAACATGCTGAAAATGAATTGGGCTGTTACATATCATGTTTGAGATCAGATGGAGGAGGTGAATATGTCTCAAACTACTTTGACAGGTATCTTGCTAAACATGGGATCAAAAGACAGCTCACATGCAGTTATACACCGCAGCAAAACGGTGTTGCAGAGAGGAAAGACAAGGTTTTGATGGAGTTAGCTAGAGCTATGCTGAATGAAAAACGTCTGCCAAATGGTTATTGGACTGAAGTAGTGGTGACTGTTGTATATGTGTTGAATCGAACCTCTACAGCAGGGATTCATGATGTCACTCCGTATGAACGGCTGTATGGTCATAAACCTGATATTTCACACTTCAAGGTATTTGGCAGCATTGCATATGTGCATATACCGGATGAGAAGAGGAAGAAATTGGATCCTAAGGTAGTGAAAAGTGTGTTTATTGGATATGCACAGGAACTGAAAGCTTATAAGTGTTATGTACCTTCTACGCATGAGACATTCATAAGCAGAGATGTGGTATTTGATGAGTTAGCATCTTGGTATGGGAATCCTGTTGTAGTGCCTACTGATGGCTCACCCAGTATGAGTCATGCTGAAAATACTCCTGCAAAGAGTACTTCTATGACTAGTCAGACAAGTGATGTATCATCTATAGTGAGTCCTTGGACAAGACGATTATGGAGTCGCACTACTGCATCCACTGACACGATATGTCAGTGAGGGGGAAGAACACATAAGGGAAAAGAAAATGTTTTTGAATATGTAACAGGTCCACTCACTGCAGGTTATGATTCATCTAGCAGTGACAGCTTAGACAGTGAATTGGGGATTCCGTCTGTTATGATGCCAGGCGCTAGGCAGAGCCGTTATGTGCCGCCTCATGAGAGGCAAGCTCACAGTGAGCCACAGCTCAGGAGATTAGAGAGGGTCAGACAACCTGTTGACAGGTATACTTACACTGGATATTCAGCCCGTCATTATGCTTATATGACGAAAGTAACAAGTTTTAGAGAACCAAGTAAGTTTGATGAGGCAATTGCAGATGAGAATTGGCGTGCTGCTATGGATGAGGAATATTCAGCTTTGGCTGAAAATGGTACATGGGATTTGGTACAGTTGCTTGAGGGAAAAACACCTATTGGATGAAAGTGGGTGTATAAGGTAAAATGTAAATCAGATGGATCATTGGAAAGATATAAGGCCATGCTGGTTGCAAAAGGGTATGCGCAGCAGTATGGTCTTGATTATGAGGAGACTTTCAGCCCTGTAGCAAAGATGGCTACAGTTAGAACTGTGATTGCTTTGGCAGCAGCTAGAGGCTGGAAACTATGGCAGATGGATGTAAAGAATGCATTTCTCAATGGAGAATTACAGGAAGAGGTTTACATGGAACAGCCTGAAGGCTATGTACATCCAAAATTTCCAGCACATATATGTTGGCTGAAAAAGGCATTATATGGGCTGAAACAGGCACCCAGAGCATGGAATGCTCGCATTAGCAGTTATTTACAGCAAAATGGTTTCCGATTGGGAGATGCTGATCATAGTCTGTTTGTGAAAAAGACAGATAATGGCTATGTTTTCCTAGTTGTCTATGTCGATGACTTAATCATTACAGGAGATGATGAAAATGGGATTGCTGAAATAAAGACATGTTTACAGACTGAGTTTAAGGTCAGAACCTTGGAGAGCTGAAATACTTTTTGGGGATTGAGGTTATCTCTACACCTCAAGGCATATGGCTGCTACAGAAGCAGTATGCTCATGACATGTTATAGAAATATGGTATGGCTGATTGCAAGCCTATGGATACGCCTTTGGAGCAGAATGTCAAGCTGCAGATTGATGTTGGGGCAGAGATTGAGAATGTTACTATGTACAGACAGATGGTAGGCAGCTTGATCTATCTCACGATCACTAGACCCGACTTGAGTTATGCTGTGGGGCTGATCAGTCAGTTCATGCAGAAGCCTTGCAAACCACACTTAAATGCAGTCAGAAGAATTCTGAGATATGTAAAGAGTACCACAGATCATGGGCTGTTTTATGCATATGGGAAACCCCTTGACTTGATGGGGTACACTGATGCTGACTGGGCTGGTTGCGCATATGATAGGAGGTCAACCAATGGCTATGCATTTGGATTGGGTAGTAGCATGATCAATTGGCAGAGTAAGAAACAGCCTACAGTTGCATTGTCTAGTACGGAAGCAGAGTATCGTGGTGTGGCCTTAGCGGCCTGCGAAGCTAAGTGGTTACAGAAGTTGCTGAATGACTTGGGAGTACACTTGGACAGCAAAGTCAAGCTGTACTGTGACAATTTGAGCAGTGTTATGTTAGCAAGCAATCCTGTTTATCATGCAAGATCAAAACACATTGAGGTTCACTACCATTTCATCAGGGAAATGGTTTTAGCAGATCAGATTAACTTGGAGCATGTGAAGACTGAAGACCAGGTAGCAGACATCTTTACCAAATCACTTGGTAAAGATAAATTCATTCACTTTTAGACAGCTACTTGGAGTGATGCAGATGATTTGAGTTTTGTTTTTGAGCTTGAGAGGGAGTGTTAGAAATCAAGCTCACCGTCAGTGTGTCTTCATCTATGACCGACATCTATGATAGCTAGTGTGTACAACTGTCTACATGTGACTATATTAAATAAGTCGGTTTAGTAGTCAGTTAGTGACCTGACTAGAGTTAGTCCATCTAGTCTACATTTACACTAGGTCACTTTATCTTGTAGAGTGTGTGCTTTTCAGTTTAGTGTGTGGAAATGAAGGAATGAGCTTGAGAGCATGAAGGCTCATGGATATGGTGTTTTCCCTATCTCTTTCTCCTCTTTGAACAAATTTGAGAAGAAGAAATTAGCACGCACGTACGTCCCACAGTTTCCTTATGCCTGGTTGAAAATTATCTAGCACTGGTTGATCTGATTGCCCTAGATATGGGCCCCATTGATGTTGTATTGGGCTGTGATTGGCTGAAACAATCAGGGAAAATTGCTATGGACTTCTCTCAGCTTTACATGGAGTTTATGATGCATGGATAGCCTATCCACCTAGAGGGAGTTCAAGATCATGCTGATTTTTAGCTCATTACAGTAAAGCAACTCAAACGGGAGTTTAAGAAATGCTCACAAATCTTTGTTTTGCAATTAAATAAGGAAAATTCTGATTAGCCCCCTGAAGTATCTCATGATTTTGCCTTGTAGGCCTTACTTGAGGAATACAATGACTTATTTCAGATGCTGACATCCCTCCCTCCCAAGAGACAAGTGGACCACTCACTTGACCTAGAGCCCCATTCCAAGCTAGTGAACAAACCCCCCTATAGACTCTCCAAGTGTGAGCATGAAGAGGTTGCAAAGCAAATCAAGGAGTTGTTGGAGATGGGTTTCATGCAACCGAGTTCTTCCCCCTATGCATCCCCTGTCCTCTTAGTCAAAAAGAAAGATGGCTCCTTTCGCATGTGCATTGACTACAGAGATTTGAACAAAATTATAGTGAGGAACCGCTACCCCATACCACAGATTGATGATTTGCTAGATGAGTTAAAAGGGGCATGCTTTTTCACTAAGATTGACTTGCGCTCTAGCTACCATCAGATTCGTATGTGGGCAGGAGATGAGGTCAAAACGGCCTTCAGGACTGATCATGGACTTTACCATTTTCTTGTGATGCCTTTTGGGTTGACTAATGCCCGTGTCACCTTTCAAAGCCTCATGAACAAAATCCTACAGCCCTTTCTGTTCAAGTTGGTGCTTTTTTTTCTTTGATGACATCCTCATTTACATCAAGTCATCTATGGAGCACTTGACACATGTTCGGAGGGTGTTTGACATATTGAGAGAGCATTGACTCTTTTCTAAGGAGAGCAAATGCATATTCATGCAGACATCTATGGAGTACTTGGGACACATTGTGAGCAAAAATGGTATACAAAGGCTGACCTAAAAAAGGTGCAATGTGTTAAAGATTGGCCCACTCCTTCCACCACCACTTCTTTGCATGGATTCCTTGGTCTCTCTTTATTCTATAGATGTGTCATTAAGCACTATGCCACCATTGCAGCACCTTTGACTGATCGCTTGAAAAAAGAGTCATTCTTTTGGGATGCCACTGCGGATCATAGCTTCAAACAGTTAAAGGACACACTTACTTCAGCCCCCATCCTTGTTTGCCGTGACTTCTCTAAGCTATTTACCATTAATTGTGATGCTAGTGGCTGGGGTATTGGTGCAGTATTGTTGCAAGAGCATGGTGTGATTGCATTTGAAAGCCGCAAGCTTGATGAGAAAGAGATGCAAATGAATGCATATGACCAAGAGATGTTGGCCATGCTCCATGCCATCAAGAAATGGCACCACTATTTGTATGGCAGCCTCTTCCAAGTAAAAAGAAATCATCAAGTCCTCCAATACTTCTTGACTTGGTCTACTTTGACTCCTAAGCAAAGGCGATGGGTGGCAACCTTATAGAACTATGACTTTGACATTTCATACACACAGGGAAAGGATAATATTGTGGCTGATTCTCTCTCGAATGTGGGCATACAGAGTGTCCTCTATCTCAGAATTGCACAGTGATTGGGTTAAAGAGCTCTAAGAGGCTTAATTGCTAGATGATCATTTCGGCCACACATTTCAGAAATTACAGCATGGGGTTATGACTGAAAACTCCCAATATTAGCTTAAGCATGGCCTTATTTGGTCCCATGGCAAGATTTTCATCCTGCACACTTCCCCCTTCACGCAAAAGATCATGGAAGAAATGCATTCTTGCCCCACTACCGGTCACTTGCGTGTTTTCAAAACGTATGACACGATTTCCAAGAGCTTTCATTGGAAAGGCTTATGGAGGGACGTCAAGGACTTTGTGACCAAATGTGTTCCATGCCAACAGAATAAGGGCAGTACACTCACGCCCGCTGGCCTCTTGCAGCCTCTCCCTATCCCTGAAGGGAAATGGACTCACATCACAATGGAATTTATAATTGGCCTTCGTGAGACTAAGAAAGGGTGGAACAGTATCTATGTGGTAGCTGATCACCTCATCAAAGCTGCCCACTTTATCCCCAATAAGATCCAATATGCTGCCTCTCAAGTGGCCACTCAGTTTATGGAAAATATCTTCAAGCTGCATGGCTTACCACAAGTCATAGTACATGATCGGGATGCAAAGTTTAGCAACTTCTGGCAGACAGTTTTCACCTCAATGGGGACCAAGCTTGCTCCATCCACTGCATACCACCCTCAGACTGATGGCTAAATTGAGAGAGTGAACAAATGGCTTGAGACATATTTGAGGCACTTTTGCCATGATGTACATCACATTTGGGATACGTGGCTTCACTTGGCTGAGTTTGCATATAATAACTCCACATACTCTAGCATTGGATTTTCCCCTTTTGAGGCCTTATATGGGTATAAGGTTCCCCTTCCCACATTCTTGTTTACTGATGATAAGATCAACCCTCAGAGTCAAGCTGAATTGGATCGCATGCAAGCTTTACTTCAGCAATGCAAAATGAATCTTCAGAAGGCCCAAACACACATGAAACTCTATGCTGATGAAAAACGAAGGCATTTGGAATTCCAAGAGGAGGAATTGGTCCTTTTGAAAGTGCCTAAGTCCCGCTACTCAACTCTTAAAGAGGGCAGCAGTAACAAGCTAGCCCATCGCTTCTATGGCCCATACCGAATCTTGAAGAGAGTTGGTGACTTGGCCTACCGCTTAGAACTTCCCCTACCACCAAAATCCACAATGCGTTTCATGTTAGCCAGCTGAAACCCTTTGTAGGCTCCTCAATGGACTAGTGGAAGAACTTTCCCCCATAGATGAAGAGGGCATCACTCAATATGTCCCTGAAGCAATCATTTGGCAGTGAGATAAGCACTTACGATCCCAATCCATCAAAGAATACCTCATCAAATGGCAAGGCCTACCCTTGGAAGAGGCCTCTTGGCTCCCACCAACCATCCTCAATGAATTTCCCTACCTCTGTGAACCCCATCGGCTAGAAGACTAAGTTGGAAGACTAGCCGGTCATGTCAAGAATCGCGTGGTGGGGGGACTTGCGCGAGATGATGCGCCGAACACACATAGAATGCACAAGGAGAAGCTCACTCAAGAGACAAGAAGAGAGATGGAGGCCAAAACGTTTTCTTGCTGATTTCTTCTTCTTGTTCCACACACTTTACAATGTACACAAAGTATAGATAAGATACAATATAAAAGAAAGTGGCCTACTAAGTCAAACAATGCATAACCGACTACACTAGTCAACCGGCGCTATAACTATGCCAGCTGTAAATAGGTGTAATAACCTGAATATAATAAGTAATGAGTCAGTGGCCATGTGAGAGTCATAATGACCACCGACGTACTAAGTGTAGATGTGTGGACCCATCTAACCAGGTGGTCCATCATCAATGTCCGCATGTGTTGAGCTTGTCATCTTAACACTCCCCCTCAAGCTCAATTGCATCTCTGCAACTCCAAGTAAGCTTCGAAACTTTTGAAGCTTCTCTGTACCCAATGCCTTCGTGAAGATGTCAGCTATCTAATCTTGTGTGCTGACATACACCAAGTCAATCTCACCTGCTAGTACATTTTCTCTCACAAAGTGGTAGTGTACCTCAATATGTGTTGTCCTGGCATGGAACACAAGGTTCCTAGCCAACTGTATACTGCTCATGTTGTCACAATAAATGACAACTGGACCTTCCATCTGCACATCCAAATCAGCCATTAACTTTTGTAGCCATAATACCTCACATGCTGCAACAGCAGCACCTCTATACTCAGCCTATGTACTCGACAAAGCAACTGTAGATTTCTTTTTGTTGCTGAGAGCGGAATTTTGCTGCCGAGAAGTGCTTGAAAATAGCTAAAAATTATGAATATCAAGGGAAAAATATTCAACGTCGAAGGCGGCGGCTTGATCTAGGACGATTTTAAGCGGCAAAGTGCTTTAAAGGCGCCCGAGCGACACTTGGTGATTTTTCATAATTTTTCAGATTGCCATGCGGGTTATCAAGAGTTACCAGCCAATGTGAGATGCCGAGTCGGACACCCAAGATTTTTCAAAGCTCAATTCGGAGTCCGGACGGGGAAATGGCCAAGAAATCGGTCAAGATTTGAAGAGGTGGACATGAGTTTGGCCAAATGAGTGGTGACCTTTGGGGGTTAGGGGGCATTTTATGCCAACATTTGAGTTAGCATGAAATCATGGAGAGAGAGAGAGAAGGAAGAAAACGTGAGCAGATGGCGCCGATTTTTGCGCCTAGATCTCGGGGATGGAAGATGCAGCCTGCACACAACCACTACAATTGATATTGGCCCTTGCTTCCCCTCTGCCTGCTGGTCATTTCGCCGTGCTTCGCTCGCGCAATGGTGGCCTCTATGGGAATCTCTGATTTCAGTCTTTCTCTCTCCTCCCTCTCTCTCTTCTAGAGGCAGATTCATGTGGGAAGAAGAAGGATTGACGGATGCTTGTCCAACCGAGATGGGATTGCTCCGTGATGCAAGAGGAGGGTAGATTGCTGATTCTAGACTGTCATGGACATTAATGGCTGCTGGAAATCAGTCCCGAGACATGGCAAATAAAAACCCGCAACCCGCAAAGAACAGTAATTTTATTTTTACAAAGGAAATTGATGTTTTATGCAATTTGCTTCATGAGTATTTGTTCCCATGGGATGATTATGCATTATGTTGTTGTTTGCTATGAGTTTGATCAGTTTATGCTTAGAAAATCAAAAAATCATAAGTGTTGTGACTGAAATTAATGGTGTAAAACCCGTAAAACACGCGAAATAGGGGAAAATTGGGTGTTTTTGATATATAAATGAAAAATATAATAAGACACACAAACTAAATTTGTGTTTTTGCTACAAATGAACCTAAGGGCCACAGCCCACAACTCATTTTGCATTTTTAGTTATTTAATATTGTGAAAAATACAAGAAAAAGAGGGAAAATGGATAAAAATAAGGGAAAAATAGGATTTGAGTGTGCGAAAAATACTAAAAAATAAGATTCATGTTTGTGTATGTATGGGGGGTCTGAAGTATGAGGTTTAGCCTCAGTTTAGCCCTACCTTTATGTTTTAGTGAGTTTTTACTGCTTTTCATATAACACAAAAAAACATGGAAAAATATTACCCTAAACCTATGCATCGTACACAATCTAAACGGCGAGGGCATAGAGAGAATGAGAGTGGTGTTTAAGTGCTGAGAGAAAGAAAAGGCTGATTGTTTTCATCTATGCATATCATATAGATCGATCGTTAATTTAAAATAAGGATCTAGTAGCACGAGGTCTCCTCGGTGCTAGGTTCGTGCAGCAAGCAATTACGCGTCAGAGAAATTCATTGAAAGAATGCTTTTGCACTAAGCACAATGCTGATTTTTCTTTGTTTGAGCACGTGGACATTCACAATTTGCATGAAGCATAAAATGATAAAAGGTATCAGACAATATCTCCTGGATGCATTCTCTAGATCGTGACCAACGTTGAGTGAGTAAGGTTGTCCCAAGCTATAGGCTAGGCATTGGGTCTAAGTGGAAAGTAAAGTGAGGTATGGTACATCCTGGAACGAAATAATTGGTACCTTGAGAGGACTATGTGCGAAGTGTTATATATGTTTAGCGACACATCCAGGGCCAATCCCCAAGATGTAGGAGAGTCGCAGTGAGGTAGTGGCAGTCAGCCATGGGAGGACCTCCTATGTTTGTACTTCGTGCCATTTGGCAATGTGCTGAGAATCCCTCTGAGGAGTGTTAATTGGGTTAGAGTTGGACTACGAGACGTGATACAAATGCAAGATATTTAGGAAGGCAATGTATGTGTTATCAACGCTCCTGGCCGCGAGGCTGTGGGGTTGTTGAGCGTATGATAGAGGTCCAGCTAGTGCTATAGCTAGTGCCGGCTTGTTTTAGGTCCCATCAGTGGTGCGTCTGACGGGAGCCACTTATAAGTGTTGGCTTTCGGATCTAGGGTTTCTAGGGACCAAAATGAAGTTTGTTTATGTCCTCTGACAAGGACCGCCGTCAAGCCAAAATCCAAAGAGCAGAACGTGCTGAGAGGGCTAGATGGCGATTAGAGATTGTAAGCCGTTATTCTCCTCAAAGGAGTAGTGCAGTACGCATACGAAGCAGTGGTCTTAGTCATTTAACTGCTCCACCTATTCCATTAGGGGTAGGAAGCATAAGTTCTTCCTCTTCTCCACCAAGTCTACCCACCTTAAGTGGGGGTGTGAATCCGTCACTTCAAGCTCCTACTGCTAATCCGATTTTGACCATGGCACAGCCTATTGCGATTCTTGCAGGGACGCCGGATTTACCAGCCTTAGGAGTTCCCTTGCCCATTTTTAATGGGTTAGCGGAAGAGGATGCAGAATTTCACATTTGTGAATTTCAGAGATTGATGTTCAATTATCGCATCCAAGATGAGGGACATCTCATGATGTTCTTCAATATGACGTTAAAAGGAAGGGTTGCGGTATGGTATCACAGCATAGAGTTTGGAACCATAACCACCATTGATCAATTCTATGCAGTTTTCAGAGCAGAATATGCTCCTGAAAGAGGTGGCCAATATTGGTTGTGGGTCTTGAATGTAACCCGCCAAGATCCTCACGAGAATGTAAAAGCATATGCCAAGAAGTTGAAGGAAGTGTTCCGTAAGTTGCAAACTTACATTCCCATTCCGCCGGCTGCCCAATTGCAATACTTTTTCAATGGATTGGATTTTAATATCCAAGTACAATTGAGCAGTGTGGCCTTGGCAGACATAGACACCGCTATTACGCAGGCAGAGGGAGTAGAAGCACTATTACAAACGGCCTACTCCTCTCAAATGAATGTTAATGGGGGTTTAGTGCCTAGCGGCAATCCAGCATTGACGAATGGAAGTCAAGGGATGCCTATGACTAACCCTATTGGGAGAGGGAGTATGGTTTCAAATGTACCTTTACTACCGGCTCCTCCCAGTGTGACTATACCTATGGCAAGTCAGTTGGCTCCACCAAATGTTGGAGGCCAAGTTTCGAGTTCTAATGTTGTTCCTGTGGGTTAGCAGCCAATGTCAAATCAGATTGTTAGGCCAATGGAACGGCAGGTTGACGATCGAGGCTACGAGTCGAGTGCATGTAATGTCCTTGGCAAAGTTAAGGACATGATGAAGCATTATACCGATATGATTTTTGAACAATATCGACAAATAGCCATCGACGTTAATTTCTTGAAGAAGCAACAAAATTTGATAGGGAGTCGATGCCCTGAAGAGGGTGGACCCTCTAGATTCAGTTGTAAATGGTGTGGTGGACAGCACTTCCCTAGAAATTGTCCAAATGTGAAATGTGACATTTGTGGGAAGTCGGGCCATTTAGCTGCTACCTGTTGGAGTAAGATTAGTTCTCTCCAACTTGGAAGTAAACAACCGGGCCCAGTGAATCATAGAGCGTAAGGAAATAACTTGTAGCAGAATGATGCACCTAGGAAAATATTGCAGAGGTGAAAAACAACTATAGAAGAGTTGCCACAAGGCAACGGAGTCAGCATTATTGAGGCTGTACGAGTCCATGATGCTAAAACCTCTAACTTAAGAGCCATGAAAAGAGGCCAAAAGGCTAAAGAGGTTGACAAATTTAAGGAAAAACCGGTTGAGGCAAACCCTAAACATGGGGATAAGGGGACGCAAGTCCAGAATCCTAGCATGGAAGGGGGACCGCTAAGGCCGGTTGACAAGAAAGTTGACCCTAAGAAGGATGAGGCAATGCCAAGAAAGAAGGCAAGAGCTAAGAAAAAAGCACCGAAACCGGTCCAAAGACCAAAAGAGAGGATGGTTTGGCGAGAAATGAGAGCTTTGGCTACTTATCTGACTTTGATCCAATGAGTTCTCTTTGCGAAGTTAAACCAAATGTGAACCTCTTGCAATTGATCAAATTATCTCCAGGAGTACGCAAGGAATTTAAGAAGATCCTGCGTATCGGGTATATTGTAGAAGCCTTGGGCATAGCACGAGTAGGGGAAGATTGGTTTGACCATGCTGAAAAGAACTGCCCTAGGATTCCAGCTTATGTAGATGGAATATTAGTGGAACATGCCATTGTAGACACTGGATCCTCCGTCAATATCATGAGTTCAGAATTGATGGAGAGGCTGGGTCTAGGCATCCAAAAGGATAGCTCCACCCTTTTGAGAATGGCTGATGATAGTCTGAGACAACCAGAAGGTTGTGTTACTAAGGTCCATGTTACGGTTGCAAGTGTAGAATGTTTCTTGGACTTTAGGGTGATAAGGTTTGCAGGACGTCCTAGCTATCATGCATAGTATAAGCTGTTGTTTAGCACAAATTTGGGAGGAAAAGTGGTATCATCCGATAGCTTTTGCAGTCGGAAATTGGGCATTTCAGAGATCAATTATACCTACATGGAAAAGTTGTGTCTTGCGATGGTCTTTGGGACTAAGAAATTCAGGCACTACATCCTCTATGAAAAGGTAGTGTTCTATACGAAGGCGGAAGGACTTAGACTGCTTATGAACAAGCTACAGCCGCCTGATCGTTTGGCAAAGTGGTTAATCGCTTTGCAGGGGTTCGATTATGATATCAAGAGTAAGCCACTGAGGTTGCAGGGTATTGTGGAATGCCTTGTGGATTTTGGGGAGCCGAAAGAGACTTTGGCTGAAGGAAGTGATATTGAAGAAATGTTTAAAATTGATACAGCTTCTATCCCATCTTGGTATGCTGCTATTACGCATTATCTATCAATAGGAGAGACAGGAGCTAGTTTGTCAAAGTCTAAAAAGAGGAAAATCAAACAACAGGCATTGAAGTTTTCCTTGATCGCATGGACACTCTATCGGCAAGGTGTTGATGATATCTATCGCCGATGTGTGATGCCTGACGAGGTTCCTTTTATCTTGGAGGAGTGTCATGACTCTGCATGTGGAGGGCACTTCGCAGGATGGTTGACGGCGCAGAAAGTGTTACGAGCTGGATATTGGTGGCTGTCCATCTTCCAAGATTCTTTTGAATATGTAAAGAGATGTGATACCTATCAAAGGCATGACAGTAGAGAGAATAGGAAACGTTTACTTACGCCTATCATGGCTATTCTTCTATTTGAGAAGTGGGGCATTGATTTTTTGGGTCCTATTACCCCGTCGTCTACTACCCAGAATGTCAAGAATTGCGTGGTGGGGAGACTTGCTCAAGATGCTGCGCCGATCACATACAGAATGCACAAGGAGAAGCTCACTCAAGAGACAAGAAGAGAGATGGAGGCCAAAAACGTTTTCTTGCTGGTTTCTTCTTCTTCTTTCACACACTTTACAATGTACACAAAGTATAGATAAGATACAACATAAAGGAAAGTGGCCTACTAAGTCAAACAATGCATAACCGATTACACTAATCGACTGGCGCTATAACTATGCCAGCTGTAAATAGGTGTAACAACCTGAATATAATAAGTAATGAGTTAGTGGCCATGTGAGAGTCATAATGACCACCGACGTGCTAAGTATAGACGTGTGGACCCATCTAACCAGGCGGTCCATCAATCAATGTCCATATGTGTTGAGCTTGTCATCTCAACACAGAAGAGGTACATTATAATAGCCACTGATTATTTCACAAAATGGTCAGAAGCGTGGGCGATGAGGCAGGACAATGCAAAAGAGACTGCAAGTTTCCTGTTAGAGCATATTATCTGTTGCTTTGGTCCACAGAGGGAATTAGTGTCGGACCTAGAACTCATTTCCTGAATAAAGTGATCAAAAGCTTGACAGAAGCTTGGCAAATCAAGCATAATAAAACGACTCCTTATAATCCACAAGCAAATGGGCAAGTTGAAAGTACTAATAAGCAGCTTGTGGGAATCTTATCTAAGATAGTCTATGAGAAGAAACGAGACTGGGAAATGAAGTTGTATGTGGCAGTATGGGCATATAATACCACGTTCAAGCGAGCTACCGGCCATACTCCATTCAAATTGGTTTATGGGGAAGAGTGTGTGTTACCCCTTGAAATCGAATTGCCAACCATACGGTTTGCAATTAACCATTCTTTGGGAGATAAGGATTCCCTTTTTGAACGTTTCACGACTATAGCCCATCTGGATGAGCTGAAGTTGCAGAGTTTATTACACCAGGAGGTAGCTAAACATCGAATGAAGCAGTTGCATGACCTTAGAGCGAAGAAATATACCTTTAAAAAAGGTCAGTTAGTCCCCTATTATGATGCGCGTAGGGAGCTGTTTCCAGGGAAGCTGGAACCTAAATGGGATGGGCCCTACAAGATTGTTAGGTTAGGGAAAAATAGGTCTACGGCCCTATTAGCCGATCTACAAGAAGTAGAGTTTAAAAATAAGGTTAATCTTAATAAGATTAAACCTTATTATTTCTAAGTATGCTAATATAGAGAAATGCATTGCAGGTCCATGCTGGGGATGATTTGAGACCTACAAAAGAGCTTCAAGTCGGTTGATGCGGTCGGTTAATCCCTTATTTGGAGCACCCATATCTGGAGCAAAGATATCATCAAGGGAAGCTTATCTGGTGGAGCAAAGGATACAAAGTGATTGAGCAAGAAGACGGAACCTTTGTGTGGGAGATCAAAGTTTTCTGCCATCATTGCTTACGACTGTTGACAAGTATCCCTATTGAGTTGAATGAAGAAGGTGGGATGGAGCCGTCAGTGCATCCTCTCAACATGCTAAATTTTGATTACCATAATTACGAATAGAGGAGTTCGCGATTGCCGGCTGTGTAAACCCATTGTGGACATATACATTATATTTTGACAGAGCATCCAGGGGCCCTAATAAAAAAGGAAGTGTTGGAGTAGTAATCCGAGATCCCCGACGAAGAGTTACGATGAAGTTAGGTGCTTATCTCGGGGTAGGATTCACTAACAATATGGCGGAGTATAAAGCCTTGATTATGGGACTGTATATTTCCAAAGAAGGTGGTATTCATTGGTTGTTAGTAAAAGGGGATTCCCAATTGATCCTGAATCAGCTAGATGGGACACACACAGTGCAGAATCCCATTCTTTGTATGTATCATTGGACTGCGATGACCCTACTAGAGGAGTTTGAGAGAGTGTCTTTTCAGCTGATTCCACGATACTGGAATCAGTTTACGGATTCATTGGGAAATCTTGCTTATGAAGAAGACCTTTTCTTTAATTGTGGTCCTAGTCTGGATATTGTCATCAATGATGAAACAGGACCCGATCGCTTGTGGGGAATGTTATTAGAGCATACAATATATGGCAGACGATGGTTGATATGGGTGATGCAAAGAGTAGCCGAGACCAATCTATCGTTATTATCCTGGACCCATAGGTTAATTAGACGACATGTTATGCATACGCCTCTTGCTATCTATGCAGGAGGGATGGGTCATAACCTTATGCATTTAGTTTAGGGCTACGAGCCTGTTTTTTCTCCTTGGAAAGTAACCTATTATTGTATATCTGGATTCTTCCAGGGAAGGATGTGTAGGTGTTATTCTGTTTGATCTCGTTAGGCTAAGAGGGCCCGTGTTGCAAGGTTTTGAATGTTTTATTTCGTTAGGCCAAGCCGGCCGATTAAGTTTGGTAGTGAAGTGCTTTATTTCATTAGGCCAAGAGGGCCAGTTGTCTGTTTAGTGCAGGTATGATTAATGGTTTTTTGTTTGAGTTTTGTGTTAGACACGTTCGGAAGCAGAGCTTGGAAGGAGCCTTTTGTTGCGTGGGAGCTTCTTATGGCCCTATCCACGTGATATCTTTCCTTTATGAGTACTGTGGTCTTTATGCTATATGTGTTTGTGTACTTGTTAAGGGGTTTTTCGTTTCTTGTTGCGGACCGGCGTCCAAGGCATGAAGTCCCAGGTTTAGGTTCAGTATGTCTGAGGGAGGTCTGAGTAGTCGTTGCCTCCTATAAAGACATTGTCAAGCATTGAAAGACCTGTTTTAGATGGAAATCCTAGTGACCCTGTTCTGCTAGCCTGCTAGGCAACCATTCTAGGAGTCCTTGTTAGTTGTGAGGCAGTTAGCGAAGCCGGCCAGAAGGAAAAAAAGATGATAAAGGAAAAAAAACCCTGAATATCTTACAAACAATATACAAAGGTGTGTAAAAAGGGGTTCTAACCCCTATCACGGAAAAGAAAAGAAAGGAAAATTTATACGCAGTTGATCATTGCCTTGCGAAGGCCTGGTAGGTTCCTAGGGATGAGTCAGACCCAGGGCCAATGCCTTGTCTTCCTAGGGGTGGCATCTTGCTAGAAAAGAAGAAACTAAGGAAGGTTGGAGCGAAAATAAAAGTGAGCATCAGAAAAGGATTAAGTGTCGCCTTGTGAGGGCCTGGTAGGTTCTTGGGTACCGAGACACGACCTGAGGCCGATGCCCTGTTCTCCTTGGGTCACTACGCCCCTCCTTTTTACATGCCCAAGTATGGAAAAATAAAAACCCTAAAAGAAGAAATGTGCTACAAGAAAATACTTCTTGATCAGGCTATAGGAGTCCTCGCCTAGTAGGAGCTCCTAGTTGTGTTGTCCTTAGTTAGGTAGGTAGTTCAAACCACCACTTAGGGCAACCTCTTTGACAATTCTTTTTAGTTTTACCGTGTTGGAGCAGTTGGTCAGTGACTAGCTTCGGACCTTTTATCGGATAATGCTAGGCCTACTCCTTGTGGATCTCATGCCTTGGTTCTGTCAAGGGGTAGGTGCGTGTTGTGCTGTGTTTAGTATGTATCTATTTTGTATCAGCTTGATGCTTCCTTTGGTTGTTTCGGGCAGATCTGCTGTGGGATTCGACAGGCTAAGTCGCCCTATCCCGTGGTCGCCAATGAGAGCAGAATTTTGCTGCTGAGAAGTGCTTAAAAATAACTAAAAATTACGAATATCAAGGGAAAAATATTCAACGTCGAAGGCGGCGGCTCAATCTAGGACGATTTTAAACAGAAAGTGCTTTAAAGGCGCCCGAGCGACACTTGGTGATTTTTCATAATTTTTCAAACTATCGTGTGGGTTGTCAAGAGTTACTGGCCAATGCGGGATGCCGAGCCGGACGCCCAGGATTTTTCAGAGCTCAATTCGGAGTCCGGACGAGGAAATGGCCAAGAAACCGATCAAGATTTGAAGAGGTGGACATGAGTTTGGCCAAATGAGTTGTGACCTTTGGGGGCTAGGGGGCATTTTACGCCAACATTTGAGTTAGCATGAAATCTTGGAGAGAGAGAGAGAAGGAAGAAAACGTGAGCAGATGGTGCCGATTTTTGCGCCTAGATCTTGGGGATGGAAGATGCAGCCTGCACACAACCACTACAATTGACATTGGCCCTTGCTTCCCCTCTGCCTGCTGGTCATTTCACCGTGTTTTGCTCGCGCAATGGTGGCCTCTATGGGAATCTCTGATTTCAGTCTTTCTCTCTCCTCCCTCTCTCTCTTCTAGAGGCAGATTCATGTGGGAAGAAGAAGATTGACGGATGCTTGTCCAACCGAGATGGGATTGCTCCGTGATGCAAGAGGAGGGTAGATTGCTGATTCTGGACTGTCATGGACATTAATGGCTGCTAGAAATCAGTCCCGAGACATGGCAAATAAAAACCCGCAACCCGCAAAGAACGGTAATTTTATTTTTACAAAGGAAAATGATGTTTTATGCAATTTGCTTCATAAGTATTTGTTCCCATGGGATGATTATGCATTATGTTGTTGTTTGCTATGAGTTTAATCAGTTTATACTCAGAAAATCAGAAAATCATAGGTGTTGTGACTGAAATTAATAGTGTAAAACCCGTAAAACACGCGAAATAGGAGAAAGTTGGGTGTTTTTGATATATAAATGGAAAATATAATAAGACACACCAACTAAATTTGTGTTTTTGCTGCAAATGAACCTAAGGGCCACAACCCACAACTCATTTTTTATTTTCAGTTATTTAATATTGTGAAAAAATCATGAAAAATAGGAAAAATGGGTAAAAATAAGGGAAAAATAGGTTTTGAGTGTGCGAAAAAAACTAAAAAATAAGATTCATGTTTGTGTATGTATGGGGGGTCTGAAGTACGAGGTTTAGCCTCAATTCAGCCCTACCTTTATGTTTCAGTGAGTTTTTACTGCTTTTCATACAACAAAAAAAAACATGGAAAAATATTACCCTAAACCTATGCATCGTGCACAATCTAAACGGCAAGGGGGTAGAGAGAATGAGAGTGGTGTTTAAGTGCTGAGAGAAAGAAAAGGCTGATTGTTTTCATCTATGCATATCATATAGATCGATCATTAATTTAAAATAAGGATCTAGTAGCACGAGGTCTCCTCGGTGCTAGGTTCGTGCAGCAAGTAATTACGCGTCAGAGAAATTCATTGAAAGAATGCTTTTGCACTAAGCACAATGCTGATTTTTCTTTGTTTGAGCACATGGACATTCACAATCTACATGAAGCATAAAATGATAAAAGGTATTAGACAATACACCTGCATTCTCTAGATCGTGACCAACGTTGAGTGAGTAAGGTTGTCCCAAGCTGTAGGCTAGGCATTGGGTCTAAGGGGAAAGTAAAGTGAGGTATGGTACATCCTAGAACAAAATAATTGGTACCTTGAGAGGACTATGTGCAAAGTGTTATATATGTTTAGCGACGCATCGAGGGGCCAATCCCCAAGATGTAGGAGAGTCGCAGTGAGGTAGCAGCAGTCAGCCGTGGGAGGACCTCCTATGTTTGTACTTCGTGCCATTTGGCAATGTGCTAAGACTCCCTCTGAGGAGTGTTAATTGGATTAGAGTTGGACTACGAGACATGATACAAACGCAAGATATTTAGGAAGGCAATTATGTGTCATCAACGCTCCTGGCCGCGAGGCCGTGGGGTTGTTGAGCGTATGATAGAGGTCCCACTAGTGCTATAACCAGCGCCGGCCCATTTTAGGTCCCATCAGCTACTCCAAGCAACTGTTGCACTACCAAGAGAGAACATGTATCCACTGGTAGATCTTCGATTAGACATACTACCAGCCTAATTTGCATCTGTGTATCCAAACACTTGTACATCTGTACTTGCCTCATAGAAAAGTCCATAATGTAATGTGGACTTCACATATCTCAATATGCGTCTGATTGCATCCAAATGTGGTTTTCTAGGTACTTGCATAAACTGACTCACAAGACCAACATCGTAGCTCAAGTCTAGCCTTGTAATGGTCATGTAGATCAAACTCCCCACTATCCTCCTGAACATAGTAGGGTCTTCTATCTCATCCCCAACATCAGCACTCAACTTTACATTCTACTCCAACGGGACTGAAAGTGGTTTGCATGCTGTCATACCATACTTGGACAACATATCCAAGCCATACTGTCTTTGGGACAGCCATATACCATCATCACATCTGATCACCTCAATGCCAAGGAAGTACCTTAGCTCACCTAAATCCTTCATCTCAAACTTCTTCTTCAAAAAGTCCTTGACTTCAGCAACCCCACTATCACTATCACTTGTAATAATCAAGTCATCCACATAGATGACTATGATGACCAAACCTGCATCTCCGTTTCTCACATAAAGTGAGTGATCAACATCAGAAATATAAAAGCCAATATTGACAAGATACTCTCTGATCTTGTCAGACCATGCTCTAGGTGCTTGCTTGAGCCCATAGAGTGCCTTCTTCAACCTGCACACATACGTGGGATGCTCTAAATCTTCATAACCTGCTGGCTGATCCATATACACTTCTTCCTGCAAATCACCATGCAAGAAGCCATTCTTCACATCTATTTTCTGCAACCTCCAACCTTTGGCTGCTGCCAAAGCAATCACACATCTGACAGTTGCCATCCTAGCAACTGGACTGAAGGTTTCATCATAATCTATGCCATATGTCTGGGCATAGCCTTTTGCAACCAGCCTAGCTTTGTACCTACTAATAGAACCATCTGCATTGTGCTTAATCTTATAAACCCACTTACATCCAATGGCTTTCTTGCCCTTCGGCAATGATACTAGATCCCAAGTCTTATTGGCCTCTAGTGCAGCCATCTCCTCATCCATTGCTGCATCCCAATGAGCATGACCAACAGCCTCCTCAAAACATGTGGGCTCAACATCCTCAACTAGTTTCACCATATAAGCATAATGGTGAGCTGCATAACCTTCAAAACCAAATCTTTTAACAGGGTATCTGACCCTGCTAGATCTGCGTATCACTGTAACGCGTGCTCTCTGCATACCTGGAGTCCTCACTGAAGGAATACCAAGCTCATCATCCAAGCTCTCTGAGCCACTGGAGTCTCCATCAAGAACTGCATCAATGCCTTCTGACACTTTATTATTTCCTTTTTCTTTACCTGTAGTGCTACTAGATGCACTCGAAGATGTAGAGGTACTCCTTAGTCTCCCAAGCCAGGGACTACCAAATGATGTCTCTAGTCCACTAAGAGTCCGTGATTCTTGCTTTCAACCTGCATATGAGTGTCATGATCATCATCATCATCCAATGCATCACCACTAGATGCATACCAACTGCTCATTTCATCAAAGATGACATCCTTGCTTACTCTGAACTTACATGTGAAAGGGTTGTAACAGCGATACCCTTTCTGCTCTAAAGAGTATCCAATAAAGACACACTTTTCGGCCTTTAGATCCGATTTCTTCCACAGCTCATCTGGCACATGAACATACGCAATGCAACCAAACACTTTCAAGTGTGAAACATCAGGCTTCTTACCTGTAAAACATTCTTCGGGGGTCATACCATGAACTGCAGCTGTGGGAGTTCTGTTCATAATATAAACAACAGTATGAATAGTCTTAGACAAAAAATGCCTAGGCATATTCTTTTCAGCCACCATCAAGGCACGCGCAACTTCTGCAATATGCCTGTTTTTCCTTTTTGCAACCCCATTTTGTTGTGGGGTATACCTGCATGTGAACTGTCTCTTTATCCCATGAGACCTTAGAAAATCACTGAACTCATTCTAGAGGTACTCTCCCCCTCCATTTAACCTCAAACACTTTACTTTCAAGCCTGCTTCTCTTTCAACTACAGCCTTGAAAGTTCTAAAGTGCTCAAAAGCTTCACGCTTTTCCTTCATAAAATATACCCACAGCTTTCTAGAACAATCATCAATGAATGTGACAAAGTATGAACTGCCTCCAAGAGATACATTTTGTGTAGGCCCCCAAATGTCTGTATGCACAACATCAAGGATATTTATGCTTACATCTCTGTCATGTGAAAAGGGTTGTTTTGCCTGCTTACCAAACTGATATGCTTCGCATACCTTATGAAATTCTGCAACTCTAAATGTAGGCAAACCGGTAACCAACCCTTTGGACTGCATTAATTTCAGCATTTGAACATTTGCATGTCCAATGCGTTTGTGTCAAATTTCAATATCTGCTACAACACCTTTTTCTTTAGCATACATAGCAGTATTCATAGTAGGAATTCCAGCATCCAAAGTAAACATACGTCCAACTCTACTTCCCTTTGCTACCAACCTGGACTTGTCATTGAAGTCTTCTACAAAGCAGCCCTTTGCATTAAATCTGACTTGCAACCCTTGCTCTACCATTTGACCAACTGACACAAGTTCTTTGTAATAGATGGCACATGTAATACATTTGAAAGACTCTTTGTCTTACCATCATGCAAGGACAAGGGAACTTTTTCAATACGTGAAATTGGGTGGCATGAATCATCACCCGTCTGCACATAACCTGCATTTTGCAAATCCTGCATCTCTCCAAACTATTCTGCATGGCTGGTCATATGATTGGATGCATCTGAATCAACATACCAAACATCATCATGTGTTCCCTTTCCTGTAACAGCATTCAGCATATGCTGCATAACAAACAGACGTTCATTTTTGTCTTCATTCTGTTGTGAAGACGATGCATAGTTTCCTTGCTGCAACTTATCACTGCGAATATCATCTTTCTTAGCATAACATTGGGCTGCAATATGACCTGTTTTGCCACAGTAGTGACACACAATACCAGAATTGTTAGAACCTCTGTTCTGCCATCCACCTCTTCCTCTAAAGCTCCCCCTGCCTCTAAAGTTACCACGACTGCCTGAAACCTGCATATCACCAAATTGCTGATTCAATTTGTTTTGCTGGTTGTCACTACCATATCTTGTACCACGGCCTCTTGAAGAGAATCTACCACGTCCCCTTCCTGAACTGGAGTAGAAAGCTTGGACCTGTTCACCACTTCTTTCAGATGTCTCACTCTGTATGTTGATCTCTTCAATGATCATAAGGGAGACCAACTCATCAAAATCTGGAAATGGCTTTCTGACATATATGGAAGTTACAAAAGACTTCCAAGCCTTTTCATTGTTAAGTCCACCCAAGGTAGACGACACCAAATCATCATCATCGGGCATTGCATCAATCGTTGCCAATGCATCTGCAATGCTCCTTACCTTTAGTGCATACTCATTGATAGACATCTTCCCTTTCTTCAATGTATTCAACTCTTGCTTGAGTTGAATCTTTCATGCCTTTGTATTTATAGAAAACATACTTTCAAGTATGGTCCAAGCTACATATGAATTCTCTGTATTTCTAATGTGTCCCAGTATATTATTGTCAATTAATGCATACAACCAATACATGACCTTTTTATCTTTTGCATTCCATTCCTTTCATGCCTTTGTCTCTTCTGCAGTTGGAGAATCACTCACCTTCGGCTCCTTTTCTTCACCTGAAACAAATTCCGTAGAGGCCTTTTCCAATAAGGAAATTCGTGACACGGAACTTCCATGAAGGGTAGTTGTTCTTGTCGAGCTTCTCAATGATGGGGCTTCCACTGTTCTCTACCATTATCACAAAACTAATACCAAACAACAAGCAAATCTTCTGCAACCCTCGACCTGTAGTGCACAGCAATACACCAGACAGCCTTTTCCACTGTCTGCTCAACAATACATGCAATCTGCAACCTGTTTGCAGATAAACCTTGTGTTTACTCACTGGTAAACACCTTTGAACTTACAGATTTGAAATCTGTAACCTGCCCACCCACTTTTGGTCAATACAGTCGAAGTCACATTGTACCCTAAAAGTGTTGTCCGCAACCTTGCGGCTCTAAAACGGCCCCTGAAATGGCCTCAGATGCCCAAAATAACTGTGGGAAACCCTAAAGGGCTGCTCTGCAAAATACATAGTGCTCTTTGCGCACACCAAATCTCATTGCAATCTGAGATTTTTGCTCTGTCCTGCTTCCGGTGCCTCCACATGCACTATCCAAGAGAGAGAGTGGGAGAATGGGAGAGCTTCTTACCCGTGGCTTGCTTGCTCGAACCTTGCTTCTTCTCATTCACTTCAGTCTTCAAAATCATCCTCTCTCAGTGGCGTGGCTCTGATACCATGTCAAGAATCGCATGGTGGGGGGACTTGCTCGAGATGCTGCGCCGAACACACACGGAATGCACAAGGAGAAGCTCACTCAAGAGACAAGAAGAGAGATGGAGGCCAAAACGTTTTCTTGCTGATTTTTTCTTCTTATTCCACACACTTTACAATATACACAAAGTATAGATAAGATACAACATAAAAGAAAGTGGCCTACTAAGTCAAACAATGCATAACCGTCTACACTAGTCGATTGGCGCTATAACTATGCCAGCTGTAAATAGGTGTAACAACCTGAATATAATAAGTAATGAGTCAGTGGCCATGTGAGAGTCATAATGACCACCGATATACTAAGTGTAGATGTGTGGATCCATCTAACTAGGCAGTCCATCATCAATGTCCGCATGTGTTGAGCTTGTCATCTCAACATGTCATGCCCAAAATTGCCCACCCTCTGCCCACAGACTGCACATTGTTTTAGAATAGTTTTGTACTTACTCAAATCACATGCATGTGCATTCTACATAGACAGAAAGTACTCGTCATAAGCTTCGTTTCAACATATGGTGCGCCCTATTTGGAGTAGCCTATCAAACGTTATGACCAGTTTACTTCAGCAGACCGGTCCCAGACTGCATACTGTCCCTAGTCTCTCCACATCGACTAGGGTTTAGACACCCCGTCACACTGACCATGGTATTTAAAGTGAAAGAGCCCCAGATTAGGGTGACCATTTATTATCAAGATCATACTCTTCACTTTCCTCTCCAGCTTCCATGGCTTCCTTCTTCCTTCTCTCCTCCCTTCTCTCTTTCTCTCTCTTCTTCTAGTCTTCTTCCTTCTTCTTCTTGCTCTCTTTCTCTCTCCTCAGCTCTTTTTCTCTCTCCTCTTAGCTTCTTTCATTACAATCCCCAAATTGTAGCCATCTTTTTCTCAAAATCCTCACAACTATGGATATTGGGCCCACTTTAAAAACCAAAGAAGCATGTTAGTGCATTTGATTAGTTCAACCAATTCACCAATTAACCAAAGGAAGTGGACAATATCGCAGACCGATATATGCTCAATTTGCTATAATGAGGAATATATTTCCTCATGTAAAGAGCGACACTATTGCTAAATTCCTTAGCAAGGACACGGTAAAAAATGCATTGAAAATTTGTAAATTCAAGGATATAATGGATGGTGTCACAAGTAAATGTCTTAGGGATGTAAGCAACTTATTTACTGCTATAGATGCTTAGGGATTATGTGACAAGACGGAATGAGTTTCAAGTCATACAATATGCTCTATCAACAATTGGATATAGATTCTAAGAGGATCTTCAAAACTAAGCAAGTAGTGACTTTGGCAAAACCATTTTGCATAAAGAAGGCTAAAAAACAACTAAATGATAAAGTTTTAGAACTAATTGGTGAGCCTATACATCTAAAACACACATACATACTAAAGTATTTTTCCAAAGAAGTTACATTCGTATTGAATGTATCTAACAACCTTGTACTAGATATATGTAGGGTGCATATGGCCATGGTCAAGTTCTACAATATGTCTACAATAGAATGTAGAGGCAAAAACTTGATGAGAGTGAGATTATCAAGGGGTAAAAACTTGAATGTGTGAGTATAACATTTAATGGCCTCCTGTTGTGGCTAACAACAGTGAACCTACTACAGCTAATAATGGTGTCACTACTATGGAAAAAAATGATGGCTCTAGTGTGGTCAATAATGACGGCCCATTTATCAAGAATGATGGTCCACCATTGTCAAGAAGTGGTGATCCACATGTCTAGTTGCCACTACTACTCTAGCTGGTAATACACATCCCCCAACGTATAAGAAGCAAAGAGAAAAACCATGCACATCTGCTCTACATGAGATAAGGAAATTTGAGAAGGCTGCCAAATTTATTATTCTTAAGGAATCATTCTCTAGATTGGTGTAATAAATACTACAAGATCTGTAGTCAGGGCATCATCACAAGTACTTTTCAAGAAACTAGCTAAGGAATGTGGGGTGATGGTCAAGCCAAGCCTTGCTTACTCCCCAAGAGGTAGGTGAAAGCTACTTGATTGATCTCATGAATAATGGTCAACTTCTAGCCATTCATGCCCACAATGTATCACTATTAAGCCCATAGAGTTGGTTTCCATTTGTAGGATTTGCAACAATAGGGATGCATTTCATCTTAATGTCAACAACATGCTTCGAGAAGCTACCTTGTAAATAAATCTATATTTAGCTTCTGGTTGAGTTTTTGGTAATCCTTCTAGTAGACCTTCAAGTATTTAATAATAGTAGTGACCTTCAAAATGGAGCTAAATTTTGCCTAACTCTAGTTGTACTTGGTGCGATGTACTATCTATTGTGTATTTTGTGCTTTTGTAATACTGTATCATCTGATATTTGATATTCTATTTTACCCATGATTTACATTGTGTGAATCTTTAAGTTTTAAATTTTGTAAGTAGTTTCATTGAGGATAAATTTAATATGCAATCACGCACATGTAACTGAACAGTTCAAATTTTGGCTGATGCACTATATCTTTATTGTATTTTGTGGTTTGGCAACACTATATCCGATATATGATATTCCATTTTTCCTATGATTTGTATTTTGTGATTTTTTAAGTTTCCAATGTCACACATGGTTTGGTTGAGAATACATTTAATGCGTAATTATACACACTCATTGGTGAATTTTTCTTGTTCTCGTTGAAGTGTAATCTAGTTAATGCATTTTCCAAAACAGATTGAATTATCAGTTTTATAAATCGAAATCCAGTGGAATTTCACTTGTACGCCGGGCATCATAAGAACTCGTGGAAAATAAAAAATTGGCCCCATTAGAAGCCTCTGGGACACCTGGCCAAAGGCTCACAAAATTTTAAAAAGTTTTGCTATAAGTTAAAAATTTCACCTCATTTTACACATTTGAGTTCCGTGCTTCAAGTTCTCACTCCTAGAAGATATGGCATGCACCAAGCAAGCTTGGAGATTCCCTCCTAGAACTCCCATACCAGAGGCAACCTCCCCCTACTCCACCACCATGCGACCATCACATGCGTCAATGATGGAAGCCAAGCATAGTGGCCCTCTGAGAGATCCTCCATTATCAAAAGACCGTGTATCTCTTGATACCAAAGGCTACATTGTAGAAGGTGGTGCAAGACAATGTAGAACATACTGATTAGAAATAGCAGGAGGCATTTTCCCAATAGTTCAAGTGTGGATCAACTTAATTGGTGGACTCTCGAGGCCCTTCTTGCACTATATGAAGCTACTGAAGCCTTCCTCATTGACTTGTTCGGAGATTCAATCTATGGAGTGATGCATGCAAGGAGGGTCATCGTCTCATTGACAGGGATCTATAGATAGTGAGGTTCTTTCAAATATGGAGGGATAGTCGTGGTGGCGGAGAGCAGCAACAATAGGGGTCTACTAGTGAAACATCTATGAAATCCAACTTCTGAAGTGATTTTGTAAAACCTTTCTTGTATTAGATCCTCTATAAATTGTTATGAATATGAATATAATTTTTTTAGTACATCTTATTTTTGTTTCATCACTTGTTATTTATTTTATTTATTTATTTAAGTTATCCTTACCTACATTTGGATAAATAAATATTACGTATGAATTCAATAAAGTGTTGCATATTTAATTTAAATAATCAATCATGTTGCATATAAATCCAACAAATAAGCATTACACTCAAATGAAATACAATAATAAACAAAATGTATCACAAACTACATTGTGCACAAATCCAATAACATCGGTTTTTATTAATATAAGAGAAGATTACAAATTGTATTACATTATTAAAGAGACATCATTAAGTAGTAAGTACATCTAATATGTCCTAAGTATCTTAGAGCTAGGCTCCCCATGGTTAGAGCTACTCTTTATCATAGGCAACAATACTTTTGGCTCTAGAAGTTCGTGCCTAATGACGGTGGGATCTTCCACTTTGAGAAACATACTACAAGCCATTATGGAGAAAAGTGGGCCATACCTAGTACTTGTGAACAAATAGAGAAACTCGAAGCAATAATAATTTCTCTAAATAATATGGTCTTGAAGAGGCCATCCTTTGTCAATGCCCTCAGGTTTAGGAAGTTCTCAACAAAAGCAAGAGAAAATTCCTTATGAAATACCACTATGACATTAACAAGGTAGCCAATATACTCCTTCAATGCCAATTTCTACACCCTTCCTTGGCCACCAAATCTTCCACCTTGCCTAGATGAAAACTCATCTATATAGATAATATCATGTGTCACACAAGTTCAATATAAGACTCACTATACATGGAGAGTGCTAAAGATATATATACTTTAGTTTTGCATGAAACTTCACCCATAGGGTCTTCAGGGCATGTGGGCTCGGTTAGGCCCCCAAATGATGCGAGCCTTTGGCCAGGACTACATTGCACACGAGTCCAATAACATTGGTTTTTATTAATACAAGAGAAGATTACAAATTGTGTTACATTGTAAAAGAGACATCATTAAGTAGTAAGTACATCTAATCTATCCTAAGTATCATAGAGCTAGGCTCCCATGGTTAGAGTTTCTCTTTATCATATGCAAAAATACTTTTGGCTCTAGAAGTTCATGCCTAATGATAGTGGGATCTTCAACTTTGACAACCATACCACATGCCACTATGGAGAAAAGTGGGCTAGACCTTGTACTTGTGAACAAATAGAGAAACTTTGAACATCGAAGCAATAATACTTTCTCCAAACAATATGGTCTTGAAGGGGCCATCTTTTGTCAATGCCCTTAGCTTTAGGAAGTTCTCAACAAAAGTGGGAGAACATTTCTTAAGAAATGCCACTATGACATTGACAAGCTAGCCAATGTACTCCTTCAATGCCAATTTCTACACCCTTCCTTGGCCACCAAATCTCCCACATTGCCTAGATGAAAACTTATCTATATAGATAATATCATGTGTCACACAAATTCACTATAAGACTCACTATACATGGAGAGTGCTAAAGATATATATACTTTAGTTTTGCATGAAACTTCACCCATAGGGCCTCCATGGCATGTGGACCCAATTAGGCCCCCAAATGATGCGAGCATCTGGCCAGGACTCTTACAAGGAGTCCTTTGGGCAAGGACTCTTACAAGGATTTGATCCTAATCAAAATTTGTACTAGTTAGATGCACAAATGTGAGCCTCTGGCTATAGCTCTTGGGTCCTATCTTGATCAAAATTCATATGGTGGGTCCACATGCCCTAGAGACTTTATGGGTGAAGTTGTGCTAAAAATTGAAAACATTACCTTCTCAAATTCATCTATCTACTGCTGTAATGGAGCATCTAGGTCTGCTCTTGCAATCAGGCTTCCCTCATCTCTCTCTTGGTAAAGGTGATCTATAGTCAAGTCAAGAATCAAAAAGGCTTTCCTACAAGTGCTCAATCTCCTTGTCTTAGATATCATACTCTGGCCCCACATTGTTAATAATGTAATGTTCCCATTACATAGATTATTTTAATGTACATATACATTCCAAAGAAAATTGATTTGTGAAACTAACTCTCATTATGAAGATAATAATTATTATTAATGAGATATTATATGCCAGTTCATGGAAGAAAGACTTGGGAGACCCTCCCAAGACTAGCTTATTAAAACTATGTTTATAGTATAGAGCAATAAAAAGAACTAGCCTAGTGGATAGTCACTTGGCAGCTAAGTGAACTTAGGTGACGACACTGCTAGGATGGGTGACCTCTCAGGAAGATTTTCATACAAGATAGTAGGAGCTTCTCGCACGCAGCCAATGGTGCCAATGAAACCTTCGTAGCCCGTTGTCAAGTGTGCCAAGGCCAAGATGCCAAGTTCTATGCCTTGGTCTCCACCTTAGTCGTACGCCTTGGAGTGACGGTTGCTACCAACACGCCAAGTGGTGCTTGCCCATATATTCCTAAATTTTTATCTTTGCACTACAAAAATGGAGCTCCCTCTCTAACGTCATCAATGATATCATCAGAAGCACTAAAAGAAAGCATTCTCTCTTGGTCATCAATGATGCCATCAAAAAATGCTAAAAAGCAAGTGTCGTCTCTTTTATCCCCTTGCATAACTAAAAATTGAGGGCTTGGGGATGACCTAGAAGGGGGACAAGAGCAATCTTGACGAGGATGAGATGATGATGGAGAAGGAGGAGACTCTATTCCACAAGGTGAGGAGACATCATTCCATTCAACACAAGGAAGGGAATACGTAGAAGGTCCCTCATCCTCTTCTACTCTAATTTGAGAAGAGAAGACACTGAAAAACTTTATCCTATTCTATCAATCCAGCTAGAAGTCATACCTCTACTCTCATCCCTATTCCATCTACTAGAGAGAGAGAAGTATTTCTCTCCAAGAGGCAAGAAGAACCATCCACGAGGCCTACGTCATTGAATCCCACAATAACCATCATCATCATCGAGAGTCTTACACCCTTGCTAACCGGTATTACTTTCGTGTTCTTCTTCTTCTACGAATCATATTTCCATCATGGCTCAAAGAAAAAGAATTCAAAAGTGAAACTCGCGAATGATCCTACTAACGTGGAAGCAACAATTGGAGTTGCAAGCACAGGAGTCACTAATAGAGTCATAGGCGTGGATAATAACCCTTTACCAATTTTGATACCACATGTTTTTTTAAAAAAAAAATCTATCCGAATTCAATAGAAATAAGATAAGTCTGTTAAGAAATACTGCGACCTTAGAGTATTCACTTGATAGATTATTAGAACATCTTATAGGCTAGAAACTGTTAGGGAAACTACAAAATTCTAGAACCCAAGAGAAATCATGAGGAATTTTTCAAGACGAATTTATTAAGAATGAACCCCAAAGAAATCAATAAATTATATAGTTTAATCCAGAAGATTTGATAGAAGATTTTAAGACTAAAATATCTCTAAGTTAAAGAAACTGACTTAAGGCAAATAAACTTGGTTACAAGAATAAACCTTAAACTGGGAAGTAGAGACCCCAAAATCTAGATACCCTTAGTTAAATTCCAAGGGGAAGGGTTCATTATGTGAAATTCAAGTATCAATTGCTACTAGATTAATCATCACTTGAAAGTTGCATGATTGCATGATTGATTGAAGTCATAATTGCTTGAAGATATCAATCTTGTTTGTGATTTTCTAGATTATATCCTGATTGAATTAAGTATTGGAATAGATATAAATTGAGGAGCCCTATACCTCCCCCAAGGATAGGTGTTAAATCCCTATACCAAGAGGGGATGTTTCTACCGCCACGGAAGCATGGACTGACTCCGGTGGCGAGAGGACTCCCACAACAGGGATCATATTAAGTAGGAGATGGTTAAGGTGCCAGGGTGGCTATGGCTAGTAAATCCTTTACACACCTAGGAACTACATGGTCCCATGTATGGCCCAAGTTCTACTTGGGACACCTAAAAACACTAGCTATAGGTGGATTTGATCTTGGTGACGTGTAGATGTGCCGGATGAGGTAGCAATGAAATTGTAAATTTTCTCCTATAGGGGCAAGAGAACACATATTATGGAACATAATCAATGAATTTGTTTTATTATGATTGTATGTCCGTGAGTAAATTATGCAAACGAACAACTGTGCATAAAAGGATTCTTTTTAATTAATGAAGTTCTTTTTATATGTTTCACGTAATGAGATAGGTAATTAGATAACTAAGAGCTTCCATAGAGGGAAGCGGGTGGATGGATTCCTAACAAATCCAATCCGATGGTAGGGTGCTCTCGATTAGCCAAGAGGTTTCCCAACAAAAAAAACACAAGGAAGAAACTCTAGGAAGGGCTAATTCACTGACTTACCTAGGGTTTGGTCTTAGAACCCAAACTGTAAATTATCTTAGGGGAAAGGTACGACGGTTGTGCCAGAGCACTGCAAGGGATTTTATAAATCCTTAGTCTACTACTGAAAAAAAAAGCATTGTACTCCATAAACCAAGGGTAATAGTAGTTGCTCCTTTCGGACAAGAAGCCTCTCGAAGGACACCTCTGGATGTGAGCTAGTTGTTAATAGGTGATTGTTAGTCAATTAGGAACCTTCAGGTTAGTCCTCTGTGGGTAATGGCAGGACACTTCTCCTGCGGGGTAGACCTAGGGTTAACTAGCTAGAAAAAATCTAATCATTCTAGTTAGAGTACGAATGGCGGCGGGCTAGAAGGTAAGCTCTAGGCGACTACTAAAACGTCACTCACCCTGTAATAAAGGCGGGTACGTTACAACCACATTGTTAATTTTCTTTTGGACACTCATAATGGTAGAGATGTCATTGATGCTCATGCCATCATATCAAGCTACCTCATCACATGTGCTGGGGCATCTTGTACATCAAATTTTATAAAATCATATGGTGCATCATGCACCATGATATAGTATAGTTCTTATTCTCTTATCTCCAAAATCTCCAACAAATCTTACATGAATAGGTATTCAACCCCCTCGATTTTGACAGCATGGAGAGAAACAAGGGATGGCTTATTGCTTAGCATCTTAATAGGTCAAGGAGGTGGGCATACAATAGCTAAGCTCTATGTTGCCTCTTTACTTGGATTGAGAGTGATTTCTCAAGCTTCTTCTCAAAATACTTTAGCTATGGCTAAGAGGGTGCATTAGTGTCTTCCTTGCCATCCTCTTGCAGATTAGTGCATAAAACATAGATGGCAAAGTTTACATCACACTTGATGACATCCATTGTGATGTGGTCCTTAGAAAATATGGGTACAACTCTAGTGCGGAGTTATTGCCCCACATGCACCAGGCACAGCTTATAATATTTGCATGGCTCGCTTCAACATGTAGACCATACAAAAAAATCTATAGGAATCCACCTAAGAGCAGATTTCACAATGGAGCAATCATCACATTACAAAATGATATCACTATGCTAGAGCTAGGATCTATCACAAAAAGTGAGGTCTCTAGATTCAAGGTCATGCAAAACCTCAGGTAAATATGGTCTCCTATAGGCATGTAGCATGTGGAGCTAATCCATGTGACGAAGGTGGGAGTAGTAGCCATGGCATAGAGAGAGAGAGAAGGAAGGAGACCACAAGTATAGAGAAGTAGAGAATGAAAGTGAAAATGAGTTTGGAGATCTAACCTTTATGTATCAAGGATTTTAAATAAAGGTTCTTATAAAATTTTTAAACGTTAAAGTTTCACATTAAAACCCTGTCAAGAAGTGGACTGGAGAGAGAGAAAGAGGAGAGAGAAGACTACAGATGAGAGAAGAAAGAGTGCAGAAGAGAGAGAAATAGAGTGACGAGGAGAGAGAAAGACTAGAATTGGAGAGAGAAATATGGGAAAGAGAAAGAAGCTATAGAAGCTGTGAGCAAGATAGGAGAGAAGGACAATAATGTATTAATGTGTCAAAAGATAAGAAAAATTACATGCCCTCTTCTTTTATACCAATGTCAGAGTGACATGACATAACATCAATATTATTTACACACTAAATCCTTATTCTTCCCAGCTTCTTACAATCCATCCTGTCCCAAAGATTTTTGCCCTCAAAAACAAAGTTAAAAGACTAGAAAAGGATGGATAGAATAGAGTATTACTTTGTTTGTACAGCTTTACAAATGGGAAAATGAATGAAAAATGATCGACATATGGACTAAAATGTAAGTACACGAGTAAACCTCAGCTATATACATGATCAGGAATGCTTCAAAAGTATATGGAGCCATAAAATCTTCAACTGATAAACTCAAGATGAAGTAGACAACTTGATGTGTAAACAGATGTGTACACAGACCCTGTTCGACCAAATCTGCCATAACTTTTAGTAGAGGTTTCCAAATGAGGCGTACCACATGTCAGAACGTAGCTCTTGAAGAGCACTTTGATCTTATGTAAGTGGTTGAATTCTAAAAGTTAGACACAATAAAAACTGTTCCAATACACCGTGCTGTCCTGACTTTGTCTGCACCAAAACTAGCTCCATATTCAATAGGCTTTAGCCACTAATGTATCCCTTAAGAAAGGAAACTCATCCAATATAGAATCAGGCCTCCAAGAAGCTTCCTCATGTGGTAAATCTCTCCATTTGATCAAATAATCCATGATAGAACAACGAGATCAAAGCTTCTTCTCAGGCTGACCTATGACAACCTCTGGAATGTACTGAATAAGACCCTCTTCATCAATAAGTGGCAACTCATCAATTGTATCAATTGGATCACCATAGAAAGACTTGAGCTGACTAACGTGAAAGAAATTATGAATCTTTGTAGAAGAGAGCAACTCTAATCTATATGTCAAGTCTCCAATGCGCTTTAGGATCCAATAGGGACCATAAAATTTATGAGCAAGCTTGTTACTAGTTCCATCCTTCAAAATGGAATACCTAGACTTGGGCTGCCTCTTCTCATTAGCATACATCTTCATTTGGTCTTGAGCTTTCCTCAAATTCATCTTACATTGCTGAAGAAGGGTTTGCATTCTTTCCAACTCTTCTTTTCCATGAGGATTGATTCTTTCATTAAAGATGACTATGGGCAAGGGCACCTTATAGCCATACATAGCCTCAAAGGGTGAAACTCCAATGCTAGCATGAGTAGAGTTGTTGTAGGAAAACTCAGCCAAGTGTAACCAAAAATCCCATGAATTTTGGACATCCTAGCAGAAATGGCAAAGATAAGTCTCCAAACATTTATTAACCCTTTTTGTATATTGATTAGTTTGTGGATGATAGGCCATAGATGGAGCCAATTTAGTGCCCATAGATGTGAATATCGCTTGCCAAAAGTTACTCATGAACTTTAAGTCTCTATCATCATGAACAATCACCTACGGTAATCCATGTAATCTAAAAATTTTCTCCATGAACTGAGTGGCCACTTGAGAGGTAGTAAACTGGGACTTGGTTGGAATGAAATGGGCTGCCTTGGTGAGTCTATCCACCATCACATATATACTATTCCATCCCTTCTTGGTAGTAGGCAAGCCAGTAATAAAGTCCATGGTAATGTGCATCCACTTGCATGTATGAATGGGTAATAGTTACAACAAACCACCTGGCTTATGGGTACTATCCTTATTTTGTTGACAAGGCATCCACTTCATGACAAAGTCCTTAACATCTTTCCACAACCATTTCCAATAAAAACTTTTGTTGATCCTATTATAGGTCTTGAAAACTCCAAGATGTCTAACAAAAAGGTGAAGAATGTAGTTCCTCCATAATTTTCCATGTAAAACAAGAGATAGAAGGAATGACAATCTTTCCATTTAACCAAATAAAGCCATTTTTAAGCTGATAATGTGAGTTTTCTTCCGTAAGACCTTGTTGTAATTTCTGAAAAATATGGTTGAGTTCTTCACCCAAAAGATAAGCCTCCTGTAGTTCTTCAATCCAATCACAATGTAGTTCAGTTATTGTTGAAACTTTGCAAGCCCACATATGAGAAAGAGAATCAGCCACTATATTGTCTTTACCCCTCATATGAGTGATGTCAAAGTCATAATTTTGCAATGTATCTACCCACCTACACTACTTAGGAGTAAGATTGGACTGGGTAAGGAAACACTTAAGAACCCTATGATCACTCTGGACCCTGAATCGGCTACCATACAAATAATGGTGCCATTTCTTTATTGCATGCAAGATAGCCAACATCTCTTGGTCATAAACATTCATGGCCATTTCTTTATCTGTCAGCTTACGGCTTTCAAAGGCAATCGCTCCATGCTCCTATAACAAAACAACCCCAACGCCATGACCACTAGCATCACACTAGATGGTAAATTCTTTGGAGAAGTTTGAGCATACTAAGATAGGACCAGAAGTAAGGAGTCTCTTTAACTGGTTGAAGCTATTATCTAGAAGGGCATCCCAAAAGAAAGCTCCTTCTTCAACCTGTCAGTCAAAGGAGCTGCAATAGTTGCATAATGCTTGATGAATTGGTGACAGAATGAAGATAGACCAAGAAATCCTCTAAGAGAAGAAGTAGTAGTGGGTGTTGGCCAATCTTTTATACATTGCACCTTCTTGGGGTCAGTCAATATCCCTTTTTCACTGACAATATGTCCTAAGTATTCCACTTCAATCTGCATGAAAGAACATTTATTCTCCTTAGCAAAAAGCATGTGAGGTCTCAATACATCAAAAACCCTCCTCATATGTTCTAAGTGATCCTGTAAAGTTTTATTGTAAGTCAGAACATCATCAAAGAACACAAGACAAATTGAAAGAGGAAAGGCTACAAAATCTTATTCATCAGGCTGCTCTGGAAGGTAATTGGAGCATTTGTAAGTTCAAATGGCATCACTAAGAAATAATAGAGCCCACGATCAGTCCTGAAAGCAGTCTTGACTTCATCATCCTCTCGCATGCGGATCTGATGATACCATGACCTCAAATCAATCTTCGTAAAGAATCAAGCCCCCTTGAGCTCAAGCAAATCAACAATCCTAGGTATGGGATAGCTATTCTTCACTGTGATCTTATTAAGATCCCTGTAGTCAATGCACATTCTGAAAGATCCATCTTTATTTTTTACCAACAAAACTAGGGATGCATAGGGTGAAGAACTTGGTTCAATGAATCTGTAATGTGTTCCCCTTGTCCACTTGTGGGACAGGTCTTAGCAGCCCATCGAGAAGAGAGTCTAGAAAGCGCCGCCCGACACTCACAAGGAATGTCATAGGGTTTGCGATCAAGGTCTTCCTAAGTTTTCCACGAAGCGGAAGCAACTTGGCTGTTCCCACTTAGGACCAACCTGAGTTAGGGTTTTCCTAATAGTCAAGTTTCTAGGAAGTAGCTAGCATCGAGCCCCAGACGAACCACTTTGCGCAGAAACATCAGGGTCAAAGCAGATTTATATTGCACTTGGTTCAAGGAGAATGGAAAACGAGAGGGATGCAAAGCTCAACCTCTTTGCCTGCAAGGCATAGTCCCATTCCGTTTCCCTAAAACAGCATAAATCGGGACTCTAGCTCTATAGATTCTAGGTCATTGTTACCTCGCTGTCAATTCCTTTGAGAAACATTCCCGGCCAATTGAGACCACCCTTCCATAGGACGGACTCAAAGTCACGTCCACCGCACTTTCCTTGGGTTTCTTAGTTATCTAATTACCTACCACATTTAGTTTGACAAGCAAAAAACAACTTCCTTAATTAACCAATGTCAAGCAAGTTTCTTTTTCAACATTTGATCTTTTTTTATCAGTCTTTGGAATACATCAAAAAACCTGCTCGAAGGCTATCCCAGCAATCCTCAGGGATCGCTATTCCAAGTTCCGCCCGTTGACTAGTATGCGAGCCTTGAGATCCCATCTCGAGTCACGTCGACCTCTTGTGCAGGATTCGGAGGCAAGGAGTTTACAGCAGAGCCCCCACTAGCACCAAAGCGTCCTCCTGCTCCAAGTAGTACCCATGGAGAGATGTCTCGTGGCGGGTTCGGTGCACGTATTCGCCGTGGCTAACAACCCCCTTGGATAGGGTCAGGCAGACAGTCGAAGGTAACTGATACTACCTCTCCCTCTAGGCTTTTAACCTGAAGCATTAGTTGTTTTTCCTGAATTAGTTTCTTGAGCAAAGAAGTACAAACATTGCACCTAAGTGTACAATCATGAGCATTCCAGTGGTCTTTCGTACAGCCAACTGCTAAGGTGTGATTCCTTCTCCTCGAATACTTTCGGCATTCGATCCTAGATCATTCGCAACTTGGCAAGATCCCAAGGGTTTTGTAAGTTGAGTTGCTTGTTTACCCTCTTTCCTTGGGTTAGGGTTTATACCCTATTAACCCAAATTGTAACTACTTTAGGTTTCCTTATATTATGGTCAATAAATCCTGGACAACCTTGTCACCCTAACTTGGTTAGTCAATTGCTTTCTTGGCAATTCATTACTACCCTGGCTTGAAAAATCAGTCTTCAAGGAAGAGTGTTGAAGCAGGATGACTACTCAATTCCTAGGAAATTTAACATGCAATTAGAACTCACCAAACTTGGTCTAAGGTGTAGCAATACTATTTTGTGATTTAGACACAAGAGCATATGTCATTACAGCTTGTTGCACGAGATAGGTGTCAGTATCTGACTTGTGGGATTATATCTTTCTTCACACGGTATTTCTTGATTAAGAATACCTTTGATCAAGATATAGGGCTTGGGAGTCCTATTGACCCATTCCAAAACCCTAACCCTACTAGGCCAATAAATGTTTTGGCCCTAGGGTCCCTAAATTCTTTGCAGAGGTCTAGCATTTGGTCAACTGATCCTTAGGGTGAGAACCCTAGATCATTCTTGCACGGCGTTTAAATAATCTTAACATTTTGTGGATGTGTGTAGGACCTTTGAGATCGGAAATATTAAATCGGCATCCCAAGTACAATACTAGGCATAATTTTAGCATAACTTAACCCTACCTAGCACAATGAGGTGACCATCATATGCTAACTAGTCATACCTTTATGAATTTCATGTAAGCTACTTAGTTACAAGCGGGTTACTTAGTTGACCTAACCAACCCATGACTAAAGATAATCTTCTCTATAAAGATGCAAATACTTTCTTCTAAACTTGTAAGTACTTTTTCCTAAAAGATGTAAGTAACTGCAAGATGAGTGAGATGTATCATTCCATGCAATTTCAAGACCATAGACCTTTTTGCCTTTATGCAACTAAAGGATCTACAGTGATCTTTCTTTTCATTGCCCTATACTATAATGATTGACATTCAGAGCTAACTCTTATAAACCCTACGTTGATGCATTGAATTCAAAGCTTTAATATTTTAATGAAGATGCATCTTTTCCCAATTTCAAACTTTGATAAAAGAACTCTATGCATGGATGCATCATTCTTTCATGACTAGATGCCAATGGGTACATCATTGACTTAATCCTTCTTTTACCGCTTATCTCAATCTAAAATGTAAGTATCCATTTGCATGCAAATTGCATGATTATAAATCTTTTCCTTTCATAGCAACTATTTAGACATCATTTAATGACCGTTCTATGATTATCTTAATCACGAGACACAACCAAGAATTTATTACATAAATGCGTTATGTGTTATATGCCCTATCCTTTGCAAGATGCAACAAGGACGCCTTCGCACAAATTCATCTTTTAACTTATGCATAATACGTTCAAAAATGCGACTACCCTTGACCATGGAAGTGCAAGCAAATGCAAGTACTCGTCATGCAACTACACTTTGTAAATCGAACGAGCATATAAATTTTCCAATGCCTTTAAGTTTTCTATGTGAAGTAAAACATGCTTTATGCATCCTTTCCATGCGGAAATATTTTTCGGAACCTGGGCATTCAATATCGGGGCATTGTCCACTCTCGTACTTTCAGTGGAAGCTCCCACGTGCGCTCTTCTCGACTTTTGCTTAGGAGCCATTGACGTAGTAAATTTTCATCTCAGCAACTCTCCCTTGGTTCTCTTACATGTTACAAAGTCACTACTGCCCGAGATTTCCTTCCCTGCACAAGAATCGGGCCTTGCAAGTCATGGTTTAAAAAACTGGGAGGCACGGGTGAACTAGACCTAGGGAAGCTTCAATAGAAGCTTCCAAGCTTCTGGAAGAAACATGGAGATGACGTGGAGAGGATGATTGGAGAGGATGATGGAGAGGATGACGATGGAGATGAAGATGATGATGATGATGATGATGATGACAATAGAGGGCGGTAGCAGCCTGCGACGACGGAGGCAGCTCCTATCGACGACAGCAGCAGCACCTCATGGCGGGCACCACACGATCCTGGGCAGCACCACCATCCCCTCCAAGCTTGGGAAGGGGGGGTTCTTATAGGCTAAAGGTGGGGGGGATGGTCACACAAGTGGCAGATTGCAGGCCCTCCTCCCATGCCCCTCCCAAGCTCCTGTTGAGATATCGAGCTCCACTCGTGATACGCCAGGGTGATCGTTGTGTATTTATGTCACCGACTTGTCAGTTGCAGACGCGGTTGGTACACCGCCCATGAATAATAGCTACATGATAGCTATCCTTATCTACTCTAGTTCGTGGCTCAGTTAGTATGCCACCTTAGTTAGTTGAGTTTGGTTTGAGACCCATATATAGGGTTCTTCTATTTCTTTGTATTGAAGTTCTTTTTGGCTTACACAACTAAGAAGAGGAAAACTGTTTTCAGCCTCCACCCTTGTGTGTATTCCCCCATTGTGCAAGCAAGAAAGCTTCAAGTGAGACTCCTTCCTTCTCTCCCACAATCTTGACATGGTATCAGAGCCTTGTTCGTGGTAAGGAGCTCAAGAAAGCAAGCCAAGCTCGCGGTGGCTTGGTAAGAGGAGCAGTGTTGCTTTCATTTTCTGTTTTGGGAGCAGATCTCTGCAGGTAGCACAGTCGGAAATTACAAGAGTGCATTGTCTCAGGTTGAGACGCCCTTCGCGGTGAAGCAAGAGGGTAGTATATGCTGCGGGTAAGGGCTTTAGCCCTTGGCGACCCAGTTTTTTTGATTTGAGGCCATTTCGGGGCCTGTTTTGGAGGCGGAAGTTTTCTGCACGCACTCAGGAAAAGGCTCAGTTTTATGCTGTGCGACCACTGTTCTACAGGTCGGTGAAAAGTTACCACAGAGATTGCATCGTATGCTTGTGTGCAGAGACATTGGGAGTTTCAAAATCATCCCTGTTGCCTGTTGATGCAAAATCGTCACTAGGAAGTGACTGTGTGGTCAAATACCACTTTTGCCAGTTTTGCAGATTTGCCCTTGTGAGGGTGAAGCTGTGTTTTTTGCAGTGACAGAACTTTTTGCAGTATTCTATAATGGCATTTGATTCTCTCTCACAGATTGTCACTGAAAATCTTGACAAGAACAACTTCCAAGCATGGAAGTTTAGAATGACGAATTTCCTTATGGGAAAAGGATATTGGGAATTTGTTGCAGAAAATGAAGAAGAACCAGTTCTTCCTGATGTTCCCAATCAGCAGCAAATGCAGGAATTTAAAGCATGGCATGAGAGAGCCAGGAAAGTTATGTATTGACTGTCTATCAGTATTTCAGACTCTATGATTGTGCATATTCAGGATGCAAGTACGCCAAAGGAGGCATGGGATACTTTGTCAAAAATGTATAGCACAAATACTCAAGCCAGGAAAATGCAGCTCAAGCAAGAGTTGCATAATGTGCAAAGAGAAAATATGAGCATCAATGACTACCACATGAAGGTGAAGAAGATTGCAGATGCACTTGCTTCCATTGGGTCGCCAGTGGAAGATGATGATTTAGTTTCTGTGACCTTGAATGGTCTAGGAAAGGATTACGCGCAGTTTCGGACATCCATTTCCGTCCGTGAAAGATTTCCTGATTTTGAGGAGTTGATTGCTCTTCTAATTTCTGAGGAGTAGAGAAATGGTGGTGCATCTTCTTTAGGAGGAACTTCAAAAGAAGCTGTCTTCTACTCAAATGCTGGAAGAGGTAGAGGCAGAGGTAGAGGAGGCCGATTTGGAGGCCGTGGTAGAAATCAGAATATGCAGCAAACTCAAGAAAACCAGTCCTATGGAGGAGGACGTGGTAACTCTAGAGGCAGGGGGAGCCAAAGAGGTCGTGGTGGATGGCAAAGAGGCCAAAATGCAAACAGTAATGTTGAATGCTACTATTGTGGTAAAATGGGTCATATGGCTAAAGACTGTTATAAAAAGCAGAATGACATCATGAATGGAAAACTGCAACAAGGAAATTATGCATCTTCTAGTAGACAGGGTGATGACAGAAATGAGCATTTGTTTATGGTGCAGCACATGAACAATTCTGTGACAAGTGCAGAAGAAAGCAATGATGTATGGTATGTTGACTCAGGTGCATCAAACCACATGACAGGTCATGCAGAATGGATGGAGGATGCAAGGAAAATGGAAAAACCAGGATTTGTGGAGACTGGTGATGATACTGCACATCCTATTGTGCAGATTGGAAAAATTCCATTGTCTATGCAGGATGGGAAAAAGAAATACCTGCCTGATGTATTTCATGTCCCGAATATCACCAAGAATTTGGTTTCTATTGGTCAAATGGTTGATCAGGGCTTGCAGGTCAGATTTAATCCTCATGGATGCTTTGTTGAGGATATGAAAAATAAAGGTCACTTAATAGCAAAAGGAAAGAAGAAGGGCAGAATGTTTACATTGGATGCAGACATGTCTGAATTGAGTGCAGCAATGTTTGCACATGGGACCGATGTAGTTGCAGATATTGATATTTGGCATAAACGCATTGGTCATGTTAATGTACAACGACTTAAATCAATGCAGGCCCAAAATATTGTTGCAGGTTTGCCGAAATTCAAGGTTTCAGAAATGCATAAGGTATGTGAAGCCTGTCAATTTGGAAAACAGGCAAGGAAACCATTTCCTAGACATGTCCAAGAGAGTAAGAAGCCATTGGAATTAATCCACTCTGATGTGTGGACAACTAAAGCTGCATCTCTTGGAGGCTGTCATTATTTTGTCAGTTTTATTGATGGCTATAGCAGAAAATTTTGGGTGTATTTTATGAAAAAGAAAAGTGAAGTTTTTGGGCATTTCAAAACTCTTAAAGCGATGGTTGAAAAAGAAATAGGCCTGCAGATAAAATGCCTAAGGTCAGATGGAGGGGGAGAGTACCTCTCAAATGAGTTTGCAAGGTTCCTGTAGGAGCATGGCATAAAGCAGCAATATTCATGCAGTCATACCCAACAACAAAATGGAATTGCAGAAAGGAAAAACAGGCATATTGGAGAGGTATCTCGTGCCATGCTCAATGAAAAAGACTTGCCAGATTTTTATTGGGCTGAAGCAGTTGCTACAGCAGTCTACATAATGAACAGGACTCCCACTGGAGCAATACATGGAATGACTCCAGAGGAGAGGTATACTGGTAGGAAACCAGATATTTCTCATCTGAAAATTTTTGGTTGCATTGCCTATGTACATGTGCCAGATGAGTTGAGATCCAAGTTGGATCCAAAAGCTGAGAAGTGCATCTTTATTGGTTACTCTCTGCAGCAAAAAGGGTATAGATGCTATAACCCTTCTACTCGTAAGTTTACAGTGAGCAGAGATGTTGTTTTCGATGAGATGAGTAGCTGGTATAAACCAGTAAATGTGATTGATGATGTAGATGCACAAAATGGTAATGCTGCACAAAATTCACAGCAGCAGTCACAAAATATTAGTGGACCTGGAGCGTCCTCTAGTAGTGGTTCACATTCTTCGCCATGGACAGGCAGATTGAGATCAGGAGAATCTTCTCAAAGTAATGTAGATAGTGGTATGCAGGTATCACGAAAAGGAAAAGAGAAGGTTGATCAACCCATGTTTGATGTGAATGCAGGTCACTCTTATGTGGATGGTGAATCCAGTGGCTCAGAACAGAGCATTGATGATGAGTTGGGTATTCCTTCTATTGTTACACCTGGAGTAAGGAAGACCAGAGATGTTTTGAGAGCACCTGGGAGTGAACCTACTTTGCGCAGGTCTACGAGAGCTAGGTATTATGTGGATAGGCTGAAATATGATGGATTTACAGCCATTCACTATGCATATATGGTTAAAGTGATACAGGAACCAGAACCCACTTCTTTTGAGGAAGCCATGGGAAAAGAAAAATGGGAGAAAGCCATGGATGAAGAAATGGATGCCTTGGAAGCAAATGCTACATGGGAGTTAGTACCTTTGCCTAAAGGTAATAATGCAATTGGCTGTAAGTGGGTTTATAAGGTGAAGCACAATGCAGATGGTTCTGTGAATAGATACAAGGCAAGATTAGTAGTCAAGGGGTATGCACAAACATATGGCATTGACTATGAAGAAACATTCAGTCCGGTTGCAAGGATGGCAACCGTAAGAGTAGTCATTGCTATGGCTGCATCAAAGGGATGGTCTTTACATCAGATGGATGTAAAGAATGCCTTCTTGCATGGTGATTTGCAAGAAGAGGTCTATATGGAGTAGCCACGAGGTTATGTGCATGCTGTTCATCCTGAGTTTGTTTGCAGGTTGAAGAAAGCCTTGTATGGCTTGAAGCAAGCAATTAGAGCGTGGTCTGACAAGATAGGACAGTATCTTGTCACTATTGGCTTTCAGATTTCCAAGGCAGATTTCTCACTTTATGTGAGAAAAACAGAGAAAGGTATTATGCTACTTGTCATTTATGTTGATGATTTGATTATGACAGGTGACAGTGATGAAGATATCCTTCATGTGAAAATGCTATTGAAGCAGAAGTTTGAGATGAAGAATTTGGGAGAGCTGCGTTATTTCTTGGGCATTGAGGTGATTAGATCACCAAGTGGAATACAGCTCTTGCAGAGGCAGTATGGATTGGACATGCTGTCCAAACATGGGATGACAGGCTGTAAGCCTATTTCAGTTCCTTTGGAGCAAAATGTGAAGCTGAGCACAGATGCAGGTGAGCTTCTAGAAGACCCTACTATGTACAGACGCATAGTAGGAAGTTTGATTTATATGACTATTACCAGGCTAGATTTGAGCTGTTGGATTGGTAAGTCAGTTTATGCAGGCTCCAAGGAAACCACATTTGGATGCCGCTAGACGCATACTCAGGTATGTGAAGTCCACATTGCAGTATGGACTATTTTATGAGACTGGGGTTCACATACAGTTGCATGGACACATTGATGCTGATTGGGCTGGTAGTATTTCTGATAGACGATCTACCAGTGGATATGTGTTCTCTTTTGGGAGTGCTGCAGTCACTTGGAGCAGCAAGAAACAGCCTACAGTTGCCTTGTCGAGTACAGAGGCTGAGTACAGGGGTGCAGCAATGGCTGCATGTGAGGTAGCTTGGTTGCGTAAGCTACTTTATGATATGCATCAGTCTACAGATGGACCAGTTGTCATTTATTGTGACAACATGAGTAGTATACACTTGGCAAATAACCCAGTCTATCATGCTAGAACAAAGCACATTGAGGTGCATTATCACTATGTGCGAGAGAGGGTTTTACTAGGTCTTATTGATCTAGTTTATGTCAGCACAGAGGATCAGGTAGCTGACATATTCATGAAGGCATTGGGCGCAGAGAAGCTGCGCAAGTTCAGAGACCTGCTTGGTGTGCAGGAATCGGGATTGAGCTTGAGGGGGAGTGTTGAGATATCGAGCTCCACTCGTGATACGCTAGGGTGACCGTTGTGTATTTATGTCACCGACTTGTCAGTTGCAGACGCGGTTGGTACACCGCCCATGAATAATAGCTACATGATAGCTATCCTTATCTACTCTAGTTCGTGGCTTAGTTAGTATGCCACCTTAGTTAGTTGAGTTTGGTTTGAGACCCATATATAGGGTTCTTCTATTTCTTTGTATTGAAGTTCTTTTTGGCTTACACAACTAAGAAGAGGAAAAATATTTTCAGCCTCCACCCTTGTGTGTATTCCCCCATTGTGCAAGCAAGAAAGCTTCAAGTGAGACTCCTTCCTTCTCTCCCACAATCTTGACAGCTCCAACTCACACTCTCTCTCCCCGCCATGCAACGGGTGAAGGAGAGGGAGTTAATGTAAAAAAAATTGCAAATAAATCATTATCCCTTTTCCCTTGAAGGGGAGTTCCTACGGTGGCTTGCGGTTTCGAGCCACGGTTTCATATGCACCACGCGGGAATGGTATTGTTAATGCACGAGGATGGTGCACTTAGGCCAGAATTTCTTGGTTGCGGGAGATTACTTCGGATTGCTTTTGCACGGGATCTAGAGTCGTTAGTATTTCGTTTCGGAAATATTACATTCTCTCCCCCTTAGAGGAATCAAGATGTCCTCATCTCGAGAAAATCTGGGGGTATTATTGGTTGAGAGTACTTTCATCCATCCAAGTGGCATCCTCTTCGGGGTAATCTTTCCATTGGATGAGGTATTCCCTCAAGGTCCTAGATCTCAAATGCCTCTCCCTAACATCTAAGATCCTGTCAGACCGTAGCTCAAGGATTCCTTGGCACGGCATTACAATTTTTTGATCATCAAGCACGTGACTAGGGTTAGGCACATACTTTTTCAATAGGCTGATATGGAATACAGTATGGACTTTTAGATTTTCAGGCAGTTGTAGTCTGTAAGAATTAGGTCCTAGGCACTTGAGAATCTTGTAGGGTCCACAATACCTTGGACATAACTTTTTGCATTCACCCAAGGATAGGGAACTCTTCTTTGGACATACACGAATGAAGACCATATCACCTTCAACGAAGGATCTGTCTTGACATTTCAAGTCTGCATAAGCCTTTTTTCTATCCTTGGAGGCTTGGATGTCCTGTCTTATTGATTTGATTTGGTCATCCATGTCTTCCAACATCTGCTTTGAAGCTTCAACCCTCAAGGTTGGATTTGAAAATCTCAAAGGGCTGTGACAATCGTGCCCATACAATGCTTGAAAAGGGTCATCCGAATGCTTTGTTGGTAAGAAGCATTGTAGGAAAACTCAACCACTGGCAAATATTGAATCCACTTTTTGGGTTCGCGACAACAGTGTGCCCTAAGCATATCTTCAATGACTTGGTTGACTCGTTCTGTTTGCCCATCAGTTTGGGGATGGTAAGCTGTACTGAAATAGAGTTGAGTCCCGATTGCCTCGAAGATAGCCCTCTAGAAGTGTGATGTGAAGAGAGAGTCATGATCACTAATGATTCTTCTGGGTAACCCATGCAGTTTGAATATTTCCTTGATGAATAACCTTGCGATGTCTAAGGCTTTATAGTTTGTCTTATAATAGGGATAAGATGTGCAACCTTGCTGAGCATATCTACCACAACCATAATGGAGTTATATCCTCCCTGAACTTGGGGCATGCCAAAAACAAAGTCCATACTAATGAATTCCCATTTCATTTGGGGAATGTCAAAGTGGTTGCAATTTCTATCGCATTTTGACATGTTCGGCCTTAATGTGTTGACAAGACAAACATTCCGTGACATATTTGAGAATGTCACCTTTGAGCCTATCCCAATAATAGCTCTTCCTAACCACATTAAGGATCTTGGCATAGCCAGGATGTCCTGAAAAAGGGGAGTCATGGGCTTCCCAAAGTATCTTTTGCTTGAGTGATTGGCTTGCCAGGATACATAATCTCGTCCTATAGTAGACAAGTCCACTATTAATAGAGAATTCTTGATACTTTGTTTGTAGCTTTGGGTCTTGATCTTTGATGGGGATCTCCCTTAGCAATTTCTGATAGGTTGGGTCATGGCATGCCTCTTCTTTAGCTAGCTCAAGAATTGGGTCATTTGGCATGGATACCTTTGTGGTTAGAGATCTTGTTGTTGATGGATCTTGCAAAATCAGAGAATTCAGAAATGCCTTGCACACCTGAGTGCCTCGGCAACTACATTCTCCTTTCCAGGCAAGTATTTGATTTCAAGGTCATATTCTTCCAGTACTTCAATCCATTGACGTTGCCTCATATTGAGCTCATTCTGGGTGAAAATCCATTTAAGATTTGTGGTCCGTCACTAAGGTAAATTTGTTACCCAGCAAGTAGTGTCTCCAAAGTTTGAGAGCATGGATGACAACCAACAGCTCCAGATCGTGGGTAGCATAGTTCCTTTCATGGCTCTTCAATTTCCTTGAAGAGTATGCTACGGGGTGACCTTCTTGCATGAGCACACATCCTAAGGCAAGTGCGCTAGCATCTGTTATCACTTCAAACTTCTTATTAAGATCAGGAAGTTTCAGGATGGGTGCTAATACCAAGCTTTGCTTTAGCGTCAAAGCTGGTCTGTTCAGCAAGTGACCATAAAATTGATACTTGCTTCTTTATAAGATTAGTTCGAGGTGCTGCAATCAAAGCATAGTTTTTGATAAAGACCCTGTACCATCCTGTCAATCCAAGAAAACTACAGATTTCTTTGACAGATGTTGATGTTGGCTATTCCAAAATGTCTCTAACCTTGGCCGGATCTACTGAAATTCCTTCCGCTGATAAAATGAATCCCAGATATTCAATTTGTCGCTTGAAAAATTCACACTTCTTCTTCTTGGCATAAAGCTTGTGTGCCCTCATTTTTTCAAGGACAATGCGAAGCTGGGGTTCATGATATTTTTCCTGCTTGGGGTAGACTAGGGTATCATCAAAGAAGACGAGTAGAAGTCATCAAGATAGGGCCTAAAGATATCCTACATTAACTTAATGAAGGTAGTGAGGGCTGAAATGATGAACAGGTTGCCTCTTACCCATCCAACCTCCAATCCTCACTAAGAGAACTAAAGAGGGGCACCACCTAGCCAAAGAGAGGATGGACTAGGACATCCCTATTCTCAAAGAGAATCAAGAAAGCCAAGACACAAATTTACAAGAGAGAATGTATGTGCTAGACACCATATTGGAATATAAGAGAGAGAGATGAGAGGAGAGGGAGACAAGAGGAGAAGAGGTAGAGGAAGCTTGCCTTATGCTACATAATAAAAGAACTCACTCATAGCTTCCCTCAAAGAGATGAGGGTATTCTAGAATGCTCTCATGGACTTGTCATTCTCCCCTCAAAGAGATGAGGATATTGTAGAGTGCTCTCATGGACTTGTCATTCTCCCCCTTCTCTTTTCTCAAAGAGAATCAAGAGAACCAAGACACAAATTTACAAGAGAGAATACATGTACTAGACACCATATTGGAATATAAGAGAGAGAGATGAGAGGAGAGGGAGACAAGAGGAGAAGAGATAGAAGAAGCTTGCCATTATGCTACATGGACTGAGAAGATGAGAAGAGAGGGAGATAATAGGAGAAGAGGTAGAGGAAGCTTGCCATTATGCTACATAATGAAAGAACTCACTCATAGCTTCCCTCAAAGAGATGAGGGTATTCTAGAATGCTCTCATGGACTTGTCATTCTCCCTCTTCCCCTCCCTCCATGGGCTCTTTATATAGCCTCCATGAGGGATTAGATTAAGCTAATCTTCTTGATTAACATAATCCTAGATGATGTATGGCATCTTTGAAAATATGGAGCATAGTGGATGGGACAAGTCCCCACCTTGGTCATCATGCAAGAAGCCAAGGGTGGTGGTAGACAAAATAGATAAATGGAGCTAGATTACAAGAGGTGGGTGGCCAAAGCACATTATTATAATATATTTACAAGAAGGATAGAGTGGAAAGTTGGTGTGGTGAAAGAGAGAAGAAAATTGCATGTAGCCAGCAGTCTGCGCCTTCGTAACTTCAAATCCGTGAGGAATTTGAAAAAAGTTTCTTCTGCAACTTTGTAGACCAGGTCGAAACCGATCGGCCTTTGCGAGAATTTTCTTGAAATTAGCTTTTTCTTGGGAGTTATTGAGATTATAAAAAAGGCTTCCAAAAGCTGCTTTGACTTTAGTATCCCATATGTATATAAATACATATAAGCATGTGACAAAAGGGGTCCATGCTTGTAAGCTTTTGTGCAAGATCCAAATGACACCATGATGTGGATATTGACTTGTGTGCAAGGGTGAGGTGTCCTCTAATGATGGTGATAGATTCCAAATCTTAGTGATGCAGACGGGGCCCATGTGTAGTTGGAGGCTAGTCCTTTGAAAAATCCATGCATTCACTCAACTCCTAGGTGTAATCCTTTTTCATCTTCACTAAGATAACCATCCCTTTTACCCTTTACATTGACATGCCTCCTAAGAACTCGTTCCCCCCATTTGCTAGAGTTATCGTAATCGAGAAGCAATGTAGCATACCTAGTGCTTGAAGAGTAAACCCAGAGTGATATGGTAGGCTCTTGATAGGGGCTTTGGCCAAAATTTTGTGGTAGTAATCCGGGTTGTAAAAAACCCGGATCAGTAGCAGGAGTATTTGTCAGCCGGAATGACATGACTAGGAATTCAAAGTGTCCATACCTTGTGCTGAATATCGTCTTTGGGATATCTGCTTCCTTGATCCTTATCCGATAATACCCAGACCTGAGATCTATCTTAGAGAAGATCTTCACACCTTGAAGACGGTCAAGAAGTTCATGGAATGGGGTATTTGTTTTTAATGGTTGATTGATTCAACCCTCTATAGTCAATGCATAGCCAAAGCGTTCCATCTTTCTTCTTCTGGAACAGCACTGGAGCTCCCCATGGCGAACTACTAGGATGGATGTAGCCTTGTTCTAACAGTTGCTTGAGTTGCTTCTTCAGCTCAATCGCTTCCGGGATGGACATCCTATATGGTCTCTTTGTGACTGGTGCAGCTCCTAGTGCCAGCTTGATTTCGTGATCGACTTCCCTTTGAGGAGGAATTTTTGTCAACTCTTCAGCAAATACGTTTGCGTATTCCTTTAACCATGAAGATTCTTCCCTAGATTCCTAATTCTGATCTAGCTTATTTAGTTTAATCAAATAGACAGGTAGGCCCTTCCTAACTCCTTTTATTATTCAAGTTGCTTTTGCCAGCTGAATTTTTGGCTTACCAGCCTCCCCTTGAGTTGTGACTAGTTCCCCTTCAGAATTTTGAAAGGAGACTTGGCCCTTTCCATAGTGAATGTGGGCATCATTAGGTATTAGCCAATCCATTCTGAGCAAACATTCGTGGACACCTAGGTTCATTACCCCAAAGTCGACTTTCCTCCCAGTAGGAATTTCACCTTAGCAATTTGCCTGGTATAAGAGACCTCTCGACCATTTGCTAATTCCATAAGTAAGGTAGGTGCATCTTTTGTGGCTATTCCTAATATTTTTGCACAGAATGGTGAAATGAAGGAATGTGTACTGCCACAATCAATCAAGGTTTTGAAGCTTTTACCTTGATAATCCGATGGAGTTTGAATCACCGAGAATTGGCGGTTCGGGACTTTCTTGTGAAGAGCAACATGAACCGTTGCCCTCTCAATGTCAGCTTCCATGGATGGGTCTTCCTCATCACCCAGCTCCTTGTTGGCAACAGTAGAGGTTCTCCCTTTGGCCTTGATAGTGGCTCCTTGGCCATGGACGGCTCCTTGGAATGGCCCTTGATGACGTTCTCTGCTAAGCTTGGGACACTGCCTTTTAAAGTGACCAGGCTTGTTGTAATGGAAGCAACGGAGATTGCGGCCATTACCTTGTGTAGGAACAAAGTTGTTGACAGTGTTGGCCCTAGCTTTCTTTCTTTGTCCCTAATTTTGGCCATGCACTCTCTTAGCTTGAGACCTATACATTCCCTTGTTCTGATGCCTGTAAGACAAGTCCTGTTATTCATTGGCTTGGTCTACACCTCCTGTATTATTGGTGCAGCTCGAATGAGGGCGTCTTGTAGGTCCGTTGGGCGCATTGACTCCAAGCAGGTGTTTATGGGTGGATTTAACCCAGCACAAAACTTTGACACCTGTTGTGTCATGTCCATTTGTGGCGCGTACTTTAAGAGAGAGACGAACTTTGAATAATATGCATCCAGGGATAGTCCAAGCTGCCTTAATTCATAGAATTCATTCATTCTCTGTATGTGGTAGGAAGGTGGCAGATATCTCCCTCGCATAGTTTTTTTAAGCTTCTCCCAAGTAATTGACCCTTTCGAGATCCCTTGGTCTCTGCACCATTGTTTCCACCAAAGTCTTGCTTCGCCGGTAAGCTTCAGTTTGGCGAGCGTAGCTTGGTTAGCGGGTGTAGTTCCTACTGCTTCAAAATAATCCTCCATGGATTTGATCCATACCTCGGCGTCAGTTTGGACGGTCCTTCCCTTACCATCGAATTCAGGTGGCTTGATTTGTTTGAGAAGGAACTTCTTCTCTTGAATTACAGTCGTACTTAGTACAGGGGTCGAACTAGGAATCTGCACTTGAGGTTGTGCCTGGGCAATAAGATTCTTTACGTTAAAAACTTACTAAACGTTTCTCACATTACACTAGTATGCCCAGTTCAGCTCTTAGCCAAGTGACCTAATCACTTAACTCCTTTACCAATACTTATAGCCATGACAGATAGTGATTAAAAAAAATCTTATTCATTCATGTGGGCATAGTACATTTATTTTGGAAAGGTAGAACAAGCTGATTGGCACATCAGTTTGGGGAAAAGAGGATTGTGTTACATTCGGCTACGGGGACTGAGTAATAGTATGGATAGGGGTCATGGATTTTCAGGAATCGATAGGTCATAGGAAGCTTGGGGTATCCCTTCCTTTGATACCCGTTCTTCTCATAATGTCCTAGCACCTTGATTCTATCGGTAGGGATCACCTGAGTCACTTCTTCGTACATATACTTGTTCTGCTTGACTTACCGACCGCCAACAGGTAGGGTTGCGTTTGCGTGAACCTCGACAAAGATGAACAGCTTCACGATCTTTAAATCCTCGATCCACTTGATTCTCTTCAAGTTGGTCTGAAGGTACACAAGTTGGTGGGCCGCTATGTAATAAATTCTTGATTCAGTCATCCATCTTCGTTCCACGTACAAGGGTGAAGGATTGTACATACGGTCTAGAATATTCATCATGCCCAACCTTCGTCGATAATCTGACGCACGCATTGCAGTCATAAACATAACCTGGAACACCAAGAATTTGTTCCATGCTTCGTGACTCTGCAAGCCAGCAACCATAACTAAGTAAGGAAATGTTCTTAATAGCAACATTGCTCTATTTCCCCTCAATAAGTTTCCTTGTAAGTATTAGATTCCATTGGTTTGCTCTGATACCAACTGTAACGTGTCCCCCTTGTCCACTTGTGGGACACGTCTTAGCAGCCCATTGAGAAGAGAGTCTAGAAAGCGCCGCCCCGCACTCACAAGGAATGTCACGGGGTTTGCGATCAAGGTCTTCCTGAGTCTGCCACGAAGTGAAAGCAACTTGGCCGTTCCCACTTAGGACCAACTTGAGTTAGGTTTTCCTAATAGTCAAGTTTCTAGGAAGTAGCTAGTGTCAAGCCCCACATGAACCACTTTGCGCAAAAACATCAAGGTCGAAGTGGATTTATACTGCACTTGGTTCAAGGAGAATGGGAAACGAGAGGGATGTGAAGCTCGAACTCTCTACCCGTAAGGCATAGTCCCATTCCGTTCCCCTAAAACAGCATAAATCGGAACTCTAGCTCTATAGATTCTAGGTCATTGTTACCTCGTTGTCAATTCCTTTGAGAAAAGTTCCCATCCAATCAGGACCACCCTTCCATAGTATGGACTCAGAGTCATGTCCACAGCACTTTCCTCGGGTTGTTTAGTTATCTAATTACCTACCACATTTAGTTTGACAAGCAAAAAACAACTTCCTTAATTAACCAATTAATCACTGGTTCCTTCAGATAACTTAGATACTGACACAGAAAAAAATTTTCAAGCAAGTTTCTTTTTCAACATTTGATCTTTTTTTTATCAATCTTTGGAATACATCAAATAACCTGCCCGAAGGCTATCCCAGCAATCCTCAGGGATCGCTATTCCAAGTTCCACCCATTGACTAGTATGGGGGCCTCGAGATCCCATCTTGAGTCACATCAGCCTCTTGTGCAGGATCCGGAGGCAAGGAATTTACGGCTAGAGCCCCCACTGGCACCCACGCATCCTCTTACTCCAAGTAGTACTCACAGCGACACCTCTCGCGAGGGGTTCGGTCCACGTACCTAGCGCGGCTAACAACCCCTTGGATAGAGTCACGCAGACAGTCGGAGGTAACTGATACTACCTCTCCCTCCAAGCTTTTAACCTCAAGCATTAGTTTTTTTTTTGGAATTAGTTTCTTGAGCAAAGAAGTACAAATAGTGCACCTAAGTGTACAATCACGAGCATTCTAGTGGTCGTTCGTACGGCCAATTGTTAAGGTGTGATTCCTTCTCCTTGAATACTTGCGGCATTCGATCCTGGATCATTTTTGACTTGGCAAGATCCCAAGGGTTTCGTAAGCTGAGTTTCTTATTTACCCTCTTTCCTTGGGTTAGGGTTTATACCCTGTTGACCCAAATTGTCACTACTTTTGGTTTCCTTATATTATGGTCAATAAATCCTGGACAACCTTGTCACCCTAACTTGGTTGGTCAATTGCTTTCTTGGAAATTCATTACTACCTTGGCGGCTTGACAAATCAGTCTTCAAGGAAGAGTACTGAAGCAGGACCACTACTCAAGTCCTAGGAAATTAAACTTGCAATTAGAACTCACCAAACTTGGTTTAAGGTATAGCAATACTATTTTGTGATTTAGACACAATAGCATATGTCGTTACTGCTTGTTGCACAAGATAGGTGTCAGTATCTAACTTGTGGGATTATATCTTTCTTTGCACCGTATTTCTTGATCAAGAATACCTTTGATCAAGATATAGGGCTTGGGGGTCCTATTGACCCATTCCAAAACCCTAACCCTACTAGACCGATAAACGTTTTGGCCCTAGGGTCCCTAAATTCCTTGCAGAGATCTAGCATTTGGTCAACTGATCCTTAGGGTGAGAACCCTAGATCATTCTTGCACGGTGTTTAAATAAACCTAATTTTTTGTGGATGTGGGTAGGACCTTTGAGATCGAAAATATTAAATTGGCATTCCAAGTGTGATACTAGGCCGAATTTTAGCATAACTTAACCCTACCTAGCACAATGAGGTGACCGTCATATGCTAACTAGTCATACCTATATGAATTTCATGTAAGCTAATTAGTTACATGCGGATTACTTAGTTGACCTAACCAACCCATGATTAAAGCTGATCTTCTCTTTAAAGATGCAAATACTTTCTTCTAAACTTGGAAGTACTTTTTCCTAAAAGATGTAAGTAACTGCAAGATTAGTGAGATGTATCATTCCATGCAATTTCAAGACCATAGACCTTTTTGCCTTTATGCAACTAAAGGGTCTATAGTGATCTTTCTTTTCATTGCCCTATACTATAATGATTGACATTCAGAGCTAACTCTTATAAACCCTACGTTGATGCATCGAATTCAAAGCTTTAATATTTTAATGAAGATGTATCTTTTCCCAATTTCAAACTTTGATAAAAGAACTCTATGCATGGATGCATCATTCTTTCATGACTAGATGCTAATGGGTACATCATTGACTTAATCCTTCTTTTACCGCTTATCTCAATCTAAAATGTAACTATCCATTTGCATGAGAATTGCGTGATTCAAAATATTTTCCTTTCATAGCAACTATTTAGACATCATTTAATGACCGTTCTACGATTATCTTAATCATGAGACACAACCAAGAATTTATTACATAAATGCGTTATTGTTATATGCCCTATCCTTTGCAAGATGCAACAAGGATGCCTTCGCACAAATTCATCTTTTAACTTATGTATCATATGTTCAAAAATGCGACTACCCTCGATCATGGAAGTGCAAGCAAATGCAAGTACTCGTCATGGAACTACAAATTGTAAATCAAACAAGCATATAAATTTTCCAATGCCTTTAAGTTTCCTACGTGAATTAAAACATGCTTTGTGCATCCTTTCCATGCAGAAATATTTTTCGGAACCTAGGCATTCAATATAGGGGCGTTGTCCACTCTCGTACTTTGGGTGGAAGCTCCCGCGTGTGCTCCTCTCGACTTATGCTTAGGAGCCATTGACACAGTGAATTTTCATCTCAGCAACTCTCCCTTTGTTCTCTTATGCGTTACGAAGTCACTACTGCCCGAGATTTCCTTCTCTGCATAGGAATCGGGCCTTGCAAGTCACGGTTTAAAAAATCGGGAGGCACGGGTAAACTAGGCCTAGGGAAGCTTCAATAGAAGCTTCCAAGCTTTTGGAAGAAATAGGGAGATGATGTGGAGAGGATGATTGGAGAGGATGATGATGGAGATGAAGATGACGATAAGGACGATGATGATGATGATGATGATAATGAAGACGACAGGGGGTGATAGCAGCCTGCGACGACGACGGCAGCTCCTCTCGACGGCGGCATGAGCACTTCACGATGGGCAGCACACGATCTTGGGTAGCACCACCATCCCCTCCAAGCTTGGGAAGGGGGGGTTCTTATAGGCTGAGGGTGGGGGGAGTGGCCACACAAGTGACAGGTTGCATGCCCTCCTCCCATGCCCCTCCCAAGCTCCAACTCACACTCTCTCTCCCTGCCATGCAACGGTTGAAGGAGATGGAGTTAATGTAAAAAAATTTGCAAACAAATCATTATCCCTTTTCCCTTGAAGGGGAGTTCCTACTGTGGCTTGCCGTTTCAAGCCACGGTTTCATATGTACCACGCGGGAATGGTATTCTTAATGCACGAGGATGGTGCAGTTAGGCCAGAAATTCTTTTGGTTGCGGGAGATTACTTCGGATTGCTTTTGCAAGGGATCTAGAGTCATTAGTATTTCGTTGCAGAAATATTACAGAATCCCACTCAAGAAGCTCCTTGATTTGCTTAGCCACTTCCTCCTACTCACATTTGGATAGTTTGTAAGGTGGCTTATTGATTGGCTTTGAGTTTAGGGTGATCTACTACTCTCTTGGGAGGCAATGAAGTAGGCACCTAAAACAAATCCCTATACTCCTCAAGAAGAGCTGTCAAGGCTAGATGACTTGCTGAATTATTGGGCTAATATTCCATCTCTTTATTCAAATGCAAAACAAATATTTACGAATGCCTCTTGTACTCCCTTTTGAGTTGTTGAATGGTGATAAGCTAAAAATATGATCTACTAGGAATTCCCTATAAATGGATGAGCTGTCCATTCAAGATAAACTCCATATACAACTGTGAGAAATCCATAGTGATTTTGCCTAATGTCATCAACCAATCACAATTGAGTACAATGTCTATAGGTTCCATTTCCAAGGTAATCAGGTTTACTTTTGCTTCAAAATTTTCAACCAACTGTAAAGAAACCTATGTGCATATTTGTGTGCTGATTTCTTCTTCACCATTGGCCATTTGAACTCTAATGGGTTCCTATAAATCTGTGGGAATACAATTCAGCTTGTCCATATGAAGGGACCTCAAATGGGCTGGCAACACTGGCTATGGCACTAGCCGGACCTCATACTCATAACAGACAACCACACCCACACGGCCTCTTGGGCTAGGAGCGTCTATCTGCTGCTAAAGGATGAACTCTCCTAAAGCCCAATCTATGCATTTATAGTTTTGTAGTCCAATGTTTCCCTTTCTATAAACTCCACAGAGGGAGAACCCATACACATTGGCCATAAATGCCACGATAATCACATACATGGGAGGCAACCTCTCAATGGAATCAGCGCGGCCCCACTGCAGCTCTTCTACATTGCAGGGATTGGCCCCTTGATGCGCTGCTCAACATATAGAACAAACAAACAAACTCCACTCTTTCATTTTGAAAGTATTCCAGGAGATACCATGTGTCCTTACCAAATAATCCCCCAAGAAACGAACGTCTATCCTATGGCTTAGGTTGCCTTTCCAAACTCAAGCGTGGGTCATCGTAATAAAACACAGGTGCTATGCATCCAGTCCTTTGTATTATGATACGATGGTTGACATGCACATGCAAAAGTGGATGATCCTAAAGTGCTCAAACATAATTTTCAATAAAAAACGTTTGTGCACAACCAGGCTTTCCAATGCTCATTCACTAACTCGTCGCGACGACATAAGGATAGCACCGAGACAACACTCGTACTACTATCATCTTAATTAAAATACAAAAAAATCTATATCATGATATGCATCAGCAAATCAACAACAATCAGTACGCAAATCCCACCATTCAAACATCCCACCCCCCTACGTTTAGGTATTGCTTTCGTTGCATAGGTATAGAGGTTCATTTTGTCATGTTTTGATGTATGAAAAGCGATAAATCACAAACTTTAACAGCGAGATAGGGCAAACTGAGGCTAAATCGCATGCTTTGCCACTACCATATATCCACAAACAATCATTATATTTTTCCTTATTTTTTTGAAGCATATTTCTAATTTTCCCCATATTTTCTCATTTTCTTAATTTATTTATCAATAAAATATGCTATTTTTTGGTTTTTCTTGTTCCAATCACTTCAGCGTGCTAACATTCAATTTATTTTCCATTTTTTCCCCATAGGAACACATTTCATCCACCCGAAACGACAAAACTATCATTTTACTACTTAAAAACCACATTATTTCGGGTTTTACGAGAATTAAATAGCACATGTAAATCATTGAAAAATCAAAATTTTCTGATAAATAGCAATTAATCATGATGCAACCAGCACTCAAACAAATTTTCATCAAATAAGAACATCATTACCATCATAAAATACCAAAAACCCTTTATTTTCTTCATAAAAATGGTCATACCGTGTTTTTACGAAACCCGAGATGCATTAAATGACTGTGTGACCAATGGACAAAGCCTCCATTTCTCTCAATCCAATGTTGCACATCAATCTTCAGCATCTCCATCAATCTCCATCACTATTTCCTTCAATCTCCTTCCCGATTTCTCCTTCAAGATAGTGCGCATGAACAGCCCATAGAGAGGAGAGAGAGGGAGGAGAGAGAAAGACTAGATTCTAATCTCTCCATTCGGTAAGCCATATCTCGTGTGAAGGGTGGAGATAGGGTCAGAAAAGAAGGAGGATTTGCCGGCTAATGTCTGTTGCATGTGTTGCTTTGCTGCTCCATGATCGATTTGTGGGGGGGGGCTGTTTAAAAATGGAGGGGGGTGCCCCCTCCCAAAGGGCACCCCCTTTTGGCCTTAATTTTTGTCCACCTTTTCAAATTTGGCCGATTTCTGGAAACTTTCGCATCCGGGCTCCGATTCGGCCTCTGAAAAATCATGCGCGTCTGTCTCGAGGTCCTACATTGACTGGTAGCTCTCCCGGCATCTCGCACATCATTCGAAAAAATTATAAAAAATCCACAAGTGTCGCTTGGGCGCCTATTGAAAGCCGTCTTTCACGTGGTACTTAAAATCATCCTAGCTGCAGCCGCTGCCTTTGATGTCGAAGATCTTTCCCCTAAATTTTAGATTTTTTGGCAAATTTTAGGCACATAAGAGGCTCAAAACTCCACTCTCATTGGCGACCATGGGATAGGGTGACTCAGCCCGTCGAATCCCACAACAGATCCGCACAAAACAACCAAAGGAAGCATCAAGCTGATACAAAATAGATACATACTAAAACATAGCACAATGCTCACCCTACCCCCTGACAAAACCAAGGCATGAAATCCATGAGGAGTAGGCCCAGCATAATCTGATAGAACGCCTGAAGCTAGTCACTGACTGACTGCTCCGACACGGCCAGACTAAAACGAACTATCAAAGAGGTTGCCCTAAGTGGTGGTCTGAACCACCTACCTAACTAAGGACAACACAACCAAGAGCTCCTACTAGGCGAGGACTCCTATAGCCTGGTCAAGAAATATTTTCTTTTAGTGCATTTCTTCTTTTAGTTTTTTATTTTTCCAAACTTGGGCGTGTAAAAAGGAGGGAGCTGAGCGTAGTGACCCAAGGAGAACAAGACATCGGCCTCGGGTTCTGTCTCGGTACCCAAGAACCTACCAAGCCCTCGTGAGGCGACACTTAATCCTTTTTTGATGCTCACATTTATTTTCGCTCCAACCTTCTTTTCTTTTTCTCATGGCAAGATTTCATCCCAAGGAAGGGCAAGGCATCAGCCTTGGGTCTGACTCGTCCCCAGGAACCTACCAAGCCTTCACAAGGTGATGATCAACTGCTTCCAAGATTTTTTCTTTTGTTATTCTTGTATGGGGGTTAGAACCCCTTGTTACACACCTTTGTATATATTTTTTCCTTTGAGATATTTAGGATTTTTTTTTCCTCGCCTTTCTTCTCTCTATCATCATCATTTTTTCCTCTAGCAAGCTTCTCTAACTGCCTCACAACTAACAAGAACTCCTAGAACGGCTGCCTAGCAGGCTAGTAGAATAGGGTCACTAGGACTACTTTCTAAAACAGGTCTTTCGATGGCTGGCAATGTCTTTATAGGAGGCAATGACTACTCAGCCCTCCCTCAGACATACCTAACCTAAACCTGGGACTCCATGCCTTGGACGCCGGTCCCCAATAAGAAAAGAAAATCCCCTACAAGTACATAGACACATATAGCATAAAAAATACGGTACTCGTAAAGGAGAGATATTACCTGGATAGGGCCACGAGAAGCCTCTGCGCGACATAGGCTCCTTCCAAGCTCTTCTTTAAACCTGTCTAGCATAAGACTAAAACAAGAAACCATTAACCGCACCCGTGCTAAACAGATGATTGGCCCTCTTGGCCTAATGAAATAAAACATTTAAAACCTCGCAAAACTGGCCCTCTTGGCCTAACGAGATCAAATAGAATAGCACCTACACATTCCTCCCTAAAATAGTACAGGTATACAATAATATGCTCCTTTCCAAGGAGAAAAAGTTGGGCTCGCAGCCCTAAGATAAATGCATAAGATTGTGACCCATCTCTCCTACATATATAGCAAGAGGCGTACGCATAAGATGTTGGCTAATCAACCTATGGGTCCAGGATAACAACGGTAGATGGGTCTCGGCTACTCTTTGCATCACCCATATCAACCATCGCCTGCCATATATTGCATGCTCTGATAACATTACCCACAAGCGACCGAGTCTTGTCTCATTATTGATAGCAATATCCAAACTAGGACCACAGTTGAAGAAAATATCTTCTTCATAAGCAAGGTTTGCCAGTGAATCCGCAAACTAATTCCAGTAACGTGGAATTAGCTGAAGAGACACTCTCTCAAACTCCTCAAATAGGGTCATGGCATTTCGATGATACATACAAAGGATAGGGTTCGGCACTATGTATGTCCCATCTAGCTTATTCAAGATCAACTGGGAATCCCCTTTTACTAACAACTGCCGAATACCACCTTGCTTGGCAATATGCAGTCCCATAATAAAGGCTTTATACTCCGCCATGTTGTTAGTGAATCCTACCCTGAGATAAGCAGCTAACTTCATCGTAACTCTACGTCGGGGATCTCGGATTACTACTCCAACACTCCCTTTTTTATAAGGGCCCTTGGACGCTCCGTCAAAACATACTGTGTATGTCCACAATGGGTTTACACAGCTGCCATCACGAACTCCTTTATTCATAATTATGATAGTCAAAATTTAGCATGTTTAGAGGATGAACTAACGGCTCCATCCCACCTTCTTCATTAAACTCAAGAGGGATGCTTGTCAACATTCGTAAGCATTGATGGTGGCAGAAGACTTTGATCTCCCACACAAAGGTTCCCTCTTCTTGCTCAATCACTTTGTATCCTTTGTTCCACCAGATAAGTTTCCCCTGATGGTATCTCTGCTCCAGATATGGGTGCTCCAAATAAGGAATTAACCACCCCATCAACCAGCTTTAAGCTCTTTTGCAGGTCTCAAATTAGCCCCAGTATGGACCTGCAATGCATTTTTCCATGTTAGCATACTTAGAAATAATAAGGTTTAATCTTATTAAGATTAACCTTATTTTTAAATTCTACTCCCTGCAGATCAGCTAGTAGAGTCGTAGACCTATTTTTTCCTATCCTGACAATCTTGTAGGGGCCATCCTATCTAGGTTCCAACTTCCTTGGAAACAACTCCCTACGCACATCGTAGTACATATTTAATTGTCCTTTTTTAAATGTATGCTTCTTTGCTTTAAGGTTGTGCAACTGCTTCATCCAACGTTTAGCTACCTCCTGGTGTAATAAGCTCTGCAATTTCAGCTCATCATCCAGGTGGGCTATGGTCATGAAACGTTCAAAGAGTGCATCCTCGTCTCCCAAAGAGTGGTTAATTGCAAACTGTATGGTTGGCAACTCGATTTCAAAGGTAACACACATTCTTCCCCATAAACTAATTTAAATGGAGTATGGCCAGTAGCTCGCTTGAACGTTGTATTGTATGCCCATACTGCCACATACAACTTCCTGTCCCAGTCTCGTTTCTTCTTAGAGACTATTTTAGACAAGATACCCACAAGCTGCTTATTAGTACTTTTGACTTGCCAGTTGGCTTGCAGATTATAGGGGGTTGTTTTGTTGTGCTTGATTTTCCAAGCTTCAGTCAGGCTTTTGATCACTTTATTCAAAAAGTGGGTTCCACGGTCTGACACTAATTCCTTCGGTGGTCCGAAACGGCAGATAATCTGCTCTAAAAGGAAACTTGCAGTCTCTTTTGCATTGTCCTACCTCGTCGCCCGTGCTTCTGACCATTTTGTAAAATAATCAGTTGCTACTATAATGCATCTCTTCTGGGTAGTAGATGACGGGGTGATAGGACCCACAAAGTCAATGCCCCACTTTTCAAATGGAAGGATAGCCATGATAGGAGTAAGTGGGCGTCTCCTATTCTCTCTGCTGTCATGTCTTTGACAGGTATCACATCTCTTAACATACTCAAAGAAATCTTGGAAGATGGACGGCCACCAATATCCAGCTCTTAAAGCTTTTTGTGCCGTCAACCGTCCAGCGAAGTGCCCTCCACACACAGAGTCATGGCACTCTTCCAAGATGAAAGGAACCTCGTCAAGCATCACACATCGGCGATAGATATCATCAACACCCTGTCAATATAGTGTTCTTGTGATCAAGGAAAACTTCAAAGCCTGTTGTCTGATTTTCCTATTTTCAGATCTTGATAAACTAGCTCTAGTCTCTCCCGTTGATAGGTAATGCGTGATAGCAGCATACCAAGATGGGATAGAAGCTGTATCAATTTTAAACATTTCTTCAATATCACTTCCTTCAGCCAAAGTCTCTTTCGGCTCTGAGAGCAGAGTTTTGAGCGCGGGATGTGCCTAAAATTTGCCAAAAAATCTAAAATTTAGCGGAAAAATATTTAACATTGAAGGCAGCGGTTATAGCTAAGACGATTTTAAGCACCAAGTGAAATACGACTTTTAAAAGGTGCCCAAGTGACACTTGTAGATTTTTTATAATTTTCGTGACTGCAGTACGGGATGTCAGGAGTTACCAGCTAGTGCAGGATGTCAAGCTAGACGCCTAGCATTTTTCAGAGCTCGAATCGAAGTCCGGACGAGACAGTGGCAAAAAAATTGGCAAGATATGAAAAGGTGGACATTTGAGAGGACCAAAAGGGGAGGTGCCCTTTGGACCTTTGACCCCCCCTAAAATTTTATGCAACATGGAGCAAAAAACGTGGAGAGAGAAGAAGAACATGGCGTGATCAAATGTTATGCGTACGTCTCTTGCTATATATGCAGGAGGGATGGGTCATAATCTTATGCATTTAGCTTCGGGCTGCGAGCCCCATTTTTCCTCCTTGGAAAGGAGCATATTATTGTATATCTGTACTATTTTGGGGAGGGATGTGTAGGTGCTATTCTGTTTTATTTCGTTAGGCCAAGAGGGCCGATCAGTTTTTGTAGTGAAGTGTTTTATTTCATTAGGCCAAGAGGGTGAGTTGTCTGTTTAGTATGGGTGCGGTTAATGGTTTCTTGTTTTACTACTATGCTAGATAGGTTCGAAGAAGAGCTTGGAAGGAGCCTTTGTTGCACGGACGCTTCTCGTGGCCCTATCCAGGTGATATTTCTCCTTTACGAGTACCCTGTTTTTATGCTATCTGTGTCTGTGTGCTTGTAGGGGATTTTCTTTTCTTGTTGAGGACCAGCATCCAAGGCATGAAGTCCCAGGTTTAGGTTAGGTCTTTCTGAGGGAGGTTTGAGTAGTCGTTGCCTCACGTAAAGACATTGCCAGGCATCAAAAGATCTATTTTAGAAGGTAGTCCTAGTGACCCTGTTCTACTAGCCTGCTAGGCAGCCATTCTAGGAGTTCTTGTTAGTTGTGAGGCAGTTAGAGAAGCCTGCCGGAAGAAAAATAATAATGATGATAGAGGAGAAATAACCCTGAATATCTTAAAGAAAATAAATATATACAAAGGTGTGTAAAAAGGGGTTCTAACCCCTATAAAAAAAGAAAAGAAAAGAAAGGAAAATTTAGAAGCAGTTTATCATTGCCTTGCGAAGGCTTAGTAGGTTCCTGGGGACGAGTCAGACCCGAGGCTGATGCCTTGTCTTCCTAGGGGTGGCGTCTTGTTGGAAAAGAAGAAAGAAAGGAAGGTTGGAGTGAAAGTAAAAGTGAGCGTCAGAAAAGGATTAAGTGTCGCCTCGCGAGGGCTTGGTAGGTTCTTGGGTACCGAGACAGGACCTGAGGCCGATGCCTTGTTCTCCTTGGGTCACTACGCTCAGCTCCCTCCTTTTTACATGCCCGAGTATGGGGGAAATAAAAACCTAAAAGCAGAAATGTGTCAAAAGAAAATACTTCTTGATCAGGCTATAGGAGTCCTTACCTAGTAGGAGCTCCTGGTTGTGTTGTCCTTAGTTAGGTAGGTAGTTCAAACCACCACTTAGGGTGACCTCTTTGATAGTTCTTTTTAGTTTGGTTGTGTTGGAGCAGTCAGTTAGTGACTAGCTTTGGACCTTCTATCAGATTATCCTAGGCCTACTCCTTGAGGATTTCATGCCTTGGTTTTCTCAGGGGGTAGGGTGAGCATTGTGCTGTGTTTAATATGCATCTATTTTGTATCCGCTTGATGCTTCCTTTGGTTGTTTTGTGCAGATCTATTATGGGATTCAATGGGCTGAGTCGCCCTATCCCGTGGTTGCCAATGAGAGCGGAGTTTTGAGCCCGAGATGTGCCTAAAATTTGCCAAAAAATCTCGAATTTAGGAAAAAAATATTTAACATCGAAGGCGGCGGTTGCAGCTAGGACGATTTTAAGCACCAAGAGAAAGACAACCTTTAAAAGGCGCCCGAGCGACACATGGATTTTTGATAATTTTTCCAACTGTAGTACGGGATATCAGGAGTTGCTAATCAGTGCGGGATGTCAAGTCGGACACCCAGGATTTTTCAGAGCTCGAATCGGAGTCCGAATGAGACAATGGCCACAAAATTGGCAAGATATGAAAAGTGGACATTTGAGAGGACCAAAAGGGGAGGTGCCCTTTGGACCTTTGACCCCCCCTAAAAATTTATGCAACATGGAGCAAAAAATGTGGAGAGAGAATAAGAACATGGCGTGAGCACGCAGGGCACATTTTTCGCCTCCTCTCTCATCATGCATGTCAGGCTGTGAAGACCCCATAGAATCGACAATGGGACTTGAATTCTCTCTCTTTGCTGGTTCTATGGCCACCTTTCCTGTGTGGAATGGCTGTGTGGATGAAGAGAACAGATTCTAGTCTTTCTCTCTCCTCCCTCCCTCTCTTCTCTATGGGTTGTTCATGTGTGCCATCTTGATGGAGGAACCAGGGAAGGAGAATGAAGGAAATGGTGATGAAGATTGATGGAGATGCTGAAGATTGAAGTGCAGCATTGGATTGAGAGAAATGGAGGCTCTGTCTGCTGGTTATGCCATCATTCAAAGCATCTCGGGTTACATAAAAACACGGTATGACCATTTTTATGAAGAAAATGAAGGATTTTTTATAGTTTATGATGATAATTATATTCTTATTGGATGAAAATTTGTTTGTGTGCTGCTTGTATCATGAGTAATTGTTGAGCATCAGAAAATCTTGGTTTTGCAATGATTTACATGCTTTATTTAATTTCGATAAGCCCGAAATGCGATTTTTAAGTGGCAAAATGCTAGTTTTTCCGTTTCGGGTGGGGGAAAAGTGTTCCCATGGGGAGAATATGGAAGATCAATTGAATTTTAGTACGTTGAAGTGATGGAAAGAAGAAAAACTAGAAAATAGTATATTTTATTGCCAAATAAATCAAGAAATTGGGAAAAATAAGGAAAAAAATAGAAATACGCCTTGGAAAAATAAGAAAAAATAATAATTGTTTGTGGATATGTGGTAGTGGCAAAGCATGAGGTTTAGCCTCAGTTTTCCCTATATCTTTGTCAAAGTTTGTGATTTATTACTTTATGTACATCAAAACATGATAAAATGAACCTCTACACCTGTGCAACGAAAGCAACACCTGTGCAATGTTTGAGTGGTGTGATTTGCGTGCTGATTGTTGCTGATTTTTTGATGCACATCATGACATAGAGTCCGTGTTATTTTGATTAAGAGGGTAGTAGCACGGGTGTTATCTCGGTGCTATCCTTTCATTGCCGCAATGCGTTAGGGAATAAGCATGAAAGCCTGGTTGTGCACAAAGCACGTTGCTGATTTGAAAATGATGTTTGAGCACTTTAGAATTATTCCACTTTGCATGTGCATGAAACCATGGTATTGGAATAATAAAACCCTGGATGCATAGCACCTGTTTTAAATGACAAGACCCACGCTGAGTGTGGTAAGGCATCCTAAGCCGTAGGATAGACGTTCGTTTCTTCTTGGATTATTTAGTGAGGACACAGGGGAACCTCGGTGGCTTACTCTTAATCTCATAATCGAACTCCTGGAAAGTGATTAACCACTTTGCTAGACGATCAGGTAGTTGTAGCTTGTTAATAAGCAATCTAAGCCCTTCCGCCTTCGTATAGAAAACTACCTTCTCATAAAGGATGTAGTGCCTGAATTTTTTAGTCGCAAAGACCATCGCAAGGCAAAACTTCTCCATGTAGGTGTAGTTAATTTCTGATATGCCCAATTTTTGACTAGCAAAAGCTATCGGATGATACCACTTTTACTCCCAGATTTGGGCTAAACATCAGTTGATATTATGCATGGTGGCTGCTGAAAATATGTAAAATACATCGCCTCTTTTAGGTGCTTTTAAAACTGGTGCTTTTACTAGCTCCTGTTTCACATCCTCGAAAGCTACCTTACAAGGGTTGCTTCATACAAATAGACAACTAAAGGATAATAAGTTCGTTAGTGGCAACGCCCTTTCTGTGAAGGCATTTATAAACCTCCGATAGTATCCTATCGATGACAGAAAGCTATGTACCTCTTTCAGAGTGCGTGGTGGACTCATAGTGACTATAACCTTGATCTTTTCAAGGTCAGTCGCGATCCCTACTGAACTGACCACATGGTCTAGCAATAGCCCATAAGGCACTCCAAAGACACATTTTCGTGGGTTAAGAGCGATACAAAATCGTCTACAACGCTCAAAGCATTTTCTTAAGATAATCAACATCCTTTCCCTTACAGTGGCTGCCCCTAGGTCATCGAATACTTTCAACTCATCTGGGGAGATGTCACCAAAGGTCTTGTCTGCTGTTCGCTGCCAGGATCTAGGTGCATTACACAAATCAAAGGCCATCACATGGTACGCAAAAGTACCAAAGACAATGATGAAAGTTGTTTTCAACTTGTCCTCTTATGCAATTGCCATCTGGTTGTATCTTGCAAAGAAATCCATAAACGAATATATTTCCCTACCCGCTAATTGATCCAAAATCTGGTCAATAAATGGCAACCGTGTCATACTGCTGCGCATCCAAGGTGTGGAATCCACCAAAAAGTTGTGTGTGTGGGATTTGATACTTTGTACATACTTAGTCGTTATGTTTGCTCTTTTATTCTACGTGGGTAATATAGTGAAGAGGGGTTTGGTGCAAGGGAAACTTATCCGTAATGCTCTGGTTGACATGTACGCTAAATGTGACATGCTTGTAGAAGAACAGGGAGTTTTTGATAGATTGGTAACTTGAGATGCAGTCTCATGGGCTACACTTATTTCAGGATATGCCGATTATGGGCTTTGTGAGGAAGTATTAAACTGTTTTAAAGAGATGCAGATCGAAGTACACTGGTGGATATGTATGCCAAATGTGGGAGCTTGCTTGATGTTCAACACACGTTTGATTGCCTGCCACAACGCAATGAGAATTCTTGGAGTTCCCTTATCCTTGGCTATGTTGACATGGGGGATATGACAGTATTTTGGGCTAGCAATTGATATGGATGCAGTCAATTATTTGATGCTTGCCAATGACATGATTCATGCCCTTTATCCTAATGCTATAATAGTTGGAGAAGATGTGAGTGGAATGCCAGTCTTTTCCATCCCAGTTGATGGTGGCATAGGTTTCGATTACAGGCTCCATATGGCTGTTCCAGATAGCACGAGCACTACATGATGATGCTGAAACAAAGGAATTTGCTTCACATGAATTTGTTTCTAATACTCTCATAAGTATGTATGGGAAGTTTGGAAATATTATGGATGCGGAGATCGTGTTTTGTGAACATGCTGAGCACAATGTTGTATCTTGGGCTGCAATGCTTTCAATATATGTGGAGCAAGGCCAAGGAGAAAAGGCTTTACAATTGTATAGACAAATCCAAGATGAGGGTGCAACTTTCAATGAGGACACATTTTTACGCGTGCTTTCAATCTGCAGCATGACAAGCAATATTGAAACTTGTATTGCCCTAGATGGATTGGCATTTCTCTCAGTTTTTTCTGCTTGTAATCGTGCTGGCCTTGTTGACAAGGGAATTTAGCTATTTGAGTCGATGACTGGGGTGTATGGCATTATTCCCACTCTGAAGCACTATGTTGCTATGGTGGACCTCCTTGGCCGTGCAAGGGAATTCAATAAGTTGAATCAGATGATGTTGCAAATGCCAATGCAAGCTAACTAGTTTGCTTGGATATGTGTATTGTGTGCTTGTTCCACATATGGAAATGTAGAGTTGGCAAAGCATGCATTTGGTCATGCGATAAATCTACAGTCCAGGGAGGCTACTGCTTATATTGACATGGCCAACATATTTGCTGATGCCAGAATGCAGAGCTATGTGTATGATGTGGAGAATCAAAGTCCTCTAGGCACTGCTCAGTCTGAGGTTAAGAGTGGAGAAAAGTGCATGGGTCAATCACAATGAGGGTTGGACTTGAAACAAGGAAGAGTACATTTGTATATTGTAGCCAAGCTGCTCAAAACAGATGCTGTACCTGTTATGAGGTGTGGTTTTTGTTCATGTGAAGCATGGCCAGCAGACTGTTTAGGCAAATATAATCTTTTGGTATGCTACGAGAATCTTAACATAAATTAGTGTAGCCTAAGGTGAACCTACTGGGATTTTGGCTTGGCAAGTTGCAGCTTTTCGGATGGCTATTGTGGGATTGAACGAAAGGAAAAAGGAGGAGAAAAATAGGAAAAGGGAAAGGTGTGGTTCTGGTGAGTCAGGAAGGATGGGAATTCAACAGATATAGAGGATTGATTATTCTCAGTATCGGGGGGGGGGGGGGGGGGGATCGAATTTAGGGGGCAGCTGAAGAAGAAAAGCTTGATGATTGAAGACAATACGAAAAAAAGCTCGACTCTTCTGTGGAGAAGTCGATATCTGATTTCATGCAATTAACCGTGGGCTGGCAAGCTAGCCAACCTCCCTAGCCGCTAGGACCTCCCACCTACCTACTTCGACAACACAATTCAGATTGGCCAAGGCGATAACTCACATGACTCTCGACATGGTAGAGCCCTCCACATTATCGCGGGGATATCCAGTGTGGGACAGAAGAAGAATTTGACAAAAGGAGATGAGTTTTGGCATTGACTCGCATGATTGGCAGTTCTGAATAATTACTTCTAGTTTGGAAGATATTTGACAGAAGCACCTCCCTCCCAGAAGAAACTCAGAGCTCAATTTCTGTCTTTGCTTCAGTATCTGTTTGGTATTACATCAGATTCTGTAGAAAGTTCTTCCATGGTTGTGCAGCTTCTTCCTGCTCTTTGTCAAGTCACTTTGGAAAAAGAAGGATGCAAGGCTCTTGTATCATTTGGGGGCCATAAGAAGGTTTTTCATTCTTTTGGTTGAAAACTTGCGGATTGAAATAGTGGTCCTTTTGAATGAAACTGCACGAATTTGGTTTAATCCAGAATATGCATCTCTAGTCAAATCAGAGGAATCAAGGAGGAGAATGCTCAAAGGAGATAGAGAGAGATATCCAGTGATTGCTGTTGCGACAGATATGAAGCTAGGCATTGCTGTGATGGTGAAGAAGCTTGACATAATCTTCTGAAGTTGATGATGCAGTTGCTGCAGCAACCTTTGGAGGTTGCATCTTTACCCCTGTCTCAGATAGAAAGTCTGAGTGCTGTTCAAATTCATATACCAAAAGACCTCCATTCACTTGATACTCGTGAAAGTAGTGCAAGTGGGATATATGGTTGCTGTTTTGGCAAATTGTCTGCCAATGCTTATCCATCTTGTTACAGATTGAGCACAATTACCATGACTTTACTTAGAGCCTAATCCAGAACATCACCTTATCATAGGTTTTGTTTGTGAAGATGTTGATCTTGCCCGGCATGGTTCTCTTTGTATTATGCAGTTTTCTTTTGAAGATGAAGTTTAGCCTGTTGATGCTTTGAAAGACAGAAATATATTGATGCAGGCTTACAAACCTGCATTAGATTCTCCTCATATTACCAATGTTGTGCATGAATGTAAGCAGGATAGTGAGGCTTTGTACTTCTGATATGGGATTAAGCTAAAATAATGTTTTCAATACTCAGATTGCCTATTCTTTAATTGAAGAAGTAGATGGCATTAGTGCAACAGGAACACCGTGGTTATTTACAGATTCAGAGACTAGAGTTGGTGCAGAAATAGAGCTTTCAAATTGAATTTGATCTGCTAGATTGATGTTCTATCCTGAAATTATTCAAAGTCCTCTGTGGTTGCGACCTTGCTTGCAAAATCCTTCGACATCTTTGGTGAACCCGACGTGAAAGCGTCGCATAAATTTCAGGATGGGAGATACTTCAGCATCCATTTTAGCCTCTTCTACGATTCCTGCTTTGTCCTCTACTTCAGCTCCATCATTGACTGCTACTTCAAGTACTTGAACGGATGATTTAAAGCAGATTTTGCAGAATATGTCTATGTATATGCAGCTTCAAAATCAACAGACACAATTGTATATGCAGCAGCAGCAGCAGCAATTGCATCAACAACAGTTGTCTCAGCAAAGGCAACTATATTCGGAGCATGAGAATGCAATCAGCGCGACTAAGGCGATTGAAGCAGTTGAGAATGAGAAGAAGCTATTTGAAGGCCGTAATGTTTCAGCTTATTTGAAGACGTATGAGATCAAGATGGGATTTTTTGGAGTACCAGCTGGACTTATGTGTAAGTATTTCCTTCGTCTTGTCACACCCGCCTTGAGGGCAAAAGTGACTGATCTTTTTATTCAAAATTCACATTGGCAAGATTTTAAGAAGGCCCTGAAAGAAGAGCATTTCCTTGAGGATTTTGGGATGGCTACACGACGGTCATTCCGAGAGTGGGTCTACATGCCAAACAAAGGTCTAGCTGCTTCAGAGTTGATACGAGAATTTGAAGAGAGGTATAGTCAGCTTGAAGCCATTGAACAAAGAGCATTGGATGTTGAGAAAGTTGAGCTTTTCTTGCAAGCTGCAGATCCTGCTCTTCAGGAAGAATTAGGAGAGCTTCTTGAGGGTCGCACGAAGCCTATGGGTCTTAAAACGGATTGGCAAGATGCCCAGGATGCAGTCTCGACTTTGACCAAGAGGAGGATATGGAAGACCCGTCGACAGAATGGATCTATGACACCGACGCTGTCTTCTGCTCCTATGCCTGCTTCTATCCCTGTTATATCTTCTCTTCCTCAACCAGTTTCTTGGCCTATGCCTATGTCTACTGTTTCTACTCCTCCTGTTCCAAGACCAATGTTGGCTCCTTCTACTCTAAAACCATCCGCTCCGTCGGTTCCTTCCTCTCTTGATGACATAATCAAAGGCATAACGGATTTGACACTGGAGTCAGTTAAAGCAGAATTGGTGGGAAAATTGAAAGAGCAGTTTGCTTCGATTGCGCCTACTATTTCTTCTACTGCTCCTACTGCACCTAAGAGTGCTCCTAGTGCACCTAGGAGAGATCGAAGATGTATTTGGTGTGATAGTATTGACCATCAGCATTGCAGGGATTGTGAATCTTTTCAGGATGCAAGGAGGAAGAATTTTGTATTTTGGGGACAAGATGGTAAGATCTGGTTGACTAAAACAGGAGCTTTGCTTGCTACCAATTTTGGGAAAGGCGGAATGAAGAAATTAGTGGATGACATGGCTGCGCGTACTTCTTATGTAACACAATATTAGAGAGTTTGGGAATCTCCCAATTCCCATTTTTTGAATACTAAAAAGGTGGCACCTAGATAACATATCCATAAGTTTCTCAAAACCATAGGATGTGACCTATCATTAGAAAGCACATGAGAAATGGAATCTATTAAGCTATAGAGCGCTCGATTTGGAGTTATAATGTACAAGTTATGACAAATCTAAAGATTTGACCACGTGTCCCAAACTTATGGAAAATTCCCATATTCCCCAATATGGTGTTATGTGGCAACTAGAGGAGGTGCTTCTGCATATGGAGTCCAGATTGAGAAAGGATCAGAGAATCAGTCAGCATTATGGACTTATGCTATGGAGACGGCAAACAAGGGAAAAATTCAGCAGACTGTTTTGACTAGTGCAGGCTCTAGCATCAGATCTGAGACAGGTTGGGATTCGCCTGTTGACAGGTACATTATTTATGCCTACTTGGCTAAGTCTCAGGGAGCAGATGTACTTGTTGAGGAGAAGCGTAAGAGGGATGAAGAAAATCCAAATGCAGCTAAAAAAAACTAGAGGGGGTGAGTTTGTTACTCCACCTACTGTAGGACCGTCTTTGAGACCAGGGCCAGAACGACAGATGGAAGATGCTCAGAAGAAAGAAAAGAGGCAAGAGCCTCTAGAGAGAAAGCAGCCAGGGTTTAGATTGATGTATGATATTGAGACATCTATGGACATGAAGAAAATCTTTAATGACAAGATACTTGGCAGTGAGGTGACTTTTACTATTTCTGAGGTTTTGGGCATCTCGAAAAGAGAGTTTCAAGATCAGTTCCAAGAAGTCCTGAAGAGGAAAAAACACGCATTGCCTACTACTGATACACAGGGAGTTTTGATTGGGGAGTTGGATGAGGATGAGAATGAGGTTATGGTTGAGAATGCTTCTATTTTTCCACAGATAGAGAAGAGGGTTCAGCCTATGCATTATGCAGAAACTGATGAGCCTGTCTTGATACCGCGTAGTCACTTTTCACAGAGTCATTGGGCTAGGGCAACTACAGAAATGATGGTAAAAATTGGAGAGAAACAAGTGCCTTATGTTGCTTTGGTGGATCATGGTTCAGAGATTAATCTCATAGTTCATGGAGTTTATGAAAGTAACATATGGCCTATGGATGTAGAGCATGGGTGGTGTATGAGAGCCGCCAACAACACTACAGGTGATTTGTATGCTGCCTGTCCCAGTGTCAGGGTTTCTATTGGAGATGTAGAGGAGGATTTCCATTTCTTTGTGCAGGATTCATGCTCTTATCCCATAATTCTTGGACAGCCATTCATCACAGAGATGCGCATGGAAACAAAGGTAATGGATGATGGATCTGCTTATGCACAGATTCGCAGTAAAGATGGTATGAGAGCAGTTCAATTTATGATTGTGTGTGTGAACCATGTTAGAAATAGGGATACTCTTAGAGATGCACCTTTGCCCACTGTGAGGGATTCAGGTTTTCATTAGGTACCACTGTTTCGCGAGACGACGGTGGTACAGAGCAGAGGAGATTGGAGTTCTCGCCTCCTCGCCAGTAGTGTTTTCTCCTCCAGTTTTGTTGGAATTTTAGCAAATAGTTCGATGAGTTATCAGAAGACTTCTAAGTTGCCTAGAGCTGCCAGGCAGTAGATATGTAGGAAGGAGAAAAATTTGAAAAATGCAGGTATTTTAGAGGATGATGAGCATATAGATGGGATGTATGATAGTATGATTTGTGCAGATACGATGACAGAGATGGAAAATATGTTGAAAACTGATATGCAGAGTTGTCACAGTAATGTATTAGTGCAATCCCTAGACATGTTTCATGAAATTGCAGATTTTGTGTCACAAATAGAGTCAGAGGCTGAGGTGACTCTGCAAAAAGTATTGAGTGCTGAAGAAATTCAGCAAACAGAGTTTCCGGCTGATTATGATCAACTTACAGAGACACAGAGGGCTGAAAACTTTCAGCCAACAGAGTTTACTGCTGAAATATTTCAACATCCAGAGTTTAGGGTTGTTCCTATGCAGTCCATAGAGCAGAGGGCTGAGGATATTCAACCACTGGAGTGTAGAATTGTTGATTTACAACAAGATTTGAGTAATGCAGAGGATCATAATGAAGCTAGGGTTGACACGAAATACAAGACTGTGGATAAGAAGCTGAAGCCGGTAGCTGTACCGCTTCCACCTGACAGCGATCAGCAAACAGAGAGGGCTGCCAAACAACCAATTTTGAGGAATCCAGAGAGCATATAGGCCATAAATTTTCAGCAGAGACTCTTGCTGAATTAAAAATTGGAAATGGTGATTTCTTGCTACCCATAGAGAAGCAATGCTTTTAGGAGATGCTTGAGTGACATGGAAGGGGGTTTGCTTTTCTCTCGCATGAGATTGGATGTGTGAATCCAGATATTTTTGCTCCTATGGTGATCTTTACTATTCCTCATATTCCATGGAACCTCCGACCTATTCCAGTGCCTAAGGCACACCTACCAAAGTTAATTGACTTGTTGAATGAGAAAATCAAGATGGGAATCCTAGAGCCTTCATCTGCACCATACTCAAATAGGTGGTTTATGGTTCCAAAGAAGAATGGTACTCTCCGATTTATACAGGACATGCAACCAGTAAACAGAGTTACTATCAGGAATGTTGGTATAGGTCCAGTTGTGGATGAGTTTGCACAAGCATTTGCTGGATGTGCCATCTATTCTTTAGGTGATTTGTATTCGGGATATGATCAGTTTCAGCTGGCTTTGGAAAGCAATGACATAACCACTATGAGAACTCCTATTGGGCTTGTCAGAATGTGTACCTTGCCTCAAGGTGCTACTAATTATGTTGCGCATATGATGAATGCCATGCATAAGGTCCTTCGTGATTACATACCTCAGCTTACCATGCCTTTCTTGGATGATGTGCCCATTAAGGGGTGTGCAAAAGAAGAGAAGAATGAGAGTCTAAACGAGTAGGGATGCAGATATTTTGTGGCTGATCATATTTCAACTTGTGAAAAGATTTTGGACAAGTTAGAAGAAGTGAATTTGACACTATCAGGGCAAAAATCTGTTTTTGGAGTAAATGAGGTTGTCATTGTTGGACATATGTGTGGGTATTATGGCAAGAAACCCTCACCTGAGAAGGTGGATGCTATAGGCAAGATTACGGAGTATTGTTCTACCACTTCAGAGGTATGGAGATTCATTGGAGCTTGTGTGTTTTATATGATTTGGATACCCCATTTTGCACACATAGCAGGTTGTTTATATCAGCTACTTCGAAAGGGGCAGAAATTTTATTGGGATTAGAGCCACACTAGAGCCATGTGGAAATTGAAGAAGTTATTGCAGATTGCTCCTACTCTCAGGAAAGCGGATTATAATTGCGGAAGGCCTATTGTATTGACAGTTGACACTAGTCCAATTGGCATAGGTTGGGCTGTGGGTCAAGATGATGCAGATGGAAACAGGTATGCTATTTGGTTTAGGGCGAAAGTCCTAAACGAGAGACAGAGGAGATATCCGCAAATCAAGAGGGAATTACTGGGAATTGTTACGGCTCTCAAATGTGACAAGGAGTACTTTATTGGAGCCTCAGTTGTGGTAGAGACAGATTGCTTGCCATTGATAGGTATGATTACGAGTTGCTCTACTCCGGATATAGTTATGCTGAGATGGATTGCATACATCAAGCCATTAAATCCAGAATTTAAACATATAGTAGGAAAGGATAATCCAGTGGCAAATATGCTGTCTAGAGCCAGATATTATGATGAGGAGACACTACTTGCAGAAGAGGATGATGCAGAAATTTCAGCCGCTATGGTTGATCATGTTTGCCATGTCTATGATATTGTGGCTTTCATAGAAGAACTCTATGTTGGAGATTGGTTGCAGATTGGCAAGTACCTTAGTACACTAAGCAAAATAGATGAATGGACAGATGAAGAGTTCAAAAAGATAAGAAGAAAATCCTATGGTTATTTTCTCAAGGACGGATTTCGTTGGAAGCATCCGAAGAAAAGAGGTGGATTACCCTTGCAGGTTGTCTGTGATAAAGAGACACAGTTACAGGTGATGAGGGAGTTTCATGAGAGTCCTTGGGCAGGTCATAGAGGAGTGTGGGCTACTTATGAGAAAATAAAGGAGAAATATTGGTGGAAAGGCATGTATAGAGATGTTTCTCACTTTGTAGAGACTTGCAGAGACTGCCAAATGTATTTGGTAGTGCGTCATCGAGATGAGCTTCATCCGACCTATCCGCTATGCATTCATTATAAGTGGGTAGTTGACTTGGTTACTATGCCTATGGGTCTATGGCAGATAAGATATATTGTTTTGGCTAGAGAGGATCTTACCAATCATGTTGAGGGCAAACCTTTGAGAACAAAGACCACTAGTGCAGTGTGTAAGTTCTTATTGGAAGAAATTTTCTGCAGGTATGGCTGTGTGGTTAAGATCACTCCAAATCGCAGTGAATTGGATGCAGATGAAGCTAGGGAATTTTTCTCTTAACTAGGAATCAAGTTGGCTCTAACCATAGCATACAATCCAGAGGGAAATGGGAAGAGTGAAAGAGGACATCCGCCAATAGTGAAAGCATTAGCCAAATCATGCAGAGGATGGATTGGAGAATGGCGGAGACTTTTACCATTTGCTTTGTGGGCTGATCATATGACTCACAGTGTTACCACAGGATATATGCCCGCAGAGTTGATGTATGGTTAGAAACCGGTTATGCCGTGACTGGGACTTGTGCTTTGACTTGGTCAGTTTTACCTTGGCAGGAGGATTTGACGAGAGAGGAGCTCTTAGTGCTTCGAATCTGGCAGTTGGAGAGAAGACTAGAAGATATTCAGCTAGCTATTGATAGGTTGAAAGTTGCTAGACTTAGAAATAAGGACAAGTTTGACAGCAAGCATCGCTTGCGGCCTAGAGCAATAGAAGAGGGAGATTGGGTATTAGTCTTTGATAGCACCCTTGAAATTCAGCATACTGCACTTCGGAAGATGGTGAAAAGATGGTTTGGGCCGTACATAGTCAGACATGTCTTTGACAATGCAACATATGAGCTGACAGAATTGGATGGGATAGTACTTAGAGTGCCTATTTTAGGAAAAAGAATCAAGATTTTCAAGAAAAGAGATGATGAGAATTATGCATTGCAAGAATTTGCAAGAGAAGAGCAATGAGAAGAAACTCCAGTAGAAGAGACAGATGATATGACAGATAATCTTGTTGAAATACCGGAAATACACAATGAAGAGATTGATCTGTTCGTGGATCTTGATGATAATGATCATGGGTAGTTGGCCCATCCAGAGGATGCGCAGGATTAGAGGGGGTGGATGTCGTATTGCTGCGCATCCAAGGTGTGGAATCCACCAAAAAGTTGTGTGTGTGGGATTTGATACTTTGTACATACTTAGTCGTTATGTTTGCTCTTTTATTCTATGTGGGTAATATAGTGAAGAGGGGTTTGGTGCAAGAGGAACTTATCCGTAATGCTCTGGTTGACATGTATGCTAAATGTGACATGCTTGTAGAAGAACAGGGAGTATTTGATAGATTGGTAACTCGAGGTGCAGTCTCATGGGCTACACTTATTTCAGGATATGCCGATTATGGGCTTTGTGAGGAAGTACTAAATTGTTTTAAAGAGATGCAGATTGAAGTACACTGGTGGATATGTATGCCAAATGTGGGAGCTTTCTTGATGTTCAGCACACATTTGACTACCTGCCACAACGCAATGAGTATTCTTGGAGTTCCCTTATCCTTGGCTATGTTGACGTGGGGATATGACAGTATTTTGGGCTAGCAACTGATATGGAAGCAGTCAATTATTTGATGCTTGCCAATGACATGATTCATGCCCTTTATCCTAATGCTATAATAGTTGGAGAAGATGTGAGTGGAATGCCAGTCTTTTCTATCCCAGTTCCAGATGGTGGCATAGGTTTTGATTACAGGCTCCATATGGCTGTTCCAGATAGCACGCGCACTACATGATGATGCTGAAACAAAGGAATTTGCTTCACATGAATTTGTTTCTAATACTCTCATAAGTATGTATGGGAAGTTTGGAAATATTATGGATGCAATACCATATTAGAGAATTTAGAAATTTTTCAAGTCCCAATTTCAAATAAGTAATAAATATTTGATCACATGGCTAAATCTTGATCCATATTTGAAAGTGATATTTGAAAAGGTAGCTTATATAGCATTTAGGATAGGACTCCACCTTTAAGTAAGACAACAAGATTTAACCATATGGTCAAATAATAAAGATATCGAGGGCTCCCAAAGTGCATAGAAATTCCCAAATTCCCTAATATAGTGTTATGCGGAGATCGTGTTTTGTGAACATGCTGAGCACAATGTTGTATCTTGGACTGCAATGCTTTCAATATATGTGGAGCAGGCCAAGGAGAAAAGGCTTTACAATTGTATAGACAAATGCAAGATGAGGGTGCAACTTTCAATGAGGACACATTTTTACACGTGCTTTCATCCTGCAACATGACAAGCAATATTGAAACTTCTATGGCTCCAGATGGATTGGCATTTCTCTCAGTTTTTTCTGCTTGTAGTTGTACTGGTCTTGTTGACAAGGGAATTTAGCTATTTGAGTCGATGACTAGGGTGTATGGCATTATTCCCACTATGAAGCACTATGTTGCTATGGTGGACCTCCTTGGCCGTGCAGGGGAATTCAATAAGTTGAATCGGATGATGTTGCAAATGCCAATGCAGGCTAACTGGTTTGCTTGGATATGTGTATTGTGTGCTTGTTCCACATATGGAAATGTAGAGCTGGCAAAGCATGAATTTGGTCATGTGATAAATCTACAGTCCAGGGAGGCTGTTGCTTATATTGACATGGCCAACATATTTGCTGATGCCAGAATGCAGAGCTATGTGTATGATGTGGAGAATCACAGTCCTCTAGGCACTGCTCAGTCTGAGGTTAAGAGTGGAGAAAGGTGCATGGGTCAATCACAGTGAGGGCTGGACTTGAAACAAGGAAGAGTACATTTGTATATTGTAGCTAAGCTGCTCAAAACAGATGCTGTACCTGTTATGAGGTGTGGTTTTTGTTCATGTGAAGCATGACCAGCAGACTGTTTAGGCAAATATAATCTTTTGGTATGCTAAGAGAATCTTAACATAAATCAGTGTAGCCTAAGGTGAACCTACTGGGATTTTGGCTTGGCAAGTTGTAGCTTTTCAGATGGCTATTGTGGGATCAAACGAAAGGAAAAAGCAGGAGAAAAATAGGAAAAGGGAAAGGTGTGGTTCTGGTGACAGGAAGGACGGGAATTCAACAGATATAGAGGATTGATTATTCTCAGTATCGGGGGGGAATTGAATTTAGGGGGCAACTGAAGAAGAAAAGCTTGATGATTGAAGACAATACGAAAAAAAGCTCGACTCTTCTGTGGAGAAGTCGATATCTGATTCCATGTGATTAACCGTGGGTCGGCGAGCTAGCCAACCTGCGTAGCCGCTAGGACCTCCCACCTACCTACTTCGACAACACAATTCAGATTTGCCAAGGCGACAACTCACATGACTCTCGACATGGAAGATCCCTCCACATTACGGCAGGGATATCCAGTGTGGGACAGAAGAAGAATTTGACAAAAGGAGATGAGTCTTGGCATTGACTCGCATGATTGGCAGTTCTGAATAATTACTTCTGGTTTGGAAGATATTTGACAGACATACCTCCCTCCCAGAAGAAACTCAGAGCTCAATTTCTGTCTTTGCTTCAGTATCTGTTTGGTATTACATCAGATTCTGTAGAAAGTTCTTCCATGGTTGTGCAGCTTCTTCTTCCTGCTCTTTGTCAAGTCACTTTGGAAAAAGAAGGATGCAAGGCTCTTGTATCATTTGGGGGCCATCAGAAGGTTTTTCATTCTTCTGGTTGAAAACTTGCAGATTGAAACAATGGTCTTTTTGAATGAAACTGCACGAATTTGGTTTAATCCAAAATATGCATCTCTAGTCAAATCAGAGGAATCAAGGAGGAGAATGCTCAAAGGAGATAGAGAGAGATATCCAGTGATTGCTGCTGCGACAGATAGGAAGCTAGGCACTGCTGTGATGGTGAAGAAGCTTGACATAATCTTTTGAAGTTGATGATGCAGCTACTGCAGCAACACTTAGAGGTTGCATCTTTACCCATGTCTCAGATAGAAAGTCTGAGTGCTGTTCGAATTCATATACTAAAAGACCTCCGTTCACTTGATGCCCATGAAAGTAGTACAAGTGGGATATATGGTTGCTATTTTGGCAAACTGTCTGCCAATGCTTATCCATCTTTTTACAGATTCAGCACAATTACCATGACTTTACTTAGAGCTTGGTCCAGAACAACACCTTATCATAGGTTTTGTTTGTGAAGATGTTGATCTTGCCCGACATGGTTCTCTTCTCTTTGTATTATGCAGTTTGCTTTTGAAGATGAAGTTTAGACTATTGATGCTTTGAAAGACAGAAATATATTGATGCAGGCTTACAAACCTGCATTAGATTCTCCTCATATTACCAATGTTATGCATGAATGTAAGCAGGATAGTGAGGCTTTGTACTTCTGATATGGGATCAAGCTGAATAATGTTTTCAATACTCAGACTGCCTATTCTTTAATTGAAGTCCCTTCCATTAGTATTTATGGAATAACAAGTGTTATGTTGCATGTCATACAATATTAGATTCCAATGAGAGCTATTTAATCATTAAAGAAGATAAGTCACCAAAACAAAGATAAAAGAACTAGGTCTACAAAAACAAGAAATGCCATTTAATCCAACACTTACTTCTGATGATATGAAATGAAGTCAAATCTCACATCATTGGTTAAGATGTAACTTCACTTCTTCAAAGTTTCTATCCATGACACTGTGTCATCTTGTAGGGGGCATGACAATAGCAAGTTGACATTATACAGATCCCTAGATCTTTGGTGGTAGTAGTGATATTACATAGCCATCAAATTCAAGAAGCATAAAAATATATTATTAAGGCAACATACCAACCAGATTAATGAGTGATATGCCCTTTAAAAAAAACCTAAAAATTACTATTGGAGGGCAAGAAGGATGGAGTTAGTTAACTCCTCATCATTAGGGTGGGCAATCATTCCAATGTCCACCGCGTCTAGCTCCACAACGTGCCCCTACCCTCTCAAAGGTACAACTGCCTTGGCAAGGATGACTACCTCCCCCATCACCATAGAGTACTCATTGAGGACGACTTGAGCTCATTATGGAGAGTGACCTCATCCTCCATTAGAACTGTGGATGTCAAGAAGCTAAGATGGAGGCATAGATGCAAGAAGGTGCTAGCGAGGAGGGGTAGTTACAATTTTGGGCTCCACACTTGTCAAGAACCATTGTGGGTAGTGGGCCTCGGCCTGAAGGGACTCATCCTTGGGAGAATTGGCTTGGGGAGTCCGGTGTCAAGGAGCTCATCTTGGAGGGCATCAAGGGAATTGAGCTGGCAGGCTAGGGGCTCATGGGATGTCGAGCGGCTTGAGATGGTAGGGCAGGGGCTCATGGGTGTGGAGAGGATTAACGTGATGGGGCTCTACCTGGAGCAGCTCGGCCTAGCGGAGGGCCCATCCTTGAGGGGATCCTCTTAGAAGGGTTTGTCTTGAGGGGTGGGATCTGGAGGGGCTCGAAGTGGTGGGGCATCCTAGAGGGCCTGGAGGGGCTTAGGATGATGGGAATCAAGGTGGTGGGATAAAGCTTGGAGGTGCTTGGGTCGGTGGACTATATCCAAGTCTCGACCACTTGTTTGGCTACTGCTCTTGCTCTCTATAAGCATGTGTCTCTCTCATGCAAGATAGGGAATCTTGGCCTAGATTAGCAAAAATGAAGAGATGGGACAACAAGAATTTTCTACATGCACTAGCTTGAGATATCAATAGGATTTAGTAGTTTGTCATACCATAGCCCCATGTTGCACAAGATATTGAAATCTCTTGACATGACAATCACCCTGTGAGCATGGGATAATGTGGAAGTCCTCTATAATCTCCTAAAGAGAGAGAATTATAGATACACTCCATCTCATGTCAATGTCCCATTCCTCATAGATTTTGTGAACCAACCTTTGGAATAGTAGACATGGTATTGCAGGCTGCATGTGATTTTCTATCGTGCATAGCTCTACAAGAACTACCCGATGAGCCTTGTATCTTATGCGCCTTGAGCAAGATGGAGGCATCAGACTGCTTAAACCAAAGACCAAAGAGAGTCACTACCAAGTAAGAGAAGCTATTGACTTACACTAATTCTACCACAGCAGTGCCAAGTAAGAGAAGCTATCACTACCAAGTAATAGAGATGGATGCTTTGTTGAAGAATATGGTAATGGCTGCAAATTGATTGCTGGAGGCCGAAGAGATGGTAGAATATTTACTCTTGATACGTCAATTCCAAAATTGAAAGAAGCCATGTTTGCACATGATGATGGTGCTATATGGGATGTTGAGATATGGCATAAGCGGATTTTCCATGTGAATGTACAAAAGCTGAAATCTATGCAGCAGAAGGAGATTGTGCTTGGATTGCCTAAGTTCAAGTATCATGATTTTGGACATGTATGTGATGCATGTCAGTTTGGAAAGCAAGCACGGTTTCCATTTATGAGACATGTGTTGAGATATCGAGCTCCACTCATGATATGCCAGGGTGACCGTTATGCATTTATGTCACTGACTTGTTAGCTGCAGATGCGGTTGGTACACCGCCCATGAATAATAGCTAGATGGCAGCTATCCTTATCTACTCTAGTTCGTGGCTCGGTTAGTATGCCACCTTAGTTAGTTGAGTTTGGTTTGAGACCCATATATAGGGTTCTTCTATTTCTTTGTACGAGAGTTCTTTTTGGCTTACACAACTAAGAAGAGGAAAACTGTTTTCAGCCTCCACCTGTGTGTGTATTCCCCCATTATGCAAGCAAGAAAGCTACAAGTGAAACCCCTTCCTTCTCTCCCACAATCTTGACATGGTATTAGAGCCTTGTTTGTAGTAAGGAGCTCAAGAAAGCAAACCAAGTTCGCGGTGTTCTGGTAAGAGGACCAGTGTTGCTTTCATTTTTCTGTTTTGGGAGCAAGTCTCTGCAGGTAGCATAGTCGGGAAGTGCAAGAGTGCATTGTCTCAGATTGAGACGTCCTTCGCGGTGTAGCAAGAGGACAGTATATGCTGTGGGAGTGGGCTTTAGCCCTGGGTTGCCCTGTTTTTTTTATTCAAGGCCATTTCGGTGCTTGTTTTGGAGGTGGAAGTTTTCCGCACGCACTCAAGAAAAGGCCCTGTTTTTTGCTGTGCGACCACTATTCTATAGGTCGGTAAAAAGTTACTATAGAAATTGCATCGTATGCTTGTGCACAGAGACATTGGGAGTCACAGAATCATCCTTGTTGCCTGTTGATGCAAAATCATCACTAGGAAGTGACTGTGTGGTCAAATACCACTTTCGTCAGTTTTGCAGATTTGCTGTTGTGAGGCTGAAGCTGTGCTTTTTGCAGTGACAGAATTTTTTACAGTGTTCTATAATGGCGTCTGATTCTCTTTCATAGATTGTCACTGAAAAGCTTAACAAGAACAACTTCCAAGCATGGAAGTTTAGAATGATGAATTTCCTTATGGGAAAAGGATATTGGAAATTCGTTACAAGAAATGAAGAAGAACCAGTTCTTCCTTATGTTCCCAATCAACAGCAAATGCAGGCATTTAAAGGATGGCATGAGAGAGCCAGGAAAGTTATGTACTGGCTGTCTATCAACATTTCAGACTTTATGATTGTGCATATTCAGGATTCAAGTACGCCAAAGGAGGCATGGGATACTTTGTTAAAAATGTATAGCACAAATACGCAAGCCAGGAAAATGCAACTCAAGCAAGAGTTGCACAATGTGCAAAGAGAAAGTATGAGCATCAATGACTACCACATGAAGGTGAAGAAGATTGTAGATGCACTTGCTTCCATTGGGTTGCCAGTGGAAGATGATGATTTAGTTTCGGTGACCTTGAATGGTCTAGGAAAGGATTATGCACAGTTTCGAACATTGATTTCCGTCCGTGAAAGATTTCCTGATTTTGAGGAGTTGATTGCTCTTCTAATTTTTGAGGAGCAGAGAAATGGTGGTGCATCTTCTTCAGGAGGAACTTCAAAAGAAGCTGTCTTCTACTCAAATGCTGGAAGAGGTAGAGGCAGAGGTAGAGGAGGCCGATTTGGAGGCCGTGGTAGAAATCAGAATATGTAGCAAACTCAAGAGGCAGGGGGAGCCAAAGAGGTCGTGGTGGATGGCAAAGAGGCCAAAATGCAAACAGCAATGTTGAATGCTACTACTATGGTAAAATGGGTCATCTGGCTAAAGACTGCTATAAAAAGTAGAATGACATCATGAATGGAAAATTGCAACAAGGGAATTATGCATCTTCTAGTAGACAGGGTGATGACGGAAATGAGCATTCGTTTATGGTGCAGCACATGACCAATTCTGTGACAAGTGCAGAAGAAAGCAACGATGTGTGGTATGTTGACTCAGCTGCATCAAACCACATGACAGGTCATGCAGGATGCAAGGAAAATGGAAAAACCAGGATTTGTGGAGACTGATGATGATACTGCACATCCTATTGTGCAGATTGGAAAAATTCCTTTGTCTATGCAGGATGGGAAAAAGAAATACTTGTCGGATGTATTTCATGTCCCGAATATCACCAAGAATCTGGTTTCTGTTGGTCAAATGGTTGAGCAGGGCTTGCAGGTCAGATTTAATTCTCATGGATGCTTTGTTGAGGATATGAAAAATAAAGGTCACTCGAAGCAAAAGGAAAGAAGAAAGGTAGAATGTTTATATTGGAAGCACACATGCCTGAATTGAGTGCAGCAAAGTTTGTACATGGACTAGTGTAGTTGCAGATATTGATATCTGGCATAAACGCATTGGTCATGTTAATGTACAACGACTTAAATCAATGCAAGCCCAAAATATTATTGCAGGATTGCCTAAATTCAAGGTTGCAGAAATGCATAAGGTATGTGAAGCCTGTCAATTTGGAAAACAGGCAAGGAAACCATTTCCTAGACATGTTCAAGAGAGTAAGATGCCATTGGAATTAATCCACTCTGATGTGTGGACTACTAAAGCTGCATCTATTGGAGGCTGTCATTATTTTGTCACTTTTATTGATGACTATACCAGAAAAGTCTGGGTGTATTTTATGAAAAAGAAAAGTGAAGTGTTTGGGCATTTCAAAACTCTTAAAGCTATGGTTGAAAAAGAAACAAGCTTGCAAATAAAATGCCTTAGGTCAGATGGAGGGGGAGAGTACCTCTCAAATGAGTTTGCAAGGTTCCTGCAGGAGCATGGCATAAAGCAGCAATATTCATGCAGTCATACCCCACAACAAAATGGAATTGCAAAAATGAAAAATAGGCATATTGGAGAGGTATCTCGTGCCATGCTCAACGAAAAAGACTTGCCAGATTTTTACTGGGCTGAAGCAGTTGCTACAACAGTCTACATAATGAACATGACTCCCACTGCAGAAATACATGGGATGAATCCAGAGGAGAGGTATACTGGTAGGAAACCATATATTTCTCATTTGAAAATTTTTGGTTGCATTGCCTATGTCCATGTGCCAGATGAGTTGAGATCCAAGTTGGATCCAAAAGCTGAGAAGTGCATCTTTATTGGTTACTCTCTATAGCAGAAAGGGTATAGATGCTATAATCCTTCTACTCGTAAGTTTACAGTGAGCAAAGATATTGTTTTTGATGAGATGAGTAGCTGGTATAAACCAGTAAATGTGATTGATGATGTAGATGCACAAAATGGTAATGCTGCATAGAATTCACAGTAGCAGTCACAAAATATTAGTGGACATGAAGCGTCCTCTAGCAGTGGTTCACATTCTTCGCCATGGACAGGCAGATTGAGATCAAGAGAATCTCCTGAAAACAATACAGATAGTGGTATGAAGGTTTCACGAAAAGGAAAAGAGAAGGTAGATCAGCCCATGGTTGATGTGAATGCAGGTCACTCTTACGTGGATGGTGAATCCAGTGGCTCAGAACAGAGCATTGATGATGAGTTGGGTATTCCTTCTATTGTTACACCTGGAGTAAGGAAGACCAGGGATGTTCTGAGAGCACCTGGGAGTGAACCTACTTTGTGCAGGTCTACCAGAGCTAGGTATCCTGTGGATAGGCTGAAATATGATGGATTTACAGCCATTCACTATGCCTATATGGTCAAAATGATACAGGAACCAAAACCCACTTCTTTTGAGCAAGCCATGGGAAAAAAAAAAGGGAGAAAGCCATGGATGAAGAAATGGATACCTTGGAAGCAAATGCTACATGGAAATTGGTACCTTTGCCTAAAGATAAGAATGCAATTGGTTGTAAGTGGGTTTATAAGGTGAAACACAATGCAGATGGTTCTGTGAATAGATATAAGGCAAGATTAGTAGTCAAGGGGTATGCACAAACATATGGCATTGATTATGAAGAAACATTCAGTCAGGTTGCAAGGATGGCAACCGTAAGAGTAGTCATTGCTATGGTTGCATCAAAGGGATGGTCTTTACATCAGATGGATATAAAGAATGCCTTCTTGCATGGTGATTTGCAAGAAGAGGTCTATATGGAGTAGCCACCAGGTTATGTGCATGTTGTTCATCTTGAGTTGGTTTGCAGGTTGAAGAAAGCCTTATATGGCTTGAAGCAAGCACCTAGAGCATGGTCTGACAAGATAGGACAGTATCTTGTCACTATTTGCTTTCAAATTTCCAGGGCAGATTTCTCACTTTATGTGAGAAAAACAGAGAAAGATATTATGCTACTTGTCATTTATGTTGATGATTTGATTATGACAAGTGATAGTGATGAAGATATCCTTCATGTGAAAATGCTATTGAAGCAGAAGTTTGAGATGAAGGATTTGGGAGAGCTGTGTTATTTCTTGGGCATTGAGGTGATTAGATCACCAAGTGGGATACGGCTCTTGCAGAGGCAGTATGGATTGGACATGCTGTCCAAATATGGGATGACAGGCTGTAAGCCTATTTCAGTTCCTTTGGAGCAGAATGTGAAGCTGAGCGCAGATGCAGGTGAGCTTCTCGAAGACCCTACTATGTACAGACGCATAGTAGGAAGTTTGATTTATATGACTATTACCAGGCCAGATTTGAGCTATGCTATTGGATTGGTAAGTCAGTTTATGCAGGCTCCAAGGAAACCGCATTTGGATGCGGCTAGACGCATACTCATGTATGTGAAGTCCACATTGCAGTATGGACTATTTTATGAGACTGGGGTTTAGATACAATTGCATGGATACACTGATACTGATTGGGCTGGTAGTATTTCTGATAGATGATCTACCAGTGGAAATGTGTTCTCTTTTGGGAGTGTTGCAGTCACTTGGAGCAGCAAGAAATAGCCTATAATTGCCTTGTCGAGCACAGAGGCTGAGTATAGGGGTGCAGGAATGGCTGCATGTGAGGTAGCTTGGTTGCATAAGCTACTTTATGATATGCATCAGCCTACAGATGGGACAGTTGTCATTTATTGTGACAACATGAGCAGTATACACTTGGAAAATAACCCAGTCTATCATGCTAGAACAAAGCACATTGAGGTGCATTATCACTATGTGCGGGAGAGGGTTTTACTAGGTCTTATTGATCTAGTTTATGTCAGCACAGAGGATTAGGTAGCTGACATATTTACGAAGGCATTGGGCGTAGAGAAGCTGCGTAAGTTCAGATACCTGCTTGGTGTGCAGGAATTGGGATTGAGCTCGAGGGGGAGTGTTGAGATATCGAGCTCCACTCGTGATATGCCAGGGTGACCGTTGTGCATTTATGTTACCGACTTGTTAGCTGCAGATGCGGTTGGTATACCGCCCATGAATAATAGCTAGATGACAGCTATCCTTATCTACTCTAGTTCATGGCTCGGTTAGTATGCCACCTTAGTTAGTTGAGTTTGGTTTGAGACCCATATATAGGGTTCTTCTATTTCTTTGTACGAGAGTTCTTTTTGGCTTACACAACTAAGAAGAGCAAAACTGTTTTCAGCCTCCACCTGTGTGTGTATTCCCCCATTGTACAAGCAAGAAAGCTACAAGTGAGACTCCTTCCTTCTCTCCCACAATCTTGAAAACATGTACCAAATAGCTCACGACCCTTGCAATTTGTACATTTAGATGTATGTCGTCTCATAATGCTTCATTTGGTGGTGCTTGTTACTATGTATCCTTCATTGATGATTTCAACATAGGTGTACTTGGCTTTACATATTGAAACATAAGGATGATGTATTTGATGCATTCAAGGACTTCAAGAAGCATGTTGAAAACGAGTTGAGCTATAAAATTTCATGCCTTAGATCAGATGGAGGTGGAGAATATATCTCTAATTACTTTGACAAGTACCTTGCTAAACATAGGATTAGAAGACAGTTAACTTGCAGCTATACACTACTGCAAAATAGTGTAGTAGAAAGGAAAAATAGGATACTGATGCAATCAGCAAGAGCTATGCTCAATGAGAGTAGTTTGCCAAATAGTTATTGGGCTGAAGTAGTAGTGATTGTTGTCTATGTGCTGAATAGAACCCCTATAGTAGGGATTCATGATGTAGCTCCATATGAGAGGTTGTATGGTCATAAGCCTGACATTTTACACTTGAAGGTATCTAGCAGCATTGCATATGTGCATGTTCCTGATGAAAAAATGAAGAAATTGGATCCTAAAGCTATTAAGAGTATGTTCCTTGGTTATGCACAAGACCAAAAAGCTTACAAGTGTTATGTACCGTCTACACATGAGACATTGATTAGTAGAGATGTTTTTGATGAGCTAGCATCATGGTATGGTAATCTTGTTGCAGTGGCTACTGATGGATTAGATAGCACTAGTAATGCTGAAAATACACCTACAATGAGTACATCTATGAGTGGTCCTACAGATGATGGGTCACCTACAGTAAGTCCTTGGTCAGGATGCTTGCAGAGTCGTAATCCTACATCCACTGACACGGATATGTCAGCAAGGGGGAGATTGAATAAGGGAAAATAGAAGATGCTTGAGGATGTGATAGGTTATGAGTCATCTAAGAGTGACAGTTTGGATAGTGACTTGGGCATTCCATCTATTATGACGCATAGTGCAAGGTAGAGTTGTTATGTACCGCCTTATGAGAGTCAAGCTTAGAGTGACCCACAGTTATGAAGATCTGAGAGATTCAGAAAACCAATTGATAGGTTTACATATAGTGGTTATTCAACCTGCCATTATGCATATATGGCTAGTATGAAAGGTTACAAATAATCTACAAAGTTTGATGATGCAGTTATTACATATGATAATTGGTGTGCTACCATGGATGAGTATGCATCCATGGCTAAAAATGAGACATGGAAAATGGTTGAGTTTCGTGAAGGCAAAGTCCCCATTGGTTGCAAATGGGTGTACAAGGTTAAGTGCAAGTCAGATTGTTCATTAGAATGCTATAAGGCCAAGCCGGTTTCAAAAGGGTATGCACAGTAAAATGGCCTTGACTATGAGGAGACTTTCAGTCCGGTGGCTAAAATGGCAACAACCAGAACTATCATCGCTTTGGCAACGTGCAAAAGTTGGAAGTTATGGAAAATGGACATTAATAATGCTTTCTTGAACGATGATTTGATTGAGGAAGTATATATGGAGCAGCATGAAGGCTATGTTCGGTGAAACTTTCCTACACATGTATGTAAGCTGAAAAAGGCTTTATGTGGACTGAAATAGGCACCTAGAGCATGGAATGCTCAGATCAGCAGTTATTTACAGCAACATGGATTTAGATTGGGTGATGCAAATCACAGTTTGTTCACAAAGAAAATAGATCATGGATATGTGTTTCTAGTATGTAGATGATCTTATCATCATTGGAGATTATGAAGAGGGCATTGCTGAAATTAAATCATGTTTACAGGATGAATTCAGAGTCAAAGACCTTGGTGAACTAAAGTATTTTCTTGGGATTGAGGTAGTCTCTATGCCTCAAGGTATATGGCTACTACAGAAGCAATATGCTCATTACATGTTATAGAAGTATGGTATGGCTGAATGCAAGCCTATGGAGAAACCTCTTGGTCAAAATGTCAAGCTACAAATTGATGTTGGGAATGACATAGAGAATGTGACCATGTATCGACAGATGGTAAGTAGCTTGATATACTTGACTATTACCCATCATGACTTATGTTATGCAGTGGGGCTGATTAGCCAATTCATGCAGAAGCCTCCAAGCCACATTTAGATGCAGTTAGGAGGATCATGAGATATGTGAAGGGTACTATAGATTATGGGCTATTTTATACATATGGAAAATCCCTTGACTTGATAGGGTTTACTGATGCTGATCGGGTTGGTTGTGCCTATGACAGGAGGTCAACCAGTGGTTATGCATTTGAATTGGGCAATAGTATGATTAGTTGGTAGAGTAAGAAACAACCTATTGTTGCATTGTCTAGTACTGAAGTTGAGTATAGAGGAGCTGCCTTAGCAGCTTGCGAAGTAGTTTGGTTGATGAAACTGCTGAAAGACTTGGGAATACAGTTAGAAAGTAGAGTGAGATTGCATTGTGATAACCTCAGCAATGTTATGTTGGCTAGCAACCCTGTCTACCATGCTAGTTCCAAAAATATTGTGATTCACTACCATTGCATTAGAGAAATGGTTCTTACATGACAGATTGACTTGATTCATGTGAAGACTAAAGACCAAGTAGCTGTTGAGAGAGAGAGAGTACGAGAGATACACAAGATATGCTCCCAAAAGAATGATTCATATTGATGTAGAGTTAGCATATATAGGTGAGACCCAAGTCAAGTGAGAGATGATATATATAGTTGTAACATCCCCACTCAAACAAAGGTCTCTGGCTGCAAGTGAAAAAACCCTTGGGAAGAACAAGGAAAAAACCCGAGCCCCTACACATACCTACGATACAAAAATGATTTACTATAAAGTTTTCTTGAATACAATGATACGGTTGTAGAAACCGCAACACATCGTTGTTTCTTGCTGGACCAAGAAACCAAACATCCATTTAAAAGAAACAATTCCCACTTGTAGATTGCATGGATAAGTGTGAACTTGGCCAATCAGCATATGTATATCTAGTAAGGTAAAGAGAAGTTGAAGAAGATAAAGAAGAATCCTCTTGACGACGATAAATAAGACCAATTTCCTTAGTACCCTTGAGGTACTTAAGAATATGTTTTGCAGCACTCCAATGAATAGTGAAAGGGGAAGAAAGATATTGTCCCAAAAAGTTAGCTACAAATAAAATATCTGGTATTGTGTTTAAACCAATAAATTGAAGACAACCAACAAGATTAGCAAAAGGTTGATGAATGGCTGATTCTTCATTGCGTGTTGTAGATGTACCCTTGGTAGAGCTTGAAAGAATGGGAGTGTTGGCAGAGTGCGCATTTGTCAAACCAAACTTCTTAACAATATCATTAATAAACTTTGTCTGGCGAAGAAGAAGAATGCCTTGTTGTCGGTGTCGTTGAACTTGAATACCCAAACAAGAATGTATCTCACCAAGATCCGCCATTTCAAATGCAGTCAATAAAAGCTTCTTCATAGCATCCAAGAAAGCAATATTATTTGACACAAGAATAGTATAATCAACATATAGAGCAAGAATAATAAAACATTTGTCCTCCCTTTTGATGTAAAGATTTGGGTCAGCAAAACATGCAACAAAACCTTTAGATGTGAGGAACTGATCAATCTTAATATACCAAGCACGAGAGGCTTGCTTCAATCCATATAATGCACGATGAAGCTGGCATACAAGATGCTCCTTTCCTGCAATCATAAAACCTTCAGGTTGCTCCATATAGATTTCTTCTTCAAGATCTCCATTGAGAAAATCCGTTTTAACATCCATTTGGTGAATTACTAGATCAAATAGTGTTGCAAAAGCCAAAATCATACGAACAGTTGTGGAGCGCACAACGGGAGAAAATGTTTCTTGATAATCTACTCCTCCAATCTATGAGTAACCTTTTGCAACAAGTCATGCTTTGAACTTATCAAACGAGCCATCAGCTTTGGTCTTGGTTTTATAAACCCATTTACATTTGATAGGAACACGACTTGGGGGGAGTTCAGTAAGAATCCATGTACCTTTGGAGATTAAAGAATCATACTCAACTTGCATAGCTTCTTGCCATTGATCCCTTTGAGACGAATTGATAGCTTCCATATATGATATTGGATCCTCTTGGACAGACATAGCATCATCAAAGACATCATATTCAATAGAATAGAATCCATGCTCTATCTCAATAGGAAGATCAACATAGATCTCCAAATTTTCATCAATCTTCTTTGGAGGTGAAGGAGGTTTATGATCATCAGAATTAGTAGACTCACAAAGCAAGTAAGGAAATGCACTAAGAAAAGACTGTGTATCATCTGAAACATTTGACGACCATGTGCCACCCATAGTCTTCTCATCAAATATACCATCATGACTAATGATAACCTTTTGAGTAGAAGGATCATAAAATTTGTAACCTTTTGATGGAACCTAGAACAGGCCGGCACTGGCTCGTGCACTAGCCGGACCTCTATCTCACGCGCTCAACAACCCCACGGCCTCGCGGCCAGGAGCGTTGATGACACATACATTGCCTTCCTAGACATCTTGCGTTTGTATTACGTCGTTTGTAGTCCACTTTTCTCTCACCCACTACTCCTCAGAGGGAGTCCCTTACACATTGCCTAATGGCACGAAGCACAAACATAGGGGGTCCTCCAACGGCTGAATGCCGCCACCCCTCTATGACTCTCCTACACCTTGGGGATTGGCCCCTCGATGCGTCGCTCAACATATAAACATGTCGCACAAAATCCACTCAAGGTACCATATAATCGTATACAGGAATGTACCATTGTCCTTACTTCTCTTTTCCCCAGACCCCACGACTAGCCTATGGCTTAGGGTGTCCTGTCTCTCACTCAATGTGGGTCAAGGTCCTAATGAAAACAATTGCTGTGCATCCAGGATTTCTGATACCTTTAAATATTTCCATGATTTATGCATATTGTGGATGCTAAGTGCTCAAACAATTATAAAATCAATATTGTGCACATGCGAAAAACATCCTTTCAATAATTTTCAACTACCGTTCTTATGCGGCGTTGCACGAACTTAGCACCGAGGAAATCCTCGTGCTACTAGGCTCTTATTTTATAATTATTCACAGATCTATGTGGCATGCAAACAAAAACCAGCAATCTTTTCATCATGTTACTCTGTATTTAGACACATTTTTACCACTCTACCCTCCCATCGATCAAATGTTGCATTATTGCATAGATTTATAGGGCATTTTGCCATCATTTTATGTGTAAAAAGCGGAAAAAGATGCACTAGAACAAGAAGGTGGGGTTGAACTGAGGCAAATCCTCATGCTTCAGTCCCCACAAACATTTTTCTTAATTTTCATTAATTCCCCGCACCCATAATGCATTTTTTCCCTTTTTTAGTGCTTTTTCTCTATTTTCCTTGTATTTTTGCTTATTTTCTACATTATTTTATTATTAAAAATTCAAAATAGGTTATGGGCTGTGGCCCTTAGTTCTTTCTTGCAGCTAAAATGAAAATTTAGTTGGTGTTCCTATTCATTTTTCCATTGTTATGCCCAAAAACATCATTTTTCCTTGATTTTCCATATTTTACGTGTTTTAATGTATTATTTTAAGTCACAAGATGCATGTTTTTCTGATTTTCTGATTATGAACAGCAAGTACTCATGGAAAACATCAACATAAACAATTTTTAGCCCACATGAACAACATTTTATCAATCAAAAGCCATGAAATCTCAAATTTCCTTTGAAAAAATTGAATTACCGCTTATTTGCGTGTTTCGGGTTTCATGTCCATGGCTGCAAATCTGAAAATCAGTAGCACTTCATGCTCATGACAATCACAAATCACCATTTCCAGCCCGTGGAGCAATCCGATCGATGCCGGACAAGCCTCCATCATTCTTTCTTCTTCCTTTCTCTTGCCACATGAACTCCCTCTTAGAAGAGAGAGAGGGAGGAGAGAGAAAGACTGATTTTCTCTCTTCCTCTACAGGCTGCCATTGACTGCGTAAACCGGAGCGATGTGGAGCGGAGATCGAGTGTAGTGGCATGGAGTGCTTGGCTTCATGGCTTGCTTGTAAGCTTTCACATCGATTTGTGGGGGGGGGGGGGGGGGGGCGTTTTTTTCGACGGCCTGCAATAGCCGCCACCCCCCCTCAATCACGATTTTTCAAGGGGGGGCGGTGGTGCCCCTTCACAAAGGCACCCCCTCATTTCTCAATTTTTTGGGCACCTCCCAATTCTTGACCGGCCTTTTGGCCTTTTCCCCGCCTCTCGCGCATACGGTGTCCAAATCGCAATCTGAAATTTTTTGTGAGCTCGTCTCGGCATCCCGCACTGACTGATAGCTGACATTGGATATTTTTCCCTTGATATTCATAATTTTTAGCTATTTTTAAGCACTTTTCAGCACCAAAATTCCGCTCTCATTGGCGACCACGGGATAGGGCGACTCAGCCCGTTGAATCCACGAACATATCTGCACATAAACAACCAAAGAAGCATCAAGCTCATACAAAACAAATATATAATAAAACTCAGCACAATGCTCCCCCTACCCCTGACAGAACCAAGGCATGACATCCACAAGGAGTAGGCCTAGCATCATCTAATAGAAGATCTAAAGCGAGTCACTGACCAACTGCTCCAACACAGCCAAACTAAAAACCCTATCAAAGAGGTTGCCCTAAATGGTAGTCTGAACTACTTACCAACTAAAGACAACACAACTAGGAGCTCCTACAAGGCGAGGACTCCTATAGCTTGATCAAGGCGTATTTTCTTTCCATACATTTCTTCTTTTAGGGTTTTTATTTTATTAACATATTTGGGCATGTAAAAAGGAGGGAGCTGAGCGTAGTGACCCAAGGAGAACAGGGCATCGGCCTCAGGACCTGTCTCGGCTCCCAAGAACTTACCAAGCCCTCGCAAGGCGACACTTAATCCTTTTCTAATGCTCACTTTTATTTTCACTCCAACCTTCCTTGTTTTGTCATCATTTTGTTTTTTTTTCAGCAAGAAGCCACCCCTAGGAAGACAAGGTATCAGCCCCGGGTCTAACTCGTCCCTAGGAACCTACCAGGCCTTCGCAAGGCAATGATCAACTGCTTATACATTTTCATTTCTTTTCTTTTCTTTAATAGGGGTTAGAACCCCTTTTTACACACCTTCGTATTTATATTCATCCTGTAGGATGTCCAGGGTTTCTTGGCATCATCATTATTATCTTCTAGCAGGCTTCTCTAACTGCCTCACAACTAACAGGAACTCCTGGAATGGCTGCCTAGCAGGCTAGCAGAACAGGGCCACTCAGACTTCCTTCTAAAATAGGTCTTTCGATGCCTGACAATGTCTTTACAGGAGGCAGTGACTACTTCGACCTCCCTCAAACATACTTAGCCTAAACCTGGGACTTCATGCCTTGGCTCCCGGTCCCCAACAAAAATATATCCCCTCGACAAGGACAAATAGACATATAACAGGAAAGAAAGGTACTCGTAAAGGAGAGATATCACCCGGATTGGCCACAAGAAGCTTCCATCGCAGCAAAGGCTCCTCCAGGATCCACCAAATTCCACGAATCACGAAACCTGTCCAGCACAACACTTAAAACAAAAACCTGATTAAACGCACCCGCACTAGACAGGGAAATGGCCCTCTTGGCCTAATGAAATCAAACATGACTTTGCTACAAAACTGAATCGGCCCTCTTGGCCTAATGAAATAAAACATGACTACGCATAACATCCTCCTGGAAACAACTATGATAGACATCAAAGCATACCATTCCCAGGGGAACAGAGGCTCGTAGCCCTAAACTAGGTGCATTAGATTATAACCCATCCCTCCTGCGTATATCGCAAGAGGTGTTCGCATCACATGTCATCTAATCAGTCTGTGGGTCCAAGATAATAAAGGCAGATGAGTCTCGCCTACCCTCTGCATCACCCAGATCAACCATCGTCTGCCAAAGAGGGCATGTTCAGAAAGCATACCCCACAAATGACCAGGTCCTGTCTCACCATCAATAGATATATCGGGACAAGGGCCACAATTAAAGAAGAGGTCTTCTTCATACACAAAATTAGCCAATGAATCGGCAAATTGATTCTAATTTCGTGGAATCAGCTGAAAAGACACTCTATCAAATTCGTCTAGCAGGGCTATGGCAGTATGATGGTACATGCAAAGGATGGGGTTTCATACCATGTACGTCCCATTGAGTTGATTTAAAACCAACCGAGAGTCCCCTTTCACCAATAACTAGCGGATACCACCCTTCTTTGCAATATTCAAACCCATAATCAGGGCTTTGTATTCTGCCATATTATTGGTAAAATTCACCTCGAGATAAGCAGCTAACTTCATGACAATGCGTCGTCGGGGGTCTCGGATGACAACTCCTACACTTCCTTTTTTGCATGCACCCCTGGACGCCCCATCAAAGTACAAGGTGTACGTCCACAAAGGGTTTACATATCCCGCCATCCGGAACTCTACTCGTAATTATGGTAATCGAAATTCAGCATATTCAACGGGTGGACTGTAGGCTCCATCCCTCCATCATCATTGAATTCAACAGGGATGCTCGTCAAAATTTGTAGGTAGTGATGGCAGAAGACCTTGATCTCCCAAATAAATGTCCCGCCTTCTTGCTCAATCACCTTGTATCCTTTGCTCCACCAAATGAACTTTCCCTGATGATACCTCTGTTCTAAATATGGGTGTTCTAAATAAGGGATCGGACGACCCATCAACCTCTATCACGATTTCCTTGCAGATGTTTGATCGATCTCTCCTAGACCTGCAAGGCAGTCATAGTATTAGTGCAATCAGAAATAATAAGGTTTAATCTTATTAAGATTTACCTTATTTTTAAATTCTATCCTCTCAAGGTCAGCTAACAAGACTGTGGATTTATTCTTTCCTATTCTAACGATCCTATAGGATCTGTCCCATTTGGGCTCTAGCTTGCCTGGAAATAATTCACGTTGTGCGTCATAATACAAAACAAGTTGTCCTTTCTTGAAGGTGTATTTCTTGGCTTTAAGGTCATGTAGCTGCTTCATTCGGCACTTCGCCACTTCTTGGTGCAATAAGCTTCTGCAGCTTAAGCTCATCTAAATGTGCCAGTGTCGTCAAGCGCTCAAAAAGTGCGTCTTCATCACTCAAAGAATGATTGATGGCAAACCGAATAGTCGGCAGCTCAATCTCTAAAGGCAAGACACACTCCTCACCATATACTAACTTGAACGGGGTATGGCCAGTGACTCGTTTGAAGGTCGTATTATAGGCCCACACTGCTACATATAACTTTTTATCCCAATCCCGTTTCTTTTCCGACCATAGGTATCATTTGCGAAGTTTGATGCATAATCTTGACTTGTTTCGTTGAATTATTTTTCCCCAAGATGAAAATTTGTAAAAGGGTAAGTATTAGAAATCAGTGAGTCACTGATTTGCATCGGTAAGACCCTCATCCTATCCAAATTTTCAAGAATTCATCCAATAGCATCTCATGAAAGGGCTAAATGAATATTTCAAAAATGCATTTCATGCTGGTTGATTAGAATAGAATGCCATTGCCATGTTGATATACCCACCGAGGAAAGAGGTGGATGTTGGGGGAGATAGTGGGACAAAAGAGAGGTGGCCCTCCCTCACTATCGAAGATCTCAAAGGGAGTCAACCAACCAACTCGGGGGGAACTTTGCCCACCTCCCGATGATTTGGAGCTCGTGTAGGAAGCATGTCATGCTGTTTTATCCCTCACACAGCTATAGCGAGTGGATAATTGAATATTCAAGAGTTTCCAAAGGCTCAAGTACCTTCAGGAGCAAAACAAGTTCTTACAGGTACAACCTTCATTACTGAAGTATAGGTGCTGGTATTATAGGGTACTCATCGGTCATACTCAATCTTCTACAAGGTTTGGTAGCCATTTGGAATTACTATTTTATCTTATAGGATAGAAATAAGGCATTCACTAATTAAAACAGGGCGCATGCCTAGACAATTCAAACTCAAAGATTGAGTTTCAGAATTTTCTGTCCTAAACCTGTTATAGCATGCTATAGATCATCTTGAAGAGGCATTCTTTGATTCAATTTGAACTTAAAAATTTTGGAATCAGAGTTCTCTAACCCAAGTTATAGCCATTTTTCTGACAGGGGATACTACAGAACTGCACTATTATAGTAGGGCATAAGGGTAAGAATAAGGTCCAAGATGACTATGCTCAGCAAATGAGAGATTCTATATTGGATAATGGACCTCAAGAGAGCCCTCAAGAGCCTCAAAAACAAGGGAAAATTTGTGCACTTAATGATACCTTGTGTGCACATGAACGAAGGCATAGAGAACGTCATGAGGCCCTATTATCAAGAATAGAGCAACTGGTTTTATCTACTGATCAAACAAAGTCTTGTATTGAAAAAATAGTGGATTCAACGACTCAAACAAAGGCTTCTATTGACAAGTTGGTGGAATCCAATGCTTTATGGCTCAATTCTCCCAATGGATGCAAATGCAAATGGGATCTAAAGAAGCGAAGGACAAAGCTTATTTAAACAGTGAGCCTTCAGTTCCACTTCAGCCACCTAACCAAAATGGTCGAGGTCATGGAATTATTGGACGAAGAGGCATCCCAAATAGCCAATATGAAGTAGGTGAGACTTCACAAAGGCATGATGATTATTTGGGCACTTTGAATGGAGTCAACTCCCAAGCTTTTGGGCTGAATAATCAACTTCCTAGAGGTCCTCTACCAACGGGAAGATTGCATAGTGGTTCTTAGCCACCTATTGGAAGATTTCCACATCAAGTTGGGGGTTCAATGCCTAGCACTCATGATCAGTCTATTTTGGGACTGCAACCATTCCATGAAAGAGAGCTGAAAGACAAGATCATTTTAGCCAAGTTCAATGGTCAATCATCTTTACCATCTGATTTAGAGGAGTGGGCCTCTAAGATGCCCCCTCTTGAAAAAGAGAAATTGACACGAAGATGGTATGGTTTGGAGTAAAGAGGCCTAAGTGTAAGAGAGTACACTAACCAATTTCTCAACCTTTCCATGTATGTAGAGAGCATCAGTGATGAGGCTAAGCTCTGCAAGTACATGTATGGTTTAGAGCCATCTTTATCAGGTGATGTCATGGCACAAAACCCTACTTCTCTCTTTAAGGCTATTGAGCTTGCAGAGTGCTATGGAAGGAAATATAGAAGCGAATCTTCATTTCACCGTAGTTTTGGATAGCCAAAGACTGTTTTAAAATAGGGGCAAGTTGTTAACATTTATGGCAGCAATCATGTGCCAAATGGGGGCTTAAGGGTGCCAACTTATCCAAATGGGGTCTTAAGGGTGCCAACTTATCCACTGTTCAATGCTTCAAGATCTCAAGGTAATTTCAGGACAGCAAGTAGTCCTAGAGTTGACTTCAAACAAGGGGACAGTAAGCCTAAATCCATTTCAGCCAACATGAATCCTAAGTCTATCCCTATGGATCTCTACAAAGAAAGAAAGGAAAAAGGCTTATGTTTCAAGTGTAGGGAAAAGTATACACCTGATCATGCCACAAAGTGTGTATACAAAAATGTCAAACCCAAGCTTCAAAGTATGTTAGTCTTTGAGGATCTTGAAGATGAGATTGATGAAGCTAATGTAATCAAACCTAATGCTGAAAATGATGAGCTTGAGGAAGAAGTTGGGCAAGAGTATTTTTATGATCCAGCCGACTCTTTTCCTTTTGATCTAGGTGGGAGTGTTTCTTTTGACCCAAGTGGAACTTATCATGAGCCACTTACTGCCACTAGTTGTTCCATTTCCATGGATGCTTGGATAGGTTCTAAGAGCCCTAATACACTTCGTATGAAGGATAACATTCATGGAAAGGCAGAGTTCATTTTGATAGATAGTAAAAGTACACATAGTTTTGTGAATAAGTCCATTATGGTGAGAGCAGATTTTTGAGCCTGGAATGTGCCTAAAATTTGCCAAAAAATCCGAAATTTAGGGGAAAAATCTTCGACATCAAAGGCGACGGCTGCAGCTAGGATGATTTTAAGCACCAAGTGAGAGACGGCTTTCAAAAGGCACCCGAGTGACACTTGTGGATTTTTGATAATTTTTCCGAATTCCATGCGGGCTGTCAGGAGCTGCCATTCAGTGCGGGACCTTGAGACGGATGCACAGGATTTTTCAGAGGCCAAATCAGAGCCCGGATGCGAAAGTTGCCAAAAATTAGCCAAATTTGAAAAGGTGGACAAAAATTAAGGCCAAAAGGGGGTGCCCTTTGGGAGGGGGCATCCCCCTCCATTTTTTTTCACACAGGTGGCAGCATCTTCACGCCATGAACGGCGCGAAAAAACGCCCCCCCCCCCCCCCCCAAATCGATCATGGAGCAGCAAAGCAACACATGCAACAGACATTAGCCGGCAAATCATCCTTCTTTCCTGACCCTATCGCCACCCTTTGCACGAGATATGGCCAACTGAATGGAGAGATTAGAATCTAGTCTTTCTCTCTCCTCCCTCTCTCCTCTCTATGGGCTGTTCATGCGCACTTTCTTGAAGGAGAAATCGGGAAGGAGATTGAAGGAAATGGTGATGGAGATTGATGGAGATGCTAAAGATTGATGTGCATCATTGGATTGAGAGCAATGGACGCTCCGTCCACTGGTCACGCAGTCATTTAATGCATCTCGGGTTTCGTAAAAACACGGTATGACCATTTTTATGAAGAAAATGAAGGGTTTTTGGTATTTTATTATGGTAATGATGTTCTTATTTGATGAAAATTTGTTTGAGTGCTGGTTGCATCATAATTAATTGCTATTTATCAGAAAATTTTGATTTTGCAATGATTTACATACGCTATTTAATTCTCGTAAAACCCAAAACGCGGGTTTTAAGCAGTAAAATGATAGTTTTGTCATTTCGCGTGGGTTAAATGTATTCCTATGGGGAAAAATTTAAAAATAAATTGAATGCTAGTACGTTGAAGTAATGTGAACAAGAAAAACCAAAAAATAGCATACTTTATTGACATAGAAATCAAGAAAATGAAAAAAATAAGGGGAAAAATAGAAATACGCTTCAAAAAAATAAGAAAAAATACAATGATTGTTTGTGGATGTATGGTAGTGGCAAAGCATGAGGTTTAGTCTCAGTTTTCCCTATCCCCTTATCAAAGTTTGCGATTTATTGCTTTTCATACATCAAAACATGACAAAATGAACCTCTATACCTATGCAACGAAAGCAATACCTAAACGTAGGGGGGTGGGATGTTTGAATGGTGCGATTTGTGTGCTGATTGTTATTGATATGATGATGCATATCATGATATAGATTTTGTTGTATTTTAATTAAGAGGATAGTAGCATGAGTGTTGTCTCGGTGCTATCCTTACATCGCCGCGACGAGTTAGTAAATGAGCATTGGAAAGCCTGGTTGTGCACAACACATTTCTGATTGAAAATTATGTTTGAGCACTTTAGGATCATCCACTTTTGCATGTGCATGTCAACCATCATATCAGAATACAAAGGACTGGATGCATAGCACCTGTTTTCGATGACAATGACCCACGCTTGAGTGTGGAAAGGCAACCTAAGCCATAGGATAGACGTTCGTTTCTTGGGGGATTATTTGGTAAGGACACATGGTATCTCCTGGAATACTTTCAAAATGAAAGAGTGGAGTTTGTTCATTTGTTCTATATGTTGAGCAGCGCATCAAGGGGCCAATCCCTGTGATGTAGGAGAGCTGCAGTGGGCCTGCGGTGATTCCACTGAGAGGTTGCCTCCCATGTATGTGATTATCATGGCATTTATGGCCAATATGTATGGGTTCTCCCTTTGTGGAGTTTATAGAAAGGGAAACGTTGGACTACAAAACTATAAACGCATAGATTGGGCTTTAGGACAGTTCGTTCTTTAGCAGCAGATAGAAGATCCTGGCCCGCGAGGCCGTGTGGGTGTGGTTTTCTGTTATGAGCATGAGGTCTGGCTAGTGCCATAGCTAGTGTCGGCCCATTTGAGGTCCCTTCAGTGGTGCGTTTGCTGGGAGTTGCCAACAAGTGGTGGTTTTCGAATCTAGGGTTTTTAGGGACCAAAAAGTTGGTTTATGTCCTCTGAGAAGGACCATCAAGCTGAAATACAAAAAGTGAAATGTGCTGAGAGGACTAGACGGCGGTTGGAGATTGTAAGACGATATTATCCTCAAAGGAGAAGCCCGATACGCATAAAAGGCAGTGGTCTTAGTAACCCAACTGCTGCACATAGTCCTTTAGGTGCAGGAGGAAGCGCAAGTTCTTTCTCTCTTCCATCAAGTCAACCCACTTCAAGTGGGGGTATGATCCCATCAGTCCAAACTCCTATTGTTAATCCGATTATCGTCATGGCACAACCCATTGCAATTCCTGCAGGGACGCCGAATCTGCTAGCTTTAGGAGTGCCTTTGCCCATTTTTAATGGGTTAGGCGAAGAAGATGCAGAGTTTCATATTTGTGAATTCCAAAGATTAAATTACCGCATCCAAGACGAGGGACATCTTATGATGTTCTTTAACATGATGTTAAAAGGAAGGGCTGGAGTATGGTATCATAGCATAGAGACTAGAACCATAACTACAATCGACTAATTTTATGCAACTTTTTGAGGAGAATATGCCCCTGAAAGAGGTGGCCAATACTGGTTGCGTGTTTTGAATGTAACACGCCAAGAACCCCATGAGAATGTGAAAGCCTATGCCAAGAAGCTTAAGTATTTCGTAAGTTACAAACTTACATTCCTATTCCGCCGGCTACCCAATTGCAATACTTCTTGCATGGATTGGATTTCAATATTTAGGTACAGTTGAGCAGTATGGCTTTGGCTGATATAGACACCACCATCACACGGGAAGAAGGAGTAGAGTCACGATTACAAACGGCCTACTCCTCTCGAATAAATATTAATGCAGGTCTAGTACCTGGAGGCAATTTACCATTGATAAATGGAAGTCAAGGGATTCCTATGAATAACCTTAATGGGAGAGGAAGCATGGTTCAAAATGTACCTTTGCTACCAGCTCCTCCTAGTGTGACTATGCCTATGGCTAGTCAGTTGGCTCCATCAAATGTTGGAGGCCAAGCTTTGAACCCTAATGTTGTTCCTGTGAGTCAACAACTAATGCCCAATCAAATTGTTAGGCCAATGGAACAACGGATAGACGATCAAGGCTATGAGTCGAGTGCCTCTAATGTCCTTGGCAAAGTTAAGGATATGATGAAGCACTACACTGACATGATCGCAGAACAATATCGACAAATAGCTGTTGACATCAAATTCCTGAAGAAGCAGAAGAATCGGATAGGGAGTCGGCATCCTGAAGAGGGTGGTCCCTCAAGATTCAGCTATAAGTGGTGTGGCGGACAACATTTCCCTAGAAACTGTCCAAATGTTAAATGTGATATTTGTGGAAATTTGGGTCACTTAGCCGCTACCTGTTGGAGTAAGATTAGTTCCCTCCAACAAGGGAGTAAACAGCCAAGTCCAGTTAATCATAGAGCGCAAGGTAGTAACCTCCAGCAAAATGATGGACCAAGACAAATACTGCAAAGGGGAAAGGCCACTATAGAGGAGTTGCCACAAGGCAATGGAGTCAGCCTTATCGAGGCTGTACGTGTCAATGGCACTCAAAACCTCTAACCTATGAGCCATGACAAGAGGCCAAAAGGCTAAAGAGGGTGATAAAGATAATGCAAAACCGGTCGAGGAAAATTTTAAGCAACGAGATAAGGGGAGGCAAGTCCTGAATCCTGGTATGGAAGGTGGACCTCTAAGGCATGTTGACAAAAAAGTTGATCCTAAGAAGGTTGAGGAAGTGCCAAGAAATAAGGCAAGAGCTTAAAAAAAAGTACCAAAGCTGGTCCCGAGATCAAAAGAAAGGATGGTTTGGCGAGAAAAGAGAGCTTTGGCTACCTATCATGATTTTGATTTAGCAAGTTTTCTTTGCGAAGTCAAACCAGATGTAAACCTCTTACAATTGATTAAATTATCTCCAAGAGTACACAAGGAATTCAAGAAGATCCTGCATATTGGGTACATTGTAGAACCTTTGGGCATAGCAAGAATAGGGGAGGATTGATTTGATCATGCTGAAAAGAATTGCCTTAGGGTTCCAGCATACATGGATGGAATATTAGTGGAGCATGCTATCATAGACATTGGGTCCTCCATCAATATCATGAGTTCAGAGTTGATGGAAAGGTTGGGTCTAGGCATCCAAAAAGATGGCTTCACCCTTCTTAGAATGGCTAATGATCGTCTAAGGCAACTAGAAGGTTGCGTCACTAAAGTCCATGTTACAGTTGCAAGTGTAGAATGCTTCTTGGACTTTAGGATAATAAGATTTGCAGGACGTCCTAGCTATCGAGTCTTGCTAGGCAGGCCTTGGATCTTACGAACAGACTGTCAAGTCGATATACCCGCCGGTCGAGTGGTTCTAGGTAGAGGTGCTAATCCAGTAATAGTCGATGCTTACCCTGAGTCTCCTCAGAGTGAGAGAGCTCCTTTATCCTCTACTAAATTAGAAACAACAGATGATCCATCTGGTAGTGAGACATCATCCAGTGATGAATCTAAAGAGGGGTCCACTACTACAAAGGATATTTATCAGATAACTCTAAATGAGCCGATAGAGCTGCAAGATAGGATAAGAGACGCGGATGTGATTGAGTTGGACCTTGGCACACCGAATGATTCGCGGCCAATTAAATTAGGTTCCATGCTCAGTTCAACAGAAAGGGAGGACTATGTATCCTTGATTCAAGAATTCCACGACATCTTTGCTTGGAGTTATGACAAGCTGAGAGGCATTCCTCCTAGCCTGGCTGTTCATACTATTCCTGTAAAAGAAGGCAATCATCCTATGTGTCAGAAAGTAAGGCATATGCCTTTTGAACTAAGGAACGGGCTGTTTGAGGAGTTACAAAAGTTACGAAAAGCTGGTTTAATCTTCCCTGTACAACACATAGAATGGTGTTCACCAGTTGTCATCAGGAAGAAGAAAAACAACCAAATCCGTCTATGTGTAGATTTTAGAGAGCTGAATAAGCAGACAATTAAGGATTACTACCCATTGTCGAAGGATTTCGCAAGCAAGGTTGCAACCATAGAGGACTTTGAATAATTTCAGGATAGAAGATCAATCTAGCATATCAAATTCAATTTGAAAGCTCTATTTCTGCACCAACTCTAGTCTCTGAATCTGTAAATAACCACGGTGTTCCTGTTGCACTAATGTCATCTACTTCTGACAGTAAGTATCTATGCCTCTTCTTTGAGATTAGGTTCCTGCTCTCTTTGAAGGTATCGACCCTAAACTAAGTTCACTTGTCTCTAGGACTAGGTGCAAACTTGTGACCTATATGGAGAGCATTCCTTTTGTAACAACCCTTTTGTGCAATCTAAATGTAAGGATTGTATGAGTCATGCAATAGGGTCCTAGAGATGTCAATTATGGATGGAGGATGTGTTGAGAAATAACAAATGATGTATGCTCCAAGAAGAGATGCCAAGAATCCCATATGCATAATGAGAAGAGTGGAGAAGTTGAAAAGCTATAAAGACATGTATTTGGTTCATTTTTCAATGCAATGCTACTTTGTACTTTGTACTTCATTCTATGTCTCTATCATGGTCAGCTCAAGATTGTGTTTATGAGTCCAAGCCTACATCTTGGAACCTAATTCACTTGAGCAATAGTTTTTCTTCTTGTCTGTCACTATGAGTCTTGTTATCGACTTCCATCCTCCATAGTCAGTGCTATGCTCTAGATCCATTTTTTGTCACATGGTATCAAAGCCAGTAGTTGAGCATAGCTTAGGTTCCTTTTCTACTCTTATTTCTACTCCCCCAACTTCTCACAGCTCAGATCCAGCTCAAGACAAGTGTATGAGTTTATCTCCTATATCTTTACATATCTCTTCTTAGCCACCATAGCCAACCTACACCCACTCACCTTGGAGCCCCTGGATCTCCCAATACAGGAAATATCTCACTTAGATCTCTTTTCTGCTAACTTCTTCCCCTGCTCCTAGAGCTTCTCTCTAGCACATCAGTTGCTAACATTGGTGCATTATACCTCTATCATGATCAAAATTTGTCGAATCTATCCAGACTGCATCGACCTCTGTTTGTACCATTGCTACTGTGTGCACAAGCCATGATTCTCCCTGCAACCATAGATCAATTGAAGCTTACTATATGGGCCATCGCTCCATCAAATCTTTTGTCATTTGACTATATGTACATGCTGCTTCTATAAACGAAAAACAAGTCGGGCTGAGAACCCTAATCCCAGTCCACCATAGCCAAAAAAGTGACTAAGCTTCATTTCTCACCTTATTTTCTTATCCTTGCTAGTTGGAAGACTCAAGTGACCTCTTGTCGCACTTGTCTCTTCAATACCGGTGGTTCTCCATCTTGGCAACCAGATGGATGCTGCGAAAGAAGAGCAGGTGTATGTGAGGCTTGAGAAGAGAGACACCCTTGACGGCTGTCAAGAGCTGGCACATCCAGTAGGAGAGGTCGATAGCCAACACCTTCCCTCGAAGAAAATCCAAGCTCTCCATGCGAGCCACGGGTCTCAGGATCTCCCAGAACCCTCGGGATACCCCCATAATCTCCCTGCCCCTCCTTCCTTTCCCTTCCTTAAGCCTTCTCCTCCCTTCTCCTTCGAAATTCGCTCTGCTGAGATGATGGCGACGACCTGGGTCTCCCTTTTGCATTATCTTATTAGGGTCCATGTCGATCTTAGCCACCTGCTCCTCGAGGTCGAGCTTCGACGGGGAAGGGAGAGGCTCACGCCGATAGGCGCGCTGGAAGGAAGGACCGATGATGCCGAAGACAGATGAAGAGAAATGTCGATCTTGGCCACCTGCTCCTCGAGGTCGAGCTCCCACGTGGAAGGGAGAGGCTCACGCCGATAGGCGCGCTGGAAGGAAGGACCAATGATGCCAAAGACAGATGAAGAGGAGGCCCGGAGGAGAGAAGGCACCTTGGGGACAGGGCAGAGCTCGGGGGAAGCCATAGCTCCTCGGGTGCGGTATCCAATGGCAGTAGCGGAGCTCAGGCGGTGGCCCGCGAGTAGCCGGAAGGCAAACTTGCGGCTGGAGGAAGCTGCTGCTTTCATGGTGGCTGCAGGGCTCATCTTCGCTACGACTACTGTGTGGAGGAAGGCCAAGGCGAACTAGGGTTTTAGCGGCTGGAGGATCTGGACAGCCATGGCACTGGGAAGGCCTGTGCAGAGTGCGAGCGGAGACCAGGTGAGAGCAATGCTGTCTTGTGAGGGGGGTGGCAGAAAAAGGAAGCCGCGGTCCTCATACAGAGGAACAAGGCAGCGGGGTCAAGAACTCGTCCTCCAACAGCAGCGGCAGTAGGCCAGGGCTTCAGCTTTGACCAATAGCAGCGGCAGTAGGCCAGGGCTTCAGCTTTGATACCATGTTGGAAACTGCGAGGAAGATGAGAGACGAAAGGAAGAGAGGAGAGAAGAGAGATATGAGACACCGGAAGTGGAACCCCATAAGTGTGTCAATTGAGCACGCATGATAGGAATATATAGAGGGGACCTGGGGCGCTATATATAGACAGTAGACTATATATAGCTAACACTTTGAAGAAGATGATGCATAAGATGCTAAAGAGGAAGATGCTGCAGAAGACCAGCTTAAAATAAAGGCATGAAAGAAGATGAACAACAAAGCTCTAGGTACTATTACCTGGGGTCTATCAGATGATGTATTACACCACATCTTTGGCATCAGGGATGCAAAGAAGGCATGGGAAGAACTTGACCAAATCTTTGGTACACAATCAAAGAACTCAAAGGTAAAATTACTTATGTAGTTTTATAAGTTGGATGTAAAAGATAGTTCATCTATGACTGTACACATCAATAAGTTCAAGAGCCTTAAAACTCGGCTAGCAACTCTTAAAAAGAACATTGATAGGGATGAGGCAATAGCAGTGCTACTTGCCATTGTTAATCATGAACCATATGATGAGAACCTTGTTTCAACACTAAGTAATGTTCCCAGTCTCTCAAAGACATTGAGAACGCACTACTTGATGGAGAAAGCAAATTTAAAAGCAAAGATGTAAAAGAGACCAGCTCAAGGGAAAATATCTTTTACACAAAAGGAGCTATTGGATCTAAAGGAGGAGGTCGACGATTCAACACCAACAACAAAAGTCGGATGACATGTCATTATTGTGGTAAGACTGGCCATATTGTCGGTGAATGTTTCCACAAGAAAAGAGCACAACAGATGCAGAGTGATCACCACCAAAACCAATTCATGAATGAAGAAGAAGAATAAGATGCTTCCACTATCATCAACAAATCTAATAGATTATTCTAAGGAGTTTTTTCCTATAGTGGATTTACTTTGTAAAAACCCTTGCCAAAGATGTAAAGTCTCAAGCTTTAACTTGACTAGGCTACCTATGAGCTAGTTTCCCGGGCCATGTTATGATGTAGGGGGGGGGGAAAAGCCAACAAGTGGAGAGACTCATCATTTGAGGGGGGTGTTGAGAAATAACAAATAATGTATGAGAAATAACAAATGATGTATGCTCTAGAAGAGATGTTCTGAATCCCATATGCATAGTGAGAAGAGTGGAGAATATGAAAAGCTATAAAGACATGTACTTTGTTCATTTTTCAATGCAATGCTATTTTGTATTTTGTACTTTATTCTATGTCTTTGTCATGGTCAGATCAAGATTGTGTTTTTGATTCCAAGCCTACATCTTGGAACCTAATTCACTTGAGTAATAGTTTGTCTTCTTGTCTATGCCACTATGAGTCTTGTTATCAACTTGCGTCCTCCATAGTCAGTGTTATGCTCTAGATCCATGTTTTATCACAGGATGTGTGTCAATGCACTTGTCCTTCTAAAGGTTATATATGGTCTTTCAAATGTGAGTGGTTTTTATGATGCAAACTTGTCTGGTGTTGACCCTCATGTGCACTGAATGTCATATGGGTCACCACCAAGCAAGAGAGGCACCTCCCTAGGGCGACAGTCCCCATATCTCTTGGTCGTGACCTTCCAAGTGTAGGCTGTTCAAATTTAATACAGAACGAACGTACATTTATGAACCTGTTTATCATATACAAAAAGTACTTAGGTGCTAAAAAAAGATACTGTGGGACTACCAAATTTGGTACTTGGAAGTACCAAGACTACCAATAATGATACAGTGGCACAAACCATTAGGAGAAATATGGACTCTCTTTTTTTTCCCTTAAGGGGTTTCTCTCACCTCTCTCTCTCTAAAAAGATATTCCAAAATAATGCTAATAAGAGATCTTCTACACAATCAAGTAAATCTTGTATTTGTATTTTTAATAGAATTTACCTATTATGTTATCCCCAAACTGTAGGATAAGGTCACCTTTTTCTCAATAACTTGACAACTATTTTAAAAAATCCTATTTTCTCCAAAAACAGAGTGGTTTTGATGGCATTTGTTGAAATCAAAAAAATCTCTATGTACAACACTTTCTACACTATTACAAGCAATCTCCCTCTTCAACAATCTATACTACAAGTAATCAAGTCATAATGGAGGTATATTTATTTTTTAATCTCTATTATGTTATTATTATTAATATTTTTTCTTTAATCCTTAAGCAAAAATTCATAGAGAGAGAGAGAGAGAGACTATTTGACTATGTGACATCAATTAAGAAAGTAAGTGATAGAGAGTAAATTTTGTTATTGTTCTTCACTATCCAAGCTTTTGTATAAATGTGTTTAATAATCTTTGACCAATTCTTGTTGAGAGAGAGAGAGAGAGAGAGAGAGAGAGAGAGAGAGAGAGAGAACGTTTTGGATAGAATAGAAGATAAGATTAGAGGCTAATTAGGGGCCGATTAGGATCTATCATGACTGAAATCAAGAGAAAGAGTCAAGATCCAATTGGATAGAAAATAATATAGATATACTGAATCAAAGAGATGTACTTGTGTGATTTTAATGTTAATCCAAGTTGAAATTGCCATACATTTTTCTTTGCAAAATGCAAGTCCATGATGTACTAAGAGAAAGAGAGATATTCACTTTCAATTGGAGAATGAATATGCACCACTATTCAAAAGAGCTTTTGTCTTGTATCTCACTCGGCATCCATTTTTTCCTCATGGGAATTTGAACATGGTAATGGCATTCTATGCTAATCAATCAATATGATAAACGTAGACTTGAATCAAAGCTTTTAGTTTTCAATGAGATGGAATGCAGCTTGTAAGAAATCAAGTTGGGAATAGGGATTTATTGTAGATAGGTAGTGACTCATTGCTATCACTTTCCTTTTACAATGATTTATGTATGTTCAATGATCAAAGCAAACACCCACTAGTCAAGATTGAGAGTTATAATGAAACTTCAACTCATTGAGCCTCCATGAGCAATGCCTAAGCTAATTGTGGACATTGAAGACTAAAAAGTTTACTAATTTGAAATGAAATAGCATTCAAGCATTATCACAGCTTCAAATTTGCAAGACTACTTAATTTGTGAGTCTTTCTAATAATTGGATTCAAGTTTAATGTAATGGGATTTTAAAAGAGAGACTCAGAACTAAGAGAATACCTCACTATGGGCTTGATATTGAATGCCTTCAAGAATCAATGCAATTGGATATATTGATTAATGCAAACTCTTCAATGAATGACTTCAATAGCTCTCCCACAATTAGTAAATGAATATTGCTCTATTATAAACAAAATCCCTAAAACATTTCTCCAAAATTGCACTCCATAGCTCCATGATGTCTTTTATGGTACCATAATGCTTCAATATTAGTCATGAAGAGGCAATATTGCATTGGAGTATCTGCTAGCTCATATATAGTCCTGGAAAATGGCACTTCATAGCCTACAAAAATGGACCACCCCCTTCTCAATCTAAACTAAGTTTCTCAAGAAGCTTCTTTGAGAGGGGTTCTCCTCAATATCCCCACAAGAAATACAAGTGGAAGCCAAGTATAGTGGCCCTGAGAGAAATTAGAAAGTATTAATGTTGTTTTGATCTAGTCATTTTGAAAATGACTTTCTCAAGACTTGTTTGCGAGATTTCCCAAGAACTTTACCACATAGAAAGCATGAGGTGGTTTTTGGCACAAGGTCATAAGAGACCTCATTGCTTCACAAAAGAATATATTCATGCATTGCAGTGTACTATAGAGGCCTTTTTGGTAAACTTGATAACTAATGCTTGGCGTTGTGCAATATATGTAAAGCATATATGTAAAGTGTATCACTATAACTCCCAAGGACTTCCAACTTGTAAGAAATCTTTGAGTAGTGAAGAATGTGTTTGTTTCAATGGAATGAAATATAATTTGTAGTATTATCTTTTTTGGAAAAGTGTCCTCCTTGTGCACTGGACATGTGATCATGTCTTAGTGTAAACCTGTTGTAGTTGCCTAAAAATATGAATTAAGTTTTTGATCTATTCCTTCACTCTCAACTTCAATGTGCATCTTCACTATAGTTTTTGCTAGCACTATCAATTTCAATAACAAAACATGTGAAAATTTTCCATTTCTCATTGTAGACTTTACTCGTGATACCTCTATAGAGTCTATGTGGTGCAAAGTTTCTAATGTGTGCTCAAAATCTCAATGTTCAATTTTTAATTATCAATACATTCATAATTGTGGTGCAAGATAAGTACTAAACTATATTGAAATATGACCAAACTTCACACACACACCCGTTAGCTGGCCAAGATCCCAATATATTTTTTTGGCAAAAAAAAACTAGGATACCCCTTGTGTAAAGTGTGGCGTCTAGACCAAAAAGTGGCTCCACATGCCACAGACTTTAAACAAGGAGTCTCCTTGCATTTTTTTTTACAAAAAAAAAGGGGAGCTTGGCCAGCTAATGGGTGTACGTGTGAAGTTTCATTGCATTGTGATAAAAGGTTATGGATTCACGATCACATGATCAACAATGCATATGAAGCTATATTAATCTAGTTTTTTATTTAGATAGATTAAATTTTCATTCTTCTTCTTATTCTCACATCTTACTTTCATTATCTTCTCCATTCTCACATCCCTAACCTCTATCTCTCCTCCATCCCATCATTCTCAAGCTTGCACAACACGTTGTCGTCGTATTGGGGGTTGAAGGTCTTCCACCGGGGTTTAGAGTAGAAGAGGAGTGAGGGATTCAAGGTTAGGAGAGGGAGAAAATAATGGGGTTTGATAAGACTTGGGTTTTAGAGATGATTCAGTTGAAGAAGACCTCAAGCTTTTTCATATACTTAGCATACATGAATGGAATTAAAGACTTTGACTTGACTCTCTAATCATTCTCAAATGAAATCCTAATGTTAAGAGGTCAATTCCTTCACTTACAACCACATAGATCACTTGATTTCCCTTCAAATGGACAAGAACAGTGGGCTGCCCTGTTTATGACAGGTTTTAGCAGTCCAAAACAGCCCCATACACCTGCAAATAACTCCCCTTTGCTTGCTCCAAAGTCACTCAAGTACTTGGGTACAAGACGGGCTTCATTGGACCATCAATATGGTAGGAGAATGGAAGAAGACGTACATAGGAGCAGGCTGAATAATTTATCTCATTTTTCCCCTTTTATGGACTGTCATACCATTCATTTTCATGATACCAAATGGATGGGCCAGAAAGACTCTCACCTTCTTTGTTCGTATCTCCTCTCTTTCTTCAGTTTGCTCTGAGTTTGCATGCTTTGGAGCATGCACCATAGCCTTCAGCTCTCCCTCCATCTGCCACAGGTATGCAGGCCCAAAAATTGCGCCGAAAAATGCAGGCTGCTCTTCCCTTAGCTCCCACACAAAAGTTTGACCATTTAGGTCACTTACAAGTCAAATAAGTCCATTATTACAGGTCCCATACAAACCTAGTGGACTTTTGGCACTTTTCTTGATTTCAAGACAAATATTCCTCTTGAACCAATGTGACCTAACCTGCAGACTCTCAATTACCTCCTGTTGATCAAGTTGTGGGTTCCCATAGACTCAATTTTTGTCAATTTACATAGTACAACTGGAAATTGCATGTCAAACTTCAAAAGAACTTATGAAATTAAGTGATATCTAAGTCAGATGTTGGGAAATAATGACTGAATTATGTAAGAAAATTTCTTATGTGGATCTTAATGAAGTTCTTCTGCAAACATAAGGACTTTATAATTTTTATCATGAACATAAAACTTTTTGACATTCACCCCTCCTAACCTGCACATCCTCCGGCATGTGCCATTTCATGAAATTGTAGGTTAAGGATGCTCTTCTTCTAACATATCTTCATCTGCTTCCTCTAAGTCTTCTTCTTCTTCCTTGTCTTCAAGTAGATGGCTCACATCCAAGTCATCAAGCTCATAAGTAGAAGACTCTCTTCGTTTGAAGATTTTGATACGTTTGCCGACTATTGGTATCTTGACCATGGATCCATCCATTTCAGCCAAAGTGTAAGTAGCATTATCATGTACCACCTTCACCACGATGGTCCAAACCATCGCTTGGCTAGCTTCCTATGAGCACTATATTGATTGTCCAAGCTACTGTCATAGACAAGTACCCAATCATTCTCTTGAATAGCTCTTGGACGGAGTCGATAATGCTTGTCAAACCTCTTCTAATTCTTCAATCTTGCTGCCTTTAGCCTTTCAATGGTTGCCTTGACATCTTTTGGCCCTCTTTCAAGCTACCTTATGCGCAAAATCAACAGTTCTTCTCTATTTATGCCTTCATCCCAAGGCAAGATACTCCATGTGATAATAGACTCCTCAATAGGCATAATAGGTGGCTGCCCATATATTAGTTCAACCAGCATATAACCTGTTACTGCACTATGGGTAGTTCTATCAGCCCCCATAACGCGAATGGAAGCATTTTAGGCCATTCTCTCATCTTCCCTTTGTAAGATTTTGCCAATGCTTTGAGAATTGGTTGATGACCTCTTTCACTCTTACCATTGCCTTTAGGATTGTAGGCTGATGTAAGAGATAGCTTGATTCCCAATTGAGCAAAGAAATGGCGAGCCTCATCAGCATCCAATTCTCCTCTATCAGCAGTTACTTTGGCAACACAGCCATACTTGCAAAATGCTTCCTTAAGTAAAAATTTACAAACAGCTTGAGTGGACTTTGTTGTCAAGGCTTTTCCTTCCACTTGATTTGTGAGATCTTCTCTAGCAAGCACTAGATATCTCATGTTCCAAATTCCTGTAGGCATGGTTACTAAATCAACAACCCATTTGTAATGAATAGATAAAGGAAAGGTAGGCTAAATCCCATATTTTTTCTTAACCATAGAGTACATTTGACAAACATGACAAGTCTCGACAAAATGCTCAAGGTCTTTATACATGTTTTGCCACCAAATTTTCTCTTTTATTTTGGAAAAAGTGTCCCATATGCCTCTATGGCTAGCCAATAGGCTTTCATGAAATTCTTGCATGACCTGTCTTTGAGTCTTCTTATCTCCTAGGACACAAACAGGCGCTCTTCCTTTCTTCTTCGCATGCCTCCAAAGGTAGCCATCTTTGAGAAAGAAGCCATAAGCCTTTCTCTTGATTCTCTTGAACTCTTCATTAGTCCAATCTTCCTTCTTTGTTATAGTGCTCAGGAATTGGCCAATTTTTAGCCAATCCTCTGCATAATATTCTTCTTTAAAATGAGAACAAACCAAAACAAAACATTGAGCATGCTGTCTTTCAGCTGCCCACCGTCCTTCCATGGTTGTTTCTTCTATCTTTGCTGCTGTAAATTCTGTTATAGCATCTGAACCTGTTGTACTTGCTGTAATTAATGATGTACCTGCATTTATGACAGTTGTACCATCTTTAGGAACAGTTGTACTTGCTGTTTTTAGATCTGAACCTGCAATTACAGCATCATTTTCAGCAAATATAGACTCTGTTTCTTCCTCATCCATCATCTCTTGTTCATCCTTATATCTGGCACGTGAAAGCATATCAGCAACTGGATTATCTCTTCCTGTAATATGTTTCAAATCAGGATTTAACCAGGTCTGAAGCAGATTCATGCTGCACTTGGTTCAAGGAGAATGGGAAGTGAGAGGGATGCAAAGCTCAACCTCTCTGCCATAAGGCATAGTCCCATTCCGTTCCCCTAAAACAACGTAAATTGGGTTTAATCATCACTCTAGGTCAACACTTTTGTTGTTCGTGTTCTTGACGATCTTCCTGCTGTCCATCGTGATTTGAGAAAAGTTCCGAGCCAACCGGGACCACCCATCCGTAGGACGGACCTATGGCCCATCCTCCGCACTTTCCTCGGGTTGTTTTAGTTATTTAATTACCTAACATGTTAGTTGGACATGTAGCAATCAGCTTCTTTAATTAACCCGTTAGGCACTTGTTCTTTCACGTAATCATATCACTTGACATAGAAAAACAATATCAGACAAGTTCCTTATTAAGAGGTTATTATATTTATCTTTGAAATACAAAGAGTCCAGCCTGTAGGCTTATCCACAATCCGCCCGAAGGCTATCCAGCAATCCACAGGGATCACTAATCCAAGTTTCCGCCCGTAGACTAGTATGCGGGCCTCGAGATCCAATCCCGAGTCACGTTAGCCTCGTGCAGGGCCCGGAAGGCGAGGGATTTACGGCCAGAGCCCCCTGTGGCACCCAAGCGTCCTCCTGCTCCAAGTAGCACTCAACGGAGAGACCTCTCGTGGCGGGTTCAGTCCACTTGCCCGGCGCAGCTAACAACCCCCTTGGTTAGGGTTAGGCAGGTAGTCGGGGGTAACTGAAGCTGCCTCTCCCTTCAGGCCTTCAACCTGAAGTATAGGTATCTTGTTATCTTTTAATTCATTGATCAAACAAAGCCAAACAGTGCTCTAAAATCTGTAGCAACCACAAACATTTCCATTGATCATTTTTGTTGGCAAACTGCTAAGGAATGAATCCTTCCTTTTGAATGCGTCCAGCACTCGATCCGAGATGACTTGCAACTAGGCAAGATCCCCTATATCCTGGGTTAGGGCGTACCCTATTAACCCGACTTGGTCAAACCTTAAGTTCATTGGTTATTTCAGCTTATCGGTTGGTCTTTAGTTTCCAATCAACCTTCTTTACTCAAGAAAGATACTAAATTAGGATGATTATTCATCCTCTTGCAAGATAACTTGCGTAAGGACCTGCCAACCTCATTGCAAGAATTTGGCCATTCCCTTGTGATCCAATCACAAGATCGTATGACTCCGCACTTGCTGCGCAAGTGTCGCATTGAAACATGAGACTTATTCTACTCATTGACGGAGTCACGAGATAATCTGTTCCTGATTACGTTAGGCTGACGTTGTTAGTCCTAGAGTTCCAAGTTCCATCTCGTAAGATTTCTTAGGGACAAAACCTAGTTCATTTTCCAATTACATTTTCATTGTCCCTACATTCAATGAATGTGGGCAAGTATTTAAGGTGTAGGAATATCAGTTTTAACAATACGTGCGATTCGGTCACGTATTAAATTTCCTAGTGAATTTCTTGGAATTCAACTCTTTCTTAATGAGTACTCCGTGGTTTAGGTGTGTTAGGTTTATGCCAATTTGTTTAACTCTAGAAGATAATTTCGTGATCATTTCCACATGACTCGTTGTCTATGCGTAAATTGATTTTTCAACCCTAACTTATCGATTTGAGGTCAGGCATAGGTTAGGTTAATTCCAACTAATCTTCTATAACTTGCGAATAAAATTCATGCTAAACAAGCAACCTTTTTCTTGATAGTTTATGCAGTTGACAACGATAATTTGCCTAGAGTTATGCATCGTAAGGATCATTTCATGACTTGCACTTTCCATGATGATTCATTGCGAAGAGGATATGGGTTAATATAGCGATATGTAGTTTATACATCTAGGCTTAAACGAAGTATACTATTTTAATGGACAATAATCTAGTTTATAATTCATTTCAATGCATAAAGCTATTTGCTAGAAATGTGTTTATACTTTCTTTAATTTGCATGTTTCATTTAAAAGTATTGATGACTAAGTTCCTCCGTTGTGAGCATCTAGGACAAAAAATATATCCTATTTCTAACAATTAACCTTGCATGTTTGAATTACAACAATATCAAATAAAAATTAGGAAGGAAAACCTGGGCTTGGGGTGAGATATCCACGTTGTCGAAAGGTTTTCGAAAGCAAAGTCGCTACCACAGAGGTTCTTGAGAAATTCCAAGATAGAAGATTAATCAAGTGAGATCAAGCTATGCAACAGTAAACTCCAAACTCTTCATATTGAATGCAAAGATTGTTGATTTAATATGCATCTGTTCAATAAACTTGCTGCTCTCAGCCTGAAGAGTTATTGAATTCAAGAACCACTGGTTCCAGTAATCAAAGGCCAGTTTCTGAGCAGCAATTATTTGACTCTGCACAAGTATGATATACACTATGGTACTACTTTAATGATGGATTCCATGACTCTGCTGAAGATGTGGACTTTATTACCATTGACAACCAGTGATATAAAGGCTTCTTTAATCCCAAGTATTTTTCTTGCCTTGTAGAACTCTTCAGACGCAAGAACTGCTCTCCACTGTCTAGATACCATTCGGAAACAAGGATCGTACTTAATAAATGAAACCCGCATGAGACATAGCTATGCTAAATCATTTGGAAGGCCTGGAATCAAAACTCCAGATTGAGTTGTTTCTTCTGTGCACAAAGACTCTGATGAAGAAAATCGATTCCACTGACAATTGGAAGGATCATACGGGTATGGTTGATCCCAATTTCACTCTAGATTAAGAGGGGTAATTGGAAATTCCTCACATGGAACAGAATTAGTTGAGGGAAATCTAGACCACGCATCCTGGGGAAGATAGCCAGGAATGAACTCTGAAAGAGAAGGGCTATAGGGAGATATTGAGCCATCTCCAAATGAAGCACGAGATCGTGTCAATCAGTTGAGGGAAATCTAGACCAGGCATCCTGGGGAAGATAGCCAGGAATGAACTCTGAAAGAGAAGGGCTACAGGGAGATATTGAGCCATCTCCAAATGAAGCACGAGATCCTGTCAATCAGTTGAGGGAAATCTAGACCAGGCATCCTGGGGAAGATAGCCAGGAATGAACTCTGAAAGAGAAGGGCTACAGGGAGATATTGAGCCATCTCCAAATGAAGCACGAGATCCTGTCATATAAGACTTCTCAGAATCAAAGGATTGTCCCACTGAGTTTGATGGAAACCTTTCCAAAATTGGAGTACATGGAGAGACATCAGAAGAGTTGGCAGAATTTTCTCACAAATTTTAGAAAAGGATGTTACTGTGCTTATAACTTCATTGAAACCAGAACTTGCAGGTGTAATAATCGTAATTTCTCCTTGTTTTGAGCCAAAGCTTGAATAGCTTCTATCTAGCTTGGCAAAGTTAAACCCTTCATTTTTATCATTTGACGCATCTAAATTGAGGTCTGCCAAACCTGCAGGAACCTCCAGATTGATGCAACGTAGCCTCCTCTCTTGCTCGATTCGGCAGGCAGCAGTTGTGATGTCACTAGGCGAGGGGTACGCAAGGGTATGCTTGAGTGCTGCATGGCCGTTCCCAGGCTCCACAGTCCCTGCACTTCTGCTTCCTAATCTACAGGGCTTCCCAAGTTCCCAGTATCTCCTGATTAAACCATCAGCATCAACATGATAGTTTCTATATTTGTCGCTGTTTGCCTCACATGATTATAATTGTTATTCATCTGACTGTAGACGTTTGCCTTGTGAGTTGCATGTTAAGACCACAGAAGCTTCATATGGAGCTAGATGTGTACAAGAAGAGCACTCGAACAAGTCCTTCTTGTGAATGGGCTGCAAGAGATCGGAGAAGCCTTATATGGGCTCGTTGTCTGCAGGAAGAGCCCTCCTACGAGATCAACTACTGTTTGCCGCCATAGCCGAGCTCTTTAGATGCATTGATTCCTACATTGGTATGACAGGCTCATCCGACCCCCAAAAGTATCCGCCATGTTAAGCATCAGCATGTCCGCCAGCACCCAATCAACCTGCAAACTTCTCTCCTGTTGCTGCAAACGATTCCCACGACTGAACCTTCCTCCTAAGCATCTACCTTTAGAATTTATCCTCTGCATGCATTTCATCACTTGCATTTCCACACTCTATTGCAGTCGTTAAAGCAAACACTGTTCCACTACATCATCGTCTACCACTCGAGCCTTCTTCTTCGCCGCTTTTTGCCTCCAAAACTCCCCTTTCAAAAATAGTCCTCTTTTGCTTTTTCTTTCTCACGCCCCCTTTTTCCTCTTCCCCAGCGCTATATATTCCGCTTAGAAAAGCAGCCTCCTTTTGTTTAAACCAGAAAAGTGGCCTTCTCCCATTCGAGCATTCCATTGAAGAGGGCTTGAGCATCAACCATACATGAATAGTCACCATATGTGCAGATAAATGCCATTCCAAACTCAGGAAGCAGATCATAACCTCTAGATAGGCAGAAAACAAAGCATTCCATAACACAACAATGTGCTCAGACAACCCATCAAGCACATTCTCTGCTTCTACAATGCTCCCACATTTGCTATACATAGACACCAGGGTACTATAAACATAAATGTCTGATGTGAATCCTTTCTGAAGGGCATCAATATGTAACGCTTGTCCAATTTCCAGAGACTTTATTTGAGTTATTCAGCCCTTCTCTTCTTAGATTGCACATGCTTGGAGTGCAATGACAATTGTCTACTCCACTGGGTTAACACCTTCAACCTGCATGTGCCCATAAATTTGTAAAGCCTTCTTTCCTTAGCCCTGCTCAACATGGGCTGAAAGCATCCCTTCATGCCCACCATTATTGAAGGAGGACCTATCAGGTGCAACCCCAGCTGAAAGAAAAGATAGTAAAAGACCCCTCTTTACTATATTACCACGTAGAATAAAGATGCAAACATAACAACTAAGTATGTACAAAATATCAACTCCCACACACAACTTTTGGGTGGATTTCACACCTCGAATGCGCAGCAATATGACATCCAACCCCTCTAATCTTGCGTATCCTCCGGATGGGCCAACTACCCATGATCGTTATCATCAAGATCCACAAATAGATTAATCTCTTCATTGTGAATTTCCGGTATATCAACAAGATTATCTGTCATATCATCTGTCTCTTCCATTGGAGTTTCTTCTCGTTGCTCTTCTCTTGCAAATTCTTCCAATGCATAATCTTCATCATCTCTTTTCTTGAAAATCTTGATTTTTTTTCCTGCAATAGGCACTCTAAGCACTATCCCATCCAAATCTGTCAACTCATATGTTGCATTATCAAAAACATGTCTGACTATGTAGGGCCCAAACCATCTTTTCACCATCTTCCGAAGTGCAGTATGCTGATTTTCAAGGCTGCTATCAAATACTAATACCCAGTCTCCCTCTTCTATTGCTCTAGGCCGCAAGCGATGCTTGCTGTCAAACCTGTCCTTATTTCTTAGTCTAGCAACCTTCAACCTGTTAATAGCTAACTGAATATCCTCTGGTCTTCTCTCCAACTGCCGAATCCGAAGAGCTAAGAGCTCCTCTCTCATCAAATCCTCATGCCAAGGTAAAACTAACCAAGTCAAAGCACAAGTCTCAGTCGGCATAAAAGGTTTCTGACCATACATCAACTCTGCAGGAATATATCATGTGGTAACACTATGAGTTGTACGATCAGCCCACAAAGCAAATGGTAGAAGTCTCGGCCATTCTCCAATCCGTCCTCTGCATGCTTTGGCTAATGCTTTCACTATCGGTGGATGCCCTCTTTCACTCTTTCCATTTCCCTCTGGATTGTATGTTGTGGTTAGAGCCAACTTGATTCCTAGTTGAGAGAAAAACTCCCTAGCTTCATCTGCATCCAATTCACCGCGATCCGCAGTGATCTTACCCACACAGCCATACCTGCAGAAAATTTCTTCCAATAAGAACTTACACACTATACTAGTGTCTTCGTTCTCAAAGATCTGCCCTCAACATGATTGGTAAGATCCTCTCTAGCCAAAACAATATATCTCATCTACCATAGACCCATAGGCATAGTAACCAAGTCAACTACCCACTTATAATGAATGCATAGCGGATAGGTCGAATGAAGCTCATCTCGATGATGCACTACCGAATACATCTGGCAGTCTCTGCAAGTCTCTACAAAGTGAGAAACATCTCTATACATGCCTTTCCACCAATATTTCTCCTTGATTTTCTCATAAGTAGCCCACACTCCTCTATGACCAGCCCAAGGACTCTCATGAAACTCCCTCATCACCTGTAACTGTGTCTCTCTATCGCAGACAACCCGCAAAGGTAATCCGCCTCTTTTCTTCGGATGCTTCGAAAGAAATCCGTCCTTGAGAAACTAACCATAGGCTTTCCTTCTGATCTTCTTGAATTCTTCATCTGTCCATTCATCCCTTTTTCTTAGTGTACTAAGGTACTTGCCAATCTGCAACCAATCTCCAACATAGAGTTCTTCTATGAAAGCCACAATATCATAGACATGGCAAACATGATCAACCATAGTGGCTGAAATTTTTGCATCATCCTCTTCTGCAAGTAGTTTTTCCTCATCATCATATCTGGCTTTAGAGAACATATCTGCCACTGGATTATCCTTTCTTGCTATGTGTTTAAATTCCGGATTTAATGACTTGATGTATGCAATCCATCTCAACATAGCTATATCCGGAGTAGAGCAACTCGTAATCATACCAATCAATGGCAAGTAATCTGTCTCTACCACAATTGAAGCTCCAATAAAGTACTCCTTGTCACATTTGAGAGCCGTAACAATCCCCAGTAACTCCCTCTTGATTTGCGGATATCTCCTCTGTCTCTCGTTTAGGACTTTCGCCCCAAACCGAATAGCATAACTGTTTCCATCTACATCATCTTGACCCACAGCCCAACCTATGCCAATTGGACTAGTGTTAACTGTCAATACAATAGGCCTTCCGCAATTATAATCCGCTTTCCTGAGAGTAGGAGCAATCTGCAATAACTTCTTCAATTTCCGCATGGCTCTAGTGTGTCTCTCATCCCAATAGAATTTCTGCCCCTTTCGAAGCAGTTGATATAAACAATCTGCTATGTGTGCAAAATGAGGTATCCAAATCATATAAAACACACAAGCTCCAATGAATCTCCGTACCTCTGAAGTGGTAGAACAATATTCCGTAATCTTGCCTATAGCATCCACCTTATCAGGTGAGGGTTTCCTGCTATAATATCCACACATATGTCCAACAATGACAACCTCATTCGCTTCAAAAACAGATTTTTGCCCTGATAGTGTCAAGTTCAGTTCTTCTAACCTGGCCAAAATCTTCTCACAAGCTGAAATATGATCAGCCACAAAGTATCTGCATCTCTGCTCATTTAAACTCTCATTCTTCTCTTCTTCTACACACCCCTTAATGGACACATCATCCAAGAAAGGCCTAGTAAGCTGAGGTATATAATCACGAAGAACCGTATGCATGGCATTCATCATATGCGCAACAAAATTATTGGCACCTTGAGGCAAGGTACACATCCTGACAAGCCCAATAGGAGTTCTCATGGTGGTTATGTCCCTGCTTTCCAAAGCCAACTGAAACTGATCATATCCCGAATACAAATCACCTAAAGAATAGATGGCACGTCCAGCAAATGCTTCTGCAAACTCATCCACAACTGGACCTATACCAACATTCCTGATAGTAACTCTGTTTACTGGCTGCATGTCCTGTATAAATCGGAGAGTACCATTCTTCTTTGGAATCGTAAACCACCTGTTTGAGTATGGTGTAGATGAAGGCTCAAGAATTCCCATCCTGATTTTCTCATTCAATAAATCAATGAGCTTTTGCAGGTGTGCCTTAGGCACTGGAATAGGTTGGAGGTTCCATGGAATATGAGGAATAGTAAAGATCACCATAGGAGCAACAATATCTGGATTCACACATCCAATCTCATGCGGGAAAAAAGCAAACCCCCTTCCATGTCGCTCAAGCATCTCCTGAAAGCATTGCTTCTCTGTAGAGGTAGCAAGAAATCACCATTTCCAATTTTCAATTCAGCAAGAGTCTCTGCTGAAAATTTATGGCCTATATGCTCCGGATTCCTCAAAATTGGCTGTTTGGCAGCCCTCTCTATTTGCTGATCACTGTCAGGTGGAAGCGGTACAGCTACCGGCTTCACCTTCTTATCCACAGTCTTGTATTTCGTGTCAACCATGGCTTCATTATGATCCTCTGCATTACTCAAATCTTACTGTAAATCAGCAATTTTGCACTCCAATGGCTGAATATCCTCAGCCCTATGGACTGCATAGGAACAGCCCTAAACTCTGGATGCTGAAATATTTCAGCAGTAAACTCTCTTGGCTGAAATTTTTTAGCCCTCTGCATCTCTGTAAGCGGATCATAATCAGCCGAAAACTCTGTTTGCTGAATTTCTTCAGCACTCAACACTTTTTGATGAGCCACCTCAACCTCTGACTCAATCTGTGACACAAAATCTGCAATTTCATGAAACATGTCCAGGGATTGCACTAATACATTACTATGACAACTCTGCATATCAGTTTTCAGCATATTTTCCATCTCTATCATCGTATCTGCACAAATCATACTGTCATGCATCCCATCTATATGCTCATCATTCTCTAAAATTCCTGCATTTTTCAAAATTTCTCCTTCCTACATATGTACTGCCTGGCAGCTCTAGGCAACTTAAAAGTCTTCTGATAACTCATTGAACTGTTTGGTGCTGAAATCCCAACAAAATCGGAGGAGAAAACACTGCTGCCAGGAGGTGAGAACTCCAATCTCCTCTGCTCTGTACCACCGTCGTCTCACGAAATGGCGGTACCTAATGAAAACCCGAATCCCTCACAGTGGGCAAAGGTGCATCTCTAAGAGTATCCCTATTTCTAACATGTTTCACACACACATTCATAAACTGAACTGCTCTCATGCCATCTTTACTGTGAATCCATGCATAAGCACATCCATCATCCATTACCTTTGTTTCCATACGCATCTCTATGATGAATGGCTGTCCAAGAATTATGGGATAAGAGCATGAATCCTGCACAAAGAAATGGAAATCCTCCTCTACATCTCCAATAGAAACCCTGACACTGGGACAGGCAGCATACAAATCACCTGCAGTGTTGTTGGCGGCTCTCATACGCCACCCATACTCTACATCCATAGGCCATCTGTTACTCTCATGAACTCCACAAACTATGAGATTAATCTCTGAACCATGATCCACCAAAGCAACATCAGGCACCTGTTTCTCTCCAATTTTTACCATCGTCTCTGTAGTTGCCCTAGCCCAATGACTCCGCAAAAAGTGACTATGCGGTATCAAGGCAGGCTCATCAGTTTCAACATAGTGCATAGGCTGAACTCTCTTCTCTATCTGTGGAAAAACAGAAGCATTCTCAACCATAACCTCATCCTCATCCTCATACAACTCCCCAATCAAAACTCCCTGTGTATCAGTAGTAGGCAATGCATGTCTTTTCCTCTTCAGGACCTCTTGAAATTGATCTTGAAACTCTCTTTTTGAGATGCCCAAAACCTCAGAAATAGTAAAAGTCACCTCACTGCCATGTATCTTGTCATTAAAGATTTTCTTCATGTCCGTAGATGTCTCAATATCGGACATCAATCTAAACCTTGGCTGCTTTCTCTCTCTAGGCTCTTGCCTCTTTTCTCTCTTTTGAGCATCTTCCATCTGTCATTCTGGCCCTGGTCTCAAAGACGGTCCTGCAGTAGGTGGAGTAACAAACTCACCCCCTCTAGTCTTTTTAGCTGCACTTGGATTTCCTTCGTCCCTCTTACGCTTTTCCTCAACAAGTACATCTGCTCCCTGTGACTTAGCCAAGTAGGCATAAATAGAGTACCTGTCAACAGGCGAATCCCAACCCGTCTCAGATCTGATGCTAGAGCCTGCACTAGTCAAAATAGTTTGTTGAATTTTTCCCTTGTTTGCACTCTCCATAGCATAAGTCCATAATGCTGACTGATTCTCTGATCCTTTCTCAATCTGGACTCCATATGCAGAAGCATCTCCTCTAGCTGTCACATAAGAAGTACGCGCAGCCATGTCATCTACTAACCTCTTCATTCCACCTTTCCCAAAGTTGGTAGCAAGCGGAGCTCCTGTTTCAGTCAACCAAATCTTACCATCTTGTCCCCAAAATACCAAATTCTTCCTCCTTGCATCCTGAAAAGATTCACAATCCCTACGATGCTAATGGTCTGTACTATCACACCAAATACATCTTCGATCTCTCCTAGGTGCACTAGGAGCACTCTTAGGTGCAGTAGGAGCACTAGAAGAAATAGTAGGCACATTCAAAGCAAACTGCTCTTTCAATTTTCCCACCAACTCCACTTTAACTGACTCCAGTGTCAAATCCGTTATGCCTTTGATTATGTCATCAAGAGAGGTAGGCACCGACGGAGTGGATGGTTTGGAGCAGAAGGAGCCGGCATCGGTCTTGGAGCAAGAGAAATAGAAGTAGAAACAGTAGGCACTGGCATAGGCCAAGAAACTGGCTGAGGAGGAGAAGTAATAACAGGGATAGAAGCAGGCATAGGAGTAGAAGACGGTGTCGGTGTCATAGAACCATTCTATAGGCGCGTCTTCCATATCCTTCTCTTGGTCAAAGTCGAGACTACATCCTGGGCATCTTGCCAATCCGTTTTAAGTCCCATAGGCTTCGTGCGATCCTCAAGAAGCTCTCCCAATTCTTCCTGAAGAGTAGGATTTGTAGCTTGTAAGAAAAACTCAACTTTCTCAACATCCAATGCTCTTTGTTCAATGGCATCAAGCTGACTATACCTCTCTTCAAATTCTCGAATCAACTCTGAAGCAGCTAGACCTTTGTTTGGCATGTAGACCCACTCTCGAAATGATCACCGTGTAGCCATCCCAAAGTCCTCAAGGAAATACCCTTCTTTTAGGGCCTTCTTAAAATCTTGCCAATGCGAATTTGGAATAAAAAGATCAGTCACTTTCGCCCTCAAGGCGGGTGTGACAAGACAAAGGGAATACTTACTCATAAGTCCAGCTGGAACTCCAAAAAACCCCATTTTGATCTCATATGTCTTCAAATATGCTTAAACATTACAGCCATCAAATAGCTTCTTCTCATTCTCAACTGCTTCAATCGCCTTAGTCGCACTAATTGCATTCTCCTGCTCCGAATATAGTTGCCTTTGCTGAGACAACTGCTATTGATGCAATTGCTGCTGCTGCTGCATATGGAATTGTGTCTGCTGATTTTGAAGCTACATATACATGGACATATTCTGCAAAATCTGTTTTAGATCATCTGTTGAAGTACTTGAAGTAGCAGTCAATGATGGAGCTGAAGTAGAGGACGCAATAGGAATTGTAGAAGAAGCTGAAATGGATAATGAAGTATCTCCCATCCTGAAATTTATGCGATGCTTTCACGTCGGGTTCACCAAAGATGTCGAAAGGTTTTCGAAAGCAAAGTCGCTACCACAGAGGTTCTTGAGAAATTCCAAGATAGAAGATTAATCAAGTGAGATCAAGCTATGCAACACTAAACTCCAAACTCTTCATATTGAATGCAAAGATTGTTGATTTAATATGCATCTGTTCAATAAACTTGTTGTTCTCAGCCTGAAGAGCTATTGAATTCAAGCACCACTGGTTCCAGTAATAAAAGGCCAGTTTTTTAGCAGCAGTTATTTGACTCTGCACAAGTATGACATACACTATGGTACTACTTTAATGCTAGATTCCATGACTCTGTTGAAGATGTGGACTTTATTACCATGGACAACCAGTGATATAAAGGCTTCTTTAATCCCAAGTATTTTTCTTGCCTTGTAGAACTCTTCAGATGTAAGAACTACTCTCCACTGTCTAGATACCATTCGGAAACAAGGATCGTACTTAATAAATGAAACCCGCATGAGACATAGCTATGCTAAATCATTTGGAAGGCCTGGAATCAAAACTCCAGATTGAGTTGTTTCTTCTGTGCACAAAGACTCTGATGAAGAAAATCAATTCCACTGACAATTGGAAGGATCATACGGGTATGGTTGATCCCAATTTGTAGCTCTTGTAGACGAGTTTCACTCTAGATTAAGAGGGGTAATTGGAAACTCCTCACATGGAACAAAATCAGTTGAGGGAAATCTAGACCAGGCATCCTAGGGAACATAGCCAGGAATGAACTCTGAAAGAGAAGGGCTACAGGGAGATATTGAGCCATCTCCAAATGAAGCACGAGATCGTGTCAATCAGTTGAGGGAAATCTAGACCAGGCATCCTGGGGAAGATAGCCAGGAATGAACTCTGAAAGAGAAGGGCTATAGGGAGATATTGAGCCATCTCCAAATGAAGCACAAGATCCTGTCATATAAGACTTCTCAAAATCAAAGGATTGTCCCACTGAGTTTGATGGAAACCTTTCCAGAATTGGAGTACATGGAGAGACATCAGAAGAGATGGCAGGATTTTCTCACAAATTTCAGAAAAGGATGTTACTCTGCTTATAACTTCACTGAAACCAGAACTTGCAGGTGTAATAATCGTAATTTCTCCTTGTTCTGATCCAAAGCTTGAATAGCTTCTATCTAGCTTGGCAAAGTTAAACCCTTCATTTTTATCGTCTGACGCATCTGAATTGAGGTTTGCCAGACCTGCAAGAACCTCCATATTGATGCGGCGTAGCCTCCTAAACCTCCAAATTGATGCAACATAGCCTCCTCTCTTGCTCGATTCGGCAGGCAGCAGTTGTGATGTCACTCGGCGAGGGGTACATAAGAGGGGTACGCAAGGGTATGCTTGAGTGCTACATGGCCATTCCCAGGCTCCACAGTCCCTGCGCTTCTACTTCCCAATCTACAGGGCTTCCCAAGTTCCTAGTATCTTCTTATTAAACCATCAGCATCAACATGATAGTTTCTATATTTTTTGTTGTTTGCCTCACATGATTATGATTGTTATTCATCTGAGTGTAGACGTTTGCCTTGTGAGTTGCATGTTAAGACCACAGAAGCTTCATATGGAGCTGGATGTGTACAGGAAGAGCACTCGAACAAGTCCTTCTTGTGAATGGGCTGCAAGAGATCGGAGAAGCCTTATATGGGCTCGTTGTCTGCAGGAAGAGCCCTCCTACGAGACCAACTATTGTTTGCCGCCATAGCCGAGCTCTTTAGATGCATCGATTTCTACACTGGTATGACAGGCTCATTCGACCCCCATTGATGGTCACTGGCAGTAAAAGTATCCACCATGTTAAGCATCAGCATGTCCGCCAGCACCCAATCAACCTGCAAAATTCTCTCCTGTTGCTGCAAACGATTCCCAAGACTGAACCTTCCTCCTAAGCATCAACATGTAATGCTTGTCCAATTTCCAGAGACTTTATTTGAGTTATTCAGCCCTTCTCTTCTTAGATTGCACATGCTTGGAGTGCAATGACAATTGTCTACTCCACTGGGTTAACACCTTCAACCTGCATGTGCCCATAAAGTTGTAAAGCCTTCTCTCCTTAGCCCTGCTCAACATAGGCTGAAAGCATCCCTTCAAACCCACCATTATTGAAGGAGGACCTATCAGGTTCAACCCCAGCTGAAAGAAAAGATAGTAAAAGACCCCTCTTTACTATATTACCACGCAGAATAAAGATGCAAACATAACAACTAAGTATGTACAAAATATCAACTCCCACACACAACTTTTGGGTGGATTTCACACCTTGAATGCGCAGCAATACGACAACGTGGATGCTAGGAGACGACCCTCCCGCGGATGCACCTTGGACTTTATTAGGAGGCATCACAATTGTAGTCTTTCGGATGTGGAAGTAGCTTTACAACTCCTCTTTGGAATTCCACCATCGCTCCCTTGCACCGTCCATCGAAAGTAGTTTTAGAAGGTTCCCTCCTTGAAGTAGGGATTTCAAAAGAAGGGGTGTTTCAAAATCTTTTGCGGATAAGACCCATTAAAGACATGGGAGGGGCTTAATGGCCTTTGTAAGGACTCGCATGAACGGGGAATAACAAGGTGTGGAATCCCTTACGAGGGTTTTTGAGTGGAACAGGGAGGTGTTAAAAGCCCTCAACACTCTCTTCTTTTTTTCGAGTGGGGGAAAAGAACAAAGCTCCAATGGTATTTTGCATGGGGTTTCAAGAGCACAAAGGAAGGGCTTAAGGGGGTTTTTATGATAGGGGGTTTCAAGATGCCTCAAGGGACGGGCCTTAAGGAGGATTTAAAGAAAAACCGGGGAGAAAAGACCTTAAAGGTCAAAACCCTTTTATGGGGGGAAAACCCTAAGGGGGAAACTACAAGGGAAATAGAACCTTAAAGGTTATAAGTAAGGGTCTAAGGACCCTTAGGAAAATTAGGAGAAAAGGGGGCTTATGAGGGTTTAAACATGGGGGGGGGGGGGGGGGTGACTCCAAAGTCAACGGAAAGGGGGCTTAAGGGTTTTAAAGCCTAAGGGATAGGCTTAAGGGATAAAACACACGGGGGGGGGGGGGGGGGGGGGGGGGGAAGGGGGCTTATAAAGTCCCCTTAGAAGCTTCCACTCAGAAGCTTCTACAGCTTCTTTTAGATACGTGGCAGGAGGGAAAAAGACAGTGGAAATCTGGACGGCATGCTGACGAAGTGGTCGCGGGCTGCGATGGCGGAGGCCAATGATAGCCTGGCGATACTCGACGTCTCCACCTCTCCCCTCTTACAACAGCAGCGGCCGCCTCTCCATCTCCCTCATGATCCCCTCACAGCAATAGCAGGCGCAACCTTCTCCTTTTTTTTTTCCTTCGTATCCCGTCCCCTCACGGCAGCATCCCCCCTCTGTTTAAATAGGGGAGGGGAGGAGGATCCTCCCTCTCCTAACGTGTCGACGGGCATGGGTGTAAGTGTGAGCAAGCTCCAGCAAGGAGCTTTCTCGACATTCTATTTCCCTCTCCCCCTCCAGCATGGCGTCGGCTAGGGGGAAAGATAAGGAAAAAAAAAATCCATCATCCTTAATAAATTTTCAAAATGCTACATCATTATCCCATTATCTAAAAAGGGGTTCACGCGTGATTTGCAGTGTTTGATATGTTACATTCTCTCCCCCTTAGAGGAATCGAGATGTCCTCATCTCGAGATAAACTGGGATATTGATGGTTGAGAGTACCTTCATCTATCCAAGTGGCATCCTCTTTGGGATAATCTTTCCATTGGACGAGGCATTCTCTCAAAGTTCTGGATCTCAATTGTCTCTCCCTAACGTCTAAGATCCTGTCAGGCCTTAGTTCAAGGACTCCTTGACTAGGCATTACAACTTGTTGGTCATCAAGTACATGGTTAGGATTAGGTACATACTTTTTCAATAGGCTGATATGGAATACATTATGAATCTTTAGGTTCTCCGGGAGTTGCAGTTTATAAGCATTAGGTCCTAGGCACTTGAGGATCTTGTAAAGCCGTGTATCTCTTTGACAGATGTCGGTATTGGCCATTCTAGCTCATCTCTGACCTTGGCTGGGTCCACTGAGATTCCTTCTGCTGATACTATGAATCCCAGATATTCAATCTGACGTTTGAAGAATGCACACTTCTTCATCTTAGCATACAGCTTATGTGACCTCATTGTCTCAAGGACAATCCGAAGTTGGGGTTCATGATCTTCTTCATGTTTAGAATAGACTAAAGTGTCATCGAAGAAGGCAAGCACGAAATTATCAAGATATGGCCTAAAGATATCTTGCATTAACCTGTTGAAGGTGGCAGGTGCATTCGTGAGTCCGAATGACATAACTAGAAACTCAAAGTGCCCATATCTTGTATTGAAGGTAGTCTTGGGGATATCTTCTTCCTTGATCCCTATCTGATAGTAACCTGACCTGAGATCAATCTTGGAGAAGATCTTTGCACCCTAAAGATGATCAAGAAGTTCATCTATTCTAGGAATGGGGTACTTGTTCTTGACCGTTGATTGATTCAATCCTCGGTAATCAATACATAGTCGAAGTGTCCCATCTTTCTTTTTCTAGAATAGTATTGGAGCTCCCCATGGTGAACTGCTAGGCTGGATGTAGCCCTGATCTAGTAGTTGCTTGAGTTGTTCCTTCAGCTCAATTGCTTATGGTATGGACATTCTATAAGGTCTCTTTGCAATTGGTGCAGCTCTTGGTACTAACCTAATCTCATGATCCACTTCTCTTTGAGGCGGGAGTTCTATCAACTCTTCAGGGAATACGTCCGCGTATTCCTTTAGCCAAGAAGGTCCTTCATTAGACTCTTGCTTCGGATCTAACTTTTTGGGTTTGATCAAGTAGACAGGTAATCCTTTTTTGACTTCTTTTATGATCCGAGATACTTTGGCCAATTGGATTCTTGGCACTCCAGCCTCACCTTGGGTTGTGACTAATTCCCTTTTAGAGTTTCGAAAGGAAACTTGACCCTTTCCATGAGAAAGGGAGAAAGAGAGAATGGGAAATGAGAGTGAAAAGAAAATGAGATGGAGAGGAGAGAGAAAAAGAAATATGAGAAAGAGAGGAGAGAGAAAAAGAGATAAAAATCATTAAACCTAATAGGGAAAGAGAGAAAGAGAGGGTACCCTAGCACCTGCTACATAGTATCATAGTACTGGGTACTTGGCACTATGATACTAGAGTACTAGGTGCTAGATACTAAGATGCTATGATATTATGTGCTAGGTACTGAGTACTAGGTACTAAATACTAGTGTTCTATGATACTATATGCTAGGTCATAGAAAAAGATAGAGATGGAAGGAGAGGATAACAATCTAAGAAAAGAAAAGAATGATAACAAAAACAAATTGTTTGTTGTAACATAGACAAAATGGAAAATGAAGAAGGTCCTGTTGTTTAAGATCGTGAGGCGTATCTTAATCAGCGTGTCCCATGTCCTTGCTCTCAATGCAAACTGGCAATTAGACAAAAACGCCGATTGTCTAAAGAACACGTACGATGATTTGGCGAGTTTCAATCTGAGATCATTAATCAAGCGATTGCAGATTTTCAAGAAATGGTAATTTGAAGTTAATATCAATCATGCATTGTACTCGCAAGCTAATTGAATACCATATACAATAAGATTGGGTCTCGCTGGCAAATTTTCTATCCAGGGAGGTGATGTCTCATCCCAAGGAGGAGTGCACCCTTTGCCGCCAATTAGAAGAGTATGTGGGCATGCGATGGATGAAGTGCAGGAGCCAATCCACTACTTGCAAAGCCAATCTATACCGTCAATGCCAGAGGAGACAGGCAACATTCCAGACCTACCTACAATCTTGGAGCCTGAGATGGAGGCAATGATCGATGCATTGATTCCCATGGATGTCGAGACTTCTGATCCGCTTAGAGAGGAAGAATCCATACCATTATATGATGGGTGCCGAGTATCTCGGCTGAAGACACTGCTTGCACTCTTAAGTGTGCAAGAAAAATACGGGTGGAACGATACGAGTGTGATCGAGTTGTTCAGGTACCTTGTACATACGCTTCGTTGATTTTTTTTTCGGCACTATTATTACAAATATTTGTGCTTTTTCAAGGTTTTTATGATTTTTTTAAGGTTATTGAAATATCATATATTACCACCTGCAAATACCATGCCTGAGTCTCGTGATGATGCACAACATGTTTTACGAAAGCTTGGCATGGACTACAATAACATCCATGCATGTATCAACGATTGCATACTGTTTTGAGGAGAATACGAGACTATGGAGACATGTCCAAAGTGTGGAGGTATCGACAGGACTTGCAAGGGCAAACCATCCCTCAAAAAGTTCTCAGATACTTTCCGCTTATCCCCCGTATAAACCACATGTTTCGTATGTCCGGCATGGCGAGCTTGACAACGTGGCATGCACAGAACAGGTCCACGGATGGAGTTCAACGAATATCAATGGATTCACGTGCATGGAGCCACATTGACTCTACCTTCCCAAGCTTTGCCCGAGAGCCAAGGAATCTTCGGCTCGGTATCTTCGGCTCGGTCTTGCAATGGATAGCGTGAACCCATTCAATCTGTGCTCAACTTCTTATAGTGTGTGGCCTACAGTCCTTGTCAACTACAATATCCCTCCATGGCTTTCTACGAAGAAAGGACATCTCATCCTTATCTTACTCATCCCCGGCCACTACAAAGTCAAAAATATGGACATGTATCTTCGTCCATTAGTCTATGAGCTTAAGATTTTGTGGGAGGAGGGGGTCACCGTGCAAGATATGAGCAGGCACGATGGTCGGCGGTCAGCCAATATTCGAGCCATTCTCATGTGGGCAATGCATGACTTTCCGGGATTCAGAGAGTGCTCAGGTGAGTAGGCCTCCGTTCTCGTTGGTAATATCTATATTTTATCTCGTTCAAGCAAGTATTCACTGGGTCATGGTGTTGGAACAGGTTTGGTTACCTCAGGTTATCATGTATATCCATTGTGCGGGCCACAGTTAGACTCCGGAAGGTCATGAACCATGAAGAAGATGGTATATCAAGGACACGCTGCTTTCTTGCCAGAGGATCATGAACTCAGGGAAGGTTTCCTTGGATGGCCTCCAACACGTATGAATGCCGCAAGCTGGTACGAGCTGAAAATGGTCCACGCAGAATCACATCCAAACAGAATGCGCCAGTTCTCAGTTTTCTATGAGTTGCCATATTGGACCCACTTGTAGGTCAACCACTTGTTGGATCCCATGCACATTTTCAAGAATGTGGGCAGCTTGCTATGGGACCACATAACAGGAAAGAGAGATACTATAGGGGCACGAATGGATTTGAAGGAGGTAGGTAAGATGGAGGCACTTTGGCCTCAGTCAAGTGCTGATGGTCGCGTGCAGCTTTCTCACACTCCTTGGGTTTTTTCCATTAAAGAAGAGTGCATTGTGAAGCAAGTAATCAAGTCTATCCGCACTCCGACGGGTATGATGCGTTCTCTCAGGTCCACATTTTCTAAAGACGACCAATTATCAGGGCTAAAATCCCATGACTGGCATAAGATATGTCAAGTTTGTACTACGAATGGATTATAATTGGGGTGCGCATTTTGCTATTTGGAGTGTAGCCATTATTCATAATGCTTTCTCATTTGTGGCAGTTTGTACTACAGATCGCGATCGCAGGATGTCTTACTCCAGAAATGCTATGGTCGCTGAAGGGTGGCTACCAATGGTGGATCCAGACAATGAAATGCTATGGTCACTGAAGGACGATGATAGACTGACTGGAGATGTGGTGGTTGGAAATGGGGTAGAAAAAATAATGGATGCTGCAATGGAGGACAAAGTGAATCACTTTTGTATGTTGCACCATGCCTCCATGGAGACGTGGCTCGTTAGCTACAAGCAAGGTAGGAAAGATCCGGAAGAAGCATGATCTGAATTTCGACGTAGTATGAGCCATCGGCCGATTTGATATCCCGAGGGCATGGAGGAGATGCCTGAGTTTATGTCAATGCGATGGTTGCATGGAGCTTTGACCGCAGCGTCTCGCAAAGGGACAGAGGTCTCAATGGAGGAGTGGGAATTCTCGAGAGGATGTAGTCCAAAGGTGATGAGGGATTTAAAATCTGTCATATCTAAATTTTATATGCGACATCTAATTTGAGTGTTTCAATGTACAGTACAAAATATATAGTGTAGCGTGGTCGCACGGACGGCATTTTCACGTGGAGCGTATTGACAAAATGCGCTCCACAATGGACTATGGTATCATGGCAATGTTCGAGCAAGAGAGCCGGCGACGAGCAACGGATCCAAACACGGTTGTGGATAAGATGGAGTATTTTGGGAACTTGCAAAGTATTGTTACGGTGGATCTAGATTTCTCGAAATAGATTCCTCGAAATACTTTGCAATCTAGATTTCTCGAAATGGATTCCCAAAAAAAATGGACAGATTTGTGCGACACCTTTGTGTTGCCGGCCCATTGTGAATAGGTGCATGGACTCATTTGTTTGCTAATTGTATTACGACATGGTTTATGTCACAATGGTTTGAACTCTCTTGTAGGTGTTTGTGAACATGTAATCTTCTATCCAAACCCCCGACAACCTTGATGGTGATATGCTATACCTTCAACTCCCTGAAGTGTGAGAGTATATGATCAAAGCAATGTTCCGAGCATATATGAAGATAATATGCAAATAGAGGGGTCGATATTGCAAGGGGTGGAGGCCGTCGAAAGCTTGGAGCCAGCATCGGCTAACAATGATAGAAATACAGGATTCCAAGAATTCTTTGAGAACGAGGTAGACTCATTCTTTTGTGGTGACATGTCTATCGACCTTCCAGTGTATGTGGAGTTGTGTCAAGAGATTAACATGGGACCATAGGATACTTCATACTTCGAGCATCCCTTACTCAATTCGTTGACCAATCGCTTATAAGGGTACATAAGATATGCATTTTAAGTGAGATTCTTTTTAAATGATTTATATTACTATGCTTTGTATGATTTAAATTGATTATTCTAACATCATTTTTTGTCTATGCAGGTGACATTTTCAAGATGAGTCGAGGGACGAGCGATGAGGAGTTACAGGACATCTTCACACGCATGTCTCCAGACCAGATCACGAGATTCAACAGACCAGGAGCTGTCTCGGTCTTCGTCATGACGCTCTGCTAGATCTACTTCACTGCAATCGGATGCTTCAACTTCGAGCAGACGAGCTCAACGCTCACGACTTGGGCTAAAGGGAGGGAGTGCTTCGGGGTCAGGGGGATGCTGCAAAGATATAGAGGCAGTGAGCCCGCGGTCGACACAGGATACAGGTGCAACTCCTCGCTCTCGTGGCCCTTCCAAGGAGTGTGTCTCAGGCTCAGGTGGATGCTATGGAGGCACGGGTGCGGTGTCGCCATCTCATCGTTCAATTGGAGGTGGTCATCTCAGGTATTTGTCACGCATGTGGGGACGTCTACTCCAATTACTCGGGCTTTTGCTCAGCCATTAGCAGCAGGTGGCACCCCTGTGGGTGCCACTCCGAGAGATATTACCTCGGTCGGTACACCAGATGCACAGGGGTCTCCTGGATATGCCGAGGAGTGTGGACGCAAATGGGAGAGAACCCATCTTAGGCAGACTCCAGGGGGATATGGATATCTAGTCAATGGTAGGTCAGGAGCTATCATCATGAATGATGAGGGGAGGAGGGTGATGGCTCGCATGAGAGAGTTGTGCCAACAAGTTTTTCGGCACAACGTCTTGGATTATTGGAAGAACCTACCAGAGGGGAGCAAGGACTACATAGTAGCATCCTTGTATAAGGAGTTTTCGGTGCCAGCCTGGGTAGATAGATTCTCTATGGGCTGGATGATGGATTGCATGCGTGCATACATGTCACATAGACGATTCGACACATGCAAGGCAATCAAGAGTGGGGTTGTAAAGCTCGAGTGGTTAGATGCACACGACTGGCATCCACTGAGGGAAGAGGAGGCTACAGATTCTCCAGGATGTTAAAGTTAGCAGTGCAAGGCGACAAGGGCATGACTCGAGGCCGGAGTGGTCCATCATTTTGGGAGTGGCGGCCATTGAACATATTTGGAGGACTTTGTGAGTTTTTCTTTTATTTTGCTTGTTTATTTTTTTTGCAATATTCTTTGTACTGACAATCATGCTTCTAACAGTTAGCATTTTGTTTTCTTTGCAGCACTCCATTACAAATTGCGATCCAACTGGCCTTGAGACTCAATATGCAGAGAGGCATGGTCTCACTTCATTGATCAACCGATTGTATAGACGCGGCAGCCCTGTAAGTCACTCATCTTTCTTGTCCGTAGTTACCATGTTTAATTAGAATGCATTATTGTATGGTGGACTGATGTGTTGTTTCTTTTTCTCCAGAGTCCGTTCGATGCTCCTTTGCGGCAGGAGGAGCTTTTGGGGGACGAGGATATGTAGCTCACCCTTGGATCCCTGGAGCTCATACACCTTTATTTTTGAGTCGTCTAATCTGTGTAGACATTTTCTATATATTAGTGATATCTTGTCATGATTGTACCAATCGCTTATTATGTGATCATGTATTTATTTCATGTATCAGTGTTATGATTTCAGTAAACATTGTTTTTGTTTGCAAGCGCATTGTACACAGTGCAGAAACTATTTTGTATGGCTCTAATAAAGCACACAATGCTACATCTGCCACAAAAAAAAAATCCCTATTACCATCGCTATTATCATCACAAATTTTACTGCTCGCTGTCATATTGCTGCGCATTCGAGGTGTGAAATCCACCCAGAAGTTGTGTGTGGGATTTGATACTTTGTACATATTTAGTTGTTGTGATTATACTTTTGTTCTGCGTAGGCAGTATAGTGAAGAGGGTTTGGAGCAAGAGGAATTTATCAATAATGCCTGGTTGACATGTATGCAAAATCTGGTATGCTTGGAAAAGCCCAAGAAGTATTTGACAATATGTCAGATCAAGATGTCGTATCTTGGATGACACTGATTGCATGCTATGCTGAACATGGACCATTTGTCAAGGCACTTGCTTCTTATCATCACATGTAATTAGAGGGTGTCTGTCTAGATATTGTCACTATTGCTTGTGCCTTGAAAGCTTCTATGTGCATGAAAGATTTGAGCAAGGGCCAGGTCATTCACATGGAGATTGGTTTAAAAGGATTTGAACAAGATCTTCCTATTACTAATAGACTTGTTGGACTATATGTACAATGTGGCTTACTTTTGGATGCCTAAGACATTTTTGACAAGATCTCAGTCCATAATGTAATTTCGTGGACATCTCTAATTGCAGAATATGTTGAACATGGATTTAATCAAGAAGCCATTCATTTATTTGTTCTAATACACTTCATACAACCGTATCTTCTGCACCATTAGGAAGCCATTTGGACAAAAATCTAGTTTTACTGAGAGAAATGATAAAGTATACAATCAGAGTAACAGTTAACAGACTGGTCAACAAACTACAATGCTGCAAAAGCTGGTGTCATTGGGTTCGCAAAAACGACAGCTCGTGAATATGTATCAAGAAATAATACTGCAATATTAGCACGGGAGAAGCACTTTTCTGGCCAGAAAGGGGCCACTTTTCTGGGCAGAAAGGAAGCCGCTTTTCTGGTTTGAAAGGGCGCGTGAATGGGACACTCTTTCTGCTGGTGAGCTGCACCTCACTTAACAATGGCACTGACTCTTGACCGAGATGTTTTGGGGAAACATTAATAACAGTTTCTGCAGGCTGTAACCGATACAAGCAACGTGCATTAACACTCGCTAGATTCAACAAATGCTAGACTCGATGCATCATCATAACAGCTCCAGACAATGTTTTACAAGCTTTTACCTTCTTGCTCATGGATACATCGGCGCTAGCTTCAAACATTGGTAATATAGTCGAGGCATATGTTCAGGCCGGCGGGGCAGAGCTTTCTCAAATGAAAGAAATTTGGAGATCTACAGGTTTCACATTCATCCATGAGGCTAGGCCAGAGAACGTAAATCCTGCCTCTTTTATGCAGGCTTTGTATTCTTCTACCCTTGGTAAGGTCATTTACGAAGTGATATGCCATGGCTAAGAAGAATAGGGGGTCTCTATGTGCTCTACATACTTTATGAAACTCAGCTCTTTGCCCCTCCCTTCAAAATCTATCTATCTCCAGCTAGCTGCAAGTGATTGTATGATCATGGGAAAGATATGTTGACATATACATGCATCAGAGATATGTTTCTATGGATGCTTACTGCTGCTAGAAAGGGTTAATATTTATAAAATGTCAAGTGAATACATACCATCTGCTGGTCGATACAAGGACAAAGGTTACATGTATGAGAGATGTAAAAGACAGATCTGAAAGATTTTCTGGGTTTTAGAATGGTCCATGCAAGTCAATACATGGCAGCTCTAACAACTGCGCTTTAGACTCTGCTGTACTGTATGGATAGTAGAATTGACATACTGTCTACTTGACTTTATGTCAGCTACCATGTTGGTGATCTATGCCCAGAGGCTATTCGGATTTCTTCTTCTTGAACCTTGTATTTGTTATTGGCAGAAATAAAACAGAGTCTTGGCATCATTTTCTCATCTTTATTTGCCTGATTGATTTTCTATCCTGAAATTAGTCAAGGTCCTCTGTGGTTGCGACTTTGCTTTCGAAACCCTTTGACATCTTTGGTGAACCCGACATGAAAGCATCGCAGAAATTTCAGGATGGGAGATACTTAGCATCTATTTCAGCCTCTTCTACAATTCCAGCTGCGTTCTCTACTTCAGCTCCATCATTGACTGCTGCATCAAGTACTTCAATAGATGATCTAAAGCAGATTTTGCAGAATATGTCCATGTATATGCAGCTTCAAAATTAGCAGACACAATTGTATATGCAGCAACAGCAGTAATTGCATCAACAACAGTTGTCTCAGCAAAGGCAACTATATTCGGAGCAGGAGAATGCAAACAGCATGACTAAGGCGATTGAAGTAGTTGAGAATGAGAAGAAGCTATTTGATGGCCGTAATGTTTCAGCATATTTGAAGACCTATGAGATCAAGATGGGGTTTTTTGGAGTTCCAGCTGGACTTATGAGTAAGTACTTCCTTCGTCTTGTCACACCCGCCTTGAGAGCAAAAGTGACTGAACTTTTTATTCAAAATTCACATTGGCAAGATTTTAAGAAGGCCCTGAAAGAAGAGTATTTCCTTGAGGACTTTGGGATGGCTACACGGCGGTCATTCCGAGAGTGGGTCTACATGCCAAACAAAGGTTTAGCTGCTTCAGAGTTGATTCGAGAATTTGAAGAAAGGTATAGTCAGCTTGATGCCATTGAACAAAGAGCATTGGATATTGAGAAAGTTGAGCTTTTCTTGCAAGCTGCAGATCCTGCTCTTCAGGAAGAATTGGGAGAGCTTCTTGAGGATCGCACGAAGCCTATGGGTCTTAAAACAGATTGGCAGGATGCCCAGGATGCAGTCTCGACTTTGACTAAGAGGAGGATATGGAAGACCTGCCTACAAAATGGTTCTATGACACCAACACCGTCTTCTACTCCTATGCCTGCTTCTATCCCTGTTATTTCTTCTCCTCCTCAGCCAGTTTCTTGGCCTATGCCAGTGCCTATTGTTTCCACTCCTCCTATTCCTGTTGTTCCATGACCGATGCCAGCACCTGCTGCTCCAAAACCATCCACTCCATCGATGCCTTCCTCTCTTGATGACATAATCAAAGGCATAACGGATTTGACATTGGAGTCAATTAAAGCAGAGTTGGTGGGAAAATTGAAAGAGCAGTTTGCTTCGACTGCGCCTACTATTTCTTCTAGTGCTCCTATTGCTCCTAGGAGTGCTTCTAGTGCACCTAGGAGAGATCGGAGATGTATTTGGTGTGATAGTATGGACCATCAGCATTGCAGGGATTGTGAATCTTTTCAGGATGCAAGGAGGAAGAATTTGGTATTTTGGGGACAAGATGGTAAGATTTGGTTGACTGAAACAAGAGCTCCACTTGCTACCAACTTTGGGAAAGGCGGAATGAAGAAGTTAGTGGATGACATGGCTGTGCGTACTTCTTATGTGACAGCTAGAGGAGATGCTTCTGCATATGGAGTCCATATTGAGAAGGGATCAGAGAACCAGTCAGCACTATGGACTTATGCTATGGAGACTGCAAACAAGGGAAAAATTCAACAAACTGTTTTGACTAGTGAAAGCTCTAGCATCAGATCTGAGACAGGTTGGGATTCGCCTGTTGACAGGTACTCTATTTATGCCTACTTGGCTAAGTCTCAGGGAGCAGATGTACTTGTTGAGGAGAAGCGTAAGAGGGATGAAGAAAATCCAAGTGCAGCTAAAAATACTAGAGGGGGTGAGTTTGTTACTCCACCTACTGCAGGACCGTCTTTGAGACCAGGGCCAGAACGACAGATGGAAGATGCTCAAAAGAGAGAAAAGAGGCAAGAGCCTAGAGAGAGAAAGCAGCCAGGGTTTAGATTGATGTCCGATATTGAGACATCTATAGACATGAAGAAAATTATTAATGACAAGATACTTGGCAGTGAGGTGACTTTCACTATTTCTGAGGTTTTGGGCATCTCAAAAAGAGAGTTTCAAGATTAGTTTCAAAAGGTCTTGAAGAGGAAAAGACATGCATTGCCTACTACTGATACACAGGGAGTTTTGATTGGGGAGTTGGATGAGGATGAGGATGAGGTTATGGTTGAGAATGCTTCTGTTTTTCCGCAGATGGAGAAGAGGGTTCAGCCTATGCATTATGCTGAAACTAATGAGCCTGTCTTGATACCGCGTAGTCACTTTTCGTGGAGTCATTGGGCTAGGGCAACTACAGAAACGATGGTAAAAATTGGAGAGAAACAGGTGCCTTATGTTGCTTTGGTGGATCATGGTTCAGAGATTAATCTTATAGTTCGTGGAGTTTATGAGAGTAACAGATGGCCTATGGATGTAGAGCATGGGTGGCGTATGAGAGCCGCCAACAACACTGCAGGTGATTTGTATGCTGCTTGTCCCAGTGTCAGGGTTTCTATTGGAGATGTAGAGGAGGATTTCCATTTCTTTGTGCAGGATTCATGCTCTTATCCCATAATTCTTGGACAGCCATTCATCACAGAGATGCGCATGGAAACAAAGGTAACGGATGATGGATCTGCTTATGCACGGATTCGCAGTAAAGATGGCATGAGAGCAGTTCAGTTTATGACTGTGTGTGTGAACCATGTTAGAAACAGGGATACTCTCAGAGATGCACCTTTTCCCACTGTGAGGGATTCGGGTTTTCATTAGGTACCGCCGTTTCGCGAGACGACGGTGGTACAGAGCAGAGGAGATTGGAGTTCTCGCCTCCTGGCAACAGTGTTTTCTCCTCCGATTTTGTTGGGATTTCAGCAAACAGTTCAATGAGCTATCAAAAGACTTCTAAGTTTCCTAGAGCTGCCAGGCAGTACATATGCAGGAAGGAGAAAATTTTGAAAAATGCAGGAATTTTAGAGGATGATGAGCACATAGATGGGATGTATGACAGTATGATTTGTGCAGATACGATGACAGAGATGGAAGATATGCTGAAAGCTGATATGCAGAGTTGTCACAGTAATGTATTAGTGCAATCTCTGGACATGTTTCATGAAATTGCAGATTTTGTGTCACAGATTGAATCAGAGGCTGAGGTGATTCAGCAAAAAGTGTTGAGTGCTGAAGAAATTTAGCAAACAGAGTTTCCAACTGATTATAATCAGCTTACAGAGACGTAGAGGGCTGAAAACTTTCAGCCAACAGAGTTTACTGCTGAAATATTTCAGCATCCAGAGTTTAGGGCTGTTCCTATGCAGTCCATAGAGCAGAGGGCTGAGGATATTCAGCCATTGGAGTGCAGAATTGCTGATTTACAGCAAGATTTGAGTAATGCAGAAGAGCATAATGAAGCCAGGGTTGACACGAAATACAAAACTGTGGATAAGAAGGTGAAGCCGGTAGCTGTACCACTTCCACCTGACAGTGATCAGCAAATAGAGAGGGCTGCCAAACAGCCAATTTTGAGGAATCCGGAGCATATAGGCCATAAATTTTCAGCAAAGACTCTTGCTGAATTGAAAATTGGAAATGGTGATTTCTTGCTACCCACAGAGAAGCAATGCTTTCAGGAGATGCTTGAGCGACATGGAAGGGGGTTTGCTTTTTTCCCGCATGAGATTGGATGTGTGAATCCGGATATTGTTGCTCCTATGGTGATCTTTACTATTCCTCATATTCCATGGAACCTCCGACCTATTCCAGTGCCTAAGGCACACCTGCCAAAGCTGATTGACTTATTGAATGAGAAAATGAGGATGGGAATCCTAGAGCCTTCATCTGCACCATACTGAAACAGGTGGTTTACAGTTCCAAAGAAGAATGGTACTCTCCGATTTATACAGGACATGCAGCCAGAGTTACTATCAGGAATGTTGGTATAGGTCCAGTTGTGGATGAGTTTGCAGAAGCATTTGCTGGACGTGCCATCTATTCTTTAGGTGATTTGTATTCGGGATATGATCAGTTTCAGCTGGCTTTGGAAAGTAGGGACATAACCACCATGAGAACTCCTATTGGGCTTGTCAGGATGTGTACCTTGCCTCAAGGTGCCACTAATTCTGTTGCGCATATGATGAATGCCATGCATAAGGTTCTTCGTGATTATATACCTTAGCTTACTATGCCTTTCTTGGATGATGTGCCCATTAAGGGGTGTGCAGAAGGAGAGAAGAATGAGAGTTTAAATGAGCAGAGATGCAGATACTTTGTGGCTGATCGTATTTCAGCTTGTGAGAAGATTTTGGCCAGGTTAGAAGAAGTGAACTTGACACTATCAGGGAAAAAATCTGTTTTTGGAGCGAATGAGGTTGTCATTGTTGGACATATGTGTGGATATTATAGCAGGAAACCCTCACCTGATAAGGTGGATGCTATAGGCAAGATTACGGAATATTGTTCTACCACTTCAGAGGTACGGAGATTCATTGGAGCTTGTGTGTTTTATATGATTTGGATACCTCATTTTGCACACATAGCAGATTGTTTATATCAGTTGCTTCGAAAGGGGCAGAAATTCTATTGGGATGAGAGCCACACTAGAGCCATGCGGAAATTGAAGAAGTTATTGCAGATGGAAACACGTATGCTATTCGGTTTGGGGCGAAAGTCCTAAACGAGAGACAGAGGAGATATCCGCAAATCAAGAGGGAGTTAATGGGGATTGTTACGGCTCTCAAATGTGACAAGGAGTACTTTATTGGAGCTTCAATTGTGGTAGAGATAGATTAATTGCCATTGATTGGTATGATTATGAGTTGCTCTACTCCGGATATAGCTATGTTGAGATGGATTGCATACATCAAGTCATTAAATCCGGAATTTAAACACATAGCAAGAAAGGATAATCCAGTGGCAGATATGTTCTCTAGAGCGAGATATGATGATGAGGAAAAACTACTTGCAGAAGAGGATGATGCAAAAATTTCAGCCACTATGGTTCATCATGTTTGCCATGTCTATGATATTGTGGCTTTCATAGAAGAACTCTATGTTGGAGATTGGTTGCAGATTGGCAAGTACCTTAGTACACTAAGAAAAAGAGATGAATGGACAGATGAAGAGTTCAAGAAGATCAGAAGGAAAGCCTATGGTTATTTTCTCAAGGAAGGATTTCTTTGGAAGCATCCGAAGAAAAGAGGCAGATTACCTTTGCGGGTTGTCTGCGATAGAGAGACACAGTTACAGGTGATGAGGGAGTTTCATGAGAGTCCTTGGGCTGGTCATAGAGGAGTGTGGGCTACTTATGAGAAAATCAAGGAGAAATATTGATGGAAAGGCATGTATAGAGATGTTTCTCACTTTGGAGACTTGCAGAGACTGCCAGATGTATTCAGTAGTGCATCATCGAGATGAGCTTCATCTGACCTATCCGCTATGCATTCATTATAAGTGGGTAGTTGACTTGGTTACTATGCCTATGGATCTATGGCAGATGAGATATATTGTTTTGGCTAGAGAGGATCTTACCAATCATGTTGAGGGCAGATCTTTGAGAACGAAGACCACTAGTGCAGTGTGTAAGTTCTTATTGGAAGAAATTTTCTGCAGGTATGGCTGTGTGGGTAAGATCACTGCGGATCACGGTGAATTGGATGCAGATGAAGCTAGGGAGTTTTTCTCTCAACTAGAAATTAAGTTGGCTCTAACCACAGCATACAATCCAAAGGGAAATGGGAAGAGTGAAAGAGGGCATCCGCCGATAGTGAAAGCATTAGCCAAAGCATGCAGAGGATGGATTGGAGAATGGCCGAGACTTCTACCATTTGCTTTGTGGGCTGATCGTACGACTCACAGTGTTACCACAGGATATATGCCTGCAGAGTTGATGTATGGTCAGAAACCGGTTATGCCGACTGAGACTTGTGCTTTGACTTGGTCAGTTTTACCTTGGCAGGAGGATTTGACGAGAGAGAAGCTCTTAGCTCTTCGGATTCGGCAGTTGGAGAGAAGACCAGAGGATATTCAGCTAGCTATTGACAGGCTGAAGGTTGCTAGACTAAGAAATAAGGACATGTTTGACAGCAGGCATCGCTTGCGGCCTAGAGCAATAGAAGAGGGAGACTGGGTATTAGTCTTTGATAGCAGCCTTGAAAATCAGCATACTGCACTTCGGAAGATGGTGAAAAGATGGTTTGGGCCGTACATAGTCAGACATGTTTTTGATAATGCAACATATGAGTTGAAAAAATTGGATGGGACAGTGCTTAGAGTGCCTATTGTAGGAAAAAGGATCAAGATTTTCAAGAAAAGAGATGATGAAGATTATGCATTGGAAGAATTTGCAAGAGAAGAGCAACGAGAAGAAACTCCAATGGAAGAGACAGATGATATGACAAATAATCTTGTTGATATACCGGAAATGCACAATGGAGAGATTGATCTGTTTGTGGATCTTGATGATAACGATCATGGGTAGTTGGCCCATCCGGAGGATGCGCAGGATTAGAGGGGGTGGATGTCGTATTGCTGCACATTCGAGGTGTGAAATCCACCCAAAAGTTGCGTGTGGGATTTGATACTTTGTACATATTTAGTTGTTGTTATGCTTTTGTTCTGCGTAGGCAGTATAGTGAAGAGGGTTTGTAGCAAGAGGAATTTATCAATAATGCTCTGGTTGACATGTATGCAAAATCTGGTATGCTTGGAAAAGCCCAAGAAGTATTTGACAATATGTCAGATCAAGATGTCGTATCCTGGATGACACTGATTGCAGGCTATGCTGAACATGGACCATTTGTCAAGGCACTTGCTTCTTATCATCACATGTAATTAGAGGGTGTCTGTCCAGATGTTGTCACTATTGCTTGTGCCTTGAAAGCTTCTATGTGCATGAAAGATTTGAGCAAGGGCCAAGTCATTCACATGGAGATTGGTTTAAAAGGATTTGAACAAGATCTTCCTATTGCTAATACACTTGTTGGACTATATGTACAATGTGGCTTACTTTTGGATGCCTAAGACATTTTTGACAAGCTCTCAGTCCATAATGTAATTTTGTGGACAGCTCTAATTGCAGAATATGTTGAACATGGATTTAATCAAGAAGCCATTCATTTATTTTTTCTGATGCACTTCATACAACCGTATCTTCTGCACCATTAGGAAGCCATTTGGACAAAAATCCAGTTACTGAGAGAAATGATAAAGTATACAATCAGAGTAACACTTAACAGACTGGTCAACAAACTACAGTGCTGCAAAAGTTGGTGTCATTGAGTTCACAAAAACGACAGCTCGTGAATATGTATCAAGAAATAATACTGCAATATTAGCATGGGAGAAGCACTTTTCTTGTCAGAAAGGGCCTGCTTTTCTAGGCAGAAAGGAAGCCGCTTTTCTAGTTCGAAAGGGTGTGTGAACGGGACACTCTTTGTGCTGGTGAGCTGCACCTCGCTTAACGATGGCACCGACTCTTGACCGAGATGTTTTGGAGAAACATTAATAACAGTTTCTGCAGGCTGTAACCGATACAAGCAACGTGCATTAACACTCGCTGGATTCAACAAATGCTAGACTCGATGCATCATCATAACAGCTCCAGACAAGGTTTTACAAGCTTTTACCTTCTTGCTCATGGATACATTGGCGCTAGCTTCAGACATTGGTAATATAGTCGAGGCATTTGTTCAGGCCGGCGGGGCAGAGATTTCTCAGATGAAAGAAATTTGGAGATCTATAGTTTTCACATTCATCCACGAGGCTAGGCCAGAGAACGTAAATCCTGCCTCTTTTATGCAGACTTTGTATTCTTCTACCCTTGGTAAGGTCATTTACGAAGTGATATGCCATGGCTAAGAAGACTAGGGGGTCTCTATGTGCTCTACATACTTTATGAAACTCAGCTCTTTGCCCCTCCCTTCAAAATCTATCTGTCTCCAGCTGGCTGCAAGTGATTGTATGATCATGGGAAAGATATGTTGATAGATACATGCATCAGAGAGATGTTTCTATGGATGCTTACTGCTGCTAGAAAGGGTTAATATTTATACAATGTCAAGTGAATACATACCATCTGCTGGTCGATACAAGGACAAAGGTTACATGTATGAGAGATGTAAAAGATAGATCTGAAGGTTACAATCAAGAAGAAACACAAAGATTTTCTGGGTTTTAGAATGGTCCATGCAAGCCAATACATGGCAGCTCTAACAACTCCGCTTCAGACTCTACTGTACTGTATGGATAGTAGAATTGACATAAGACTCTGCTGTACTGTATGGATAGTAGAATTGACATACTTTCTACTTGACTTTATGTCAAATGCCATGTTGGTGATCTATGCCTAGAGGCTATTCGGATTTCTTCTTCTTGAACCTTGTATTTGTTATTGGCAGAAATAAAACAGAGTCTTGGCATCATTTTCTCATATTGCTTATTCGCCTGATTGATTTTCTATCCTGAAATTAGTCAAGGTCCTCTGTGGTCACGACTTTGCTTTCGAAACCCTTCAACATCGCGTCGTTATTGGCATCATTATTTATGTTGCAAACCGTTGCTATGAGCGTCGGTATTACCGATGCCAATACCGATGCTAATAGCGACAGTGATACTGACTGTTCTATGGCATCGCTAATAACGACGCTTTTTCCAACGACGGGGGCAAATTTTGTTATTTGCATTTTAGTCGCTTTAAACGTCGGTATAAGGCCTATATCTTGTAGTGTTATTTTGAAGATAAGCTAGATGGTGGCTTGCATTGATATAGCAGTGTCCTCCACTAATTATCCACCATCTTCTACGATATAAAGACGAGGGGTTGTACAACTGATCTAGTATCCACATCATCTGATTCCTCTAGGTTAGACTAGATGAACGCATAGCTGACATAAAAATTACTCAAAAGATCAAGAATCGTTTCCAAGATTCGTTATTCTGCCATAATTCAAAAGCATACATTAACACCAAAGAGAAGAAAACATGTCCTAGGCTATATTTACCATCCAATGATTTTTTTAAAAAAATCTTATGTCGTATTCTATTCTAATGAGCACTCTGATACCAACTATGAGGTGTCTATCACCAGTCTCAATCCAAGGCATACATTTTAGTAGTCTATCAGTAGGTGTTCCAACATAATGCCGCCCGAGGCTCCCTTGGAGTATCAAGGGTTTGTCACTTAGTCCCTAATAAGTCTACATTGCAACCGAAGAGTTCCAGACTCACTAGGATCGACCTGAATTTTCAGATTCCTAAAATTAGACAGGTTTCCTAACAGCCAGCTAGCGCCTATAATTTTGAGTTCCCACATCCTACAGGATTACTTGAACTGAAGCGGACTTGCCATTGCACTTGGTTCAAAGAGAATGGGAGATGGAGGGGAGTGTGGTACGTCAACCCTCCTGCCCATAAGGCAAAATCCAATTCTACCCCCCTAAAACAATGTAAGTCGGCTCTACCTAACGACTAGCTGGTCAATTTATCATCATCCTAATTCCATAACCAATTTAGAAAAGCTCTCAGCTAATCAAGACCACGCTATCATCGGACGGACCTATCAAGGGTCACTCCCATCTACTTTTCTTTGATGATGGTATCATCTTTAGTTTTTTAATTACCTACAACACACTTTTTGAAACATATACAACTAGATTCCTTAATTAGTCCGTAAAATCACAAGTTTCTTCACGTAATTTATCTCACAAACATGCATACAATTCAAACAAGCCTTTAATTTAAAAGAAATTCATTTATTATATTGGAAGTTTATTACAATTTCCATCTTTCCACTCCGGTGAAAGATATACAGAATTCCATGAGGGTATTCTATCCACCAAGATTCCTCCCTTGTTTCCAAGATCCCATCCTGGGTCACGAAGGGGCTTGTCAGATTCTAGGAGTAATATGGAATTTATGGCCAGAGCACCCCCTAGCATCAACATTTCCTACTACTCGAGGCTATCCCTATAGACTGACCTTTCCACTACAAAGCCAGTCTAAGCCTCCCAAAGCTATAATCATGATTCCCTTGGAGTAGGGTCTCGGAACTAGCTTTGGGGGAAGCCTAACGCGATCTTTCCTTTTATCCTGTTTGTTAATGCTTTTAATCAAAGATCTGGATTCTAGCAAACACAAACAATCCTTTCAAACAATGACAATCACACCAAACCTTACATTCTAATGAGGATTCTTCTTCCCATAAAGAAGTGTCGAGTACAAATCTTTCAACGTTGTTAGGCAAGACACCAATTTTCCGTTTAGGGCTAACTTACCCAACATAAGTGAATTTCCTTTACTTAATACTTAGAAAAATATTGCGATAATAATTTAACGAGATGATTTACAAGATTATTTAAATAGACTTTCACTTTTTAAGCATTAATAAACTCATAACCATTGTCGCATTTGGCAGTAAATATATCGAGTTATTTTACTAATCTCAAGTGCACATAATGTCCTTTACTCATTTCGTGCAATAACCTCCTACAACTATTTCCATCATGATTCTAAGAATTATAATCTAGATTAATCTATCTACAAATCATAGGTAGCAGTTAACCATTTGTGCATGTAGTATTAATACGCTCTCTCGATTAATCTATCTACAAATCATAGGTAGCAGTTAACCGTTTGTGCATGTATTAATATGCTCTCTAGATGAAACTGACATCTCTTGTAAGTGTAAATGCAAAAGCTAATATTTTATATACTTAATTTTGGAAAAAACCTTTTTATTTTATGTGGTGATATGAAAATAATAGTCTATTTCTGAGTTGTGAACAACCTAGTTTGGCACGACGTCATTGGAAATTTTGTATTTGCATTTGCCGCATCCAATGTTCTATTGCTAGTGGCAATTTTAGCAACCTCGAGCATTCCCATATCTCTAGCAATATCCGTTCTTTGATCGGTTGTGGTGGATTTCATGGTATTTTCGCCTCGTTGCTTTGGAGCCATCGTTGAGAGATAGAGAAGGTGAAATGATTTCGCAATGGGAGAGCATGAGAGCAGCTTGTTGAGTTGAAGACTGAGATAGGGGAGGTTGAGTTATTTCGTTTTCTCTCTAACCCCCTCTCTAATTTCCTCTCTCGCAGCCTCTCAGGATCTTCTTCCCTCTCTCTCTCTTTCTAATTCTCCCTCTCTCTAGCTCCCTCTCTCGTAGCCTCTCAAGGGGAGGGGGGTTATCCTTCTACCTCCCTCTCTTTTCCTCCCTCTTTCTCTATACTCTTGAGAAGGACCTCTCCCCTCTTGCTCGGACCTGCCTCAACTACTCCTCATGTTTCTTATTTATAGTTAAATTAGAGAAGAAGGGTTGTGGCTAAGAAGAAGAGCTCTTTATGGAGGGGATCTTAGCAAAATTAGCAATCTAAAGCTTCTAAGATGCAATTTAATGCTCAAATTGCAAATCTGATGGTTCCATTGGCTTTGAAAGGGGGATAAAACTTCAAGAAACCTACTCAAAAAACTTCTAGATCACTCCTCCCCGTTTGGAGTGCTGTTTTGCTGCTTGTAAACTGTGATTATGACCACACGCGATTTTGCCAATCCTTATTTTTGCATTAAATCTCCAAAACTGACTGAAAAGCTAGTTGATTTTTTACATGACACACAGTTCTAGAAGTTTCCATAGCTTTTTAGGATATTTACAATTAATAATATCCAAAATATCAAAGTTATACTAGTTTTGTCCAAAATCTAGTATACTATAAACACTAACACTAATGACTAATATGGCTCATAACTCTTATTCATGTGATAACTTTTTTTATAGGTGGCTACAATCCTTGTCAATCCAGAAAAAAATATCAAGCTATGATCCTCAGGTTTTTTTTGCTTGAGATCTTCTCTATTTAATGATTTTAGAGTTCTTCAAGTCCATTTTGCAAGAAGTCGTGAAGATTTTAAATCAAAGTTGAGACATCATAGTTTTACCTCTCTTTCAAGACCAACAGAATAATCAAATTTTCCATCTAAGCAATAGAGAATAAGCTATTGTTTGGTGCATGTTTTTTTTCTACCAAGAAGCTCTAGGAGATCTAATGCTTTGAGATTGCTTCCGAGTAGTCTCATACAAGGATTTTATTTATCTTCTTAGGTTCTATCAATACATATTTCTTGGAATCATTGAGCTTTGTCTTTATCTTGTGTAACTCCTACCTATTCTTTTTTTTTCTCTTCTGTCTTATATTCTATACTTTCTTTTATCTTTGATACCTAGTGGATACGACCTTTCGAATAAAACCCCTCTAACATTGATGAACCCAACGTGAAAGTTCATCAACAGGAAAGACACAATGGGAGAACCTTGAAGCACAATTTCTCGACATACTATATTTCGAGAAATCTAGATGGACCTCGAGAAATCTATTTTGAGAAATCTAGTTTGACGAGGTCCATCTTGATTTCTTGAAATAGATTCCAAAAAAAAATGGACGGATTTGTGTGACACCTTTGTGTTGCCGGCCCATTGTGAATAGGTGCATGGACTCATTGTCAAACTAGATCTCTTGAAATAGATTTCTCGAGGTCCATCTAGATTTCTCGAAATAGATTCCGAAAAAAAATGGACGGATTTGTGTGACATCTTTGTGTTGCCGGCCCATTGTGAATAGGTGTATGGACTCATTTGTTTGCTAATTGTATTACGACATGGTTTATGTCATAATGGTTTGAACTCTCTTGTACGTGTTTGTGAACACGTAATCTTCTATCCAAACCCTTGACAACCTCGATGGTGATATGTTATACCTTCACCTCCCCGAAGTGCGAGAGTATATGATCAAAGCGATGTTTCGAGCATAGATGAAGATAATATGCAAATAGAGGGGTCGATATTGCAAGGGGTGGAGGCCGTCGAAAGCTTGGAGCCAGCATCGGCTAACAATGATGGAAATACAGGATTCCAAGAATTCTTTGAGAACAAGGTGGACTCATTCTTTTGTGGTGACATGTCTATCGACCTTCCAGTGTATGTGGAGTTGTGTCAAGAGATTGACATGGGACCATAGGATACTTCATACTTCGAGCATCCCTTACTCAATTCATTGACCAATCGCTTATAAGGGTACATAAGATATGCATTTTAAGTGAGATTTTTTTTAAATGATTTATATTACTATGCTTTGTATGATTTAAATTGATTATTCTAACACCATTTTTTGTCTATGCAGGTGACATTTTCAGGATGAGTCAAGGGATGAGCGATGAGGAGTTACAGGACATCTTCACATGCATGTCTCCAGACCAGATCGCGAGATTCAGAGATATGGCAGACCAGGAGCTGTCTCGGTCTTTGTCAGGATGCTCTGCTAGATCTACTTCACTACAATCGGATGCTTCGACTTCGAGCAGACGAGCTCGACGCTCATGACTTGGGCTAAAGGGAGGGAGTGCTTCGGGGCCAAGGGGATGCTGCAGAGATACAGAGGCAGTGAGCCCACGGTCGATACAGGATACAAGTGCAACTCCTCGCTCTCGTGGCCCTTCCAGGGAGTGTGACTCAGGCTCAGGTGGATGCTATGGAGGCACGGACGCGGTGTCTCCATCTCATCGTTCAGTTGGAGCTGCGTCACCTGAGGTATTTGTCACATATGTGGGGACGTCTACTCCAGTTACTCTAGCTTTTTCTCAGCCGTCAGCAGTAGGTGGAACCCCTATGGGTGCCACTCTGAGAGATATTACCCCGGTCGGTACATCAGATCCACAAGGGTCTCCTAGATATTCCGAGGAGCGTGGACGCAGATGGGAGAGGACCCATCTTAGGCAGACTCCAGGGGGATATGGATATCTAGTCGATGGTAGGTCAGGAGCTATCATCATGAATGATGAGGGGAGGAGGGTGATGGCTTGCATGAGAGAGTTGTGCCAACAAGTTTTTCGGCACAACGTCTTGGATCATTGGAAGAACATACCGGAGGGGAGCAAGGACTACATAGTAGCATCCTTGTATAAGGAGTTTTCGGTGCCAGTCTGGGTAGATAGATTCTCTATGGGCTGGATGATGGATTGCATGCGTGCATACATGTCACATAGACGATTCGACGCATGCAAGGCAATCAAGAGTGGGGTTGTAAAGCTCGAGCGGTTAGATGCACACGACTGGCATCCACTGAGGGAAGAGGAGACTACAGATTCTCCAGGATGTTGAAGTCAGCAGCGCAAGGCGACAAGGGCATGACTCGAGGCCGGAGTGGTCCATCATTTTGGGAGTGGCGGCCATAGAACATATTTGGAGGACTTTGTAAGTTTTTCTTTTATTTTGCTTGTTTATTTTTTTGCAATATTCTTTGTACTGACAATCATGCTTCTAACAGTTAGCATTTTGTTTTCTTTGCAGCACTCCATTACAAATTGCGATCCAACTGGCCTTGAGACTCGATATGCAGAGAGGCATGGTCTCACTTCATTGATCAACTGATTGTATAGACGCGGCGTCCCTGTAAGTCACTCATCTTTCTTGTCCGTAGTTACGATGTTTAATTAGAATGCATTATTGTATGGTGGACTAATGTGTTGTTTCTTTTTCTCCAGAGTCCCTTCGATGCTCCTTTGCGGCAAGAGGAACTTTCGGGGGACGAGGATATGTAGCTCGCCCTTGGATCCCTGGAGCTCACACACCTTTATTTTTGAGTCGTCTAATCTATGTAGACATTTTCTATATATTAGTGATATCTTGTCATGATTGTACCAATCGCTTATTATGTGATCATGTATTTATTTCATGTATCAGTTTTATGATTTCAGTATACATTGTTTTTGTTTGCAAGTGCATTGTACATAGTGCAGAAACTATTTTGTATGGCTCTAATAAAGCACACAGCTGCCCTGCCACAAAAAAAAAATTCCCTGTTACCGTCACTATTATCATCGCAAATTTTACTGCTCGCATCGTTATTGGCATCATTATTTACGTTGCAAACCGTCGCTATCAACATCGGTATTACCAACGCCAATACTAATGCTAATAGCGACAGTGATACTGACTGTTCTATGGCATCACCAATAACGACGCTTTTTGCGACGACGGGGGCAAATTTTGTTATTTGCATTTTAGTCGCTTTAAACATCGGTATAAGGCCTATATCTTGTAGTGTTATTCTGAAGATAAGCTAGATGGTGGCTTGCATTGATATAGCAGTGTCCTCCACTAATTATCCACCATCTTTTACGATATAAAGACGAGGGGTTGTACAACTGATCTAGTATTCACATCATCTAATTCCTCTAGGTAAGACTAGATGAATGCATAGCTGACATAAAAATTGCTCAAAAGATCAAGAATCGTTTCCAAGATTTGTTATTCTGCCATAATTCAAAAGCATACATTAACACCAAAGAGAAGAAAACATGTCCTAGGCTATATTTACCATCCAAGGATTTTTAAAAAAAAATCTTATGTCGTATTCTATTCTAATGAGCACTCTGATACCAACTATGAGGTGTCTATCACCAGTCTCAATCCAAGGCATACCTTTTAGTAGTCTATCAGTAGGTGTTCCAACATAATGCCGCTCGAGGCTCCCTTGGAGTATCAAGGGTTTGTCACTTAGTCCCTAATAAGTCTACATTGCAACCGAAGAGTTCCAGACTCACTAGGATCGACCTGAATTTTCAGATTCCTAAAATCACATAGGTTTCCTAACAGCCAGCTAGCGCCCGTAATTTTGAGTTCCCACATCCTATAGGATTACTTGAACTAAAGCGGACTTGCCATTGCACTTGGTTCAAAGAGAATGGGAGATGGAGGGGAGTGTGGTACGTCAACCCTCCTGCCCATAAGGCAAAATCCAATTCTACCCCCCTAAAACAATGTAAGTCGGTTCTACCTAACGACTAGCTAGTCGATTTATCATCATCCTAATTCCATAACCAATTTAGAAATGCTCTTAGCTAATCAAGACCACACTATCATTGGACGGACCTATCAAGGGTCACTCCCACCTAATTCTCTTTGGTGATGGTATCTTCTTTAGTTTTTTAATTACCTACAACACACTTATTGAAACATATACAACCAGATTCCTTAATTAGTCCGTAAAATCACAAGTTTCTTCACGTAATTTATCTCACATACACACATATAATTCAAACAAGCCTTTAATTTAAAAGAAATTCATTTATTATATTGGAAGTTTATTACAATTTCCATCTTTCCACTCCGGTGAAAGATATACAGAAGTCCGTGAGGGTATTCTGTCCACCAAGATTCCTCCCTTGTTTCCGAGATCCCATCCTGGGTCACGAAGGGGCTTGTCAGATTCTAGGAGTAATATGGAATTTATGGCCAAAGCAACCCCCTAGCATCAACATTTCCTACTACTCGAGGCTATCCCTATAGACTTACCTTTCCACTACAAAGCCAGTCTAAGCCTCTCGAAGCTATGATCATGATTCCCTTGGAGTAGGGTTTCGGAACTAGCTTTGGGGAAAGCCTAACGTGATCTTTCCTTTTATCCTATTTGTCAATGCTTTTAATCAAAGATCTAGATTAGAGCAAACACAAACAATCCTTTCAAACAATGACAATCACACCAAACCTTACATTCTAATGAGGATTCTTCTTCCCATAAAGAAGTGTCGAGTACAAATCTTTCAACGTTGTTAGGCAAGACACCAATTTTCCGTTTAGGGCTAATTTACCCAACATAAGTGAAATTCCTTTAGTTGGTACTTAGAAAAATATTGCAATAATAATTTAACAAGATGATTTACAAGATTATTTAAATAGACTTTCAGTTTTAAAGCATTAATAAACTCATAACCATTGTCACATTTGGCAGTAAATATATCGAGTTATTTTACTAATCTCAAGTGCACATAACATCCTTTACTCATTTCGTGCAATAACCCCCTACAACTATTTCCATCATGATTCTAAGAATTATAATCTAGATTAATATATCTACAAATCATAGATAGCAGATAGCTGTTTGTGCGTGTATTAATACGCTCTCTCGATTAATCTATCTACAAATCATAGGTAGCAGTTAACCGTTTGTGCATGTATTAATATGCTCTCTAGATGAAACTGACATCTCTTGTAAGTGTAAATGCAAAAGCTAATATTTTATATACTTAATTTTGGAAAAAACCTTTTTATTTTATGTGGTAATATGAAAATAATAGCCTATTTTTGAGTTGTGAACAACCCGATTTGGTACGACGTCATTGGGAATTTTGTATTTGCATTCGCTGCATCCAATGTTCTATTGGTAGTGGCAATTTTAGCAACCTCAAGCATTCGCGTATCTCTAGCAATATCCGTTCTTTGATCGGTTGTGGTGGATTTCATGGTATTTTCGCCTCGTTGCTTTGGAGCCATCGTTCGCGCGAGCGGGTTTGAGAGATAGAGAAGGTGAAATGATTTCGGAATGGGAGAGCATGAGAGCAGCTTGTCGAGTTGAAGACTCAGATAGGGGAGGTTGAGTTATTTCGTTTTCTCTCTAACCCTCTCTCTAATTTCCTCTCTCGCAGACTCTCAGGATCTTCTTTCCTCTCTCTCTCTCTTTCTAATTCTCCCTCTCTCTAGCTCCCTCTCTCGTAGCCTCTCAAGGGGAGGGGGGTTATCCTTCTACCTCCCTCTCTTTTCCTCCCTCTTGCTCTATACTCTTGAGAAGGACCTCTCCCCTCTTGCTCGGACCTGCCTCAACTACTCCTCATGTCTCTTATTTATAGTTAAATTAGAGAAGAAGGGTTGTGGCTAAGAAGAAGAGCTCTTTATGGAGGGGATCCTAGCAAAATCAGCAACAACCGAAAGCTTCTAAGATGCAATTTAATGCTCAAATTGCAAATCTGATGATTCCATTGGCTTTGAAAGGGGGATAAAACTTCAGGACACCTACTCAAAAAACTTCTAGATCACTCCTTCTCCCCGTTTGGAGTGTTGTTTGCTGCTTGTAAACTGTGATCATGACCACACGCGATTTTGCCAATCCTTATTTTTGCATTAAATCTCCAAAACTAATTGAAAAGCTAGTTGATTTTTTTACATGACACACAGTTCTAGAAGTTTCCATAGCTTTTTAGGATATTTACAATTAATAATATCCAAAATATCAAAGTTATACTAGTTTTGTCCAAAATCTAGTATACTATAGACATTAACACTAATGACTAATATGTCTCATAACTCTTATTCACGTGATAATTTTTGTTATAGGTGGCTACAATCCTTGTCAATCCAGAAAAAAATATCAAGCTATGATCCTCAGGTTTTTTTTGCTCGAGATCTTCTCTATTTAATGATTTTAGAGTTCTTCAAGTCCATTTTGCAAGAAGTCGTGAAGATTTTAAATCAAAGTTGAGATATCACAGTTTTACCTCTCTTTCAAGACCAACAGAACAATCAAATTTTCCATCTAAGCAGCAGAGAAGAAGCTATTATTTGGTGCATGTTTTTTTTCTACCAAGAAGCTCTAGGAGATCTAATGCTTTGAGATTGCTTTCAAGTAGTCTCATACAAGGATTTTATTTATCTTCTTAGGTTCTATCAATACATATTTCTTGGAATCATTGAGCTTTGTCTTTATCTTGTGTAACTCCTACCTATTCTTTTTTTTTCTCTTCTGTCTCATATTCTATACTTCCTTTTATCTCTGATACCCAATGGATATGACCTTTCGAATAAAACCCCTCTAACATTGATGAACCCAACGTGAAAGTTCATCAACAGGAAAGACACAATGGGAGAACCTTGAAGCACAATTTCTAGTGATGTTTTGTAGCAGTTAGTATAGAATATGAGCATGCTTATGCAAGTACAATAACAATAGGTGGTGCAGGATTCTACTCAAACAAAAACTGTTGTGATGAATGAAGTGCAAGTAGTTGAGTGTGAGATGAACTTGTTTAATGGAAAGAATGTATCTGCATATTTGCATACCTATGCTCAAAAGATGGAGTACTTTGGGGTGGCTCGACTTGCATGGAACAGGTACTTTGTACGGGTCACTGTACATGAATTGAAAGCCTGAGTTACTGAATTGTACATGTAGGGATGTTGAATCGGTAGCTTGCAAGAAGACACTTCGGGAATAATTTTACATTGAAGATACCAATTTGATTACCCACAAGACTTTCCAAGAGTGTATTCTAAAACCCAATAAGGGTATTGTGGCTACATAGTTACTAAGATAATTTGAAAGGTGGTTTGAGTAGTTAGATCCTGCAGATAACATGCTCTTGCAAGTGAGAAAATTGAATTGTTTCTACAAGCGGCAGATCTTGAGCTTCAAAAGAAGATTGATGATTTGTTGGTGGATCACACTACAGAGACAAGGCTTAAAACAGAGTGGAGACATGTTAAGAATGTTGTTACTATACTGGTGAAAAAGCATAGAAGAAGAGAAGGATTGCATGTATCTAACTTGCCCATTGTTATGGGAAAAATAGTTGATATATCTAGTAGGCCACCTACTTCTATGGCTAACCCTATGGATGTACTTGTTGTTCCAACTGTTAGGGAAGATGTATTAGATGAATTGGTTAAAGGCATGCTAGATCTTCATTGAAGATCTCAAAATTAGATGAGAGAAGATAAGAGAAAATGGGACTGGTAGTAGCTCCTAAACCAAGGAAAAGATGTATGTGGTTTGATAGTTTGCAGCATGAAAGGAAGGATTGTGCTACTTATCAGGAGGCCTTGGAATAACAACTCATCTTTTGGAAAGATGGCAAGATCTATGCACATGAAAGAGGATTGCCTCTTGCTTTGAATTTTGAAAAGGGAGGTATGCAAAAGTTGTTGGAGGACTTGGATGTTCGAAATGGTTATGTGACTGTACATGTTGCTACTTTTGGCCTATAGTTGGATAGAATGTCTAGTCTGAAGGTTGTAATATGGACACATGCTTTGCATGCATCTGAAAAGAGGAAAGCTACTAGTAGTGAAATGTCTCATGCTGGGCAAGACATTCATGACATAAATGGCAGGGAATCACGTGTAAATGCATATTCAATGTATGCATATTTAGCAAAAGTGCAAAAGACAGATGTACTTGTGGAAGAGAAATGGAAGAGAGATAGAGATAATGCATGGACATCTAAGAGAATGATAAGAAAAAGTGTAGATTAGCCTAAAGTTACAAATCAATCACCTCCCTAGCATGTTATGGAAGAGGTTGGGCAGGAGCAGAAATAGGATAGCAAACAAGAGGGCAAAAAGAAGGGCAAGGAATCAATATATAAATTGCTGTTTGATATTGAGACAACCACGGATCTCAAGAAGATTCTTGAAGAACGGGTTTTAAACAATTGGGTGGATCTTCACGTTGGGAGAGGTGCTTGGCATTGCCAAGTGGGAATTTCATGAGAAAATCATTAACATAATTAAGAGGAAGCATCAGTTTCTTGAGATACCACTGGTGTATTGCTACAATTTGAAGATGAAACTGGTTTGTTGGCCATTTGGGCTGAATATGAGCATGATGTAAGTGTTGGTTTATCAATGGAGGATGCTATTGATCCATGGGGACAGCATGCGGAAAAGAGAAGAAAGTGGCTAAAAATGCATTGTCTTATAGTAATATGCATGGTGGAGTAAGGCAGATGCAAAAATATGGGGAAGAGACTCCATGATCTATTCCTCAGAGTCATTATACAAAAATCATTGGGCAAGGGCTACCAGTGAAATGGCAGTGAAAATAAGGGAGCTTGAAATTCCTTATATTGCTTTGCTTGACCATAGGTTTAAGATTAATGTTATTGAGCATGGATTGTATGAGAATGGTGCATGGACTATGGACACTAATCACGGTTGGCATATGACGGCTACAAATAATTCTTCGTGAGAGCTCTATGCTTCGTGTCCTAATGTAAAAGTAATGATTGGTGATGTATAAGAAGAGATAGCCTTCTTATAAGCAATCTCACTAGCTTTAACATCGTTCTAGTTTGGCAAGCTAAGATGTTCCAATAATTACAGCTCCTAATGTAGATGTGATGTAGTTATATTGAAGAGAAATATCTATGGTCAAGGAACCCAGAATGTAAAATGGAGCTTCATGACACTAATCTAGTTGCTTTTTCATGTTCTCAGAAGAGGTATATATCTAGGTCCCTCATTCATTACTTTTCCCTATGGTGCTATTGTTGCAAATTGTGCTTGGTCATTGACATCATAGATTGAACTAGAGACCTTAGGCCATCACCAATAAAAAGGGAGATGTCTTACTTGTTACAAATATTGAAAATATCAATTCTCCTTATGATAAGCCAAACACCTCTTAGCATGCATTGAACCATCACGAAATACAATTCATGTCATTAGTTTACGCCCTACTCAGCATTAAAAAATACTCAGCTCAAGGCTTTATTCACTCTCATTGATGGTAGAAACAAACATGCAATAGCTATACAGACTATCACACTAAACAACCCAAAACATATTGATAGCGATGTTGACTTTAATTCCACTGAACAACTATTGTACATCCATTTTCCAAGGTTTTTCACGAGTAAATGCACAGTGTTATGATGCCATATCTCCCAACCCTTGCTTTCCTTTTAAGGGGTGGAAACTAGGGCCCCTTATGAAGGGGGTAAGGGTGACTTATTGTGAACTTGGTCAATTAACATTGCAAACCACAAAAGTTGGCACTCAAATTTATAGAAGGTGGATAATTAAGACAATGTCATTATTTGTTATTAAAGTTAAATGATTTAGATGCTCACTTATTCAAGAACAAAGTGACTTTTAGACATCATCTTACTTTGGAGAATTAATGGTGAACTCAATTTCTAATCTCCAATATATATCCGAGTTACTTGCTAAGCCATCCCTCTTAGTGATTTTGGAATCTTGAAGGATTGATGCGACATTTAGGAACACGAGTCACATAATGGTTGATCAAATGTTCCCACAAGGCTTAGATGCAAGGTCAAAGCATTATAGGTTGTTGTAGCATTTTGATTCTTGTAGGTACATAAAACCTCGTATGAGTGCCATCATAGATCAAGTTGGGGTTCCTATCCTTCCACAAGGTCCCCTAGATATTGGTAATCCAACACTTGCCACTGTACGCTAGAACATGTCATGTAATTTATCTCGTTAAAATGATTCTTAGGTAAGCAAATTCTTGGCACTATATGTGGCATTGAAGTCCTCATCATGTGTATTCCTATAGTATGATTGATAAAAAGGAAGGATTCGTTGGAAAGGAGTAGGATGGACCACGAGGCATTAACATTTACTCGAATCATGTGGTCACTTGAATTGACATTTGGGGTTTGATACACATGAGATGGAAACCCTAGTGATATGCATGGGATGGAAACCCTTCCTTGGGATGCTATGGAAATGGAACTCCCACCCATGCACCTACACCACCCGATTAAGACATTGGACTAGGAACTTATGGGGTCTATGTCTAAAGGATTAGGGCCGATTGAGTGGATAGGTGTGGTTGAACATAGAGAGGTTTGTAGAATGGAGTTGAAAAAGATTATGGGATACATGAATAGGGTGGGATGAGTAGGATTTGACTATGAGAAGATAGAATAAATAAATATGATGGAATGAGTAGGATTTGAATATGAGAAGATGGAACTTTGTCTTGAGAAGATGAAGCACCAAAAGCAAACAAATACGAAAATCCATGTGATTGGAGCCCCAAGAAAGACACTAAGGAAAAGGGGTTTCTACTGCAAGAAAATATAACTTGTAACATCAACAAGATTTTATTTCATTCTTTTGAGAACCACAACAAGGAAAAGGACAAATCTTCATGCAACATCATAGTAGATATCTCCCACGGATTTAATAGAATCAACCATAATCTTCAACATTTTCACAGAATCCATCAATAGAACAAGGAACACAAAAGATCACATCACTTTTGAATGGAAATAATCACATATTATTCATCTTCATTGTATTCATAGTTCTCTCTCAATCTCTCATAGATAGATACATTGTTTTGATAGAAATGACTATCTTTGACTCTCTCTTTCTCTCTCTCTCTCTCTCTCTCAATCAATCAATCAATAGTACATCATCTCCTTACTACAATACTAAATAATCACATATAATAATCCTTCTTAGGTCATGGATGCACCTCCCAAGAGGCATGGGAGGTATGAAAGGGCACCAGAGCCACTACAGTGTCTCTTCATAGCTCACTACTATCTCTGTCACTTCAGCCTCCTCTTCAGTCTTTAATAGCTACTTCTTCCATTTGTTTTAGCTCTTTTGAACTTAGATTCATCCTTTCCAAAAGTTAGAAAACTTTCCCAAAGTAAAATCTCATATCATAGAACACTTACAGAAGATCTACAGAATAGAACAGAACATGAACACAACAGAGACAGAGGCTCTACAAAAGCTCATCAGAGGGTTACAAAAGGTCAACAGAGAACATCAGAACCTCATAACTCATACTAAAACCATTCCATACTATCAAAAACTATTCAAGAAGCTTTCAAAATATTTCAACCTTCATTAATCATCAATCCATGCTTCATACAGAAGAAAATCAGAACAAAATAGAAGCTAAACAGAAGGTATCAGAACCAATCAGAATCTCAACAGAACCTACCAGAACATCACAGAGCTTCATATTTCCACTAAGAATCATCATGAGCTTCCAAAACATAATAAATATCATCCAAAAATACTTTCAAACACTTCCAAAACAACCAATCATCACTCAAAATCCATCAAAATCGACCATTCAGACCTCAAACACAACAAAAATTAGTCAAAATTTTAGTATTTTTCCACTCTCAACATATCCCCACACTTAGAAAGGAAGTGTTCTCACGACCTAAGGAAAAGAAGAATATCAGTTTAATAAAGATCTCAATTCAATCTTCTGTCTTCAACAACACTTTATAAAATCATCTAATCACGACCCCAACTTATCACCTATATCTTAAGAAAGAAAACAACTAAAGGAAAACACCGTTATGCATTAACACATCATATAAAGAATAAAAAGTCATGGCAAATTCGTAAAGGAGATAAGAGGTTCTTCAATGTGGCATCATAGGCTTTCCATCCACCATCACCACCAGTGTCAATAGTCGAAAAGAAAGCTCTCAAAAAAATCCATTATTCAACTAGCACGAACTCATCACATAAAAATTAATACATCACAAACATAAAACAACCATCTGAATGGCACCTCCGAAAGAGAGATATAACATTAAGAAACATAGAAGATACATCTAGGGGTATTAGTGAAGATGATCCGTCTTGAAAGCTTGATGATTACGAAAACAATCCATGGATAAGGATTCATGTACAAAAGATTTTGGAGGATTCTGAAAGAATTGAAGGCAGCACATCCTTTCGAGCAAAACAAGGTATTTGCTAGGTAAACAAGGGGCATGAAAATATAGGACATCTAATTGTTGGGAATCAATGTTCCCATTGACATTCATACAAAGCTTGGGAATGGCCTTTTGATCATTATGGGAATGCCTATGCATATATGCTAGGTACCAAGCAAAATGGGCTGTCAATCTCACTGAAGGATCTAGAGATTGTGAATATTGTTGGGAAAAATGGAGATAATTTTGGTACGCTTGACTAGCAGTTTTCCAATCCCCTGGAATTAATGGCCAATTAATATGTGGTCCTGTAAGAGAATCGATTGAGCTCCATCCTCTTCTTCTTGGAATCTACTGATCAAATCCTTCATATCCACTAATCAACTAAGGGGGTTGAGAAATTTAAGTGGTAGGAGATGGAAGAGGAATGGGTAAAAGAGGATGAAGAGATGGGTAGGAAAAATCATAAAATGAAGAATAAGCTAAAGAAGGATTAGCTGAAAACTTAGGCGAATCAGTTAAGAAGGTGTTAATTGATAAGTAGGAAAAATGGAAGGTATATGGATAGATGGGGAAGGACAAGGCAGAGAAGGGGAAAATACTCAACCTTCAATGAAAGAACAATAGGTAAAGATTGGAATTTGAGGAGCACCCTGAGGTTGGAAAAGGAGAAGTAAGATGGCTATTGAGTTGGATTGATAAAGGAAAAAATAAGCATCATAGCAATGGGCCGTTTGTTGATAATAAAATAAGCTAGGAATACAAGAACCTAAAACAGATCGTCGATGGTAGGCATCAAAGAAGGATGAATCAAATGGATGGTTCTTGGAATAATAAGCTAAAAGATCCACCCTCATTTGGTTAGTGTTTTGCACATGAGTACAGGCTGTATTCTGTCATTGGTTCAGGACTACAAGATCAATCATTGAATGCCATAAAGTGTCAGGGCGAGCAGCGACTTTAGAAGAATAGCACTAGAACATTTCATCTATCCTGAACTCCAAATGGTTGATATATAAGGCAATTTGTAAGACCACATCCCATACATACCAAGCCAGATCTACATCATCTGGAATTAATAGATCACCTCGTAGATACATATAAGACAACAACATGGTATCCAAAGTCACAGAATCTTCAAAGACCATACGGACAACTTATGTCAGCAAATCAGAAGACCAAGCTCCACTCCAACCATCCTCTGGAAGAGGTAGATCCATCGTTGAGAGCTTAATATATAAGGCCAACTTTTGCAGTTGATAGTGGACAAAAAAGGAATGGTCGAGAGGAACATACCACTGAAATTTCTCAAATGTAGACCATAATAAATCCATCCTGGATTGCAATCTTTCCACTTTAGCTTGAAACAACGGACATAATGTGGGTGTCTCTTAAGAACTGCCAAGTCCGCTGGGGTTAAAGAATGAATTGGTTGCACAATAGGGTTCTGTGAAGAAGAATGTGACTGGACCAGTTACTCATTAAGGTGCTAAATTTGGTTTCGGCTCTGGTCTAAGGTGGTATTTGATATTTTAAGCTCCTCTATCTGGGTGGCTAGCAAAGCTTGAAGCTTGTGAGATTCTTTCAACAATCTATCTCATTCCTCAGTTACATTAACCACTTGAGTATTAGTGTCAGCCAACTTAGTGTGCAAACTAGAAATTTCCATTTTTTGAGCATCAATGATCTTAGTCTGTTGCTCCATTTGGGTACAAAGATCATAAAAGCATTCATGAGCAAAAGCTAACTCTACATTTGCCTTTGTCAACTCTTCTTTGGTCTGTTGTACTTCATCATAGCAAGAGGGATAGAGCTGCTGGATACATGCAATTAGTGAGAGCTCAATTGAGCACTGAACATCTTGACATAGGAAGGGAATTGCATCTCCAGTTACTAAGCGTTGCACTAAATGGATGGAAATCTCCAAAGTACCCTCACGATGTGCTATGAAAAGATTCGACATGGTGAGGAAAACGGGGAGGTGATTGCTAGATTGATCAGGAACGAAGACTAAGCTAATTCAGCCACTTGTTTTAAGTGTTTCCTCTGAACTACCACAGGAGGGATAGGATCAAGATCCTCAATGATGACATCAGAGTGTTCAGTAGGGGGAGGAGCATCTAGTGGATCAACTATCAAGGTGGGAACTTCCTTTGAAGGGGCAGCATATGCCGAAAAGACAAAAAGATAGGATCCAAATGTATCATTAGTTACATTACCCCTGGTAGCTCTAACAAAGTGTTGATCCATTTTGGACAGAAGGTAGGAACTCCAATCGATCGTTATGCCTTTTAACACGATTCTAGAAGCTGTAAACAACTCCTTTGAAAGGTAATTAGAGGGTGTCTTGGCAGACATAAACCTGTCCTGAAGGAACTGACATAATTGCTTCCACACAGGATTGGAGATCATGGAGACTGATGCCAAAAGTGGTAAGAACTTTCTTGGGATCCAACGCATCCTATGTCTGCTTCTGTAACAATTTAAGTATCTCCTCATTCGAGAACAGTTGTCTAGCAGTAGGAAAAGAGTCTCCCCAATAGGGTAACAACAGAGCCTTGCCCAAATTTTTAGGCATCAATTGGACAATGGTTCCTCTGACAGGACTAGACCTCTTACTGTAAGAGGCTAGAAACTAATCACAAGTATTAGTATCCTCTTGAATGAGTGGTAATGAGAGTGCGATAAACTTTGTTAAGTCTGCTTTGCCAATAAGTTCAAACTCTAGCAATAAAGAATAATCATGAGAAACCAATGGAACGTACTAGACTGGAGGAGGAGCTTGAGGCACCATTTAGATAGATTACACACACACAGACAATCACAAGGAATGCCTATAAAACAACACAATATCCATCAAAAGAAATCAACCAGAATAAGCACACACAAACGTGACTAACTAACTGACCATCCCAAACAATCCATATCCTAGAAAAAATTCGGCATGACCTCTACACATATGTGATCAAAAGCTTCATACTATGCAACAAACATGCACTCGAGACCCCGTATCAAGAAGAAAATAAAACTACAAACCACACCCATAATCGTATCATACAATCAAACCATAATACCTCAATAACCCTCTCAAGATATAACTAGAACTTCGGTAAGCAATGACAGCTCAAAAGACTGCACGTGCCCATCCAACGAAGCACATTTATTGAAAAGGAGAAAAACTATAGTGAGGGGAAGGATTTTAGTGAAGGGTTCATTTTAATAAATTATTAACAATGGGTGAAATTTTATTAGGTTGTAAACCTTAATAAGAAAACGGTGGTTCCTTCTTAAAATATTAATTACAAAGTATTAGGGTGAAACAGTGCTTTAACGGATCCCGAACTCTGATATCTAGACTGGGTCTCTAAATGCAGATTCATTAATTAAAAATTAAGTGTATATTTAGCACTTTTTGTGTAGTGCATGCATTCCTGACGGTAGGTTCATTTTTAATAAACTTAGATATGTCTGTGGCACATGAAGCACGTGCTAAGTGAACAGGGGGTTAATTTTTAATTGTTTTAAAAAATGTGTGTTTGGCGCGAGTGCGTGTGAAAAGCTGGGTGATTTAAGTTTATTTTAACCATTAACTGTGGGGTGACCAAAAAATAAACAAAGGAAGAAATATAAATACCTGACAGGGGTGTGTATGTAAGAGACTGAGAGTGCACGGATGCATCCCAAGATGCAATGAGTCCAACAAAAAAGCAAAAGCCACTATTGAAAAAAAATGAAACACCGTATTTTAAAAAAAATAGAAATATGAAGGTGAGGTTAGTTATGCCATATTTGATTTACTTAATTCAAATTAATATTTGGGTATTCTGATCATTTTTATTGTTATTTTTTAATAGTTGATTTATTATATTTTTTTAATTTCAATAAATAGCTTTAGATAATCAACCATGAGTGAGATTTCAACCATTAGGCTTCAACAATGGATCTATATTTTTCAATGAATTTTTAGAATATTTTTAAAATTTAAAATAAAATTTCTATAAATTTAGGTAAAATTTTAATATTTTGACCTAAAAATAATATGGTGATCATGTGTTAAGACTTTTTCAGCTTATAAAAATATTTTAAAAATAGTCAAATGCATTGATGGAATTTTTTGTAATTTTTTTGAATTTAATTCTTATTTTATTGATTTTTTTCTCAAATTTAAATGATTTTTGAAAGATTTAAATTTTCTACAATTAATTCTCAGTATTATAACAAGTAAGATAAGCCACACAATTTTCCAATTTAGTAAATAATATTTCAACTATTTTTTTGTTTTTTAATTTAATTTTTATAAAATTTTATGATTTTTTAGGGTTTTAGGTGTTTGTTTTTTTTTTTCGGGTGTTAATGGGTTTTTTTTCAAAAAATAAAAAAAGAAGGTACACGGACTGCGTGTGAACAGCATGCATGTGCTCAAACAGCACGCACCACTGCATGAAGAAGATCAAACACGCATCCTCGCACGTAATGACCCGCGAAGTAGCGCACGAATGCAAACAGGAACACGAGCACGCAATAAACACACCTGCGACTCGTGCGGACACCCTCACGAATACTTGCAAGCGAGGTGGAGGGAGTAATTGTCGGTGCTGGGGGTGACTACAAGGTGCTGCGAGGGGGCGGTTCGGCAAGGGTTGGTGAGGGGACGGGGGCCAAAAACGGGGTTTCTGCAGGGGGTAGGGGATGGGAAGAGGGGCTTCTGTGGGGGGTGGGAAGAGGGTGTGTAATGGGCAGGGTAGGGAAAGGTGGGGTGGACAAATGGGTGGGCAAGGGTTAATTTGGGGGGGGGGGGGGGGGGCAGTCCTAAGCGATCAGGGAGGGAAATGGGAGGTGTGACAATAACAGCTACGGGGGGGCTGGCAGGTCATGACGGTAGGGGGGAGCTAAGGGAAATTGCGAGCGGCGACACGCGCACACGGTAGGCAGCGAACCAGGGGCACGGCAGCGGGCAACAACAAGCGCGTGCTGCGAGGGGCGGCAGGCGCACGCGGCAGCGAGCCAGGAGAAGAAGGAGAGAAAGAGAGGGAGAGAGAAAGAAGAAGAGAGAGAGAAGAAGGGTAGGGGGAGGGAAAACCGTGGGGGAGGGAGGGGGTCTTGATTTTTTTTTTTGTTTTTTGTTCTTTTATTTGTTTATTTGTTTATTTGTTTTTTGTTGTTTTTTTAAAATTGATTTGTTGGGGTTGTTGTTTTGTTTTGTTGGGTTGTTATTTGTTTTTTTTTTCAGTTTCTTTTTGTTGTTGTTTTTTTGTTTTGTAGGGGGTAGTTTGTTTTTTCTTTTTTTTCTTGTGTTGTTTTGTTTACTTTTAAATTTTTTGGTTTTTTTTGTTGTTAGTTTTGTTTTTTGTTTTGTGTAGTGGTTGTTTGTGTGTGCCTGGTTTTTTTTTTTGGTTTTCTTGTGTGTTTTTTTTGTTTTGTTAGTCTCGTTTTTTTTTTTGAAAAAAAAACCTACAAATAAAGAAAAAGAAAAAAGAAAGAAAGAATAGAGGCTGTCCTCGTCCCGCGTGCGTGCGCAGGGCAGGCATTAAAAAATTTGCAATGGGAGGGAAATGGGAGGTGTGACAATAACAGCTACGGGGGGGCTGGCAGGTCATGACGGTAGGGGGGAGCTAAGGGAAATTGCGGGCGGCGACACGCGCACGCGGCAGGCAGCGAACCAAGGGCACGGCATCGGGCAACAACAGGCGCGTGCTGCGAGGGGCGGCAGGCGCACGCGGCAGCGAGCCAGGAGGAAGAGGAGGGGGAGGAGGGGGAGGAAGAAGAAGGGGAGGAGGAGGAGGAGAAGGAGAAGGAGGGGAAAGAAGAAGATGGGGAGAAAGTAATAAGAAGAAGGGGAGGAAGGAGAAGAAGAGGGAGGAGCAGGAGGAAGAAGAAGGAGGGGAGGAAGGAAGAAGAAGAAGGGGAGGAAGGAGAAGAAGATAGAGGGGAGAGAGAAAGAGAGGGAGAGAGAAAGAAGAAGAGAGAGAGAAGAAGGGTAGGGGGAAGGAAAACCGTGGGGGAGGGAGGGGGTTTTGATTTTTTTTTTTGGTTTTTTGTTCTTTTATTTGTTTATTTGTTTATTTGTTTTTTGTTGTTTTTTTAAAATTGATTTGTTGGGGTTGTTGTTTTGTTTTGTTGGGTTGTTATTTGTTTTTTTTTTCAGTTTCTTTTTGTTGTTGTTTTTTTGTTTTTTGGGGGGTAGTTTGTTTTTTTTTTTTTGTTTTTCTTGTGTTGTTTTGTTTACTTTTAAATTTTTTGGTTTTTTTTGTTGTTAGTTTTGTTTTTTGTTTTGTGTAGTGGTTGTTTGTGTGTGCCTGGTTTTTTTTTTTTTGGTTTTCTTGTGTGTTTTTTTTGTTTTGTTAGTCTCGTTTTTTTTAAAAAAAACCTATAAATAAAGAAAAAGAAAAAAGAAAGAAAGAATAGAGGCTGTCCTCGTCCTGCATGCGTGCGCAGGGCAGGCATTAAAAAATTTGCAATGACGGGGAGCAACGAGGGCCGAGACGGTGAGGAGGAAGGCACGGACGCCACGGGGTGTTGCGAGGTGCAAAAAAACAAAAACACGCGTGTTCACGCGCGAGGCAAGGTGCACTAGGACACGACAAAACACAGAAAATTTTATAACATGCAAACTGTGAGCCAGAACGCAAAGCGGTAAAAAGGAAAATTGGGTCGGAAGGCGAGGGGGAGACTAGGGAAAAGTACAACGGGGTGTTCGAGATCAAATCAGGGCATTCACATGGGAAAAATGCAAAAAACAACCCCGAAAATGCATACGGGAATTAATATCAAAAAATCCATTTGTCGAAATGAATCACAAGAAAAATGAAAATTGTGAGAAATTCATACCGGACAGGCCTATCATGTCAGAACACAATTCGGATAGAGATAAGACCCATTCACATGGAAAAAACCAAAAATTCATATCTGAAACGAGATTTGAAAATTAATAGCGAAAGATCTGTGAACCGAAAGGGAGGGCGCAAAAAAGAAGAAATGTCAGGACATATAGAATCTTCAGGGTTGTCACATCAAATTGCAATTCGGATGGGGTTAGGAGGCGTTCACATGGAAAAAACAATAAAATGGAGCTCAATAACACAAATAAAAATTAATAACAAAAAATTGAGAGGTCGAAATAGGGCGGAGAAAAAAGAAGAATTGTGCAAAAAGAGTGTTGGACAAGGATATCTAGTCAGAATTGAATTCGAAGGAGAATAGGACATGTTCACATGAAAAAAGGATAAAATGTATGCGAAAAAGGCATGAAACCACACAAAAATTAATTATGGACAAACCATATGTCAGAATGACAGATGATTAAAAGAAAAAATATCCAAAGGAAAGTATAGGACAGGTTGGTATATTAGATCACTATTCCGAAGCGATAAGGACACATTTGCATGGAAATACATCCATACGCCTTTGTCTTTGCCTCACAGGTTTGGCATCAAGATATAGATCGATGTGGTGTTAAAAAATTGTAGGGTCAATCCCCTTTAGGTCTTTGTACGACCAAGCAAACACGTCTAAGTTCTCCTTTAGTAGGTCTCGCAAGACCACTAGTTTTTCTTCTGGAAGTTTTAGGCCCACTTTCAAGTGATGTTCAATACCATCAGCATCCAGGAACATCAATTGCCTTTCACCTTCCACTTCGCGGGTAAATGTCCCAAGGATTGCTTCTTGGGATAGAGGTCTGACTCCTTCAAGGGATTAGTGTCATCGTCTGATGTTCCACTAGAACCAGTGTCCTCCTTCTGAACATATGACTCATTTGTTTGTTGAGATTGCTGGAAGGGTACAGAGCGTTGTTTACTTCTATGTGAGTGGTGATTTCTTCTGGACTTAGGGATTTATCTTCAAAGGATGCATCCAGGTCACATAGCACGGACCTTCTATAAGTCGTGGCTCTGATGGCTCTGGCTTCTGTGTTGACAAGGGGCATCATCATCATCTTTTCTCTAGAATGAATAGTCAGGGCGATAGGAGCCACTGGTGAACTTAATTTTTATACCTTTGATCCATTGCTTATGCAGATTCTGCATACTTTGTGGTTCATTGGTTAACCGAAATGGAACCATGGTCATTCCATCCAACACCTGGAGATCCTGGGCCTCTGAGGTCTCTATAGGGACATCAATTAGATCGTCTGCTATTAGAGGATATTCTTCAACTACACTTTCATAACCTGCTTCATTTTCTTCCTCATCATTTTTATCCTCTTCCTCTGGAGGCTCTATCTCTGCTTCTGTAGAGGCTCTGTAGGAGAAGAACAGGTCCTCTACCTTTGTGTCTGCTTTTGCTTTTGCTTTTGCCTCTGTCTCTGGATCTATCTCTGCTTCTGACTCTGCGATTGCCTGATGCCAGGAGGCGTATTACACGTGGATTCCGTGCCACGATGGATTACGTGAGGTTTTACGGTGGACTCCGTAAACTTTTATTACCGGGGCTCATACACAAAGTGGATTCTTTGTGCGAGAAGTCGATGGGGATGCCTATCCTTTTCGGGCATTTTGTTAATTTTATGTGTACATGGGTGATTCCATAGCGGGTGATTCTGTAAAATACATATTTAATTAATAAATGTTTATGAGTTTAGAGTGCACACTCGTGATAAATTAAGGTTAGGATTGATTTCTAACCAATTAATTTATTTATGTAGCTGAAGACTGCTAGGTATTCAATTTTGTCAATTTAATTGTATTATTTTACTAACGATTGTGAATGCTTCAGTTGATGTGTAGAGATAGCAGCGGTGGCAGTGGAAAGCATTGGAGGATAGCGTGTATTCAAAGTTATCGTCAATATTTTGATGGACGCATATATTAGGCATGGCGCCTATATTTTTTCGTGCCTATTTATCAAGGCATTTGATATTTATTTATTATTTTTATATGCGCATGGGTGCACGATTTAGATATTTGTATTTGGACATGGTATTTGGGTACGCCTAACTTCTTGGGTGCCCATTATCTTTATTTCTATTTGGTACAAAAGCAAACTCAAAAGCTAAAGCGTGCTATTTTGTAATTTGGGCTATTATTTGAGCTTGAAGATGATTAATATATGAAATACATGCTTTGTGGAGCGCTCACACAAGGCATGGGGGGAGATTGCACCCAATTAGTCTCTTGTTCATGTCGTGCAAGCTTTCTACATTGATTTGTGTGCAAAAAGTAGAGTTCTTTTGTTCTTGGGGACCTTCTGATGCTCACTACGCGAGCTTACAGCATCCGATCTATGCACCAATCGTATCAAAGTGAAGCTGAGATCGAGAGCTTCCAACCGCTTACCATTATGCGCAAAGGCGGAGCTCCTAGAATGAATGAGCTCTACAGACAGTTTCATCGCGAATGGTCAATACAGGTGTATTCCCGGCGGTCAAGAACCCCTATCTGCATCCTCTGATTGCGAAGGACCGGCCTAAGAAAGCTAAGGACCACGTAAACATATCCTTCTTCAAGTCATTTTGAACATAGAACAGTAAGCTCCATATCTCCAAAAGTTTTAAAGCTTTGAATTAAAGCTTAAGTGATAAGCTTATAAGAAGCTTTAAAAAAGCTTCAACACAAAAATTCATCATTGGGCGGCAGTGGCATATTGACGTCAGCAATGGCAGCATGAAAAACGGCCCCCCTCCTAAATCATCGACAGTTTACATTCAATTAAGCTTAGTTACTTAAGCTTCTCAATCATCTAAGTTCTGCAAGTTCTATTACTCCTGCAAGTTCTGTAAGTCACAAAGGATCAAAACAGACTTACTTCAACTATTCCCATAAAGAGAGTTCATACGCAGAAGCACAGAGTTCGTTTATTGCTCTCTGGAAGACCCTGTTCCTATTTGCAGACTTGCTGAACCAGTTTCAGCAAACGCAAAAGGTCATATGCAGATCATACGAAGATTATACGCCATTTTTACGAAGATAATGAATACCGCAACCGCAAAAGACGAAGACTACAAAAGCCAAACAAAATATATAAGCCTTGTATACCCGACTTTGAGCTACGCTCATCCCGCTAATCATATTTCGAGAGTGTGAGGTCTTTTGGATTTTACAGGCTGATGGAACAAAATATGGACGATTTTATGGCTAAATGTGATCTTCCCGAACAAACGATGGAAAAAAAAATGGATTTGATTATGATGCAGCTTGATGAATAACAAAGAGTCCGACAAGCTTTGCAAGATCAATTGGCCAATCTACAACGATCTACCACCGACAAAGATGGACCGCAACCCAAAGATCTTATACGATGTACCATCGATGCGACACTTGAAGCCCAATCCATTCGCAAAGAAACAAAGATAAGTAAAAGAAACTTCAAAATTCATACTTTCAATGGATCTCAAGATGGAAAGACTGTACTTGCCTTTATCAGTCAGTTTGATGATTACTTTCATGAAGAGACATATGTTGAGAAAGAAAAAATTAAATGTGTCACTAATCATGTAGTTGATCAAGCATCTCTATGGTGGAATGTGGTTCGCAAGAGCATTGATTGTCCCACTACCTGGGAGACTTTTCAAAAGAAATTTTTGCAGAATTTCCTTCCTCCTCAATTCCATGAAAAAATCCATTAAGCAATGGGGTCTTCTACAACAAAGAGATCGCGAACCTATTTCCTAATACACTGAACGTTTTTGGAATGCCCTACTGCAATTACACATGCTCGAAGATGTACTTGAAGCGACTCACAAACGCAAGTTTATGTCTGGTTTACTTGGATATTACTATGCTGAAGTCAATATGTTCAAGCCAACAACCCTTGAAGATGCAATTTCCTTGGCTCATGACATTGAAGACAAGATTCGAGGAAGAGACAAGCGTCCATAACAATTTCAAGCTAATGGTAACTATGGTTCCAAACAATTCAATTCAAATTTTAGAAGATTCAATCAAAGTCGTTTTCTTCCATCTTCATTCCGTAAGTCTTGGACACGACCACCTGCTTTGCCATCAAATACCAATCAAAACCCTAAGCCATCCTCACAGCCAAATCCCAATATTCCTAAACTTCCTACCATTACCAACAATGTATCTAAAGCCAAACCAATAGTTTGTTACAAATGCCATCAACCTAGACATCTAGCAGCCAATTATCAATTGAAAAAGCCACCTATCCATATCAATTATCTTGGAGCAATCGAAGAAGAAGAACGTGAGGAAACGCCTGACTTTACGGAAGATGGTGACGACATTGGTACTACTTCAGATACTTTGCCAGGTATGCCGACTCCACATTCTTTGTTAATAATGAAATGTTTAGTGCATGTTAAAGAAAATATTATTTTGCATGATGATGGTAGCACACATGATTTTATTTATGCTAGTGAAATAATTGAATTTACAAATTGTTTATACACATTATCGCATTAAAGCAGCATTCCTAGACACAAGATATAATGGAACACAAGAGGTACATAACTTAGAAATTAGAATTGGTGAATATACTGAACGAAGAAATTTCCTAGTTGTACCTTTACAGTCTAGTGATATTATCTTATGTATGCCTTAGCGTCATTAGTATAATACTGACATAGATTATTCTACGCATTCAATTACAATTTATTTTCAAGGAAAACAAATTACATTGCATGGTATGCACGCTTCTAATAAATTTCCACTGCTTACTCATACTCAAGCTAAACGTGCATTAGGTAAAAGTAGCAAATCTTATTTAATTTGGGTGAATGAACTTCAAGCTAAAGAAAAATAAATGCATCCTAGGCATACACAATTTCTTGCTCAATTTAAAGATTGTTTCGCGGATGATTTACCACCTGGACTACCACCTTTATGACCTGAAGATCACAAAATAGATTTAATTCCTGGTACACAACCACCATGTAAAGCACCATATAGGCATAACCAAATTGAACAAAAAGAAATTCAAAATCAAATAGAAGAATTGCTTAACAGAGGATTAATTAGACCTAGTAGTTCTCCATTTGGCGCACTTGTTTTATTAGTAAAGAAGAATAATAATACTTATCGCATGTGCATTGATTATCGTACCCTGAATAAAATTAAGTTAAGAATAGATATCCGATTCCTAGGGTAGATGATCTTATGGATAAACTACAAGGTTCTGCCATATTCAGTAAGATAGATCTTAAATCTGGTTATCATCAAGTGAGATTGGATAGATCTTATATATTCAAAACTGCATTTAGAACACAATTTGGACACTATGAATTTCTAGTGATGCCTTTCGGTCTAACTAATGCACCAGCTACATTTAGTCGCATGATGAATCGCATATTTTTGAAATATCAGCATTGTGTTATAGTATTCTTTGATGATATCTTGGTATTCAGTAAAAATGAGAATGAGCATTATGAACATCTGTCTTTAGTTTTCAAGTTATTAAAAGACAATCAACTGTATGCTAATCCAGAAAAGAGTGAATTCTTTCAGACAGAAATTGAATATCTAGGACATATTATTTCATCAGAAGGTATTAAGGTTGACCCTAAAAAGATATAAGCAATTTTAAATTGTCCCATACCCAAAAATGTGCATGAGTTACGTTCTTTTCGGCTATCCCACCCCGGGAGTATGATGCCAGGAGGCATATTACACGGTGGATTTTATGCCACAGTGGATTCCGTGAGTTTTTACGATGGATTTCGTAAACTTTTATTACCGGGGCTCATACACAAAGTGGATTCTTTGTGCGAGAAGTCGATGGGGATGCCTATCCTTTTCGGGTGTTTTGTTAATTTTATGTGTACATGGGTGATTCCATAGCAGGTGATTCCACAAAGTACATATTTAATTAATAAACGTTTATGAGTTTAGAGTGCGCACTCGTGATAAATTAAGGTTAGGATTGATTTCTAACCAATTTATTTATTTATATAGCTGAAGACTACTAGGTATTCACTTTTGTCGATTTAATTGTATTATTTTACTAATGATTGTGAATGCTTTAGTTGATGTGTAGAGATAGCAGTAGTGGCAGTGGAAAGCATTGGAGGATAGCGTGTATTCAAAGTTATCGTCAATATTTTGATGGGCGCATACCTTAGGCATGGTGCTTATATTTTGTCGCGCCTATTTATCAAGGCGTTTGATATTTATTTATTATTTTTGTATGCGCATAGGCGCACGATTTAGATATTTGTATTTGGACATTGTATTTGGGTACGCCTGACTTCTTGGGCGCCCATTAGCTTTATTTCTATTTGGTACAAAAGCAAACTCAAAAGCTAAAGCGTGCTATTTTGTAATTTGGGCTATTATTTGAGCTTAAAGATGATTAATATATGAAATACATGCTTTGTGGAGCGCTCACACAAGGCATGGGGGGAGATTGCACCCAATTAGTCTCTTGTTCATGTCGTGCAAGATTTCTACATTGATTTGTGTGCAAAAAGTAGAGTTCTTTTGTTCTTGGGGACCTTCTGATGCTCACTACATGCGCTTACGGCATCCGATCTGTGCACCATTGCCATGTATCAGGGAGAACATTGCATCCACGCTTCTATTTCACTATTAGAGGTGATTTTGAAAGTCAACTCGAGTTGAGGCAGGAGGTATTCTCCCATGGACAAAGACTTTGCTTCCTTCGGTAGTTGGCTTATAGTGCCCACTATTAAGGATTGTGCCTAGGAAAGATCTGTTTAATAGCCTCTTCGTCTCCTGATGTACCATGTGTTACCTTGTTGGATTTTGTTATGACTTTGATGGATGTGGATCCATTGCCTTTTTGCGATCCATGCAATTTCAACACCACTTTATTGGGTCCTCTGCCTAGGGTTAGGGTGCCTTTGAACTAGTCTGTCCTCGCTCTTGCTTCAAAAAGCTAAGGTCTTCCCAAGAGCAAAGGGTATACGGTCCCATAAGAATTTGGTTTGACTACCAAATATGTCAATCAATAGTCTCTTCCTACCACGGTTGCTTTTACATATGGGAGAATGCCCAATGGTTTGATTCTGCTTTGGTCTACCAATCTGATAAGCCACTGTCTAGGTTGAATTCCTTGCAAACCTAGATCCTTCATTGTCACATCTGTCATTATTTTTATTGATGAGCCTCCATCAATCAATACATCTGAAATAAAGCACCCTTCTATCCATACACTAATCTTTGGAGTTCCAAGATCTAGGAAGGCGTTAGCCACATCTACTTCCTTCACAGGTTCTCAGGCTCTGTTGGACTTTGTTGTTGTTGGGGGAGCAATCCTTAGGTCGCGTCTTCTTGTCAAGATGCTTTTAAATCTTTTTTGGCACAACTAGGAGACAACATCAGCAACTGTCGGAATGTTAGGTTTGGTTTAAAGGTGTCTAGGTCTTTGACTAAATCATACTCTTTGATAGGATCCATAGGCTTTTCCAATCGGCTGAAAATGGGGCCACACCCACTTTTATCTTCCCTTGTTCTTGTAGGAGTGGAAGCATATGTGCTTCTTCTTCATGAGGAGGTACTTCTAGCGCATCCTCCATTTCTTGGACCTCTGGTCCTTCCTTTGCAACTGTCTCTATAGCTCTCTGTGGCTCTGTGGTGCTCTGTACTTCCTTATTCTGGATTGCATTATTCTTTTTTTCCCGAGGGAGATTGAACTTCACCATCTTGGTAGAAGGAACATTCTCTTTTGGAGCTACGGTGTCGTGATGTTATGAGGACACAGTGTGAAAAAGTATGGAATGCATCATCATCTAACTTCTTTATTGATCTAGAGAGTCAATGTGATCTGAGCCATTAGTACTAGTGTGAGTTGCATGGATTATCTGAAAATACTAGATTTTTGCATAATTTTAGCCTATTTTTTATATTATTTATTGTAAAAATCTGAAAAAGTTAAAAAAAAACTTCTAGATTAGAATGGCATGCAAAAAGCTAGTGGCTTTTTCAGCCAATTAGGGGATTTTCACAAGAAGGACAGATTGACGAAATCGCGCGCATCGTGATCACTGTAAACAGGCTGAAAACTCTAGATTGAACTGAAAGAAGAAGAAGGAGTGATCTGGAAGATTTGTGAGCAGGTTTCATGGGGTTTTACCCCCCCTTTCAGAGCCAACGGAGCCATCAGATTTGGGTTCCAAGCAGCAGAGAAGGAGCAATAATTTTGATGCACGTTTTGTCCTACAAAGAAGCTCTAGGAGATCTAATGCCTGGAGATTGCTTCTAAGTAGTGCGAAGATTCCAGGTTCTTTCAATACATATTGATTCAATTCATAGTGATTTGTCTTTTTAGTGTTTACCACTTGGGTTTTCTCTATCTTCTCTTCCATCTCCTATCTCTACTTCCTTCTACTTCAGATCCCTGGTGGATTCGACCTTTCGACAAAAACCCCTCCGAAATTGGTGAACCCGATGTGAAAGGTCATCAGAAGAAGGAAAGACAAGATGGGAGAATCTTCAAATACATTCTCCAGTGATGTTTTGTAACAGTTGGTACAAAATATGAATATGCTTATGCAAGTACAACAACAACAACAAGTGATGCAAGCTTCAGCTCAAACAGAAAGTGTTGTGATGAATGCTTTGCAAGCAGTTGAGCGTGAGGTGAAGTTATTCAATGGCATGAATGTATCTGCATATGTACATGCCTATGCTCAGAATATGGAATTCTTTGGAGTGGCTCAATCTGCATGGAGCCAATATTTTGTACATGTTACTATTCATGAATTGAAAGCACATGTTACTGAATTATAATTGCAGGATGTTGACTGAGTAGCCTTCAAGAAGACACTCAGGAAAGAATTTTATATTGAGGATACCAGTTTGATCGCGTGCAAGACTTTTCAGGAGTGGGCTATACAATCCAATAAGGGTCTTGTGGCTACAGAATTGTTAAGAGAATTTCAAAGTCGATTTGAGTAGTTGGATCTCGCAGAACAACAAGCTCTTGCAAGTCAAAAAATAGAATTGTTTCTACAAAGCAGTTGATCCTGAGCTTCAAGAGAAGCTTGATGATTTGTTGGAGGATCAGACTACATAGACATGTTTGAAAACAGAGTGGAGACATGTCAAGGAAGCTGTTATTGCACTTGTGAATAAGCATAGAAGAAGAGAAAGATTGCATGTCTCTAGCTTGCCCACTATTATGGGCAAAACAATTGAAGTATTCAGTAGAACACCCACTTTTGTGGCTAACCCTATGGTTGTACTTGCTATTGTTCCCTCTATTAGGGAAGATATCTTGGATGAATTGGTCAAAGGGATGTGGGATCTCCAATTGAAGGTTGAAAAATTGGACGAAAAAGGATAAGAGGAAAGGGGACAGGCAATAGCCCCTAAGCCTGGAAAAAGATATATGTGGTGTGACAGTTTGCAGCACGAGAGAAAGTATTGTGCTACCTATTAGGAGGCCTTGGCACGATAACTTATCTTTCAGAAAGATGGCAAGATCCATGTACAAGAAATGGGATTTCCTCTTACTTTGAATTTTGGAAAGGGAGATATGCAGAAGTTGCTGGAAGACTTGGCTGTCCGAAATGCTTATGCGGCAGTACATGCTTCTACTTTTGGTCTACAGTTGGATAGATGCATGGCCAAGTGATGGTTGGTCTAAAGGCTGAAATATGGACACATAATTTACATGTAGTTGAAAAGGAGAAAGGTCATTGATAACGAAATGTCTCATGCAGAGCAAGACATTCATGGCATAACTGGTTGGGAATCACCGATAGATGCATATTCAGTGTATGCATATTTATCAAAGGTACGAAACATGGATGTACTTGTGGAAGAAAAACGAAATAGAGATGAAGATATTGCATGGAAATCTAAAAGAATGACAAGAAGAAGTGTGGATCAACCTAAAGCTGCAAATCAGCCACCTCCCAAGAATGTTATGGAAGAGGTTAGTCAGGAGAAAAAGCAAGATAACAAACAAGAGGGCAAAAAGAAGGGCAAGCAGCCATGATATAAGTTGCAATCTGACATTGAGACAACCATAGATCTTAAGAAGGTTCTTGAAGAATGAATCTTAAACAATCGGGTGGAATTTACATTGGGAGAGGTGCTTGGAATTTCCAAGCAAGAATTTCATGATGAGATCATTGAAATAATTAAAAGGAAGCGTCAATTTCTTGGTGATACCACTAATGCATTGCTGCAATTTGAAGAGGAAACTGGTTTGTTGGGTATTCAGGCTGAATATGAGCATGAAAAAGTAAGTACTGGATTAACTATGCAGGATGCTACTAATTAGTGGACACCATGTGGAAAAGAGAAGAAGGTGGTTGAAAATGCATTGTCTTGTAGCAATATGCATGGTGGAGTAAGGCAGATGCAACAACATGGGGAAGAGACTCTACGATTTATTCCTCGAAGTCACTACATAAGAAATCATTAGGGGAGCAGGGCTACCACCTAAACGGTAGTGAAAATAGGGGAACATGAAACTCCTTGTGTTGCTTTACTTGACCATGGGTTTAAGATAAATGTCATTGAGTGGGGATTGTATGAAAATGGTGCATGGCCTGTAGACACTGATCATGGTTGGCGAATGAGGACTGCAAATAATTCTTCAGGAGAGCTTTATGCTACATGTCCTAATGTAAAAGTGACAATTGGTGATGTACAAGAAGAGAAACACTTCTTTGTGTAAGATAATTCGTCATATGCAGTGATTTTGGGACAGCCCTATATTACAAGATTGTGTATGGAAACAAAGGTGCTTGATGATGGTTCTGCTTATGCAAGAGTCAGAAGCAAAGATGGGAGGAAAGCAGTCCAATTTCTTACTGTTTGTGTTAATCATCCTAGAAATTGTGATATGCTTCGAGAGTCTCCTTTGGCTGCAAATGTAAGGGAATTCAAAGACCTGGATTTTCATTAAGCATTGCTGTAATATGGGGCTATAGTAGTGCTGTTCAGTGGGTGTACTCACCTCTTGATGAAATGAAGCATGTATCTACTATTGGTAATTCTCAGTTTACAGCAAACAATTCATGTTGGTTTAAGCATATGGAAGCTATGTGTAGGGCTGAACACATATCTATGAAACGGGCTACTAAGAAATTGAGAGCATTGGGGTTGTTAGCTGAAAATGATGGTATTTTAGGCATCTTTTATGGGCTGAATATTACTAACACTATGCCTAAAATTTCAGCAACTAAACCTGCAAAAAATGAGGTTGAAAACAGAGTGTTCTCAGTATGTTCTTTGGATATGTATGATGTTATAGCATTGTTTGCTCAGTAGGAAGAATTACAATGGGTTGAAGCATTTCTGGAGACAAAGTATAAGATAGTTGACAAAAAGGTGAAACCAATTGCTTTGCCACTTCCACCAGAGAGTGAGGGTATGTATGAAAAAGTGTCAAGGCAGCCAAGCTTACAGGATCCTAAAGATATAGGTCATCAGTTTACATCTGAAACATTACATGAATTGAAAGTTGGTGCAGAAGGGTTTCTTTTGCCTACTCAGAGAGATTGTTTTATGTGGATGTTGCCTAGACATGGGAAGGCATTTGCATTTTAACCAAGTGAAATAGGTTGTGTGGATCCAAATGTTGTCTCTCCTATGGTCATATTTACTATGCCACATGTACCATGGAACTTGAGGCCTATTTGAGTGCCTAAAGCTTACTTGCCAAAGTTGATGGATTTACTAAATGAAAAGATTCGCATGAAGATCTTGGATCCTTCTTCAACCCCATACTCAAATCGTTGGTTTACTGTGCCCAAAAAGAATGGGGCTTTGAGATTTATTCAAGACATGCAACTAGTCAATAAAGTGACCATAAGAAATGTGGGTGAAGTTCCTGTGGTTGATGAATTTGCAGAGGCTTTTGCAGGCAGAGTGATCTATTCTTTGGGTGATCTTTACTCGGGTTATGATTAGTTTCAGCTTGCAATTGAAAGCAGGGATATCACAACCATGAAGACTCCTTTGGGGTTAGTACGGATGTGTACTCTCCCACAGGGTGCAACAAACTCAGTGGCACACATGACAAATGCTATGCATACGATACTTAGGGATTTTATACCACAAATGACAATGACCTTCTTGGATGATGTTCCAATCAAAGGGTGTGCAGTGGATGAAAAGAATGAAGAGATGGATGCTCATGGATGCAGACAGTTTGTTGCAAACTATATTGTGGATTGTGAGAGGATTTTGACATGTCTAGAAGAGATGCATTTAACTCTTTTTGGACAAAAGTCTATCTTTGGAGTTGAAGAGGTTTTGATTGCTGGGCATATGTGTGGGCCTTATGGGCAAAGGCCATCACCAGCAAAAATATATGGGATTGATAGAATGCAAGATGTATGCACGAATATATCAGAGGTGCGTAGATTCTTGGGTGCATGTGTGTTCTATTTGATATGGATTCCTCACTTTGCACATGTAGCCGATGCTCTTTATCAGCTTCTAAGGAAAGGTTAGAAATTTCATTGGGAGAGGAAGCATTTGAAAGCAATGAAGAAATTGAAGCAACTCTTAAAATCTGGTTCTACATTGAGAAAGGCTGACTATTCACATGGAAAGCCCATCATTATTACTGTTGATACAAGCCCAATCGGGATTGGATGGGCAATTGGGCAAGATGATGAGGAAGGACAAAGATATGCAATTTGCTTTGGTGCTAAAGTATTGACTGAACGACAGAGAAGATATCCATAGGTTAATAGAGAATTATGGGGAATTGTGACAGCCCTTAAATGTGATAAGGAGTATTTTATGGGTGCTCATGTAGTCAGTGAGACCGATTGTTTGCCGGTATTGGGTATGATTACTAGTTGTGCTACTCCGAACATTGCTATGCTCTACTGGATTGAATACATCAAATCTTTGAACCCTGAATTTCAGCATATTGTAGGAAGAGATAACCCAGTGTGGCAGACATGTTATCTCAAGCATGCTATGAGAATGAAGATCGGATGATGGATGAGGAGGAAGAAGATGACTTTATTATGGCTGAAAATGATGTTGCAAGAGTGAATTTACCAATGCAAGGTGTTGCTACAGCATTAACAGAAGCTTGGACAACAAAGAGAAGGCACTTTAGATGTTTTGAAGTGTTTTCTGGAAGACAAATATGTAGGAGAGTGGCTGAGAATTGGTCAATACCTCAGTACATTAACAAAGAGAGATGAATGGTCAGATGAGGAGTTTAAGAAAATCAAGAGGAAAGCGTATTCGTTTTTTTTAATGTTGGGGGTAAAGGCAACTCTGCGTAGCTGCCCGTGTATTACTACACTGACAGTCACCGCCACTGCACATTGCAGGTGGTGGGCGCCCATCACCATCACTTTATTCTTTATTCTTTTAGTGACAGTTTGAATAAAGGAAGGCCCAGTCATACATTGTGACTATTGGAGTTCCCATTTCTTGTCTCCCTCTTTCTTGCTCTTGCTCTCTCGCCATAGCTCTTGAGCCCAAGCTTCGATCCATCTCTCCCTTTCAACTAGTATCAAAGCTCGGCTTCCCGACTCTTGAGCTTGGTTCATGGCATTCTCAGCATCCCATCGACTCCCTACTTGCATTGGGTCTCCTTCCTGGTAGCCATATCCGACTCCTTCGAGCTCCCGTCACTTCCCCGCTTCTCGAGCACCTTCTCGGCATTGTTGGGCACCTTCAGGGCATTACATCAGAGGTATTTGATCATTTTCTTCAGGTTTTACTTCAGTTCTCTAGTCACATAGGCTGTGAACAGTTTGGGACAACCACCATTGAAGCTCTGTTGCTTCATATCTTCATTGCCCCTGCTCAAGAACCCTTGAGGCTTGGTGTGTGTCCCCTTGGGCACCTACTTGAGCCCCTACTCCACCCCACATGTGCCACATGGGCTGTAGGCTCCCCAAGACAGCAGCACGCTGTTTGCGCCTGTTTCTAGGCTGCTCTACATCTGCTCCATACTGGTCCTCCTCAAGCTCCAGGCCATTGGGCACTTCCATAGGCTTCATCTGAGGCTCTTGCACATGCTTTGTTGCTTAGTATTGAAGGCTGAGCACTGATATTGCTTCTGGGCTGATTTAGCACTATTTTGGGACTATCATAATAGTCCACAGACAATTTATAATAGTGCTACAGTAACATTTGATGCTTATGCTTGCCCGACATTGTCATTTGATGCCCGGTTGGTCCCGTATGATGCCTACATGTTAAGGGAATGTATGCCTATTGTTTGGCAACCATTTGGCACTGATTTGGGAATTAAATTTCTCAATTTTTGACAGCCATTTCATGTTGTAATAAAAGCGGGCTAAAGCTATTTTACATGCTTTGGGTTATGCCTATTGGTTTATGCTCATGTCACGGTTGATTACCCTATGCATACGTTGAGCTTGAGTGCTCATTGAAGCTCCACCTTGGATGCATTTTGGATTATCTGGATTAGTCTTAGATGTTACTTGGCTTGTCAGAGTTTGGATTGGGATGTATTTGATGTCTTACATGCTTATGGATGCTACATATGGATGCTCTACCGCCGACATTTCGGGATGTACTATTGATGTATTGTCTTGGACTTATGTCATTGGCATTGTGTCTTGCCTTGGCTTGAGCTCTTGAGCTTGTACATACAACTTTTGTGCCAGTGGGAGCATTCTTGAATGCTTATCAGACATTGAGCAGGCGATACTTTTATGCATTGAGCCGTTACATGCTATTGAGCAGTTACAAACACTTGAGACTTTGGGACTTCTTACCCTTTGGGATGATACATCATATGTCTTGGTTCACTGTATGCTTATGAGCTAAGTCTCAGTTTTGGATCCATATCTTTGTGAACTGACACCTACTTGTGTCAAGTTTTGGTAGTGGCAGGAACATTTTGCACAGTTGACTGGGGGGTGTGCCTACTCACTGGCAGATGTTTGTATGACATACTTGGGTGTTGGATTCATGCTTATCGACCATCATATGTTTATGTTATGCCCACATGATGCCGGCTTTGGTCTTGATAGTATCTGATTGCCTTGGGATCCGATTTTGGCACTATTAGCTCTCTTTTACTGAAATCTAAAATTTATTACAGCAAGCATATATGTATGGACTGACATGGATTTTTCATGCTGAAACACTTTGAAATGATGTACTTTCACTAGTACTTGGTGGGCAGCAACTTTGGTTCCACTTTCCTCGCCATTTTCCCTGGATTTTGGTGATTTTTTTGTCATTTTTTGCAGTAAACAGCAAGCAATTTTGAACTGTCTACAGTCTTCCAGCCTGCATTATGGCAAGTTCGTCCACTAATCATGCTATTTTCAACATCATAAGCTTGATGGTACGAATTAATCTTATTGGAAGAGCTAGATTTGATAGGTGTTGGTGCAGAAATCGCAGATCAAACCTTTGAGGTTGAGCGAGCATCCGCCTGCAACTATGCCAGATGAGGAATGGCTTGAGCTTGATGAGTTATGCAAGTCCACTATTGTATTGTCTCTCATAGAACAGGTTCATTATAATGTCTTTGAGGAAGAACAGAGTGCATGGTAGTTGTGGGATAAGATCAAGAATCTCTATGACAAGAAAATTCCAGCGAGTCAGATGTATTGGCTGAAACAGCTTATGGATCTGTGCATGAAGGAGAATGTGACTATGTCTACTCACTTGAGCCAGTTCCATGCTATACTCAAGAACTTGACTTCGCAGGACATCACTTTTGCAGAGGATATCACTCCTCTTTTCTTGCTTGGTACTCTTAATGATTCATGGGATGTATTCCGCACTGCATTATGTGCCTCACCTGCTACCTTGAAATTATCTGATGTTGAGAGTGCTCTTCTGCAGGAAGAGGTTAACCGTAAGAATTTGGATGCCTCTCGTGTGTCTCATGCTATGACAGTTAGAGGTAGGAATAATGGATATGGAAAGCATGGCAATGGTAGTGGCCGTGGACACGATTCTCAAAAATCTTGGTCCAAGTCTCGTGGGAAGTCACATAGCAAATCCCGTGGCAGGAATGCAGATGTTACTTGTCACCATTGTGGGGAAAAGGGCCATATTAGGCCACAATGCCATGAACTGCGTAATGAAAGGCGCAAAGATAAGGGAAAAGACAAAGTGCAAGATAAGTCTTCTGATCGCAGCATAGTGCCTGCAAATTCTAGTGTTAAAATTGAAGAGATCAATGTTATGCAACTTGAGGATATTGATGATGATGATTATATCCTAGCAGCTTCTTCTAGTGCTTCATAGATGACAGAGATATACTCTATGTATGCACAGTGTTGGCTCTTGGACTCAGGTGCGTCCTTTCATGTGACACCTTACCGAGAGTGGTTTCATTCATACCGTACTGTTTCGGGTTCTGTGCGCTTGGGTGATGACAGCTCTCTTGACATTGTGGGCATTGGTGATGTTATGCTGCAGTTTCCTTCTGGCAGCAGTTTTGTTCTGCAAGATGTACATCATGTACATGCTTTGACACGCAAACTCATGTTAGCTGGACAACTTGATGACGCAGGATATCATGTATGTTTTGGAGACTCTGCATGGAAGATCACTCGTGACAGACTTGTGATTGCGAGAGGTGCCAAGGTTGGCAGCCTCTATCCCCTGATTGTATCAGCTTCTTCCCTTGATCATGTTTTGTCTGTGGGTTCTATCCCACATGTATCTCTTTCGCATGCCCGTTTGGGCCATGTCTTTGAAGGGAATGAAAATGCTTTCTGGTTTGCAGTACTTACAGCCCCTTGATTATGCATGTTTTGATTCATGTGAGCATTGTCTTTATGGCAAGCAGACTAGGTCTACACATAAAAAGTCTGGTAGGCCACGCATGAGTGAGCCCTTGGCATTGGTATATTCGGATATCTGTGGGCCCATGTCTTGTCAGTCTATGGGTGGTGCAAAGTATTTTGTTACGTTCATAGATGATTTTTCACGAAAAGTTTGGGCTTATCCCATTAAGCTAAAATCTGATGTCTTGGCTGTGTTTCAGAGATGGCTTGCATTGGTTGAGAACCAATCTGGGCATAGACTAAAATGCCTACGGACAGATAATGAGGGTGAGTATGTCTCAGGTGATTTTGAGCAATTATGTGATGAGAGGGGTATTAAGTGTCAATTGACTGCCCCCTACACGCCCCCCAGAATGGTTTGGCTGAGCGGATGAATCGAACCATCCAAGAGCGTGTACGTAGTATGCTTAGCCATGTAGGCCTACCACAGAGCTTTTGGGCTGAGGCAGTTAGTACAACTGTGCATGTCATCAATAGATAACCTTGTAGTGGTTTGGATTTCCAGGTTGCAGAGGAGGTATGGACTGGAAAACCTCCCTCTTATGCGCATCTCCATGTCTTTGGATGTGAGGCATTTTGCCCTGTGCCCAGGGACAAGAGAAGTAAGCTGGATCCTAAGAGTGTCAAATGCATTTTCCTTGGTTATGGGGATGTAGGCGAGATGGGTTACCATCTCTGGGATCCGCATGCACAAAAAGTCATCCGCAATCATGATGTAGTCTTCCATGAAGACAAAATGAATAGGCAACCTGAGAGAGTTGTTGAGATCCACATGGTCATATTTCAGGAGGAGTCGAGAGCTCCCGCACAGCCAGTTGGACAACCTATAGTTGCAGCGGATGCTCATGGTCAAGGCATTGGACAGGGAGCTGGGCAGGCAACAGAGCCTGCCGTGAGACAGTCTACTAGAGACGTACGTCCACTAGATAGATTTCAGCCCTCGATGCAGTATGTCTTGGTTACAGATGCAGGAGAGCCTTTCACTTATGATGAGGCTATGCGCAGGGTGACAGTCACTCTTGGGAGAGGGCTATATAGTCTGAGATAGACTCCTTGCATAAGAATGACACTTGGGATTTGGTTTCCTTACCTATGGGTAAGAAGGCTTTGCTATGCAAGTGGGTGTATAAGCTAAAACGTACCCCCGGACACCCCAACCTGGCATACAAGGCTAGATTGGTAGCAAAGGGTTTTAAGCATGAGCATGGTATGGACTTTGATGAGGTCTTCTCTCCTGTGGTTAAGATGACCACCCTGCGCTTAGTCTTGGCTTTGGTTGCTCAGCTTGACTTGGATTTATACCAAATGGATGTCAAGACGGCTTTCTTATATGGGGACTTGCATGATGAAATTTATATGGGGCAGCCTAAGGGCTTTTCAGAACCTGGCAGGGAGCACCTAGTGTGCAAATTGAAGAAAAGTCTTTATGGATTGAAACAGGCACTTGTGGAGTGGTATCATAAGTTTGATGCCTTTATGTAGTCACAGGGCTACAACAGGAGTGCTATGGATCCGTGTCTTTACACGAAGAAAGCCCGTGATGGTTCTTTATTACTTTTGGTACTCTATGTGGATGATATGCTGATAGCAGGAAATGCTCATGATGAGCTAGATGCTCTTAAGGCTCAGCTCAAGAAGAGGTTTGAGATGAAAGATCTAGGACAAGCCGCTCACATACTTGGTATATGCACATTAGATACGATTGGCATCAGGGACTCCTCTACTTGTCACAGAGGGAGTACATTCATAAAATCCTTGAGCGCTTCCGCATGCAGGACGTAAAGCCTATTGGTTGTCTATTACCTTCTTATGTGAAGGTATCACAGGGTGATTGTCCACAGAGAGATGAGTAGAGGGCCGAGATGCCCAAGATTCCCTATGCATCTGCAATGGGTAGTCTTATGTATGCCATGATAGCCACTCGTCCAGATATTGCCTTTGTAGTTGGTGTTCTGGCACACTATATGGCTACGCCTAGCAAGAAGAATTGGGATGTCGTGAAGGGTATCATGAGGTACCTGAAGGGCACTGTAGATATGTGCATATGCTATGGCAGCCAAGATACAGGATTTGTGGGGTACACTGACTTTGATTATGCAGGACATACAGATAGTAGGAAGTCCACTTCTGGCTATGTATTCACCTATGCTGGAGGTGCTGTTTCTTGGATGTCTAGGGTGCAGAAATGCACGGCCCTTTCTACTACAGAGGCCGAGTATGTTGCAGCCACTGAGGCTTGCAAGGAGGCCATTTGGTTGGGTCGCTTGGTTGCTGACCTTGGTATTGATGCTATCCCTACACTGCATTCAGATTCTATGAGTGCTAAGAATCCAGTCTTCCATGCGAAGACGAAACACATTGAGTTGAGGTATCACTTCATAGTGGGGTCGTTGAGGACAAGTTTGTTGATCTTGTCAAGATCTTGATTGACCAAAATCCTGCAGATCTGCTCACGAAAAGCCTCTCTATAGAGCACTTTGCCTTCCTCAGGAGGTTGATGAGCGTGGGATGAGATGACGTCTTTCCTCATCCTATTTTACATGTGTACATGTTGTACTGTCTTTTTCTTTTTCTTTTCACTCCTCACTAGGGCAGATTCGCCTTTAAGTGGGAGGTTGTTGGGGGTAAAGACGCCTCTGCCTAGCCGCCCGTGTATTACTACACTGACAGTCACCACCATTGCACACTGTAGGTGGCGGGCGCCCGTCACCATCACGTTATTCTTTATTCTTTTAGTGACAATTTGAATAAAGGAAGGCCCGCTCACACATTGTGACTGTTGGAGTTTCTATTTCTTGTCTCTCTCTTTCTTGCTCTTGCTCTCCCGCCATAGCTCTCGAGTCCAAGCTTCGATCTGTCTCTCCCTTTCATTTAAAAGATGGACACTTATGGAAATATGCTAAAAAGAAATATGGTATGCCATTGCGAGTTTTGGGTGACAGAGCTTTACAAGTAAAAGTAATGAAAGAATTTCATGAAAGCTTGTGGGCTGGTCATAGAGGTGTTTGGGGTACTTTTACAAAGATCAAAGAAAGAGATTGGTGGCAGGGTATGTATAAGAATATTGCTCACTTTGTGGAAATATGTAGGACATGTCAAATGTATTCATCTATGAGACATCGGGATGGATTGCAACCCACATATCCATTGTCTCTTCATTTTAAGTGGGTGGTGGATTTGGTCACAATGCCTATAGGTCTTTGGCAAATGAGGTATCTTGTGCTTGCTCGTGAAGACTTGACTAATCAAGTGGAAGGGAAAGCTTTACATACTAAGACAACAAATGCTATGTGTACTTTTCTCTTAGAAGAGATCTTTTGTCGGTATGGCTGTGTGGGAAAAATCACAGCAGATAGGGGTGAGTTGGATGCAGATGAAGCTCATGATTTCTTTGCACAGTTGGGGATAAAGCTTGCTTTAACTTCAGCCTATAACCCTGAAGGAAATGGAAAAAATGAAAGAGGTCACCCACCTATTGTGAAGGCATTGGCAAAAGCATGTGGAGAGAAGGTAAAAGAGTGGCTACGATTGGGCCACGATTGCTCCCTTATGCTTTGTGGGCCGACATAACAACTCATAGTGCTGTTACAGGATATATGCCTATAGAATTGATGTATGGTCAAAAACCTATCATGCTGATAGAAGAGATGACAGTCACATGGACTGTGTTACCTTGGGAGAAGGAGTTGAATCGAGAGGAGTTCCATATTTCTAGCTTAGAATGAATTTTGCTCATTACCCATTGCCATATTTGTTTTAGTGATGCTCCAAAGCCCATAGGGATACCTAATAACGGAAAAACCTCTCCTTCCGAGATTATTTGGCAACGAGTGTCCAAGATCCATTGAGGAGGGGCCTCGATAAGAGTTCTGATTCCTATTTTGGTATGGTTGATTTTGGATCCTGAGGCTAAACTGAATATGTCCAGGCAGTTCCAAAAGGTGAGGATGGACTCTGCATCGTTATTGAGTGTGGCATTAGTGTCATCTGCAAATAGGTTAAGTATCATTTCTTTTTTATTGGGTAGTTTGATACCCCTGATTTTACTGTGAAGTCTAAAGTGCTCTAAGAGCTAGCCTAATCCGTCTGCAGCTATGGCAAAGAGGAGAGGTGCTAGAGGGCATCCTTGCTGGATGGACCTGATTGACATACTTCCTGCCTAATCCCATGTCTATTAAGGATTGTAGTGTATAATCCCACTCTAGTCTATCATAGGCCTTATCGAAATCTATCTTGAGAAACACGAAGTCTTGATGTTGTTTCTCTGCATATTCCATCCCTTCCACAAACTAATGATCGCATCTAGTATGTAGCAGCTCTTAACAAAACCTTTTTGCTCCTTCTGTATCCAAGCTTGGAGGTGGTGTACCAGTCTCCTTGCCAAGGCCTTGGCATAGGCCTTGTACGCAGAGTTGAGACAAGTTATGGGCCGCCAGTTGCTCAACTGCTCCTTAACTCCCTTCTTATGAATTAGTTTAACCACCCCTTGGTTAACTGTGATAGGGAGAGCCCCATAATGGATTTCTTCAGCCCATACCTCCATAAGGGGCTTGACCAAAAGGTTTTCCAATTCTTGAAAGATTTCATTGGGAAGCCCATCAAGGCTCGGGGATTTCCCCTTAGCTGAAGAATCAATTGAGTTTGCTATCTCAACTGTTGAAAGGTCCCTGTCCAAAATTTGAGTTAATTCGGGTGGTATAACTCTTTTTCTGTATCGAGAAATCATGGCTTTGTCTGCTCTAATGTAGGTTGTTTGTTCTCCCAAAAAGGTCGAAAAAATGGTTAAAGGTGACCGTTAGGTTTTCTGCTTGGTCTAAGGCAAAGGTGCCATTGGGTTTTTCTAGTAAGGGGAGCCTCTCTTTGGCCTGCTTGGCCTTCAGGATATTGAAATTTACCTTAGCCAGTCTATCCATGTGGTCTGACCACCAATCTCTAAAAAAAAGGTGTAAACTTTTAGTTTCTAAGGCCTCTTCCTGTCTAAGGGCCGGTCTTCTAGAGAGAAGCAAATCATGAAGGTGAGGTTCCCCTTTAGTTATTCTACCTTCTATGAAGGAGATTTCTTGATACAATTTTGCCCGTCGCTCTTGCCTTACCCTTGTTTGTGTTTGTTTCGCCCTGTTAAGAAGTTTTTGGCTTTCTTTGATGGCAACTGCCCAGGCTTGGGCTTGGGCTGCCTGTCATTGGGAAATGATTGGACCGTATGGTTTCGATTCCCTTACGAACATGATGGTATTTGAATATGTCTGGGTCCGTGTGTAACCAGCCCGCTCTACATGAGGCAGATGTCACTAGTGAGAAGGAAAAGATCACTGGTTTATGATCTGACATTACTATGGTGTGTGATGTGGTTTGGGTATAGTCAGCAAAGGATGTGAGGATAGTTGTAGAAACATAACACCTATCTAGACGAGCTTTCCTCATAAATGGTGGGCTTTGGTTGTTAGACCAAGTAAAGGCCCCCTATGTGGCCAATATCTACCAAACCGTGAAACCCCACTAGTTCATTCCATTCTAGAAACTCAGCACCCCCTATGATGTTGTCTTTACTATTGAAGTGATCTTGAATATGTTCTACCATGTTGAAATCCCCTGCAAGTATCATTGGGAAGGGGATGGATTTTAGGGACTTCTAGGTGGTGATCCTATCTTTGGGAGAGGAGGGGGCGTATATTGATGTGACCGGCCAGTCTTCTTGTCCTTTGAAGACTACTGATACCCAAGCATGGGCAGTGTCCTTGAGTACCTCTTTAATGAGATTTAATGAGATGGGATAATTTTCCTAAGATCCTTATGGCTATGCCACCACTTCCACCCGAATGGTTTGTAAAAAGCCATTGAAATTGGTGTGAAAGAATATCTAGATTTTTAGCAAGATGGGGACCGGCCACCTTCACTTCCCGAAGGCAAACTACATCTGGTTTGATATTGTCCTGAAAGAGCCAGGTCTTGATGATTCGGGCTCGATTGGGATCAGTAAGTCCTTTACAGTTGAAGTTAATTATCTTGAGCTTGTTTATCATTAATTCTTGTTATTTTTAGAGTTGGAGCCTTTAGCTGTGGGACCCTTACCGGTTGGTAGCCGCATTTCCTGCATTCATGGTAGATAATCTTCTTTTATTGATTCCAACAATTCTAGAGTTCAGATTGGATCGGGGTGTCAGGGAGCGGGGGGGGGGGGGGGGGGGGGCAGAATGGTGATGACCCGCGTCTGCAGGTTGAGGGCAAGTGGGGAGGGACTCCTCCTCCGCCCCTAATTTCTCATTATCTAAGACCCTCTCGGCCAATGTTTCCTCCATTTTAGTTGCATATCTAAGTCATTAATTTCTTTCTCAAATTCATCTACCTGCATCTGTGTTTCTTGAAAAATTTGTGTTCTATCGACAAAGTCGTCCTTGTGGTCGGATTCTACCTCTGTGGTTTTCCTTGGCCCATTAGCGTCATGAACTATATCACCACAATTTTCAAGCAAAACTGTGTATTTATTCAAAGAGTTAAACTTAGTATTATTATTCTTTTTCCCTGTTTGAGACTTTTGATTCTTATTAACAAGTTTTCTGTTCTACACTCTCTGGAATCCTTCCTCAGCTCTGTTTGTTGGGGGGGAGGCTCCTTCACCACCTTCTTCTGTTCTTTGCCCCATTCAGGGCAATCCCTAATAAAGTGTCCATGTTTCATACATTTGAAGCAAGAATTAGGGAGGTTTTTATATATGACTGGTTGTGTACAAATGGGCTGACCCTTTGAATTCCTGATTATTATCTTGTCCTTAAGCTTCTTACGGATATCCACTTCCACTAAAATATGGGGATGCCACCATATCTTCATACAAAAAATTCTTAACATATCTTAATACAAAAAATTTGAACTTTTTAAAATATCAACATTTTCTATTAAAAGTTTTAATACTAATATAATAATATTAAAATAATGTGTATCTTCAATATTTTAATATTCAATGCTAGTAATTAATAATATATTATGATTAATACATTATAATTGGTGTTATATATTAATACATTAGACATTATTACACATAATGTATCATTATATACGATGTTAATAATCACTAATATATTACTAATTAATAATAATATGAAGCGGAAGGCTTGAAGCACGATATGAAAAATGATTATCTATGAAATGTTATGTAAAAGAGCAGAAATATGCTAAATTTACAAATCTTCCTCAATCAGGATGAAACAGATCCATGTATAGTTCAAAACTTCAAACCAGAGATGCTCCAAACCGTCTATATTCTTCTTGTGTGGTTATGTAGGAAGTTAGAAAAGGCCCTTCCACAAAAATGATGGCAAAGATCAAATAATTCAGAGTGTCATTGATTGTTACAATAGAACTGTACAATTACAAATCTTGGTCTTCTTCAACGTTAAAATGGTAAGACAGAAGTGGTATCTTACCAGGTACTTACCCAATTAAGTGTTGTAAACAACCTTCAAAGTTCATCCTGGCTCAGAGGCAGCTATCAGAGAAATTGCTTGGAGAAAATTTTGAGTTACAAAAAGAATGAGTAATCTTTTGGTTGCTATCACTGAGAGAGGAAGGGGTACTCCAATTAGATGCAAGCTTCTTGTTCATCAACAGGCATGAAGCGCAGTGTGAGCTCATATGCAGAGAAGATGGCCCCATTGACAATGTATGCCCTTGCAACTGCAGCACCCAAGCCTCGCCACAGCACCGAGAAGCCCTCTTCGCAGATGCTCTTACGGAAACAGTCGATCATGCCCCTGTACTTGAGGGGTAGTGGCCCTCCTTGTGCCTGCAGGCGAGACTTCACCACATCCAAAGGGTAGCAACACACCCAGCTAGCTACGCCTGCAATGCCACCCGCCGTGAGCATGGTCATGAGGCTCTCGTTGCCTAAGGTACGGCATCCCGGGTGCAACCGCTCTCGCGTGTACTCGTATGTCCCGAAATAGAGAGCATGCGAAGGAGCATCACGCAGTATGGTAACCCCGAGACCGCGGTACAGGCCCCTCACTCCCTCCTGTTGTAAGATGGACTGGGCCAAGGCAAGAGGACCTGCACTCGCAGCTGCCTTCCCTTGCCTTGATGTTGATGAGAGTAACTGCAATCGGATCTTGATCAATTCCACCGGTGTAAGAATCCCTGTTTGTATGACACCTGCCCCTAGACCAGCCAGGGCAACTTTTGAATATGGTGCTGGTTCCTCTTGCGTGCTGGCCAATGCCCTTGAAATCATTCCATAGGCTTGGAAGGTCACTGCATTCTGCACAAAGATGCCCACAATGTAAAGCTTGGGAATGAAAACCTGCAGATTTTCAAACTTTACATTTTGTGCATCATCTGTCATGCAAGGCAGAAACATTCAGATAATGGAAATATTCAGGGTGTCAAATTTTATCAAACTTTACACTTTGTGCATCATCTGTCATGCAAGGCAGAAACATTCAGATAATGGAAATATTCAGGGTGTCAAATTTTAGTAATAGGTCAGACAAAACACAGCTCTCTGTCAGCTTTACTGATAGAGTCAAAAAGTTTTACAACAGTGGCACAACTACTGCCAACAATGGCTTGAAAGGAGCTACAATAATTGATTCCAAGTCCTAACCCAACGTGCTACAAGGATGTGAGATACATGCAGATACAGTGCCTAAGCACAGACGGATCTATCTTCACTGGCCAGGTGTAATATCTATTAATTTTATCCACACACTGTTTGATAAATCCAAGCTTCTGATGGCTTTGATTCTATGAACTTCATCTTCACAAGTCCCCCAGATTTCCAGACTTTAAGCTCAACTGTTCCTGAGATAATAACATTTTTCCATGGTGATTGATCGAAAAAGGCATGGTGCCCATGTATTACGAGGCAAATACTTCAAAGTCTATTAGCACAGATATGAACAAGGATGGGGCTCAAGCAACAACCCACAGGGTTAAGGCCAACTAGACAACATACCCCCACCCCCCCCCACCACCCCAATAAGCAGTAACATCTCCAAAAGGAACTAACTGTAAATCAAACTAGACAGCAAATAAGCAGTAACATCTCCAATGATGCTCTGCATGAGGTAGAAAACACTGATGAACAGGCCATCAACTTGCACAATTTTTGAGACAAAATGAACAATATTGGTGGGGTGAAATGGATTTACCTGGATAGGGACTGAAGCAAGTGGGGCACCCATGCCTTTGTAAAAGGCCAATGGCCCTCCCCCAAGCGTGTTGATATGGCGCATCAAGCCGAAAGCTGAGAATTTAACTTTAGACATGTGTGGTTGCTGCAGATGGATTCTGAGGGTATCGAGTGGATGTCCAGCTATGACACCTGCCATGCCACCAACGCCGCCGGCGACAAACTCCCTGCCCCAACTGTTTGCACCAAATTCTGGCCAAAACTCCATGTTGGAAGCACTAGTATTTTCCTCAATAAACATTTACGCCTGTATGTATCAGATGCTCAGCCGAATAGCTTTGAACCAGCACACAAATCTTGACTCTACTTCACAGAAAACCAACCTGCAGCAAAGTGTTCAAAGTCTCAATAGAGGAACCAAGCGGCTGCATCATACATATGTGCCTGTTCCAGACTAAAAATCATGACCGTCCTTAGGCATAGGCTAGAAGTAACTACAAATGTCACTTAGATCAATATATTCGTCAGCTTTCAGGGAAGTGTGTACATGCAAAAGGGCAGGCCCTGATAGAATGATAAAATCAGTGTCAATTTCAATCATGATTCCACACCAAAATGATCCTTAATGGAAAATCTGTTAGGTGCAAAAGGTAGACTCCCCCACAACTCCTGGGTGCACAGGAAAAGCTTCTGTGGTTGTTTCCAAGATGTCTACCACATTGGGAAAGAAACACCATCACACTCAAAATTCCTTGCGCCTATCCTGAATCAATCAATCCCCTCAGCTAATGTCCAACAGCCTTCTTTCTCAAATTACTGTAAAGGTCAAGGAGGAGTCGGGAGACAAGGCAAGAGCCTCAAGCTCATTCTCGGTGTTCTACTTGATGTGACAAGACAAAGTCTGGTGAATTTCAAGACCATCCTTAATGTCATGGGAGATGAACTCTACTCAAGCTTCTTTGCAGGTTGAGGCCTTGATAAATTTGGTGGGTGTTGGCTTAAAAAACAGATCAATTGCAACTTGCAAGGTCGAATAGAGTTAAAAATGCAATATCAGATAGGATCATACCAACCTAAAGGTATGTGTTTGCTGACGATGACAGCTCTACCTGGAGCTTCAAATTGTCTGCTTCAGGATAAGGGATATGGCGTGCTGTGTGCAGGCGGAGACACGGAGAGAGAGACAGACAGACAGACAGAGATTGAGAGGGAGGGAGGGAGAGACGCACACGAATTGGACTGTGGGTTTGTGAAATTGGGCAGGTGAGGAACTTTTCGAATGTTTATTCGATTGGAATGAGCAACTGGGCATGAGAATCGGAAGCCACGGAGAAGAGAACATACAAGAATGTCGGACTCTTCCTTTCTTTCATGGCGAGAGGACCCCACCAACAAGGCCCCAGATTTTGTTGCTTGAAGGGGAAAAAAAGAAAGGAATTTTGCTGATCTTTGAACAGATTTGCCCCCAAATTTCGGGGACGAATGCCTCTCCACAAAATTAGCAGCATTTACTGGCATTTCGCCCAATTGATAAAAAAGGAATTCCAAAAATACAGCCTCACGAATCACATGGACACAATTTATTTCCAAAAAAGAAGAATAAATATTTGAAAATTAGAGATATGAAAAATTAGGACTTTTCAGTAAGAGCATCTCTCAATTTTCAAGCCTTTCTTTTTTAAAATATAACAAGTGCATTAAATTGTACGACCTTTACAATCTCACCCCAAGAACATACACTTTTGGTTCTAGATTTCAAAACCTTTAACTCAAATTTTGGAGGGATTTTTCAATCAAATTACATATATTTATCAATTTTTATAGCTGAGATGTTTGTAAAGTTCAAGGTTTTAAACCTCCTTTTCTAAAGTTTTGAAGGTGTTTTGAAATTGTCGTAATTCATTTTGCATTAAACCCCTTTTTCTCTCAGCACAGTTTACAATATACATGTAAGAGTAATGGTTGCACACTGCTCTATGAAAAGAAAAGAAAAAGTTTGATTCCCACAGTGTGCTTGAGAATGAATGCCAAACATCCAAAACTCACAATACCATGATTGTAGCAAGGTTCCCATGTGTTGTAGGCAAATGGTTATTTGTAAGAAGCCAAAGTATTCAACCACATCATGCAAATAAAGTTGCAGGTTGCATTACTGACTAGCACAATAATGTTTCGCAAAATGTTCATAAATATTTGCTATTTTGTCAAAGTTCGTCAAATGTGTGCCAACTCCCCTACAATTTTCCTATCCGTTTGCAAAAACCTATCAACAATGCGAGAGTTGGACTGCACCTAGGTTTTCTAAGGGGAATGGGAGTGTGTTAACCCTCCAAGTGTTGGATTGCACCTAGGGTTAGTAGGGGCAGTCAAAGTGACTATACCCCACTCCCACTTGCTCGTGTGGAGTGGGACTAGTTTTAGCAAGGTTTGCTTAATCCCAACTATCACCTGCTAACATAAGCAAAAGACCTCATGTTAATGAAGTTCTCAAAGTGCAAGCAAATGAGAAACCGTCACTCTCATGTTAGCCAATTGAGTATAACCATCAACCATTAATGCGTTGCAACTTGTAGTTGACTTGCTCCTAATCCAACTTGCATAGCCACATAAAGCTTCGGCACCTTTACACATTTTCATTGCCCCTACAAGGCCTAGTGCTAGGTAGTTCTAATACAACATGGTTGAATAAAGATTTAAAATTTTTTCAATCAACCTAGAGGCCCTTTCACACATTTTGAGCATCCTTCCTATGCAAATGTCCGAAGATGCATACCAAGCAAATAAATGTCCAAGTAATAGTAAAAAAGGTAAAACTTCATCCAAGCAAACATCCTCACCTACATAAAAATCTCTACACCCTTTCATTCCTCCATCCAAGAATTGATTTGGAGATCCAAGGGCTTTTGTTGAATCAAGTTGAGCACTCCTTCAAGGTAATTAGTCAATAACTTGTTCCATCACCTACAAGGAAGTGATTTACCCAAGTTATGTAAACCATGAATATTTTGTTTATGGGTATCACTTGTGTGTAATGGACTTAAGGTTACCTCGAGGGTTGCATCTCAAAAGGTGTAAGTGCACCATGAGTGATCAATAGAAGGATTATCTTATTTGACTAGAGTTAGATAAATTATAGGATTGTAGTCGTAAAAGGGGCTTTTTAATTGCAATTTGTAAAATACCTATAAGTTTCTTAAGAAAAAGGGATCACTTTATTTCCTTATAACATTAAATAAAGGAGGTTTTTTAATACCCTTAGAATGCACATGATATGAATGGCTTCTTGTAGATGCATCCTCATGAAGGTTAATTGAGCTAATTGCACACAAGTTTGAGCAAATTCTTGTAATGTCCCCCATCGTGACTCCCGTGCTTCCCCCGTGCCTCCCCCATGAGAACCCCCCCTCCCCCTCAAAATTTTTTTTTTTTTTGAAATTTTATTACTCTCCATCTCTCTCCCCCTGCCGTGTGCATGGCGGGGAGAGAGAGTGTGTGTGTGTGTGAGTAAGAAGTGAGAGAAGGGGGGGATGCAGCCCCCCAAATGGCGGCAGGCAGCTGCTTTCTCCCCCCTCCCACCTTATAAAGCCTTCCCCCCCCCCTCCGTGGACTACAGTGCACCCCCTTCAGCTCGCGACAGGCAACGTTCCCCCTCCCTCCGTCTGCAGTACGGCCTTCCCCCCCTCGTACTTCGTCATCTCCTCCCCCCCTCTGTTTGGAATACAGCGCGCCCTCCCCTCCCTGGCGTCCTAATAAGAGAGAAGAGAGAGAGAAGAAGAAGAAGAAGAAGAAGAAGAAGAAGAAGAAGAAGAAGAAGAAGAAGAAGAGGAAGGGAGAGAAAGAAGGAGAAGAAGAGGGAGAAAGAGAAGAAGAAGAGGGAGAGAGAGAAGGAGAAAAAGAGAAAAAGAAGTAGAAGAAGGAGAGGAGAGAGAGAGAAGAAGAGAAGGAGAGGGAGAGAGGGAAGGAGACGGAGAGGAAAAGTAGAAGGAGAGGAAGAAGAGAGAGAGAGAAAGAGAAGGAGAGAGAGAGAGAGAGGGAGAAGGAGAAGGAGAAGAAGAGAAGAAGAAGAGGAAGAAGACGAAGAGAGAGAGAGAAGAAGAAGAAGAAGAAGAAGAAGAAGAAGAAGAAGAAGAGAGAGAAGTAGAAGAAGAAGGAGAAGAAGAGGGAGAGAGAGAAGAAGAAGAGGGAGAAGAAGAGAGAAGAAGAAGGAGAAGAAGAGGAGAGAGAGAGAAGGAGAAGAAGAGAAGAAGAAGAAGAAGAGGAAGAGAGAAAGAGAAGGAGAAGAAGAGAAGAAGAAGAGAGAGAGAGAGAGAGAGAGAGAGGCAAGCCGATGCTAGAACATTGTCCATCTTACACAAGAATGTGTTTATGAGTCCAAGCTAATCTATCTTGGAGCCTAATTCACTTGTATAATAGTTAGTCTATCTATGTCTATGTCATCATGAGTTGTATATTCATCTTCCACCCTCCATAGCTCCTACCATGCTCTAGATCCATGTTTTTGACAACATCCCCATTCGATTAGGATGAAAGCTCACATCACTCTAGGTTTGTCAATGAAGATTAATTTTTTCTAGTTGGTAATGCCACTTGGATCGGTTGATAAAGAGGCAGGTAGCTTGCAAGTCCGATTCTTGGATTGCATATTAGAAATATCCTCTATTTGGAGGAGCTAGATGCACCGATGGGGTTACAAGATTGAGGGCACCAAGGGATGTAGCTTTGGAACTTTTGCTGCAAGAGTTCTGCTAGAGATTTAGTTGTCCTGGAATGAGCGGTGTTACCACCTTTTCCATAGCTAGCTTCCCGTCCTCCAAGGGTGTATACCACCTTTTTTTGGAACGAGGCTTGTTATGAAAGGGAATTTCTTCCTTTTATCCCAATAACAGTTTTGTTTTTATTTTTTATTTTTTTTAAATTTTATTTTCTTTTTCCCTACTCATGAGGATGTTTCTACATTTTCTCGAAGAATAGGTCGGCATGATAGGGAGAAATGATAGATTTGCATCCTGTAATGCCATATTTTTCCAACATCTCCAATGCATATTTTCTTTGTATCAGCCATATACCATGAGGTGTGTCAATAACCTCAATACCCAAAAAGTATCTCAACAAACCAAGGTCCTTTATATCAAACTCTTTATGTAACCCATGCTTGACTTCAGCAATCTCCTTCTCAAGTGTACTTGTAATAATGAGATCATCAACATAGATGATGCTAGGAGGCACATTATACGGTGGATTTCGTAAACTTTTATTACTGGGGCTCATACACAAAGTGGATTCTTTGTGTGAGAAGTCAATGGGGATGCCTATCCTTTTCGGGCGTTTTGTTAATTTAGTGTGTACATGGGTGATTCCATAGCGGGTGATTCCGCAAAATACATATTTAAATTAATAAACGTTTATGAGTTTAGAGTGCGCACTCGTGATAAATTAAGGTTAGGATTTATTTCTAACCAATTAATTTATTTATGTAGCTGAAGACTGCTAAGTGTTCATTTTTGTTGGTTTTATTGTATTATTTTACTAACGATTGTGAATGCTTCAGTTGATGTGTAGAGATAGCAACAGTGATGATGGAAAGCATTGGAGGATAGTGTGTATTCAAAGTTATCGTCAATATTTTGATGGGCACATACTTTAGGCATGGCGCCTATATTTTGTTGCACCTATTTATCAAGGAGTTTGATATTTATTGATTATTTTTGTATGTGCATGGGCACACGATTTAGATATTTGTATTTGGACATTGTATTGGGTATGCCTGACTTCTTGGGCGCCCACCCATTAGCTTTATTTCTATTTGGCACAAAAGCAAACTCAAAAGCTAAAGCATGCTATTTTGTAATTTGGGCTATTATTTGAGCTTGAAGATGATTAATACATAAAATACATGCTTTGTGGAGCGCTTACACAAGGCATGGGGGGAGATTGCACCCAATTGGTCTCTTATTCATGTCGTGCAAGTCTTCTACATTGATTTGTGTGCAAAAAGTAGAGTTCTTTTGTTCTTGGGGACCTTCTGACGCTCACTACGTGCGCTTACAGCATCCGATCTGTGCAGCAGTGCTATCAGAGCGAAGCTGAGATTGAGAGCTTCCAATCGCTTACCATCTTGTGTGAAGGCGAAGCTCCTGGAATGATCGAGCTCTACAGTCAGTTTCATCATGAACGGTTGATAGCGATGAATTCCTAGCAGTCAAGAACCTCTATCTGCATCCTCTGATTGCGAAGGACCGGCCTGAGGAGGCGGAGGACCACTTGTACATCTCCTTCTTCAAGTCGTTTTGAACAGTCAATAGTAAGCTTCCATATCTGATCTATGTGTATGCATAGTGCGTGGAGTACCTGTTAGTAGAGGTATGCTAAGGTTTGGTGTTTGTGCTGGTGTTTGTGTGGCAGTGCTAGGCAAATATGTGATAGGTGTCCCAGACATCACACTGAAAACCTCCTCTGCAGTGGGAGGGCGACCAAGATAATTGGTCATCTCCCCCATGAATTGTTCCTTCTTTGGAAAACCTCCAAAAAAGCTACTACCACCTCTAGAAAACTCTGCTAAGGTGTTGTTCATGCGTTCCAACTCAGGATCAGTGCTGGAGGATCCAGGATTCCACATCAACACAAGAAAAATCATATTATCCTGTGCAGATAAAACATATTACATGCTGCGTCTATATCTGTGTCTCTGTGTGCATCTGTCACGCGTGTCTATTTTTGCGTCTATACCTGCGTCTACACTGTCATCTGGACGCGCTGACAGACGTGCACAGTCGGACCATTTCTTTTCAAACTTGGTTTAAAAACGTGCCAAAAAACCTCCATAGATGACAGATTATAGCATGTAAAGAGAGAGAAGAGAGAGACAAACAGACAGAGAAAGCAAACAAGATTGAGAGAGAGAAGAAGAACTCACCTTCTTTGCTTGTTCCAATGGGTGGTGGCTAGGTTGCAAGCTCCTTGTCCTCCTTCTCCCTTCCCTTGGTAAGTTGCTTGAATCTTCTTCTCTTCCTTGTTGTTTGGCTCTTGTTCTTTACTCTTTGGCTCTTCTTTCCTCCTGTCCTCTTTTTACTCTTATTTTCTTGCCTCATTGTCTTCATGAAGTGATAGATAGACATGAGTAGTGATGTCCAGCTCGAACTGTAGAAAACGTGCAAAAAACGCAGGAAAGCACAGGTTTGAAAAGAAAGCCACAACTTTTTTAAAAATTTTTTAATATCTGCATGGCGCGTCTGTAAGCGCATGTAATTGCGTGTGTATATGCGCAGATAATACCTATTACACGCGCTTACAAATGCGCAGGAACAATTAAACTGATTAGATGCTAGGTTTTGGTTGTTTTTGGATCAACATGTGTAACGTGTCCACTAGAATCCTCTAGGACACGTCTTAGCAGTCCATCGGAAAGGTTGTCTAGAAAACTCCACCCGGCACTCCCACGGAATGTTGCGGGTTTTGCAATCTAGGACTTTCCGCGTCTGCCACGTAACGGAAGCGTCCTGGCCGTTCCCCACTAGGATCGACTGGAATTGTTTGGTCATTTTACTAACAGCGACTAGCGTCAGACCTGATCGAACTACTTTATGCAAAAATGCCAGGTCTGAAGCGGATTCATGTTGCACTTGGTTCAAGGAGAATGGGAAACGAGAGGGATGCAAGGCTCGACCTCTCTGCCAAAAGGCATAGTCCCATTCCGTTCCCCTAAAACAGCTTGAATCGGGTAATCGGTAATTCCGAGTCATCGTTCTCATTACTTGTTTCGGCGATGTTGATCGTCCTTCTGTTCGTCGAATGCTTTGAGAAAAGTTCCCGGCTAACCGGGACCACCCATCCGTAGGACGGACCCATGGTCCATCCTCCGCACTTTCCTCGGCTTGTTTTAGTTATGTAATTACCTACCACATTAGTTTGACATATAACAAACAGCTTCCTTGATTAACCCTGTTAAGTACTGGTTCCTTCACGTAATCTTATCACAGGACATAAAGAAAACAATGCCAAAAAACTTCTTTATTATCATTTTATCCTTTTATCTTTGCAATACAAGGAGTTCCCCGCCCGTAGGCGTATTCATAATCCGCCCGAAGGCTATCCAGTAATCCACCAGGGATCACTAATCCAAGTTTCCGCCCGTAGACTAGTATGCGGGCCTCGAGATCCAATCCCGAGTCACGTTAGTCTCTTGTGTAGGGCCGGGAAGGCGAGGGATTTACAGCCAGAGCCCCCCCTGGCACCCAAGCGTCCTCCTGCTCCAAGCAGAACTCAACGGAGAGACCTCTCACGGCGGGTTCGGTCCACGTTCCCGACGCGGCTAACCACCCCCTTGGTTAGGGTCAGGCAGGCAGTCGGGGGTAACTGAAGCTGCCTCTCCTTTCAAGCCTTCAACCTGAAGTATTTAGATGTATTTTCATCCTTTAGTTCATTAAGCAAACATTGCAAACAATGCTTTCTAAACTGTTACAAGCACAATCAATTTTCAGTGGTCGTTTAGCTGGCTAACTGTTAAGGAGTGACTCCTTTTTCCCCGAATGCAACCCGCATTCGATCCGGAATCAATTGCACTTGGCAAGATTTCTATCATTCTTGGGTTAGGGTCATACCCTACCAATACATTAGGTTTTGTTGTGGCAGGATCCAGCGACCATGTCGCTTTAGTTTATTGTCTGGTCCTTTGCAAATACCTAACTTTCCTTTCCCTTGGCAATTATTTCCCAAGGGAAGTGAGTAACAGGATGATTACTTATCCTCTTGTAAGTTAAATTCCTTCAATAACTTGCCAACCTCATTTCGAGAGATGACAAAAACTCTCTTGTGGACAAATCTCAAGTCTATACAATGTTGCAGCTTTTTGCACATGTATTGCATCTAATTTCACGGGATCATTCCACCCATTGCTTAGCGTTTTCCGGTCACGGAATTTACCTCCAGGGTTTTAGGGTATCCTCCAAACCATTCCTAGTTATGTTGGCCCATGGTACTAAAGATAGGCAACTCCGTCGGAGTTTCATCACTTTGAACGAATGATCCTTAGGATAAAACCTTAGATCATTTCATGTATGAAAATCCAATTGATTCGACATTTCATGAACGTGGGTAAGATCTTTAGATTCGCGGGTTTTGTCTTGGCAACCAGTGTAATGCTAGGTCGAATTATTATTGCGCTAACCCTAGTTAACACTTGGGATACTTATCATATCGACTCAATCATGCCCATAAGAATCCTTGTGGTTTAGTCAATTCAATTATGCTTGTCTTGTGACAAGGATGATCCTTCTAAAGTAATAAACTAAATCTAACGGAGGACAATAGTTATAACTCCACCAATTCGCGTAAACATGCGGTTTATTGTATTTACGCAACACATGGTCCATGATAACTTTATCCTTCTCTGGTGCACGATAATCTGGGTACTAACTTTTCCTAGGACTACTAGGTCTTACATCAATAGCCATACCTACAACCTTGTTGTCTACATTTTGGCATCTTATGCTTTGACTCCTAAATGCGGCTCTTAATGAATGTCATTTTTCGCATGACGACTACGCAATACACAACATTCTCCTAGCTACGAAGTAGCCAATGAAACTCATCCAAAGCTAGTGTTAACTTATTCCATCTTACATGCTATTTGCAAGTTCATAAGATCATCTTCGTACTCTATTATTCCTTTTCGGATAATACCTTATGGGGTTAACCTTGCCTCATGAAATCATTACGAGAAGGATGTTGCCTAACATGCAGCACACGCTTATTTCTACCATGTCTAGGACGAAAGATAATGCACTTATAAATCCCATTTCCTTGCCTAGGATTAGACTCATTACTTTGATAATGTACCAAAACTACATGCAACTAGCTCTCTACTCGTTCAAATTCATGACGTAATTCAACCTTGCCTAATGTTTCAAGAGATGCTTTATCACATGTATATCTTTCCAATTTCCGTATGCATTAAAATTAAGCGTAAAAATGCAATTCCTTTTATGAGCTAAGCGCGCCTAATCATTTCTTTATGTGAAAACAAATTGAAAGAACCTGGACTTGAGGGCTCGGGGAGATGTCCACTTGTATATTCGGAGATGAGCCTCCCGCGGTCGCTCCTTGTGATATTTTTGGGGCCATTGTAGACGTGGATTCGACTTATGATTTGCCCTTGCGGTCTACGAAGTGACTGGCCTCGGAATGCGGCCTTCCGACCTTTGCCTTTATCCTTGTATGCGGAAGATTCCTTTTCGGGATGGTACTTGCGGCAAAGGCTTTAGGAGTCTTTCAAGAAAACTCGAATCGGCACGGAAATTAATCTCGGACGGCTTGCGGCTTCAAAAATCTTTTTGCGCGAGCCTTTTCGATGGTTCTTGCGTGGTCTTTATGGCTTCACCGTCCCCTCTTCAAAGTTCCGGGGAGGGGTATGAAGAGGTCTTCTTGGAAATGTGGTGGGAAGGGGGTTTAAGGAGGCCCCCCCCTTAGAAGCTTCTAAGAAGCTTCTGGCTTCAGCAGCTAAGTCGGGGGGGGGGGGGGGGGGGTATCGTAGTCCAGCAGCGGCGGACTGAGGACCTGGCGGCTGGCGGAGCGCAGCGGCAGCGTGGCGGCGACTTCCTGCACGGCGGCGGCTGGCGACGTCCTACACGGCGGCGACCTCCACCTCCCTCTCACGGCCCGTCCACTTCTGCACGGCCCTTCCTCTCTCTCTCTACCTACCACACCCCCTTGATGGGGGGTGTTTATATAGGCATGGGGGTGGGGAAGAGGGCCTCCACACACGTGGAGGACTCCCCTCATGCAGTCCCCACTTCACTCCATCTTGGCCATCCCCCTCCCACTCCCTCTCCTCCAGCCATGCATCGGCTGGGGGAAGGGATAATAGTAAAAAAATTTGCCTTGTATTTATCCTATTGCCCTTCCCAAGCGGTCGTTCCCTTGCGGTTTTTCGGTCCTCAACCCCGGCCTTTAATTCTCGACGTGGGACCTCATTTTCGAGCGTGCAGGGTGTGGATTAGGTTACCAATAATCACGAAGTAGGGGAATACTCTTGCACAAGGTGTACACGGCGTGCGGCAAGTTAATATTTGCGTACGGGGTACGCGGAAATATTACATTCTCTCCCCCTTAGAAGAATCGAGATGTCCTCATCTCGAGATAAACTGGGGATATTGAAGGTTGAGAGAGCTTTCATCCATCCAGGTAGCATCCTCTTCGGGATAATCTTTCCACTGGACGAGGCATTCTCTCAAGGTTCTAGATCTCAACTGTCTCTCCCTAACATCTAAAATCTTTTCCGGCCGTAGTTCAAGGATTCCTTGACTAGGCATTTCAATTTGTTGGTCATCAAGTACATGATTTGGGTTGGGTACATACTTTTTTAAGAGACTAATATGGAATACATTGTGAACTTTTAGGTTATCAGGAAGTTGCAATTTATAAGCATTGGGTCCTAGGCATTTGAGGATTTTATATGGTCCACAATACCTTGGACTTAGCTTCTTGCATTTACCTAGAGATAAAGAACTCTTTTTCGGCCGTACACGAATGAAGACCATGTCTCCTTCTCCGAAGATCCTCTCTTGGCGCTTCAAATCCGCATATGCCTTTTGTCTATCTTTGGCTGCTTGTATGTCTTGTCTTATTGACCTTATTTGGTCATCCATGTCCTCCAACATTTGTCTTGAAGCTTCCACTCTTAGGGTAGGATCTGAAAAATTTAGAGGACTTCGACAATCATGACCATACAATGCTTGAAAAGGCGTCATTTGAATGCTCTGCTGGTAAGAAGCATTGTAAGCAAATTCTACTAACGGCAAGTATTGAATCCATCTCTTTGGCTCTCGACAGCAGTAAGCCCTAAGCATATCCTCAATGATTTGATTTACTCGCTCTGTTTGTCCATCTGTTTGGGGATGGTAGGCAGTGCTAAAACAGAGCTGAGTTCCAATAGCTTCAAAGATAGCTCTCCAGAAGTGTGAAGTGAAAAGAGAATCTCGATCGCTAATGATCCTTCTAGGTAACCCATGTAGCTTGAATATTTCTTTGATAAACACTCTTGCAATATCGGAGGCTTTATAGTTTGTCTTTACTGGAATCAGGTGTGCAACCTTAGTAAGCATGTCAACTACAACCATAATGGAGTTGTATCTTCCTTGGACTTGGGGTAAGCCCACCACAAAATCCATACTGATGAATTCCCATTTCATTTGGGGAATGTCAAGTGGTTGTAATTTTCCTGGCATCATGACATGTTCAGCCTTGATACGTTGGCAAGACAAACATTCAGTGACATATTTGAGGACGTCACCTTTGAGCCTCTCCCAATGGTAGCTTTTCCTAACTGCATTAAGAGTTTTTGCATAGCCAGGATGTCCTGCGAAAGGGGAGTCATGAGCTTCCCACAATATCTTCTGCTTAAGTGACTGGCTTGCTGGTATACATAGCCTTGTTCTATAGTAAATAAGTCCATTGTCAACAGAAAATTCATGATACTTGGCCTGTAACTTCGGATTCTGATCCTTGGTAGATATTTCTTTTATCATTGCTTGGTAGGCCAAGTCATGGCATGCTTCCTCTCTAGCCAATTCGAGTATAGGGTTGCTTGGCATGGATACCTTTGTAGCCAGAGATCTGGCCGTTGATGGATTCTGCAAGATTAGGGAGTTTAGGAATGCCTTGCGACTGAGTGCATCGGCAACTACATTCTCTTTCCCTGGTCGATACTTGATTTCAAAATCATATTCCTCCAATACTTCAATCCATCGACGTTGCCTCATGTTAAGCTCGTTCTGGGTAAAAATCCATTTGAGACTCTTATGATCGGTTACTAGAGTGAACTTATTTCCCAACAGGTAGTGTCTCCAAAGCTTTAGAGCATGGATGACAGCTAATAACTCCAGATCATGAGTGGCATAATTCTTTTCGTGACTCTTCAATTTCCTTGAAGAATATGCTACTGGATGACCTTCCTGCATAAGAACACACCCCAATGCAAGAATGCTAGCATCAGTTACTACCTCGAACTCCTTATTGAGATCAGGAAGTCTCAGAATAGGTGCTGATACCAAACATTGCTTCAATTGATCGAAGCTATTTTGCTCGGGAGTTGACCATGTAATAGAAGTCTGCTTCTTTAGTAAGTCGGTAAGAGGTGCTGCAATCAAAGCATAGTTTTTTATAAAGACCCTATACCATCCTGTCAAGCCAAGAAAACTGCATATCTCTTTGACGGATAATGGTATTGGCCATTCAAGCACATCTCTGACTTTGGCTGGATCTACTGATATTCCTTCTGATGATACTATGAATCCTAGATATTCAATCTGACGTTTGAAGAATGCACACTTCTTCATTTTTGCATACAGCTTATGAGACCTCATTGTCTCCAAAACAATCCGTAGTTGAGGTTCATGTTCTTCTTCCTGTTTAGAATAGACTAAAATGTCGTCGAAGAAGACAAGCACGAAATCATCAAGATATGGCCTAAAAATATCCTGCATTAATCTATTGAAAGTGGCAGGTGCATTTGTAAGTCCGAATGACATAACCAAGAATTCAAAGTGCCCATATCTTGTATTGAAGGCCGTTTTTGGAATATCCTCATCCTTGATCCTGATTTGATAGTAGCTTGATCTGAGATCAATTTTGGAGAAGATCTTTGCACCTTGAAGGCGATCAAGAAGCTCATCTATTCTAGGAATAGGGTACTTGTTCTTGACTGTTGATTGATTCAACCCACGGTAATCAATACATAGTCGAAGTGTCCCATCTTTCTTTTTCTGAAATAGGACTGGAGCTCCCCATGGTGAATTGCTAGGTCGGATGTAGCCTTGGTTTAACAATTGCTTGAGTTGTTCCTTCAACTCAATAGCTTCCGGAATGGACATTCTATAAGGTCTCTTTGCAATTGGCGCAGCTCCAGGTATTAGCCTTATTTCATGATCAACTTCTCTTGGAGGTGGAAGTTCAGTTAATTCCTCAGGGAATACGTCAGCATATTCTTTTAGCCAAGAGGGTCCCTCATGAGACTCTTGCTTTTGATCTAACTTGTTGAGTTTGATCAAGTAAACAGGTAATCCTTTCCTAACCCCTTTTATGATCCGCGATACCTTGGCTAGCTGGATTCTCGGCACTCCTGCCTCACCTTAAGTCGTAACAAACTCTCTGTCAGAGTTTCGAAAGGAAACTTGACCTTTTCCACAGTGGATGTGGGCGTCATTGGGCTTAAGCCAATCCATCCCGAGTAGACACTCATGGATGCCTAAGTTCATGACTCTAAATTTGACTGAGGTTTTCTTTCCTCCCAGATAGAACTCCTCCTTAGCAGTTTGCCTGGCACAAGTTACCTCACGACCGTTTGCCAATTCCACAAGTAGGGTAGGTGCTTCTACTGTGGCTATTCCTAATCTCTTAGCACATGCTGGTGAGATAAAGGAATGTGTACTGCCACAATCAATCAAGGTTTTGAAACCTTTACCTTGATAGTCCGACGGTGTTTGAATTACCGAGAACTGGCGATTCGGCCCCTTCTTGTGTAGAGCGGCATGGACCGTCGCTCTTTCGAAATCCGCTTCCATAGTCGGATCTTCCTCTTCCTCTGCTTCACATCTTTGCCTATTGGTAATGTAGGCAGCTCTTCCCCTTCCACAGGCGGCGGCTCCTTGCCCGCGGCCAGCACCTTGACGGTGTCCCTCGCTAAGCTTGGGACATTCCCTTCTGAAGTGACCAAGTTCGTTGCAGTGGAAACATCGGGGGTTTCGGCCATTACTGTGAGTAGGAACAAAGTTGTTGACGTTATTTGTCCTTGCTTTCTTCCTTTGTCCTTGATTGTGGCCTTGAACTCTCTTAACCTGAGGTCTGAATGCTCCTCTGCTTGGGTTGCTATAAGCCCAATTCTTAATACTCCTTGGTTTAGCTTGTACTTCCTGAATTATAGGTGCTGCTCGAATGAGTGCATCCTGAAGATCTGTTGGACGCATAGATTCGAGACGAGTATTTACAGGTGGATTTAAGCCTGCGCAAAATTTGGACACCTGCTGTGTCGTGTCCATTCGTGGCGCATACTTTAAGAGTTAGACAAACTTAGAGTAGTATGCGTCAAGCGTGAGTCCTAACTGTTTTAGCTCATAAAACTCATTCATTTTCTGAGTACGATATGCCGCCGGCAAATATCTCCCTTGCACGGCTTGCTTTAACTTCTCCCAGGTAACGGATCCCTCTGAAATCCCTTGATCCCTGCACCATTGTTTCCACCATAGTCTGGCTTCACCGGTGAGTTTTAATTTGGCGAGCATGGCTTGATTAGCAGGTGCAGTGCCAGCGGCTTCGAAGTAGTCCTCCATAGATTCAATCCAAATCTCAGCGTCCGACTGGACGAATCTGCCTCTCCCGTCAAACTCGGGTGGCTTTATCTATTTGAGGAGGAACTTCTTCTCCTGGATCACAGTCGTACTTGCTGTAGGGGGCGAATTTGGAACTTGTACCTGGGGTTGCGCCTGAGTAGAAAGTTCTTAACGTTATTACATGATAATTGACATTAGCTTATCCTTAGTTCAACTATTTCGTAACTCATGAAGCTATTTAACTTTTTTGCAACAACCTTGATGCACAATCGGATAGTGATAAAAAGGAAGTCCTTATTTATATTTATATAGCGTAGCCCCATACAACATCTCGAGTGAGGATAGTCCAATCATTACATTTAGTTTGGGGAGAACAACATAGTATTGGATTTGTCTACAGGAACTGTGTAATAGTAGGGTTTTGGGTCATGTATCTTTAGGAATCGATAATTCATCGGAAGTTCGGGATATCCTTTCCGCTGGAATCCATACTTCCCATGGCGGCCCAATACCTTAATTCTATCAGCTGGAATTACAAGTGTTACTTCCTCATAAACATATGAATTTAATTCAACCCTCCGACCCCGAATATGCAAAGTTGAATTCACGTGAGCTTCCACAAAAATGAACAACTTCACGACTTTCAAGTCTTCCAACCACTTGATCCTTTTCAGGTTGGTCTGTAGATAAGCGAACCGGTGGGCAGCTATGTAATAGATTCCTGAAGACCCAGTCCATCTTCGCTCTATATATAGAGGTGATGGGTTATAAATCTGTTCCAAGATGTTCATCATTTCAATTCTCTGCCTATAATGCGGAGAATGCATCGCAGTCATGAACATGATCCGGAACACCAAAAACTTGTTCCACGCCTCGTAATTCTGCAAGACAGTATCAAAGATGAGGAAATGTTTGGACATGAACAATTTCTTTACCTCACTTCTAATGAAATCTTATGAAAACAATTCCATTGTAAGTCGGCTCTGATACCAACTGTAACGTGTCCACTAGAATCCTCTAGGACACGTCTTAGCAGTCCATCGGAAAGGTTGTCTAGAAAACTCCACCCGGCACTCCCACGGAATGTTGCGGGTTTTGCAATCTAGGACTTTCCACGTCTGCCACGTAACGGAAGCGTCCTGGCCGTTCCCCACTAGGATCAACTGGAATTGTTTGGTCATTTTACTAACAGCGACTAGCGTCAGACCTGATCGAACTACTTTATGCAGAAACGCCAGGTCTGAAGCGGATTCATGCTGCACTTGGTTCAAGGAGAATGGGAAACGAGAGGGATGCAAGGCTCGACCTCTCTGCCAAAAGGCATAGTCCCATTCCGTTCCCCTAAAACAGCTTGAATCGGGTAATCGGTAATTCCGAGTCATCGTTCTCATTACTTGTTTCGGTGATGTCGATCGTCCTTCTGTTCGTCGAATGCTTTGAGAAAAGTTCCCGGCTAACCGGGACCACCCATCCGTAGGACGGACCCATGGTCCATCCTCCGCACTTTCCTCGGCTTGTTTTAGTTATGTAATTACCTACCACATTAGTTTGACATATAACAAACAGCTTCCTTGATTAACCCTGTTAAGCACTGGTTCCTTCACGTAATCTTATCACAAGACATAAAGAAAACAATGCCAAACAACTTCTTTATTATCATTTTATCCTTTTATCTTTGCAATACAAGGAGTTCCCCGCCCGTAGGCGTATTCATAATCTGCCCGAAGGCTATCCAGTAATCCACCAGGGATCACTAATCCAAGTTTCCGCCCGTAGACTAGTATGCGGGCCTCGAGATCCAATCCCGAGTCATGTTAGTCTCTTGTGCAGGGCCGGGAAGGCGAGGGATTTACAGCCAGAGCCCCCCCTGGCACCCAAGCGTTCTCCTGCTCCAAGCAGAACTCAACGGAGAGACCTCTCACGGCGGGTTCGGTCCACGTTCCCAGCGTGGCTAACGACCCCCTTGGTTAGGGTCAGGCAGGCAGTCGGGGGTAACTGAAGCTGCCTCTCCTTTCAGGCCTTCAACCTGAAGTATTTAGATGTATTTTCATCCTTTAGTTCATTAAGCAAACATTGCAAACAATGCTTTCTAAACTGTTACAAGCACAATCAATTTTCAGTGGTCGTTTAGCTGGCTAACTGTTAAGGAGTGACTCCTTTTTCCCCGAATGCAACCCGCATTCGATCCGGAATCAATTGCACTTGGCAAGATTTCTATCATTCTTGGGTTAGGGTCATACCCTACCAATACATTAGGTTTTGTTGTGGCAGGATCCAGCGACCATGTCGCTTTAGTTTATTGTCTGGTCCTTTGCAAATACCTAACTTTCCTTTCCCTTGGCAATTATTTCCCAAGGGAAGTGAGTAACAGGATGATTACTTATCCTCTTGTAAGTTAAATTCCTTCAATAACTTGCCAACCTCATTTCGAGAGATGACAAAAACTCTCTTGTGGACAAATCTCAAGTCTATACAATGTTGCAGCTTTTTGCACATGTATTGCATCTAATTTCACGGGATCATTCCACCCATTGCTTAGCGTTTTCCGGTCACGGAATTTACCTCCAGGGTTTTAGGGTATCCTCCAAACCATTCCTAGTTATGTTGGCCCATGGTACTAAAGATAGGCAACTCCGTCGGAGTTTCATCACTTTGAACGAATGATCCTTAGGATAAAACCTTAGATCATTTCATGTATGAAAATCCAATTGATTCGACATTTCATGAACGTGGGTAAGATCTTTAGATTCGCGGGTTTTGTCTTGGCAACCAGTGTAATGCTAGGTCGAATTATTATTGCGCTAACCCTAGTTAACACTTGGGATACTTATCATATCGACTCAATCATGCCCATAAGAATCCTTGTGGTTTAGTCAATTCAATTATGCTTGTCTTGTGACAAGGATGATCCTTCTAAAGTAATAAACTAAATCTAACGGAGGACAATAGTTATAACTCCACCAATTCGCGTAAACATGCGGTTTATTGTATTTACGCAACACATGGTCCATGATAACTTTATCCTTCTCTGGTGCACGATAATCTGGGTACTAACTTTTCCTAGGACTACTAGGTCTTACATCAATAGCCATACCTACAACCTTGTTGTCTACATTTTGGCATCTTATGCTTTGACTCCTAAATGCGGCTCTTAATGAATGTCATTTTTCGCATGACGACTACGCAATACACAACATTCTCCTAGCTACGAAGTAGCCAATGAAACTCATCCAAAGCTAGTGTTAACTTATTCCATCTTACATGCTATTTGCAAGTTCATAAGATCATCTTCGTACTCTATTATTCCTTTTCGGATAATACCTTATGGGGTTAACCTTGCCTCATGAAATCATTACGAGAAGGATGTTGCCTAACATGCAGCACACGCTTATTTCTACCATGTCTAGGACGAAAGATAATGCACTTATAAATCCCATTTCCTTGCCTAGGATTAGACTCATTACTTTGATAATGTACCAAAACTACATGCAACTAGCTCTCTACTCGTTCAAATTCATGACGTAATTCAACCTTGCCTAATGTTTCAAGAGATGCTTTATCACATGTATATCTTTCCAATTTCCGTATGCATTAAAATTAAGCATAAAAATGCAATTCCTTTTATGAGCTAAGCGCGCCTAATCATTTCTTCATGTGAAAACAAATCGAAAGAACCTGGACTTGAGGGCTCGGGGAGATGTCCACTTGTATATTCGGAGATGAGCCTCCCGCGGTCGCTCCTTGTGATATTTTTGGGGCCATTGTAGACGTGGATTCGACTTATGATTTGCCCTTGCGGTCTACGAAGTGACTGGCCTCGGAATGCGGCCTTCCGACCTTTGCCTTTATCCTTGTATGCGGAAGATTCCTTTTCGGGATGGTACTTGCGGCAAAGGCTTTAGGAGTCTTTCAAGAAAACTCGAATCGGCACGGAAATTAATCTCGGACAGCTTGCGGCTTCAAAAATCTTTTTGCGCGAGCCTTTTCGATGGTTCTTGCGGGGTCTTTATGGCTTCACCGTCCCCTCTTCAAAGTTCCAGGGAGGGGTATGAAGAGGTCTTCTTGGAAATGTGGTGGGAAGGGGGTTTAAGGAGCCCCCCCCCCCTTAGAAGCTTCTAAAGAAGCTTCTAAGAAGCTTCTGGCTTCAGCAGCTAAGTCGAGGGGGGGGGGGGTATCGTAGTCCAGCGGTGGCGGACTGAGGACCTGGCGGCTGGCGGAGCGCAGCGGCAGCGTGGCGGCGACTTCCTGCACGGCGGCGGCTGGCGACGTCCTACACGGCGGCGACCTCCACCTCCCTCTCACGGCCCGTCCACTTTTGCACGGCCCTTCCTCTCTCTCTCTACCTACCACACCCCCTTGATGGGGGGTGTTTATATAGGCATGGGGGTGGGGAAGAGGGCCTCCACACACGTGGAGGACTCCCCTCATGCAGTCCCCACTTCACTCCATCTTGGCCATCCCCCTCCCACTCCCTCTCCTCCAGCCATGCATCGGCTGGGGGAAGGGATAATAGTAAAAAAATTTACCTTGTATTTATCCTATTGCCCTTCCCAAGCGGTCGTTCCCTTGCGGTTTTTCGGTCCTCAACCCCGGCCTTTAATTCTCGACGTGGGACCTCATTTTCGAGCGTGCAGGGTGTGGATTAGGTTACCAATAATCACGAAGTAGGGGAATACTCTTGCACAAGGTGTACACGGCGTGCGGCAAGTTAATATTTGCGTACGGGGTACGCGGAAATATTACAACATGACATGACTTTCCTAGTCTTCCAATATCAAAATGTTTGCCTCCATGTTGTAAGTATCAATACATGCATTTAGGGAATATGGCATATATAGATTGTGTGTGCATAGTGGTCCAACAAATCAAGCCTCTTTCTTATTTGCAGGCATTATATATTGTAGTTAAACTAACAGTTTATATTGTGCAAAAAGGTGTCATTGATTTAAGCTAAGATCTTGATCTACATTGCTATTCATACAATTTCATTTATGTTGGGTTGGCCAATCTGCTTGATTAATGCAAGATATGCTTGATATGATGTTTTTGATTGAGAATACTGGTGAAATATATAGAAAATCTTGAGATAAGAGATGGTACACTAGCAAATCAATTGACCTATGTGGTGACATATATAACAAAGCTTGAGGATAAGAGATAACACATTGACAAGTCAATTGGCACATATGTGGTGACTTACTAGACCATCCCACTTACAATTTCATGCAAGTATCAATAGGTGGATAAAGCACGAATGGTTTTTAGCTAGAGAGAGATAATGCAATGAAGGTGTATACGAAAGAGATAGAGAAAGGCATATTATCCATCAATCAATCAAAGATATGTACATGAAGTGACTTGATATAGTAATTAGAGTATCGTCATTTTTAGGATGCTCCATTGACTTTGTAAGTTCCTATAACCTTGAAGTAGAATATAGCCAACCACACTGTCCATGGAAGAAAAACTTGATCTCATCAAATTAACTAAGTTAATTTACTTATAGATTTCATAGAAAAGAGATTTGTAGTTGGCTTGTTGGTATTGTAAAGTATCCTTACAGTGATCTATTTTAGTCACCAACAAGTGGACACACTGGCTAAAGATGATGAAAAGAGGACATGTGCACATTGGCTACATGTGGTCCATCTTATCTAAAATTATATGTGAGCTATAAGTGCACCTTGACATGATTGGAACTGCTTGCACATGCACAAGCCAACTGATTTACATCAATCTACTCATGTTATGAATTGGCATGCATGGGTAGGTTAAGTGCACAACAAATGAGACATGGGAGTGTATTGATCAGTTCTCTCTCTCTATATATATATATATATATATATATATATATATATATATATATTGCAAATGCACAAGTCAACCTTTGATCTATAAGTTTTAGCCATGGCTAGGTTAAGTGCACAATAGATGCAACATGTGCATATATCAATCACTTCTCTGATAATTATGTCGTATATACATCCAATCATCATGCCCTATCCAATCACATTTGTATAGGGCATGATTGGATGTATATAGGGCATGAAATCACATATATATAATTAGCTTTGAATGATTGGATGTATATTTTTAATACTCAGAAAGAATAAAGTTGGTAATGTATATCATGTCCTATACATGTATATGCCCTATACATGTATATCATGTCGTATATACATGTATATCATGTCAGTATGATCCTATACATGTATATCATGTCCTTATGATCCATGTGTAATTATGTCATATATACATCCAATCATGCCCTATCCAATCATGCCCTATTCAAACAAATACTAGCTGTTAAGAGGTTTGGTCATATTCAGGGACTTTATGAGAAATGAAAAATATGTGTGTTTATTTTCGCATCTATAAGTGCGTTTATAAACGCGGATATATAGACGCGTTCTTTAGACTAGCATGAATAGATGCACTGATACACGCGCTTATAAACGTGCCCACTTTTTCGCGTGTACAGTGCGCGTCTATAGGGCCTTTCTCTTGTAGTGTGGGACCACATATTAATTGGCCATTAATTCCAGGGGACCGGACAACTGCTAGTCAAGCATACCAAAATTACCTCCATTTTTCTCAACAATATTCACAATCTCTAGATCCTTCAGTGAGATTGATAGCCCATTTTTCTTGGTACCTAGCATATATGCATAGGCATTCCCATAACGATCAAAAGGCCATTCCAAAGATTTGTATGAATGTCAATGTGAACATTGATTCCCAACAGTTGGATATCCTATATTTTCATGCCCTTTGTTTACCTAGTACATACCTTGTTTTGCTAGAAAAGATGTGTTGCCTTCAATTATTTCAAAATCCTCCAAAATCTTTTGTAGATGAGTCTTTATCCCTGGATCACTTTCGTAATCATCAAGCCTTCAAGAGGAATCATCTTCACTGATACCCCTTAATGTATCTTCTATGCTTCTTAATGATATATTTTTGGAGGTGCCATTCTGGTTGTGTTTGTGTTTGTGCTATAATAATTTGTATGTGATGAGTTCGTGCTGGTTGAATAATTTGTTCGAGAGCTCTCTTTTCAACTATTGATGGTGATGGTGGATGGCAAGCCTATGATGCAAAGCTGAAGATTCTCAGAAGATGTGATCCTCGTGAATCTTCGGTTGCAGATTGTGAGAGCAACCTAGTGATCAAAATCATCTTCCTGCTTCTTCTTCGGCCTCACCAACTTGTTGGCAGCACTTTATTAGCCCCATTAGGACCATCATCCCAATGGCTTCATACCCCATCAACCAGCCCATGTTTATCCCAGCACAGTGGATCCTTGCAAATCTCTGCTTGTTAATCAACTTTGTTATTTTCTCAAGCCTGGGGACTAGAATGAATTGGATACCCACAGTTTCTGAATTATTGAAGACGGGCAAGAATGGGTACTTGGCTTGACGAATATCAACATTGGACAACGGAAGAGGAAGAATTCGAAGCGTTTGCACAAACCTTGCTTCAGGAGTTGAGACATTGGAAAACAGAGCAAGAGGAAATCGAAATCTATAATCAGGTATTTCTGAAAACCAAGTTTTCTGATGTACCTGGGGACGTTATCAGGAAAATTAAGGGGCAGGTCTAGAAAGAAAAGTTCAAACATTTCAAATTGTTCCCAAAGGAGTCCTTAGAAGCTGCCTGGCAGACATTTTGAGGAAACCACTGCTTGTGGAGATTTCAGCACTCTTATGATCTGACAAATGCACCCAGAAAATGCAAAGGACCTTGGTCTAAGGCCTATGGTTGTGTGTGTCATTGGTGTGAGTACTACTTGCCTTGGGACTAACAGTAGATAGGGCTAATGACAGAACAGATGTATAGTGCATGTCTGCTGAAAAGTACAGGGGTGAGGGTTTTGGTACTTACTATACCAGATTACAGGCCAAGCTAGAACAGGAAGAAAAACAGAAACAGAAGGCACATCAAAAGTCCAATCGTGGAAGTCAGGTTGATACCCTGGATTTGGGTTATCTGAGTGATCAGGAAGCCCAGACAGAACAGGCAGGTCCAAGTCAGATATCAGGGATTGATGAGGCTTTCCACCAACATGAGGTTCAGGAGGGACCATTTACCCCAGGGGCAGAAGAGAGAGATAGAAATAGATTTGTGGGTGCATTGGCACTAACACAGATTCAGAGACAGTCTAGGAGAAAGTTAGCATTTCATCCATTGGCTAAAGCAATTGTCACAAAATAGACTGTAGCAGCAGTAGTACCAGGAACAATGGCACAACCTCTTAACCCAGCAAATCTCAGAGTTAAATTTGCCACATTCAAGGGTGAATCCAAGAAGGAAGACCCTCATGCCCATGTAGCTCAATTTAGCACAAAATGGGAGGCAAGTGGACTAGGAGTATTGTATGGGGATGATGTGAAGAAGCAGCAATTTGCTGCCACACTGGAGGGTAAGGCCATGAAATGGTTCATATAGTATGGTGCAACACATTTTCCTGACACACAAGCTTTGCAGAAAACTTTTCTGTCAAGATTCAGGAGGTGGAAGACTCCAACTGATATCCTGAAAAAACTGAAAACAATGAAACAAAAGAGGCTCCTGGTGGAGGATTATTCACAGCAATTCCTAGACTTGAATGGGAGGCTGGCACCAGCAGAGAGACCTACTAATGAAATGTTAGGGGAATATGTCTGTAATGGTTTTAGAGATACTCTTAGAACTGCAATAGCAAGTATAGACATCCCTGGGGGAGCAGGAGGCTTCAATGAATTGGTGACAGCTGCCAGAAGAGTAGAGAAAAGATTGGGAAGTGTTAAATACAGAAAGAAGAAGAAACAGGACAGTGATTCAGACTCAGATACAGAGTCAGATTCAGATTCAGAGATAGACTTAGACACAGATTCAGAAGATGAGGATTCTGACTTAGATTCAGAGGGTTCTGATATACTGAGGACAGGAAGACTAAAAGCATGAAAAAGAAGAGGAAGCACAAACATAAAGGCAGGAGAAAAACAAGGAAGGATAAGAATGGTAATGGTAAGTCCAGATCCAAGGTGCAAAATTTGAGCAAGCAGATTGCTGCAACATTGAAGAGTATGGGAATCTCTACTTCCACTAAAAAGGAGAGACCCTATTGCAACACTTGTCAGAAACAGGGACATACAGATGCAAACTGTTCGTATAATCCTAATAACAGGTCAAATCCTGGACCATCAGCGCAGAGAGCTAATGGACCAGCTGCCAATGTTGTGGAACCAGATAGGAACAGAGGAGGGGAAGGCCCCAGAAGATTTCAAGCAAGGAACAATTGGGTGCCACCCAACCAGCAAGGACCTGAAGATCCATGTACCTACTGTGATCAGACATGACATAGGCAAGGTCCAAATTGCCCTCTGTGGTGCAAGCATAGGGAAGAAAGGGGGATACCCATTATCAGATACAATAATCAGAGACAGCTTGCACAAGTGCAGCAGAATAGACCTCCACAGGCCAATGTTGTGATTGTGGAAGAGTCAAAGCAAAGTTCTGAAGATAGGTGGCAAGAGAATCAGAAAACTAGGCATGGTTTATTTCAGAATCATTGTGATTGTTCTAACTGTATGCAGATGGAAGGTGTTCCTGAAAAGGCAGCACCAGTTTTGGTAGTCACTAGATCAGGGGCATAGTATGTTGCCGACCCTGTTGTCTCTCATAAGGAGATGAAAAACCCTCATTTTTGGGATACAAAGAAACAAGTCAGACAGGAATGTCTGAATCTGATTCAGAAAAAGCAGAAAAAGGAGAGTATTGATTTGAAAGGTCAGAAGACAGGCAAGCAGATGGATATTCAGGAGGAGATTCTGCAACAAGAAGCCAAGGAGGCTCAGATAACAGCAGAAGTCCTGAAGAATACCACAGTCACTATGGATCAGATATTGAGTCTAGTGCCTGAATTTAAAAGACAGGTGCTTAAAAGCCTTGCTGAGGAGGATGACCAGGTTGATGAGCCTGATATATGTCAAGTTGAAGCTGAGGATGTGGACTATAAAGTTCCTAAAATCACTGTGACTTATCAGAATCAGGAAGTACAGTGAGCACTTTTGGATGGAGGGTCAGGTGTGAATATTTTACCTGAGTTCCTGTATACAAAGCTTAATCTCCCTGAATTGGAAGAAGCTCCATTTCAATTGAAGATGGCTGATCAGAGAAGGATCCAACCTCTTGGAATACTCAGGAATCAGCAAATCACAATTTCAGGTTTGACCTTTCTTGTAAATTTTGTAGTGCTCAAGATGGATGAAGGGGATAGTCCCTATCCAATTCTGTTGGGAAGGCCTTGGTTCAAGCAGGCTAAAGTGAAACAGGATTGGGGTGCTGCAAGGGTAACAATCAAGAAGGGAAAGAAGAAAATTCATCTGAATATGGTACCTAGTGTTGTTTTGGCAAAAGACACTAGAGCTTTGTATGCACAGGGTATAAACATGGTTGGAGAAGTAGAGGATGATGAAGAGGATGCTTTTCTCAAAGTGAATGAATCAATTGTACTTGTGTTTGACATTGATGTTGTCAAAATTTTGGAAAACCTGAAGGAATAGAGGAAATCTACAGTTTTTGAAAAACAGGTTCAAATTAAATAGGAAGCCCCTGAAGTGGAGGAAGTTTTGAATAAACAACTGTCTGAGGAGGAAGAGAAGATGCATATTCAGCAGATCTTACAAGCAGAGAAAGCTTTTGAGGAACAAATGGCCAAAACAGCTAGGGTACAAGAAGATGACCTACATGATCTGAATGTGGGTTCTGAACAGGAGCCTAAGATGATAAAAGTCAGTGTCCATGCACAGGGATAGTTTAAAATAGATTTAGGCAAATTACTCAAGGAGTTCAAGGATATTTTTGCCTGGACTTATACTGATATGAAGGGTGTAGATCCAAGCTTTTGTATGCATAGGATTAATTTGAAAAAGGATGCTGTTCCTGTTATCTCCCAAAGGTACAGGATGAATCCTAATTATGCGAAAACTGTCAAGGAGGAACTGGACAAGTTATTGAAAGTGGGGTTTATCTATCCTGTGGAGAAAGTTACTTGGTTGTCACCAATAGTTGTGGTACCTAAGAAGAATAGCAAACTCAGGATCTATGTTGATTACAGGAAACTCAATGCAGCAACTGTAACAGATCCATTTCCTTTACCATTTCAGGACACATTACTAGATGCTATTGTAGGACATCAGATGTATAGTTTTCTGGATGGTTTTAGTGGCTACAATCAGATACTTATGGCTGTGGAAGATAGGGAGAAAACAACATTTGTGACAGAATGGGGTGTTTATGCAAGTAATGTCATGGTCTTTGGGTTGAAGAATGCTCCTCCCACATTTCAGAAATGGGTTCAGGAGGCCTTTGCTCCATATTTGACAACTTTTATGAGGGTATTTTTGGAAGACTTTAGTGTTTTTGGAAAGACAGAAGATCATCTGAAACATCTCAGATTGTGCTTTGAAAGATGCAGAATGGCCAGGTTGAGCCTGAATCCTGCCAAATGTGCATTTGCAGTTAAAAGGGGTATTTTACTGGGCCATATCATTTCAGAAGAAGGAATGCAGGTGGATCCTAAAAAGGTGGCAGCAATTCAAAAGGCTAAAGCACCAACTAATCTGAAGGAGTTAAGAAGATTTGTGGGACAGATTAAGTGGCATAGTAGGTTTCTAAAATACTTGTCTCATGTCTGTGTTCCATTAACTAAGCTAACAAAGAAGGATGTTCAGTTTGTTTGGTCAAAAGAACAGGAGAAAGCATTCAGATTACTCAAAAAGATGTTACAGGTGGCTCCTATTATGCAACCTCTTGATTGGAGTCTACCATTCCATGTCTTTGGAGATGCTTCTGATATAGCTGTAGGAGCAGTGCTCATGCAGGAGAAACAGAAAGGTTGGTTTAGACCAGTCTATTATGCCTCCAAAGTGATGACAGGAGCAGAGAGAAATTATTCTGTGACTGAAAGAGAATGTTTGGGTGTAATATTTGCATTAAGAAAATTCAGACACTATCTTTTGGGTAATCCTATTGTTATTCACGTGGATCACCAAGCCCTCATTTATTTGGTGAACAAGCCTGAACCAACTGGTAGATTGGCAAGATGGATTTTGCTGCTACAGGAGTTTGATTATACTATTGTTCATAGGCCAGGCAGAGAACATCTTGCTGATTATTTGAGCAGGTTGGAGACAGGAGAACCTCCAGAAGGAATTTCAGATGATTTACATGATGCTGATCTGTTTCAGATTCAGGCAACTAGATCAGAGGACTGGTATGATCAAATGTTGAATTATCTTACAGAGGGAGTGTTTCCTAAAGGGATGACATCAGATTACAGAAGGAAGATGGTACTTAGAAGCAGCACTTTTTCTGTCATTGGAGGGTATCTTTATAAGAAGGAAGTGGATCAGATTCTCAGAAGATGTGTTCCTAATAGTCAGCAAACTGCAGTGTTGGCTGAGGCACATACAGGAGATGCTGGAGGACATTTCTCAGGTGAAATAACCAGCAGAAAAATATTTCAGAGTGGTCTATGGTGGCCTACAGTTATTAAGGATTCACATTTGTTTGCCAAGACTTGTGAGAAGTGTCAGAGGGATGGTTACCCTAAAAACAAGGATAGGATGATTCAAAACCCTGTCTTGCCATTAGGCCCATTTGAGAAGTGGGGTTTGAATTTCATGGGTCCATTTAAGCCAGCTGCACAAAACACAGGAAACATGTATATTTTGGTTGCAACAGATTACTGTACTAAATGGGTGGAAGCTGTGGCTTTGAAGGATAACAAGGCCAAGAGTGTAGCCTCCTTCTTGTACAACAATATTATGACAAGATTTGGGTGTCCCATTGAACTGGTTTCAGATCAGGGAGTTCATTTCCTGAATAAGGTGATTAGAGTACTGACTGAAACTCATATGATTAGTCACAAGATGTCTTCTGTATATCATCCACAGGCAAATGGGTTAGTTGAAAGTACCAATAAGATCTTGGTCAAGATCTTGAAGAGGACAGTTGCAGAAAACAGGAAGGATTGGGATCTGAAACTCAATTCAGCACTTTGGGCTTTCAGAACAGCTTTTAAAGTCAGTACAGGGCTTACACCATTCAGATTGGTTTATGGAAAGGAAGCTGTAGTGCCAATGGAGTTCATTGTGCCATCTTTGAGAGTGGCGGTGCAACACAGATTGACACAGGATGAGTCATTGCAACACAGATTAAACCAGTTGTTGACTTTGGATGAAGATAGGTTTCATAGTGCTTATGTGGCAACAGTGATTCAGAATAGGAGGTCAGCATGGTTGGACCAATATCTGAAGAAGAAAAAATTGAAGGAAGGGGATTTAGTTCTGATGTACAATTCCAAATTGGGCAAGCATCGTGGTAAGCTTAAACTCAGATATGTGGGACCTTATGTTATTTTTCAAGATATTGGTCAAGGTACCTTTATTTTATCCGATTTGGAGGGACCTCTGCTTAAAAAACATGTTAATGGTTTCTGGTTGAAGAAATTCTTGCCTAGTGTGTTTCACGACACTAGAGATGTGAGCATTGTCATGTTCTGGTTTGGGTAAAAACAGAAAGGCAGGGGGTAGTAGAAGAACTTCTATCTCTACTTCTGTGCCTGATGAGTCAGAACCGCCAACCAAGAAGATAAAGACAGAGACAACAGTTGAAAGTCAGAAGCATGATCAGAAAATAGAATCTGTGGATCAGGGGAGTGAAGCTCAGATTCAGACTGAAGAAATAGGTGAATGGGGGACATATTTGAAAAGTCAGTTGCAGAAAAGACCTGTTAGCAGGCAAGGCCAAGTACAGGGGATTCCTGTGAAGAAAATATCAATCAGATTGGGCAAAAAGCAGAAAGAGGAGCAAAATGTACAGCCTGAAATTGACTTAGTGAAGAAATCAGATGTTTTGATGGGGAAACAGAAAATTGAAGACTTGGACATTTCAGTAAATGTGGATAAGAAGGATCAGGAGAATTTGACAGCTTCATTGGCTGTTAAATCACTACAGGAACTTATTGTGTTCATTGAAAAACAGCAAGTTCATATTCACAACTTGAATCAGACTGTTCAGATGTTGAAGGATTCAAATATAGCATTGGTGTCTATGATGCAAGATGAAAGAGCCAAAACTGTGAACTTTGATGTGTTGTCACAAAAAGTTGAAGAATTAGGAGAGTTTTTCAGAAGTCAGATTATTGAAAAAGAAGAGACCATTGTAATGATGAACAGGGAGCTGTCAGAAGCAGAAATCAAAGCAAATACAGTGAGGGAATGGATAAAAGATCTAAAGTTAACCTTTGATAATGAGCTTACTGAATTGTCAAAAGAAAACACAAGGTTAATGGCAGAATGTGATGTGCTAAAGGATAGACTAAAGGTGTTGGAGGATGTGGAGAATCAATTAAAAGGTTCAGTTGATTCAGATGAAGTTGATGTAGATGCAGTAATCTTGACAGGAAATGATTTGAATCATCTGGTCAATGAAGTATTGGAAAATGGAGATATGGTTTGGAACTCTATACTGAAAAGGATGGAAGGGGTAATGCAGAAACCTTATAGCATGATTCAGATTAAGGATGAGTCAGAAACAGAATTTAATCTGAATATGTTAAATAAGGAATTGTTGAGTACAGTGGAAATGCAAAAACATACCCTGATAATTCAAAAATTGGATTCAGAAATTTTGAAAGAACAGATTAAAGCTTTGAAATTTCAGAGAGGAAAGGCAGATTTGTTTCAGAAGAAATCTGAAGAGGCAGAAAGTAGTCAATCTGACTATGAAGACAAATTCAAAGCACTGATTCAGTTTGTTAGTAAACACAGAGGTGTTTTTAGAGGGAGAACTGCTGTGTCAGAATCAGAGGAGTGGAAGAATATTCAACAATGGTTATTGGATTTTTCTGATGAGAAGAATTTAACAGATGTTTTAGAGTCAGAAGAAGTAAAGGAAGACAGTGGAAAAGAACCTGAACAGGAGAGTTTGATTCAACAAGAGTGGGCAATTGTACCTATTGGACAAGGTTATGATGAACCATTGGAGGCGGAAGTGTTTTTTTTACAAATTTCCAACAACAAAATGTGGATTTCTCCACAGAGGCAAACCAGGCAGAGCAGCATCCAAGACAGAAAGATCAAGGGATTTTGTGGGTCCAGGTCAACTATTTTTGGAAAAATAGTATCCACCGGGTGTGCCAGTGTTAGAGGCATAACCTTAGGGATTATTTATCACTTTAGTTTGAGCCTTAGGGCATAAGGGATATGAAGGGGTGTCAGTTGTACCTTTTTGAATGGAAGAGTCATGAACCTTTTGGGTATGTAACTATTCGTGGAAGGAAGAGAGAATCGGAATGCGCTGCTGTAGAAGACAGTTCTGTTTTGGCAATGAAAGGATGTTACCTGATTTTGCCTGTGTATATCTGAATCTCTGTACTGTATTCTGAATTATCTGATTCCATTGATAAGGTTAATGGTGATGAATAGTGAATATTGAATAGCGTATCGCGATCAGAATGTGTATCTGAGAAGTCAGATTATCAACTTTCAGAATCATATTTTAATTATCTGTTATGGAGGTTTTGTATCTATTTGGTATATTAAGGGTGGAAATTGGCCCTTAACAGTTGGGTCATGCTTAGAGATTTGATACCATGTCAATAACATGGATCTAGAGCATGGCAGGAGCTATGGAGAATGGAAGATGAATATACAACTCATGATGACATAGACTTTGATAGATAAACTATTGTACAAGTGAATTAGATTTCAAGATAGATTAGCTTGGACTCATAAACACATTCTTGTGTAAGATGGACAATGACACTGATAGTGACTCAAACTGATAGTTCCATTACCTTGTAATGAGTGTCAACCCAATACATGCCTTTATAGCTTTTTGGATAGCACCACTCTCCTCACTGTGCATATGGGATTCTGAACATCTCTTCCTAGAGCATACATTATTTGTCTATCTTCTAGTCTCTTTAGGGCATATATCTAGCATCTATGGACAAGCATCATTTGCTATTCTCAATAGATGTGAGTATAGGCTACCCTCTATATTCATTAACAGAGCATGAGAGAGAGGGTGGGGTGAGTGACTAGTCCTTGTCCTTTATATCCAACAAAGAGATGAGATTGAATGGAGAGTTGCACGCACGAGATGGGCCTCTCAATCCACAAAGCACAAAATCGTTCCTATGCACGGCACTATAAGGCTCCCTAGCCTTCCTTCTCGCATCCTATACTAGCATATGGTGGGTTGCACTATTGCACCATCAATTGCGCACAAGGGATACAACCTTTGCACAAGGGGCCATGAGGATTCAATCAATGGGATGCGAGGAACTCGACTACCCTCCTATAGTCATCAACAAACCATGAGACAGAGGGGGGGTTGAGAATGATTGATTTTCCCTTCATATTGAGAGGTGACATTCCAACACTTGGAGACATGTACGTTCTCGTTTCCCTATTTAAACACCAGACGGCCTCCTTCGCCATCACTGTACACTTGATTTTGTTCGGCGCACTGCACAATAAGGCTCCCTAGCCGTTCTTCTTGCACCTATGCCAAATGGGTTGGGATGCATCGATGCACCATCAACTGTGCACATTGGCATACTCCCTCTAAACCATTCTTCTTGCCGATCTTTCAACCAAATGTGAGTTATGGGTTTCAATCCTTCCCATTCAGTGATGTGAGTCATGGGGTGAGAGATTAATCTATCATTCCAACATGAGTGATTATCGCAATTGAGTGTTGAATACCTTGTCATCAACAATTCCATCAAAACTTCATCAATAAAGCTACCTCCCCCAGGTGTTGTTGCATTGTCCCTGCCATGCTAGATGAATGTGTTGTGGCAAGCCCTGGCACCTCCTACCAATGACAACGATCCTTCATGAGACAACAACAGTTTCCCTCGATCATCTGCAAACAAAGATGGAAAAATACATGCAATAGAAACTGGTCTTCCAATAGAGCCAAATTTTTGGAAATGATGGCATGCAAAAAAGGTTGGAAGAGATGGCTGCAGGGACAACATTTGCTGCCATAGATGTAGCCACATATGGGTTAAGAATTGAAAGGGCTGATGAAGCTTGTAAAGGAGGAATGACTGAAGGGAAATATTGCATTTGGATGCAAGCATTAGATTGCATGGAAAAGGGCAAAAAAACAAAGTCTGAATTGGTTGATGTAAGTCAGAGTGTACGAGGAAGAATAGGATGGAGTGCACTAATGGATTCATTATTAGCCTACGCTTATTTGACTGAGGTTCATAATCAAGAAGCTCTTGTGGAAGAAAAGAAAAGAATAGACGAGGACACTGCTAGTCCTTCCTCTTCAGGTCCATCTAAATGCATAACATGAAGTAAAATGGAGCAACAAAATGAGGCTGAAAAAGCCATACCTGAGCATGTTATGGAGGATGCATCTCAAGAGAAGAAACAAGAAGGAAAGAAAAGGGGCAAGCAACTTGGTTACATGTTACAATTGCATCTCAAGTTCTTGGAATCGCAAAGTGAGGATGTTACAATTTCAGCATATCAATGATCGCATACTTGGTAGTAGAGTGGAATTCACACTTGGCAAAGTTCTTGGAATCGCAAAGTGTGAATTTCATGATGCAATCATTGATATGCTGAAATGAAAAAGACAATTTGATGATGAAGTTTTGCAAGCATTGATGTAGGTTGAAAAAGACATAGAGAAACAACTTTAGAGGGAATATGATGATGCATATAATGCTAATTTGGAGTAGGTTGATATTGAAAATGGGTTAAATGGAAATGTAGATAGCAACCTTGTGGCTAAAAGTAGTCTTATGGTAGTAAGCATAGATAGAAGGCTATGTATAATGGAGATGTCCACATCAACAAGTACATGAAGAAGAAGATGCTCATTTTATTCCAAGCAGTCATTATTCACAAATGCATTGGGCTCGTGCTACAGTAGAGACAATTGTTAAAGTAGGATAAAGAGAGATGCATTGCATAGCTCTCTTGGATCATGGTTCCGAAATCAATGTTATGGCACACAGTTTGTATGAGAATGGAGTTTGGACGATTCATGTTGATCCACGATGGCACATGTGGGCAGCAAAAAATTCATCAAGGGATCTTTATGCGGCTTGTCCAAATGTACCCATGACTATTGGAGATGCTAGGGATGAATATCATTTTTATGTGCAGGATTCATGTAGTTATTGGGTGATTTTGGGATAGCCCTATATTTCAAAATCAAGGCTGGAAAAAAAATCGTTGGATGATGATTCTTCATATGCTCGGGCTCGAAGTAAAGACAGTACAAAAGCAAGGCTGGAAAAAAAAGCGTTGGATGATGATTCTTCGTATGCTCGGGTTTAGAGTAAAGACAGTACAAAAGCAGTACAATTTCTCAATGTTTGTGTGAATCATCCTGCAATCGGAATAGGCTACAAGATAATCTCATGCCACCTAATGCACAAGAGTTTAAGGGTTTTTAGATAGCATTGATGTAAGTGGAGGCTATGGTAGTGCCTCTAGGAAGATATTATGCCTCCGAGAAAGGGTGAAACTGTGTTTGTGTTGGGATTGCAAGAATGGACAGCATGTAGTCTTGGTAGTTTTAAGAATATCTCAGCCATGTGTAGGCTTGAAAAGAAATATGTAGGATGGGCTGAAAAAGAGCTGAAGACATATGGTTTGATGGCTGCAAATAAAGGTTATTCAGGGCTGGTTGATGTTAATACAGTGGTTGAAATTTCAGTAGCAATTAATACTGAAAACAGGATAGAAAAAGATGTTATTTATATTAACACTTTGGAGATGTATGAAGTCATTTCAAGAGTTTGCTGAGCATGAACATGAGAATATGGAAGAAGAAGAGGTAGATGATGAATACATTGACATGGTAAAGGATACTTCTTCTGACACTGCAAATCCATAAGACTTTGGCACATGCCAAAGGATGTGCAAGTTAGGAGGGGGTGGATGTCATGCTACTACATGGTCACTGTGTGAAAAACTCTAGAGTATGGCTTTTTTATTGATCTAGAGAGTGAATTCCATATTAGTCATTAATGTCAGTGTGCATAATGCAAATGGTTCAAAAATACTAGATTTTTGGACAAGTTTAGCAAATTTTTTATATTTTAGATGTTATCTCTTGTAGATATCCAAAAGTTGGAGATAACTTCTAGAATAGGATGACATGTAAGAAAAATCAAGTGGCTTTTAACCATTTTGGGAGGATTTTATGTAAAAGGAAGGATTTGCGAAATGGTACGATGTGCGATCATAGTTTTCAGGCAATGAACAACACTCCGAACTAGGAGATGAAGGAGTGATCTGGCAAAATTCTGGGCGCTTAGGTGTCATGGTATTTTACTACCCTTTTGGAGCTAATGGAAGCATTAGATTGGCGGTCTCAGTAACATAGAGGAAGTTATTATTTTATGCATGTTTTTGTCTATAAGAGATTTATTTTCTGGTAATGCACAAATAAATTGATAGGCTTCACCTCTGTGAGTATTCTTCTACATCTTCTATTTCTTTAAGCCCATTCTCTTCCATCTACTCCTCTCCTTGAATCCCCCCTCACCCTAATGTCTCTTACCCCCATAGTAAACTCTCAGCCCCAAACACTCTGACAATGCCAAATCAAAGCTTCAGCTCATGCACAAACATCAACCAATTAAGGGTGGATCTTTTAGCCTATCTTTCCAAGAAATCCCTATTTGATTCCTTCTTCTTTGAAGCTTATCATCATAGATCCGGCCTTAGGTCCATTAGTACCTTTTCTATCTCATTATCAACAGATGGCCCATAGGTATGACACTTATCTTTTCCTTTATCAATCTAACCCTCAAGTCATTTTACCCCTTTTCTTTCAACCTCAAGGTGCTCCTCAAATTCCTATCTTTACTCATTGTTCTTTTATTGAAGATCATTGTCTTTTCCCCTCCTCCTTCTTTTCCTTCTCCATCGATAGTGTTTCTCTCCACTTTTCTTGCCTATCTATTAACACATTTCTTAACAAATTCTCCTCAATTTTTAGCTAATCCCTCTTTAGCTCATTCTTTATTTTACGATTTTGCCTACCCATTTCTTCATCCTCTTTTACTAGTTCCTCTTTCATCTCCTACCGCATCTATTCCTCATAACCCTCAGTTGGTTAGTGGATATGTAGGTTTCGATCAGAAGATTCCTAGAAGATAGGGGTGGAGTTCAATTGATTCTCTTACTAGACCTCAAATTAATTGGCCATTGATTCCAAGGGACTGTATGACTGCTAGTCAAGCATGTCAGAATTATTTGCATTTTTCTCAACAAAATTCTCAGTCTATAGATCCTTCAGTGAGATTGACTTCTCACTTTGCTTGGTACCTGAAGTATATGCACATGCATTCACATAATGATCCGAAGGCCATTCCAAAGTTGTGCATGAATGTGAATGTGAACATTGATTTCCAACAACTGGATTATTTTACTTTCATGCCCTTTTTTTGCCTAGTAGATATCTTATCTTGCTAGAGAGGATGTGTTGCCTTCAAATTTTTCAAAATCCTCCAAAGACTTTGTGGATGAATCCTTATCCATGGACTGTTTTTGCAATCACCAAGATTTTAAGAGGGATCATCTTCATTGATACCTCTGGATGCATCTTTCAATGATTCATAATGATATATCTCTCTTTTGGAGGTGCCATTAAGTTGATTGTTTTATATTTAGTGTTTATGTTGTGTGTTAATTTATATGTGATAGGGTTGTGGTGGTTGGATATTCGATTTGTTTGAGAGATATATTTTTGGAGATTTTCAGTGATGATGATGGTGGGTGGATAGCTTAAGATGCAAAGATGCAGAACCTCTTATATCCTTTACAAAATTTTCATGATTTTTTGTTGTTCATAAGATGTGTTAATGGATAAAGGGTTTTCCTTTCATTGTATTCTTTATTAGATGTAGGTTATAAGATGGGGTTGTGATTGGATGGTGTTTCCTAAATATTGTTGTTGAAGATTAACTTGAGCTATTTGATGATCGTGTATTCTCTTTTTCCTAGGTCATGAGGGCGCTCCCTTATTAAGTGTGGGGATATGTTAAATGTTGAAATGACTTATTTTTTTGGTTGATTTTTGTTGTTTTTGTGGGTTGAATGGTTGATTTTACATGAAGATTGATTGGTTTGGAAGTGGTTTGATAGTGTTTTGGACAGGGTGGAATGGTTTTGATAAGCTCATGATGTTTTTCAGTGGAGATATGAGGTTCTATTATGTTCTATTGATGTCCTGATAGTGTCTAATTGATTCTAATAGCTTATGTTTTATTCTGTTTTTTCTTTTGTATGGAAGGATGGAGTAGTGATTGATGAATTTTGAGGTATTTTGAAAGCTCATTGGATGGTTTTTTATGGTCTTGATTGGTTTTAGTTGAGTTAGATACTTTTTGTTGACCTTCTGTAACCCTCTACTGAGCTTCTATAGAGCTTCTGTAAATCCTCTGTATGGCTCTCTATGTGTTATGTTGGATGAGGGTGTAGTATGGGAAAGTTTTTTAGTCTTGGAAAGAGATGAATGAAAGTTTAAAAGAGCTCAAATAAGTGGAAGAAGTAGCTGTTAAAGATTCAAGTGAAGACGGGAGTGAAGTGATAGTGATGAGCTATGAGGAGTCACTATAGTGGCTCTGGTGACCTTTCATATCAGACATACCTCTTAGGAGAGGTATTCACGACCAAAGAAGGGTTATTGTGAATGATTATTAAGTATTATAGTGAGAATATGGTGTATTATTGAGAGAGAGAGAGAGAGAGAGAGAGAGAGAGAGAGAGAGAGAGAGAGAGAGAGAGAGAGAGAGAGAGAGAGAGAGAGAGAGAGAGAGAAATCTATGCAAGACAATGTATCTACCTATGAGAGATTATGAGAAAGCAATGGAAAATTTTAAGATGAATAATATGTGATATCTTTCCATTTAAAGTGGTGTATTATCTTGTTTTTTCAGGTCTGTCAAAGAATTCTATGAAAAAAATGAAGAGCATGATGGATTTTGTTAAAATTAAAGCCATGGGAGAATTGTTTTTATGATGCTACATGAATATTTCTTGTTCTTGGTATTCTTTTCTTTGTTGAGATCATTTCAAATATGAAAAAGATGGTTGTTGATAGTACAAGATAGATTTTCTTGTAGTAGAAATCTCGTTTTTCTTGGTGTCTCTCTTGTGGCTCCGTAATGAAATTACTTTTCCTAGTAAAAGATCTCTTGCTTCTACAAGTGAACACAACAACTACCATTAAAATAGGTTACAAGGTATAAGCTTGTTGAAATAGCTTCCAAAATTGTAGAAGGTTTTCAAAGTTGGATATTATTTTGACTATGTAACTTGCAATTGTGTAGAACACAATATTAGTGAGTTTCGGAATCTCCCAATTCCCATTTTTTGAATACTAAAAAGGTGGCACCCCGATAACATGCCCATAAATTTCTCAAAACCATATGATGTAACCTATCATTGGAAAGTGTTTGAAAAATGGAATCTATTGAGCTATAGAGCGCTCAATTTGGAGTTATAGTGTTCAAGTTATGACAATTCCAAAGATTTGATCATGAGTCCCAAACTTATGGGAAATTCCCATATTCCCCAATATGGTGTTGTAGACTCTAATTAAGAAATTCATATATTTAAATCATGGGAATATTGGTAAGAAGATGATTGGGTCTTCTAATACTTAGCATAATTTGCTTGTGATGTTTGTGGTTATTTCAAATATATTGTATAAGGTACCATATTCATGCTACTAAAGCCTACAAAAATCACATAATGTGTGTAAATTAGAAGTGCCTTTTATTATGGTGACATTCCTCATATAGCAAGATTTGGAGTTGTCATTTTAGGATATTTTCAATTCTATATGTGTTGTATTTTCATTTTGGAGATGGGTTCGTTTGGATGTCATATCTATAATGACACTAGTGGCCCAATAACATATAGTTTTTATTTGCACATTATCTATGTCTTATAGGTAAAAGAATACATAATATTTTGACTTAACACTAGTCAATTGAAATCACTTTGATTATAGTGCACAACATTCTTTTACATCTTTTGGGTGTTTCCATCGTTGGATTTTATATTTTGGTGAGGGGTCTAAATAATTGATAACCCTTTTGCAACTATGTTTCTTCCTTATTTTTACTTTTTATAGAGTGGCTTGTAACACATGGGACACGTCTTAGCTTTGATTTGGACAAGAAGTAAAGTGGACAATGATTGATCACAACATCACATTTTCTACTAGCACATGGAGATAGGCATAGTCCTTAGTGACAATATGTCACATAATATGTCTCAACATTTATGTAACTTTCATTTGAATATTAAAGAAAATAACCTATCAATATAGTTTATGTTCATTTATATTCACAAGCACTTTGGTTAAAGTCTAATAGTTCTTAGGTAAGGCCTACATTCACAAGTACTTTTGTTAAATCTAATAGCTCTTAACCAAAGGCCTAAAACAATTAGAATGTTAACAAGTAATAAATTTAATCTTATCATCATTTGCATCTATGTGAATTTATACATACACTGACATGTGGTGTTCTACTAGCACTTGGAGATAAGCATAGTCCTTAGTGACAATATGTCACATAATATGTCTCAACATTTATGTAACTTTCATTTGAATATTAAAGAAAAGAACCTATCAATATAGTTTATGTTCGTTTATATTCACAAGCACTTTGGTTAAATTCTAATAGTTCTTAGGTAAGGCCTACATTCACAAGTACTTTTGTTAAATCTAATAGCTCTTAACCAAAGGCCTAAAACAATTAGAATGTTAACAAGTAATAAATTTAATCTTATTATCATTTGCATCTATGTGAATTTATACATACACTGAAATGTGTGTGTGTGTGTGTGTGTGTGTGCACGCACACGCTGTCGGAGCGGTTTTTGTCGAAAGGTCGAATCCACCAGGGATGAAATGTAAAATGAAGTAGAGATAGGAGATGGAGAAAATAGACAAGAGGTAAACACGACAAAGACAAAGCACAATGAATTGAATCAATATGTATTGAAAGAACCTCGAATCCTTGCACTGCTCAGAAGCAATCTCCAGGCATTAAATCTCCTGGAGCTTCTTCGTAGAACAAAATGTGCATCAAAATTACAAATCCTTCTCTACTGCTCGAAATCTAAATCTGATGGCTCTATTGGTTCTGAATGGGGGGTAAAGCCCCAGGACACTTGATCGCGGATCTCCCATATTACTTCTTCTTCCTCTTCTAGTTCAAATTGTAGTTTTCAACTTGTCAACAGCGATCGTGATGTGCACGATTTCACCAATCTGTCTTTTTTATGAAAAGTATCATAACTGGTTGAAAAAGCAACTTGCTTTTTGCATGCCATCCTAATCTAGAAGCTTTTCTAAAATTTTTGGATTATTACAATAAATATTATTAAAAATATGCTAAAATTATCCAAAAATATAGTATTTTTGGATAATCCATGCAACTCACACTAGTACTAATGACTCAGATCACATTGACTCTCAAGATCAATAAAGAATTCGGATGATGATGCATTCCATGAATTTTCACATTGTGTCCGTATAGCATCACGACATCCACCCTCTTTAAACCTGCACATCTTTTGGTATGTGCCAAAATCCTAGTTGTCACCGGATTTTGAGTCCTTCTCATTCTCTGTAACCATATCCTTTGCTTCTTCATCTTCCATATCTTCCTGGCTAGCCCCTGTATCATGGCCACTATTTTCCTCCAATTCTGGAAACTCATAGGCAATAGATTCTTGCCTCTTGAATAATTTGATTATTTTCCCTGCTACAGAAAGTTTTATGGCTATCCCATCTAGCTCATTTAATGCATAACTAGCATTATCAAATACTTGTCTTACCACATAGGATCCAAACCATCTTTTGGAAACTTTACGCATGGCACTATGCTGGTTGTCTAAATTGCTATCATAAACCAATACCCAATCCCCATCTTGTATGGTTCTTGGTCTCAGTCTATGCCCTTTGTAAAACCGTTTCTTGTTCTGTATCCTTGCTGCCCTTAATTTTGCAACTGCTGCCTCTATGTCTTCTGACTTCCTTTCAAACTATCTAATGTGCAAGGCCAACAACTCATCTCAATTCAACCCCTCCTTCGAAGGTAGCACACTCCATTTGACTGCCATCTCTTCTATTGACATGCACTATAAGGATATAGGAGTATAGTGATGGCCATTTCTAATGCAAATTAGCGGTGTCACTATTTGTGTTGCAAATGCGACAGAGATGGTGACGGTACTCAAGCAAAAAAAAGCAAGCTGAAACTCGAGCACAGCATTTTACACAAACAAACGAAAGAGGGAGTGAAAGGGAGAGCAAATTGCATCTTGCATTTGAGAGAGAGAGGGAGAGAAAGAGAGAAAGAGGGAGAAGGAGAGCTTCTCACCGTCGCCACCACCGTTTGCAAAGAAGAGGAGAAAGTGTAAGGAGGGCGAAGAGGAGCCGCCGTCGCAAAGAGGAGCTTCCGAATCCATCCTCGGGCCTTTCTGGTGAGTGCATTGTTTCCTCTTGGTTTGTTTTTGTTTTTTATCCCTTTCTTGTGCTTGTTTTTGTTAAAAATAATGTGTAGTGAGAGAGAAAGAGAGGAAATGAGAGAGGGGGAGGAAGAGAGAAAAAGAAAGAAGGAATGCAAGAGAGAGGGAAAAAACATTAAATATAATAAAGAAAGAGAGAGAGAGAGAGGGGGGAGGGAGAGAGAGAGGAGAATGAATTGATAAAAAACAAAGAGAGGGTAAGATCATGTTCTTTAATTTCTTCTTTTCTTGTTTGTAGTAGTAGTAGTGGTATTAGTAGTTCTTTAATTTCTTCTTTTCTTATTTGTAGTGGTAATAGTAGCAGTAGTTCTTTAATTTCTTAATTTCTTTGTTCTTTAATTTATTATTTTCTTATTTGTTATTGTTGTTGTTGTTGTTGTTATAGGAGAAGCAGTAGCAGTAGCAGTAGCAGTAGCAGTAGCAGTAACAGTAGCAGTAGCAGCAACAGTAGTAGCAGTAGTAGCAACAGTAGTAGCAGCAGCAGCAGCAACAGCAGTAGCAACAGTAGCAGTAGCAGCAGTAGTAGTAGTAGTAAAACATTGGGTGTGGCGGCAAATTTATTACAGGGAGGTGACCTCTCATCCCAAGGAGGAGTGTACCCTTTGCGGCCAGTTAGAAGAGTTCATGGGTGTGCGATGGATGGAGTGCCTAAGCCAATCCACCTGCCAATCCACCACTTGGAAGGTACTACCCAATCTATACCGTCAATACTAGAGGAGACATGTAGCCTTCCAGACTTTCCTACAATCTTGGAGCCTAAGATGGAGGCAATGATCAATGCATTTATGCCCATGGATGTTAAGACATCTGATCTGCTTAGAGAGGAAATATCAATACCATTATATGATGGGTGCCAAGTATCTCGCCTAAAGACACTGCTTGCACTTCTAAGTGTGCAAGCAAAATACGGGTGGAGCAATGTGAGTATGATCGAGTTGTTCAGGTACCTTGTACATACACTTCGTTGATTTCTTTTCGACACTATCATAAAAAACAATTGTGCTTTTTCAAGGTGTTTTATGATTTTTTTCAAGTTACTAAAGTATTATATATTACCACTTGCAAATACCATGCCTAAGTCTCGTGATGATGCGCGACATGTTTTATGAAAGCTTGGCATAGACTACAACAACATCCATGCATGTATCAATGATTGCATACTGTTTCGAGGAGAATACGAGACTATGGAGACATGTCCAAAGTGTGGTGCTCACAAGTATCGATAGGAATTGCAAGGGCAAACCATCCCTCAAAAATTTCTTAGACACTTTCTGCTTATCCCTTGCATAAACTACATGTTTCATACGTCCGGCATGGCGAGCTTGACAATGTGGCATGTGTAGAATAGATCCACATATGGAGTTCAATGAATATCAGTGGATTCATGTGCATGGAGCCACATTGACTCTACCTTTTGAGGCTTTGCCTGAGAGCCAAGGAATCTTCAGCTCAGTCTTGCTATGGATGGCATGAACCCATTCGGTCTACACTCAACTTCTTACAGTGTGTGGCCTATAGTCCTTGTCAACTACAACATCCCTCCATGGCTTTCTATGAAGAAAGGACATCTCATCCTTAGATTGCTTGTTCCCGACTGCTACAAGTCAAAAATATGGGCGTGTATCTTCATCCATAAGTCGATGAGCTTAAGATTTTGTGGGAGGAGGGGGTCACCATGGAAGATATGAGCAAGCGCGATGATCGATGGTCCGCCAATATTCGAGCCATTCTCATGTGGACCATGCATGACTTTTCGGGGTTTGGGGAGTGCTTAGGTAAGTAGGCTTCTGTTCTGGTTGGTAATATCTATCATAGCTCGTTCAAGTTTGTATTCATTGGATATAGGTGTTGGGACACGTATGGTTACCTCAGGTTATTATGTATGTCCATTGTGTGGGCCATAGTTAGACTCTGGAAGGTCACAAACCATGAAGAAGATGGTATATCAAGGACATGCCACTTTTCTTGATAGAGGGTCATGAACTCATGGAAGCTTGCTTGTTCCCAGCTGCTATAAGTCAAAAATATGGGCGTGTATCTTCATCCATTAGTCGATGAGCTTAAGATTTTGTGGGAGGAGGGGTTCACCGTGGAAGATATGAGCAAGTGCGATGATTGATGGTCCGCCAATATTCGAGCCATTCTCATGTGGACCATGCATGACTTTCCGGGGTTTGGGGAGTGCTCAGATAAGTAGGCTTCTGTTCTGGTTCGTAATATCTATCATAGCTCGTTCAAGTTTGTATTCATTGGATAGAGGTGTTGGGACATGTATGGTTACCTCACGTTATTATGTATGTCCATTGTGTGGGCCACAGTTAGACTCTCGAAGGTCACAAACCATGAAGGAGATGGTATATAAAGGACACGCCACTTTCTTGCCAGAGGGTCATGAACTCAGGGAAGGTTTTCTTGGATGACCTCCAGCACATATGAATGCCCAAAGCTGGTATGAGTTGAAAATGGTCCATACAGAGTCACATCCAAACGGAATGCGATGGCTCTCAATTTTCTACGAGTTTCCGTATTGGACCCACTTATAGATCAACCACTTATATCCCATTTCTTATTTTCAAGAACATGGGCATCTTACTATTGGACCACATCACAGAAAAGAGAGACACTGCAGGGGCACAAATGGATTTGAAGGGGGTAGGCAAGATGGAGGCGCTTTGGCCGCAGTCTCACTGCAATTGAGTGCTGATGGTCACTTACAGCTACCTCGTGCTCCTTGGGTTTTTTCCACTAAAGAAGAGCGCATTGTGAAGCAAATTATCAAGTCTATTCGACTGGTATGATGCATTCTCTCAAGTCCGCATTTTCTAAAGACGATCAATTATCAGGGCTAAAATTCCATGATTGGCATAAGATATGTCATGTTTGTACTACGAATGTATTGTAAGTGGCCTGTATATTTTTCTATTTGGAGTGTAGTTGTTGTTCATAATGCTTCCTCATTTGTGGCTGTTTGTACTACCGATCACGATCGCAGAATGCCTTACTCCAAGAATACGCGGGGAAATTTACAACTTGTCAAGTTTAGTGCAATGGATCTCACAGAAGGAGATCAAGATATCCTCTATTTACAAGGCGGGGAGCAGTGATGATGGTCTCTCTCTTTGAGAAATACCTACCCACCAGCATACTCACGATACAAATCCACTTTCTTGTGCATCTTGTAGATGAAGTGGAGGTTGTTGGACCTGTCCATATGCGATGGATATTCTTCTTGGAGCACTTCATGAAAACCTTGAAAGGCTTTGTGTGGCAATGAGCTGGGCCAGAAGGTAGCATGGCTGAAGGTTGGTTGGTGTCTGAGGCGTTAGTGCATATTTCACAGTGGCTACCAATGGTGGATTCAGAAAACAATATGCTATGGTCGCTAAAGGACGATGATAGACTGACCGGAGATGTGGTGGTTGGAAATGGAGTAGAAAAAAGAATGGATGTTGCAATAGAGGATAAAGTGAATCACTTTTTTATGTTGCACCATGTCTCCATGGACACGTGGTTCGCTAGGTACCAGCAAGCCAGGAAAGATTGGGAGAAAGCGCGACCTAAATTTCGACGTAGTATGCGCCATCGATTGATTGGATATCCTGAGGGCATGGAGGAGATGCCATAGTTTATGTCAATGCGATGGTTGCATTGATCTTTGACCACATCGTTTCGTGAAGGGACGGAGGCCTCAACTGAGGAGTGGGAATTCTCGAGGGGATGTAGTCCAAAGGTGACGATGTGTTTAGGGTTTGTCGTATCTACATTTTATATGCAACAACTAATTGAGTATTTCAATGTACAGTACAAAATATATAGTGCGGTGTGGCCGCACGGACGGCATTTTTGCATGGAGCATATCGACAAAATGCGCTCCACAATAGATTGTGGCATCATGGCAAAGTTCGAGCAAGAGAGCCGACAACGAGCAACGGATCCAAATACCGTTATAGATGAGATGGAGTATTTTGGAAACTTGCAAAGTATTATCACAATGGATTACTGTAGCATCTCCATGATCCTATTCGATGTGCAGTGGTTCAAAGTGGTACTTGAAGGAGCTGGAGCAATTGTTCCACGAGGTCCATCTAGATTTCTCAAAATAGATTCCGAAAAAGGATGGACAGATTTGTGCGACACGTTTGTGTTGCTAGCCCATTGTGAACAAGTGCATAAACTCATGTTTTTTTAAACTTTATTACGACATGGTACATGCCACAAAAGTTAAATCTCTCTTGTACATGATTTTGAATAGGTAATTTTCTATCCAAACCCCCCACAACCTCGATGGTGGTATGTTATACCTTCAGCTTCCCAAAGTGTGAGAGTATATGATTAAAGCAATGTTCCCAGCGTAGATGAGGACAGTATGCAAATAGAGGAGTCGATATTGCAAGGGGTGGAGGCCGCCGAAATCTTGGAGCATGTAGAGGAGCCAGAATTGGGTAACAATGAGGGAAATATAGGAGTCCAAGAATTCTTTGAGAATGAGGTGGACTCATCCTTTTGTGGTGACCTATCTATCGACCTTCTAGTGTATGCGGAGTTATGTCAAGAGATTGACATGGGACTATAGGGTACTTCATACTTGGAGTATCCACCTACTCAATTCGTTGACGAATTGCTTATAAGGGTACATAAGATATGCATTTTAAGTAAGATCATTTTTTAAAGATTTATATTACTGTGCTTTGCTTACTTTATATTGATTATGCTAACATCAATTTTTGTCTGTGTAAGTGATTTTTTTGGATATTTAGATCAACACGATGAGTCGAGAGATGAGCAACAAGGGGTTATAGGAGATCTTCACACGTATGTCTCTAGATCAGATAGCTCGATTCAGAGATATGGCAGACCAAGAGCTGTCCTATACACCATCAGGCCATTCTATTAGATCTACTTCGGTATGCTCTGATGCTTCAATTTCCAGTAGATGAGGTCGACACTCCAGACTTGGGCCGGACACAGGGAGTGGTTCTAGGAGATGCTACAGAGACATGGATGTAGTGAGCCCGTGATCGCCCCTCGGGATACAAATGCTACTCCTTGCTCTCGTGCAGGTTCGAGAGAGGGTGGCTCAAGTGGTTATTGTGGAGGTACCGATGCAGTATCTCCATCTCATCGTTCTACTGGAGTTGTGTCACCTATGGGATTTGTCACACTTTTGGGGACGTCTACTCCAGTCACTCCAACTTTTACTCAGTCGTCTGTAGTAGGTGGCACCCCTATGGGTACTACTCTGGGAGATAATATCCCTGTAGATACACCAGATGTGCAGGGGTCTCTTGGATATGCCCAGGAGCGTGGTCGTAGGTGGGAGAGGACACATCTTAGGCATACCCTAGAGGGGTATGGATACCTTGTAGATGATAGGACAAGAGCCATCATCATGAATGATGAGGGGAGGAGGGTGATGACTCGTATGAGAGAGTCGTGCCAAAAAATTTTCGGCAGAACGTCTTGGATCATTGGAAGAATATACCAGCGGGGAGCAAGGACTTCATAGTAGCATCCTTGCATGAGGATTTTCTGGTACCTACCGCAGCAGATAGGTTTTCCACAAGCTGGATGATGGAGTGTATGCGTGTGTACATGTCACAAAAACAATCGGATGCACGCAAGGCACTTAAGAGTGGGACCTCAAAGCCCGAGTGGCTAGACGCGGATGATGTTGAGATATCGAGCTCCACTCGTGATACGCCAGGGTGACCGTTGTGCATTTATGTCACCGACTTGTCAGTTGCAGATGCGGTTGGTACACCGCCCCTGAATAATAGCTACATGATAGCTATCCTTATCTACTCTAGTTCGTGGCTCAGTTAGTATGCCACCTTAGTTAGTTGAGTTTGGTTTGAGACCCATATCTAGGGTTCTTCTATTTCTTTGTACTTGAGTTCTTTTGGCTTACACAACTAAGAAGAGGAAAACTGTTTTCAGCCTCCACCCTTGTGTGTATTCCCCCATTGTGCAAGCAAGAAAGCTACAAGTGAGACTCCTTCCTTTTCTCCCACAATCTTGACATGGTATCAGAGCCTTGTTCGTGGTAAGGAGCTCAAGAAAGAAAGCCAAGCTTGCGGTGTTCTGGTAAGAGGAGCAGTGTTGCTTTCATTTTCTGTTTTGGGAGCAGATCTCTGCAGGTAGCACAGCCGGAAAGTGCAGGAGTGCATTGTCTCAGGTTGAGACGCCCTTCGTGGTGAAGCAAGAGGGCAGTACATGCTGCAGGCAAGGGCTTTAGCCCTTGGCGACCTTGTTTTTTTGATTTGAGGCCATTTCGGGGCCTGTTTTGGAGGCGGAAGTTTTCTGCACGCACTCAGGAAAAGGCACAATTTTATGCTGTGCAGCCACTGTTCTACAGGTCGGTGAATAGTTACTGTAAAAATTGCATTGTATGCTTGTGCGCAGAGACATTGGGAGTTACAGAATCATCCCTGTTGCCTGTTGATGCAAAATCGTCACTAGGAAGTGACTGTGTGGTCAAATACCACTTTCGCCAGTTTTGCAGATTTTCCCTTGTGAGGGTGAAGCTGTGGTTTTTGCAGTGACAGAATTTTTTGCAGTCTTTTGTAATGGCATCTGATTCTCTTTCACAGATTGTCACTGAAAAGCTTGACAAGAACAACTTCCAAGCATGGAAGTTTAGAATGACGAATTTCCTTATGGGAAAAGGATATTGGGAATTTGTTGCAGGAAATGAAGAAGAACCAGTTCTTCCTGATGTTCCCAATCAATAGCAAATGCAGGCATTTAAAGCATGGCATGAGAGAGCCAGGAAAGTTATGTATTGGCTGTCTATCAGCATTTCAGACTCTATGATTGTGCATATTCAGGATGCAAGTACGCCAAAGGAGGCATGGGATACTTTGTCAAAAATGTATAGCACAAATACACAAGCCAAGAAAATGCAGCTTAAGCAAGAGTTGCACAATGTGCAAAGAGAAAATATGAGCATCAACGACTACCACATGAAGGTGAAGAAGATTGCAGATGCACTTGCTTCCATTGGGTCACCAGTGGAAGATGATGATTTAGTTTCTGTGACCTTGAATGGTCTAGGAAAGGATTATGCACAGTTTCGGACATCCATTTCAGTTCGTGAAAGATTTCCTGATTTTGAGGAGTTGATTGCTCTTCTAATTTTTGAGAAACAGAGAAATGGTGGTGCATCTTCTTCAGGAGGAACTTCAAAAGAAGCTGTCTTCTACTCAAATGCTGGAAGAGGTAGAGGCAGAGGTAGAGGAGGCCGATTTGGAGGCCGTGGTAGAAATCAGAATATGCAGCAAACTCAAGAAAACCAGTCCTATGGAGGAGGACGTGGTAACTCTAGAGGCAGGGGGAGCCAAAGAGGTCGTGGTGGATGGCAAAGAGGTCAAAATGCAAACAGTAATGTTGAATGCTACTACTGTGGTAAAATGGGTCATATGGCTAAAGACTGCTATAAAAAGCAGAATGACATCATGAATGGAAAACTGCAACAAGGGAATTATGCATCTTCTAGCAGACAGGGTGATGACAGAAATGAGCATTTGTTCATGGTGCAGCACATGAACAATTCTGTGACAAGTGCAGAAGAAAGCAATGATGTATGGTATGTTGACTCAGGTGTATCAAACCACATGACAGGTCATGCAGAATGGATGGAGGATGCAAGGAAAATGGAAAAACCAGGATTTGTGGAGACTGGTGATGATACTGCACATCCTATTTTGCAGATTGAAAAAATTCCCTTGTCTATGCAGGATGGGAAAAAGAAATACCTGTCCGATGTATTTCATGTCCCGAATATCACCAAGAATCTGGTTTTTGTCGGTCAAATGGTTGAGCAGGGCTTGCAGGTCAGATTTAATCCTCATGGATGCTTTGTTGAGGATATGAAAAATAAAGATCGCTTGATAGCAAAAGGAAAGAAGAAGGGCAGAATGTTTACGTTGGATGCAGACATGTCTGAATTGAGTGCAGCAATGTTTGCACATGGGACCGGTGTAGTTGCAGATATTGATATCTGGTATAAACGCATTGGTCATATTAATGTACAGCGACTTAAATCAATGCAGGCCCAAAATATTGTTGTAGGATTGCCAAAATTCAAGGTTGCAGAAATGCATAAGGTATGTGAAGCCTGTCAGTTTGGAAAACAGGCAAGGAAACCATTTCCTAGACATGTTCAAGAGAGTGAGAAGCCATTGGAATTAATCCACTCTGATGTGTGGACTACTAAAGCTGCATCTCTTGGAGGCTGTCATTATTTTGTCACTTTTATTGATGACTATAGCAGAAAAGCTTGGGTGTATTTTATGAAAAAGAAAAGTGAAGTTTTTGGGCATTTCAAAACCCTTAAAGCTATGGCTGAAAAAGAAACAGGCCTGCAGAAAAAATGCCTAAGGTCAGATGGAGGGGGAGAGTACCTCTCAAATGAGTTTGCAAGGTTCCTGCAGGAGCATGGCATAAAGCAGCAATATTCATGCAGTCATACCCCACAACAAAATGGAATTGCAGAAAGGAAAAATAGGCATATTGGAGAGGTATCTCGTGCCATGCTCAATGAAAAAGACTTGCCAGATTTTTATTGGGCTGAAGCAGTTGCTACAACAGTCTACATAATGAATAGGACTCCCACTGCAGCAATACATGGAATGACTCCAGAGGAGAGGTATACTGGTAGGAAACCAGATATTTCTCATTTGAAGATTTTTGGTTGCATTGCCTATGTACATGTGCCAGATGAGTTGAGATCCAAGTTGGACCCAAAAGCTGAGAAGTGCATCTTTATTGGTTACTCTCTGCAGCAAAAAGGGTATAGATGCTATAACCCTTCTACTCGTAAGTTTGCAGTGAGCAGAGATGTTGTTTTTGATGAGATGAGTAGCTGGTATAAACCAGTAAATGTGATTGATGATGTAGATGCACAAAATGGTAATGCTGCACAGGATTCACAGCAGCAGTCACAAAATATTAGTGGACCTGGAGTGTCCTCTAGCAGTGGTTCACATTCTTCGCCATGGACAGGTAGATTGAGATCAGGAGAATCTTCTCAAAGCAATGCAGATAGTGGTATGCAGGTATCACGAAAAGGAAAAGAGAAGGTTGATCAGCCCATGTTTGATGTGAATGCAGGTCACTCTTATGTGGATGGTGAATCCAGTGGCTCAGAACATAGCATTGATGATGAGTTGGGTATTCCTTCTATTGTTATACCTGGAGTAAGGAAGACCAGGGATGTTTTGAGAGCACCTGGGAGTGAACCTACTTTGCGCAGGTCTACGAGAGCTAGGTATCCTGTGGATAGGCTGAAATATGATGGATTTACAGCCATTCACTATGCATATATGGTTAAAGTGATACAGGAACCAGAACCCACTTCTTTTGAGGAAGCCATGGGAAAAGAAAAATGGGAGAAAGCCATGGATGAAGAAATGGATGCCTTGGAAGCAAATTCTACATGGGAATTGGTACCTTTGCCTAAAAGTAAGAATGCAATTGGTTGTAAGTGGGTTTATAAGGTGAAGCACAATGCAGATGGTTCTGTGAACAAATACAAGGCAAGATTAGTAGTCAAGGGGTATGCACAAATATATGGCATTGACTATGAAGAAACATTCAGTCCGGTTGCAAGGATGGCAACCGTAAGAGCAGTCATTGCTATGGCTGCATCAAAGGGATGGTCTTTACATCAGATGGATGTAAAGAATGCCTTCTTGCATGGTGATTTGCAAGAAGAGGTCTATATGGAGCAGCCACCAGGTTATGTGCATGCTGTTCATCCTGAGTTTGTTTGCAGGTTGAAGAAAGCTTTGTATGGCTTGAAGCAAGCACCTAGAGCATGGTCTGACAAGATAGGACAGTATCTTGTCACTATTGGCTTTCAGATTTCCAAGGCAGATTTCTTACTTTATGTGAGAAAAATAGAGAAAGGTATTATGCTACTTGTCATTTATGTTGATGATTTGTTTATGACAGGTGACAGTGATGAAGATATCCTTCATGTGAAAATGCTATTGAAGCAGAAGTTTGAGATGAAGGATTTGGGAGAGCTGCGTTATTTCTTGGGCATTGAGGTGATTAGATCACCAAGTGGGATACAGCTCTTGCAGAGGCAGTATGGATTGGACATGCTGTCCAAATATGGGATGACAGGCTGTAAGCCTATTTCAGTTCCTTTGGAGCAGAATGTGAAGCTGAGCGCAGATGCAGGTGAGCTTCTGGAAGACCCTACTATGTACAGACGCATAGTAGGAAGCTTGATTTATATGACTATTACCAGGCCAGATTTGAGCTATGCTGTTGGATTGGTAAGTCAGTTTATGCAGGCTCTAAGGAAATCACATTTGGATGCGACTAGACGCATACTCAGGTATGTGAAGTCCACATTGCAGTATGGACTATTTTATGAGACTGGGGTTCAGATACAGCTGCATGGATACACTGATGCTGATTGGGCTGGTAGTATTTCTGATAGACGATCTACCAGTGGATATGTGTTCTCTTTTGGGAGTGTTGCAGTCACTTGGAGCAGCAAGAAACAGCCTACAGTTGCCTTGTCGAGCACAGAGGCTGAGTACAGGGGTGCAGCAATGGTTGCATGTGAGGTAGCTTGGTTGCATAAGCTACTTTATGATATGCATCAGTCTACAGATGGGCCAGTTGTCATTTATTGTGACAACATGAGTAGTATACACTTGGCAAATAACCCAGTCTATCATGCTAGAACAAAGCACATTGAGGTGCATTATCACTATGTGCGAGAGAGGGTTTTACTAGGTCTTATTGATCTAGTTTATGTCAGCACAGAGGATCAGGTAGCTGACATATTCACGAAGGCATTGGGCGCAGAGAAGCTGCGTAAGTTCAGAGACCTGCTTGGTGTGCAGGAATTGGGATTGAGCTCGAGGGGGAGTGTTGAGATATCGAGCTCCACTCGTGATACGCCAGGGTGACCATTGTGCATTTATGTCACCGACTTGTCAGTTGCAGATGCGGTTGGTACACCGCCCCTGAATAATAGCTACATGATAGCTATCCTTATCTACTCTAGTTCGTGGCTCAGTTAGTATGCCACCTTAGTTAGTTGAGTTTGGTTTGAGACCCATATCTAGGGTTCTTCTATTTCTTTGTACTTGAGTTCTTTTGGCTTACACAACTAAGAAGAGGAAAACTGTTTTCAGCCTCCACCCTTGTGTGTATTCCCCCATTGTGCAAGCAAGAAAGCTATAAGTGAGACTCCTTCCTTCTCTCCCACAATCTTGACAGATGACTGGCGTCAACTCAAGGAGGAGGCTACAAATTTTCCAGGACATTGGAGATAGCAGCCCGAGACGGCGAGGGCACAACTAGAGACAAGAGTGGTCCATCATCTTGGGAGTGGCGGTCACATAGGACTTATCTAGAGGACTTTGTAAGTTTTTCTTTTATTCTTCTTGCTTATTTTTTTGCAATATCCCTTTTACTAACAATCGTGTTTCTAACAGTTTTATTTTGTTTTCTTTGCAGCACTCCATTACAAACCACGATCCCAATGGCCTAGAGACATGCAGAGAGACACAGTTTCACTGCATTGATCGATCGATTGTATGGATGCAGTAGCCCTATAAGTCACTCATCTTTATTGTCCGTAGTTACTAATTTTAATTAAAATGCATTATTATATGGTGGACTGATGTGTAGTTGTTTCTTTTTTTGCATAGTTCGTTTGATGCTTCTTTGCAATGGGACAAGCTTTTGAATGGCGAGGATCTATAGCTCGCCCTTGGATCTGTGGAGCACACATGCTCTTCTTTTTTGGTCATGTGATTTATTTAGGCATTTTCTATGCACTATGTTATTATCATCCTTTGTATCTTGCCATGATTGTACCGTTCCTTTCATTATGCGATCTTGTATTTATTTTATGTATCAGTCTTATGGACTCAAGTACACTTTGCCTTCATTTAGATGAGCATTGTACACGTTACTGAAACTCTTTTGTATGGCCTAAATAAAGCACATAGTGCTATTTGTGGTAGAACAACTTGCTGCTCTACCACAAAACAAAATCCCTGTTACTGTCGCTATTAGCGTCGCAAATTTACTATACACATCACTATTCGCATTGCAATGTGCGTCACAAAGTGTCTCTATTAGCGTCGCTATTTGCATCACTATCAGCATCACAAACACAACGCTGATAACAACGCAAATAGTGACTGTTGTGTATGGCATCGCTAATATCGATATTTTTTGCGATGACGGGGGCAAATTTCTTTATGAACATTCTCATTGCACGTCAGTATAAGGCCTGTATCTTGTAGTGATAATAGGTTTTTGACTATACATCACTTCTGCAAGCATATATTCTGGAACAGCACTATGAGTGGTTCTGTTAGCCCGCAAAGCATAAGGGAGCAATCGTGGCTACTCTTTTACCTTCTCTCCACATGCTTTTGCCAATGCCTTCACAATAGGTGGATGACCTCTTTCAATTTTGCCATTTCCTTTAGGGTTAGAGCCTGAAGTTAAAGCAAGATTTATCCCCAATCGTGCAAAGAAATCATGAGCTTCACCTGCATCCAGCTCACCCCTATCTGCAGTAATTTTTTCCACACAGTCATACTGACAAAAGATCTCTTCTAAGAAAAAAGTACACACAGCATTTGTTGTCTTAGTACATAAAGCTCTCCCTTCCACTTGATTAGTCAAGTCTTCACGGGCAAGCACAAGATACCTCATTTTCCAAAGACCTATCTGCAGGTGTTGTGGCCAAATCCACCACCCACTTAAAATGAAGAGACAATGGATATGTGGGCTACAATCCATCCTGATGTCTCACAGATGAATACATTTGACATGTTGTACATATTTCCACAAAGTGAGGAACATCCTTATACATACCCTGCCACCAATATCTTTCTTTGATCTTTGCAAAAGTATCACAAACACCTCTATGACCAGCCCATAAGCTTTCATGAAATTCTTACATAACATTTACTTGTGAAGCTCTGTTACCCAAAACTCGCAATGGCATACCCTGTTTCTTTCTAGCACGTTTCTATAAGTATCCATCTTTTAAGAAAAACCCATACGCTTTCCTCTTAATCTTTTTAAACTCCTCATCTGACCATTCATCTCTCTTTGTTAATGTACTAAGGTATTGACCAATTCCCAACCACTCTCCTACATATTTGTCTTCCAAAAACACTTCTACACAAGATGCAAAACATCTAAAGTGTTTTCTCTTTATTGTCCAAGCTTCTGTTAATGCTGTAGCAACACCTTGCATTTCTAAATTCACTCTTGCAACATCATTTTCAGTTGCAAGAAAGTCATCTTCTTCCTCCTCATCCATCATCCCATCTTCATTCTCATAGCGTGCCCGAGATAACATGTATGCCATTGGGTTATCTCTTCCTGCAATATGCTGAAATTTAGGGTTCAAAGATTTGATGTATGCAATCCACCGGAGCATAGCAATGTCCGGAATATCACAACTAGTAATCATACCCAATACTGACAAACACTCAATCTCAATGACTACATGAGCACCCATAAAATACTCCTTATCACATTTAAGGGCTATCACAATTCCCCATAATTCTTTTTTTACCTGTGGATACCTTCTTTGTCGTTTAGTCAATACTTTAGCACTAAAGCATATTTCGTATCTTTGTCCTTCCTCATCATCTTGCCCAATTTTCCATCCAATCCTGATTGGGCTTAGATCAACAGTAATAATGATAGGCTTTGCATGTGAATAGTCAGCCTTTCTCACTATAGGAGTAGATTTTAAGAGATGCTTCAATTTATTCATTGCTTTCTGATGCTTCCTTTCCCAATGAAATCTTTGACCTTTCTTGAGAAGCTGATAAAGAACATTGGCTACATGTGCAAAGTGAGGAATCCATATCAAATAGAATACACATGCACCCAAGAATCTATGCACCTCTGATACATTCATGCATATCAATCCCATCTATTTTTGTTGGTGATGATATTTGGCCATAAGGCCCACACATATGCCCAACAATCAAAACCTCTTCAACTCCAATGATAGACTTTTGTCCATAAAGAGTTAAATGCACCTCTTCTAGACGTGTGAAAATTCTCTCACAATCCACAATATGAACCTTCTTAAGATCTGTGGCTGTCTCAATGTCAGATTGCAACTTATATCTTGGATACTTGCCCTTCTTTTTGACCTCTTGTTTGTTATCCTGTTTTTGCTCTGACTGACCTCTTCCATAGCATGCTCGCCAGGTGGCTGATTTGCAGCTTTAGGCCGATCAAAACTTCTTCTTGTCATTGTTTTAGATGTCCCTACATTATCTTCATCTCTTTTTCATTTTTCTTCTACAAGTACATCCGTATTTGGTACCTTTGCTAAATATGCATACATTGAATATGCATCACCGGTGATTCCCAACCAGTTATGCCACGAATGTATTGCCTTGCATGAGACATTTCACTATCAGTGACCTTTCTCTTTTCAACTGCATGTAAAGTATGTGTCCATATTTTAGCCTTTAGACCAATTATCACTTGGTCATGCAATCTATCCAACTATAGACCAAAAGTAGAAGCATGTACCACCGCATAAACATTTCGGACATCCAAGTCTTCCAATAACTTCTACATACCTCCCTTTTCAAAATTCAAAGAAGAGGCAATCCCATTTCTTGTGCATGGATCTTGCCATCTTTCCAAAAGATGAGCTGTCATGCCAAGGCCTCCTGATAGGCAGCACAATCCTTTCTCTCATGCTGCAAACGATCACACCACATACATCTTTTTCTTGGTTTAGAGGCTGCTGCCTATCCCCTTTCCTCTTGTCCTTTTTCATCCAATTTTGCAACCTTCAATTGAAGATTCCGCATCCCTTTGACCAATTCATCTAAGACATCTTCCCTAACATAGGAAACAATAGAAGGTACAGTCATAGGGTTAGCCACAAAAGTAGGTGGCTTACTGGATACATCAACTATTCGTAGAACAAAATGTGCATTAAAATTACAGCTCCTTCTCTACTACTTGGAACCCAAATTGGATGGCTTCGTTGGCTTCGAAAGGGGGGTAAAACACAGGACACCTGCTCACGAATCTCCTAGATCACTTCTTCTTCCTCTTCCCGTTCAAACTGCAGTTTTCAACCTATCAATAGTGATCGTGACGCATGCGATTTCACCAATCTGTGTTTTTTATGAAAATCTCATAACTAGTTGAAAAAGCAACTTGCTTTTTGCATGCCATCCTAATCTATAAGCATTTCTAACTTTTTCAGATATTTACAATAAATAATATAAAAAATAGACTAAAATTATCCAAAAATCTAGTATATTTAGATAATCCATGCAACTCACACTCAGATCACATTGACTTTCTAGATCAATAAAGAAGTCCGATGATGATGTATTCCATGCTTTTTCACACTATGTCCACATAGCATCACAACAACGCGTGTATGTGTGTGTGTGTGAGGACCCAACCAAAAATTTATTTATAGAATATATATGAATCAATGCAAAAAAATGAGAGAGAGAGAGAGAGAGAGAGAGAGAGAGAGAGAGAGAGAACATGAAGGAGACAATTGGTTACCTAATTTTTGGGTATTATGCCTTTTCAATTTTAAAATTATAGCTTGAAAATTCTTTGATTGTAAACCAATTTGAAAATTTTTAGAATGCTCTTTTGTCCACTTAAATTTTTGGTATGGACATGATAAGTCACCAATGCATTGGATTCATGAGTTTTTGATGAGTCATTTGGGGCACTTGTGAAAGGAGGTTTGTCCTAAGTTGCATTATTAAAATTTTGAGATTCACCTACTTAAGGAATAGTACATACAATTCCTTAGAAGGAAAATTTTCATTGAAATTATTTGATGACATATAGGATTAATCAATTGAACAAAGCATTTTGATATGGCTTGTGCGAACACAATTTGTATGATTAGCATTTGTTTAAATAAAAGTCATATGAATAATATTATACTATAATATAAAGGTGATTCAAAGTTTTTCATTCAAGAAAGCTTGTTTATGCTTTATTTGAGAAGGACAAGCAAAAGCAATATACATGAGTTAAATATATATTGCTTAAAATAATTTAAAATTTTACTTTCTTAGTAATTATGCAATAATTTTCTATACCTTTCTATATTGTTTATAAGTAAACCATTGGTTTAGAAGTTAGAATATGCTTTGAATCAATTTTGTGCTATATCTTTGCATATGGGCTATAAGTAAGCTATTGGTTTAGGATTGGCTTTTCATGATGCTATAAGAAAAAATGGGTTTAGAATGGAGATATTGCATCAATATGTTTTTATATTTTATCATTCACTTGAAAATTTCATTATGATACATTCACCTAGATGCTTCTTTATGATATGATTCACCCATGACAATTTGCTTTACTTTCTTTTTTTTTACAAGAAAGAAAGTCAAAGTTAATTCCTCCACATTAATTTTGTCCTAAGTGTGAAGGATGGAATATTTACACTACAAGATATAGGCCTTATACCGACATTTAAAGTGACAAAAATACAAACAACAAAATTTGCCCCCGTCGTCACAAAAAGCGTCGTTATTAACGACGCCATAGAAATGTCGCTATCAGCGTCACTATTAGCGTCGCTATTGGCGTCGTTATCAGCGTCGCATTTGATGCTGATAACGACACTTTGCGACGTGGATAGCGACGGCAATAGTGACGCGAGCAGTAAATTTGCGACGCTAATAGCGACGGTAATAGGGATATATTTTTTTTTTGCCTGCCACATATAGCACTGTGTGCTGTATGAGAGCCATACAAAATAGTTTCTGCACTACTGTATACAAAGTGCTTGCAAACAAAAAGAATGTATACTAAAATCATAAAACTGATACATGAAATAAATACATGATCGCATAAAAAGCGATTGGTACAATCATGACAGGATATCACTAATACATAGAAAATGTCTACATAGATCAGGCGACTAAAAAATAAAGGTGTGTGAGCTCCAAGGATCCAAGGGCGAGCTTCAAATCCTCGTCCCCCGAAAGCTCGTTCCGCCGCAAAGGAGCATCAAACGGACTCTGCAGAAAAAGAAACAACACATCAATCCACCATATAATAATACATTCAAATATCTCATGGTAACTACAGACAAGAAATATGAGTGACTTACAGGGCCGCTGCGTTTATACAATCGGTCGATCAATGCATTGAGACCGTGCCTCTTTGCATATCGAGTCTCAAGGCCTATCGGATCGCGGTTTGTAATGGAGTGCTGCAAAGAAAACAAAATGCTAACTGTTAGAAACATGATTGTCAGTACAAAGAATATTTTAAAAAAACAAACAAGCAAAACAAAAGAAAAACTTACAAAGTCCTCCAAATATGTCCTGTGGCCCCGCCACTCCCAAGATGATGGACCACTCCGGCCTCGAGTCGTGCCCTCGCCGCCTCGCGCTGCTGACTCCAACGTCCTGGAGAATCTGTAGCCTCCTCCCTCAGTCAGCGCCAGTCGTCTGCATCTAACCACTCGGGCTTTGCAGCCCCACTCTTGATTGTGTTGCGTACGTCGGATCGTCTGTGTGACATGTATGCACGCATGCAATCCATCATCCAGTCCGTAGAGAATCTATCTACTACGGCTGGCACCGAAAACTCCTCGTGCAAGGATGCTACTATGTAGTCCTTGCTCCCCTCCGGTATGTTCTTCCAATGATCCAGGACGTTGTGCCGAAAAACTTGTTGGCACAACTCTCTCATGCGAGCCATCACCCTCCTCCCCTCATCATTCATGATGATGGCTCTTGACCTACTATCGACCAGATATCCATAACCTCTAGGAGTCTGCCTAAGATGGGTCCTCTCCCATCTCCGTCCACGCTCCTGGGCATATCTAGGAGACCCCTCTACATTCAGTGTACCGACGGGGGTAATCTCTATCAGAGTGGCACCCAAAGGGGTGCCACCTGCTGATGGCTGCGCAAAAGCCAGAGTAATTGGAGTAGACGTCCCCATAGGTGTAACAAATCCTGGAGGTGACGTAGCTCCAGCTGAATGATGAGACGGAGACACCACATCTGTGTCTCCACAACAGCATCCCCTTGATCCTGATGTACTCCCTCCCTGTGGCCCAAGTCGTGAGCGTCGAGATCGTCTGCTCGAAGCCGAAGCATTCGATCGTGGTGAAGCAGATCTAGCAGAGCGCCCTGACGAAGAACGAGACAGCTCCTAGTCTGCTATCTCTCTAAATCTCGCGAGCTAGTTTGGAGACATGCGTGCGAAGATGGCCTGCAACTCCTCATCGCTTATCCCTTGACTCATCCTAAAAATGTCACTTGCAAAGATAAAAGATGATGTTAGAATATTCAATTTAAATCATACAAAGCACAATAATATAAATCATTTAAAAAAAATCTCTCTTAAAATGCATATCTTATGTACCTTTATAAGAGATTGGTCAACGAATTGAGTAAGTGGATGCTCCAAGTATGAAGTATCCTATGGTTCCATGTTAATCTCCTGACACAACTTCGCATACACTGGAAGGTCGATAGACATGTCACCACAAAAGAATGGGTCCACCTCGTTCTCAAAAAATTCTTGGACTCCTGTATTTCCATCATTGTTAGTCGATGCTAGCTCCAAGCTTTCGACGGCCTCCACCCCTTGCAATATTGACCCCTCTATTTGCATATTATCTTCATCTATGCTCGGAACATCGCTTTGATAATATATTCTCGCACTTTGGGGAGTTGAAGGTATAACATACCACCATCGAGGTTGTCGGGGGTTTGGATAGAAGATTACCTGTTCACAAACACGTACAAGAGAGTTCAAACCATTGTGACATAAACCATGTCGTAATACAATTAGCAAGCAAATGACTCCATGCACCTGTTCATAATGGGCCAGCAACACAAAGGTGTCGAGCAAATCTGTCTACTTTTTTTCGGAATCTGTTTTGAGAAATCCAGATGGACCTTGTCGAACTGTTGCCGTAGCTCCTCCAAGTACCACTTTGAACCATTGCACATCGAATAGTATCATGGAGAAGCTACGATAATCTACCGTAATAATACTTTGCAAGTTTCCAAAATACTCCATCTCATCCACAACCGTGTTTGGATCCATTGCTCGTCGCCAGCTCTCTTGCTCGAACCTTGCCATGACACCACAGTCCATTGTGGAGCGCATTTTGTCAATACGCTCCACGCGAAAATGCTGTCCGCACGACCATGTTGCACTATATATTTTGTACTGTACATTGAAACACTCAAATTAGATGTCGCATATAAAATTTAGATATGACAGATTCTAAACCCCTCATCACCTTTGGACTACATCCCCTCAAGAATTCCCACTTCTCCATTGAGACCTCTGTCCCTTCGCGAGATGCTACGGTCAAGGCTCCATGCAACCATCGTGTTGACATAAACCGCGACATCTCCTCCATGCCTTCGAGATATCGAATCGGTTGATGACGCGCACTACGTCGAAATTCAGCTCGCGCTTCCTCTTGATCTTGCCTTGCAATCTGGTACTTGGAGAGCCATGTCTCCATGGAGGCATGGTGCAACATACAAAAGCGATTCACCTTCTCTTCCATTGAGGCATCCATTCTTTTTTCTACCCCATTTCCAACCACCACATCTCCAGTTAGTCTATCATCGTCCTTCAGCGTCCATAGCATTTCATTGTCTGGTTCCACCGTTGGTAGCCATTGTGAAATATGCACTAACGCCTCTGACACCAACCAACCTTTGGCCATGGTACCTTCTAGCCGAGCTCGTTGTCGCACAAAGCCTTTCAGGGTTTTCATGAAGTGCTCCAGGAAGAACATCCATCACGTATGGACAGGTCCAGCAATCTCCACTTCGTCCACAAGATGCACAAGAAGGTGGATTTGTATCATGAGCATGATAGTGGGCAGGTATTTCTCAAAGAGATAGACCGTCTCCACTGCTCCTCGCCTTGCGGATTCAATAGAGGACGTCTTAATCTCTTTCTGTGAGATCCATTGCACCAAAGTCGACAACTTGTAAATGGCCCCACGAATTTCTGGAGTAAGGCATCTTGCGATCGCAATTGGTAGGGCAAACTGCCACAAATGAGAAAGCATTATGAATAATGGCCACTTTCCAAATTGCAAAATGCTCATGCTAATTACAATCCATTCGTAGCACAAACTTGACATATCTTATGCCAATCATGTGATTTTAGCCCCGACAATTGGTCGTCTTTAGAAAATGCGGATCTGAGAGAATGCATCATACCCGTCGGAGTGCGGATAGACTTGATTACTTGCTTCACAATGCACTCTTCTTTAGTGGACAAAACCCAAGGAGCGCGAGGAAGCTGCACGCGACCATCAGTACTCGACTGCGGCCAAAGTGCCTCCATCTTACCTACCTCCTTCAAATCCATTTGTGTCCCTATAGTGTCTCTCTTTCCTGTGATGTGGTCCCATAGCAAGCTGCCCACATTCTTGAAAATATGCATGGGATCCAACAAGTCCTGTTGATACTTGTGAAATTTTTGTGATAACAAGTCTGAGAAATTTTTGAGGGATGGTTTGCCCTTGCAAGTCCTGTCGATACCTATGAGAACCACACTTTGGACATGTCTCCATAGTCTCGTATTCTCCTTGAAACAGTATGCAATCGTTGATACATGCATGGATGTTATTGTAGTCCATGCCAAGCGTCCGTAAAACATGTCGTGCATCATCACGAGACTCAGGCATGGTATTTGCAGGTGGTAATATATGATATTTCAATAACCTGAAAAAAATCATAAAACACCTTGAAAAAGCACAAATGTTTGTAATAATAGTGTCAAAAAAAAAATCAATGAAGCCTATGTGCAAGGTACCTGAATAACTCGGTCACACTCGTATCGCTCCACTAGTATTTTGCTTGCACACTTAAGAGTGCAAGCAATGTCTTCAACCGAGATACTCGGCACCCATCATATAATGGTATGGATGCTTCCTCTCTAAGCGGATCAGAAGTCTCGACATCCATGGGAATCAATGCATTGATCATTGCCTCCATCTCAGGCTCCAAGATTGTAGGTAGGTCTGAAAGGTTGTTTGTCTCCTCTGGCATTGACGGTATAGATTGGCCTTGCGATTGGTGGATTGGCTCCTGCACTCCATCCATCACATGCCCATGAACTCTTCTAATTGGCCGCAAAGGGTGCACTCCCCCTTGGAACGAGACATCACCTCCCTGGATAGAAAATTTGCCAGGAAGACCCAATCTTATTGTATATGGTTTTCAATTAGCTTGTGAGGACAATGCATGATTGATATTAACTTCAAATTATCATTTGCTAAAAATCCGCAATCGCCTGATCAATGATCTTAGACAATCGGCGTTTTCGTCTAATTACCAACTTGCGTTGAGAGCAAGGACATGGGACACGCTGATTAAGATACGCCTCCCGATCTTGAACAATAACACCTTCTTCGTTTTCCATCTTATCTACATTATAACAAACAATTTAATGACTTGTAATACAATTTGGGAAAACGAGGCTCAAATGGATAGCTTTATGGAGATGTATGTCAAGTTGCAAGTTGACCATAAGCTCTTGCTTGAGAGGTTTTAGCCTCTGCAAGAGATTGAGAAGCAAATTTTGTAAAACATTGAGGTTGATATTGATGCATCCATGGTGTTGAAATCTAAACTTCAAGATATAAGAAATGCTTTACTGATTGATGTAAAGAATGCATGGGACACAGTAGTTGAGAGATTTATTGATGTTATATCTCGGCCATATACCATGTTCAAGGATTTTTTTGTCTCGGTAGATAATTATTCATTATTGTAAAAAAAAAGCATTGATTCATGAGGTTCATGAGTTGAAGACTAAATGTTTGGACTTGACTAAAAGATTGGATAATGCCTTAGATGCTAAAAGGAAAAGTGATGAATATGTTAATTCATCATTGCAACAAAAAGATTGGTGACAAGGATGCTATGATTAATGAAGTTCTTCACGAGGTGAATATAGAGTTGAAGGGGATGAACACGATTCTTCTTTGGGATTTAGTGGTGATCAGTCAATTATTGAGGTGTCTTCTTGTATGGCCATTATACCTTATATACCTAGCTACGGTCTCTAGGTTATGTACTTTGAGTATCTTAGAGGGGCTCTACTAGGATTACTTATACAACTGCACTAGAGGGCTTTGAGTATAAGTAACCTTAGTCAATAAGATTTATGATCATCATTGAGGATCTCTTAGTCTAATAATAAATCAGTCTCAACAAAAAGCATCTTAATAATGTGGTTTTTTTGTCCTAGGTCCATGTATAAAAATTAATGCCATCTATGAAATTTATCAACTATAGTTATAAAATTTGTTCCAATCAATTCTACTCATAGTCATAACATTTGAAGAAAATATCCTATGCTCAATTTAAGGGATTCTTCTTCTATAGCAATACTTTTGGGTTCATTTTGATGAAGTACCATAATGACCATTAGCTAGGGTATCATTTTCTTTTAGTCCTTCCGTTGACTAGTTGGCATGATTACTAATTTGTGATGCCTATAAAGTTAATACAAAAACAAGGAATTATGCATATCACAATTAGATCCCCTACTTGGACATTATGAAGGATATGATCAATTTTAAGCCATCTTAAAGAGTCACCAATGTACGTGGCCCATGGCAAAGCACATTGCATACCATTATCGATAAGTCTATTATCGTGCATCTTAAATCTCCTAATTAGACTTTATAAAGTGTATGACCAATTTTTAGCCCTCTTAAGGAGTCGATGTAATGGTACCCATAAAAAAAGCAAAGTGCATACCATTACCATAATCATGGATATGTTATCGTTCCAATATATACACACACACATGGACTACATCTTGAGTAGACAAAAGCTATCCATTTGAGTAGACATACATCTCCATATAAAATTAGGGACACTTTATATATGCTTCTACTTTAGATACATACAACCATAGGATATGACTTAGGATATGTCATATTTATCAACATGATAATTATATATATATATATTTTTCTTTTGAAAGAGGAGAGTGGCAGGAACCCCATATATCAGAACCATCCTCACCACCTCTGTTACATCAAACAGAAAGGAAGCAAAAGAGGGGAGGAAGGTGGATATGAGGGGCTAACAGAATGAAGCCACATCATTAGGATCAACAAGAGGGAAAACATGAGCATTAGGTAAAGCTGTATCGATTTTCGTGTAAGGAATGAGGAAGCTATCAACGGTGATTGTCAGGATCCCTAAGGAGGGTAATATGTCTTGAGGCAATAGCCATTAATCTCAGGAAGAAATCATCCAAAGCATTGACTACCTAGACTTGGATAGAGCCATTAGGTTTGATGGAAAGCACCTTATAGGGCCCCATCCATCATTGTTGAAGCTTGCCTAGAAACTTGCCAAATCGCGAATCATAAGCAAGGATGAAATCACCTTCCTTAAACTCCTTCTGCTTGATGAAGCTATCATGGTAGGCCTTCCTACGAGCCTGCGTGGCTTCCATGCAATTTAGGGCCATCTTATGAGTCTCATCTAGACAATCCAAATACAAGAGATGGTGTTGTAGTGACTTGTCATATCTCAAGCATTCTTTGATAGCCATGCATAGGGAGGTAGCTCGAGTTCAATAGGAAAGATAGCTTGTGTTCCATATCCCAATCACGAGGATGTGCGGCTATTGTCCTTGTCATAATTGAATAGAGGATACAATTGGTAACTTTGATTTTCCCGTTGGCATAAGTTGTGGATTTATGATGGCATATCTTGTACATCTCAGTCAATTCTTCCATAATCTTATTAAGGAAGTGAGTACCTATGTCACCTACAAGCTCTAGGAGACTCCCAAAATAGGTGATGATGTTCTTGTAAAGAAGAGGGCCATGTTGTTGCCATCATCCCGCTTCATAGCTTTGGCTTCACAGCACTTTGTCATGTAGTTTGTATAAACCAAGATGTATCTATTGTGTTTTCTTCCAGTTGGTAGATCTATAGGACCCACAAAGTCGATTCCCCTCTTGTCAAATGACTTTAAGAGAAGAATGGGTTGCAATTGCATGGCACTAGATTTGGCAGGCGTTCCCATTCATTGGGCAAGCATCACAAAATTTGTAGTAGTCATAGGCATCCTTCTGGAGGGTCGGCCACCAATCTCTTGCAAGAAAGGCCTTTTTGGCTGTCACTTCTCTTGCAAAGTGTTTGCCACAAGGCTCATCATGGCATGCTTTCAGCACGATTCTAATCTCTTCTCCTACATTACATCTTTGCAATACTTGGTTCTTTCCTTTCTTGTACAAAGCACCACCTAAAAAGATGTAGGGGGATGATTCCAACAGAAGCTTCTTCTTCACACGGATCAAGATATGAGGGGGATACTGTTGGGTTACCAGGAGGATAGCTATATCAGCATACTAGGGGGTAACAGTTTCAACTAGAAATAAGGAAGGATCAAGAAGGTCTAGATCATCCTGCTCTTCATAATTGCTCTGAGGGATTTGTGGTAGATGATTAGCTAGGACATGGGAGTGACTGAGTTTGGTAACCAATTCAAAGTCAAACTCCTAAAATAGAAGGAGCCATCTCATCATTCTTCCCTTCACATCGGCCTTGTTCATTAGGAAGAACAGGGCTTCATGATCCACATAGAATTTGAACTGCATTGACAACAGGTATAGTGTTAGAACTTCTCCAAGGAAAACACCATTGTTAGGCACTCAAGCTCTATCACTGTGTAGTTTTATTCTCTATCGATTACTTTCTGACTTGCATAATAGATAGATTGATCTAACTTCGAGGGCCCCTTTTGGCATACGATTGCACCTAGACCTTCGAATGATGCATCACTATGTACATGGAACTCCTTCATTCAATGAGGAGGCTGCAGGATGGGTGCTTCAATCAAACACAGCTTTAGGGTATTGAATGCTTTGTCACACTCAGCGGTCCATGTGAACTTTGCATCTTTTTTTAGGAGTTCATGCAAGGACACTGCCTTTGTTGCAAAGTGCACAATGAATCTTCTTAGCCCACATGGCCAAGGAATCCCCTCAATTGTTTAACGTTGGTTGGTGATATTAAGATTGCAATCTTCTCAATCTTGGCAAGATCTATTCTTATCCCTTGTTCAGAGACAATGTGGCCCAAAAGAACTCTTGACAAGATGCCAAAGTCGCATTTTTTGGGGTTGAGAGAAATCCTATACTCTTGAAATTTGTCAAAGCACTACTCTAGGTGTCCCCAATGCTTACGAATTAGGCTGTATACATAGAAGTCATCTAGTTATATCTCAATGAAGTCATGTAGATGGTTTTGAAATGTGGCCATCATCACTCGTTAGAAGGTAGTAAGGGCGTATAGAGCCCAAATGGAATCACTTTGTTGTAAGCATAGGTTCCCCATTCTATTGTGAAGGTTGTTTTGGATATTCTTCTGTGATTTGAACATGATTATATCCACTGAATCCATCCAAAAGGGAATAAAACTCATGGCCTACCACTGTGTCCAACAATTGTTCTGTGAAAGGAATAGGAAAATGATCCTTCTTGGTCTTAGAGTTCAACTTTCAGAAGTCCACACATATTCGTAACTTTCCATTCTTCTTTGATACTACCACAATGTCAAAATCCATTCATTATTGGGCCACTGGATAGATAAACTTAGCTTCAAGGAGCTTCAATAGTTCCGCTTTCATTAGGTCAGAGTAATTTGGATTCATGCACCTCTGTCTTTGCCTCACCAGCAACTTGGCATTAGGCTCTATGTTGATGTGATGTTGGCACACCATGGGATTAATCCACTTTAGATATTTGTACAACCATGTAAACATGTCCAAGTTCTCCTTTAGTAGATCTCGTAGGACTAATATCTCTTCTTCTAGAAGATTTATACCCACCTTCAGGTTACATTTAGTGCCTTTAGAATCTGCAAATGTTAATTGATTTTCTCCTTCCACTTCACGGATGAATGTCCCACAAACAACTTCTGGGTAGAGATCAGGTAGAGATCCAACTCTTTCAAGGGAGTAGTCTTCTCTTCTGATGATACACTAGAACTAGCTTCCTCTTTTAGTGGAGACTTAGCTCACTCCTTGTTGGGAAGATGAAAGGGTATTAGAGTGGTTTTGGGGTTAGTTTGGGGATGAGTTATGTCTTGGCTCGAGGACTTGTCTTTCGAGGATGCATCCAAGAACATCACATAACATGAACCTTCAGAGTTTCATTTAAGCTGCCGAACTGGTGGTTGTTGGCAAGGTGCATCGTCATCATCTTCTCATGAAAGGGGTGGATTAAGGTGACAAGAACCACTATTGAAGGAACGATTATTCTTCTTAATCCATTTCTTATAGAGGTTTTGCATATGACGTGACTCATTAATCGATCCAAAGAGTACCATAGTCATTCTGTCAAATAGGAAGGGATTTTTAGCTTCTTTTGATGCTTCTAAAACTTCATCCTCATCTATGCCTTCTATGCGAGTAGGATAGACTCTTCTAGCTTTGCTTTCATAATATTTTTCTTCACTATTAGCATTGTCCTCTTCAAATTCTATTTCTACCTCTGTGGGGGCTTTGTAAGAGAAGAATAGACTCTCTGTTATGTCCTCTACTTCTGCTTTTGTGTCTATCGCTGCTTCTGTCTCTGTCTCTGCTATGGCCATGTAACAAAGAGAACAGTACATCCATACTTCTATCTCACTATTAGATGTGATTTCAGAAGTCGATTCGGGTTCACGGAGGAGGTATTCACCAATTGACAAAGACATTGCTTCTTTTTTGACAGTTAGCTTACAGTGTCCACCATCAGGGACTGTGCCTCTGTTTTCTTGGAAAATATTTGTTTAATAGCTTGGAGTCTGTTATGACTTTGATGGACGTGGATCCATTGCCTCTTTGTGACCCATACAACTTCAATACCACTTTTTTAGGTTCTCTACTTAGGGTTAGGGTTTCTTTGAACCAATCCGTCCTTGCTCTTGCTTCAAAAAGCTAAGGTCTGCCTAGCAGCAGAGGGTATGAGATCCCATAGGAATTTGGTTTGACCACCAGATATGTCAACCAATAATCTCTTCCTACAAGGGTTGTCTTCACATATGGGAGAATGCCCAAAAAAGCTTGATTTTGCTTTGGTCAGCCAATCAGATAAGCCACTACGTAGGTTGCATTTCTTACAAGCCTAGATCTTTCATTGTTACATCTGTCATTATGTTCACTAATGAGCCTTCATCAATCAATGCATCTTCTATAAAGCATCCTTCAATCCATATGCCAATCTCTAGGGTTCCAGGATCCAGGAATGTGTTAGCCACATCATCTTCCTACACATGCTTTGGGACTTTGTTGGACTTGGTTGATGTTGAGAGAGCAATCTGTAGGCCTCTTCTTCTTATCAATATGCTTTTGAATTTCTTTCAAAAACTAGGAGACAATATCAACCATTGTCAGAATGTTAGGTTAGGTTTAAAAGTGTCCAGGTCCTTGATCAAGTCATATTCTTTGATAGGATCCACATGTTTCTGCAATCAGCTAGGAAATGGGACTACATCCACTTTTATCTTCCCTTTTTCTTCTAGGAGTGGCAACATATGCACTTCTTCTCCTTGAGAAGGTACTTCGGCATCCTTTATCTCTTGGACCTCTAGTCCTGTCTCTACAATTTTCTTTGTAGCTCTTTGTGGCTCTGTAGTGCTCTCTACTACATTCTTCTATGCTGCATTATCATTTTTCTCCTTAGGAAGGTTGAAATTCATTGTCTTGGTAGAGGAAATGTTCTCTTTTGGAATTATGGGTTCTCCTTTCTTTGCATGTGTTATTGCGGCAACCTCCAATTCCACCAAATTGGAAGCAGGTTCTTGGGTCTTCTATTGGGTATCAGTAGTAGCTTTCACAAGAGCTATCTTTTGCAATGTTGCCTTCTCCTTTGCATTAGTTGCATAAGGGCTTGTAGTCCATAGACCTTCTAGGGTTTTGACAGTTAGGTGAGATATGACTCTTTTCTCCATATCTGTAATACTCCAATTCTAATCACTGTAATACTCCAATTCTAATCACTGGCCAGTGTGCCCGTCCTTTGTAACTTTGAGAGGGAAACCTCCTTGAGCCAAAATTAGGACTGAACTCCCTCAGCTTTGGTTCAATATCTTGTGTTGTCATTTTGGATTCTAACAAGTTGAATTTTTCATCTTCATCTTTCTTTCTTCTTTTGTGTATCTCCTTTAGAGAGTAGATATCCTTTGTATAGTTCTTCCTTAAATAGTACGAACAGAAAGCTCTAGGAATGGTTGGTTTTTGGGTACATTCGGTGGCTAAATGTCTTACTTGATGGCACTTTTTCCACATCATGTATTAGAATGGATCACATCTCTTCCACCTCCCACAAGAGTGGATATATTGGCAATATTCACCTTCAACATCTGTAGCTATTTTGTAATCACATCCATAAGCTCCTTTCTTGATGCTTGCGACTTAATTGGACAATAGCCCTTCAAATTTTCACCTTGTGAAGTACTTGAAGTAGGATTTTGGGAAGCTTCTGTGATCATTGCATAAATTGGTTGGGTTTATCCAGAGGGTCCTATGTTTTGGTTATGATTCAAAGCTCCTATTGAGATTGGGGGTTGTTGATTCCAATTGGTAGGATTCCACTGTTGTTGAGTCACCATTGGGGAAACTTTTTGAGGTCACTGCTGTTGTGGTTGAATCATTATTTGAAGCGCTGTCATTTTTGGCCACTGCGTATTCGATGCACTATAATGTGGCACTATTTGTATCTAAGGATAAGGGTTGGGAACTATCCTTGGGACTGCATTCGATGGTTTTACAATTCTGGTATGGGAGGAGGCAGGACTTGTCTTTCTGAGGTCATCGATAACCTTGCTTCAACTTCATCATACAATCTTGTACCTTTCACTACATCTTGCAGATTGATTGGTCTTCTCAATTCCACGAACTTGCAAACTTCTAGTTGTAGGACTCTAAGGAAAACTCCCTTCTCGATGCCTTGATCCAAATGATGGTTGGTCCATCTCTTCACTATGGATTCCATTCATGAGACATAGGCTTCTAATCATTCACTAGAGGGCTACCTTAGGTTCATGAACTCCTCTCGCATCTGCTCTTCAAAATCTTCACACCTGAATTTAGTGAGAAAAGCCAACTTCAGGTCATCCCATGTGCCAAAAGTTCTTGTTGCTTGTCTCTCATTCCACTGAAATGCCACACCTTTGAAAGTGGCTGGGAATATTGCCAACCAATGCTTGGGGATTTTGGCATTATTACTATACACGGTACCATAAACTCTGCTACATGAAGACCGGGGTCTTCATTGTATTCTCCCTTAAAAATGGGCAATGGGACTATCATGTCATCAATATTTCTAGGATCGATCTAACTAGGAAGGGGACCTTGAGTCGCCAAGGGGACTTCTGTAAAGAACACTGCTAGGGAATCAAAGGAGGCTTTTGCTACTAGCTCGTTCTTGGTTTTGATTTTTTCATTTTCTCTTTTCATGTACCTTTGGACTCATTCTAGTGCTTGCCTCTTAATTGCGTCATTCATCAAGGATTTAGCTCCAACCAGTTGGTCTGTACTCAATAGAAGAGAATCAAGAAAGGATTCAATCTTTGGAGGACTCTCTTGCCAACATTTCCTCTAGTTCTTGCTTTTCAATGTCTCCGAATCCAGCTTTTAGACCGCTACAGAGGGGAAGGTATTCAGTTATGAAGGTATCAAAACTTATTCTTCTAAGGATTATTGTAGTGTCGTCACCATAGTAATATCAACTTTTGATGGTTTCGATAGTGTATGTTGTGAAGAACACTCTATCTACCAACTTCTAGTGGGTTGCTAATTGGACAAACATGGGATTGTCAATGCACCATGCTTCCCACGTATCCTACAGTTGAGCATCCATGAACAAATATCAACTCTTTTCTTTCTTATTTTTGTGAACTTACACTAACCATGACTGTTAAAGCTTCTTCACTATCTTCCACTTGATAATGTCTAGAAACTTCTCAATGAATGCTAGATCTCCCATATGGATGATCATTCTCTCTATTCATGAAATTCAGTTCGTTCCTGAATAACTTGCCACCAAGATGCATGTCTCTGTTGCTTCAACAGAGAGAGGAAATAGTCCACAACACAGAGCCTACATCATGATGGTAATATGTTTCTGCAATTGTGGAATTAAATTCTTGTAAAAAGTGGCTTTTTCAATGAGAATCTCAAATTCTTTAGCGGTAGAAGGAACTTTGCAAGCATCCATTGAATTCTTCTCCTCTTGGCAATGCCATTTTCTTCATTTTCAGCCTCTTCTGATGCTTATTGATGGCATTTTTCCTCGGCTGTGCACCAAAACATGGAGCCCCAAGAGACACCAAGAAAATGGGATTTCTACTATAAGAAAATCTATCTTGTACTATCAACAACCATATTTTTCATATTTGATATGATCTCAACAATGAAAAAAACACTAGGAATAAGAAATCTTCACCCAACATCATAGAAACAATTCTTCCACTGCTTTAACTTTAACAAAATCCAACATGTTCTTCATATTCTTCATAGAATTCATTGATAGACCACAAAGACACAAGATAATACACCACTTTGAATGGAAAGATATCACATATTATTCATATTCAAAGTTTCCATAGCTTTCTCTTACAATCTCTCATAGGTAGATATATTGTCTTGCATAGATTTGGCTATCTCTCTCTCTCTCTCTCTCAATATTACATCATATCCTTACTACTAAAATACTAAATAATCGCTCACAATAACTTTTATTTGGTTGTGAATGTTAGCTATATATAGTCTGTCTATATATAGCACTCCAGGTCCCCTCTATATATTCCTATCATGTGTGCTCAGTTGACACACTTCTGGGGTTCCACTTCCGGTGTCTCATATCTCTCTTCTCTCCTCTCTTCCTTTCGTCTCTTGTCTTCCTCACAGTTACCAATATGGTATCAGAACGAGGTTCTACAACATTAAAAAGAGCTTTCCAGCATTAGTGTTTACGCTAGATACATGTTGTTGGCATCGAAGACCTTCACGTCTGTTTTCCTTGCGCTCTGTAATACCCTCACACTCACACAATCTGCCTCTGTTTTTCCTCACCCTCACGCTCTTCAGACAGCACGGATCGATGCAGAGAACAAGCAAGAGACAGAGTGAGAGAAGCCTCGCCCCCTTAACGTCCTGCAATGCACCTTGGCCTGTCAAGAATATCTGGAAGGCCTGTGGCGCCTCCCCCCTTTGAACTCCTTCTGCAATGACTTTGGCGATGGAACGGGCCTGTTAAGGTCTGGTTTCTTAAGAGAGAGTACCTCACGGCCAAAGCCACCCCGGTTCACGACGTGGATGGAGGTCAGTGGTGCGTAGATCGGTCGCTATATGCTCATGTAGTGAATCCTGGAAGGTCCCCAAGAACAATGAACTCTATCTTTTTGCACAAAAAACAATGTAAAAAGCATGAATGACAAGAGCAAGAGACCAAATGGGTTCAATCTCCCCCATGCCTTGTGTGAGCGCTTCAGAAAGCATGTATTTTATGTATATTTCCATCTTCATGCTCAATAATAGCCCAATTTACAAAAATATGACAAGCTTTTAGCTTTTGAGTTTGCTTTCTACAAAAATAGGAAATAAAGCTAATGGACGGTGCCCATAGAGTCTGGCACGCCCAATCTCAATGTCCAAATAGAAATAACATATCCGTGCGCATAGGCGCATACAAAATAATAATCAATAATCGATGCCTCAATAGACATAACAAAATATAGGCGTGGCGCCTATCAAAATATAATCCATAGGTTGAATACTCGCTAGACTCCAATGCTTTCCTCCCCCACTGCTGCTATCTCTACACATCAACTGAAGCATTCACAATCGTTAGTAAAATAATACAATTAAACCGACAAAAGTGAATACCTAGCAGTCTTCAGCTACATAAATAAATCAACTGGTTAGAAATAAATCCTAACCTTAATTTATTACGAGTGCGCACTCTAAACTCATAAACGTTTATTAATTTAATATCTATTTTGCGAAATCACCCGCTATGGAATCACCCATGTACACACTAAATTAATGAAACGCCCGAAAAGGACAGGCGTCCCCATCAACTTCTCGCACAAAGAATCCACTTTGTGTATGAGCCCCGGTCATCTAAGTTTACGGAATCCACCGTAAAACCTCACGGAATCCACCGTGGCACGGAATCCACCATGGAATATGCCTCCTGGCATCATACCCTACAACTGTCCAAATCATATCATGGTTAGATTTAGTATTTGGTAAACCAGTAATGAAATCCATAGAAATATGTTCCCAAGGTTTAGATGGAATAGACAAAGGCATTAGTAATCCATACTGTTTACCATGATGTCTCTTAACTCTTTGACAAATCAAACATTCAGAAACGAAATTAGATACATCTGCATCCATATGCGGCCAATAAAAATCTTCAGTTAACATACGTAATGTAGATATGATACCTCTATGACCTTGATATGGGGGACAATGAATTTCATTCAAAACAAAAGATCGGAATGGAATAGTAACACACAGTCTCTTTTCATAAAACATAAATCCATAATTATATGACAATGAATCAACAGGAATGAAATTATTTTGTACTAATTTATTCCAATCAGAATGAAAAGTAATATCCTGGTGATATGTATCTTTCATAGCAATCAAAGAATCAAAAGATATGACAAAAATATTATGAGTTGCAGGTCTTCTACTCAATGCATCAGCAACTACATTTTCTTTTCCAGGTTGGTATTGAATGATAGGATGAAAACTTTGAATGAAGGAAGCCCATTTGATATGACGGTCAGAAATTTAGGGTTGACTAAGTAAATGTCTAATGCTTTGCTGATCGGTCTTTATCATAAATTCTGAACCCATTAAGTAGTGTTTCCACTGTCTTAATGCTTGTACAACTGCTAATAGTTCTTTGTGATAGGTGGAATATTTCAGCTCAGAGGGTTTCAGCTTACAACTAGAATATGCTATTGGATGGTTGTCTTGCATTAGTACGGCTCCTATTCCTGATCCGCTAGCATCAGTCACAACTAAAAAGAATGGTCTATTAAAGTCAGGCAATTGTAGAACAGGGGCATTGGTTAATGCACGTTTCAATAAGTCAAAGGATTTCTGCTGATTTTCGGTCCATTGATAAACAATTCCTTTCTTGAGAAGTTTGGTTAATGGTAAAGCAAGTAATGAGAAATTACGTACAAACTTTCTATAGAAACTAGCAAGACCAAGGAATGAGCGTAACTCATGCACGTTTTTAGGAACAGGCCAATGAAATATTGCATCAATTTTCTTAGGATCAACTTTAATTCCTTCAGATGATACAATATGGCCTAAAAACTCAATTTTTGTCTTAAAGAATTCACTCTTTTCAGGATTTGCAAACAATTGATTTTCTTTCAATAATTGAAAAACTAATGACAAATGCTCATAATGCTCTTTCTCATTTTGACTAAACACCAAAATATCATCAAAGAAAACAATCACACAGTACTGATATTTCAGAAAGTTACGGTTCATCATTCTACTGAAGGTAGCAGGTGCATTAGTCAATCCGAATGGCATGACTAAGAATTCGTAATGGCCAAACTGTGTTCTGAATGCAGTCTTAAATATGCCAGATTTATCTAGCCTCACCTAATGATATCCAGACTTAAGGTCAATTTTACTAAATATAGAAGATCCTTGCAGTTTGTCCATAAGGTCATCAACTCTAGGTATAGGATACCTATTCTTTACAGTGATCTTATTTAAAGCTCAGTAGTCAATACACATACGATAAGTATTATTCTTTTTCTTGACTAAGAGTATAGGTGCACCGAATGGAGAACTTCTAGGTCGTATTAAACCTCTATTTAGTAATTCTTCAACTTGACTCTGGATTTCTTTTTGCTCTATCTGATTGTGCCTATATGGTGCTTTGCAAGGTGGTCGTGTGTCAGGTATCAAATCAATCTTATGGTCTTCTGGTCGTGAAGGAGGTAAACCTGGTGGTAGGTCTTCTGCAAAACAGTCCTTAAAATATGCAAGAAATTCCTTATGCCTAGGGTGCATATGATTTTCCTTTGCGTGCAATTCATTCACCCAAATGAGATATGATTTAGTACTCTTGCGTAATGCACGTTTTGCTTGAGTATGCGAAAGCAGTGGAAAAACATTAGATGCATACATACCATATAATGTAATAGATTTTCCTTGAAAATTAATATTCATAGTGTGTGTGGAATAATCTATATTTGGATTATGCTGGTGTCGCCAAGGCATTCCTAAAATAATGTCACTCGACTGTAATGGAACAACTAAGAAATTTCTTCTTTTAGTGTATGAACCAATTTGAATCTCTAAATCTTGAACTTCTTGTGTACCATTATACCTAGTACCTAAAAATGCAGCTTTTATGCGATAATGCGTAGGTACAGTCTGTAATTTCAATTCCTTTACCAATTTTGCTGAAATAAAGTCATGAGTACTACCGTCATCATGCAAGATAGTCTTTTCCTTTCCATGCACCAAACATTTCATAGTCAATAATGAATGTGGAGTAAGCATACCTGGTAAAGTGTCGGAAATAGTAGTAGTGTCGTCTTCATCTTCAGTGAAATCAGGCATATCCTCATGCTCGTCTTCGTCCATGGCTCCAAGATAGTTGATATGTGCTGGTGGCTTCTTTGAATGACAATTTGCTGCGAGATGTCTCGGCTGGTGACATTTATAGCATACTATTGGCTTGGCTTTGGTTACATTATTTGCAATCGCTGGAAGTCTGGGTACATTTGGATTTGCTTGTGGAATAGGCTTAGGATTTGGATTGACATTGGATGGTAATGCAGGTGGTTTAGCCCAATTCTTGCGGAAAGATGGTGAAGAGAAATGACCTGGATTAAACATTCTAAAATTGGAATTGAATTGTTTAGATCCATAATTACCATTGGCTTGGAATTGCTGTGGTCGTCTGTCTCTCCCGCGTAGCTTATCTTCAGTGTCGTGAGCTAGTGAGATGGCGTCTTCAAGGGTAGCAGGCTTGAACATGTTCACTTCAGCGTAGTAATGCCCAAGAAGTCCAGACATATACTTCCGCTTATGTGTCATCTCTGGTACGTCTTCAAGCATGCGTAGCTGTAAGAGTGCATTCCAAAAACGCTCTGTATACTGTGGAATAGGCTCACGATCCCGTTGTTGAAGTAGATCCCATTGCTTGATAGCCCTCTCATGAAATTGCGGTGGAAGGAAATTCTGCATGAACTTCTTCTTGAAATCTTCCCAAGTAGCAGGACATTCTATGCTCTTGCGTACTATAGTCCACCAAAGTGATGCTCTGTCTACCAAATGATTAGTAACACACTTGATTTTATCTTTTTTTGGATAAGTTTCCTCATGGAAATAGTCATCAAACTGGCTAATGAATGATAAAACAATCTTTCCTTCTCGCATGCCATTGAAAGTGCGAAATTTGAAACTTCGTTTACTTATCTTTGATTCCTTGCAAATGGTTTGAGCTTCAAGAGTGGCGTCGATGGTACGTCGAATCAAATCTTCAACTTGAGGTTCTTCTTTGTTGGTAGATGCTCTTTGTAATTTTGTCAATTGCGCTTGCAATGCTTGCCTAGCCCTTCGTTCTTCTTCCAATTGCATCATGATTAGGTCTAGCTTTTGTTCCATGGTAGGCTCAGGTAGGTCGTCTTCAGCCATAGGATCATCCATATGAGGTTCCGTCATTCCTGTAAAACTCAAAAGACCTTTCTCACTCAAAATCAGGTTAGCGGGATGAGCGTAGCTCAAATTCGGGGTTACAAGGCTATGTGTTTTTGGGTATTTCTTTCTCAATTTTCAGAAAATCTGCGATATTTCCTTCTTCGTATGCTGAAAATACTTTAGCGAACCTGTGGATGGGTAGAATACCTTGCTACGAACAACTTTGCAGTTCGGAGTTTCTGCGCAGGAACAACCCTTCTAGGAGTTTTGAGCACAAGTCAGTTCTGACTCCAGTTGACTAGTCTGACTTGCAGAGTTGCAGACTTAGCTGACTTGCAGACTTAGCCGACTTAGTGAACTTGCAGGACTTGATTACAGTCGACTTGCAAAACTTGATTTCTGGTGCGCAGGACCTGAAGTTTGTTGACTTGCTGGAGTTAAGAGCTTTGAATGACTTAGCTTAGTTATGGAACTTATGGCTTACTAAGCCAAATTTGATTTTCTGGTATCGCGGTATGTTGATGACGTGATTGAACTTGGCGAGAATATACTGACGCCGCCCGAGATGAAATTTTCGTGGTTAAGCTTATTAAAGCTTATTACTAAGCTTTAATACTTTTGATTATTAAGCTTTTAGGCTTGTAGTGATGAAACTTAGCTCTGTTTTTCGACGACTTAATGGAGGAGATGAATGCGTGGTCCTTTGCCTGTACGGCCTGGTCCTTCGCGATCTGAGAGTAGAAACAGGGGTTCTTGATCGCCAGAAGTCTGCCTGTATCAACGGTTCGCGACAAGATTGACCGTAGAGCCCGATCGTTCCAGGAGCTCCGCCTTTGTACGAGATGGGTAGCGATTGGAAGCTCTTGATCTCAGCTCCGCTCTGATACCACTGGTGCGCAGATCGGTCACTGTATGCTCACGTAGTGAATCCCGGAAGGTCCCCAAGAACAATGAACTCTACCTTTTTGCACAAAAAACAATGTAAAAAGCATGAACGACAAGAGCAAGAGACCAATTGTGTTCAATCTCCCCCATGCCTTGTGTGAGCGCTTCACAAAGCATGTATTTTATGTATATTTCCATCTTCATGCTCAATAATAGCCCAATTTACAAAAATATGACAAGTTTTTAGCTTTTGAGTTTGCTTTCTACAAAAATAGGAAATAAAGCTAATGGACGGTGCCCATAGAGTCTGGCACGCCCAATCTCAATGTCCAAATAGAAATAACATATCCGTGCGCATAGGCGCATACAAAATAATAATCAATAATCGATGCCTCAATAGACATAACAAAATATAGGCGTGGCGCCTATCAAAATATAATCCATAGGTCGAATACTCGCTAGACTCCAATGCTTTCCTCCCCCACTGCTGCTATCTCTACACATCAACTGAAGCATTCACAATCGTTAGTAAAATAATACAATTAAACCGACAAAAGTGAATACCTAGCAGTCTTCAGCTACATAAATAAATCAACTGGTTAGAAATAAATCCTAACCTTAATTTATTACGAGTGCGCACTCTAAACTCATAAACGTTTATTAATTTAATATGTATTTTGCGGAATCACCTGCTATGGAATCACCCATGTACACACTAAATTAATGAAACGCCCGAAAAGGACATGCGTCCCCATCAACTTCTCGCACAAAGAATCCACTTTGTGTATGAGCCCCGGTCATCTAAGTTTACGGAATCCACCGTAAAACCTCACGGAATCCACCGTGGCACGGAATCCACCGTGGAATATGCCTCCTGGCATCAGTCAGAGTCACCCCGGGTCACGACGCGGATGGTGACCTCTTGGTCTGGTTGGAAGATCTTCCGGAGCTTCTCGAGGCCACCAAGAAATCCTAGATTGTGCACCGGGAGATAGGCTTCTCTGCCACTGGGCATGGTGACCCAATATCCTACTAGCATCGCCTTCCGGATTGTGGCCTGGACGGTCCCGGGATCGCCTGGCTTTAGCTTCTTCTCGGGGTCCAGGTCGACCTCGATGTTGTCGTAGTAGAAGCTGATGTTGTAGTTGCTATTGTAGTTACGGCGATTAGGGTTATCGATTTCGTATGTCGCCGATATGCGCAGGGGTCTGCGGGCCGGTGCTTTACCGGCTTTATCGGCCGGTGCTTTACCGGGCCGGTACCAAAGCTTGGAGCTGGGAAGCATAGACTTGAATTGCCACGTCGAGCGGCCTGAGCAGAGGCGAGAGGAGTGCCGGAGGGGGAGAAGGGCTTCCCTCATCGAAGGAGAAGAACGGATGAATCAGAATATATCCTCTCAGACCACAACTCTCTATCCCAACTGGGGCATTTGCTTGCTCGTTTAGGTAGACAGTTTGACATGTAAGGATCGTCACGACTGTTCTTTACAAAGCATTGGTTAAGTGCCTTGTGAAATCGGAAGATGAAGGCTGCACTCACGGTATCAAAATATCGGTCCTGGAACGTAACATGGACCGTCCTTGCAACAAGGAGTCACAGTTTGGGGCCCAGCGGCATCGTCATTGCTCCAGCCATGGTCTACAATCTTGAAGTGTTTGCATTTTTTGCATCTTCTTCGTCCTCATCATTTATTTGCTTCCATATCTGCGTTCTTGCCTTTGTCTTGTCTAAGGAAAAAGTCGCTGTGCCTAATTTTTCATCGACATCTGGACAGGAGAAAGTCGCTACGCCTAATTTGTCGTCGACCTCAGCAAGTTAGCAAAGCTAGTGCTATAATTGTCAAAGTACAAGCTTTTAAACAAGGTTATCATCGCTTGATCACTAAAAAGGTGTTGCATCAACTTCAAGTTTTACAAGCATTCCTACTTTACGAATTGTTTCTGGAGCAATCCTTCTTTACAAGATTACACATGACGATGATTAGCGTTAAGCTGCTTACTTCGGCGGTTCAGAAATTAATCGGCTTGTAATAGCGAGCAACGGCAGCTCTCTCTACATTTCAACATCAACATTACTTTTGGATGTTGATATTGCCATGCTTCGTGATGATCGTCCTCGTTCGTTATTCCATTGATGAGCATCTATATTCTAGCTGATGATACATTGTTTCGTTTATATTCTTTCCAGCTAATGGGGGTCTATATTCCAGCAGATGACACATTATTTCGTTTATATTCTTTCAGCTGATGACCGTCTATATTTCAACTGATGACAAATTGTTTTATTTATATTCTGTTCATGGGGCCCCACATGTGTTATGCTGTCTATAGAGCGGCGTCGCGAACCGTCTCTATAGACCTTGTGTTGTTCTAATGTCACTGTAACGTTTTTCTTTAAGTTTTGATGTGACAGATATACTGCTTACATCCCCAGTTCAGTTGAAGGAATTTCTTGGAGATTTTATCTTTTGCAGTGATGTCGCTTATCCTTATTTTACATGTTGCATATTTAGGAGTGATAAAGCTCTTTTAATGCCTCTCAATAGCCTGTTGTAATTCAGGAGTGATGTAGCTCCTTCTCCATTGATGTTGTAATTCACGAGTGATGTAGCTCCTTTGATGCCTATGAATAGGCTCTTGTAAGTTCAACTTTGTAATTTTATATTTTGAATATTAATATAGCGGTAGGCCTATATAGAGCTGTGGGTTTTTCCCTTGAGTCCCCAAGGGTTTTTTCATCCATAGTAAGGGACCTTTATTTGAGCGGGGGTGTTAGCTATATATAGTCTGTCTATATATAGCGCCCCAGGTCCCCTCTATATATTCCTATCATGTATGCTCAGTTGACACACTTCTGGGGTTCCACTTCCGGTGTCTCATATCTCTCTTCTCTCCTCTCTTCCTTTCGTCTCTCGTCTTCCTCACAGTTACCAATAGTGAATACCCCTCCCAAGAGATATGTTGGATATGAAAGGTCACTAGAGCCACTACATTGACTCTTCATAGCTCATCACTATTACTTCTCTCTAGTCTTCACTTGAACCTTCAGCAGCTGCCTCTTCCACTTCTTTGAGCTATTTTGAACTTGCATTCATCTCTTTCCAAGACTAGAAAATTTTTCCATACTACACCCTCATCCAATAGAACACATATAGAGGCATACAAAGGATTTACAAAAGCTCTACAAAAGCTCAATAGAGGGTTACAGAAGGTCAACAAAAAGCATGTAGCTCAACCAAAACCAATCAAGACCATTTAAAAAAATTCAATATGCTTTCAAACAACCTCAAAATTCATCAATCACTACTCCATCCTTCCATACATAAGAATAACCTGAACAAAACAGAAGCTATCAGAATCAATCAGACACTATTAGGACATCAAACAGAACATAATAGAACATCACAAAACCTCATATCTCCATTGAAAAACATCATGAGCTTATCAAAACCATTCCACCCCATCCAAAACACTCTCAAACCACTTCCAAACCAATCAATCATCATGTTAAATCAACCATTCAATCCACAAAAACAACAAAAATCAACAAAAAAAGCAGGTCATTTCAGCATTCAACACATTAAAAACTACAACTTGCTTTAAAGAAAATATTAATATGAGGTTGAGAGAGAGAGAGAGAGAGAGAGAGAGAGAGAGAGAGAGAGAGAGAGAGAGAGAGAGAGAGAGAGAGGTCTCATATTAAGGATTGAAGATCAAATCATCATTGAATACCTATACTCAAGAATCACACCACATTAGTTGAAAAGGAAATAAGGTACTCTATTATTTGCATCAAAATATACTACTTATCTTTCACATCAAGTGCTTAACTAGCTAGTAATACCAATATAGCTAATGAAGTGATCTACCAAGAGGAAAATGGAGGTTTCAATGTGTTTCAAACGAATATTTGTGTAGTCACAATCAAGGCATGAGGCATGACTTGTTGTGGGTTATTAGAATGCATTGTACTTAGCAAGGGTGTTAATAAGACATCTTGCTATTTCACTTTCTTGTAGTGTGTTAGAATTCATGTAGCTTACCACAAAGAAATGGTCACTTCAACCAGTTTCAAAAATTCATGATGCCATATATCTATTGCTAGATTTAGCTTATCTTATGCTAATATTACTTGATTTAACTTACCTTAAGCTGACCTATACACAAGAAAATTCAAGCCACATGTCACAAGTATTTCAATGTCCTTTGTGGCTATCTTTCTTGATACAATTTCACTTTGTTCTTTGATGTATTGTTACCTTTGTGGCTATCTTTATTTCAAATTGTTCTCTAGTGTATTGTTAACCCATGGGGCATTTATGATGATTGGAAACTAGCATTTGGGGATGTTGAATATCCCTTGAGTAGTGTGGTTTTTTTGCATACAAATAATATGTCAATTCAAGCCTTATGTCGTTACTTTGTGTGTAAATATTTCGATGTCCTTCATGGCTATCTCATTTACCTAATAAATTTTCATTTCATTCTATGGTGCATTGTTACTTCATGCCCCTTGTATAATGATTGGCAAAAAAGTTTGAGATATTGCATATCCATTGAGTACTCCAATAAATTTGCATTTCATTCTTTGGTGCATTCTTACTCCATGACACTTTTATGATGATTGGCAGCAGCAAAGTTTGGGGTATTGCATGTCCATTGAGTACTCTATGGTTTTCTTGCATGCATATAATGTGTCTTACAACAAGTGGGTGCAAGTTATTATGTCTTCTAGATGGGATGGGTTTAAAGGCATGAAGATTGTTTATTGGTTTATAGTTGGAGATGTTCCTATGAAAATGTTGACCTTTTCATTGCATGTAGTTGATTAATCTCATGGATGACATCAATACCAAGATCGACGTGTTTGCTCTATAGTGCTCTATGCAAGTAAAAGCAAGAGGGGCCCCTCACTTTTGGGAGTGTAGTGTAGAAAAAGTCATCTCTTCTCACTTATTTGGGGCTAAGGGCAACATCTAACATTGTGAAACTTTTTCCTATGTGCTATATGTGTGTGCATGATGTTATAGGTCATATTTGGAATCGAGTTTGTGAAATAACATTGTTGTTTTTTGGCCATATTGGGAAATCTTTAGTCACTCTGAGTATGGTTTCCCAAATTGTCTTTATGCTTGACATGCAATATTTCTTATATATTTCCTTACACTTTTTTCCTATGTTTGGAATAAGAAAAGCCCATAATATGTGGATGCCAGTGTGGATACATTGGCATGTGTAAAGCCCATTAGACTCATTGATCATTCCTTAGATATAGCCCATTGGCTCCATTTATCATCCACCAAGTAGTAATATATAACTATCACAAATCTCAATCAACATATTGGCTTGAGACTCATGGATTGGGCTCAAGTATTGGGCTCAAGTATGGCTTTGCATGTTGGATTTATGGTTGATGTGCAATATTTTTTCACAGCTTTCCCCACAATTTTTCCTATGTTTGCAATAAGAATTCCACCCATAATATGTGGATGCTGGTATGGATATCGTGTCATGTAAATCCCATTAGATTCATTGAATCATTCCATAGATATAGCCCATTTGCTCCATGGACCACCACCAAGCATGAAAATATTACTACCACAAATCTCTACCAACATAGTTGGCTTGAGACTCATGGATTTGGATTGAGACTCAATGTGTATACTTTTGTAACTTTGTTTCTTACTAATCTCTCCTTGTCAAACCCAATGAATTGATCGAATTCTGTGCTAGAAAACCTCAAATTTCCTAGGATATTGGAGAAATTGTATATTGCAAATTTAGAAAAGATTCCACTCTATATAGGCTTGCAATAAAATTATGATACCAATATAGTTGTAATTTTGGAGTGATTGGAACCAATTTGGAGTTTGATAATTAATATAAAAGAAAAATGTCACCTCCTAAAGCACAATAAAAATGACCTCAATTTAAAAAATGAGGTCTTTGAGCTTAGATAGAGACAATCCACTTTAATTGTAATTGTACTCAATTCTACACATATACAAGCGGATGCTTGAAATTCTCAAATCTTGATACAATCACCATGCCAACCATGAGGAGCCTATGGTGTACAACACAATAATTATGATAAAATAATTCATATTAAACTATAAAAATGAGCATATAGTCTACTTGAAATTGAGACCCTTTCATGTACAATATGATCAGCAACAATAATTTTCATTTATGATCTACATCAAAGTTTGTAGCACCATTAGGAGGAAATGCATCAAAATGCTAAAAAACTATGAAGTGGATCATTTGAATAGGAGTAGAAACAAATCAACTTACACTCCATATTAGTGCACAAATCCAAGACATGGAAATCTTGAGATCTTAATAATTGATATATATATAAAGATACTCATATTCATGAGTATGAGCTACATAGTTTTGACCAGAAAGTACAATAGGTATTGTCTCAAATAGGGAAGAAGCAAACTAGTCACCACAAATACCATTCCACACTTAGAAAGAGTGGCGAAAGATACAATTGATGAAATAATGTAGAGATAAATTAGTAGGGAGGCATACCATTTCCTCAATCACACAATAACATAAAAGCTCTATGACAAGAGATACCAACTCAACATTTAACTCATAAGCTCCAAATTTTGGCAGACACTCCAAGATGATAGCTCTAGCAATTACTACAAAAGCTTATCTTCTTTAAGCTCTTGTTTTTTTCCTTCAACCTTGATATTATTTTTCTAGTTGATAGCTCTCTCCTTTACATGTAATCGATTTTTTATGGTGACCCTTTCTTCCTAGTCTCGCATAATCACTTACCACCCTATGCATTGGTTTAGAATAACTTATTCTACAAATTCCTTTAGCATGCCAAATCCTCATGTGTCGTAGCTATATTACTAATTTCCCTAATGCATCTCCCTCTTGAGACAATCTCTTTTAGACACTACCTACAACTATATGGCTTATATTTTAATCCCACACATTTATTTTTCCCAAATAATACTCTCTAGGGGATTCATCTAATATATATAGTAATAATCAAGCAATGCTAATGTAGTAATTCCTCTCTCCTCATGTACCTCATTTTGTGACGATATGTAATAAATGTTAGGAGATTCATCCAATCTATACAACAATCCTCAAGCAATTCATATGTGATAAATCCTATCCCTCCTCCAAAGATAGATTAATGTTGTCTTAGAGCGGTCTTCCTTTTATAGTAAGGGAAAGTAGTCAGGTTAGCATGTCCAACCATATTATGAACCTTTCCTAGTCGGCTAGGGAATGTTTCCTTTATCGTTGGTGGGCTTTAGGTGTTTCCTACTTGAGACCCCCCGAGTAGGGGCTACTTCCATAGTCCTGAGACTCTAAAATAAGGTTTTCTACTACTAACTCTTTCACCCTGCAACTTAATGCATTGTACCTTTGTTGCTACTAGCATAACTACTCTATTTAACTCAAAAGATTAGATCCATAAAGGTCACCTTTTTGCCATCTGGTCACTATATGTCATTTGAAATACAAGTCAAGGCCTCATCAATGTCCAAGATCACACATGGATTCTCCTTATAATGGAGGTTGCACAACTTTGAGCACCATGGATCATTGGTGGCACCTTACAAGGCTGGAGCATTGAACATATCTAACACCCCCCTCAATGTCCACTTGTAGTAGGTGAACTATATTTGAAGCCCATTGCCAAGTCTTTGAAGATGAACTCAAAGCACATCCTTCATAAGAGCTTTGATGAAGATATTTGCTTTATTCTCCTCTTTTGGAAAGCTCTACTATCCAATCCTCCATCAAGTCATGCACATAATGATATTGAATTTCAATGTGTTTGGTGCACACATGAAATATTGGATTTTTAAGAGTGATGATCGAACTCTGATTGTCATATCTTAGCATGCTTGGATCTTCATCCTACACTCCCATATGCCAAATCCTCCTTAATTAGAAAACATCGCATGCAACAAAACAAGATGCCTTGTACTTTTTTTCCATAGAAGACAATGCCACTACTAGTCACTTTTTACTGATCCAAGAGAAGATTCATGAATCGAAAGAGAAACAACATCTAGAAAGCAATCTCTTAGAATCACATTCACTAACCTAATTTGAGTCAACATTTCCAACAAGAGTACTTATGAAACTATATATGATACCATAGTCAAGAGTTTTCTTCAAGTATTTGAGCACCTATATCTTGTCTTTCCAATGCATTTCTTGTGGTTTGTTTGAGAACCTGCTCAAAATCCAACAACAAAACTAATATCTAGCCTAGTGTCATACAAATAGATGATACTATTGATCAACCTCCTATACATTGTCAAGCGAATTTCAACAAAATTTAATTGCTTTCATAGAGTGTGAAAACTACCCCTAGTGAGTGGAACTAATTCACATCTTTAGGAGTCAAGAAATGGATTAAATATAGGGATACATTTTTTTGAAAGACATATGATGTTGAACATCATATGGATTTTGACTAGATAATACTAATAAATACATGTTCCGATGTGTTAAAAATTGTTGGGTATAAGGGTATACATAAGGCCTTTGGTTTTGATTTCGAAAACATCATATTTCAATTCAATGTCATTCATGATATCAGTAAAGGAAATGCTGACGAACAACATAAAGGGGAAAAAGAAAGGTGGAAAGCATGGTTTATTTTGACAAAGGCTAGTAAGGCTTAGAAAAGCTTTAAAAGCTTTTGTTAAAAAACAGAGGGGTGGAAGGATGGGAGGAGAAGAGGAAAACGAAAACATAGTTAGCGTTTTAAATGAGGTTTAAAAATAGCATCGCTGTGCGTATGGGCGGTGGGGGGCCGAGATGGGTTGCGAAGAGATTTGCTGTCATCGGAGAATAATAGAAAAGCACTGCTGCAATGAATGAACGACTTATACAGCTGCGGAAGAGCCCGAAGACCAATTTAATCACAAGGAATTGTCATGATGATGATGATGATGATGATGAAGATCGTGAAGAGGGTGGCAGAGAGAATTTAGTGCATGAAGAGTGTGGAATTACAGGCAGAAGGAGGAGCAAAGATTGTGTATTGTTCTGGATGTCTGCATGGAATGAAGCTCGTACGAATACGTACGTTCCAGCTTGCATGGAATGAAGGCTCGTACGAATACGTTCTTTGAAGGGTTTTGGGTTGAGACAATGTCGTCGTTTGGACCAGTTTGCTGTGGAAGGAGCAGACGCAATCATCAGCAGCGTGTTTAGTTTATCTCGAGCATATGGCGACCCGTGGATTTGCAAGAAAAACAGAACCGAGTAAACTCGATCAACTAATTGGAGGCGGATGAAATTGCGCGATTTGAGGTGGCGCGCAATCTCCATCCCATTATTTTTCTTGACCATCGGTAACTCAGACAACAAGCACAACGATCACATCCACCGCGTCATTGGCATTTTGCTGAGCTCGATATTTTCTGGTGGCACCATCGATGTCGAAATTTTGCTTATCAGTTGATTCAGCAAGTTACGAAGGAAGCTATCCATGAATTGCTGGTGGCAATGTTTTACGGGCCATTTGAATATTATGCAAGGTGATGGCGTCTATGTTGTTTGCTAAGGCCTTAAGAAGGTGGAATGCTTCATGGTGAGTGAGAATTTAGGAAATTTGACCTTACTCACACATTTAAGAAAGTGATGAGATAAAGATCTTGATGTTTAGGTATTTGCCATTGCCATGTGAAGCTACTTGCGTCTGAAAAATATATTGGATGATGTATTTATTTATGGCACATTTAGATAAGGCCTACCAAGAGCTACAAAGGCAAATACTTATGTATTTATTGGGTGGCTGGGTGGTGTTGGGGAAAGATTATTAAATTGTTGAGTTCTTTTGAATCTTAGAGATAGCTACTCAGATTGTTTTGGGCAAAATTCAAGTCATATACGATCTAGCACCATGCCACAAACCTGTGCCGACGCTCCTTTTTCTCTTGTATCTTGGGTTGTGTGAGGAATATATTCTCAATTACCGCTCACAATACATCTTTTTTGGTGCCCCCATTGAGGAGCGCGGACAAGTGGTTTGGTGCTATTTTTTGGTAGTTTTATTGATTTTAGGGATGACAACTTTCAATGGGAGATTGGATGAAGATGTTTATGCTTGGGTTAATTATGTGGAGTAGTCTATGTATATGTTTCATATTGTGGATGATGAAGATATGGTGAATTTTTCTTTCCAGGGATTTGAAGATTATGCCTTGGAAGTTATCAATTGCGTCCTGAATGATATTATCAGCAGTTGGAAAAGCCTCTCTTTGTTTATACATAGTTTCTTCTTTGTTTGTCCTGTAGGTTCTAGCATGAGTGATCGGACATTTAGGAAGTTTATACTAGCTTTGACTCAATGATATTAGAGAGATGAGATGCTATTATGAGGATTACATGGATGTATTGGATTCGATTTGGCAAAAGGTACAAGATTTGGCATATGGTGTATATTAGCAAAGCAGTGATCATCATGTTGAAGAGGATACACATGTATATAGAAGAGAGGGAAAGATGTACATCAGTGGATTATTCTTTAGCTTTGGAAAAAGCTCAAGTTTTTGCAAGTATGATAGTCTTTGATAGTGACAAAGAAGGGTGGGGGGAGACTTTCATGAGTCTGCTACATCTTGTGGTGATGTTATAGCCCATACAGTCCAAAAAGGAAGACAAAGGAAGCCCAAGTTAGAAATGGAAGACGACCCCAGGTGAGAAATGTGAAAAAGAATGCAAGCTCAGAAAATCTTATCAGTGAAAGCAAACTATTTTAAGCCTTCAAAATCGACAAAAGGCTTTTAGAAATATTGAGAGTCTTAGACGAGGAGGAAGTGGTTATAGTAAAAGAATCCAAGCAGCAAGGTACATTTTTTTTCACTTTAAAATATGAAATATGACTTTGTTTATAATTAATTGTATTGATTTGTGGTGTTGATTTTGTTTAGGTCTCTTCTTCAACCGAATGCAAGTGAAAGAGATTCTTTGAAAGCATCTCAGTTTTATTAGCATCTTCTTCCTTCAATAATTTCAAAAGATATTTTGGAGAGGAAGAAATTTAAAAAGGCAAAGAAACAATGCTTGGAGTCATTTATAAAGGATTATTCTTGGGATAATGAGTTAGTATGGAAGACGCTAGATAATATTGGTATCAATCGAGATGCTTATATAAAACTTTTCCAGCTTTTACAGTCAAATATGAAGGAAAGACAAGTACATAATTGCATACTTCCAAGGCCATCTGTGGTTAGAACTATTAGACAGAGAGTGAATAACAAAGTGATGGAGATTCTGGGTGAGCCTTTCCATATCAAGGCTAGCTTCAAGGGCAAGAAAAATGAAGTTGTATTCAATGAATTTAAAAATATTTTCCTTGAATTTTCCACCCTACAATGTTTAATGATTAGATTATATGACTTGTCACTAGAAGAGGCACAAGGAGTGGCTAGATTTGTGGTTAAACTTGATGAAAGTGAGATTCTAAAATGCACAAAACTAGAGAGGGTCTATAGCCTTGATGAATAGAGCACTTTCATTAGATCATTGCAATCACTCAATGTCATTTAGTATTCAATCAGAACACAACATCTGGTGGCTAGGAGCATTTGAAGTAGATACAAAGGATTTTGATATATTGTATTGGGTTTTTCATTGAACACCAATACCTGATGTTATTAAGAGACAACAAGCACAAGAAGAGATATGTGTTGAAGGATTTAGGAACTATAAGATTGAGTGGCACATAGCTGGTGACTTGAAGACACTTAAATGCATGTACAATGTATCAAAGGGATCCAACTTTAGATCTCCTTGCTTGTATTACATGTCCCTAGCCATAGAGTTGAACTCAAGTAATTGGAATAGAGCTTCCTCTAGGCACAACAAGGATCCACAGCTTAAACTAGTCTTAGATATTCCTTTAGTGAATGCCCATATCTATACACTTCATGTGCTTTTTAGGGTAATTGAAAAGCTTGTTCATCATTATATATGATTTGCATGGAAGGTGAAGCCATTATCATGTAGAACAAATGCTATAACAAAGATTGAAAAAATATTTTCTACGATTGGTTTGCATGGTGGTAATGTTGTTATTAAACGAGATCTTCAAAAGTCTAAGGATGGCAACTGTGTCCCCAAAAAGCCATCTATTGGTGGAGTGAAGGCTAGAAGGTTCATTGCATGCTTAGCAAGTCCTTGAGAAGCTCCATCAAAAGTTAATGTATAAACCAAGGCTTCATTGATGTAACCTACCATGGCAATGAATCTACTTGTACTTATGATAGTCAAAGTCTAACCAAGAGAGGGGTGTAAAATATGTACAATCCCTCCTTCCTCATTAAACTCAATAGGGATACCAGTCATAACAACTCGATAACAATGATGGCAATAGACTCCAATATCCCATGTGAAAGATCCGTCTTGCCACTCAGTAATGTGATAACCCTTACTCCACTAGATCTGATGGGACCTAAAATGGTCTGGCACTGGCTATGGCACTAGCCGAACCTCATGCACACAACAGACAACCCCACCACATGGCCTCGTAGGCCAAGATCGTCTAAGCCTCACTCTAAACTAATCGATTCTGTGTTTGTATTGAGTCATAGTCTAACGTTTACCATCCCTTCTCCTCAGTGGGAGATCCCATAACATATAGGCATAGTGCCTCATAGCACAAACATAAGGAAACACCTCTCGGCTGATTGCCGCAGCTCCACTGCGACTCTCCTACACCTCGGGGATTGGCCACAAGATGCGTCGCTTCAATATAAAGTACACACGAGACAAGCTCCACTATTTCATTTTGAACATATTCCAGGAGATACCATGTGTCCTTACCAAATAATTCCCCAAGAATGATTGACTAGCCTACAGCTTACGACGTCTTCACACACTCAAGCGTAGGTCATCGTAATGGAAAACAGGTGCTATGCATCCAGTTATTTATATTCTGATACCATGCCATTGTGGATTTAAATCACGTGAGGATCACAACTAAGAAAAAATCTATTTGGAATCAAAATAACGAGATCAAGCAATAATGTTGCTTTGATGCCACCATTCACCATATGTTCCGATATGGAAGATTACATGAAGTCCTAGATAAATGTGAAAAAACACATAACAAACAAAGTGAACCTAAATAAAGTAATGCCATGGAAGCTCACCTCTAGGTTTCATTGAGGATTTGTATTCATCATTAAACTGGAATGATGTTTTCTGAGACTGCTCCATGGAGTAGCTATCTTTGCTTACACTAGTGGTTGGGGTCTACATCTCCTTCGGCATAGAAAGTGGTGTCTTGTTGATTCTTTGAGGGGATTTTATCCCCTCCTTGTGCTTTATCATTGGGCAATTCACTAGGGTGATTTTAACAACTCCCTTCCTTGATGGAGTCCTCACGGCAACATAAAAACAAGAAAATTGGGTGCAAAGAACCAAGAAGAGAGTTTGAGTGGTACAGTGCAGAGCCCTAGGGACTACTTTGAGAGCTTAATGGTGGCTGGAGGGGGCTCATGTTGTATCTGGCGTAGGGAGCTTTAGCATGTCTCATGTATATCATTGATTGGATGATGGTGAGACACGTTTGTAGGATATGATGTTTCTTAGTAGTTCAAACTTGAATCTACTTGATTGAACCCCATCCATATGATGTTATAATGACACCATACACATATGTTGCAGCTTGACATCATTTGGATTGGCAATGTGCTAAAAATTCTTTACAATTTTAACTTTTCTTTTCTAGGGATTTCCCTCCAAAATCCAAATTAAGAATGAATGGAAGCATCAACTAGGCATTTAGACAAATTTGGTCCTTTTACTATACCGCTAGACTAGATATGTGTCAAGCCACTAACCACTAGGGTTCAAGAGACAATATGTGAGAGGTAAAAGAATTAAGATGAAACCAAAAGACACCAAATAAACTCTTGAAGAAAATTCTATATACTGTAGTAGTACACATATGTTATAAATTCTCTGTCCAAGAAAATGGCTCAGCAAGATGATAGCTTGACCACACTATACAACCTATGAATTATTTGCAATCCCAATACAATGAAAATACAATGTCTTTTAATATTTATAGCAGTAGGTATCTCTTTATGTAGATTTGTCCAAATTTAGCACTCTCAAACAAGTATGCCTTTTTGGATTAAGGGCACTTGAAAAGTTGAAGATTTACTTTAGCGATCTGTATTCCAACAAAAGATCACTTCTATGAGTGCCCAAGCCTTCATACATCAATCTATGCATCTTATATTAGAAGTTCATTGCCTTGAATTGCATGATAAAAATATAGCTTTTACCTTTGTACAATAGTAGATTAGTTCTAAGAGTGCCTATGCCTTCATACATCAATCAATGAATTATATAGAAGTTCATTGCCTTGCTTTTTATGCTAAAAATATATCATTTGCCTTTTATGCCTTGCTTTTTTGGTTTTCCCTATTTTTGTTTTTGTACAGGCCTTGAGCCTACTAGTTGCAACTTATTTCAGCCATAACTTTGTTATACATACTATGAGTATGGTCATTTAAATAATAATGACAACAATTGAAACACATCTAATCTACAACATGGGAAGAATTGCAAAAATCATCTTAGAATAGCCAAAAATACAACTTTTCATAAAATATATCACTTTTTGATATTTTTAGATTTAGGTGACTTGTACCACTAAAGATAAGCCCTTGCATGTATCTAGATCCATCCAAACTTCTCATCACATCGTTACAACTTAATAATGGGTTTTCATACTATTTTGGAGATTAATTCTAAATCATAAAAACCATATTTGCATCTTGATTAAAAATTACAGAAGCATATATCTAAAATTCTTGTATAAATGTATTTCCCTTGCTTTTCCTTTATTGAAAGATAAGCATAGGAACTCTCCTTACACTAGAGAGGATAAGGGTAGCTAGGTGTAAATGGACTGGAGGACAGGGGAAACCCTAACCCTAACTCCTCCAATGGCTATACAAATAGCCTAAAGTACACACTCAAATGTAGAGAAGAGTGTACTAGTTGTACCTTGAACAATTGACTAAACAAGATCTTATTCTTATACTTGAACTCTCTCTCTCCCTCTTGTGCACACTCTCTCATGCTTCCAACTCTGATTTGCAACATGGTATCAGATCCATCTTTGAGCCTTCAGCTTCCTATACCCTTAGCTTCACTAAGTGCACACGGTTTTCCATCATCTTCATCTTTTTCCTCTTACCTCCATAGCCAAACCTTGATCCCCTGACCTTGGAGGACCTCGGGAAGGCAAAGGAGAGCATTCCAACTCTTGACACTACAAGGATTTAAACGTATAGCGACGGCGTGTAGCGACGCAGGTAGCGGCATCGCTATTTGCGTCGCATTTGCGACGCTAATAGCGACGCCCCACAAGGGAAGAAAACAGGCCGAAACCCAAGCGCGGGTTCATTTTGCGCATTTTTGTCGATTGTTTCGAGAGGGAGAGCAAGAGAGAGAGAGCGACTATCATGAGAGAGGGAGAGGAAGAAGGCTTGCCGCTGCCGCCACCGCCGCCGCCGCCGTTCGCGAAGGAGAGGAGAAGCCTTCATCGCGAAGAGGAAGAGGAGACATCAAACCCTCGCCATATCTCATCGGTGAGTCCATTCTCTCCTTCTTTTACTTGTTTAGGGTTTAATTCTCTCCTTTTGCTTGTTTAGGAGAGGAAATGAAAGAGAAAGAGAGAGAGAAAGAGAAAGAGAAAGAGAAAGAGAGGGAGGGGGAGGAAATGAGAGAGGGAGAGAAAGAGAAAGAGAAAGAGAAAGAGAAAGAGAAAGAGAGGGAGAGGGAGAGGGAGAGGGATGGGGAGGAAATGAGAGAGAGAGAGGGAGGGAGAGTGCATTCTCTCTCTCCCTCTCCCTTTTGCTTTTATAATTTGTGTATATATATTGAGAGAGGGAGAGGAAATGAGAGAGAAAGAGAGGGAGAGGGAGGAAATGGGGGAGGGAGGAAATGGAAGAGAGAGGGGGATGAAATGAGAGAATGAGAGAGAGGGAGAGTGTATTCTCTCTCTTATTTATTTAATTTGTGTATAATTTGTATATAATGAGAGAGGGAGAAGAAATGAGGGAGAGGGAGAGGCAGAAAGAGAGTGAAATTCAAGAGAGGGAGAGGGAGGAAATGGGAGAGGGAGGGGGAGGAAATGAGAGAGAGAAAGAGAGGAAAAGAGAGAGGGAATGAGAGAGGGAGAGTGTATTTTCTCTCTTTTTATTTATTTTTTGTATAATTTGTATGTAACAAGAGAGGGAGAGGGAGAGGGAGAAAGAGAGGGAAATTAAAGAGAGGGAGAGGGAGGGGGAGAGGAAATGAGAGAGGGAAGGGGAGGAAGAGAAAGAAAATGGGAGAGGGAGAGGGAGAGGGAGGGAGAAGAAATGAGAGAAGGAGAGAAAGAGAGCAAAAGGAAATGAGAGAGGAAGAGGAGAGAGAAAAAAGAGAGAATGAGAGGAGAGAGAAAAAGAGATAAGATGTTAAACATAATAGGCAAATAGAGCAAGAGAGGGTGTGGGTGAGGGTGAGGGCGAGGGAGGGAGAGGAAATGAGAGAGGGAGAGGAGAATGCAAAAGAGAAAAAAATATTAAAAATAATAGAGAAAGATAAAAAGAGAGAGTGAAGGTGAGGAAGGGACAGGAAATGAGAGAGGGAGAGAAAGAGAGAAAGGTAAATGAGAGAGGGAGAGGAGAGAGAAAATGAAATGAGAGAGGGAGAAGAAGAGAGAAAACAAAATGAGAGAGGGAGAGGAGAGAGAAAAAAAGGAGAGAGAGGAGAGAGAGGGAGAGAAAAAAATGAGAGAGAGAGAGAGAGGAAATGAGAGGGAGAGGAAGACAGAGGAAGAGAGAAAACGAAATGAGAGAGGGAGAGGAGAGAGAAAAAAATGAGAGAGGGAGAGGAGAGAGATAAAGAGAGAAAAACCATTAAACCTAATAGGGAAAGAGAGAAAGAGAGGGTGAGGACGAGGGAGGGAGAGGAAATGAGAGGGAGAGGAGAGAGAAAAAGGAAATGAGAGAGGGAGAGGAGAGAGAAAAAGGAATGAGAGAGGGAAAGGGAGGGAGAGGAATGAGAGAGAGAGGAGAGAGAAAAAGAGAAAGAGAGAGAGAGGAGAGAGAAATCGAGGAGAGAGAAAAGAAAAGACAGAAAGAGAGGGTGAGGGCGAGGGAGGGAGAGGAAATGAGAGGGGGAGAGGCAGAGAGAAAACGAAATGAGAGGGAGAGGAGAGAGAAAAAATGAGAGAGAGAGAGAGAGAGAGAGGAGAGAGAAAAACCATTAAACCTAATAGGAAAAGAGAGAAAGAGAGGGTGATGGCGAGGGAGGGAGAGGAAATGAGAGAGGGAGAGGAGAGAGAAAAATGAATGAGAGAGAGAGGAGAGAGAAAAAGGAATGAGAGAGGGAAAGTGAGAGAGAGGAATGAGAGAGAGAGGAGAGAGATAGGAGAGAGAAAAAGGAATAAGAGAGGGCAAGGGAGGGAGAGGAATGAGAGAGAGAGAAGAGAGAAAAAGAGAGAGGGAGGGAGAGAAATGAGAGGGAGAGGAGAGAGAAAAGAAAATGAGAGAGAGAGAGGAGAGAGAAAAAGAGAAATATCATTAAACCTAATAGGGAAAGAGAGAAAGAGAGGGTGAGGGTGAGGGAGGGAGAGGAAATGAGAGAGTGAGAGGTAGAGAGAAAATGAGATGAGAGAGGGAGAGGAGAGAAAAAAAAATGAGAGAGAGAGAGAGGAGAGAGAAAAACCATTAAACCTAATAGGGAAAGAGAGAAAGAGAGGGTGAGGGCGAGGGAGGGAGAGGAAATGAGAGAGGGAGAGGAGAGAGAAAAAGGAAATGAGAGAGGAAAAGGAGAGAGGAAAAGGAATGAGAGAGAGAGAGGAGAGATAAAAAGAGAAATATCATTAAACCAAATAGGGAAAGAGAGAAAGAGAGGCTGAGGGCGAGGGAGGGAGAGGAAGAGAGAAAACGAAATATTATGTGCTAGGTACTGAGTACTAAGTACTAAATACTAAATACTAGTGTTCTATGATACTATATGCTAGGTCATAGAAAAAGAGAAAGATGGAATGAGAGGATAACAATCTAAGAAAAGAAAAGAATGATAACAAAAATAAATTGTTTGTTGTAATGTAGACAAAATGGAAAACGAAGAAGGTCCTGTTGTTCAAGATCGCGAGGCGTATCTTAATCAGCATGTCCTATGTTCTTGCTCTCAATGCAAGTTGGCAATTAGACAAAAAGGCCTATTGTCTATAGAACACGTACGACGATTTGGCGAGTTTCAATCTGAGATCATTGATCAGCCGATTGCGGATTTTCAGCAAACGGTAATTTGAAGTTAATATCAATCATGCATTGTACTCGCAAGCTAATTGAATACCATATACAATAAGATTGGGTCTTGTTGGAAAATTTTCTATCCAAGGAGGTGATGTCTCGTCCCAAGGGGGAGTGCACCCTTTGCGGCTAATTAGAAGAGTACGTAGGCATGCGATAGATGGAGTGCAGGAGCCAATCCACCACTTGCAAGGCCAATCTATACCGTCAATGCCAGAGGAGACACGCAACCTTCCAAACCTACTTATAATCTTGGAGCCTGTGATGGAGGCAATGATCGATGCATTGATTCCCATGGATGTCGAGACTTCTGATCCGCTTAGAGAGAAAGCATCCATACCATTATATGATGGGTGTCGAGTATCTTGGCTGAAGACACTACTTGCACTCTTAAGTATGCAAACAAAATACAGGTGGAGAGATACGAGTGTGACCGAGTTGTTCAGGTACCTTGTACATACGCTTCATATATTTTTTTTTCGGCACTATTATTACAAACATTTGTGCTTTTTCAAGGTGTTTTATGATTTTTTTCAGGTTATTGAAATATCATATATTACCACCTGTAAATACCATACCAGAGTCTCGTAATGATGCATGACATGTTTTACGGAAGCTTGGCATGGACTATAATAACATCCATGCATGTATCAAAGATTGCATACTGTTTCGAGGAGAATACGAGATTATGGAGACATGTCCAAAGTGTGGTGCTCACAGGTATCGACATGACTTGCAAGGGCAAGCCATCCCTCAAAAAGTTCTCAGACACTTTTCGCTTATCCCCCGCATAAACCACATGTTTCATACGAACGGCATGGCGAGCTTGACAACGTGGCATGCGCAAAATAGGTCCACGGATGGAGTTCAACGAATATCAGCGGATTCGCGTGCATGAAGCCACATTGACTCTGTCTTCCCAGGGTTTGCCCGAGAGCCAACGAATCTTCAGCTCGGTCTTGCAATGGATGGCGTGAACCCATTCGGTCTGCGCTCAACTTCTTATAGTGTGTGGCCTATAGTCCTTGTTAACTACAATATCCCTCCATGGCTTTCTACGAAGAAAGGACATCTCATCCTTAGCTTGCTCGTCCCCAGCCGCTACAAAGTAAAAAATCTGGACGTCTATCTTTGTCCATTATAAGTCGATGAGCTTAAGATTTTGTGAGAGGAGGGGATCACCGTGCAAGATATGAGCAGGCGTGATGGTCGGCGGCGGTCAGCCAATATTTGAGCCATTCTCATGTGGACGATGCATGACTTTCCGGGATTGGGAGAGTGCTCAGGTGAGCAGGCCTCCATTCTCGCTGGTAATATCTACATTTTATCTCGCTAGGAGAGTGCTCAGGTGAGCAGGCCTCCGTTCTCGCTGGTAATATCTACATTTTATCTCGTTCAAGCAAGTATTCACTAGGTCGTGGTGTTGGAACAGGTCTAGTTACCTCAGGTTATCATGCATGTCCATTGTGTGGGCCATAGTTAGACTCCTGAAGGTCACAAACCATGAAGAAGATGGTATATCATGGACACGCTGCTTTCTTGGCGGAGGATCATGAACTCAGGGAAGGTTTCCTTGGATAACCTCCAACACGTATGAACGCCGCAAGCTGGTACGAGCTGAAAATGGTCCACACGGAATCACATCCAAATGAAATGCGGCAGTTCTCAGTTTTCTACGAGTTGCCATATTGGACCCACTTACAGGTCAACCACTTGTTGGATCCCATGCATATTTTCAAGAATGTGGGCAGCTTGTTATGGGACAACATCACAGGAAAGAGAGACACTATAGGGGCACAAATGGATTTGAAGGAGGTAGGTAAGATGGAGGCGCTTTTCTGCAGTCGAGTGCTGATGGTCGCGTGCAGCTTCCTCCCGCTCCTTGGGTTTTGTCCACTAGAGAAGAGCGCATTGTGAAGCAAGTAATCAAGTCTATCTGCACTCCGACGGGTATGATGTGTTCTCTCAGGTCTTCATTTTCTAAAGACGACCAATTATCAGGGCTAAAATCCCATGACTGGCATAAGATATGTCAGGTTTATACTACGAATGGATTGTAATTAGTGTGGGCATTTTTTTATTTAGAATGTAGCCATTATTCATAATGCTTTCTCATTCGTGGCAGTTTGTACTACCGATCGCGATCGCAGGATGTCTTACTCCAAAAATACACGGGGCCATTTACAGGTTGTAGACTTTGGTGCAATTGATCTCATAGAAGGAGATTAAGACGTCCTCTATTGAATCCGCGAGGCGGGGAGTAGTGGAGACACTACCAGCATGCTCATGATACAAATCCACCTTCTTGTGCATCTTGTGGATGAAGTGGAGATTGTTGGACCTGTCCATACGCAATGAATGTTCTTCTTGGAGCGCTTCATGAAAACCCTGAAAGGCTTTGTGCGACAACGAGCTCGGACAGAAGGTAGCATGGCCGAAGGTTGGTTGGTGTCTAAGGCGCCAGTGCATATTTCACAATGGCTATCAACGGTGGAACCAGACAATGAAATGCTATGGTCGTTGAAGGACGATGATAGACTGACTGGAGATGTGGTGGTTAGAAATGGGGTAGAAAAAAGAATGGATGCCTCAATGGAAGAGAAGGTGAATCGCTTTTGTATGTTGCACCATGCCTCTATGGAGACGTGGCTCGCCAAGTACCAGATTGCTAGGAAAGATCGAGAGGAAGCCCGAGCTGAATTCTGACGTAGTACGCATCATCGAACGATTCGATATCCCAAAGGCATGGAGGAGATGCTGTGGTTTATGTCAATGCGATGGTTGCATGGAGCTTTGACCGCAACGTCTCACAAAGAGACAGATGTCTCAATAGAGGAGTGGGAATTCTCGAGGGGATGTAGTCCAAAGGTGATGAGGGGTTTAGAATCTGTCGTATCTAAATTTTATAAAAGACATCGAATTTGAGTGTTTCAATGTACAGTACAAAATATATAGTGTAGTGTGATCGTGCGGACGGCATTTTCGCGTGGAGCGTATTGACAAAATACACTCCACAATGGACTGTGGTGTCATGGCAAGGTTCAAGCAAGGGAGCCAGCGATGAGCAACGGATCCAAACATGGTTGTGGATGAGATGGATTATTTTGGAAACTTGCAAAGTATTGTTATGGTGGATTACCGTAGCTTCTCCATGATACTATTCGATGTGCAGTGGTTCAAAGTGGTACTTGGAGGAGCTGGAGCAACAGTTCGACTAGGTCCATCTGGATTTCTTGAAATAGATTTTGAAAAAGAATGGATGGATTTGCGTGACACCTTTATGTTGCCGGCCCATTGTGAACAGGTACATGGACTCATTTTCTTGCTAATTGAATTACGACATGGTTTATGTCACAATGGTTTGAACTCTCTTGTACGTGTTTGTGAACATGTAATCTCTATCCAAGCCCTGAACAACCTCGATGGTGGTATGTTATATCTTCAACTACCCGAAGTGCGAGAGTATATGATCAAAACGATGTTCCAAGCATAGATGAAGATAATATGCAAATAGAGGTGTCGATATTGCAAGGGGTGGAGGCCGTCGAAAGCTTGGAGCCAGCATCGGCTAACAATGATGGAAATACAGGAGTCCAAGAATTCTTTGAGAATGAGGCTGACTTATTATTTTGTGCTGACATGTCTATTGACCTTCCAGTATATGCGGAGTTGTGTCAAGAGATTAACATGGGACCATAGGATACTTCATACTTGGAGCATCCACTTACTCAATTTGTTGACCAATCACTTATAAGGGTACATAAGATATGCATTTTAAGTGAGATTTTTTTTAAATGATTTATATTACTGTGCTTTGTATGATTTAAATTGATTATTCTAACATTATTTTTGTTTGTGCAGGTGACATTTTCAGGATGAGTCGAGGGATGAGCAATGAGGAGTTAAATGACATCTTCGCACGCATGTCTCTAGAACAGATCACAAGATTCAAAGAGATGGTAGACCAAGAGCTGTCTCGGCCTTTGTCAGGGCGCTCTGCTAGATCTGCTTCAGCGCGATCGGATGCTTTGGCTTCTAGCAGACGAGCTCGACGCTCACGACTTGGGCCAGAGAAAGGGAGTGCATCGGGATCAGGGGGATGCTGCAGAGATACAAAGGCAGTGAGCCCGCGGTCAACACGGGATACAGTTGTGACTCCTCGCTCTTGTGGCCCTTCCAGGGAGCATGCCTCAGGCTCATGTGGTTGTTGTGGAGACACGGATGCGGTGTCTCCGTCCCGTCGTTCAGCTGGAGCTGTGTCACCTCCAGGATTTGTCACACTTATGGGGATGTCTACTCCAATTACTCTGGCTTTTGTGCAGTCGTCAGCAGGTGGCACCCTTGTGGGTGCCAGTCCGAGAGATATTACCCCTGTCGGTACACCGGATGCATAGGGGTCTCTTGGATATGCCCAGGAGCACGGACGCAGATGGGAGAGGACCCATCTTAGGCAGACTCGAGGGGGTTATGGATATCTAGTCGATAGTAGGTCAGGAGCCATCATCATGAATGATGAGGGGAGGAGGGTGATGGCTCGCATGAGAGAGTTGTGCCAACAAGTTTTTCGGCACAACGTCTTGGATCATTGGAAGAACATACTGGAGGGGAGCAAGGACTACATAAATTCTCTACGGGCTGGATGATGGATTGCATACGTGCATACATGTCACATAGATGATTCGACACACGCAAGGCAATCAAGAGTGGGGCTGCAAAGCCCGAGTGGTTAGATGTAGATGACTGGTGCCGACTGAGGGAGGAGGCTACAGATTCTCTAGGACGTTGGAGTCAGCAGCGCGAGGCGGCGAGGGCACGACTCGAGGCCGGAGTGGTCCATCATCTTGGGAGTGGTAGCCACGAGACATATTTGGAGGACTTTGTAAGTTTTTCTTTTATTTTGCTTGTTTATTTTTTTAAAATATTCTTTGTACTGACAATCATGTTTCAAACAGTTAGCATTTTGTTTTCTTTGCAGCACTCCATTACAAATCGCGATCCGACTGGCCTTGAGACTCGATATGCAGAGAGGCACGTCTCACTGCATTGATCGACCGATTGTATAGACGCGGCGGCCCTGTAAGTCACTCATCTTTCTTGTCCATAGTTACCATGAGATATTTGAATGAATTATTGTATGGTGGACTGATGTGTTGTTTCTTTTTCTGCAGAGTCCATTCGATGCTCCTTTGCGGTGGGACGAGCTTTCGGGGGACGAGGATTTGTAGCTTGCCCTTGGATCCTTGGAGCTCACACACCTTTATTTTTGAGTCGTCTGATCTATGTAGACATTTTCTATGTATTAGTGATATCCTGTCATGATTGTACCAATCGCTTATTATGTGATCATGTATTTATTTAATGTATCAGTTTTATGATTTCAGTATACATTGTTTTTGTTTGCAAGCGCATTGTACACAGTAGTGCAAAAACTATTTTGTATGGCTCTCATAAAGCACACAGTGCTATATGTGGCTGCCCTGCCACAAATTTTTTTTCTCCCTGCTACTATCGCTATTGGCGTCGCAAATTTTACTGCTCGCATCGTTATTGGCGTCATTATATACGTCGCAAACCGTCGATATCAGCGTCGGTATTAGCATCGGTATCAGTGTCGCATTTACCGATGCCAATACCGGTGCTGATAGCGACGGTAATACCGACTGTTCTATGGTGTCACCAATAACGACACTTTTTGCGACGACGGAAATAAATTTTGTTATTTGCATTTTCGTTGCTTTAAACGTCGGTATAAGGCCTATATCTTGTAGTGTGACCTCAACTAAGGACTTCTTCCCCAAAACAAGGCGACCTGGCGTGGCACATTAGAGGGAGACATTATGCATCGTGGAGGGTAGCATTGAAGAAAACACCAGAAAAGGCACAATCTGGGTAGCATGGCACCTCTGCGTGTGGCGTGGTCTCCTGTTGGCCCATTCTTCTCAGCCATCATAGGGCTTTCATAGCCCCCCTAGTGGGCCATCTCCCCCTAAGAGGGTTTGCAGAAATTCCATCTTTGTTGGTTGCTATAAGCCAAACCCTAACTGTGGGTCTCTGGGAACCATAGCCAAGAAGCTTCAAGCTTTTTCAATCTTCAAACATTTCAACGTTTCGTCACTAACAATGATTTTAATCACTAAGTAATCTCTTCTAGAGTTAGTTAATGATCTCTGGGAACTTCATTTCAAAGGTTCTTTTACTTGGAAGGTCATCATCAAGCTCATCAAGAATGACATCTACCATCTCTAGCAACATAAACTAGAGATAAGTGCTTGTAAGCACTAAGACACATTGCTCAATCATTATTGCTGTTGGTACTTATACAATCTGAGTTTTTTCATCAAAAAATTAAAACAATTGAGTGTTTTACTTCATGTTGTAAGGTTATGTGTACAATTATAAACACATAGACCATCCTATCCTAAACTTGTATTGCATATCATGTGTGGGTTTTTCAAGTACCGTGGTCAATGAAATCAGAGGGATGAGTGTCATTGTACTCTCCTTGGAGTCATTAGCAACAAGCACTGAAATCATAGATTGTCCTTGTCTAGCACAAGGTTCATCTACTAAGCCATACCACAAGGAGGAGCCTGAAGTCTAGTCTAGGTTCGCATCATTGAAGCCTAAAAAGACCACTAAACCTCATAAGAAGATTGCACATAAGAAAGAACCACCAAAGTCATATTTTGAAATATTACATGTGTATGATTTTCAGCCTTTCTCCTCATTAAAACTTTGATATCAATTGTTTGTATGGGTGTCCTTCATTAACTTCCGCATTCAGTGGCAAAGTTGTAAGGGACTAGACACTGCCCTTGTCCTAACAAGTGGTAAGAGCTTCCCAATGGCCACAACATATGCTAATTTCTGTCCTCAAATTTGAAAATTTAATGGAAAATATTTCCATCCTTGGCAAGTCTTGGTCAAATACAAAATGATGGAAAGAGGATACTGGCCCTTCATAAAAGGGACCAAAGTCATTGACCCATCCAATCCCCTTGATGTAGAAGATGATGAACGGCCTCAGGCCATCATCGTGCTTCATTTAGATGAATCTTTAATTCATCACATTGACCAACTCTCAACTACAAAAGAAAAGTGGGATGAGCTTGAAAGGCTCTACAGTGCTACAAGGAAGAACTCCAAGATATTTCTCAAGATTGAGTTTTTTAGCTTGAAGTACAAACATGGAGAAGATCTAAGCAAGTTTATTTCACATATGAAGGGGCTTATGGCACAACTTGCCACCGTTCAAGCACCCATTAATGATGAAGATGCCATCGCCATCCTCCTAAGTCTGTGAAAAAGGTATTTCCAACCTTGTGACTACCCTAACTAATCCTGAATCCAACTTAAGCAAGTACCATCCAGTCATGCCTAGATGAACAGAAGAGAAACCAAACTAAAGGGTCTTCAACATTTACTTCCCACGAGAAAGTGTTAGTCCATAAAACTTCTACTAAGTGCTCCTTCTATCACAAAAAGGGGGATATTATGAGCAACTGCGGGAAGAAATATCCTGATCAAATGAAGTGCAATAAATGCAAAAAGATTGGGTATATCACTAGTAAGTGTCCAAGTGTTCCAGAAGTACCTAAGGAATTGGAGGTCAACTTTGCCTCCCAATCCACAGGTGACCAACTCTTTTGAGTCTTGTAACACTCTCTACTTATAACCTTTTCTTGTAGCCTGATTTATAAAGGCATCTCATTGAGAATTCAAGGGAGGCATCGTATTATATTTTATCCAATGCCACATGGCATTGAGGGGGGGTATTGAAAGATAAGCATAGAAACTCTCCTTAGAGTGGAGAGAATAAGGGTAGCTAGGTGTAAATGGATTGAAGGATAGGGAAACTCGAACCCTAACTCCTCCAGTGGCTATATAAACAGCCTCAAGTACACACTCAAATGTAGAGGAGAGTATGCTAGTTGTACCTTGAACAACTGACTAAACAAGATCTTTTTCTATTCTATTTCAACATGGTATGAGAGCCATCTCTGATCATTCAGCTTCCTATACCCTCAGTTTCACTAAGTGCACATGGTTTTCCATCATCTTCATCTTTTTCCTCTTACCTCCATACCCAAACCTTGACCCTTTGACCTTGGAGGACCTCGGAAGGAATCCAAAGCAAAGCATTCCAGATCTTGACCTCAAGTAAGGACTTCCTTCCCAACACAAGGTGACCTGACATGGCACATCAATGGGCAACATTATGGACTATGGAGGGCAGTATTGAAGAAAACGCAGGAAAAGGTGCAGTCTGGGAAGTGTGGCATCTCTACATGTGGCATGGTCTACTGGTGGCACATTCATCTCAGCCCACCATAGGGATTTTGTAGCCCCCCTAGTAGGCCATCTTCCCCTAAGAGGGTTTGGATGAATTCCATCTCTGTTGGTTGCTATAGCCAAACCCTAACTGTGGGTCTCTGGTAGCCATAGCCAAGAAGCTTCAAGTTTTTTCAATCTTCAAACATTTCAATGTTTCATCACTAAAAATGATTTTAATCACTCAGTCATATCTTCCTGAGTTAGTTATTGATATCTGGGAACTTCATTTCAGAGGCTCTTTTACTTGGAAGGTCATCATCAAGCTCATCAAGAATGACATCTACCATCTCTAGCAACATAAACTAGAGATAAGTGCATGTAAGCACTAAGACACATTGCTCAATCATTATTGCTGGTGGTACTTATACAATCTGAGTTTTTTCATCAAAATATTAAAACAATTGAGTGCTTTACTTCATGTTGTAAGGCTATGTATAAAATCCTAAACACATAGACCATCCTATCCTAAACTTGTATCGCATATCATGTGTTGTTTTTTCAAGTACCTTGGTCAATGAAATCAGAGGGATAAGTGTCATTGTACTCTCCTTGGAGTCATTAGCAACAAGCACTGAAATCATAGATTGTCCTTGTCTAGCACAAGGTTCATCTACCAAGCCATACCACAATTTTCAAATCTCGATTAATAGGGACCAATTCATTAGTCTATGCCAAAAATCACTGATATAGACTCACAAGACCGTCAAGGCGAGCTTCAAAAGCAAGAAAGAGTTGAACAGTGGGCTGAAGGGCATGCCAAAATAAATAGAAGATATTCTCCACAAAGGAGTGGTCCAATATCTTTACAAGGGCAGGGTCTTAGTAACCCTAGCTGGATGCATAGTCTGTTAGGGGGAGGAAGCTTTGGTACTTCCCCCCTTTCAATCAGTTTGTCCACTTCAAGTGGAGTGATAGTTTTGATTGTTCAAACTCCTTTAGCGAATCCAATTGTCACCATGGCAATGCAACCCATCGCAATTCCTATTTGCTAGTAGCCTTAGGGTTTCCTCTACCCATTTTTAATGGGTTAGCAGAGGAAGATGCGAAAACTCACCTCAATGAATTTGGAAAGTTAATATTTAACTATCAAACTCAAGATGAGAGACACTTGATGATGTTCTTCAACATGACTCTGAAAGGACGAGTTGCAGTGTGGTATCACAACCTATAGGCTGGAACCATAACTATGATTGACTTATTCTTTGTGACCTTTTGAAGAGAGTTTACCCTTGAAAGGGGAGGTCATTATTGGCTACGTGTCCTCAATGTTACACGTCAAGAACCTCACGAGAATTTCCATGGCTATGCCAAGAAACTTAATGAGGTATCCCATAAGTTGCAAACCTATATTCCTATTCCGACTTTGTTGCTCAGTTGCACTGCAATGTGGTATCACAACTTCGAGGCTGGAACCATAACTATGATTGAAATATTCTTTGCGGCCTTTTGAAGAGAGTTTACCCTTGAAAGGGGAGGTCAATAATGGTTACGTGTCCTCAATGTTACACGTTAAGAACCTCACGAGAATGTCTGTGGGTATGCCAAGAAAATGAAGGAGGTATTCTGTAAGTTGCAAACCTATATTTCTATTCTAGCTTTGTTGCTTCTGTGGGTATGCCAAGAAAATGAAGGAGGTATTCTATAAGCTGCAAAGCTATATTTCTATTCCAGCTTTATTGCTTGGTTGCAATACTTTTTGAATGGGCTAGACTTTAACATTCAAGTGCAGTTGAGCAGTGTTGCTCTTGCTGACATTGATACGACTATTATACGAGCAGAAAAGGTAGAATTGTGATTACAAGTGGCTTATTCCTCTAGGACAAACTGGAATCTAAGTTTAGGGTTTGGAAGTAATTTAGTGCTGACAAATGGAGGTCAAGGGATGCCCATGAGTTCTCCTAATGGGAGAGTGCGCAAATGCTCATGTATTCTTGCAACACCTCATGTGACCACACAAGGAGTTTTCCTCTCCTTCTATCTTCCTTTTATCCCTCCTAGAGTTGGTGGGACACAACTCTTATCCTTCAGTATCCAATGTAGAGTGAGAGAGATACACACATATAATAATAATAATAATTATATATATATATATATATATATATAAAGAGAGAAGATATTTGAAGCAAAGGATGTATAAACCCTCTCTTTCTCCCCCTCACCACGTACAACACCCAACATCCAAGAGCTAGCATTCATCTCTCTCACATGTATCAAGGTGTGGCTATTGCAAAGATAGCACTACAAGGATATGGAGGTATAGCGACGGTAGTTTCTGACGCAAAATAGCGGCGCAGATAGCGATAGTACTTAGACAAAAAAAACGCAGGCCGAAACCTGAGCGCATTATTTGGCATGGCTACATGAAAGAGAGAGCGAAAGGGAGAGCGAACATCTTGCATTTGAGAGGGATAGGGAGAGAAAGAGAGAAAGAGGGAGAAATAAAGCTTCTCACCGCCGCCGCCAACATTTGCGAAGAAGAGGAGGAGGTGTATAGAGGGTGAAGAGGAGCCACTGTCCACGAAGAGGAGCCACCAAACCCTTCTTCGAGACTGTCCCAACACCTCTATCCCATGAATACAAACTTAAATGAGCTATGATAGATATCGCCAACGAGAACGGAAGCCTAAGAACTCTCCAAATCCCGGAAAGTCATGCATCGTCCACATGAGAATGGCTCGAATATTGGCGGACTGTCGACCATCGCACTTGCTCATATCTTGCATGGTGACCCTCTCCTCCCACAAAATCTTAAGCTCATCAACTAATGGATGAAGATACATATCCATATTTTTGACTTTGTAGTGGCCGGGGACGAGTAACCTAAGGATGAGATGTCCTTTCTTCGTAGAAATCCATGGAGGGATATTGTACTTGAAAAGGACTATAGGCCACACACTATAGGAAGTTGAGCGCAGACCGAATGGGTTCACGCCATCCATTGCAAGACCGAGCCAAAGATTCCTTGGCTCTTGGGCAAAGCTTTGGAAGGTAGAGTCAATGTGGCTCCATGCGTGTGAATCCACTGATATTCATTGAACTCCATCTGTGGACCTATTGATCTGCGCATCCCATGTTGTCTAGCTCACCATGCCGCACGTATGAAACATGTGGTTTATGTGGGGGATAAGCAGAAAGTATCTAAGAACTTTTTGAGGGATGGTTTGCCCTTGCAAGTCCCGTTAATACCTGTGAGAACCACATTTTGGACATGTCTCCATAGTTTCGTATTCTCCTGGAAACAGTATGCAATCGTTGATACATGCATGGATGTTGTTGTAGTCCATGCCAAGCTTTCGTAAAACATGTCATGCATCATCACGAGACTCATGTATGGTATTTGCAGGTGGTAATATATGATATTTCAGTAACCTGAAAAAATCATTAAAAACCTTGAAAAATCACAAATTTTTTTAATGATAGTGCCGAAAAGAAATCAACGAAGCATACGTACAAGGTACCTGAAAAACTCGATCATACTCGCATCACTCCACCCGTATTTTGCTTGCACACTTAGGAGTGCAAGCAATGTCTTCAGGCGAGATACTCGGCACCCATTATATAATGGTATAGATACTTCCTCTCTAAGCGGATCAGAAGTCTCGACATCCATGGGAATCAATGCATCGATCATTGCCTCCATCTCAGGCTCCAAGATTGTAGGTAAGTCTGGAAGGCTATCTGTCTCCTCTAGTATTGATGGTATAGATTGGGTAGTACCCTCCAAGTGTTGGATTTGCTCAGGCACTCCATCCATCACACACCCACAAACTCTTCTAATTGTCCACAAAGGGTGCACTCCTCCTTGGGACGAGATGTCACCTCCCTAGGTAGAAAATTTACCAGCCATACCCAATCTTTTTGTATATGGTATTCAATTAGCTTGCGAGTACAATGTATGATTGATATTAACCTTTCTTACTGTTTGCTGAAAATCCAAGATCGCGTGATCAATGATCTTGGATTAAAACTCGCCAAAGTGTTGTACGTGTTCTATAGACAATCGATGTTTTCGTCTAATTGCGAGCTTGCATTGAGAGCAAGGACATGCGATACGCTGATTAAGATACGCCTCGCGATCTTGAACATCAAGATCTTCATCGTTTTCCATTTTGTCTACGTTACGACAAACAATTTGTTTTTGTTATCATTCTTTTTTTCTTTCTTAAATTGTTTTAAAAGGGATTTCTTGTCTTATAACTCAGCAAAAATTAACGTATGTAAAGTCTCCACCTAGGCACCCACAAATTAACGTATGTCGGAGTGTTTTCCATCTCGAGGTGTTGCACCGAACCTCACCGGACCTCGCTACCACTCTCTCTTTGTTTTTCATCCATTCATTATCTCCTCTCCTTCCATCTCTCTCTCTTTTTCTCTTTCTTTATTATGCTATGTGTTTATTCCCTCTCTCTCTTTTTTTCTTCTTTTTTCTTTTCCTCTCTCTCTCTCATTTTCTTTAACAAAACATATCTCTCTCTCTACTACTACTACAACAACAACAACAACAACAACTACTACTACTACTACTACCAAAAAAAAAAAAAAAAAAACTATTACTACCACTACTACAACAACAACAACAAATAAGAAAACTAGATAACAATAAATAAAAAAACAAAAAAAACCATTACTACAGCAACAACAACAAATAAGAAAACTAGATAACAATAAATAAGAAAACAAAAAAAACCATTACTACAACAACAACAATAACAACAAACAAGAAAACCACTACTACTACAACAACCACGACTATAACGACCACGACCATGACCACGACCACTACTACTATAATAAACAAGAAAAGAAGAAAAAACAACAACATCAACAACAACAACTACTACTACTACCACTACCACGACCATGACCACCACTACCACTACCACTACCACTACCACTACCATTGCCACTACCACTACCACTACCACTATAATAAACAAGAAAAGAAGAAAAAAAACAGCAACAATAACAACAACAACTACTACTACAACAATAATAAACACGAAAAGAAGAAAAAACTACTACTACTACTACTACTACTACTACAACAAAAAAGAAGAAAACTAAACAACAATAAACAAGGAAAGAAAAAATAAAACTACTGCTACAACAACAAACAAGAAAACAACAACCTCTCCCTCCCTCTCCCTCTCCCTCTCTTTCTCTCTTTCCCTATTATGTTTAATGTTTTCTCCCTCTCTCTCTTGTTCTTTCTTTTCTTTTCTCTCTTCCTCTCCCTCTCTCATTTCCACTTCCTCCCTCACCCTCTCCCTCTCTTTCTCTCTTTCCCTATTATGTTTAATGTTTTTTCTCTCTTCTCCTCTCCCTCTCTCATTTCCTTTTCTCTCTTCCTCTCCCTCTCTCATTTCCTCTCCCTCCCTCTCACTCTCACTCTCTTTCTCTGTTTAATGTCTTTTCTCTCTCCTTTCCCTCTCTCATTTCCTCTCTCTCCCTCACCCTCTCCCTCTCTTTCTCTCTTCTCTTTTCTCTCTTCCTCTCCCTCTCATCTCCTCTCCCTCCCTCACCCTCTCCCTCTCTTTCTCTCTTTTCCTATTATGTTTAATGTTTTTTCTCTTATCTCCTCTCCCTCTCTCATTTCCTTTTCTCTCTTCCTCTCCTTATCTCATTTCCTCTCCCTCCCTCTCCCTCTTCTTCTCTTTCTCTCTTTCCCTATTATGTTTAATGTTTGCGATGCCCTCTCCCTCTCTCATTTCCTCTCCCTCTCTCACCCTCACCCTCTCTTTCTCTCTTTCCCTATTATGTTGAATGTTTTTTCTCTCTCCTCCCTCTCTCATTTCCTTTTCTCTCGTCCTCTCCCTCTCTCATTTCCTCTCCCTCCCTCACCCTCACCCTCTCTTTCTCTCTTTCCCTATTATGTTTAATTTTTTTTCTCTCTCCTCTCCCGCTCTCTTTCCCTATTATGTTTAATGTTTCCCTCTCTTTCCTCTCCCTCCCTCTCCCTCTCCCTCTCCCTCTCTTTCTCTCTTTCCCTATTATGTTTAATGTTTTTTCTCTCTCCTCTCCCTCTCTCATTTCCTTTTCTCTCTTCCTCCCCCTCTCTCATTTCCTTTTCTCTCTTCCTCTCCCTCTCCCTCTCCCTCTCCCTCTCTTTCCCTATTATGTTTAATGTTTTTTCTCTCTTCCTCTCCCTCTCTCTTTTCCTATTATGTTTAATGTTTCTCTCTCTTTCCTCTCCCTCCCTCTTCCTCTTCCTCTCCCTCTCTTTCTCCCTTTCCCTGTTATGTTTAATGTTTTTTCTCTCTTTCTCTCCCTCTCTCATTTCCTCTCCCTCCTCTCCCTCTCCCTCTCTTTCTTCCTTTCCCTATTATGTTTAATGTTTTTTCTCTCTTCCTCTCCCTCTCTCAATTCCTTTTCTATCTTCCTCTCCCTCTCTCATTTCCTCTCCTTGCCTCTCTCTCTCCCTCTCTTTCTCTTATGTTTAATGATCCCACTTCTTGATGTAATAAATCTTGCAACAAATCTTATCAAGATGTGCAAGAGAAGTATACCATTCCTGTAACGCTTTTTTCTCTCCCAACAAATGACTGAGGCCAAAATGCATAGTGGGAAGCTCTATTTCTACTAGAAAAACACACTTCTCCCCATAAACTAGTTTGAATGGCATGTGGCTCTCTTGAATGTCATGTTGTAAGCTCACATTGCCTCATATAATTTATTATCCCAGTCCCACTTGCTTTCCAATACTATCTTGGACAAGATTCCTAGAAGTTGTTTATTTTCATTGTCCGCTTGACCATTCACTTGAGGATTATATGGGGTAGTCTTGTTGTGCTTAATCTTCAAATCTTGAGTTAGGGCCACTATAAACTTATTCAAGAAGTGTGTTCCTCAACCAGACACAATCTCTTTCGGTGGACTGTGATGATAAACAATTTTCTCCATTATAAAACTAGCCATCTCCTTATCATTGTCCTTTATCGTTGCTTGAGCTTTAGACCACTTTGTAAAGTAGTCCATTGCTACAATAACATACCACTTTTGCATAGTTGATGAAGGGCATCTACTCCTCTTCGATAGATGTCATCTACTCCTCTTCGTTACAAGATACTAGATATAATCAAAAAGTGTAATGCTTGTTGCTTGATCTTTCTCTTCTGAGACTTCAATAAAGCAGCCTCAAATCCTCTTGTAGACAAATAATGTGTTATAGCTGCATACCAAGAAGGGATGGAAGCTGTATCCATTTTAAATAGACTTTCAATATTACTTCCCTCCACCAAAATTTCCTTTGGCTTCCTGAAATTCACAAGACATTCCACAATATCTTGTAGCTTTGGTGGCTTGCTCCTAATCTTATAATTGAATTCCTGCAAAGTAATTAACAACTTTGCTAAATAGTCAATAGGCACCTGCAACTTGTTTAGCAACAATCTGAGTCCTCCTACCTTCATAAAAAATACTACCTTCTCATAGATAATATAATGCCTAAATTTCTTTGTGGCAAAGACCATTCCAAGGCACAATTTCTCCATGTACATATAGGTAACTTCAAATATCCTCAATTTCTTACTAGCAAAGTTCAATTGGATGATACCTTTTCTCCTCCCAAATTTGAGCTAAATAATAATTGATATTATGCATTGTGGCTGCTGAAAATATATAGAAAACTTCACCTCTTCAGGATGCTTTTAGGATTGGCACTTTTGCTAATTTGTGCTTTACATCCTCAAAGGGTACTTGATAGGCTTCATTCTACTCAAACAAATAGTTAAAAGATAGAAGGTTTGTCAATGGAAATGCTCTTTCTGCGAGTGCATTGATAAATCTACGATAATATCCCACTAATGAGACAGAAAGTTGTGCACCTCTTTTGGAGTATGTGGTAGGCTCATAGAGTATGGCCTTTATCTTTTTAGGGTCAGTTCTAGCTGAGCTAACCACATGGCTAAGTAACAACCCATAAGGCACTCCAAATACACACTTTGTAGGGTTAAGAGAAATGCATAATTGTATACAATTCTCAAAACATTTCCTTAGAATAATGAGTTGTCACTCCCTTGTGGTAGCTCAATAAAGACTTTTGACTCCTATGGGAAAATATCACCAAAGTTCTTATCAGCTCTTTGTTGCCAAGACCCAAGCACATTGCATAGATCAAAGTCCATCACATGATATGCAAAGGTACCGAGGATCATGATAAATGTTATTTTCAAAAAACTTTCCTCCGCAATAGCCATCTAGTTATATCTAGCAAAGAAATCCATAAACAAATATATTTCCCTACCTGCTAACTAATCGAAAATCTGATCAATGAATGGAAACAGATAGTAATCATTAACCATTTGCTTATTAAGCTCTCTCAAATCTATGCAAAGCCAAAACAGATTGTTCTTCTTCTTCCTGATAACAATTGGTGAACACCATTCTGTGTGTTGAACCAAAAATATCAGGCCAAACTTTCATAGCTTTGCCAATTCTTTAAATAGCCCATCCCTTAATTTGAAAGGAACATGTCTTACTTTCTATCACACAGGGTCGCTACCTTGCTTTAAAGGAATCGTATGAGCAACCAAGCTGGGAGGAATGCCTCTCAGCTCATTGTAACTCCAAGCAAAAATATCATAGAATTCCTGAATCAAGGACATATAGTCCTTTCTTTCTTCTGAACTGAGCATGGATCCTAATTTAAATGGCCGTAAGTCATTCATCGTATCAAGGTCAAGATCAATTACATCTGCATCCCTTATCCTCTCTTGAGCCTCTATTGGCTCATTCAAAGTCACTTGGTAGATATCCTCTATAGTGGACCCCTCATTGGATTCGTCACTTGATGACGTCTCTCTAGCAGATGGAGCATCCAACGTATCAAACTCTGATGAAGATAGAGAACTCTTTCACTCTAAGGAGATTCAGGATAAGCATCCACTACTTCATGTCTAGCACCTCGACCAAAGATCCATCGACCAGCGTGTATATCAACCAAATAGTCTACTTGTATGGTCCATGGCTGCCCAGCAATACTTGATAGCTAGGTTGCCCTGCAAACCTAATGACCCTAAAGTCTAGAATGCATTCTACATTGGCAATGGTCACATGGATTGTAGTAATGCAACCTTCGGGTTGTCTTAAACTGTCAGTAGCCATTCAAAGGATTGTGGAGAAATATTTTTTTATTTCTAAAGCTAGTCTCTCCATCAATTTCAAACTCATAATGTTGATGGAGGATCCCATGTCCACAATAGCATGGTCCACTAATATTCATCAAGATATGTTTCTATCCTCTGGCAATGCTTTTCAGCATGCTCAAACCAATCATCTCCTACTCGTGCTATTCCCAAGGGCTCAATGATATATCCAGCGTATAGAATCTTCTTAAATTCCTTGTGCACTCCTAGAGACAGCTTAATCAACTGTAGAAGATTTACATCTCGCTTAACTTTGCAAAGAGTACTCGCTAAATGGAATTTATGATAGCTAGCAAGAGCTCACTTTTCTCACTAGACAATTCTCTCCTTTGGTCTTTGATCCAGTTTTGGTGGTTCTTTCTTGGCTTCTTCCTTCTTCTTTGGTGACTCCTTATCCTTCTTGGGGTCGACTTTACATCTGTAGTCTTGAGAGGTCCAGATTCTATATTCGGATTAAGGACTTGCGTTCCCTTATCATCTTTCTTGGGGTTTCCCTTGATAGATTTTGCCTTGGCTTTGTTGACTTCTTTACCATTTTGACCTCTCGTAATAACCCGTAGATTAGAAGCTTCAGTGCCATTAATGTAAAGAGCTTCTATAAGGCTAACTCCACTGCCACTAGGTAGCTCCTCTACCATAGCTTTCTCTCTTTGTAATATTTATTTTGGCCCTTCATCTTGCTGGAGATTATTCCCTTGCACCTCGATGATGAATTGGACCTAGCTATTTACTTCCTGGCTGGAGAGAGGTAATCTTACTCCAACAACTACTATAGCTAAATGGCCAAACTTCCCACATATGTCACATTTAACATTTGGAAAATTCCTAGGGAGATGTTGGCCACCACACCACTTACAACTGAATCTTGAGGGGGCAGCCTCTTCAAGCCATTGACTTCCTATCAAATTCTGCTACTTCTTAAGGAAATTAACATCAACAGTTATTTTTCCATGTTCACTAATGATATCAATATAATGCTTCATCATATCCTTAACTTTGCCAAGGACATTCAAGGCACTTGACTCATAGCTGTGATCATCTACTTGTCATTCTATTGACCTAATCACTCGATTAGGGATTGGCTATTGATTCCTTGGAATAATAGTAGAATTTATCATTCTATTTGTCATTCTATTGACCTAATCTACTTGTCATTCTATTGACCTAATCACTCCATTAGGGATTGGCTATTGATTCCTTGGAATAATAGTAGAATTTATCATTAGGCTTCCAATAGTTGGTGGAGCCATCTGACTAGTCATAGGCATGGTCACAGTAGGAGGAACTGCCAACATGGGCACATTTGGAATGAGAATGTTCGAGTGTATGCTAAGAAAATGAAACAAGTGTTTCATAAATTGCAAACCTATATTCCCATTCTATGTACTGCTCAATTATAGTACTTGCTACATGGAATGGACATTAATATCCAAGTGCAATTGAGTAGTGTTGCTCTTGCTAACATTGATATTGCTATTACATAAGTAGAGGAGGTAGAGTCGTGATTACAAGTAGCCTACACATCTACAGCAAACTTGAATTCAAGTTTAGGGTAGCTTGGAAATAATTTGGCATTGACTAGTGGAAGTCAAGGGTCAGGCATGACTAATTCGAATGGGAGAGGAAGCATAATGCAAAGTGTGCCCAACTGTCGGCTCCTTCTAATGTAACCATGCTGATGGCTTCATTATAATGGAAGCCAAATGACAAATCCTATTGTCATTCTAATTAATGAACAAAGCAGCGGATCCCTAATCACTTGGTTAGACCAATTGAATAGCAAGTAGATGATCCTGATTATGAGTCTAGTGCATCAAATGTTCTTGTCAAAGTTAAGGACATGATGAAGCATTATACCGATATGATAGCAAAGTAGTATAGACAAATAGCCATAGATATTAATCTCCTAAAGAAGAAATAAAACTTGATAGGAAGTCAATGCCTTGAAGAGGGTGGTCCATCAAGATTCAACTATAAGTGGTGTGGTGGTTAGCACTTTTGAAGGAACTACCCTAATATAAAATGTGATATATGTGGGAAGTTCGACCATCTAGTTAGTGCTTGCTAGAGTAAGATAATCTCTCTTCAACAAGGGAGTAAGCAACCATGTCCAATAAATCATCAACCACAAGAGAATAACCTTCAGTAGGATGAGGGACCAAAACAAATACTACAAAGAGGAGAAGCTACCATAGAGGAGCTTGCCAATGGTAGTGGTGTCAACATTATCAAAGTTGTGCATGTCAATGCGACTAAGGCTTCCAATTTGTGAGCCATTATAAGAGGACAAAAGGTTAAATAAGGTGATAGGTATAATGTAAAACTTATTAAGATAAACCCTAAACATGATGACAAGGGAATGCAAGTCCTTAACCTTGATGTAGAAGCCGGTCCTCTAAAAGTTGCTAATGGCAAAGTTGACCCCAATAAGGAGTTTCCAAAAGGAAAAATATAAAAGCTAAGAAAGAGACACCAAAGCATGTTCAACAACCAAGAGAAAGAATGGTCTAGTGGGAGAAGAGAACCATTGCTAATTATTATGAATTTGATTTAGCGAGTTTTCTCTCTGTGAGGTAAATCCTGATGTGAATCTCTTGCATTTGATCAAGTTATCTCCAGGAGTGTATAAAGAGTTCAAGAAGATTCTTTGCATTGAGTATATAGCTCAAGTGGGAGATGATTGGTTTTGACATGCTGAAAAGCATTGCCCAAGGGTAGCAGCATAGGTTGACGACATATTAGTGCATCATGCCATTGTGGACACAGGATCCTCCATCAATATTATGAGTTCAACTTTGATGGAAAGGTTGGGACTAGAAATCCAAAAGAATGCCTCCACAATTCTCAAAATAGCTGATGACAATTTAAGGCAACCTAAAGGTTTTATTACCAAAGTCCACATGACTCTTACTAATGTGAAATGCATTGTGGACTTTAGAGTTATGAGGTTTAAAGGGCAGCAGAGTGATCAAGTATTGTTAGAAAGGCCATGGATCTTGCAATTTGATGATCAAGTTTATATATCCATTGGTCTTTTTATTTTTTGTAAAGGTGCTAGCAGACGTATGATAATGGATGCATATCTCGAATCTCCTCAAAGTGAGAGAGTACTTTTATCTTTGTTAGAATTAGATGCATTAGAGGATCTATCTAGCACTGAAACTTCATCAAGTAATGAATCAAAAGAGGGATCCACTTTAGAGGATACCTACTAGGTGACTCTAAATGGATCGGTAGAAGCTTAAGACAGAATGAGAGATGCGGATGTGATTGAGTTGAAGCTTGGTATGTTGAATGATCGATGAGCAATTAAACTAGGTTCTATGACCGCTTTGGAAGAAAATAAGGATCACGTGTCCTTGATCCAAGAATTTCATGAATTTTTACCTAGAGTTATGATGAGTTGAGGGGGATTCCTCCTAATCTCACTATGCATACCATTCCCTTGAAGGAAGGTAGCTGTCGTGTGCGATAAAAAGTGAGGAGTGTGCCTTTCGAGCTAAGGGATGGACTATTTGAGGAGCTGCAAAAATTGTGTAAGGTTGGCCTACTATTTCCTATACAACACACAGAGTGGTGTTCACAAGTACTTATCAGGAAAAAGAAGAATAATCAAATCCATCTTTGCATAGATTTTAGGGAGCTCAATAAATAGACAATCAAAGATTACTCTACACTATCATTTATTGACCTGATTCTGGATCATTTTGAAGGTAAAGATATCTATTTATTTATGGACTACTTTGCTAGATATAACCAAATGGGTATTGTAAAGGAAGATAAGTTAAAAATGGCATTTATCACTATAGTTGGTACCTTCCCATATCATGTTATGGAATTTGGGTTATGCAATGTGCTAGAGGTACATGGCAGATAAGACTTTTTGTGATATTTTCCTAGAGAAATTGAAAATATTTATTGATGATCTGGGGGTAGCTACCACAATGGAAAGACAGTTGATTATTCTAAGAAAATTGAGAGTAGTGTTTCAAGACCCGTAAAGTGCCAAAAAGGAGCTAATTAATGCAAATTTTATGCGAGAATTCAAAGCCGATGGAAGTGAAACATAAGGATTTGACAATTTTTAGAGACCGAGAAAGAAGGAAATGCAAAACTTTGATCATTGTGGTGATTGTGAATTTTTAGTAATTTTTTCAACGGCTAGATTGAAGAGAGATAGCTTCCACTACAAGGAAACGCAAGTATAGCAACGACGGGTAGCGACACAGGAATAGCGATGTCGCTATTTGCAATGCAAATAGGGACGCCCCACAGGGAAAAAAAAGAGGGCCGAAACCTGAGCATGTTTCATTTCGCGCATTTTTGTGAGACATTTCGTGAGGGAGAGGGAGAGAGAGAGAGACCATTTTGCATAGAGGGTGAGAGAGGGAGAGGATGAAGGCTTGCCGCCACCGTTCGCGAAGGAGAGGAGGATCTGCCGTCGCGAAGAGGAGCTGTCAAAACCCTTGCCAAATCTTTACGGTGAGTCCATTCTCTCTCTCTTTTACTTGTTTAGGGTTTAATTTGTGTATATTGAGAGAGGAAGAGGAAATGAGAGAGAAAGAGAGGGAGAGGGAGAGGGAGGGAGAGAAAGAGAAAGAGAAAGAGAGGGAGAGGGAAAGGGAGAGGGATGGGGAGGAAATGAGAGAGGGAGAGGGAGGGAGAGTGCATTCTCTCTTTCTTTTACTTTTGCTTATGTGATTTGTGTATATATATTGAGAGAGGGAGAGGAAATGAGAGAGAAAGAGAGGGAGAGGGAGGAAATGGGAGAGGGAGGGGGAGGGAGGGAGGGAGAGAGAAAGAGAGGGAGAGGGAGAGGGAGAGGGAGGAAATGGAAGAGGGAGGGGGATGAAATGAGAGAACGAGAGGGAGGGAGAGTGTATTCTCTCTATTTTTTATTTATTTTTTGTATAATTTGTGTATAATGAGAGAGAGAGAAGAAATGAGGGAGAGGGAGAGGGAGAGGGAGAGATAGAAAGAGAGGGAAATTAAAGAGAGGGAGAGGGAGGAAATGGAAGAGGGAGGGGGAGGAAATGAGAGAGGGAGAGGGAGGAAGAGAGAGAGAAAGAGAGGGAGAGGGAGAGGGGGAGGAAATGGGAAAGGAAGAGAGAGGGAGAGAGGGAGAAAGAGAGGGGGAGGAAATGAGAGAGGGAGAGTGAGACATTAAACATAATAGGGAAATGAGAGAGGGAGAGGAACAAAGAGAGGGAGGGAGATATTAAACATAATAGGGAAATGAGAGAGGGAGAGGGAGGGAGAATAAATGAGAGAAGGAGAGGAAGAGAGGAAGAGAGCAAAAGGAAATGAGAGAGGGAGAGGAGAGAGAAAAAAAGAGAGAAAGAGGAGAGAGAAAAAGAGATAAGATGTTAAACATAATAGGAAAAGAGAGAAAGAGAGGGTGTGGGTGTGGGTGAGGGAGGGAGAGGAAATGAGAGAGGGAGATAAAGAAAGAAAGGGAAATGAGAGAGGGAGAGGAGAGAGAAAAGTAGAAAAAAATCATTAAATCTAATAGAGAAAGAGAGGGTCAGGGTGAGGAAGGGATAGGAAATGAGAGAGGGAGAGAAAGAGAGAAAGGTAAATGAGAGAGGGAGAGGAGAGACAAAAAATGAGAAAGAGAGAGGAGAGAGAAAAAGAGAGAAAAATCATTAAACCTAATAGGGAAAGAGAGAAAGAGAGGGTGAGGGCGAGGGCGAGGGCGAGGGAGGGAGAGGAAATGAGAGAGGGAGAGGAGAGAGAAAAAGAAATGAGAGAGAGAGGAGAGAGAAAAAGAGAGAAAGATCATTAAACCTAATGGGAAAAGAGTGAAAGAGAGGGTCAAGGTGATGGAGGGAGAGGAAATGAGAGAGGGAGAGAAAGAAAGAAAGGGAAATGAGAGAGGGAGAGGAGAGAGAAAAAGAGAAAAAAATCATTAAATCTAATAGAGAAAGAGAGAAAGAGAGAGTCAGGGTGAGGGAGGGATAGGAAATGAGAGAGGGAGAGAAAGAGAGAAAGGGAAATGAGAGAGGGAGAGGAGAGAGAAAAAGGAACGAGAGAGAGAGAGGAGAGAGAAAAAGAGAAAAAATCATTAAACCTAATAGGGAAAGAGAGAAAGAGAGGGTTAGGGTGAGGGAGGGAGAGGAAATGAGAGAGGGAGAGAAAGAGAGAAAGGGAAATGAGAGAGGGAGAGGAGAGAGAAAAAATGAGAGAGGGAGAGCAGAGAGAAAAAGAGAAAAAAATCATTAAATCTAATAGAGAAAGAGAGAAAGAGAGGGTGAGGGTGAGGGAGGGATAGAAGATGAGAGAGGGAGAGAAAGAGAGAAAGGGAGAGAGGAGAGAAAGAGAAATGAGAGAGAGAGAGAGGAGAGAGAAAAAGAGAAAAATCATTAAACCTAATAGGGAAAGAGAGAAAGAGAGGGTTAGGTTGAGGGAGGGAGAGGAAATGAGAGAGGGGGATTGGCGATTCACCTCACTAAGAATGAGTCCATCTAGGTACAAAGGGTACAAATACATTATCCTAGAAACTACATTATAGAAGTTTCCACTTGTGTTGGCACAAGGGTACCATCATATTTCACCCTCCCCCTCTCTATATTTGTGTATGCATCTACGTACAAAGGGTACAAATAAAAATAGTCAGAAGAGAAGCCAAATAGACAAATGTAGCAATATGTGGGTATAATAGTGAGTGTTACAACTTCTCTTCTTCTTTACTATTTCCATATTTGCTATTGTACCCAAGTATTATGAAGGTAGATAGATAGATAGAAAAGTAGATAGATAGATAGATAGATAGATAGATAGGTAGATAGATAGATAGATAAATAGATAGATAGATAGATAGTATCATAGTACCCTAGTATGGACTACCTTGTACCTATTACATACTATCATAGTACCCTAGAACCTCACATTTACTGCATAATGCTTAAGGTACCCTAGCACCTGCTACATAGTATCATAGTACTGGGTATGGCACTATGATACTAGAGTACTAGGTGCTAGATACTAAGATGCTATGATATTATGTGCTAGGTACTGAGTACTAGGTACTATATGCTAGGTACTACGTAGCCGTGGTCGTAGTCATAGTCATGGTCATAGTCGTCGTTGTGGTCGTGGTTGTGGTCGTGGTCGTGGTCGTAGTCGTGGTCGTGGTCGTGGTCGTGGTCGTGGTCGTGGTCGTAGTCGTAGTCGTGGTCATAGAAAAAGAGAGAGATGGAAGGAGAGGATAACAATCTAAGAAAAAAGAAGAATGATAACAAAAAAAACTTATTTGTTGTAATGTAGACAAAATGAAAAATGAAGAAGGTCCTATTGTTCAATATCGTGAGGCGTATCTTAATCAGCGTGTCCCATGTCCTTGCTCTCAAAACACCATATTAGGGAATATGGGAATTTCCCATAAGTTTGGGACACATGGTCAAATCCTTGGATTTGTCATAACTTGAACACTATAACACCAAAACGAGCGCTCTATAGCTCAATAGATTCCATTTTTCAAGCGCTTTCCAATGATAGGCCACATCATATGGTTTTGAGAAACTTATGTGCATGTTATCCGGGTACCACCTTTTTAATATTCAAAAAATGGGAATTGGGAGATTCCCAAACTCACTAATATTGTGTTTCAATGCAAGCTAACAGTTAGACAAAATCGTCAATTGTCTATAGAAAACATACGATAAAATCATTGATTAGGCGATTAGGATTTTCAGCAAACGGTAAGAAAAGTTAACATAAATCATGCATTGTACTCGCAAGCTAATTGAATACCATATACAATAAGATTGGGTCTCAATCGTAAATTTTCTATCCAGGGAGGTGATGTCTCATCCCAAGAAGGAGTACACCCTTTATGGCCAATTAGAAGAGTACGTGGGCGTGCGATGGATGGAGTGCAAGAGCCAATCCACCACTTGCAAGGCCAATCTATACTGTCAATCCCAGAGGAGACAGGCAACCTTCTAGACCTACCTACAATCTTGGAGCCTGAGATGGAGGCAATGATCAATGCATTGATTCCCTTGGATGTTGAGACTTCTGATCCACTTATAGAGGAAGCATCCATACCATTATATGATGGGTGCCAAGTATCTCGCCTAAAGACACTGCTTGCACTCTTAAGTGTGCAAGCAAAATACGGGTGGAGCGACACGAGTGTGATCGAGTTGTTCACGTACCTTGTATATACGCTTCATTGATTTTTTTTTCGACACTATTATTACAAACATTTGTGCTTTTCTAAGGTTTTTATGATTTTTTTTCAGGTTATTGAAATATCATATATTACCACCTATAAATACCATGCTTGAGTCTCGTGATGATGCACGACATATTTTATGAAATTTTGGCATGGACTACAATAACATCCATGCATGTATCGATTGCATACTGTTTCGAGGAGAATACGAGACTATGGAGACATGTCCAAAGTGTGGTGCTCATAGGTATTGATAGGACTTGCAAGGGCAAACCATTTCTCAAAAAGTTCTCAGACATTTTCCGCTTATCCCCCACATAAACCACATGTTTCATACGTCCGGCATGGTGAGCTTGACAACGTGGCATGCGCAGAATAGGTCCATGAATGGAGTTCAACGAATATCAGCGGATTCACGTGCATGGAGCCACATTGACTCTACCTTCCCTGGCTTTGCCCGAGAGCCAAGGAATCTTTGGCTCGGTCTTGCAATGGATGGCGTGAACCCATTCGGTCTACGCTCAATTGCTTACAGTGTGTGGCCTATAGTCCTTGTCAACTACAATATCCCTCCATGGCTTTCTACGAAGAAAGGACATCCCATCCTTAGCTTACTCATCCTTGGCCACTACAAAGTCAAAAATATGGACGTGTATCTTCGTGCATTAGTCGATGAGCTTAAGATTTTGTGGGAGGAGGGGGTCACCAACAAGATATGAGTAGGTGCGATGGTCGGCGGTCAACCAATATTCAAGCCATTCTCATGTGGACGATGCATGACTTTCCGGGATTCGGAGAGTGCTCAGGTGAACAGGCCATTGTACTCGTTGGTAATATCTATATTTTATCTTGTTCAAGTAAGTATTCACTGGGTCATGGTATTGGAACAGGTCTGGCTACCTCAGGTTATCATGCATGTCCATTGTGCGGGCCATAGTTAGACTTGCGAAGGTCACAAACCATGAAGAAGATGGTATATCAAGGACATGCTGCTTTCTTGCCAGAGAATCATGAACTCAAGGAAGGTTTCCTTGGACGACCTCCAACACGTATGAACGCCGCAAGCTGGGTACGAGCTGAAAATGGTCCATGCGGAATCACATCCAAACGAAATGCGGCGGTTCTCAATTTTCTACGAGTTGCCATATTGGACCCACTTACAAGTCAACCACTTGTTGGATCCCATGCATATTTTCAAGAATGTGGCAGCTTGCTGTGGAACCACATCACAGGAAAGAGAGACACTATAGGGGCACGAATGGATTTGAAGGAGGTAGGTAAGATTGAGGCGCTTTGGCCACAATCGCGTACTAATGGTCGCGTGCATCTTCCTTGTGCTCCTTGGGTTTTGTCCACTAAAGAAGAGCGCATTGTGAAGCAATTAGTCAAGTCTATCCGCGCTTCGATGGGTATGATGCGTTCTCTCAGGTCCGCACTTTCTAAAGACGACCAATTATCAGGGCTAAAATCCCATGAATGGCATAAGATATGTCAGGTTTGTACTACGAATGGATTGTAATTGGCGTGCGCATTTTACTATTTGGAGTGTAGCCATTATTCATAATGCTTTCTCATTTGTGGCAGTTTGTACTATCGATCGCGATCGCAGGATGTCTTACTCCAGAAATACGTAGGGCCATTTATAGGTTGTCGACTTTGGTGCAATGGATCTCATAGAAGGAGATTAAGACGTCCTCTATTGAATCCGCGAGGTGGGGAGCAATGGAGACGGTCTTTCTCTTTGAGAAATACCTGCCCACCAATATGCTCACGATACAAATCCACCTTCTTGTGCATCTTGTAGATGAAGTGGAGATTGCTGGACCTGTCCATACGTAATGGATGTTCTTCTTGGAGCACTTCATGAAAACCCTGAAAGGCTTTGGGCGACAACGAGCTCAGCCAGAAGGTAGCATGGTTGAAGGTTGGTTGGTGTCCCTGAGACGCTAGTGCATATTTCACAATGGCTACCAACGGTGGATACAAACAACGAAATGCTATGATCGCGAAAGGACGATGATAGACTGAATGGAGATATGGTGGTTGGAAATGGGGTAGAAAAAAGAATGGATGCCTCAATGGAGGAGAAGGTGAATCGCTTTTGTATGTTGCACCATGCCTCTATGGAGACGTGGCTCACCAAGTACAAGATCGCTAGGCAAGATCGAGAGAAAGCGCGAGCTGAATTCCGACGTAGTATGCATCATCGACCGATTCGATATCCCGAAGGCATGGAAGAGATGCCGTGGTTCATGTCAATGCAATGGTTGCATGGAGCTTCGACTGCAGCGTCTCGTGAAGGGACAAAGGTCTCAATGGAGAAGTGGGAATTCTCGAGGGGATGTAGTCCAAAGGTGATGAGGGGTTTAGAATTTGTCGTATCTAAATTTTATATGCGACATCTAATTTGAGTGTTTCAATGTACAGTACAAAATATATAGTGCAGCGTGGTCACGCGGACAGCATTTTCGCATGGAGCGTATTGACAAAATGCGCTCCACAATGGACTGTGGTATCATGGCAAGGCTTGAGCAAGAGAGCCGGCGACGAGCAACGGATCCAAACACGGTTATGGATGAGATGGAGTATTTTGGGAACTTGCAAAGTATTGTTATGGTGGATTACCATAGCTTATCCATGACACTATTCGATGTGCAGTGGTTCAAGGTGGTACTTGGAGGAGCTGGAGCAACAGTTCGACAAGGTCCATCTGGATTTCTCGAAATAGATTCTGAAAAAAAATGGACAGATTTGTGTGACGCCTTTGTGTTGCCGGCCCATCGTGAATAGGTGCATGGACTCATTTTTTTGCTAATTGTATTATGACATGGTTTATGTCATAATGGTTTGAACTCTCTTGTACGTGTTTGTGAACATGTAATCTTCTATCCAAACCCCCGACAACCTCGATGCTGGTATGTTATATCTTTAACTCCTCGAAGTGTAAGAGTATATGATCAAATCGATGTTCCGAGCATAGATGAAGATAATATGCAAATAGAGGGGTCGATATTGCAAGGGGTGGAGACTGTCGAAAGCTTGGAGCCAACATCGACGACTAACAATGATGGAAATACAGGAGTCCAAGAATTCTTTGAGAACGAGGTGGACTCATCCTTTTGTGATGACATGTCTATCGACCTTCCAGTGTATGCGGAGTTGTGTAAAGAGATTGGCATGGGAACATAGGATACTTCATACTTGGAGCATCCAATTACTCAATTCGTTGACCAATCGCTTATAAGGGTACATAAGATATGCATTTTAAGTGAGATTTTTTTTAAAAGGATTTATATTATTGTGCTTTGTATGATTTAAATTGATTATTCTAACATCATTTTTTATCTGTGTAGGTGACACATTTAGGATGAGTCGAGGGATGAGCGATGAGGAGTTACAGGATATCTTCACACACATGTCTCTAGACCAGATTGCAAGATTCAAAGATATGGCAGACTAGGAGCTGTCTCGGTCTTCGTTAGGGCGCTATGCTAGATCTACTTCAGCGCAATCAGATGCTTCGGCTTCGATCAGACGAGCTCGACGCTCCAGACTTGGGCCAGAGGGAGGGAGTGCTTCGGGGTCAAGGGAATGCTGCAGAGATACAGAGGCAGTGAGCCCGCGGTCGACACGGGATACAGGTGCAACTCCTCGCTCTCATGACCCTTCCAGGGAGCGTGGCTCAGGCTCAGGTGGATACTATGGAGGCACGAATGCGGTGTCTCTGTCTCATCATTCATCTGGAGTTTCATCACCTCAGGGATTTATCACACCTGTGGGGACGTCTACTCGAGTTACTCTGGCTTTTGCTCAACCGTTAGCAAGTGGCACCCCTATGGGTGCCACTCTGAGAGATATTACCCCGATTGGTACACCGGATGCACAGGGGTCTCCTAGATATTCCCAAGAGAGCGTTGACGAAGATGGGAGAGGACCCATCTTAGGCAGATTCTAGGGGGATATGGATATCTAGTCGATGGTAGGTCAGGAGCCATCATCATGAATGATGAGGGGAGGAGGGTGATGGCTTGCAGGAGAGAGTTGTGCCAACAAGTTTTTCGGTACAACGTATTCGATCATTTGAAGAACATATCGGAGGGGAGCAAGGACTACATAGTAGCATCCTTGCACGAGGAGTTTCCGATTCCAGCCTCAGTAGATAGATTCTCTATGGGCTGGATGATGGATTGCATGCATGCATATATATCACACAGACGATTCGACGCACGCAAGGCAATCAAGAGTGGGACTGCAAAGCCCAAGTAATTAGATGCAGATGACTGGCGCTGACTAAGGGAGGAGGCTACAGATTCTCCAGGACGTTGGAGTTAGCAGCTCGAGGCGACGAGGGCACGACTCGAGGCCGGAGTGGTCCATCATCTTGGGAGTGGTGGCCAAAGGACATATTTGGAGGACTTTGTAAGTTTTTCTTTTGTTTTGCTTGTTTATTTTTTTGCAATATTCTTTGTACTGATAGTCATGTTTCTAAAAAATAGCATTTTGTTTTCTTTACATCACTCCATTACAAATCGCGATCCGACTGGCCTTGAGACTCGATATGCAGAGAGGCACGGTCTCACTTCATTGATCGACCGATTGTATAGACGCGGTGGCCCTGTAAGTCACTCATCTTTCTTGTTTGTAGTTACCATGTTTAATTAGAATACATTATTGTATGGTGGATTGATGTGTTGTTTCTTTTTCTGCAGAGTACATTCGATGCTCCTTTGCGAGACGGGATGAGCTTTCGCAGGGCGAGGATATGTAGCTTTTGGAGGGCGAGGATATGTAGCTCGCCCTTGGATCCCTGGAGCTCACACACCTTTATTTTTGAGTCGCCTAATCTATGTAGACATTTTCTATATTTTAGTGATATCTTGTCATGATTGTACCAATCGCTTATTATGCGATCATGTATTTATTCCATGTATCAGTGTTATGATTTCAGTATACATTGTTTTTGTTTGCAAGCGCATTGTACACATTGCAGAAGCCATTAAGCTGCCCTGCCACCACAAAATTTTTTTTTCCCTGTTACCGTCGCTATTAGTGTCGCAAATTTTATTGCTTGCGTCATTATTAGTGTCATTATTTACATTGCAAACCATCGCTATCAGCGTCGGTATTGGCATCGGTATCAACGTCGCAAAAAGTATTGGCGTCGTTTTGCGACGCTGATACCGACGCTGATAGCGACAGTGATACCGACTGTTCTATGGCATCGCCAATAACGACGCTTTTTGCAACGACGGGGGAAAATTTTGTTATTTTCATTTTCGTCGCTTTTAACGTCGGTATAAGGCCTATATCTTGTAGTGTTCCTAGCTCTTCGCGATATCAAGTCAAACATACAAGATTTTTTGGATTTGAAATCAGGCACCAATCGAAAGAGATGCGAGTGATCGGGCAATTTAAAGGTCAAAAGTGACCAACACAATGGCCATAGGCTCCTTTTTTTAAAAACAAATTGTGGAGAGAGGGGGGGTATTTTGAAAAAATGGCATGTAGAAAACGAAGCGCCCCCCCCCCCCCCCCCCAATGGCGTTGATTTGTGAGGAGGGGGTTGAGGGCTGCAAGCAACACACACAAGAGATTATGGAAAGCTTCTTCTTGAATTTTTCGCTCTCCATTGTTGCTGGTCTATGATCACAAAATGGCTGCTCAATGGAGAAGAAAATCAATATTTCTCTCTCCTCTTGATGGCTATTCACACGCGTGATTCTATGGAAGAAGGAAAGGGTTTGGATGCAAGATGTTGATTATCGAAACACACAAAACCTGCAATTATGCGATTTTCATGAAAATGATATATTTTGAGATTTTGTTGTGATTTTGGGGTTCATATGGATTATAAATTAACAAAAATTAATTCTCAGAAATTGTGATCAATCCCAACTCATAAATTAGAAATATCAGAATTTTTATCTAAATAAATGAAGAAAAATAATGGAAATTGGGAAAATTTTAGTTTTTTGTGCTAGAAAATTAAGAAAAAAATAAGCTTTATGTTTGTGAATGTATGACATAGCTAGAGCATGAGGGAGAAGCCTCACTTCAGTCTTTTCTTTATGTTAAAGTCCATTTTTACAACTTTTTAGAAGAAAAACACATGAAAAACCCACTCTTTACACCTACCAATGATGCATAACCTAAATGGTAGGGGGAAGAGGGGTTTCGATGTTGATTAGCTACTAACAACATTTGAAATTTGATCTATTTGCTTGTGCATACCATATAGGATGTTTATGATTTATGTTTAATAGGGTCGAGCAACACGGGAATGCTCGGTGCTGACCCTTAGCAATGCAGCATTATGTGTAGGAGCTAAAATCATTGAAAGAAATGTCTTTGCACTCCACAATGTTGATTGCTAAATCATAAAATGTTTGAGCACTATGACCATTCACAATTGCATTGCGCATATCACATGATACCGATCGGGTTCCTTGGGGAATTGTTAAGTGATGAAATATCTTATCTCCTGGAACATTTGAAAACAAGAGTGGAGTTTGTGACACTTGTATTATTTGTGTTGGTGGTGCATCGAGGGGCCAATCCCCGAGGTGTAAGAGAGCTATAGTGGGGCCACGGTAAATTGCAATTACATCTTACAAAGCCCATCTTGTGGTGACCAATTTTGGCATCATCATGGGGCCTTTTTCTTGTTGCTTTACCTATTCCCGTTGCCTTTACTACTACTAATGTGAACTTCCACAAGTGCATTTGATTAGCTAGAGACTATGTTTCATGCATTGTAGCTTCTTTGTAGCTTTTAGATTGCAAGTTAGCAGTGTAGTTGCTAGTGGTGCTACTACTTGCATTTACACTCGTGGATGATAGCATACTTTATACACTTATTGCTAACATGGCATGCAACAACTATATTTGATGAGAGAGAGATTGTTAATCTCCAACATTCTTATAGAGTGTGTGAATGATGAACCACAATACCAAACTAGCTAACCTTAATGTGATTGTCTCACTTGGGGGTACTGATTCATTATTAGTATAACTTCACCAACAAAGCTCATAGAAAGGCTTCCATACCAAAATCAAAGCTTCCAAAGCTTAGTTTTCTACCATATGCATCTAAAACTCTCAAATGGTCTAGGATTATAAGTGGTTCATCTTGAAGACTTAAGTCTTGTAGCTTTACAAAAGCTGTTGAAACAAAATCTATGTATGTTGAAGAAGTCATCTTGTCTATAGTTATTTAATTAGACCATGGGATGGCCTCTGGGAAAAATGATTATCAACTTTTTGTATGGGGCCAACAAGCAACACGACCTCTAAGTGAGCACACAACTATGGTGAAAGTAATAGCTTGGTCTTCTCATTAGCATGGCTTCTTGGCTTCTAATAATGGTACTAGAGATAGATGCATCTAGTTATGGAATGCATACACGATGACACAATTTTCTTTTGATGCCAAAAACTATGTTTCCAATAAAGGTATCATGCTAGCATTTGAACACAAGCCATATAGAAGAATAGTATCCTCTATGAACCTTTGCAAGTATCAGAATGGCAAGCTCATCAAGAATGCTAGGGATAATTGGGGGGGTGATCCTCTATGCATGCCATGGATAGTAGTTTCCTTTATAAAAGCTATATAGATGGTGATGTTGGAAAAGGATCACTAAGGGCATCGCATGCTACAAGACTTAAAAGGCCACCCATGTGGGGCTCTTTGTAAGGGCCAAGTTGAAGCAAATGGGAGACCAAAAATGATTCCTATTGGACCAACATGCTACTATAGGATGATGTAGCATCTGATTATCCTCTGAAGGCCTCCATGCTGATATAGGAGGATGGAGACCCAACACACACAATTGACTCCATCTTTGCGTCACTACATTCATCATTTGAGTCACCATTCATAATCATCTAAACTCTAACCATAATCAAACCTATCATCTAGGCAGCCAATAGTCTGAGAGGTCTTAGTGTTAGAACATTGACTAATGCTTGACATGTCTTGGAAATCACGTGTTTGAATTATTAGTTTCATCGATATTAGACCATTCACCTATAGCAGCTAACAAATCAAAATCAATGGGGTGGTTATCTATTTCTTGATCACTAACATATAGAATACAACTATCTAGAGAATTCTAGAAAGAATTGTAGCCCTTATCAAACATGGACGACTTGTTCTTATCTAAGCTATCAATGCCTTCAAAGACTTCAGCCATGATATCGGAACTTTGTTCATCATTATTGTTATATAAAGAGATTCACTCTTATTTGAGCTCAGACCACATTGAGATAATTGAGTCAACCCATTAGAATCATATTCATCATTATCATTTTTGGTAGATACAATACTAAGATTACCACTATTTAGAGTGCAATGATCTTTTCTATCTATAGCTTTCGAGAAATCAAGCAAGGCATTACTATTGTTTTCAAGGCAATCATTCAATTCTAATTCAAAGATATTGACACCTATGAATATGATTAGATCTGGATTCTTTGTAATAGTTAAACATAGTCATGTTGACATCAAAACAACCCTCAAATTGAGAAGGGAGAACATCATCAGCATAATGTTGGCCTACTATTTGAAGAATTTTGAACTTGTTGCTTGGGTTGAATTTAAGAAGAAAATTAGGCCCACATGCCCCATTAATGTTCTTAGCCACTAAGAAGCATACCAATTGCCACAAGCAAGCATGCCATCGCTCAAATTCCATCCTTTCTCTATCCTATCAGATAATACATAGTTCTGGTGTACAACACAGCCAGGAAGAGAAAAAATGGCAAGAAGACTAGGAAGTTGGCTATGGGATTCTTATCTTCCTGCCGCATAGCTGAGGAGTCGCAGAGGAGCAACCAACAAGGATGTTTTTTAGACACTTGCTAAAAGAAGGGGGATTCCAATTTTTAGCAAGTCTTTTAGGGGATTAGCACAAAGAAATGGCAATCTCTCCCCCATGTTCAATGGTGGCTAGATGTTGCAGGAACTGCTTGTTTCGAGCATGTGTATTAGGTTAATAACTAAAATAATAGTTTGAATCAACACATAAACGTTTGTGAAGCTAATAAACCCCATTGTGAGCATCACTTTGGCATAGATAGTCGGTTGTCTCTATCCAACTGTCACAAAATAGAAAAATGCAATGCTTGCAATAGTAGCAAGCTAACCTCCACCACATATTTTCATCTTGGTTGCTCCTGCTCATCCAAAGCTAGACACCTTACAATCTATTGTAGAAAGTGTGGAGAATCAGAGTTGCAGCTAGAAAAAGTGTGCACAAGAGGGAGATAGGAGCTCAAAGTACAAGAACCAAATCTTTTTCACTAAGTTGCTCAAGGTACAACTTGGGTACACTCTATCTCAAGTTTGATAGTGACCCATAGGTTGTTTATATAGCCTTTGCCTAGCTAGGGCTATGGTTTCCCTGGCCCTTTAGGCTATTCACACCTATCTACCCTCATACACCCTTGCTTATAGTGGGTTCCTATGCATATCTTCTAACACCCCCCCTCAATGCTAGGGTGGCATTGGATTACAAGCTATGTAAGATGTCCCCCCCTTAAACAAATGGGATGTCTTTATAAATCAAGCTAAAAGAGTGTTTTTAGGTAGATGGTTTAAAGACTGAAAAAAGTTGATCTTCAGATGGATTGGAGGCATAATTGGCCACCAATTCTTTGGGTACATTAGGAATGTTGGGACATTTACTAGTGATATGCTGTGTCTTCTTGCATTTGTTACATTTCATTTTTTCGGGATACTTCTTCCAACAGTTGTTTACAATATGTCATTTTTTCTTACAAAAAGAACATCTAGTGAGAACTGTATGTACCAATACTTGATCACGAGAAGTTGAAGATGCTTGACTAGTGTTGCCTTCTTTGTGGTTTCTCTTTTCTTCATCCAAATAGGATTGGATGGTACTTGCCAATGTAGGATCTGGAATGTTGGTAAGAGTGGTTACAAGGGTAGGAAACACATTTTTTATAGCTTTTAGGAGAATTAGCAATAGCATCGTCTTCATGTATTGGAGCTTGTACTGAGGCAAGCTGTGCCATAAGTCCCTTCATGTGAGAAATGAATTGTCCTAAGTCTTCTCCTGATCTATATTCTAAGCTAAAGAATTCAATTTTAAGGAATATTTTAGTATTTTTACCAGTGGCTCCATAGAGCTTTTCAAGCTTATCCCATTTTTCTTTAGCAGTATTTAGTTGATCAACATGAGGAATCAAGGACTCATCTAAGTGTAACATGATGATTTTCTGGGCACATTGGTCATCCTCTACATCAATCTGATTTGTAGAGTTTACAGCTCTAGTACCTTGAATGAGAGGCCAATACCCTCTCTCCGTCATCTTGTACTTGATAAGTACCTACCATGGGTGGAAATCTTTGCCATCAAATTTTTGAATTTGAGGACAAACATCAACATATGTTGTGGCCATTGGGAAGGTTTTACCACTTGCTAGAACAAGGGTAGTGTCTACTCCCTTACAAACTTGCCACTAAATGAGGAAACAAATCAGACACTTGATATCAAAGTTGTAATGCAGAGAAAGGCTGATTTGAACCTAGACTAGACTTCGGGCTCCTCCTTGTGGTATGGCTCAGTGGATGAACCTTGTGTTGGACAAGGATGGTCTATGATTTCAATTCTTGTTGTTGATGATTCCAAGGAGAGTAGAATGACACTCATCCTTTTGATTTCATTGCCCAGTGTACTTGAAAAAAGTCACTCAAGATATGCAATACTATTCTAGGGTATGATGGTCTATGTGTTTATAATTGTACACATAGCCTTACAACTTGAAGCTAAGCACTCAATTGTTTTAATTTCCTGATAAAAACATTCAGATTATGTAGGTATTAGTAGCAATGATGATTAAACAATGTGCTTTACAAGCACACATTTGTAGCTCATGTTGCTAAAGATGGTAAATGCCGGTCTTGATAAGATTTGATGAGACTTTCCAAGTGCACTAACCTCTGAGATAAGGTTCCCAAATTAGTACCTGACTCAGAAGGAGTAAACCAAGTGATTAAAATCACTGTTGATGACCAAACATTGAGAAATTTTAAAGTTGAAGAAGCTTGAAGCTTCGTTGCTATGGCTGCCAGGAAATTGACAGTTAGGGTTTGGCTTCTAGTAGCCAGTAGAGGTGAAATTTTCTCAAGCCCTCTTAGGGAGAGATGGCCTAATAGGGGGGCTATAAAAGCCCTATGGTGGCCCCAGTGATTGCACCGCCTGCTGCGCACGCCAAGCTTGGAGACGTCACGATATCAGAAATAGTGCCAATTCTGTGTTTCAAGCAATGTCGTCCACCACATCAACTAATCCCAAGCTTTGTTGTGCCAGGCTAAATTGTCCAGAGCTAAGGAGAAGATCTCCAGAAGAAACGAGAGGCTGAAACTGCTTCTATTTTCCACACCAGCTCCTCCAAGGTTAGGGGGTTTGGTTGGCTATGGAGTTTGAAGGTCCAAAATGAGAGAGATGGAGATTGTCTTGTGCACTTAGTGGAGCTGAGGTTTAAGGAAGCTCAAGAGATCAAAGGAGGGTCTGATACCATGTGGAGAATCAGAGTTGCAGCTAGAAAAAGTGTGCACAAGAGGGAGATAGGAGCTCAAACTACAAGAACAAAATCTTGTTTACTAAGTTTCTCAAGGTACAACTTGGGTACACTCTATCTCAAGTTTGATAGTGACCCATAGGCTATTTATATAGCCTCTACCTAGCTAGGGTTAGGGTTTTCCTCTCCCTTTAGGCTATTCACACCTATCTGCCCTCATACACCCTTGCTTACAGTGGATTCCTATGCCTATCTTTTAACAAAAAGCAATGCCCATATGCAAAAAACAACTACAAATCTACACTACAAGATATAGGTCTTATACCAACGTTAAAAGGCACGAAAATGTAAATAAAGAAAATTTCCCCCATCATCGCAAAAAGTATTGTTATTGGCAACGCCATAGAACAGTCAGTATTAGCATTGTTGTCAGCGTCGCTATTTGCGTTGGTATCAATATCGTTATTTGTGTCGGTATCAACGTTGCATTTTGCGACGCTGATATGGACGCAAATAACGATGCTGATAACAACTCTTTGCGACGCTAATAACGACACATGCAGGTAAATTTATAATGCTTATAGCGACGGTAACAGGAAAAAAGAAAATTGTGGCAAGGCAGGAAGCTGCCCTGCCACATATAGCACTATGTGCTTTATTTGGGCCATACAAAATAGTTTCTGCACTGTGTACAATGCTCGTGTAAATAAAGACAAAGTGTACTTAAATCATAACATTGATACATGAAATAAATACATGATCACATAATGAAAGCAACTAGTACAATCATAGCAAGACATCACTACTACGTAGAAAATGTCTACACAGATCAGGTTACCAAAAAACAAGGGTGTGTGAGCTCCAGGGATCCAAGGGCGAGCTATACATCCTCACCATGCGAAAGCTCATCCCGCCACAAAGGAGCATCGAACAGATTCTGCAAAAAAAGAAACAACTATACATCAGTCCACCATACAATAATGCATTCTTATTAAACATGATAACTACAGACAAGAAAGATGAGTGACTTACAGGGCCGCCACATCTATACAATTAGTCGATCAATGCACTAAGACCGTGTCTCTCTGCATATCGAGTCTCAAGGCTGCTCGGATCACGATTTGTAATGGAGTGCTGCAAAGAAGGGTGTGTGAGCTCCAGGGATCCAAGGGCGAGCTATACATTCTCACCATGCGAAAGCTCATCCCACCACAAAGGAGTATCGAACAGACTTTGCAAAAAAAGAAACAACTACACATCAGTCCACTATACAATAATGCATTCTAATTAAACATGGTAACTACAGACAAGAAAAATGAGTGACTTACAGGGCCACCGCATCTATATAATTGGTCGATCAATGCACTAAGACCGTGCCTCTCTGCATATCGAGTCTCAAGGCCGCTCGGATCACGATTTGTAATGGAGTGCTGCAAAGGAAACAAAATACTAACTGTTAGAAACACGATTGTTAGTACAAATGATATTGCAAAAAAATAAGCAAGCAAAACAAAAGAAAAACTTACAAAGTCCTCCAGATATATCTTGTGGCCGCCACTCCCAAGATGATGGACCACCCTGGCCTCTAGTCATGCCCTCGCCGCCTCGCACTGCTGACTCCAATATCCTGGAGAATTTGTAGCCTCCTCCCTTATTCGGTGCCAATCATCCGCCTCTAGCCACTCGGGCTTTGCAGTCCCACTCTTGAGTGCCTTGCGTGCGTCTGATTGTCTGTGTGATATATATGCACGCATGCACTCCATCAACCAACCCTTAGAAAACCTATCTGTTGTGTTGGAACCAGAAACTCCCCATGCAAGGATGCTACTATATAGTCCTTGCTCCCCTCCGATATGTTTCTCCAATGATCTAAGACATTGTGCCAGAAAACTTGTTGGCACAACTCTCTCATGCGAGCAATCACCCTCCTCCCCTCATCATTCATGATGATGGATCCTGACCTATTATCTACAAGATAGACATACCCCTCTGGGGTAAGATGGGTCCTCTCCCACCTGTGACCACCCTCCTGGGCATATTCAGGAGACCCCTGTATATCTGGTGTACCGATCGGGGTAGTATCTATCGGTGTAGCACCCATAGGGGTGCCACCTGCAGAGGTTGAGCAAAAGTCGGAGTAACTGGAGTAGACATCCCCACAGGTGTGACAAATCTTGGAGGTGACGCAACTCCAGCAGAACGACAAGACGGAGACACCATGTCTGTGCCTCCATAACAACCACCTGAGCCACACTCTCTGGAACCACCACGAGAGTGAGGATTAGTACCTATATCCTGAGCCGATCGCGGGCTCACTGCATCTGTATCTTTGCAGCATCCCCCTGACCCTCAAGCACTCCCTCCCTCTGGCCCAAGTCTAGAGCGTCGACCTCGTCTACTTGAAGGTGAAGCATCTGATCGCGTCGAAGTAGATTCGTATCTTATGTACCCTTATAAGCGATTAGTCAATGAATTGAGTAAGTGGATGCTCCAAGTATGAAGTATCCCATGGTCCCATGTTAATCTCCTGATACAACTCGGCATAAACTAGAAGGTCGATAGACATGCCACCACAAAAGGATGAGTCCAGCTCGTTCTCAAAGAATTCTCGGACTCCTGTATTTCCATCATTGTTACCCGATGTTGGCTCCTCTACATGCTCCAAGCTTTCTGTGGCCTCCACCCCTTGCAATATTGACCCCTCTATTTGCATATTGTCCTCATCTATGCTCGAAACATCGCTTTGATCATATACTCTCGCACTTCGGAGAGGTGAAAGAATAACATACAACCATCGAGGTTGTTAGGGGTTTGGATAGAAGATTACTTGTTCACAAACACGTACAAGAGAGATTAAACTATTGTGACATGTACCATGTCATAATACAATTAACAAACAAATGAGTTCATACACCTATTCACAATGGGCCGGCAACACAAAGGTGTCGCGCAAATCCGTCCATTTTTTTTCGGAATCTATTTCAAGAAATCCAGATGGACCTCGTCAAACTATTGCTCCAGCTCCTTCAGGTACCACTTTGAACCAATGCACATCGAATAGTATCATGGAGAAGCTACGGTAATCCACCATAATAATACTTTGCAAGTTTCCAAAATACTCCATCTCATCTATAATCGTGTTTGGATCCATTGCTTGTCATCGGCTCTCTTGCTCAAACCTTGCCATGATACCACAGTTTGTTGTGGAGCGCATTTTGTCAATATGCTCCATGCGAAAATGTTGTCCGTGCGACTACGTTGTACTATATATTTTGTATTGTACATTGAAACACTCAATTAGTTGTCGAATATAAAATATAGATACGACAAATTCTAAACACGTCATCACCTTTAGACTACATCCCCTCGAGAATTCCCACTCCTCGGTTGAGACCTCCGCCCCTTCGCGAGTTGCTGCGCTCAAAGCTCCATGCAACCATCGTGTTGACATAAACTGTGGCATCTCCTCCATGCCCTCGGAATATCAAATTGGTTGATGGTGTGTACTACATTGAAATTCAGATCGCGCTTCCTCTCGATCTTGCCTAGCTTGTTGGTACCTAGAGAGCCACGTCTCCATAAAAGCATAGTGCAACATACAAAAGCAGTTCACCTTCTCCTCCATTGGAGCATCCATTCTTTTTTCTACCCCATTTCCAACCACCACATCTCCAGTCAGTCTATCATCGTTCTTCAACGACCATAGCATATTATTGTCTGAATCTACTGTTGGTAGCCATTGTGAAATATGCACTCTTCTTTAGTGGAAAAAACCCAAGGAGCGCGAGGTAGCTGGACATGACTATCAGCACTTGACTACGGCCAAAGCGTCTCCATCTTGCCTACCTCCTTCAAATCCATTCAGGCCCCTATAGTGTCTCTCTTTCCTGTGATGTGGTCCCATAGCAAGCTACCCACGTTACTGAAAATATGCATGGGATCCAACAAGTGGTTGATCTGTAAGTGGGTCCAATATGGCAAGTTGTAGAAAACTGAGAACCGTCGCATTCCGTTTGGATGTGACTATGCGTGAACCATTTTCAGCTCGTACCAGCTTTGGGGGCATTCGTGCATGTTGGAGGTCATCCAAAAAAACCTTCCCTAAGTTCATGACCCTTTGACAAGAAAGCGGCGTGTCCTTGATATACAATCTTCTTCATGGTTCGTGACCTTCGAGAGTCTAACTGTGGCCCACACAATGGACATGGATGATAACCTGTGCAATTTGAAAATGTAGACGGGCAATGGAAAGGAAGCTAGAAAGATAGAAGGACAATGGGAAAAAGGGCCTACCGGCCATGTAAAAAAGGGGATAAGGGAATGATCACCTAAAAGGGATTTAGGGTTTTTTTATATAAAGTTGAAAAGTTAATGAGAAGCTCATTCTTTTGCGTGGCCAAAACTGGGTCTCCTCTTCTTCTTCTTCTTCTTCTTCTTCTTCTTCTTCTTCTTCTTCTTCTTGATTGCTTGAGCTTGTGCTTGAGAGAGGGAGTGTGAGAGTGTGAGGGAGTGAGTGTGTGAGGGTGAGGGACCGGGGAGGAGAAGCTCTCCATCTTACCCTCTCTTTTTCTATTCTCTTCTCTTCTCTTGTCTTGCTCGCGGCGATGGAGCTTGGAGCATGGAGCTTGAGGATGGAGCTTGCTTGAAGCTTGCACTTGGATCATGGAGCTAGCGGAGTGCGCGGGAGAGGAGGTTACTCAATCAGCATGAAGGTAAGCTCACTATACCCGTAGATATGGATGGCACGTTGGCTATGTGAGAGGTATCCATTAGTGCTCGGCTTGGAACGCTTGAAACAATAAGCGGTCCAAGGGATCTTGGCGGTTGAGTGAAAGCTCCCATATTTTGGCTCCATTGTTGGGACCTACATATTCAAGCCTTGAGTGCTTGCACGCTTCGAATCGAGCATGGAGGTAGGGTTTTCCCGGAACCGGTTCTTGAGATAGATAGGTAGGAAGCAAGGGAGTTTGAAGAGGTATTCGATCTCCTTAGCAAGTAATTTTTAAGTTTTTTGGATTTGAAAAAGCAAGTTGGAGTAGTGTAGGTATTTTCTTTGTGATTTGGATGCATTAGGATAGGAAAAAACAAAGAAAGAGAAGAAAAACAAGCATCAGGATTTCTACTATCATAACAGGGCATGAAGGTTTGATTCCATTGCCGATTTGCATTTTGGAGTTTATTGGCTATTTGAGGTGTATATAACTCTTCCCCTCCATCCATAGCTTTGATTTGGAGGTGTGTGTGATAGGCCATGACCTGAATCGTGTGATTCAAGCGATTTATCTTTGCACTGGCAAAAATTGCGTCGCCCTCGGCTCATCCAAGTGACGACGATTCTGGGCCGAATCCCAGAATCGGCCCTTACCCCACTACCACTCGGACCACTCGACTCGAATGCATCGAGATTCGGCCCTTGGCCCACTCAACTCGAACACCCACCGCTCGGCCCATCCAAATCGACCATTCGGACCAACTTTGAAATTCGGCCCTCGGCCCAACACCACTCGGACAAGTTGACATTCGGCTCGGCCAAATTCACCATTCGGCCCTCGGCCCACCTGACTCGACTCTCGGCCCACTCGACCACTCAGCCCTCGGACAACCATACTCGGACTGGCCGAATTTGACATTCGAACTAGTTACATTCGACCCTCTGCCCTCGGACGGACCGAATCGGAAACTCAACCCTTGCAATTCAGAACCTGTTGGGCCGAATTTAGATTTTTCAAAATTTTAACCCGTAGACCCTGAAATTGAACGAGACACCATGTAGAGACAAAACCACATCATAGATCTATCATTGGGCTGAAATCTAGAGCAAGTAGTTTAAAACTTGGCTATCAATAGTCCTTCAAATCACGCATGGCATTTACCGTAACGGCCCTCCGTGCCAGGGGGGACAGCCCCACCCAGACCCCCGCAGAGGGGGCTGCCCCCTCCCTACCTCCCCCAAGTAGGTTGGAGAGAAAATGCGCCCCGTGATAGGACCTCCAAATTGGATCCTAGTGTAGTAATGGCTCTACACGAGCATGGATTCTCACTTGCAAAAGGGCAACCAAAAGCCCATACCCGAACAGAGACAAACAGAGACCTTAGAACCTCAATGGGCCAATCTAGCCAATAAGGGCCAAAAGGCCACACTGCAAAAACATGTACGTGTTGCATTCGGACTGCATTTGGTCAAAGTGGAAAGCAACAACGTCAAGCTACAATAGCAAGGATGACTAGATATGACCATCCTAATGATAGATGCACCTTGAATAGCATTGCATAGGCGATCCAAGATATCAGTGGAGAATCCACATCTGGTCGTGCAGTTGGGGACTCAAGGGTATTTGTCAGAAGGCTTAAATTTATGAGCCAAGACTTGGAAGATAAAGACATAGTACCGCCTGCTTATCTTTGGGTCAAACTCACCGTAAAAAGAGAGCACACTATCGATGCTCTGATTGATGAAGGAGGAGATTTTAATATCTTGACCTATGAATCATGGACCCTACTAGGCCAACCAGAGCTCACATCGACTAATGCAACTCTTAGCCCTTACGGAGGACACCCACAAGCACTCATAGGGAAGTGCAAAATCCTTGCGACAATCAAAACTGAAAGTTTGTTTATCCTATTTCATATTTCTCCAAATAGTGCTAATTATGGGAAGGAAACCCTCTTAGGAAAACCCTTCAAAAGGGTGACCAAGTGTGAGGCCGACTATGTAGCACACAGAGGATACACGTGACACTACTGGGAGTGAGGATAGTCACAACCTTTAGCAAGGGTGACCTCATTGAACCTCGAGGGAAAGGCAAGGAAGGTGCTGACATAACAGTCATCAAGCCTACTAATGAGAGCAAGGACTTGTTGGAAGAGTTGGTATAAGCACAAGTCGAACAACGAGAACTAGTGAGTGAGGCCATGCCTGAAACAAGAAGGTCAAGAGACAATGCTAAGGATGGGCTCTGGACTTACAAATATCGTAGAAGATCCCAAAAGAAGCCCAAGCCTTATAGATGAAGGAATCGATGGAGGGTCATCACAACACCACGATGGATATCCAAAGCGTTGCTATGTGCTCAAGGGTATTACGCAAGTAACTGATGGATTTGGGTGCCAAAACCCCCTGCTAAACCTCCTTTGTCGACTGAAGGCCAGATCGTATCAAGAGCAAAGAAGCATAAGAGGAGATCTAAACAAAAAAAATTTCTTGAGTCAACAATAGTGGAGTGACCGAGCCCCTCACGGTCGAAATCAAGAAACCAAACGGGACCAATCGGAGGGTAGATCCTCAGCCTAACATGCTTGACAAGCAGATATCAGATGTAATAGTTGAGGATACACAAAAGACACTAGTGCCCAAGGAGCCTTTGATTCCCCAAGAGGATAGCAAGCATCATAGGCACAACATTGCTCATGGAAAGGTTAAATGCTCAATAAAGCAAATGGTAAAATCATCTAACAGCCATGAGCAAATCTTCCAACCAGTGTCAGAGCCACTTAAGAGTCCCAAGTCTCCTACACCCTCTTTCCCTAAACAAACACAGAAAGCAAGACAGTAGTCATCAAGTGCAGCTGCTCAATTCCAATCTTTATCTCCATCTAAGCTTCCAAATGTCCAAGAGGTGGAACATGACACCATCCATAGCTCTCGGCCCAAGGATATGCCTGTGCACCCTAATGTGACTAGATCAACTCATGCTCAATCTACACAGGTGAATGCTCAAAGGGCAACAAAAAACACGGCCACTTCCGATCGCCCTAGGGACTTGACATCGCAATCCACCAAGAATAGCCAGCCCACTGGACTAGCCACTACCACTTCCAATTAAGGATCACAATAGTCACAGCCCTTGGCCGTAACAATGACCCTTGTGGAATGTGTCCTTAGCAATTCACCTGGGGTGAGGTATTGCAACCAACATCCTTGACAACTCCAGCACTTCCAAAGCACCTAAAGCCTAGGCTTGAGGAGAAACCTCTCAAAGATGTGGCCATGGAGATGGCACATTTTCCCAATCAACCTACCAAGGTTGTCCAGCAGGGTGCAACTACATCCCATGAGGACACACCAGAGCAGGGGAAAGCTGAGGCCCAACCAAGCACATCAACGGCGACTGTCCTAGTTCAGGGTCCTGAGTCGTTAAGTTATGCACCTTCACTAACCAAGAAAAAGAGGAGAAAAAACAAAAACAACAGCAGTATAGGTGGTTGTGGACCCCAAGAACATTGAGACCAGGAGTGCTAGAGAGCTAAGGAATAAAGCATCGTGAACCCATTGAAGTTTTCCTAATAGCGGTGAAAACTCAGACACATCCGTGTGTTTCTGAAAAATCAAAGAAGTCGTTACCATGAACGGTTGCTTGCAACACTCAATCCACTGACAACATAACTCACAATGACCAATCAAGAGTGGATACAACACTGTCATGACAGGGTGACAAATCTATACTAGTCACATCCAAGGAGAACCGTGACAAAATAGCAGCAGAACCTCGACAAAAATGCATAAACCCCGAGAGCATAAGTAATCCTAGCATTGATCAATCTTGCTCATCTATGCCTAAGTCCCCAGCTATGCTAAAGCCTTGGGAAACTCCTAGAACCTTGCATGAGATAGCAATAGACCAAGCCCTCGTTGAACATAGAAGTGTTGCAGAATGATTAATCGAGTTGGATGCTAAACTCAGGGTATTCGCATGTGTCTACGTCCTTGCAGACATGGGCGCATTCCCTAAGGAGCAGCTTGAAGAATACTTGTCATTTCCCCTATCCTTGGGAGGAGCAAAAACATCTTGACGAGCACTATGATAGGCTCCTTCATGAATGCATGCGACTCACCTGTGACGAGGAAGCCGACGAACTACGCTTAACGGTAACATTCAATGATGTGCTCTACCAACCAAATCTCTTAGAGATAGAGAAACTAAAGTGACAATCAGAGGGTCCAAGTCAATTAAAAAAACATTGGGTTGAAAACTGTGTTGCAATGGCCAAACTAGGAGCCCAAATTATGATAGTCTCAGAGGATCGATTGGCCAAATGGCGGTCTCAAAGAGACCCAACCTATGTGGCACCAACTTCCTTTCGAGTGCTGACTGCCATTTGAGGTACAGACTTAGCTAGAACTAGCCAAGAGAACTCTTTGGCTAATAAGATTCTCACTGAGGAAGAGTTACATGTTGCTAGTAGACTCGGACAAGGTGCCATGCTACTCGATATTGCAAAATATATATCGTTATTGAGAATGTTGCCACGAGTATTGGATGCAAGTGCCACACTCTAGTACAATCCGAGAGTTTTACAATTGGTTTTTATCCTCGTGAAGTGACATGGATTTGTAAATATGTATATAAATAAACAATGAATTTTGAGACCCTATATAGATAGCATCAACACACACAGGAAATGATAGTCAAGCACAGGGAGAAGAGTTGGGTTTGAGACGCTGAGCTCCTCAGGTCCTCCTCTCACCACACATTTAGAAGTCATATAACCATTCTCGCCTCCAGGTGGAGGGCATGCAACCCTCATTACTGCCATAGGAAGCCCTGACCAACATCTCTTATGGTGTAGACAGGGTACCATCCCTTTCTATACACCTTTTGCCCTTTCCGGTCTATCCTTCCGAGGATGAGCCCTGCCCCACTCCATGACAACCAATCCATGCAACTTAGCATAAGCCAAGATCTGTTAATGACTGGAGGCAAAACAAACATCATCATGGGGGCCATCCCTCTACAACAAACATTGCATTCCTCACCTCTCCCCTCCTCGTCATATGCGCTTGATAACCCACTGTATAATCCCTTCCATGCGAATAGTTCTATCTTGCCCCCAGGGCCTAATCCTTGGTTTGCATTTTGCAGGTCCCCCTATGGTAGCAGCCATGGACCACATAGTGCAGGTGGCATGCAAGGAAGCTCTCATCGTCAGAAAGAGCATAAGACACTAGCGCCCCCATCAGAACGCTACATGCCTACTCTAAACAGGTACGTGCCGAAAAGAGGCCCTAAACAACACTGCCCAAGACGCAGGATGAAAAACCCCCAAGCCAAGAGGATGAGGGATCAAGGGAGCACATGGGGTATGGCAACACCAGTTGTGCAGGCTTGGACCAGACGCTTGGGCACCAGGTGCTCGAGGAGAGGGCAGCTCAAGACAAGCAAGAATTTGACGCATTGTTTAAAAGCATTCTGGAAATAGTTGTGCCAAGGACTACACTATCCAGGTTGCAGCCGTCATCTTCCCCACCCAGCCTCATAGGAGCCCATCACCGGCACAGCCTTAGTTGCTTGACCACCCGAACTCACCCCGCCTCGTGCAAATAGAGTAGCCCCTATGATATATAAGTAGCTTAACAAAGGCCATCCTACCATAACTTTTTGTCTTTAAATGGTTAAAGGGATAGGCTCCCCACCTGTATACACTTTCCTTACCTATTGCTAATATATGCCATGTATTTAACAAGCACTGGAATATGCATCGCAATCAGTATCATAGGATTTTGATAAAGTAATATCTTCACATGATTGCATCTATTCATTGTACTTGAGGCATGCGACTTGCATATACTCTCATGAAGTGACAAGTGGATGTAGGATGATCCAGGTCTTCCTGTGAACGTGTTCAATGCCCAAGTCACCGCAAGACCACCAACCTCACAAAGAGCCACAAGAAAGCCACACTGCCAGAGAAAAAATCACCCTTGCAAGTGCCCACGTTGCGTGGCCCAAAGCATGATCTTAACCACTTCCTCTTTTTGGGTTAGACTCTACGCCAGGCACTCACAACAACTGTTACCCCAGTTGTACCAATATCTCACATTCCAAAGAGGGTTGCAATATCTCAAGTGTATCTCCCCATCTCAACAACTGCTTCTCTAACAAGGAGGCTAGGACACAATCATCACTGTAATATCTATTTCCTGAGCCTTCGAAGCTTAACATTTCCCAATCCATTGAAAGGATGATAGCCTTAACATATTGCAATGGTTGTACTCAGGCAAGTCCCAAAAAAAAAAAAAAAGAAAGAAAGAAAGAAAAAAGCACAAGAAAAAGAAACGAAAAAGAAAATGGAAAAGGAAAAAAGAAAAGAAAAGAATGAAAAGATACGAAGCACCCACGATCACAGCACAGCACCCAGGGGTCCTCAAATTAGGTACGTCTAGTGACCTTGGTCGGCTAGCTCCAGCCCTAGTCCCGTAGCCCTTCAGCATCACCCACAATTGTTCAGGGCACATCAAGGGCAGGACATACCTAGGGAGCTTGTCTTGCCTATGGTTAGACTTGTCACCCTGACCCATTCACACGATTACCTCTGGCACTCTGCCTTAATACCATTGCAATCAATTGTGGTAAGCACTGCACGAACGGCCATGAAAACTACACCGTTCTCATCAAGCAAGTCCAATAGCTCCCAGCTACCAAAAGTGTGGTGTCTCTATATTCAATTATGCTACCTCGTGCACTCACAACGCAAAGGATGTCTCATACACCTTCACGTGTACTTCTTCTCAACATGGACAACTTTGCTTCATCCACACATTGTTACGAGAAACCAACCTGCGGTCTTCTAACTACATAATATCTAAGTGTGCATGAGCACTCATATAATATTTACACAGAGATATATACATAGTTTGGGTCCTCAAAAGTGTAGGAAATACTCTCAGCTTGCTTAGAGTTCAACTTGTCTCTCAAACTAATTGAACTATGTCTTGTGCACGATAGAGAAGACTAGTACTATCCCTAGGGAGAGGCCACCTATGAGAGGTTTTCAATTGCAAGTATTGAAGACTCCAATGAAAGTGTCACTCTCTCTTCATCGACACCCAACTCTGAATTCTTATCCTTTATCATCCTGCAAGCCCACCAAGAATAGTCGTGTGTAGAATCCCCAACAAACCAACACTTGTGCTGGCTATCAGTGCAATCCCCAACAAAGAACAACCCTACCACCAACTCCAACAACCGTACCACCAACCACCTAGGCCACCAACGTGCCCCCAACGACCTTCCTCCACACCACCACCAACACTCCTCCACGGCAACCACTGATGTCCCTTCCACCCATGTCTTCAATGTAGGCCAAAGCCTGCTACCTATACGATGGTGAGTGCCATGGGACTGGCACTCCTCTAGGAGGGGGGTAATGTTAACCATCAGATAAACAAGGTGAAAAATCTAGAAAAGCTAATGCAGAAGAAAAAGGCCAAGGCAAAGTGAAACGAAAGACGAAGGTGCACAATAAAATCTAGAAACACAAGAAGCACAAAAAAGTCCTAAATAAGGGAAAAAGGCACACAAGGAAAAGCGCAAGTCAACACTTTTGTAAAAGAGCACAAGCGCATCATGATTTAAATTAAGGAGCGCCGGACTCTCATCAGTGCAATTTTGAAAATGTAGATGGGTGGTGGAAAGGAAGCTAGGAAGATAGAAGGACAATGAGAAAAAGGGCCTAGGCCAGTGCAGGCCATGTAAAAAAGGGGATAAGGGGATGATCGCCCAAAAGGGATTTATGGTTTTGTATATAAAGTTAAAAAGTGAATAAGAAGCTCATTCTTGTGTGTGGCCAAAAGTGGGTCTCCTCTTCTTCTTCTTGCTTGCTTGAGCTTGTGCTTGAGAGAGGGAGTGTGAGTGTGTGAGGGTGAGGGACCGGGGAGGAGAAGCTCTCCATCTTCCCCTCTTCTCTTCTCTTCTCTTCTCTTCTCTTCTCTTCTCTTCTCTTCTCTTGCTCGCGACTATGGAGCTTGGAGTGTGAGCTTGAGGATGGAGCTTGCTTGAAGCTTGCACTTGGATCGTGGAGCTACCGGAGTGTGCGGGAGAGGAGGTAACTTGATCAGCATGAAGGTAAGCTCACTATGCCGGTAGATATGGATGGCGCGTTGGCTATGTGAGAGGTAGCCATTAGTACTTGGCTTGGAATGCTTGAAACAATAAGCGGTCCGGGGGTCTTGGTGGTTGAGCGAAAGCTCCCACACCTTCATTAGTGACAACTTTATGTTTATCCATACCTAGCATTGCATAGACCTCTCTATTTTTGCTTATCCTTCTTATTTGGTAGGCCGCCCAGGGCTTTCTGCACCATTTTCGGACTAAGATGGACTTCCACCTATTCTTGACCATTGTTGCTTACTATGACTAACCCACTTGCCCGTAAAGATATAGGTCATGAGAAATTATGCATAGTTCATAATTTACATTTTTCTCAAACTTTTTCATGTACCGATTCAACCTACAGTAGTACGGTAGTTGTCTAGCATCTAAATTTTTGTTTGCCACTTGGTTTAGGTTGTGGTTTTGATACCACAAGTGACAATATCCATTAACTTCTTCTATGTGCTTAGCTTGTATTTTGCTTGCTCTTTCTCAAAAAATGGTGTTTAAAACCTAGTTGCCTTTTCTTGTGCATCTTTTTCTCCTTATACTACCATATCCAAAGTCTAACAACATCTTATGGGGTGAGATTTTGAGAAGGATTGAGTTTGTTGGTGCATGTATGAACAAAGAAACATATTTACACCTTGCCAGGAAAACTTAACATACTATACTTAAATTTTTATATCTTAAAAAGAAAACTTTGCATTTCACAAGGAAAAAATCAATTTGCAAAGTTAATGCAAGTTGCGAGCCCTAAGCTGCAAGCTTGCAAGGCTCTCCCCCTCCCAATGGGTTGCAATACTTCCGATTGCATAAGGGACTTATGGCAAGGATTTGATTCTAAGATGCTAGCCCACTTGCTTATATAAAGGGAGATACCCAAATACCTTTGTAACCACCCCACTACTTCTATAATCACCTTATATATAAGATTTGGCAACCAAATATGCTTGCTAGCATAGTAGCTTGGGATGTGATGTTTGCATCACCCTCGTACCTCGTTAGGGGTTAGTTTTCACTATCGTGCAATTACCCATTCAATTAAGGAAAAAAATAGAAAAATACATCCATATAAATATTTCAAATATATGTCTATGGGATACTTACCAATAATCTTGATAGATTTTTTAGGCTCAAAACTAGTCTCCAAAATAGTCTAAATATTCATTATTTTTTCTATTAACTTAATGACAAATTTGGGTGGGTAAAAATACATGCAATGAGATATATTAAGTGCTACAAGGCATCTAAGCCTAAAACTATAGAAAATTAATGTGTTTTCCAAAAAGTGGCATTTTCGCCTAGGAAAAGATGATTTTTGCACTTCTACCCATGCTTACTTGGAGATCAAGTCTGTTTTGGTCTATTTGAGTGCCTAAAAAGTAGTCATATTCTTACTTCATAGGAGAAAGTTAGAGCAAAAAAAAATTGCAACAAGTTCAGGATAGGACTACTGACCAGAGGGCCTTAACACAAGGTTGCTTCCTTAAAGCTTCTACTTTGCTGAGTACTAGTGTGGATATTTTGGGCTATAAAAAAGAGTCATTGCACTCCAAGAGAGTGTCTTTGTTGAGACAAAAAATGGGCCCAACACTAGTTCTAGGGCTCTATTCGGAGCCTCCTAAACTTACCTAAACAACCCCACATCCTCGTGTCCAAGAGCGTATAAACACTATGAACTGATTTAACCAAAGAATGCATTTGTAGATACTATTTCTAGATCGTGGTCCAAGGTATTGCCCTTCCCAACTCCAACCAATTGGAGTACCCAAACATAATGGTGTGTAGCACCTTGTATCACATATACAGAGAATACCCCCTAGTTGATTATACTGTGGCCCACTATGATTCTTCTATACCCCATGGATTAGCCCCAAGTTGTGCCATTTCAACATATAGCACATACAAAACATAATCCTCTCTTTATAATAAATGTTCTAGGAGATAATTCAATCCTTACCAAATTAGGCCCCGAATAAAGTGATCATCTAAACCTACGACTTAGAAAAAGTCACACTCAACATGGGTCAAATATTCAAAAGAAATTGCTATGTATCTAGGAGATGACTCTCATGATACCATGTATAAAATGAGGATGCAAAGTGAATGCCTTAAAGTGCACAAACAAGTAACCTTATAGATCAAACAACATGGATTGTGCACAAATAATTATTTTCATGATTTCATCCTAGTGCAATGCGTCGTTGTTATTAAGGTAACACCAAAGTAATTTGTGTTACTGCCCTTCTTTAAAAACTTAAAACAATCGGATCCTATATGTCAAGATATGCATAAAATCAACATTTCAATAATATTCAACTGCCCACAACCCTTTTCCCTACTACTTCTAGTTTTGCATTCGTTGGTAGGTATAAAGAGTAGTTTTATGTATTTTTTGTATGTAAATAGAAATACATACACAATTTAATATAAAAATAGAGATAAATGGAGGTTGAACCTCATGCCCTAGCCCCACCATACATTCACGAATATATCCATATTTTTTAGTAATTTTTTCATGCATAGATGAATCTATTTTTTTAGTTTTCTAAAATTTTCTTATTTTTTATTATTGGTTTTTCTTATTTTCAGACATATAGAGCTTGCATGAACCAAGATACAACATTCTACTTCATATGATCCCAAGTGAATACCAAAAGGGCCATGAAAACTCATAAAATCCTCAAATTTTCCAAAATCTCGCAATTCTCACATTGCAAGTTTTCTCGATTTTCATTTTAATTATGTGAACAGCAAGAACTGAGAATTTTGATTTTCAAGCAGTAAAAAACATATTCAAACATTTTAGAAAATGTTCTAAATTATACACGAAATATTTATCATAAAATGAACAAATTGACTACCAATGTGTTTAATTTAATATGAATCTTCATGTATTTTGAAGTTGCGAAGTCGATGATGCTCTTCCATAGTCGTTGCATCGTCAACCTTTGATTTATGCTTTATAACACTTCAACATCATCAAAAGTCATCCCCCTCTCACATAGATTAAGTCATAGAGGAACAAGGTGCAAAGAGGAGAGAGAAAAAGGAGAGAGAAAGGATGAAATCAGAGATTTTCATTCCTTACATTATATTGCACATGCATATAGTCGGGGCAGATTGAAGCCCTCAACACAAAGATCAGGGATACGCCCAAATTGAAAAGCCATACTTGATGAGTCGAAGGCACATTAAAAACAGTGCCCCCCCCCTCCACACTAAAAAACTTTTTTTTGTTTAAGCCCTTAATTTAGTCATTAATCTTAAAAGTTAATCAATTCAGTTTTTGCATATTCACACTACCGGAAAGTACTGGCCGCGGATAGAGGACCAAACCAACTCGGAATCGTGAACAAACTAGACGTTTGGCTTTATGGCATTGAAATCTATCAAGTTGGCCTGTCTCACACTCTTTCTAGCTCCCAGATCCGATAGGTTCTTCATAACATGAAACCTTGTGGGGATTAAATGGGGGGTCAAATGAACTCTGATCGACGAATGGACAAATGCGTTATATTCTTGGTGTCAAAATCCATCTAGGAAAACTCCACGTCATTGATCCATGCTCGACTTACTTTTCATGAAATTTTACTTTTTTACACCTCCCTAGATACTTTGGTGCTTAAAACAGGGGCCTCAAAATCCTATTCTCATTAGCAACCACGAGATAGGGTGACTCACCCTGTCAAATCCATGAACTAATGTGCATAAACAACAATCATAAAAAGCATCAAGCTACCCCACAAAACAAAATACTCAACAAAGAACAAGAACAGCTCTCACTCTAACTCCTAGCAAAAATCATGCCTTGAAACCCACAAGAGATAGACCCATCATGATTTGACAGAAATTTAGATCTAATCACTAACCAACTACTCCAACACAGCCTGACTAAAAAGAACTACCAAAGAAGACATGCTTAGTAGTGGTTTGAACTACCTACCTACCCTAGGACAACTGGATCAGGAACTACGAGATGAGGGCTCCTATGGGCCTGATCATCATATATTTTCATTTTATTCTATATTTCCTTTAGTATTTCATACTGTAGCATGTAAAAAGAAGGGAGTTGAGCATAGTGACCCAAGGAGAACAAGGCATTGGCCATAGGTCATGCCTCGATATCCAAGAACCTATCAATCCCTTGCAAGGCAACATGCAAATCCTCTTCCTTTCTCTCACTTTTATTTTTACTCTAACCTTCCTCATCTATTTTTTTGGCTAGATGTCACCTCTAGGAAGACAAGGCATCGTTTGACTCATCCCTATGAACCTACCAGGCCTTCACAAGAAGGCGATGGTTATCTTCTCTTTGATTTTTTTCTTCTTTCTCTTTTCTAGTTTAGAGGTTAGAATCCCTTTTTACACACCATTGTATATTTATTATTTATTTTTAATATTTCAAATACATTCATAATTTTTTTTTCTTTTTATCTCAACATACTTCTCAAAATGCCTTACACTAACACAGACTCCTAGAAACAATTACCTAGAAAGCTAGCAAAATAGGGTGACTAAAACTACCTTCTAAAATAGTTCTTAGAGTGCCCACGATGATGCCTTTACAAGAGGTAGACAACTACTTGCACCTCCCTAGACACATCTAACCTAATCATGGGACTTCATGCCTTGAATGCCAGTCCCCAAAAAAATAAAAATCCCCACATACACATAACCATTCAACGTAAAGGGAAATAATTTATAAAGGAAGGATGTCACCTGGACTTGGCCATAAGAAGCATATGTGTAGCAAGAGGCTTCCTCAAGGCTCCAACAAGTCTGTTTAGTGCAGCACAAAACAAAACCCATTAACCATACCTGCACTAGACAACCGAATGAACCTCTTGGCCTAATGAGATAAAACATTTCTCTATAAGAACAAAGAGCCCACTTGGCCTAATGAAATAAACTAAAAATTACACCATTTAGTAGCTAACGACCAAAAACAACCCTTGGTCCCCATATAACTCTACTAAAGCTCAAAACTAGACCAAGGAAATGGGATGATCATGCCCTACCCTCAGTGCATCAAATTATTGGCCAATCCCCTTGCATAAATAGCAAGGGGTATCCGACGAATATGACGTTGAACAATCCTATGCATCCATGACAAAATAGGACATGTCAGCAACAAGAAGTCTCGATAGTAATCCTATGCTAATATCTACATGCAATTATAAGAGCCCCTCATGACCATATTTGAAAAAAACATCATCAACAAAAGCATAATTAGCCACGGAATCCGCATAGTGATTCCATTATATCAAGGAATCAGCTGGCAAGTCACTGTCTTAAAATTATGCAACATATCCAAGGCTACATGATGGTACATGTCCCATTCAATTGGTTGATCACTAGTTGTGAGTCATATTTCACTAATAAGGCGTGAATACCACCATGTCATACTATATTCAACCCTATGATTAAGGCCTTGTATTCTACCATATTATTAGTAAAAGAAATGCCTAAATATACTCTCGTTTTTAAAACAATTCTGCACCGAAAATCTTAATGACCACCTTAATACTCGCATGTTTAGCAGGCCCTCAAGAATCTTCATCAAAATAAAAAGTATAGACCCATTCTTCATTGATAGGACATGCCATACCAATCAATGTACTAGTACTTATGATAGTCAAAGTTGAGCTGAGAGAGAGGATGCACAACATGTACAATCCCACCTTCCTCACCAAACTCAATAGGGACAATAACAAGAATCCCATGACAATGGTGGCAGTAGACCTTAATATCCTGCGTGAAACATCTATATTGCCACTCAATAATATGATAACCTTTACTGCACCAAAGTTACCCACTACAAGTTTCAACTCAATCTTGAAGGACTTGCAAAGGCAGGAAGTTCAGATGTTAACCCTTACACATAGCAAGGCTTCAACTAATTAAAGTTCACTTTAGTGAGACTTTAGTTTTGAACTTTACACCTTGAAAATATGCTAAAAGGACTATAGAGTCATTCTTTCCTATCCAAACAATCTTATAAAAGACCATCCTATTTAAGTTCTAGCTAACCACGAAATAACTCACGATGAGCATCATAATATAGTATCAACTAACCCTTCACCAATTTATATCTTTTAGCTCAAAAGTCATGGAGTGCTGTCATCCTCTTTTTTCCTATCTCTTATTTATTGTGTTTGATTTTTAGAGCTTTTGTCAAGGCTTCTATGACCTTTTTCAGAAAGTGTGTTCCACGATCAAACACTAATGCTTTCAGTGGACCGAAAGAGCAAAAAAATTATTCCATGATAAAACTAGTTGTTTCCTTAGCATTTTCTTTCATCGTACTCAAGCTTTTGACCGCTTTGTAAAGTAGTCTTTCACCACAATGATAAAACGCTTCCTTTTAGTTGATGAAGGATGTATAGATCTAATGACCGCTTCTCAAATGGTAGTATAGCCATGATAGGAGTCAGTGGGTACTCCTTGTTCTCCCTACTGTCATGTCTCTGGTGCACAGATCATCGGATGTTGTATGCTCGCATAGTGAATGTCGGAAGGTCCCCAAGAACAAAAGAACTCTACTTTTTGCACAACACTCAAGGTATAAGAAAGCATGCACGACATGAACAAGAGACTGATTGGGTGCAATCTTCCCCCATGCCTTGTGTGAGCGCTTCAAAAGCATGTATTTTATGTATTAATCATCTTCAAGCTCAAATAATAGCCCAACTTACAAAATAGCGCGCTTTTGGCTTTTGAGTTTGCTTTAGCACAAAATAGAAATAAAGCTAATGGGCGGGCGCCCAAAGAGTCAGGCATACCCAATACAATGTCCAAATACAAATAACATAATCGTGTGCCCATGCGCATACAAAATAATAAATAAATATCCAACGCTTTAATAAATATGCACGACAAAATATAGGCGCCATGCCTAAGGTATGCGCCCATCAAAATATAAGTGATAAATCGAATACACGCTATCCTCCAATGCTTTCCTCCGCCACTACTGCTATCTCTACACATCAACTGAAGCATTCACAATCGTTAGTAAAATAATACAATTAAATCGACAAAAGTGAATACCTAGCAGTCTTCAGCTACATAAATAAATCAGCTGGTTAGAAATCAATCCTAACCTTAATTTATCACGAGTGCGCACTCTAAACTCATAAAACTTTATTAATTTAATATTTATTTTGCGGAATCACCCGCTATGGAATCACCCATGTACACACTAAATTAATGAAATGCCCGAAAAGGATAGGCGTCCCCATCAACTTCTCGCACAAAGAATCCACTTTGTGTATGAGCCCCGGTCAACAAAGTTTACTGAATCTACCATAAAACCTCACAGAATCCACCGTGAAATATGCCTCCTGGCATCATACCCCCGAGTGGGATAGCAATTGTCTTCAATTGCTATTAGCTCAATGTGGAGCTAACAAAGTGGAGAAAGCATTTAAGTCTCTAGCATGCATCCATTGGGATTCCTCAACAGGATGGTTTTTAAACTTTACCAAATATCTAGAATATCTACGGCCAGTTCTAGTGGTCATAAAGTCAGTATCTATGATAGCTTCAGGTTCAAGTATTTCAGTCTCTTCATCTAACAAAGGTGGGTTTTCATAAACAGGGTGTACAGGTAATTGGCCTCTAAAGGGTCATAATAAACTAATGTGAAATGTGTTGTGAATTTTTTAGTGAGGTGGTAGTTCTAACTTGAATGCATTGTCATTGATTTTGTGAATGATCTTAAATGGTCCATAGAATCTAGGTGCTAATTTTACAACTGGGTGTTTATCTACACTTTGTAATCTACGTTTTTCTATTCTCAACCAAACATAGTAACCAACTTTGAAATTCATGGCCTGTCTTTTCTTATTGGCTTGTTTTGTATACGATTGTTGGGCTTTGGCAATCATGTCTTTAACCTCATCAAAAATAGTAGCGTCTATGTTAGCAATATCATCAGCACTCTGAATTCTATTTGATAAAGATGCAACAGGTGTAGACAATCTATAACCATAAATCACTTCAAACGGTGCTTTCTTTGTAGATGTGTGTGGTGTATTGTTATATGCAAACTACAGTAAATGTAAAGGTGTGTCCCATGTCTGTGGTTTAGAAATAGTGTAAGCACGTAAAATATCTAAAATAGTACTGTTAGTGGCTTCTGTTTGTCCATTACTTTTAGGATGAAATGCAAATGAGAAATCAATCTTTGTTTCTAGGTTAGCAAACAAAGTAATCCAAAAGTTGTTACAAAATCTAGAATCACGGTCAGAAATAATAACTTTTGGTAATCCATGATCAGTGAAAACAGTTTTCAGAAACAATTGTGCTACCTGAGATGCTGTTAAAGTTTTCTTACATGGAATGAAATATGCTTGTTTACTAAACCTGTCTACTACAGTCCAAATCATGTCATGGTTAGCTTTAGTATTAGGTAAACCAGTAATAAAATCCATAGAAATCTGTTCCCATGGTCTTGATGGAATAGATAAAGGCATAAGTAATCCATACTGTTTACCATGATGTCTCTTAACTCTTTGACAAACCAAACATTCAGAAACAAAGTTAGATACATCAGTGTCCATATGTGGCCAATAAAAATCTTCAGTCAATATACGCAAAGTAGATATGATATCTCTATGACCTTGATATGGAGGTCAATGAATCTCATTCAAAACAAAAGATCTAAATGGGACTGTAATACATAATCTCTTTTCATAAAATATGAATCCATCATTGTAAGACAGTGAATTAATAGGAATCCAGTTATTTTCAACTAATTTATTCTAATCAGATTGAAAAGTAATGTCTTGATGATAAGTATCTTTCATAGGGGTTAAGGAATCAAATGATATGATAGAGATATTATGAATGGTCGATCTTCTACTTAATGCATCAGCCACTACATTTTCTTTACCTGGTTGATATTGGATAAGGGGATGAAAACTCTGAATAAAAGCTGCCCATTTGATATGTCGGTCAGATATTTGAGGTTGACTAAGTAAATGTCAAATACTTTGTTGATCAGTCTTAATCATAAACTCAGAACCGATTAAATAATGTTTCCATTGTCTTAAATCTTGTACAACAGCTAATAATTCTTTATCATAAGTGGAATATTTAAGTTCGGAGGGTTTCAATTTACAGCTAGAATAGGCTATGGGATGATTATCTTGCATAAGTACAGCTCCTATTCCAGATCCGCTAGCATAAGTAACTACTAAAAAGAATGGTCTATTAAAATCAGGTAGTTGTAATACAGGAGCATGGGTTAATGCATGTTTCAATAAATCAAAAGATTTCTGTTGATTATCAGACCAATGATAAACAATACCTTTATTTAAAAGTTTAGCCAAAGGCAAAGCAAGTAATGAAAAATTTTGCACAAACTTTCTGTAAAAACTAGCAAGACCTAGAAAAGAACGTAACTCATGCACATTTTTAGGTATTGGCCAGTTTAATATTGCTTCTATCTTCTTAGGGTCAACCTTAATACCTTCTGATGACACAATATGACCTAGATATTCAATTTTTGTTTGAAAGAACTCACTCTTTTCTAGATTAGCATACAATTGATTCAACTAGAATCCATATGAACTCGAAAATCCCAAAAAAATACTAAAATTTATCATTTCCATGAGAATCGCATAAATTGTTAAATGTCTAATTTTTCTAGTTTTCTTCAAGAATTCTAATACATTCCAGCATTATCAATCAAAAGCATTCATTTACAAACAAATTCATCAAACATCTCTCATAAAACGAATGAAATAATTGCTTACGCATAGAAATCCAATTTTGGAGGTGCTTATTTAATGTTTGGGAGGACGCTGATGCTCGTTTTTGCCTATTAAAACTCTCTCCAACTCAAACCTACAATCTCCTTTGCTCCAGCTCCATTATTCCATCAGCATCTTACATCTAATTCCTTCCCCTTCTTCCAGAGAATCACGTGTGTGAATAGCCATCAAGAGGAGAGAGGAAGGAGAAGAGAGAAATATTGATTTTTCAATTTCTCCATCAGTAGCCATTTTGTGATCAAAGACCGACGATGGAGAGAAAAAAAATGAAGAGGAAACTTGCCATAATCTATTGTGTGTATTGTTTGCAGCCCTCAACCCCCTCTCATGAATCAACGCCATGGGGGGGTGTTTTTTTTTGCAGACCATTTTTTTTAAACAGTCCCCCCCCCCTCCATGAAATTTTTTTATAAAGGGGCCTATGGCCATTTTGTTGGTCACTTTTGACCTTTAAATTTCCCAGTCAGTCGCATCTCTTCCTCCTAATGCCCAATTTCAAATCCGAAAAATCCTGTATGTCGGACTTCACATCCCAAATGCCCGAAAGCTATCTCTCTTGAATCCGACTGTTGAAAAAATTACTAAAAATTATGTAACCACTGCAATGATCAAAGTTTTACATTTTTGTCTTCCTCGGTCTCTAGAAATTATCAAATCCTCATGTTCCACTTCCATCAGCTTTGAATTCTCGCATAAAATTTGCATTAATCCACTCCTTTTCTGCACTTTACAGGTCTTTAAATCCTACTCTCATTGGTGACCATGGGATAGGACGACTCAGCCCGCCATTGAATCCCACAAACTGATCTACATAAACAGCAACCAAAGGAAGCATCAAGCTGCCACAAAAAATATACTCAACAAAGCATAAGAATAGCTCTCACTCTTACCCCCTGACAAAATTAAAGCATGAGAATCCACAAGGGATAGGCCCACCATAATTTGGCAAAAATCCAAAGCCAGTCGCAACCGACTGCTCAAACAAGGACTAGCTCAAAATCCTATCAAAGAGGTCATCCTAGTGGTGGTTTGAACTACCTACCTAACTTAGGACAACTAGAGCAAGATATCCTACTAGGCAAGGACTCATATAGCCTGGTCACCATATTTTCATTTCTTGTAACACATTTTCCTCCCAAGGTTTCCATACTCGTATGTGTAAAAAGGAGGGAGCTGAGCATACAGTGACCCAAGGAGAACATGGCATTGGCCCTAGGTCCTCGCTCGGTATCAAAGAACCTACCAAGATCTCACGAGGCAACACTTAATCCTTTTCTTTCGCTCACTTTCTTTTCACTTCAATATTTCTTATTTATTTTTCGGCTAGGTGCTACCCCTAGGAAGACAAGGCATCGTCGGCCCCAGGTCTCATTCCCTAGGAACCTACCAGGTCTCCGCAAGGCGATAATAAACTACTTGTAGGAATTTTCTTCCTTTTTTCTTCTTTTCTAATTGAGGGGTTAGAACCCTTTTTACACACCTCTGTAATTTTTATCTTTAAATATATTCAAAACTTGTTCTTCTTTGTTATTTTGGAAAGCTTCTCTAATTGCCTCACACTAGAGCAGGGACTTTTAGGATAGCTGCCTAGTAAGCAAGAAGGACAGAGTCACAAGGACTGCCCTCTAAAGCAGGTCTTTAATAGCCTGACAATGTCCTAGTAGGAGGTAGAAAACTAATTAAATCTCCTAGGGAGATCAACCCATAAATATAAGTATATATCACGTGGGTTTAACATAAGGGATTTTTAAAATATAATTTTTACATATTTTTTACATACAAAAGAGTCCCATATAAAGGGGTTATATAGATTGAATAGAAAAGGGCTATGCTTTATCAGGGAAAAATTCATAGATAAGGATATTTATAAATAGGCCTTGAATGCACGTGATATAGAGGATATACATAGTGAATTTCTTGGGTCAAATCTCCCGCAAATATACCTAAACAAATCTTAGAAATTCATGCCTTAATTGTTGGTACCCACAAATGAAAAGAAAATAATCCCCACATATACATATAATAGAATTAGATTAAGAAAAAACTCAAAAAGGGGATGACACCACCTAGAATGGCCACAAGAAGCTCCTGCCCAGCAGCAAAGGCTCCCTCCAAGCACTTTGTCCAACTGTGTGATACAATCACTAAAACAAAAAACCATTAAACATACCTACACCAAACAAATGTATAGCCCTCTTGGCCCAAAGAGATATAACATTTCACAACCAACAGAACTACGCTTCCTAGCCTTCTGAAATAAAATGTTGGATTGAGACAGAAAGGACCCTCCGGGCCTTAGGAAATAAAACATTTTACTACCATTCATCATAGCGTACTCCTGAAATGATCCCTTGGTCCTAACGTTACTCAACTAAAGCACAAAACTGACTAAGGAGAAGGCCTCTTAGGCTCTACACTAAGTGAATCAGGTTATTAGCTAGCCCCCCTATATAAATAGCAAGGGGTGTCCGATGAATATGACGATACACAATCCTATGCATCCATGACAAAGTAGGAAGATGTGCACTTGCTACTAACCTGACTCATAACCCAAACTAACCATCGGTCGGCCAAAATATAACGTGTCAACAAGAATACCCAAAAGTATTCCAGGGCTAATGTTAGGAGGTAATTGTAAGGGTGCCCCTGGACCACAATTGAAAAAGACATCTTCCATGAAAGCATAGTTAGCCAGGGAATCTGCAAAGTGATTCCATTGTTGAGAAACTAACTGACAAGTCACCATCTCAAAGATATGCAAAGCCCAACACTCCTTAAATTAAATCATGATGCGCTCCTCTTTTACAAAAGTATTGACTTGCGCTTTTCCTTGTGCACCTTTTTCCCTTATTTAGGAATTTTCTACACTTGTGTTTCTAGATTTTTATTGGCATGCCTTCGTCTTCCGTTTCACTTTGCCTTGGCCTTTGTCTTCTACTTTAGCTTTTCCAAAATTTCCACCTTGTTTGTCTGACGGTTAACAGAAGGCATCAACCTAGAAGATATCCCAGATCCCTTTGTTAAAATTCAAGCTAAACTGATACATGCTCTTTTCTTTGGAAATATGTACAACTCCATGATGAGCAGGATTGATGAAGCAATGTTGGAAAGTGTGGATGTTTGGGTTATGGAGACAAAGAAAACCTCAATGCCTTCATCGAACCATCTATGATGCAACAACGGCAATTAGCTCTTAAGCACAAGACTCTAACAAAGCAGAATCTATGTTAGCAACAACAAGCAAAGAGGGTGAAAGGAAGAAGCTAGCATAGCCAAAGCTAGTGTAATAGGGTCAATTGCTACACAAGCTACCATGGTCTCATAGGCAAGATAAGAAGATGCCATAGACTGCTGATACCACACGATTGGTAGTTGTAGATGCATAGTTTGGTCAGAAAGTGCCTAAGCTATCAAGGGTGTGACTTCTTTACCTATGATTGCCCTAAGCCCAATGCAAGACTTTGAAGAGCTATTAAAAGAGCTAGAAGAGCAAAGGGGCTAGCTAGGTGAGGAGAGGAAGCTAGCCTTAGTAGCCTTAGAGAAGGAAAAGAAGGCCCACAAAAAATAAGAGAAAATTTTAAGAGAGAATTGGTTGCAATAAATGAAGGTAATGACAAAGAAAGAAGATATGAAGAGTTGTAGGAATAGTATAAAGTAGAAAGAGAAAATCATGTGCAATTTGAAGAGGTTAGTATTCCTAAGCCATGAAAGACAAATCCAAGTTAGAAGGAGAACTAGAGGAGATGAAGCAACTTCAAGGGCAACAAGTAAGGAAGATGAAGAAAGAAAAATGAGCCAAAGAGGTGTCCCATTGCAAAAGACTAAATAGCTAGTGGAGTTGGAGAATAACATCAAAAAATCCACACATAACTACAACCAACTCCAAAAGCAACTGGATGATGAAGTGCGACAAAGAAACATCATAGCCCAAACTTGTCAAGAATAGCAAGCTAGGCAAAAAATCCTTGTTGAGTGGCAAAACCAAGGGCTAGATCTGGCAATAGAGAAGATGAGTCACCAAGAAGAAAAAAATATGGATGCATTGTAAAATATGACCACCTCCTTAGCATAAGCTAAGTGTGAAAAAGATGTGGTAGTAGAAAGAGCTAAAGTAATAAAGATAGTAATGTGAACTCAACAACTAGCAAAGATTTAATAACACATTGCTTGAGGTTTGTAAGCCATGTGAGGATGAGAGAATCGACAATCTCAAGGAAGAAGCTCGAACTCACAAGGCAAGCACTCAAGCACAATCTTCGAGATGTCAGTTCCCTAGTGGTTGTGTGTACAATATGACAAGGGAAGATGGGCCTCTCCACAAAAGAATTGAGAACTATTGGGATTCTCATTACTAAAGAACCCAACCAAGCCATAGAAGAACCATCATCATTATTTATTGCACTTGAAATAGATTGGAAATGGGAAGAACATGAGTACACACTGTCCCCATAACAAAAAAGTACAAGAAAAATGGAAAGGATGCCCACCCCTGAAGAAAATATTATGATAGCCATTCAAAGAATATGAGAAGGGGTGCAAAAAGGGAGAATAAAACTCACTACCACTTCTTAGTAGACTTTTCACCATCCCTATAAACATACAATTTAGCATATGAAACACATCTTTTGAAGTTTAAGTTTAAAAAGAACTTATCTATCCATTGGTACCATGCTCTGGGGGACTTGTTTCAGCCCATACAATCCCTTCTTTAGCTTACACACTTTGTTCTTAGAATGGGGGGGCTCAAACCCTAGTGGCTGATCCACACACACCTCCTCCTTGAGGTCACCATTTAAGAATTATTACTTAACAAGATCTTGATGCTTATTGGTATACATAAATACATATTAGGCTAAGGGAATACTTTTGCATTCGAGTGATAGTAGAGTCTTGTGAGGATAAAAGGGATGTAATTGATTATTCCCAAGAGGAATTCTATCTATTAGACTACAACACTTCAAATTTTGTTCATGCAAATGATGCTCTAAAATTCTATCTACAAAAGGCTCTTGAGCACTTCGAGACACTTCTATCCAAAGAGAGTTTCTAGAGACCCAAAGGAAAAATATTAGAATTAAGAGAATGGATAAGGAGGTGGAGAAAAAGCATATTGTTAGAAGTCTCATCAAGTTTCTATCTATTTGTGGATCGATGATAAGGTTACAGAGAAAAAGAGTCCTCAAAATGTAAGTCTCCGGTTTACTATTGCTCCTTTCCTCTTATTACTTGACTATATGTCTCAGATTTTCCATAAATATTGGTATACGATGACAATGGTTTCCATACCCATTTTGGTGGCACACAAACCAAGTATGGGTAAGAGTCTACCATTTCACACTAGTTGCCAAAGCTTAATCGAAATATTGTAAAGATTTTCCATTCAAAATATAGTGATGACCCACCTCTTTCAATGATCACTCTTAATACCTTGTCCAAATATTTAGGCTACTCCCACATACTTGTGCATAGAGATAAAATTATACTTATTGAAAAAAATGCCACAATTATATTTTTTGGCTATGCTTCAAGATACAAAGGCTCAAGGGGCGGATGCTTCCTATGTTACAGTACTTATGCCATTATTGCCAATTCCTTGAGAAACCTCCCCTTTGCAAAGCCATAGGAGGTAAAGATGTCTCCTACAAAACAAAAGTAGCACATTTTTCCTAGAGAAAAATAAAGACAAAGAGCATGGGGAAGTAGAGAGCAATGGAAGAAGATGACTCTTCAAATGATATCTGAGCCATATATATATATATATATATATCATTAAATGTATTTATAGAATGTTATAAAGAGTGAATGCTCTCCAAGAAATTGTGATGACAATCACATTATGTATAGAGTCATATAACTAAAATGAGAGTATTCTTTTAAGTTTCATATTAATCCCTCATGGATTCCTTTGTTTTCTATGTAGTGCATATTGTTTTAATATGTCTAAGTTGTTTCCTATAAAAAGTATTGAGCACTTCACACAATGACTTTACTTTTCTTTGTCCACCACTACATCTTGTGGTTCTAAAGTACAATATTATTGATTTACAATGAGACTTCTCCATGCCTTGTGTGTTCAATATGGATAATGGTCCATGGTTGTCAACAATGTGTGCTCCATGCTTTAGTAAAACGTGTTGCAAAAACAAAAAGAACATATCAAGTCTAAGAAAAAAAGTAGTTATAAGATATAGTTCCAAGTAGTATGCTCATTGAGTATATGATGCCTTTCTTTACCCAATCTTTAACTAGTACTTTCAATAAACTTTTTATAGCCTTCTTATAGTCTAAACAATAGCTTGCACTACTCTTGCTTTGGTATAAAGGTCATAAGAAGTTATTGAGCTCCATCCCTATCTCGATCTTCATATGATTATTTGTATTAAAGAATCACTTGCCACATTGGCTATACCCACACACAATTCTTTCCAGAATTCTAATCTTGTATTTTGTTGGACATTATCAAAATTAGAGAGAAATATTCTAGCCTTTACTCCTCCCATTAATATAGGGGCTAAGACATCACATGATTTTCTATATTGTAATATACCTTTTTGAAGTTGCACATGGAAATCATAAAAACCCATTCTTGATAGGATTTCTTCACATTTCTTCATGCAAGAATATGAAAGTGGTGTAGGCTTGATAGAGTAGGCATAATCTAAATGCAACCTTAAAAAGCTTATCAAGAATCCGGATCTTTTAATGCAATAGACAAATATATACTCTTTCTAATTCAATTGGAAGGATAGAATCCCAATTTCTATCTTGTTATTCATTGCTGGCACTTCTTTGTAAACTTCATCATGCATTATTCAAAGCCCTAGCTCAATTATTTGTCTTGATCCTTGATGGGGAAATATCTATGCTTCTTGTATTAGACCAATCCAAGGAGGTCATTCCATCCATACAATACAAGCATGGATGTGGCATTGTTGGTTCACGAGAAATCCAAACATGCATTGTAAGGCTTTTAAGTTATTGCGTAAATGCCACTCTACTTCAAATGACCCAATGCCTTCTACCTCAAGTAGCTTTTCTTTTTCTTGTGACTCTATGATTCTTGGGATGTGTATGTGAATGAAAAGCCATTTGAGGATCTCATGGCTCTTATTAGGTACCTAAGTTACACTCTTCCCTATGACAATAAATTCATGGCATATTGTAGAGCCCTATCCATGAGTACAATACTAATACATTCCATGTTTTATTATTTTAGTATTTGTGTCTTGTCTAGTTTCTATACAAATACACGTTTTCCCTTGGTATTCTCTATAGTCATAGCATAAGCATGTACTATTGTAACTTGCACACTCTTTAGGGCTACCTACATTGTTGAATTCATTGTATTGAAAAACCAACATATCTTTTTTATTTCCCTTTGTGAAATATATTGAATCTGTAATATGCTTTTTGACACCTAAGAGCTTTGTGATTGTTTCCAAGTTTTGCATTAATCTCTCTATTACAATCATATATGGACAAACCACTTTGGCAATGTTGACGAGGTATTTTTACCACTACCTTGTTGATTGCCCTATATTCTTCTATACTTATAGAAGCATTATCACATGCTTCCAAAACTTTTTCAACTATGTTTTGAAAATCCTTGCTTAGCTCCTTTCACATATTATTCCATAGAGAGATTTAAGCTACATTCTATAGGAAATTGGTAATATTTTTTGTTATTGCATGCTATTCACCTCATGAAATGAAAATTTTGGAAGTTCATACATGTTATATTCTTTTTTAGTCTTTTGTTGAAACCTCTATCCTTTGAGGCTAAATTGTCAAGGATTTTGAAATACATTTGCCTAACCTAAAACCAATCAATTTCATTGAGGGTTTCAATTTTATTTGATCCTTCTATGATTTATTTTCCTACTTGAGCTTCTCCATTTCGTTTTTCATTGTTTTTAACTCGATTTCTACCTCGACCAATCTATTCACTTGTTGTCCATACTTTATCTCCAAAGAAGAATGGTTGTGATAAAGTAAATTCCTCAAATTGTGAGCCCCACTTATATGTTGAGACTCCAAACAATTGCAATACCCCAACAAAGCCATCATTTCCATCCCCAATAAATTTGATTGTGTCGTGAAGAGTCCAAAATCTAGGAAATTAACTTGTTAATGGATCTATTGGTAGATATAAACCTCCATTTATCCACAAATAAGTGTACTTCTTGCCTTCATCTCTCAAGCTTCTTGCCTCAACTTCATTGTAAAGCACCTTATGGTTCTTTTCTCTCCATCTAGAATATTCTTCTTCCATACTAATATGAATATGACTCCTCTTTTTCATTGGAGCTTCATCCATGTTTTTTTAAATTAAGAGAGAGTGTAAGATCTACAACGTTGAAAGACATGGTTACAAGTGACTTCCCAAGAAAGGTCCTTCACTATGATAATGACTTCTAAACCCATTAAAATCTTTACATTGCAATTAACTTTGCCAACTTTCTTTCTTCTTCCAATAGGACATGCAAAATTATTTCTCAAGCTTCTTCCAATGGAATGGAAAAATGCAAAGAAGGAGAATGCTAAATGAGAGGAGGAAGGAAAGGAAAGAGTGAACAAAGTAACATAATAATATGTGGAATACAAAGAGAGTCTAGAAAAGTAAAATAAATATAAAATTTTTGGTCCAAAAACAAAATTTAACTAACACTTTAAAATCCAAGATGTGGTGTCACCATCAACCTCTTAGCTAAAATATTTGGAAATGATCAAGTTATTAAACATGATAACAAAATAAAGTGAGAGAAAATAGAAGGATATGACCATTATTTAATGCTAATTAGGTTCTAAAATCAAAGAAAACAAGTAATTAATAAGGTATTAAAAATCATCTATATCACATGCATTCAAAGGGTGTTAAGAAATACCTTTTCTATACATGCTATAAGACCATAAAATCACCCTTTTACTTTACTAAACTTATAGGTTCCTTGTAAATTATAAGTAAAAACCCCTTCTATAAATACAATCTTCTAAATTTTACTAAATAAAATATCATTTCCTTTGAACTCACGTGTTATCTTACATATTCTATAAGGTGGACTCCTTGGGGTTAAATCAGTAGTTCATTGGAAATCAGGTTTTAGGAGGTCGTAAAAACTTAGAGACAAGGGGATCTCTAAAAAAAGAGGTGGATCGAAGAATAAAGATTCTAGCAATTCTCATTTTTTTGGTCATTATTATCATAAAATAAGTCATATTACAACCCATTGTTATGCTAAGAAGGATGATATCCACAATTGTAAATTGTAGCAACCTTTTTTTCATATTTTTATCATATTTTGATGTGATTAAGAATTGATCCAGATCCTTACAAGGCCTTGTTGGCCTCAAAATTATCCCTAATGCCCAGTGCAAGTAGTTGATCAATGATGTGGTTGGAAGCTCTTGAGGCTAGCTAAGTTAGTAAGAGGTCACCTTGCCACAAGCCATGGATACATTTGAGTCTTCATTTCTCCCTCCCCCAAATTGCCTCATTTGAGATATATATATATATATATATATATATATATATGTAACAAGAAGCATAGTGAAGCCCATGTCCATGGGTGGTGTAAATGAGTTGATATGGGGCCACAAAACATTGATACTTCTAAGACTTCATGAAAAACAACAATGAACTTCAATGGAATGAAGAAGAACCATGACAAAAGGAGGGCTCAACCACTATGAAAAGAGAAGGCCCTCAACCATGACAAAAGGAGAGCTCAACCACTTTGAAAAGAGAAGACCCTCAAGAAAGCTCTTTCTTCAAATCAAAAGATGCAAGGGTTGGCACAAAATAATCTATTTAAGGGAGAGCAAGTTGAATCCCTTAAAGGCTTGTACTGAAACTCACTTTTGTATGTCTCATGCTTAGTCTTGATGTGATCATGTAAATGCTAAGAGATTATTTAAATTTGGTTGATCCAAATTAAAATGTTGTAGGTAGATAGTAGGCCCTACTTAGTAGACCTTATTTTTGCACTCCATATGATAGATTTAATTTTTTCCACAAAATAATATGAGGTATTATACTAAAAGGAGAGGATAGAACTTCAAAGGACTAATTTTATGTGCTAATTAAGTGTAATGCTTCAAATTTGACTAATTAAGTATAAATAATTAAGTTTTCCTTGCAAAATGAAATATTGCCCATTTGCATCCTCCACTATGATTACTTCATTGTGTCTGTTGGGGTTGTAGGTTTTGAGAAAATGTTCTTATCCTAGTCTACCCTCCCTTTGAAGTTTTCGATATATTCTGTCAATCCATATCTTTCCACCAACTCCTTTGCTTCAAGATCTTTGGCTACTACTTTAGCAAGGTTGTGAATCCAATGATATATATTCAAGCTTTATTTGGCATTGCATTCTTCTGTGAATGTTACCTAGGGCTACTGATTTTCTCCTAAACAAAATTCTCTCTTTCTCATACCATTTTAAAAAGAAACTAATATAGCACATGATGGTGACGTGATTTTATCAATGAGTAGAAATTCCTTTATTAAGGCAAAAATATTAGCTTGTGCATCAAATTTTAGCTTTTGATTTCTATTGAATGCTAGTTTTGAGTCTTCATAAATCACTTGATTTTTATTTTTTTTTGTAAGTTTGAAGAATTCATTTTTGGTTTGAGTCTAAAGAGTCTCTCCTCTAATTTAGTTGAATGCAATATATTCCAAGATTGTGAGGCATGATTAATGGATGTGTTATTTCTGAGGTACGCAATTTTTTTGGTTATGAGCAACAAGTGCGCTTATTTATTTACATGGAACTATGATACACAACTACATATACATTAACCAATCATAAAAGTAAGGGTTAATTTGGATGCAATAATGCGATTCATATCTTGTAGTAGTTGTATATCCATATGGATGGTGTAGGTTAGGAAACTAATTAGGAAATCATTTGAGCCTAATGTATTGCCAATATGAAGCTCTGCATTAGTAAGAATATAGTTTAGATATGGCTAGAGTATAGTGATATTCTCTCATAGTTCATTTTGGCGCAAGGTGAATATCTAGAGTAATGTAGGTTGTCGAGTCCTATTTGATAGTCTTGATGGCTAGCATTTTTGTAGCATTGGTCGTAATCTGGAAAGTGACCCTTTTCCATTTTGCTCATAGGGTGAACTACCTCAACTCAAATTTTTTGAGATGCTTTAGATCTATGAGATCTTTTGTTCAACAATGTTTGAAAGAGATTATGCATCACCCTAAATTAGCTTTTTCCATGATATTTGAGTAGATATTAGATCTTTGGGAGGGGTGCTTAGTAATTATGAAATCATATTTCTTCCATGACTAGGGTAGAGACCTTATAGCTTGATTATTTTCGTATTTTCAAGGCATCTAATGCATGTGATGATAGCTTCACCTACATCAGTGACCATGTTGGTAGCTAATTTGAGGATAGAGGGCCTTTTATCTAGGTTGGCAGTTTGGCTTTATGGGGTTCATTTGCTTGATATGATAAGCTCAATGAGATGAGGTGTTCATATTAGCTTTAGCTTGTGCACTTTCAATGCCAGTAGTAGAAGAAATATTAATATTCCTTGGAACTGGTGCCTTATTGCCATTGGGGCGACAAAAAAATGTGAAGGCCTAGATGATACCTTGTATCTCCGCTCATAACTCACAACCTTGTCATTCACTTTTGACTGAAGCTTAAAGCTTGGATCAATGGTTTTAGTTTTGGTGAGTATTCCTCTAATAAATTTATAATGTGTGAGTTTCAATATTAGATCAATGATTTCCTTCATACATATCAATTTAGATTTGATGGTCAATTGATTTTTTGACCATTTTCATAGTTGTGGCACTAATTGGCATTGCTTGATATGAATCATATTTTAAGTGATGATATCACTACAACCTTTCAGAGGCTTGATAGATATGATAAATTTGACATCCATATCCATGAATTACACATATAATAACCCTATGCTTATAAGAAATCATTTGGAATCTCTCTAACTTGGGTATGGCTATGATGTTGGCATTTTTTACTCAAGCAACAATAAGAAGATCTCCATGCCCATTCAACTTGAAAGTTTATTTCTATATTTTTTTGTTTAAAATTGGGAATCGAATTTAAGGGGGTCTTATTTGGTTTAGCCATAATACTCACTAGTCCATGATGATGTCCTTGTACTCAAAGTACCTCATTGAGTAGTGTTTTACCCTTCTCCTTAATGGTTGCATTTTGTAAGGGTGATGATGTTTGTGGCATTCCCTTCTTCAAATAAATAGGTGTACCCTTACTGAAAGGTGTGGTATCATTCCATTGGATAGTAGAAGGTTAATAGGCTACATGTTATAATAAACCATGCACTTGGCATATTGTTTGAATGGTTGATCTAACAAGGTAGCCTGTGAAAAATGGCTAGAAGAATTTTAATCTCCATAATTCATAATACTTTATAGTTTTCTAATATAGCATAAGGTGTGCCTCCATATGATTTTATTTTTGCAATGGTAGGAATCAATTGGTGTCACCCAATATTGGTCCAATTATTATGATTCATGATATTGTAATCATCTCTCTCATTAATTAAAGCATTGATGTTGCTTCTTAGCAATGAGTTTGACCCCAAGATAGGCAAGTAGTATAAGTTTCTTGTCTTCACAATCAAGATCTAGAATGTTTAGATAGCATAACATGATCAATAGAAGAAATATTGGTAACTCATATGACAATTGGCTAGGAAATAATATTTTTTTATTTGGTTCCCATTGGAAAAGTTGATGCTTTCTCCAATGAGGCTCAAGCTCCACATTGCTAATTTTGCTAATTTGATAGACATGAAAAGGTCCCATACCTCTAAATTTCATATTTTATTTGTGGCCTTTATCATAGTAGAAAAGTACTATGTTACCCTTCTTGAAGTCTTGCTATAGCCTAGTTTTTAACAAATGTTCAAAGTCTATTAAGTGATTGGTCCAAGCTTCTCTATTATCCCCTCATTCTCTCATAGATGCTCTCAAGCTAGAAACCAAAAGCTCAATTGGTATTAAGACATTGATCCCATATGTCAATTTAAATAGGGTTGGTCCAACTATTATCTTCATAGGTATTTTGATATGCTCATAAGACTCCTATGAGCTTGTTGTCTTAGTTAATTCAAGAGACTAAAATTGTCTTGGTTAGCATATAGATAGTTTTGTATCTTGTTGTGCTACATAACCTCAATATTTGGGATTTATGGACACACTCCTATTATTTCAAGAGGTTTAACCTAGAAAATACATAGGCTATCTCTCACCTAGCCACTTGCACAATCTATAAATACGATGATTTGCTTGTATTGAGTTTGCTAGGCATTCCATTAACCATAATAGAAGCATGTGGTAAAAATCTATGATCCAAGTGAGTAGGTTTTGATTTCAACCTTGTATAGTCTCCACATGCATGAAAGAAATCATGGAAATGGAAAGACAGAGCTTGGAGAGAAGATGGAAAAGCTTCACCCACTTAGTTTCTCACTCTCACTCACTCACACACACACACACACACACACACACACACACACACTCTCTCTCTCTCTCTCTCTCTCTCTCTCTCTCTCTCTCTCTCTCTCTCTCTCTCTCTCTCTCTCTCTCTCTCTCTCTCTCTCTCTCTCTCCCCTTCACTCTTTCATTACAATGGGAAGCAAAAAAATAAATACACATATACATAAGTAGTATAGGTAATTAGTCTCAATCCTTTTTATAAGAAGCTTAGGGTTAGGGTTTTTCTACTTTTCTTCGGCATTCAACTCCTTTCATGGCCTTTTGATTGGTTATGGATTTTATTTATGCTTCTAGATTTGAGTCTTGAAATAAAAATTAATTAATACATTTGATAACTTCAAATTATCAAATGATTATTACAACTTACATGAGTCACATCCCAACTCTCATAAAAATTATACCATAAACAATTACGAGACCATTTTGTTTTCAAAAAATTGTGGCCTCTTTTATCTATTTCCTCCTTGCAATCCACATTATTCTTCCTCCTAGATGAGCCTAGTTATTCTTAGGGTGATAGGTCATCCAAGCAAGCCCAAGTTTCCTTGCTCTTGATGTATCCTAAGATTGTGACATGGGAAGAGGACTAGGGTGTACTATAGGTGCAACATGCTTTTTTATTTTTTTCCTCTGTTTCCTTTTTTTCTCTTTCCCTCTTCCTTTTTTCTGAAATAAATAAACAAGACACAAGTGATGAATGAAGAGAAACAAATCATTGAGGGAGTGTCGTAAGTGTGCACTAAAGAGAGCCCTTGCTAACTTACAAGATATTCTTTGATAGACCCATACAATTAGATGATTCTGGATAAATGAGATGTGTGTACATGGAAAATTTGATATCCACAATGTTTTCCAGTAAGTTGAATACAAAATATTAGCAATAGTATGGATTAGAAGTAAAGACAAAGCATCACCACTCAATTGATTTTTGTATTGACATACAAAAATAGTGGTGGTAGCCCATCTTCATTTTGTATTACTAGTTTTTGTAGTAGATTGATGAGGGTGATTAGTGAATTCTTTTGCAAAATGTCCAAAGGAAAGGACAAGGTGAGTGGGCTAAAATAACTGGGTCTTGTCAACATGCAGTTCATGCTAATATTGTGGATCTTTGGAAAGTTTTATGTACCATGCTCTTTCTCTTGTTACTAATGGCCATGCCTATATGAAGGAAATAAACTATGTTCAAATGTATATAGTACTATAATCATATCTTAACAAAAAATAATGCAAAACATTAAATATTTACTTGCCCATAATGATATCCAAAAGTATGTGTGTGTGGCTATATAGGTGTCCATGATCTTTTATAAGTGTATTCCATCTTTATGCATATGTAGGTTATGAAGAAAGCAACTCAAAACTCAAGTTTCTACATCTTTATGATCTAGTGTAAGTATATTTGAAAAGTATGATATGAGGCACATGTTTCTTCACATGTTGCTAGCAAAGGAATGAGTTAGCACTATGTAAAAATAGTGAAAGTTTTTGTAAGGCATGGGTAGCTTCACAATGGCACTTTCCTACCCAAAGCACAATTGACAATGAGGGGAGCATTAGGAGAAATATGGATTGAAAAAGGGCCCTTTAAGTTAAGAGTTAATGACTCTAGTAATGAAAGAGATTTGAGGGGTGGTGCGTACATTTGATTTGCTCTCTTTTTTTACCCTAGGCTCACCACAAGTAGGCTTATCCTCTTATCTCTAATATACCACCCTCTCCAACTTTTACCTCTGACAACCTTGTTCCTCATGCAAGGTGGGTGCCATAGGACATTCAAAACTAGGGAGAAAAAATTAAAAAAAATTGTTTCTCTTTCAAAAGGCCATTTTTCCTCTAAAGACCGATTCTATGTTGTGTATAGTGAAAGAAAAGGTTTTTGGTGTGTTGATCTAATAATTGCTTCTTCTTTTGGCATTCTTTCTCTTCATTCCACAAATCTATCCATCAAATATTTCTAGTATCTCCTTTTTTCCATAGCCATAGCCATAGCCACAAAGGCACCAATATCAATTGATGTTACATAGCCACAATTTCTCTATTTCTTGTGGTCAACTCCATGTTCCAAGATAAGCTTTTTCTTGCTAAATCATTTTGATGTCATCTACAAGTTATCAATTGCATCCTCCACATTCCATCAAGGTTATCTATTAGGAGAAATGTGTAAGAAAGACTCATGGATGTATATGAAACTTAGAGGAATATGCCTCATTGAGCAAGATGTCATGATTTATTGTAGAAGCATTGGAAAGGTAGAGTACATAGGATTATGGATATTCGAGATGGAGATTTAGGTATAATAGTACAACATGTTTACAATGTAAGTGATTTGAATCTTTCCTCCTTGATACACATAATTTATTTCCATCTAATTATAAGTCTCCATGATAATAAGACCTTCTTGATTTAGTTGTGATATTATTCCATCAAAGAAAACAGAGAAACAATCCTTGAGGAGTCTAACCAAAATGTATGAAGCTTTGCATATTGATATAAGTAGAAATATCATTGTTGGGAAGTCTAATATAAGTAGAAATCTAATACGTATGACTCTTGAGTTTGAGATAAATTTTGATCAATTGATAGTATAGAGCAACTAACTTTCCTTTAAAAGTAAGTTTTTTATTTTCACATGTTGCTAGATGGACCCTATGATGTAGCTAAAGAGCTAGAGAAGCTGTTAGAGGTGATACTACGAAGCAAGGCATAAAGACTAAATGGAAAGATACGTAGGATGTTATATCTAATTTAGTGTGGAGATAGAGAAGAAGAGATGTGTTCACCATACCTAGGCTTATCCTCGATCAATCACATGGATATCAAAGCTAGTGATTGGGCAGTCACCTCCCATAAATTTTGTAGATTCTTAAAAATATTATGCTATCAAATAGATTATTTAAAAAATGAAGCAATTATAGATCAAGCTTGCTAAGATTGAAGAGTCATGGAAAAATTCTTCTTTGAAGTCCCCTCCCAAGAAAGATTTTTTGTATCATTACATATGGTCTAATAGTGCACAATATGATCCTAGAGAATACAAGTCATACAAATATGCTTTAACGAAGAATTTGTTTTTTGAAAGAATGGAACGATTTCTACAAATGAAACTAGTATTCACTTTCTAAAAGCTTCAAAAATAGAGGTATGCAAAAGATTCTTGAAGATCTTGTAATGTCGAATGCATATGCAGTCATAGATTTTGCCATCTATGGACTACAAATAGAGAGACATCTAGTTTTTATTGTAGGTAAGAAAGTAGAGTTATGGACCCATGCCATGTAGATTGCATGTAAGGGTAAAGCACTAAAGCCAGAGCTCAATGATGCAAGTCACAGTATTAGCGAGAAGACTAAGTGTGATTCCCGTATGGATTCCTATTTTATCTATGCTTATTTAGTAAAGCAACAAATCATAAATGTAATAGTGGAAGATAAAAGAGAAAAGAAATACCAAAACCTAGGGATCTTAAACATAGTTAATAGAGGGGGTTGCAAGACATAGCCTGAATAGTCTATGCCTCTTGCTAACATGGCCCATAGTAGAACATGAAAGATGTACAAAAGAAGAAAGAGTAGAAAGAAAAGAAAAATGGAAAAAACCAAGTTACAAGATATTCTCTAACACGGAGATGGCCACAAATCTTTAAAATCTTTTAGAAGAGAGGATTTTAAATAGTAAAGTGAAGTTTACATTGGGTGAAATCCTTGGAATAGCAAAAAGAGAGTTCCATGAAGAAAGTATAGATATTATAAGAAGAATAAAATAGATTATGGATGAGTCAACTCATGTTATGATAGAAAGTAAAGAATTAACATATTTACATGGCTTACATGTGGATTTTTATTGAAGATGATGAGATGTAGAGACTACATGTGAAGAAGAAAAAGAGATTACTATAGATAGTGCTAAAGTGAACAATGTTGTAGAGAAAACTATGATATGCAATATAAACATAAGATATGTACAACCTATGCACTATATACATGATGAAATAGCTTATTCCAAGAACCATTAGGTTTATGCTACTAAAAAAACTATAGTGAAGGTTGGAGAGTTGGAAATTCCATGTGTTACACTCATAGACATGGTTTAGAGATAAATGTCATGGTGAAGAGTATTTATTTATGATAATGGAATATGGCTTGTGAATGTTGATCATAGATGATGTAGGTAGCCAACCATAAGAGATGTATAGGATGATGATAATTTCTTTGTGCAAAATTCTTCATCATACCCGGTGATCTTAGGGAAGCCAATTATTACGATAATATAGATGGAGACTAAAGTTCTAGATGATGGTTCTACCTATGTAGGAATCAAGAGCAAAGAAAAAAAATAGTAGTGTAGTTTATGATAGATTGTATCAATCATGTAAGGAGTAGGGATATATTGAGGGATTGCCCACTACCTCCCAATACTAGAGAGTTTTGGGATCTAGGTTTTTAGTAAGTATGATTGTAACATGAGATGATGGAAATAGTGAGAAGATAAAGCTCCCACCTATTGTTGTAGATAAAGATGCTTTTACTTTGGACTTCATAGGATTTTTAGTAGAGCAAATTCCATGAGGTTCTAGAGGATTGAAGAGATGAACAGATCTTCTAGAAAATATATTTTCAAGGTAGAAAATATGAAAGAGTAGGATTTGCTATAGGAATATGAGAATATTATAAGATTATATGATGGAGTATCTTCTATAGAAAGTTTCAAAGATTTTAGCTATGCTAAAAATAGAGCAAAGTATGGGATCTGCAATGATATAGGTAGATTCTTTGGATATATTTGCTGAATTTATGATAATAAAGAGTCATACATGAAAAATAGGGCTCAAATTAGAGTAGAAAAAGTATAAAATACTAGATAAAAATGTGAACTTGATTGCATTAAGGCACATTTAATAGCACATAAGTGGAGTGAGTTAGGATTTTCAAGGATCTAAATAGTCTCACATGTCACAGGAGCCTGTAGGTGAGCATGAAAGAAACAAGTGCCGCACATCGATAGAATTAGACTATGTCCAATGTTTAAAATTAAAAATTCAAATATAAGGTTAAAAATATACTAATGTAAGCATTTCAAAAAATTGATAATCAAAATATTATCTCTTTACTCTTTCTCTATGTTAACCATCATTAAAACTTTCTGTGTTGCTTGTGAGATGGATTATGGAGACTAGAAAGTTGTTTACAACTAGACTTGTGAGCTTTCTCACATATATCTTGTCTAAAAATTCTCCATCTCTTCTTTTATTTTTCTAAGGTCTCCTAGTTTGAGAGGTAGAGAGATAGAGGGTCTATGGCAGAAGGTAGAAAGCTTGACGAGTCTTAGAGAGAGAGAGAGAGAGAGAGAGAGAGAGAGAGAGAGAGAGAGAGTGTGTGTGTGTGTGTGTTTGTGTGTGTGTGGAGTAGAGTAGAGTAGTTTATTATCATCCACGGAAGGCCAAATTATGACCCATGGGACCTTTCCACATATACAATGATTCTCCTCCACCATGGTAGGAAAGGGTAGCTACGGTGAAAGAACGATCTATGCAGCATGGTGCCCCTAACTTCGATATAGGAGTAGTGGTAAGAAACTGGTGAAGTGGCCCCTATAAAGGGATATCAAATTCAACCCGTAAGCGTGCATATGCTGGGCATGTCATAATCATGTGCTCCTCTGATTCTACACTCTCTAGTCCACACAACTTGCATAATCTTGTCTCTCTTTCCTGTCCACTCCATGCACCTGTCTTGATCAATAAAGTGTGTGATTGAGTTCAAAATCATGCACTACTCCATCCAAATACCACTGAGAGCGGATTGGCTATGTATGGTTGCGTGTGTGCCTCTGCCTACATGTAGGATTGTTTGGGTAAGTTACTCATGAAGGCGAGATGATACCAAGAAGAATGACTTTAATGTCCTCAAGAATTTGGTCATAAATTTCTTCCTGAAGGCATAATATGTAGATAAGCCGACTATCAAGCTCATGAATGTGAGCCAAAATGATAAGGTCCAAGAGATTGGAGACTATGCCACTCATGTGGGAAGTCTCTACAAATGAATCCCAACCCCAGTGAATGACCTAATGCCATAGTAGTATTTAGTGTCCTCCTCAATGCCATAAACAATGAAGAGTTGTACAGGGCCCTAGCAAGCAACTCAAGCTTGCAAAGAGACATATTGGAAAGTGTGTTTGATGAAGCTATATGAGTTTATGACCTATTAAAAAAAAGGAGCAGCAAGGTTATCCATCCAATAGGCATCATCATCATTCACAATGAAAGGTCTACCATTCATGGTGAATAGGTAACATCCGAATTTCATGAAAAAGGCAAAGGCCGCATGTCTTGGAGGAGATGTCTAATCTCCAATAGCTTTGAAGAGACCCACAAATCCAATGTACAATGTGTGTAGTATGATGGTGGTAACCACTTACTAGTAGAACGCCTAGAATCTAGGTCTAGGACTTATGCCAACTATGGAAGGTATGGTCATGAGGCCATCCATTGTAGAATTCCTCAAGGGGTGCCTTATCAATAGCTGTACTAGCAAAAATATCCAAAGAATAGACATTTTCTCTTTAGACATGGAGCTCCAATAGCCCTCCTAGCCTCCTAATAATCAAAGATGAGCTACACCTATGGAAAATATACTTGGACCCCCTACATTGATTATAATGCTACCACAAAGAGATATTCCTATGCATTATGTCGAGGATCCATTAGAGGAAGAGCCATACATGAACCCTTGCATCTCATAAAATGAAGAAGGAAATGCATTTTTTATAGACCATAGGGAAATTGAATTAATGACCTCAGGCATAGGAAGAGAATGAGGATCAAGAGAAATGCAGTCACAAAACTGGTGACTTGTTGACATTGTGGACATCATGGACACATTTCTTCTCAATGCCTTAAATAGAAACAAGCCAAAATAGACAAAGCCAAGGTCAGATGCATGGAGTGTGGGATTGTATGTAGACTGCCCTAGTGAAAAAGTATCTTGAATGGTGGCTCAAGCATACCATCCATTCTCTTAGAACTATTTGTTATCAAATCCTTAGTGGATTAAGAGGCTAGGCCTGTGCCACCAAATGAATAGGAAGAAGAAGAAAAAGAGAGTTTTTGAACAAAAGATCATCTTGAAAGGTGATAGTGCTACTACATTGACATCAGGGAGAAAAGTATTGGATGCCAAACTTGAAACCTCACACCAAAAGATTGAGAAGAAGAGGAGTGCTAACCTAGAAGAATATCCCAATCCAAAGCATTAATTTGAAATAAGATTTGAATTTAAACACCTAGGAAGTGTCGAAAAGGAGCGGAATGTTGAGAATTTTATGTGGGAATGCAAAGCAGATGGAAGTAGAAGACGTAGATTCGACAATTTTAGAGACTGTGGCATAAGGGAATCCAAAATTTTGACCATTACGATGGTTTGTATTTTTCACAAATTTTTTTACTGTCGCATTGAAGCAAGGCAACTTCTCGGCCATTCAGGACATCAAGTCGAACATGCAGGATTTTTTGGATTGACAATCTGTTGTTAAACAGAGGAACTCTGGGAGGCTGGTGGGTCAAAATTGACCAAAGTTAAAAACCAAAACAATGGGCATGGGCCATTGGGAGCTCGAAGGGCCCCAAATTCTTTACGTGGGAAGGGGTAGAGGGGGACAACAGAGGGCATTTTTTGAGACAGTGTGAGCGGCCACTGGCCTGCCATGATGATTTTGGTGAAGGGGTAAAGAGGATGCGACAAAGCCATAAAACTAATGATTGCCATGGACTCCTTGAAATTTTCACCCTCCATCACTAGTTGTCTCCCAAAAAATGGTTGTTGGAAGAGAAATCTAAATTTCTAATATTTCTCTCTCCTCTCTCCTCTCTTCTCTTGATGTGTGTTTTCATGCTTTAATCTATGAGAGAAGGGGGTGGGCTAAGATGAGAGATATAGATCATGGGATGATGTTGGAGCATGAAGGAGCTTAGATCAAGGTTTAGAGGAGCTTTAGTGGCTATTAGGAAGCGTCACGACCTTCCAATCATGAGATACAATAGATAACTGCATCTGCCTACTGATTTTGCATCATAATGGCTGAAGAAAGAGTTTGTAACAAATTCTTCATCTCATCAGTCAAAAAGGAAAAATTAATCGATGTTGAATGTGATCTCGCATCTCGATGATCAAAAGCGACGCTTTCATGTCGGGTTCACCAGATGTTGCATGTAATTTGTGCACAAGTTCATGAAAGTCGCTCACCGCAGGGACACTTTGTGATGGGAGTACTCAAGGAAAAATAATTATCCAAAAAAAAAGTATATACAAGATGAATGAGAAAACAAACTTTTTGATTAAAGATATAGATATGATACGAGATGAAAAAAATCTTGGTCAAGGGGAGTTAAAGGATATGATCAAAAGATCTCGGGGAAGACAAGGTTGAAATCTTGAACTGAGAGAGAAGAGAAGAAGGTAGAATGTTAGAATTTATGGAAAGGCCTTCAAGGAAAGCAAAGAGCACCAAGCTCAAACTCAAGCCACTCTTGTAGAATTTGATGATGATCTTCAAAGTAGGTGAGGGGCTTAAAGCTTGGACTCTAGAGCCTCACTCTTATGCAACTCGATGGTGAAAATTTTAATATAGGTGAGGGGCTCAATGCTCAACCTCAAGCCTCTCTCTTGAATTTGATGGCAAAGCTTCGAAGAGGTGAGGATCCAATAAAGGCTAATATAAAATAACAATAGTAGGTTTGGAGCATCCAAATAGAAATTTTATATCCAGTACTTTAACTCTTCTAAATGAATATTGAAAGCTTCTTTTAACCGTCCTTCAATTCTTATAACCTTGAATAAGCCATCATAGAGATGCAACCCTATCAACTTGCAATTAGGATCAATGATGCCAATCGGACCATTGTTTGTTGGTATTCCAATGTAGCCAAAAACATCTCCCACAGCTCTAGTGACAAGCTCTCTTTTGTTGCAATAGCATCATTGTATTCTCAAGGTTCTCGACATGATTTGCTTTAAATTGCTTATCTAACTTATATTTGTTGTCCAAAACACACAGTTCTGTAATCTTTTGATCTATCTCTTTTTTTAGATTGTTGAAACTGCTTAGTTGACCCTGTATCCATAACAAATCTTCTTGTGATTATATCTAGTTCATACAAATAGCTCTTTAATGTATTCGCAGCTGCATTGCCATTTTGACTTTTACATGCACATTATAGCAAGCTAGTCAACAAATTTGTCTTACTATCATTGCCATCAACTAATTCTGGCATGACTCCCTTTGTTTTCTTTAATACTTTAGAGGCAAAAACACTCAATGTAATGTTCTAAATTTATTGTGAGGCTTCTAAGCCTTGATTTTCTACAACTCAGCCACCAACAAATATCCCAGTTACTTGAAATGGCTCAGTGATAACAACATTGTCATGACCAATAGCTACTTCAATGGAAGGAGGTAAAACATCAAATACTGTAATTTCTCCCTTGTAATAAGGCACAAGCTTGTACTATCCACAAGACATTGAATTGAAAATAAGCTTTCCATTTGTATCTGATATGGCACGGCACAAGGCTTTCTCATTAAATGGTGAATCCTCATGGCCTTCAAGACATACATGCTTTAATGATGTATAATGTGTCCTAGCAAGAAAATATGCTTTGAAATAGAACTTCGTGCTCAATCATTCATGATTTGAAGAGGACATGCAAAATCAATTCCATGTTATGCAACCAATCAAACGATTCTCCACACAAAAAGACAGACACAAAGAAAACAAATTCCTAATTACGCTGAATGATGAGTTCAAATTCTTGGCAAAAAACTCTACCCTCAGGTTTGCAATGGTGGATGCACAGCATCACGATACCAGCCACTTAGCTAGCACTTGTTGGAGCAAGATTAGCTCTTTGTAGCAAGGAAGAAAATAGCTAGGTCTAGTCAACCATCAAGCACAAGGGAATAATCTCTAGCAAGATGAGGAACCAAAACAAATACTACAAATAGGGAAGGCTATTGTAGAGGAGGTTCCTCTTGGCGCTAAAGCTTCTAATTTACGAGTTATTTTAAGAGGTAAAAATGGTAAAGACGATGAAAATGACAAGGTAAAACTTGTTGAGGGAGACCTTAAGAAAGATGATAAAAAGGGGACGAAAGTCATTAATCTTGACATGGAAGGCGGACCTCTGAAAGCCATTTATGGTAATGCTGAGGCACCGAAGCATGTTCTCCAAAGACCAAAGGAGAGAATGGTATGGTGGGAGAAGAGACCTATTGCTAACTATCATCAATTCAATTTAGCAAGCTCTCTTTGTTAGGTTAAGCCTGATGTAAATCTCTTGAGTTAATTAATCTATCTCTAGGAGTGCATAAAGAGTTCAAAAAGATTTTGTGCACTAGGTATATCATGGAGCCCTTGGACATAGTGCAGGTAGGAGATGCTTTGTTTCAGCATATTGAAAAGCATTGTCAGTGGATCATGCTATTGTAGACGCACGATCCTCCATGAACATTATGTGTTCGAAACTGATAGAGCGGCTAGGGTTAGAAATCCAAAAAGATGCCTCCATAATTCACTGAATGGCTAATGACATTTTAAGACAACCTGAAGGTTGCATCACTAAAATCCTCGTGATTGTTGCCAATGTGGAATGCATTCTGGACTATAGGGTTATTAGGTTCACGAGGCGCCATGCTCATTTCGAAAGAAAGGGAGGACTCTATCCTTGATTCAAGAATTCTGTGACATCTTTCCTTAGAGTTATGATAAACTAAGAGGTATTTGTCCTAGCTTGGCTATTCATACCATTCCCCTAAAGGAAGGTAACCACCCTATGAGAAAAAAAGTAAGGCATATTCCTTTTGAATTAAGGGACCATCTATTCAAGGAATTGAAAATTTTATAGAAAGATGGCTTGATATTTTTAGTACAATACACAGAGTGGTGTTCACCAGCCATTATCAAGAAGAAGAAGAATCATATTCGAATTTGTGTAGATTTCAGAGATCTTAATAAGCAAATAATTGAGAATTACTATTCATTATTATTTATTGATTAATTTTAGATCAATTAGTGGGTAGGAAAATCTACATTTATGGATTGTTTTGCTCGATATAACCAAATGGCTATTGTGGAGGAAGATAAGCTAAAAACAATGTTTTTCGCTCTCTTTGGTATCTTTGCATATCCTGTGATAGCCTTCTGATTATGCAATGTGACTGGGTCTTGGCAATGTAGAGCTGATAAGTATTTTGGTGAAATCTTCCTAAAGGAGTTAAAAGTTTTTATGAATGATCTCGGGTCAACCACCACAAGGGTAAGACAACTAATTATTTTAAGGAGACATTTTGAGCATTGCAGAAAATTGTGCATTGCTCTTAACCCACAAAAGTGTGTTTTTGGTATGCCATATGGGTTGTTACTACTGGGCCTTGTGGTTAGCTCAGCAGGGATCACGATGATGACTGACCTTGAAAAGATAAAGGTTATAGTCACGATGAGTTCTCCATGCACTGTGAAAGACATACACACCTTTCTCTCATTGGTGGGGTATTATTGGAGATTTATCAATGCATAATTGGCCAAATAAAAATTGCCATTGACGAACTTGTTATCTTTTAACTATCTATTCAATTGGAGCAAAGCTTTTCAAGTATTGTTTGAGGATGTAAAGCAAGAACTAGCAAATGTGTCAATCCTAAAAGCACCCAAAAGAGGTGAGGTCTTTTGTATATTCTCATTACCAACAATGCATAGTATTAGGTGTTGTTTAGCCCAAGTGTGGGAAGAGAAATGATTTCATCCAATTCCCTTTGCGAGTCATAAATTGGGGAGATTTGAAGTCAACTATACTTTTATGGAGAAATTGTGCCTTGGAATGATTGTCACAACAAAGAAATTTAGGCACTATATTCTCTATGAGATGCTAAGGAGGTGGCCAGTTTTATTATGGAGCAAGTTTTTTGCCATTTTGATCAACCTAAGAAGTTAAGTGTTTGATTGATAGATACACTTCCTAAATAAGGTTATAATATCCTTGACAGAAGCTCTGAAGATTAAACACAATAAAACTACCCTATATAATCATCAAGCAAATGGTTAAGTCGAGATTACGAATAAATAGCTTACATGGATCTTATCCAAGATAGTGCCTGAAAGTAAGTGAGATTGGGATAAGAAATTATATGTGGCAGTTTAGGCTTACAATAGGACATTCAAGAGAGCTACAGGAGGCCACACCCCATTCAAGCTGGTATATGGGGAAGAGCGTGTGTCTTACCATTGGAAACACAGCTACCCACTGTGCGATTTACTCTCAATCATTTGTTGGGTGAGACAGAAGCATTGGAGGAAAGATTTATTTATCTTACGTATCTTGATAAAATTTGATTCCAAGCATTATTTCATCAATAGGTTCAGGCTAAGAAGTATAAATTTGTGAAGGGTCACTTGGTGCTCTACTATGATGCTTATTGTGAGCTATTTCCTGGTAAACTAAAGCCCAAATGGGATGTGCCGTATGAAATTTTCCATATAGGAAAGAATTGCTCTACAGTCCCTTTAGTAGATTTTTAGAGGACACAGTTTAAAAATAAATTTAACTTTAATAAGCTCAAGCCTTACTACATGTAAGGGTTGACGTTGTTGCGCGAGCGATGATTAAGACCAAGCCTCACTCACAACCTGATAACGAGACGTTAAGGAGTGCCGGTTGAGATAATTTACTTTTTCAGATGCACAATACAACTTGAAAAATTCAAATATTCGACAATACACCATAAGCCACACACGAAAACAAGACAACACACAATGCCTCTTGTGGCTCAAAACAACTAAAAACCCAAATGTGGGTAGAGCATCATACAAATACAACACAAGAAAATACCAACAATTCGAAAACAAACCAAGTGAAATATATTCTCATACCTTAACAACCTTGAGACGACACTCGGTGCCACAAATCCAAATTCTTCAACTTCCAAATTGGCATGACAAGAGCTCACTCTAGCATGCCACCCTCCACGCTCCTCTCTCATAAAATACAATTGCAATCAAGGGGGAAGGCCCTTAACTCTTTAATCTCTTCTCCTTATATAGTTTTCTATCCACACTCACATACATTAGGCTTTTTTCTTTCTGCTTTTGGCTTTTGCTTTTCTACAGCTTTTCACAATTTTCGTTTTTTCTGTCCTATGCCTGTTTGCAACTTGTTTGGATCATAACTTTGTCATTTGAACTTCGAATATAGTAGTTCGGGTACTCAAAACGATCATAATGCATCTGTTCGATATGCCAGCGCGGACATAATTATGAAAATCCATAAAAAATGGACAAAAATATTGCTTTTTGTAAATCGCATCATTTTTCTCCGTCTTTTATCTTAGATGACTTATTCCCTTCCTTGGCCTATTGTTCTTGTAATTGCACATACTTTCATTACGCATGTCCTGTTTTTTTTCAAGAAATACTCACTGACGATGTAAAACTTACGATCTTTTTCTTTGATCATTGAGTCTTAAAAATAAATATTCTCCGGATATGAACCTGTTTTTTTAATGCAGTGTACCCTAGCAGGAATATGGTTTTAAATGAAATCTGTGCCTAATCATTGATGATTTGAGAAGATATGCAAATTGAAATTCATGCTATGCAACCCCTCAAGCAATGCTCACAATATAATAATGAATGCACTTGAAAAAATTGTGCCTAACCTATCTAAATGTGCCAGTGCATCATGTAAAATGCAAACAAAATTCATTGTTAATTTAAATCCTTATCCTCACCTCTCAACTCTCATCAATAAAATATCAATCTCTGATCCACCCATCCAAAATCTCACAATCACTCAAGAAATGATGGTCTTCAAGATGTTGACCAGATATGAACAACCCATCTCACAATTGGTGGCATCCTTCACGACCCTCTAACTCACCCAACCTGCTTACACACTCAACTAGAGGTTTCTAAATTTGTAATGAACATCCCAAATATCGTGCATGCAAGAAATGTGTGTGCTCAATGACAGGTGCTCTCTCATGTGCACGTGCAACTAAGGTTTACTGCATATAGCTCTAGCGGACCTCATGCCGTGCTAGTACTCAACGATGGTGCAAAATGTGCATAATCCCAACCCATGGCATGAAAGTATTTGATAAGAACAGGAGATGATCCCCAAGTGCAGTGCAACGTGAAGTGCTCATGAACCCATAGTCCCCGTGATGTACAAGAGTCTCAAGAAGAAAACAAACCTTACTCCACAATGTTCAGCAGCAGCTACTGGCGAACTCCAGCTCCAACCTGTCCAAAATTATACCAAGCTCGACCAAGGCTATCAAGTTTCATACTCAACAAATCAAACAAAATGTCAGAAACAAATCCTAAGCTAGACAAACACAAGAAATCCAATTACAAAATGACAAAGAAAATTGTCACGCAAACAACTAAGCTAACATAAATCAAACCTAACTACAGTTAGACTAGGGGTTTTCAATTTTCACAAAAACGCTTGACAACGTCAAACTTGGTGTCTATACACAACCTTCATGATTTAACTTTAACTTGTATTAGGTACTAATACAATTGGATGGAAATAATAATTCATTATCTTGAGCATCCATATTTAGAGTAGTGCTACTATCAAGGTTGAGTGATCTAGTGGAGTAAATATTATGAGGTTACTAAGTGGCAAGATGGATCTTTCATGTAGGATATTAAGGTCTACTACCACCACTATCATAGAATTTTGACTAGTGTTCCTATCAAGTTTAGCAAGGAAGGAGAGATTTTCAATTTCATACATCCTCTCTCTTGGCTTGACTTTGATTATTATAAGTACAAGTGTACTATCAATATGGCATGGCCTATCAATGAATACTAGGTTATACTTTGTATTTTGACGAAGCTTCTAGAGGGCGTGCCAAACATGCGAGTGTAGGTGTGGTCATTAAAGATCCCCAACATAGGGTTGTTATGAAAATGGGAGTATATTTAGGATACTCTTTTACTAATAATATGGCAGAATACAAGGCCTTGATTATGGAAACTGAATATAGCCTGATGTGGTTGTATCCATTGGTTATTGGTGAAAGGTGACTCATAGTTAGCAATCAACCAGTTGAATGGAACCTATAGTGTGAGAGATCCAATCCTAGATGTACTATCATGTAGCCTTGGATATGTTGTATATTTTTGAGATGATGACTTGTTAGCTAGTTCCTCAAATAGTGGAATCACATTGCTAAGTCTTTGGCCAATTATACTTTTGTTCAAGATGTCTTTTTCAATTGTGGTCCAAGGGAGATTTGCAAACACTTTCTAACATTAGCCTAGGACTACTTTGGGATCTTCTTGCTAACATGTCCTATTTTGGCCGTCGCGATGGCTAGTTTATATTATGAGTTACATAGCAATTGAGCACATTCCTATTTTGTCATGGATGCATAGGAATTTTTATTGTCATATTTAGTGAATACTCCATGCTATTTATGCAAAGGGTTAGCCAATAATTTGATGCGCCTAGTGTAGGGCCTGAGGATCCCTTATCCTTGGTCCGATCTTATATTTCAATGGAGTTATGTCAAGACCAAGGGTTTGTTTCAGTAGTACGATGTTGAATGGTCATTTTGAGGATTATCTCATTAGACCAAGAGGGCGAGTCATTCTATAGTGAAATGTCACATTTCATTAGGCCAAGAGGGCCATGTGTTTGTTTAGTGCGGGTGCACTTAATAGGTTTAGTTTTAGTGTTGTGCTAGAAAGATTTAGCAAAACGTGGAGTAAGTCTCTTGCTGCAAACAGAAGCTTCTTGTGGCCAAGTCCAACTGATGTTCTTCCTTTACGAGTACTTTTCTTTTATGCTATATGTGTTTATGTACTTGGGGAGAATTATTATTTTATTAAGGATTGGCTATCAAGTCATAAAGTCCCAAGATTAGGTTAGATATATATGGGGGAGATTTGAGTAGTTTTCTACATCCTATAAAGGCGTTGTCAAGCATTGGAAGATCTATTTTTGGAAGGTAGTTCTAGTAACCCTATTCTGCTAGCCTGCTAAGAAACTATTCTAAGAGTCCCTGGTATTAGTGTGAAACAGTTAGAGAAGCCTACCAAAATAAAAAGAAGAGACAAATATGAATATACTTGAAATATAAAAAATGATAGAGGTGTGTAAAAAGGGGTTCTAACTCCCATAAATAGAAAAGGAAAACAAAGAACAATCTTAACAGCTATTGATTATAGCCTTGCAAAGGCCCAGTAGGTTTTTGGGGATGAGTCAAACCCATGGCTAGCCTTGTCTTCTAGGGATGGCATCTCACTTTAGAAAAAGAAGTAAGAAAAGTTGAAGTGAAAATGAAAGTGAGAAAAAGAGAAAAATATTAAAGTGTCACCTTGCGAGAGCCTGGTAGATTCTTGGGTATTAAGTTAGGATCTGAGGTCGATGCCTTGCACTACAAGATACAGGCCTCATACCGACGTTCAAAGTGACAAAAATGTTCATAAATATTTTTGCCTCTATCGTCTCAAAAAACATCGGTATTAGCGACACCATAGAACAGTCACTATATGCGTCATTATTAGCGTCACATTTTGCGACATTAATTGTGACGCTAAAAATAGCAATGCGTGCAATAAATTTGTGACACTAATAGCGACAGTTATATGGAAAAAAAGAATTTGTGGTAGAGCATCAAGCTACCTTGCAAGAAATAGCACTATGTGGTTTTTTGGGCCATACAAAAGAGTTACAATAAAGTGTACAATGCTCGTAAAAATGAAGACAAAGTATATTTGAATCCATAAGAGTGATACATAAAATAAATACAAGATTACTTAATGAAAGCGATGGTAGAATCATGGCAAGATATAAAGGATGATAATAACATAGTGCATAGAAAATTCCTACATAAATCACATGAAAAAAGAAGAAGAGGATATGTGCTCCATGGATCCAAGGGCGAGCTATAGATCCTCGTCATTCGAAAGCTCGTCCCGTCATAAAGGAGCATCGAATGGACTCTGTAAAACAAAAAACAACTACACATCAGTCCACCATACAATAATGCATTTTAATAGAAAAAAATAACTACGGATAAGAAAGATGAGTGACTTACTAGGCCCCTACGTCTATACAATTGGTCGATCAATGCAATGAGACCATGTCTCTCTACATATTGAGTCTCTAGGCTGGTGGGATCGCGGTTTGTAATGGAGTGTTGCAAAGAAAACAAAATACAACTATTAGAAACACGATTGTTAGTACAATGGATATTGTAAAAAAATAAGCAAGCAAAACAAAAGAAAAACTTGCAAAGTCCTCTAGATAAGTCCTCTGGCTGCCACTTCCAAGATGAAAGACCACTCTTGCCTCCAGTTATGCCTCATTGCATCGCGCTACTATCTCCAACGTCTTGGAGAATCTATAGCCGCCTCCCTGAGTTGATGCCAATCATCTACGTCTAGTCCCTGGGACTTTGAGGCCCCACTATTAAGTGCCTTGCATGCGTCTGATCGTCTATATGACATGTACTCATGCATGCACTCCATCATCCACCCTGTGGAGAACCTATTTGTTGCTATGGCAGGTACCAAAAACTCCTCATGCAAGGATGCTACTACCTAGTCCTTGCTCCCCTCTGGTATATTCTTCCAATGATCCAAGACGTACCGAAAAAATTGTTGGCACAACTCTCTCATCAAGCCATCATCCTGCTCCCCTCATCATTCATGATGGCCACTCCTATCCTATCATCTACAAGGTATCTATACCCCTCTGGGATACGCCTAAGATGTGTCCTCTCCCACTTGTGACCATGCTCTTGGACATATCCAAGAGACCCCTGTACATCTGGTGTACCTACAGGGATAGTATCTCTCGGAGTAGCACCCATAAGGGTGCCACCCATTGATGGAGTGAGTGGAGTAGATGTCCCTATAGGTGTGAAAATTCACATAGGTGACGCAACTCTAGTAGAACGACAAGATGGAGAAACTACGTCGGTACCTCTACAATAACCACCTGAGCCATGCTCTCTCAAACCTGCACAAGAGCAAGGAGTAGCACCAATATCCCAAGCCGACTGTGGGCTCACTGCATCCATGTCTCCGCAACATCCCTCAAAACCACTCCCTCCGTTCAGCCCAAGTTTGGAGGAGAAACCTCGTCTACTGGAAACCAAAGCATCAAAGTGCACTAAAGTAAATCTAATAGAATGGCTTGATGGTGTCCGAGACAGCTTCTGGTCCACCATATCTCTGAATCAAGCCCTCTCATCTGAAGACATACATGTGAAGATCTCCTATAGCTCCTCGTTGCTCATCCCTTGACTCATCATATGTATCCAAATATCCACAAAGATCACCTGCACAAGCAAAAATTGATGTTAGCATAATCAATATAAATTAAGAAAATCATAGTAATATAAATATTTAAAATATGATCTTACTTAAAATGCATATATTATGTACCCTTATAAGTGATTCATCAACGAATTGAGTAGGTGGATGCTCCAAGTATGAAGTACCCTATGGTCCCATGTCAATCTCCTAACACAACTCTGGATATACTAGAAGGTTGATAAACAGGTCACCATAAAAGGACGAGTCCACCTTGTTCTCAAAGAATTCTTGGACTTCTATATTTCCATCATTGTTACCCGATTCTAGCTACTCTACATACTCCAAGATTTCGGCAGCCTCCACCCCTTGCAATATCGACCCCTCTATTTGCATATTGTCCTTATCTACACTGGAAACATTGCTTTCATCATATACTCTCATACTTTGGGGAGCTAAAGGTACAATATACCACCATCAAAGTTGTCAGGGGTTTGGATAGAAAATTACATGTTCAAAATCACGCACAATAGTGATTTAACTTTTGTGGCATGTACCATATTGTAATAAAATTTTAAAAAACATGAGTTCATGCACATTTTCACAATGGGCCGGCAATACAAACGTGTTGCGCAAATCCTTCTATCTTTTTTTGGAATCTATTTCGAGAAATCCAGATGGACCTTATCGAACTATTTTCCTAGCTTCTTCAAGTACCACTTTGAATCACTACACATCGAATAGGATCATGGAGAAGCTATGGCAATCCACCCTAATAATACTTTGCAAGTTTCCAAAATACTCCATCTCATATGTAATGATGCTTGGATCTATTGCTCGTCATCGGCTCTCTTGCTTGAACTTTACCATGATACCACAATTTGTTGAGTGCATTTCGTCGGCTCTCTTGCTTGAACTTTACCATGATACCACAATTTGTTGAGTGCATTTTGTTGATACACTCCATGCGGAAATGCGGTCTGCGCGACCATGCCGCACTGTATATTTTGTATTGTACATTCAAATAGTTAATTATTTATCGCATATAAAATTTAGATATGACAAGCCCTAAACACATCTTCACCTTTGGACTACATCCCCTCGAGAATTCCAACTCCTTAGTTGAGAACTCTACCCCTTCATAAGATGCTAAGCTCAAAGCTCCATGCAACCATCGCGTTGACATAAACCACAGTATCTCCTCCATGCCCTCAGGATATCGAATCGGTTGATGGCGCGTACTATGTCAAAATTCACATCGCACTTCTTCCTGATCTTTCCTGGCTTGCTCATACCTAGCGAGCCACGTCTCCATGGAGGAATGGTGTAACATATAAAAACAATTCACTTTCTCCTCCATTGCACTATCCATCCTTTTTTCTACCCCATTTCCAACCACCACATCTTCAATCAATCTATCATCGTCCTTCAATGACCAAAGTATACTATTTTCTAAATCACTGTTAGTAGCCATTGTGAAATATGCATTAATGGCTCAAACACCAACCAAACTTCAGCCATACTATCTTTTGGTCACGAGCTCATTGTCGCACAAAGCCTTTGAGGGTTTTCATGAAGCACTCCAAGAAGAATATCCATTGCCTATGGATAGGTCCCACAATCTCCACTTCCTCTACAAGATGCACCAGGAGGTGGATTTGTATCGTGAGCATGCTGGTGGGCAAATACTTGTCAAAGAGAAAGACAGTCTCCACTACTCCCCGCCTTGCGGATTCAATAGAGGATGTCTTCATGTCCTTTTGTGAGATCCATTGCACTAAATTAACAACCTGTAAATTACTCCTCATATTTTTGGAGTAAGGCATCCCACAATTGCGATCAGTAGTACAAACTGCCACAAATGAATAAGCATTATGAACAATGACTAGAATCCAAATAGAAAGATACGTTGTTGCACGGGATTCGCATGGGGGTTCGTAAAAGTCACTCGTTGCAGGGACGTAAGCGAGATGGGAATAATAAATACTCAAATCAAGATAGATACATGGAGTAAAAGAATGGGTAAGATTCATTCCATCAATTTGATATGTTGACATGATAAGGAGAAGTAGAAAAAGAAATTTCACTTCAAAGTTTGAGAGCATAATTTATCATGAAAGTGTTTTTGTTAGTGTAGATAGGGCATTTCCAAGTAAATGATTACATTTGAGTGCAATCGGAGTCAAAGACTTAACATTGGATAAGGAGGCTTAGGAAAAATCATTTAAGCTTTATCATAAGCGAGGAAGCTTAACTTTCATTTTGAAGGTATACTCCATGGCCATGCAATTCACCACCTTCTACTACACCTCTGTGTGAATTCAATCCTCCACAAGTTTGGCACATTTAATATTTGATCATCTTATACTATCTGATAAAGACGGCATAGTAGCTTGTAGTGATTGGTGAATAGGCTAGCATCAGAGGATGAAGAAAGCATCCTATTCCCACCCAAATATTTGGGCTACAGAGAATGCACATTGTCGCCATGGACGAAGGTGGTGGGTAAATTCGAACCGATTGATGCAGTCCTCTTTGTCCCTCCTCTTCTACGGCATCTATTTCTGTCGCTTTCATCGTCTCCTTAGATCGCGACTGATTGTCATGTTCGATTTCCTTTCGACTTGCAGCAGAATTGTCACTCCTCCTTGAGTGCCTCTTCCAAGCTCGATTGATTTACAAAAATTGTTGACGATCCATATATCAGTGTTGTTATTGCTTGCAGCTTCTTCCTAGATTTCACGTGGCCTACGATTGAATTTTTGTTTCTTCTACTGCTGCTCGTCATGAATTTGATATGCTCCGCTTCCCTCCTCTCTTGACAGCAGCGTCCTTCCTCCTATCGTCGTCTTCTACTGTCGTCCGTCACAACAACTTTTTTGTCTTCTTCATCACCCTCTTCGCCCGGTTCTTCCACTTCCTGCATCGTCTGTAAGCTCCATCATTTTGTTCTTCTTCGTTCCTCTCGTGTCATCACCTTAGATCTTCGACATCTTCAGAGTGCTCCAGTTTCAACATCACCTGCAGCCTTCATTGTTGTTATTGCCCCCTCTCTTCCTCTTTTCTTGATTCGCGCTGTCCTCCTCATGTCCTTTGTCTACATAACTTCTAGTTTTCCTTCTTTGCCTTCGTCCGCCTTATCTTTACCTGCATCTTGTCACCTTCTGGAACGTGGTTTCATTGTCACGTTATGCTATATTTGCCATCACTCTAGGCACTGTCGGAGAAGGTGATCAATCATCGAAACCTCCTCCAGCAAAACGTCCTTCCATATGAAACAGAAGTCGTATTTCTCCTCTGCAGAGCTTCTCGGCTACCTCTCTCCCCTTCGTTGCGTTGATCTCCAGCACGTTGTCCAAGACCTGTTGAGGCTACAATCTTCATCCACCATTCGATGGATCCTCCCTCTTCTTCTTTACTTACCTTTTAACCTCTACAGCCCCCAAAAAATACAAAGATTTTTCCTCAAAAATCTTAAGACCTTTAATATAGCTTTTGCTATTCTACTCTGTCGTCATCCTCCATCATTACTTACGTCATCCTCCTCCTCGTAATATCATCAATTTCTTGTTGTGTTATTTCACCTATCAAGTTCTGATGAACTTGCTCGAGTTGTAGGAATCTTTTTTAGTCCTTCTTTTGGAGATGCCCCTTCTTGGTAGAATGTAGGCTTTGGTGTGGCCTCGAATGTCAGCCTTTCCCTTAGCTGCTTGATTTCTTCTTAATTTTCCTCCTTTGTTTCAACTTGCATTTGGCTCTTTTCTTTCTCCTTTGCAATTTTTAATTCTTCTAACTTTGGGTAAAACTATTTTCGTTTCTCATCACATTCATCTCACTTGAAACTGAAACTAGAATCATTTGAGTTTGCAATGACACTAGCCTTTGCTTTGGTAGCCTAATCCTCTTTTATAGCTTCATTCCTATCCATGCAACTATGTGGAAGTAACTTGTGTGATTGCGAAGATGCACGGTTACCATCTGTATGGTTGAAGTCGAAACATCAAAGTCATCTCCATACACTTAAACTATTCTTCATGATCCAATAGTTATTCATTCTCTTCTTGGACAGAAATCGGTCAACTATGTTAAAGAGACAAAGATGCAATGGAAAGAATCAATCATCTCATGCAATGTGCCCTTGCAAGAATGTGCTATATAATAGAAATTTGTGCCCAATCTTTCATGATTTGAGAATTTTACAATGTTGGATCCACGTGATGCAAGCAATCAAACCATGCTTCACAAAAATTATGAATGCATTGAAGAGAATGTGCCTAGCCTAACTATATGTGATTGTGCGTCATGCAAACACAAAAGACACACACAATAGAAAATAAACACCTAATGACATTGACCAAAGAGTCCAAAATCCTAGCAAAAAATTATGCCCTCAGGTTTGTAGTGGTAGATGCTATTGTAGCACGTGGGTTGAAGGTCACCATAGGGGTTTGGCAAGAAAACTGGACAAGATAGATAGCGATGTATCTTCAAGAGATAAGTAGATTACATTTAATGTTTAAAGGTTCAAGAGGTACTTCACGATCAATCACAAGGATTTGAGAGAGAAGAATGTATGGGGTTTCAAGAGCTTAGACACCGAAGATGGTAGAGATAAGAGAAGGGTTGAAGGTTTCAAGCCAAGTTCTTGAAGATGTTAATAGAGCTTCCAACTGAATGTTCTTAGCAAAGATCACAAGAGTATTATTAGAATCTTGTTTTGTTTTTTAGTCTTGCTATTTTTAACTTCTTAATAGATGCTTGAACATCTTCAGGCCTACTTTCTAACTGCCATATGCGTAGAGTCAGCAACTCTTCTCTATTGATTCCTTCCTCGCATGGTAGAAGACTCGATGTGAGAATAGATTCTTCAATTGGCATAATTGGTTGTTGTCCATGCATAAGTTCAGCTGGCATGTAGTCAGTCACTATACTGTGAGTAGTCAAGTCAGCCCATAATGCAAAAGATAGCATATTAGGCCATTCTTTGATCTTTCCTCTACAAGACTCCACTAGAGCTTTGAGAATAGGTTGATGTCCTCTCTCATGCTTTCCATTGCCTTCACGATTGTAGGCTAATGTCAAAGCCAACTTGATACCTAATTGATCAAAGAAGTTGCATGCCTCATCGACATCCACTTTTCGTCTGTCTGCGGTTACCTTGCCAACACAGCCATATCTACAAATTACTTCTTTAAGCAAAAAGAGAGAAACAGTTTGAGTGGTCTTGGTTGTTAAAGCTTGTTGGGATAAAAGGCCCTTGGGATTGCCCATGTACAGTGACTGCCCATATTCTTTATTCATATATATATGAAAGTGTAATAAGGCTGTCATAACAATTGTTGACAACACTTACATTGTGTGTGCTGTTCTCTCCTACGTCTCCTGCATCCCTTTCAACTAGTATCAGAGCAGGTCCTTCATGAGTGCTTCTCGGCCTTCCCCGGCATCTACACGAGGTATAAGAGCTTGCTTCTCACTTAGTTCTCAGCCATTCTTTGATATGAACAGCAGGGTTTCATGAAGAGGCAGCCATAGCTTTTATAATTGAAGCTTGTTCTCTTGACCTCTTGTTTAGACTTGTCCTAGGATTGTGTAGGCCTATTGTAGGTCTTCATTGGGCTCTTGATTATCCCCTAACTACCTTGATTTGGCCCCTCAAGTGCAGCAACATTCTCATGTTTTATTTGCGCATGTTTGCAAAAATGGCTCAAAAATCACTCTTTTTGTCATATCTCAGGCATTCGGAACCCAATTCAGGCAAGGTAAGAGTCTAAGTTGGGGTTTTGGTAGGCTATGGATGTAATGGTGATGTTGGATTTTCCACATTCTGATGATAAAATATTCTGCAATAGATTTCAGGTCTAAGACAACATGTATTTGTATGCCCATGGCTTATGTGATGCTTCTACTGATGTCTATTGATACCAGATCACTTGTGGATGTTATGCCTCTCATGTGAGAGGCATTTGGAGCTAATTTAGCTCAGCCATTGACTATTTTGAATAGTTTCCAAAATAGGATAGCCACTTATTACTTTAATTTTATGATTACAGGTCTTGGCATTTGATGCCCGATTATGCCCGGTTGGTACCTATACATACGGGAATGTATGTCTATAGTTTGCCTATGGATTTGAGCTTGGATTGAGCACTAATTTTCTTAGTTTTGGACTATTATTTGCCACTAGAAACTTCAGGGCTGAAGCTATTTATGCTACAGTTGGGTTATGCCTATTGGTCCACAGGGTGCTCTTGGCTACTCGATATGATGTCATGATGTATTTGGACTATGCCACATGTCTTGTTTATGCTCCAGAATGCTTTTGAGCTGAGATTAGAGCTCAATTTGGGTTTGAGTGTCAATTCTTTGCAGCTGGCATTTCATCTATGACATGGTTTATGCCTAGGCTACCCAGTATGGGTTATGATGTCTTGGTGGATACTTGATGCTTTGGCTGTGGATGACAGTTGTTTGAGCTCTTCTCGACAATTATTTGAGTATTCCCTTGAGCAGTTAGACATTGATTTGGATTTTTCCATTACAACTTGGCTTTTTCCGTTACGACCTTGGTTGCTGTATGGGATTTGATGCTCTGATTATGGATCTTGGCTATTACTTGGATGCACTTAGAAGTATTGAGCAGTGAACTACTCTCTTATTTTGGCGATTGCCTATTGAGCTATGATTGCTAGTTTGCATTTGATATGTAGGAAACTTACTGATGAGTGGACTTGGATAGTGCTTGGGATTTATACTTATGGACTTCCTACTTCTCTGTTGTATGGCATCTATGCTATTTGGGCTGCTATTGCCCATGTATGTCAGGGAGCAGTTGATCTTTATGGCCACCTGAGTATGCACATGGTCAGTAGCTATGTATTTTATAGAGCCTCTTGATTGGATGCTTTTACATACATATTTGGGCTTTAATTGGAGCTTGATTCTTGTAGGTTTATTTGCCACCTGTCATTCTTGGTTGTACATGTATATCATTACATGGTATGAGACACTACAAAGTTATGTTTACTCCTATGTTTCAAGGATGCTTATGCATTTATGGCTCTGAGGCATGCTTATGCTTTTATGGCTGTGAGCTACAATGGTTGGATATGTCATGCTTTTGTCTGCTAGGCTTGTTTGTGTGGGAGCTTTTGCATCCGTGGTTGATGCCTTTGTGTTCTCCCCTTTTGGTTTGGATGAGTCCCCTTTGCAGTATGCTATGACGACTTCCAGCTCTTCTAGTCATGCAGATAGTCCTCTTGATGAGCATGTTCTCTCTTATGATAGTTCCCCTGATTCTTTGAGCTCATTGGATGTATTGGACAGCCCTACTCATGCTATTACAGAGTAGTTGTCCTCTTCTACAAGTTTTATAGGTTCTGTTTACTTTCATTGTGAAAAGACAAGGAATGTGAAGCGTAAATGCTTCAAGTGGATTAGAGAGTAGAAAAGATTGTGCCGCACTAGAAATGAGAGCAGAGTCAGTGATACAGTAGGTGAGACCATTGTTGATAGTGGTATGGTGCATGTAGTTACCCATGATGATGCAGCTGAGCCTAGACTCCTGGCATCATGTTACCCTACAGATTACTTGCTCATTGATATGGCCTATACCTTTGATTGGCTTTTAGAGAGTATGGTATCTTGTCATGTTACTCCGCATAGAGCTTGGTTCTCTTCTTACTGGGAGATTGACGGATGTATTTCTTTGGGCCTTGAGCAGGATTGTCATGTTATTGGTATAAGGGATATACACTTGGCTTTGCCAAATCGGTCTTCTCTTATGCTCCATGATGTCTTGCATATACCTAGGCTCAGTAAGAGCCTGATCTCTGTGAGTGAGTTGCATGGTGCAATATATTATGTCTCTCTTGGGGATACTTCATGGAAAATCCGTCGTGGTTGCTTGGTATTGGCAAGAGGTGCTAGATATGGTAGTGATTATGTCGTGCATGTCTCTCATGTGGGAGATTCTATGGTTGCAGTTACGCAGATACCACATGCATTGTTATGGAATTGTCGTCTAGGCCATATACGACACACTGAGATGGATGCTTTATGTGATATGGGCTTATTGCCTAATTGATGCCAGGAGGCATATTTCATAGTGGATTCCATGCCATGGTGGATTCCGTGAGGTTTTACGGTGGATTTCGTAAACTTTGTTGACTGAGGCTCATACACAAAGTGGATTCTTTGTGCAAGAAGTTGATGGGGATGCCTATCCTTTTCGGCCATTTCATTAATTTAGTGTGTACATGGGTGATTCCATAGCGGGTGATTCCGCAAAATACATATTAAATTAATAAACGTTTATGAGTTTAGAGTGCGCACTCGTGATAAATCGAGGTTAGGATTGATTTCTAACTAGTTGATTTATTTGTGTAGCTGAAGACTGCTAGGTATTCACTTTTGTTGGTTTAATTGTATTATTTTACTAACGATTGTGAATGATTCAGTTGATGTGTAGAGATAGCAGTAGTGGCAGAGAAAAGCATTGGAGGATAGCATGTATTCGAGTTATTACTTATATTTTGATGGGTGCATACCTTAGGCATGGCGCCTATATTTTGTCATGCCTATTTATTAAGGCGTTGGATATTTATTTATTATTTTGTATGCACATGGGCGCACGATTATGATATTTGTATTTGGACATTGTATTAGGTATGCCTAACTCTTTGGGCGCCCGCCCATTAGCTTTATTTCTATTTTGTGCTAAAGCAAACTCAAAAGCCAAAAGCATGCTATTTTGTAATTTGGGCTATTATTTAAGCTTGAAGATGATTAATACATAAAATACATGCTTTGTGGAGCGCTCACACAAGGCATGGGGGCAGATTGCACCCAATTGGTCTCTTGTTCATGTCGTACATGCTTTCTACCTCGAGTTTTGTGCAAAAAGTAGAGTTCTTTTGTTCTTGGGACCTTCCGGCATTCACTACGCGAGCATATAGCATCCGATCTGTGCACCAGTGGTATCAAAGCGAAGCTGAGATCGAGAGCTTCCAATCGCTACCCATCTTACGCGAAGGCAGAGCTCCTAGAACGATCAAGCTCTACAGTCAGTCTCATCGCGAATGGTCGATACGGGTGGATTCCTGGCGGTCAAGAACCTCTGTCTACAGCCTCTGATCACGAAGGACCGGCCTGAGGAGGCGGAGGACCACTCCTACATCCCTCTCTCCAAGTCGCTTTGTACATAGAAAACATTAATCTCCATATCTTTCATAAAGCTTAAAAGCTTAATTTTAAAAGTTTGAAAGCTTAGTATTAAGCTTAAAGAAGCTTAAAACAACAAATCGTCAACAAGCGGCATCAGGAGAGGATCGCCGAAATTTCCGCCGTGGCTGAAAACACCCCCTCCTAAAAATCGACATGGTAACCAAATTAAGCTTCAAGCTTAATCCCATAAGTCATAAGTTACACAAAGCTTCAAAGTTCATCAAGTTCCATAAGTTCTGCAACTCCGCAAGTCAATCAAGTAATCAAAAGTCAGAACAGACTTATGCCAAAAACTCCCATAAGGGCTATTCCTGCGCAGACGCATTGAACTGCAAAGTTGTTTGCTGGAAGACTCTATTCGCGTACACAGACTTGTTGAACCAGTTTCAGCACACGCAGAAGGTCATACACAGAATTTACGAAGATTTCAAATCCCGCAACCGCAAAAGTCGAAGACCGTGAAAGCCAAACAAAAATCTATAAGCCTTGTACAGCCGACTTTGAGCTACGCTCATCCCGCTAATTGGATTTTGAGAGTGTGAGGTCTTTTGAATTTTTACAGGATGACGGAACAAAATATGGATAATTTAATGGCTGAAGGCGATCTTCCTGAACCTACGGTGGAACAAAAATTGGATTTAATTATGATGCAGTTGGACAAAGAACGAAGAGCCCGGCAAGCCTTGCAAGTTCAATTGGCCAATTTACAAATATCAACTGCGGACAAATATGGACCACAACCTGAAGATCTTATCCGACGAACCATTAATGTGCCTCTCGAAGCTCAATCCGTCCGCAAAGAAACAAAGATAAGTAAAACAAATTTCAAATTCCGTACTTTCAATGGCACTCGAGATGGAAAAACTGTTCTTGCATTCATCAGTCAGTTTGATGATTACTTTCATGAAGAGACATACACTGAAAAAGATAAAATCAAGTGTGTCACTAATCATTTAGTGGATAGAGCATCTCTTTGGTGGATCGTGGTTTGTAAGAGCATAGATTGTCCCACTACTTGGGAGAGTTTCAAGAAGAAGTTTATGCAAATTTTCCTTCCTCCACAATTCCATGAAAAAGCCATAAAGCAATGGGACCTTCTTCAGCAAAGAGATCGTGAGCTTATTTCTCAGTACACCAAACGCTTTTGGAATGCCTTACTCCAACTATGCATGCTTGAAGACGTACCCGAAGTGACTCACAAGCGCAAGTATATGTCTGGATTACTTGGGCATTACTACGCTAAAGTCAATATGTTTAAGCCTGCAACTCTTGAAGATGCAATTTCTTTAGCTCATGACACTGAAGACAAACTTCGACGAAGAGACAAGCATCCATAACAATTTCAAGCAAATGGTAACTATGATTCTAAGCAATTCAATTAAAATTTTAAAAGATTCAACCAAAGTCGATTTCCTTCAACATCTTTTCGTAAGTCTTGTTAAAAACCACCTGCTTTGCCATCAAATACCAATCAAAAACCTAAGCCATCTTCACAGCCAAATCCTAATATTCCTAGACTTCCTGCCATTGCAAACAATGTATCTAAAGCCAAATCTATAGTGTGTTACAAATTCCATCAACTTGGATCGAGCTATCAAGGTAAAGGTTTCAAAACCTTAATTGATTGTGGCAGTACACATTCCTTTATCTCACCAACATGTGCAAAAAGATTAGGAATAGCCACAGTAGAAGCACCTACCTTGCTTGTGGAATTGGCAAACGGTCGTGAGGTAACTTGTACCAGGCAAACTGCTAAGGTGGAATTCTTTCTGGGAGGAAAGAAGACTTCAGTCAAAATTAGAGTCATGAATTTAAGTATCCATGAGTGTCTACTCGGGATGGATTGGCTTAAGCCTAATGACGCCCACATCCACTGTGGAAAGGGTCAAGTTTCCTTTCGAAACTCTGAAAGGGAATTTGTCATAACTCAAGGTGAGGCAGGAGTGCCAAGAATTCAATTAGCCAAAGTATCTCGGATCATAAAAGGAGTCAGAAAAGGATTACCCGTTTACCTGATCAAACTCAACAAGTTAGATCAAAAGCAAGAGTCTCATGAAGGACCTTCTTGGCTAAAGGAATACGCTGACGTATTCCCTGAAGAATTGATTGAACTTCCGCCTCAAAGAGAAGTAGATCATGAGATTAGGCTAGTGCCTAGAGCTGCACCAATTGCAAAGAGACCTTATAGAATGTCCATACCGTAAGCAATTGAGTTGAAGAAACAACTCAAGCAACTGTTAGAACAGGGTTACATCCGGCCTAGCAACTCACCGTGGGGAGCTCCAGTACTATTCCAGAAAAAGAAAGATGGGACACTTCGACTATGTATTGATTACCGAGGGTTGAATCAATCAACAGTCAAGAATAAGTATCCTATTCCTAGAATAGATGAGCTTCTTGATCGTGTTCAAGGTGCAAAGATCTTCTCCAAGATTGATCTCAGGCCAGGTTACTATCAGATAAGGATCAAGGAAGAAGATATTCCAAAGACGGCCTTCAATATAAGATATGGGCACTTTGAGTTCCTGGTTATGTCATTCAGGCTTACAAATGCACCTGCCACCTTCAATAGATTAATGCAAGATATCTTTAGACCATATCTTGTTGATTTCGTGCTTGTCTTCTTCGATGACACTTTAGTCTATTCTAAACAGGAAGAAGATCATGAACCTCAACTTCGGATGAGACAATGAGGTCTCATAAGCTGTATGCAAAAATGAAGAAGTGTGCATTCTTCAAGCATCAGATTGAATATCTGGGATTCATAGTATCATCAGAAGGAATAACAGTAGACCCAGCCAAGGTCAGAGATGTGCTTGAATGACCAATACTAGTATTCGTCAAAGAGATACGTAGCTTTCTTGGATTGACAGGATGGTATAGGGTCTTCATCAAAAACTATGCTTTGATTGCAGCACCTCTTATAGACTTACTAAAGAAGCAGACTTCCATTACATGGTCAACTTCCGAACAAAATAGCTTCGACAAATTGAAGCAAAGTTTGGTATCAACACCTATTCTAAAACTTCCTGACCTCAATAAGGAGTTCGAGGTAGTAACTGATGCTAGCATTCTTGCCTTGGGGTGTGTACTTATGCAGGAAGGTAATCCAGTAGCATACTCTTCAAGGAAATTGAAGAGTCATGAAAAGGATTATGCCACGCATGATCTGGAATTACTAGCTGTCATCCATGCTCTAAAGCTTTGGAGACACTACCTGTTGGGTAACAAGTTTACTCTAGTAATAGATAATAAGAGTCTCAAATGGATTTTAACCCAGAACGAGCTCAACATGAGGCAACGTCGGTGGATTGAAGTATTGGAGGAATATGATTTTGAAATCAAGTACCGACCAGGGAAGGAGAATGTAGTTACCGATGCTCTCAATCGCAAGGCATTCCTAAATTCCCTAATCTTGTAGAATCCATCAACGGCCACATCTCTGGCTACAAAAGTATCTATGCCAAACAACCCTATACTTGAACTAGCTAGAGAGGAAGCATGCCATGATTTGGCCTACCAAACAATGATAAAGGAAATATCTACCAAGGAGCAGAATCAAAAGTTGCAAGCTAAGTATCAGTAATTTTCCATTGATAATGGACTTATCTACTACAGAACAAGGCTATGTATACTAGCAAGCCAGTCACTTAAGCAGAAGATATTATGGGAAGCTCATGATTCTCCTTTCGCAGGACATCCTGGCTATGCTAAGACTTTTAATGTAGTTAGGAAGACCTATCATTGGGAGAGGCTTAAAGGTGACGTTCTCAAGTATGTCACTAAGTGTTTGTCTTGCCAACGTATCAAAGCCGAACATGTTATGATGCTAGGGAAACTGCAACCGCTTGACATTCCCCAAATGAAATGGGAATTCATCAGTATGGATTTTGTTGTGGGCTTACCCCAAGTCCAAGGAGGATAAAATTCCATTACGGTTGTGGTTGACATGCTTACCAAGGTTGCACACCTAAATCCAGTAAAGACAAATTATAAAGCCTTCGACATTGCAAGATTGTTTATCAAGGAGATATTCAAGCTACATGGGTTACCTAGAAGAATCATTAGTGATTGAGATTCTCTCTTCACATCACACTTTTGGAGAGTTATCTTTGAAGCTATTGGGACTCAACTCTGTTTTAGCACCACCTACCATCCCCAAACGGATGGCCAAACAGAGCGAGTAAATCAAGTCATCGAGGATATGCTTAGGGCATACTACTGTTGAGAGCCGAAGAGGTGGATTCAATACTTGCCTTTGGTTGAATTTGCCTACAATGCTTCTTACCAGCAAAGCATTCAAATGACCCCTTTCCAGGCATTGTATGGTCATGATTGTCGAAGTCCCCTAAAATTTTCTTATCCAACCCTAAGAGTTGAAGCGTCAAGACAGAAGTTGGAAGACATGGATGATCAAATAAAGTCAATAAGACAAGACATACAAGCAGCCAAGGATAGACAAAAGGCATACGTAGATTTGAAACGTCAAGAAATAGTCTTGGTAGAAGGAGATATGGTCTTCATTCGTGTACGCCCTAAAAAGAGTTCTCTATCCCTAGGAGAATGCAAGAAGTTAAGTCCAAGGTATTGTGGGCCGTACAAAATCCTCAAATGCCTAGGACCCAATGCTTATAGATTGCAACTCCCTGAGAATCTAAAGGTTCACAATGTATTCCATATCAGCCTCTTGAAAAAATATGTACCCAACCCTAATCATGTACTTGATGACCAACAAATTGTAATGCCTAGTCAAGGAGTCCTTGAACTAAGGCCGGATAGGATCTTAGATGTTAGGGAGAGACAATTAAGATCTAGAACCTTAAGAGAATGTCTCGAATATAACGTCCTTTTATTCTTTTTCTTCACTAAATACAAATCAGGACTAAACCAGGTATTTTCCGCACTCTAACGAAATCACATACATAGTTTATTTTACATTCCCATATTCCCTGTTAATTTATAAATGAGTCTTAGTGGCCCTTCACTCTTCCTTGCAATCATCAGATGATTTCTTTTTAATATGAAGAAAATATAAATCTTAAATTTGGATGCTGAGGCTTTCCCTCATGCCATCAAACAATTATTTTATTACGTTTCTGATATTTGTAATCTGAATTTAAAGTTATAATTTTCTTATCATCAGCAAACATCATAAAATATTATTACATCTCTCAATTTTTTTACCCATCCCCATATTATTGAATAGTACATCATGTATCGTTTTACTTAAAATAAAAACACCATGTTTATGAAAAAATATTTTTTCGATAGAATATAATTAAACTGATGTTTCTTTTCATCTTAAAGCTTACAAAAATTCATCAGCAATCAATAATTGTCTTTTCAGCTTTTCATGTAAAGATCCATATTTTTATTGATAGAGAACATTTGTTATTTAAATGAAAACTGCTATTTTGCTTTGAACATAACTAGTTTTGAATTTTTAAATATGTTAAACCATCTCTAAAAATTCTGATAAAAATTCAGTAAATTTTTTGAGTTGTAACCTTTATAGAAAAAAAATGTCACAACTTATAAATTTTCCATCAGCCATTTTATAAAAAATTATTGGTGTCATTTTAAAGTCATTTTTAAGCATTTTCGACTATTTTCTATTTCTAATAAATAGAAACAAGTTCACATAAATGCAAACAAACATTCAACATAGAAAAACAAGTTTCAAAGCATTTTCTAAAAAATATTAACTAAACATTTACTTATAATATATAATTCATTTTAGATAAATGGTTTAGGCATATACTTGTAAATCCCGCGGGTCGTTGTCGCGACTTTGAAGACCATGTCCTCTTTTCGTCCAAGTCACGTAAAGTCTAACTTCCAGTCAGTCGTCCTGACCACGAGTTCTTTCTATCGCCCTTGCTCTCCTTCAACTTCTTGCGCGCTATTGATTTTAACAATGGAAACTGCCCTTTAGGGGGTTTAAAAGAATTAAACTTCTAATTAAGAGTTTATTGGCCATGGCTTTTTCTATTCTTCATGTCGATGACTTGAGAGAAGATAATGTAATTATGGATCTTGGCCATCTGATCACGGATTTCTGTGCGAAGCCAGGCAATTGGAAGAGGGGAAATCCTGCTCCAGACCTACAATCTCAATCTACCCAAGTGTATTGAGGCTCCAAATTGGCCATTATGAAGAAGGACATGGCGATGAAGGACAAGAACCAAAATTTGCATTGCATCTTGCTGTAGCATAGTTGTTTTCCTTATTCAAGGTCTCCTAGACTTTGATTTTTTCCTCCTCATGCAATCTAACCCACCCAGAGAAGGCACCCCATCTCCCTCTCTCTTTCTCCACAACTTGGTTGATTCTCTTCTCCTCCTAGTCGGTATGGTGATTGGTTAAGATCTTGGAGGTCAAAGGATTCTTCTCTTCTCCATGTCTCTGTTAAACGATCCCCCTCCCTACTTCCCATTAATAATCATGCACCATGATACCACTATCATGCTCCCCTCCGCTTCCATGGCACCAGAAACTCCAAGATCGTGTCTCTCTCCACCTTGACGGCTAGTTAGATGGCGCCTTCATCCCCCTTTTGGCCTCTTAGAAAGACTAATCGATTGCTTGCTTTGATATCTGGTGAAAACGAATGATTTTTGAGCGAAAAGAAGAGCAGACCACCCCTGCTTTTGCTTCTTCTTCTTCTTGCTTTATGGATAATTCATCGGGGCGAGGCCATGATCTGGTACTTGCTCCGGTTCCATCTCCTATCCGAGAATGACAAAGTGCAGTTGCCCATTGATTGCTCATCCTCCTTCTTGGCAAGTGGCTAGTAATGCGGTGGTTGCCTGGTTGTGATCTTGCTTGATGATTGAGGAACACATGATATGGTCTTTTTTTTCTTTCCTGTCTCTTCGAGCTAGATAGGTTGGGGCTGCCCATCTTGTGGGTGAGAAGCTGGTGCAGAAAGGCGCCATCGCAACAGCTTGCTGCTACTCAATCCTTCGCGACTCGTCGTTTTTAATCTGCCTCTTCATCCTCATCTCCCTTCCCCCTCTCTCCAATTCGCAGACAGGCCCCAAATCTTTTTCCCACAGTTTTTTTCAGCGATAGAGAGATAGAAGCCACGAGAATGTAACTGCCCCCTTTTTTAGAAAGCCTACATAGGGTAATATAGGCACCTTTGCACCCTTTGAAATGTCAATGTGTGAGGTATTACTACTAGTTGATGACCTCAATGACACAGGGACTACTCTTGCTCGTCTAGTCCAACCAACTTTACCATATGCATGGTAGCCAACTCCTCCTCCATAACAAACTTGTATATTTCCTCGAAGGTTGCCACAAAAGTCATTGACATGATCATGTCCATTAAAGACCACACGAACATCTCTTGCTTCATGTAAGGTGGACAAGAAGCTAGAGTTCACTTGTGCACAACCAATTGATGCCTCTTGCTTAACTCTAGTTATTGAGCAAAGACTTGCCATACGTGTCTCAACTAGAGGAATGTGGAAGTAAGCCAAGGCAGGAATATTACCCATAGGTGTAAATGCATTGATTTTGTTTCGTTCATGCAGTTCGATAAATAGCTCTTTAAACCATTTCTTTTGGCTTTCTTGAATCCACCCATAACCATGTATCCTCTTCACCTTGGAGTAGTCCCCACTATCAAGCATGTAAAGATTTAAGACACTTCTTCTTTCATGCTCTGATCCCAATGGGCCTTGCACTTCTAAGTGGTAGTTACCAAATCCATCTATGTGAGTGACGAGTTTGTTGCTTGAATTCTCCATCCCCTTACCACCCTGTACATCATGGTGTTTAACTTCTTTTGGATATACTTGTGACAAGGTGTAATCCATGGTGGTAATGTTTTTTTTTTTGTTTAAATAAATAAGGATCGTTGAAATATGAAGAGACCACCACATGTGTTGTATAAGAGTGTTAGTTGATGAGGACCACAATACTTGGTAATCAATCGTAGATAGATCATGATCATCAAGTCGTTTCCAAGTAGAAATCTGCCCTACTCCTAACCACTGCATATCTTGGATTGATGTTGCAAAATTTCCTTTGGCACCCTTTGGAACCACACAAGGATGAATGCACATATGACATAGTGTCTCCTTATAACCTTTAACGCCTGGCACACACAAGGGACCAATTGTTTACAATTGAGAACCCACTTACACCCTTGATTGAAGTCAAATGCCTTATCGGGGAATTACATTTTGGAATGATGAACATCAAACATGAAAATCTTGCTTTGGCATTAGTTCACCGAAAGACTCCTCCATAAGCTTGTCTAAGATTGTGTCTTACAAGCTCCGTGTCTACAGGTAGTAAATCCAGTCTTCTCTTTGCCATTATGCCTCCTTTGGATCACTTCGTCCTTGCAGGAGTCATCCTCTTGAATCTAATATTCAACACCTCCCCAAAGAAATCTCCATAATAATCACCAATGATCTAATGATCACCCCTTGATCATCACTGCAGTATTACTTTAGACAATAATCACAATCATAATGCTATGTATTTTTCATAAAGAATTTCATCATTAGGAGGTAGCATAACTAATGAAATTCCTCCATTCCTGAGATTAATACTAAGATATCCTATCAACTTGTCAAGACCTTGTGGTTTGTTTAAAATTCCCCCGAAAACTCCTAATTTATAACAAGGTCCTATCTTCTCTAAGTAATACTAATCCCTACAGGAAATTTTTAAACAGTCATAGCTGAGATTCAATAAATAGACCTATCAAATTTTTATCTAAAACTCCACCTTCCTCTCATACAAGAACTTTCTCGTACCAACATCTCCTAGCTAGACTGCAAGGACACAGCCTCCAAAGACAACAACAACGAACACCGCATCTGCATTAAATTCATGTAAAAATTTAGTAATAAGGTATCAATTGTATACAGTTTTGCCAAAAAATTGTTGCAATAAATGGCATGTTTTTAGGTGTTGTCATTCTCCCCCACTTAATTGTGAAGTGTCCTCGTGAGCACAGCTATACAAGATCTGCATTACCGCACATGGACAACTAGTAGACACTAAAAAGATAGGAAAAATACTTGTTGGTGTCATATTAAAACACAAACCATACAAGCATTTCAAGTAAATTGTATAAAAACTTATGCAAACTAACATTCTCCCTTACTCACTCTCCCCACTGAAATGCATAACAGAGCTTCATCCATTGCATAGAATATACCTTACTTAACAAAGAACCCAAACAAGGCAAACTAATACTACAACACTAAATAGGACTCCTAGGGTTTAGCTGCTAACCCTCCACGTTCTACTGGAACAACCAGCCAATGGTTCATAACTTCTAACTGTCCAAGGCTTTTCTTTTAAGTTTATGTTTAAATGGCATTTTTTTGTTTTTTTAATGTCAAAAGAGTATATACATTGATTCTCTTTCCCAAAAGGTCCCACCCCAAAGAGATACAAGGCCTCGGACGCAGGGCACCCGTCAAGGAAATCCCTACAGCCTACCAGGACCTCAGAGGCGATGGTTATCGTCTTTTGATTGTTGTTTTTTTTTCAAACCCTGCAGTCTCAGGGTGTTTTTTTTTTCTTTTTTTCTTCTTTCTTTCTTTCTTTCTTTAAAAGAATAAATATATAGACTCTTCCGAACTTTTAGTATTTGGATTGGATTTTAAGTAGTTTTTTTTAAAGGATCAGCTAGAAAGCTAAGAATACATTACTTAATTGAACGGTCAAACATTTCAGCTCAACAACTTTGCTCGAGGAATCTAATCTAACGCATAATACTAGTCACTCTGCCTAGGCAAATGATAAGCAAAGAATACTCACCAGCTCAGCATCTCTCTTCCACGCTACTCCTAGTCAAAATTTCGTGGAGAGAACCTTGTTATTCAGCTATCCCACATATCACTAGAAAAGCGACCAAAAGATAGGGGAAAACTCTATAGGATTCCTAATCGGACACCCATACAATGAAATTCACTATGTTATGCACACACATCACCCCCTTTTAATCACTCCCTAATGCTAAGTCCCATCCCTTGTGAGTGGACTTCATATAGACAGAATTGTATATATATCATTCATATTTGTTTAAAATATTTATTTATAATTCCTCTGTAATTACTTAGGTTTTTTTTGGTTTTTTTTTTTAACATATCCAATTTCGTTCCATCAAATTTTTTATTCATGTACTTTTTTAAATACCAAAATGAATATGAAATAAAAAGTTTAGGTATGAAACAACCTTGTATGTTCGTGGATATTACAACTCCAAGAATCAGCAACAAAAGCATACAACAGTGTGTAACGCAAAATCATAGTCAAATCTACACATGAAATATACACTAGCCAGTACAATGTTAAAGGGTTAGATAAATAATAAAACTTTTCCCTGTGCAAAAGAATTGTCAGATACTCATGGCACAATCTCGATCAACTAGACTGTCGTAATGCTCCCACTGCTTGGTTGTTTAAGAAGCAGTATATTTCTCCACTTGATAACCAGTCTTGCATATAGAACTGGCCATCTCACTAACTTAAATATCCCAAACCCCAACACTGAAAGGAATACCCTGACTGTGCGCGCAACTAACTACCTAACTACGTGGAAAATAAAACTAAAGTGCATGAAAACCTACAGGATATCAATAACTCAAAGCATTGTATGTTTTTTTTTAAACGATATATTTTTGTTTGTTTGTTTTTTTTTCAAAATGTAGAATAAAAGAAAAACATAAAAGACTAAGAAAACAAAATATCTAGACTAAAATCTTCAAAGTCTCTGAGATCTTCTAGTGAAAACAATAATCCTAATCCGAAATCATCAACACTATCTAAGTCAAACCTATTAACTAAACTATCAGCTATAGGATGCTCAAGAATAGCCTCTAGCGTAGGCATATCAGAAGTCATAGATCCGCTATCAGGTGCATCGCTAAGAACCTCCATCACATCATGGAGTGAAGCCGAAGCTGCATCATCATAGTAGGGCATAGGGGCCACTGGTAAAGCATCTAAAGAATGCCCCTCGGTCGCATCCATATACCAACAAATATAATCCCAACATGGGCAGGGAACACTAGTCTGCAAATCATGGTAAGATGGAGTAAGGCGCAGTGGAACGATACCGCGCAAATTCTGCTTGCTCTCGGCCTACCCTAGACTGACCATCACCGCACTCAGAAAAAAACACACTACATCAGTACTATCGGCATCAATACGAGGGTAAAGCGCATCCATCCACAAAAAGGCCATACCTGCATCCCATTGAAAACCCCCCCCCCCCTCCCCCCCAAGAAAGAAAAGACATCCAAGGGTGGATTAGTCAAAATATTATTTTAACTACTAACCTAACTATACCTAGCTAGCCTAAGTCACAAAATGTTTAAGGCGCAGGCCATTGACCCTAAATATCTCATTTTCAGCACTAATATCCTGCACATCAAGAGAACCATTATCATAAACATTAATCACCTTAAAAGGTCCCAACCAACGAATTTTAAGCTTCCCAGGAAATTTATAATAACAACTGTCATAAAGTAAAATTAAATCGCCTTCTTTAAACTCCCGTACTTTAATATTGTGGTCATGCCATGCTTTACAACGTTTTTGCATTGCTTCTAGACTTTGTAGAGCTAATAATCTTTCCTCATCCAACTTTACCAATTGTAAAATCCGTTGTTTCAAAGATTCAACCTCACCTAGTCGTAATATAGCATTAGTGCCATAAACTAAATTGAAGGGTGTATTTTGCACTGTCACCTTATAAGTAGTTCTATAGGCCCATAACGCTTCATATAAACGTTCATCCCAATCTTGCCTGTGGGAAGCAACCGTTTTAGTTAAAATCCCACAGATAATGCGATTGGTTACTTCAACCTGACCGTTAGCTCTGGGATAATAAGGCGTTGATTTGCGATGTTTAATTTTATAGATTTCCATTAGCTCGCTGATAAGACCATTCAAGAAATGGGAACCTCGGTCACTTACTAATTCCAGTGGGCAACCAAAACGTGTAATAATATTCTCATACATAAACTTAGCCACATCAATGGCTTTATCCGTTTTAAGCACTTTCGCTTCCACCCACTTTGTAATATAGTCAGTACAGACTAAGATATAATGATTCGATCGATATCTAGTAGGTGGATCAATTGGGCCTACAAAATCAATTCCCCATTTCTCAAAAGGTGCTAATGCTAATATAGATGTCAAAGGCGTAGCAAAACTCTTAGAAGGACGACCAGTCCTTTGACATACATCACATTTTCGACAATAATAATAAGCATCTTTAAATAGGGTAGGCCACCAATAACTAGCTAATAGAACTTTTCTTGCACTCAATTCACCGGCAAAATGGCCACCACACGGCTCATCATGCAATGCCTTAAGAACCACTGGTACTTCATCTTCCCTTACACAACATCGATAGATACCCTCGCGTGGAAAAAATTTATAAAGGTAACCCCCTAATAATCCATAGGAGCGTGCTTGCATTAATATCTGACGTTTCCTGCGCTTATCAGCACCAGGTGGATATCGAGCAGTACTAAGAAAATTCGCAATATCAGCATACCATGGAACTTGTGTCTCCACAGTAAAAAGTGATGCATCCGGCAAATCATCTTCCACACCTTCCTCCTTGTCTGATGTTAATAATCGTGATAGATGATCTGCTAGAACATGAGCTCTACCAGGACGAGTAACTACTTGAAAATCAAACTCTTGGAATAACAACATCCAACGAATCACACGTTCTGAAAGTTCTGCTTTATTAAGCAAGTACTTTAACGCCTCATGATCAACATATATAGTAAATTTATTCCCTAATAAATAATGACGAAATTTCTCCACCGCAAATACCATTGATAGGCATTCTTTCTCAGTGGTGGTATAATTCCTTTCTGCATCACTTAAATTTCGACTCGCATAATAAATTGGATGATCCACCTTATTATCATCTGCTTGGCACAAAACAGCTCCTACAGCATACATAGATGCATCAATATGAATATGGAATTCCTTTGTCCAATCTGGGGGTGCGAGTACTGGTCCTTCAATTAACTTATGTTTAAGAAATTCAAATGCTTTCTGGCAAACATCATCCCAAGTAAAAGGAGTATCCTTTCATAGTAGATTTGTCAAAGGTGATGCCACCTTTGCAAAATCGGAAATAAATCTCCGATAATAATTTAGATGTCCTAAAAATCCACGCAATTGCTTAAGATTTGTTGGAGGTGGAAGTGCAGAAATCTTAATAATTTTAGCTGGATCCATGGCAATACCTTCTTTAGAAACGATATGCCCCAATAAGGTTCCCTTTGGTACTCCAAAAACACATTTATCAGGGTTCAAGGAGATACCTACATCGTCACTACGCTCAAACACTTGTGTTAGTAGCTCAGGCATTTCTTTTGCCGTACCATAGACACAAAAGTCATCTAAGAAAACTTCCATCCATTGACGTAAAAAATCTTGATAAGCTGCAATCATAACTCTCTGAAATGTTGCGGGTGCATTGCACAAACCAAAAGGCATTACTCTATAAGCAAATGTACCCCATTCAGTAGTAAATGTAGTTTTGGATTGATCTTCACGATGAATTAGTACTTGGTTGTAACCGCTAAATCCATCCATGAAAGAATACAGCTCATGATCAGCAACCGTATCAAGTACCTGATCAGTAAATGGCAAAGGAAAATGATCTTTACGTCTTTTGCTATTCAGCTTTCTATAATCGACACAAATGCGAATCTTCTTACTATTCTTCTTGGGTACTACCACAATAGGAGATACCCATTCACTGTATGCAACACGATAAATGAATCTAGCATCTAAAAGCTTAGTAATTTCAGCTTTCACTAACTCTGCATACACAGGGTTTGTTCGTTGTTGACGTTGACATACAGGTTTTGTGCCTGGTTCTAGATCGATAAAATGCTGACATAATTCAGCTTTGATACCCTTAAGGTCCTTATATGACCAAGCAAAAGCGTCAACATGCACTCGTAAGACTTCTTCGAATCTTTCACGATGTGGTGATTCCAATTGATCTCCTAAATTTAAATATTTTCCTTCTGCCATTTTAAGCTTAACTACTTCAACTTCAGGCTCTTCAATAAATAGAGAGTCTATTCTTCGTGGCTTAATTGTGGGCACATCTTCAGATATCTGCATCAATACATTTTCAAGCAAGTTATTCTTAGTACTTGATTCCAGTGCTTCTTCTCCCACATTCATAGAATTTACTAAGGGTAAAGCCCTATAAGGAATAATAGCCAGGCTATCTTGCGTAGCACCATCAACTTCTACTCCATAAACATTTACTAACTCAGGAAAGGATTTTTCAGTATATCCCTTCCCATATTTATCTAAACAGCCATTATTGACATTTACATCTTTACGAGATTTCATGGTAAATGAGGTTCTTACAGAGTCAATTACGCTAGGTATCTGCTCTGAATTACATGGATATTGAGCATGTAACCTACGGCGATATCGACGTAAAATTTCGTTATTCTTTTCTAGACATTCCTCATCATCTAAACTCCAAAACCATTGATTATCTTTAAGCTTGAGAATTAATGAATGTAGATTCTCATCCTCCTCGCCCTGAATTCGACATCCCAAATAATGTATGACTTGTTTCAGTTCCACAAAATTCCTAGGTGCTGCAGGTTCAAACCATCGAAGTTGTGGCTCTTGCCCATCCCCATAAATAGTAAAATCCATTACTCTTTCTTTTGGATGAGGCAACACCACCGCTTGCATATTGTGCAATTTAACCTTAGTAGGTTCAGATTGGACTCGTTGATAACCAATTATCAGTCCCCTAGAACAGCGATAAATCTTCTGCGCAATTCCGTTCGAACGCTTAAAAGAATGACACAACCATGGAACATTTGTAGGGTTTTTCTCTTGAGTCTCTGGCTCAAAAGTACTCTTAGATTTATTTTTTTCCAAAAACCTGTTAGTTTTTTCATGTTCTTCCCAATAATTCGTATCCATAGATAACGCTTGTTCCGTCTGTAACTCACCCCTACTGAATTTAGATTTCTCTTCTTCTAAATAAAATTCTAAAAGCGAGATTTCATCTAGATATCGCCTTTCTCTAAACTGAAACTCTGCCTTTTCCTTTTGCAACTCAGTAATCTTCTTCATTGCTTCATTTACAGCAGTCAACGCTGCCTCATGCTCTACTTCCAATGCCTCGTTCAATTCTCTAATAATCCTAGCGTAATTACCATGATGTTCACGAGAAGTCTGTGAAAACCTATTAAAAGCCAAAGCTGAATCATCCTCATCCTCACGAGATAGTGGTCTTTGTAAGGGTTTGCACCCATGCCTACTTCTCCTTTCTCGTTCCTTCCTTTCTAGCTGGTAGTAATAAATCCTTGTAGCTCTATCTGGCAGTTGTCCAAATCCAAAGGGTAAAGCATTTTCCCCATAAGGAAGAGCTTCTAAGATCCTACTCTCAGGCATACTATTATTATTATCAGTAACATCATCTTCTCCCATACTTTCTGAAGAGGTTATTGAAATGTCAGCCACATCAGATATCATTAGCTCAGGCAGTTCTTTCTCCCCTAATTCATCCACAGAAACCGCTTCCGACCTGCTGTATGCAGAAAATACATCTTCTTGATTATTTCCTTCTTGATCCGTAGATAATTGAAAACATGTTTCAAGCGAATCATCAAGATATTCTGCTTCCTCTGCTGAAAGCATTAAGCAGTCTAGGGTTGTATCTTCGGATGTAGATAACCACTGAGTAATATCACTGTCCGAATCATTGTCAGATGAAAACGCTACAGCATATTCACCAATACCCATATGTTCTACCTTGTGAGGCTGATGTACTATATTGACCTCTACTTTTACTGCTGTTGCTGTGTGTGGTGTTTTAAATAACCAGGCATAAGGCCCTTCATGATCAGTCCTCTCCATGTCCGAATCATAAAACTCACTGTTGGATTTCTCATCCATTTCACTAACTGCCTCATCTCCTGAATCTTTCAAAAATCCTTTTGAAATAACTTGTATTTTAACCCTATCATTTCAAGGACCAATCACAATTGAACCTTTATACCAGTCTTGAATGCATCTTGCTTGGTATAACCAAGGTCTTCCCAGCAGCACAGAATATGATGAAATATTCATTTGCGAACGAACGATCAAATAGTTTACATGAAATTCTAATCCAGCTACTACAGATTTCACATTTCGCAGTAACCCCAAAGGAGTTACTTTTCTTTGATCAGCCACCCGTAAAACAATATGAGTAGGTTCTAGATCCTTCAACCCTAATTCTTGCATTGCCTGTTTTGTCATCAAATTAACTGCTGAGCCACCATCTAACTGCACTTCATGTAGCAAGTGGCCATTAATAGTAGTATCAATAACTGGAGCTCCTGGGTCCACAAATAAATCTACTATTTTTACATCCTTAGTTGTTTTTCCTTTGGAAGAATTTTCATTGACTTTAGAAGCATTTATCTCAATCTTCTTCCTTCGACGCCGAACTAATTTATGGTAAAGTTGTTTCCGACAAACAGGCGCTATTTCTAGCAATTGCCGAAGGTTAATAGTCAATGATATTTCTTCTAATGCAGCCCAAAGATCATAGGTCTTATTTACGGATTCTGCATAATCTTTACTCCCTTCCTTAGGAGGAACCAATCTTTCGGGAAAAGGAGCTATTCCCACTTGAATCTTAGGATTTGCTAAGGGCACAGGTAATAACAGATGGTCAGAGGAATGCTGTGGAGAATCCGATTGAGGTAGTTCTATATTAGGATCTATGTCCTTAGACTTATCCTTCACTACTCTGTTTAATTGTGGACTCTCTTCCTCTAAATCTTGCTCCTTCTGTTGTTGCTTTTGTGCCCTCATAATGACACCAATCATCGGGTCAGCTCTAAAAGTCACCTTGCGAGGTATAAATTTTGACTTGACTCCAGTATCTTTCCTTATTATTTCTACTTCAACTAAATTTGCAGAGCAGGCATTGAAGGTTCGTTAGAGGTTTGTTTCCCTTTGTCAGAAATTTTATTATCCTCTCGCTTAGGGCAATTCTCTTCATAGTGTCCTTCACCACTGCACCTCCTGCAAAGAGGAGTATAGTCTTGATTTTTACGCGCATTTGGACAATATGTGGCTATGTGACCTTCTTGTTGGCATCGATAACAAATTACTGGTCCCCTAGATCTTTGTTGACCACCTTGTCCCATTGGATTACGAAAATTTCCATTATTTCTTCTAAAAGGAGAATTTCTCCCTCGATTGCCATCACTGTTGTAATTGTTTCGAGGCACTGGAGGTCTACCCTGGGTGGGCAATCCTCGTGGCCTAAAAGGTTGATTTGGTGGTCCAATCTCATAAGTCATATTATTATGATCCATGTAATTGTAATTCGTTTGCATTGAATGAGCTTGTTGTTGCTCTTGACCTAATTTATGCCAACAATTTGTATCTAAATGACTGGTCTTGTGGCAAAAAGAGCAAAACGGTGGATGATCAGGCATTAACCTTGAAGGCGTCGAACACTCTGTAGCCACATGGTCGTAACCAGGACACTTACCACACCAGATATTAGATCGAGGTGGGTTTGAAGTCGAATTTCCCGACGATTGTTGAGCACTAGATCCTTGTGTCGTTATCGAATAAATTTCCTTCAAAGGCGCCTGTACTGCAGTCTAATTTCCTCCTTTAATTTTCCTAGAGATTTCGCAATAATATCTGCTACTTTTGCTTCATCCAGAGGAGATTGAGATTGCAGCATAGAAGGCATTCATGTTTGCATCATATAGGCTGGAATTGAAGTGTACGGATTTAGAGGTACACTCGACATGTTTGAACTTGCGGTTACCGAGGGATTTAAAGGAACGGTCACATAAGACATGTTCTTAGGTACCCCGCCTGAAGTGCTTGGATATTCTGTTCGAGATTCTTTGAATAGATCTCTCCGTCGTTGTTGACTAAGCTGCACTTCTTCCCACCATCTAGCATGTGTTTTAGCATCTGCCAACGTAGCTGGTCGTTGTAAACTAACATGCTGATGAACTTCAGGATTAAGTCCATCAATAAACTTACGTTTTTGCGTGGGATCATCAGGAGCAGGATTCATCTTACGAATGATTGTCTCCATGCGCTCAATATAATGTTCAACACTTTCAGTTGCTCCTTGGGACAAATAATCCAGTTGAAGAGCCAATCTATCTTGAAAACCTTGTCGTCTAAATTTTTCTAGAAAAGCTCTTGATAAGGCAGCATAGGTCCCTTTATGTTGAGCATCTAAATTCCCATACCATTTCGCTGCTTCATCTTTTAATGTTGCAGGGAAGATATGAAGCTTCTGGCCATCATCTATTATCTCATTGGCGACGCAAGTCACCTCAAATCTTTGCGAATGGGCATCGGGATCTTCGTCTCATAGTCCCCCGAATTGCGTGAAATCAGCTAATCTGACTGGGTTGCGAGCCATTGTTTCTCTAAATAATAGCCCTAACCCTAAATCGTTGATAGTATCAAACCACGTAGGTTCCTGAGGCTTCTTAAATAATTGACGCAATCCGAAATTTGACTCTAAATCCCAGTCAAAGAGCAGTTCAATACTCTCGACCGTAGCATTAGCTTCACTCTCCCTATTTTCACTATTTTGCCTGCCTCTTTCCCCAGTGACACTGCTAGTACTGGAGACAACTTGATCCCATTGATATGAAGCTGCTTCACTTTCCTTTGATGGTGTTCTATCAGTTGATAAGCTAGGCTGAAGAGGTTCTACCATTGAGTTAGACACAGCGTCTACTCCCAAGTTAAGCAATGCATTGACCCTCTCTAGCCTTTCTAATAACCAAGCCTCTTGTCGCACTGCTCGTTCTCTAACTCGCTGATCCCTAGCTTCATTTTGCTGCTTCCGTCTCTCTTCGGAATTCATCCACAAGTACTAAACTAGCTCTTACTGTCATACTCCAAAATTACGCTCGTTTTATTTGAAGCTATAGAATTAGGTTGTTGTGTGTATGCGCGCTTAGAAGGTTCAAAATAGTCGGCAACTCTAGGTCTATTTTCCCAAAAGGTAACTTTTCTTCTTGCTCGGGGATTAAGCCTAGAATTTCAGCAACCTCTCTAACGTCTTTCGTGTCGAAAGCAAATTTTAAACCTCTGGATACATGTATCCAAGGCAACACATCATCCCACACTACTCTTCTAAACGTCCGATAAGCTGTGCGGTGATACCAATCAAAGTGGTACGATACACTGATTGTATTTATCTCTACCGCGTCTATTAACCCAAAGTGTGTCGCTAGTAGAACTATGGTTTGCGCACAGTCGTTATAACCCCAGCTCCAAGAGGACAATTGTTCAACGTCCACAGTTAATTGTGGCCCAAAATATGTGCCTCCCTCTACTAACTCTGTATCCCTCGCCCAATCTAGCACTTTTCTTTGGCACTCTTGGGGCAAATTAGGAAAATACTCCCTTAGAAAAGAGACTGCGTATTCACTCATAAATAACACCTAGGATTTGAATACCCTAGGAAAATTGATCACCCGCTAGAGCGCACTTGGCTCCCGGTAGACGCACCAAAAAATGGCTGGCCAAAGACCAAGCCACTTTTACCCAGGTCAGCAAGCCAACTCCTAAGAGTTGTTGCACTAAACAGGTGATTGTTGCTACTAACAATGCTAATTTGGTTTAGTCTTCCATTAGTTGTATGGCATTTTGTTTGTAGTAGTCCAATTACAAATATTCTACGCTTCAGTTAATTATATTAGACACTAGATTGCTAAACCTAAGATAACTACGGTTTCCCTCCATCTTTCAAGAGTGGCTTCTCATAAATTTCTCCTGCCAACTAGTGGCGGTTTATCTAGGAAGTCTTGATATTTGACTTTAAGAAGTTTGTTTCATGTAACAGATCCCTTGGATCTATTTGTATATCTCCATTTAAGTTCCTTTGTATATTTATCTTCTTCAACTGATTAAAATTATTTCATTTTATTTATTTAATTAACAACAAACATTCAAATCAAAACAATCTAACGTTCTAAAAACCCATAACTTTTATCCCTTGGTAAACGTCTCCCCACTTTGTACCGCAATTTCATCATTACTTATTAGTATTTAAATACTGAATTTGCTTTGCGAATATAACGTCCTTTTCTTCTTTTTCTTCACTAAATACAAATCAGGACTAAACCAGGTATTTTCCGCACTCTAACGAAATCACATACATAGTTTATTTTACATTCCCATATTCCCTGTTAATTTATAAATGAGTCTTAGTGGCCCTTCACTCTTCCTTGCAATCATCAGATGATTTCTTTTTAATATGAATAAAATATAAATCTTAAATTTGGATGCTGAGGCTTTCCCTCATGCCATCAAACAATTATTTTATTACGTTTTGCGATATTTGTAATCTGAATTTAAAGTTATAATTTTCTTATCATCAGCAAACATCATAAAATATTATTACATCTCTCAATTTTTTTACCCATCCCCATATTATTGAATAGTACATCACGTATCGTTTTACTTAAAATAAAAACACCATGTTTATGAAAAAATGTTTTTTCGATAGAATATAATTAAACTGATGTTTCTTTTCATCTTAAAGCTTACAAAAATTCATCAACAATCAAGAATTGTCTTTTCAGCTTTCCATGTAAAGATCCATATTTTTATTGATAGAGAACATTTTTTATTTAAATGAAAACTGCTATTTTGCTTTGAACATAACTAGTTTTGAATTTTTAAATATGTTAAACCATCTCTAAAAATTCTGATAAAAATTTAGTAAATTTTTGAGTTGTAACCTTTATAGAAAAAAAATGTCACAACTTATAAATTTTCCATCAGCCATTTTATAAAAATTTATTTGTGTCATTTTAAGTCATTTTTAAGCATTTTCGACTATTTTCTATTTCTAATAAATAGAAACAAGTTCACATAAATGCAAACAAACATTCAACATAGAAAAACAAGTTTCAAAGCATTTTCTAAAAAATATTAACTAAACATTTACTTATAATATATCATTCATTTTAGATAAATGGTTTAGGCATATACTTGTAAATCCCGCGGGTCGTTGTCGTGTCTTTGAAGACCGTGTTCTGTTTTCGTCCAGTCACGTAAAGTCTAACTTCCAGTCAGTCGTCCTGATCACGAGTTCTTTCTATCGCCCTTGCTCTCCTTCAACTTCTTGCGCGCTATTGATTTCAACGATGGAAACTGCTCTTTAGGGGGTTTAAAAGAATTAAACTTCTAATTAAGAGTTTATTGGCCATGGCTTTTTGTATTCTTCATGTCGATGACTTGAGAGAAGATAATGTAATTATGGATCTTGGCCATCTGATCACGGATTTCTGTGCAAAGCCAGGCGATTGGAAGAGGGGAAATCCTGCTCCAGACCTACAATCTCAATCTACCCAAGTGTATTGAGGCTCTGAATTGGTCATTATGAAGAAGGACATGGCGAAGAAGGACAAGAACCAAGATTTGCATTGCATCTTGCTGTAGCATAGTTGTTTTCCTTATCCAAGGTCTCCTAGACTTTGATTTTTTCCTCCTCATGCAATCTAACCCACCCAGAGAAGGCGCCCCATCTCCCTCTCTCTTTCTCCACAACTTGGTTGATTCTCTTCTCCTCCTAGTCGGTATGGTGATTGGTTAAGATCTTGGAGGTCAAAGGATTCTTCTCTTCTCCATGTCTCTGTTAAACAATCCCCCTCCCTACTTCCCATTAATAATCATGCACCATGATACCACTATCATGCTCCCCTCCTCTTCCATGGCACCAGAAACTCCAAGATCGTGTCTCTCTCCACCTTGACGGCTAGTTAGATGGCGCCTTCATCCCCCTTTTGGCCTCTTAGAAAGACTAATCGATTGCTTGCTTTGATATCTGGTGAAAACGAATGATTTTTGAGCGAAAAGAAGAGCAGACCACCCCTGCTTCTGCTTCTTCTTCTTCTTGCTTTATGGATAATTCATCGGGGCGAGGCCATGATCTGGTACTTGCTTCGGTTCCATCTCCTATCCGAGAATGACAAAGTGCAGTTGCCCATTGATTGCTCGTCCTCCTTCTTCGCAAGTGGCTGGTAATGTGGTGGTTGCCTGGTTGTGATCTTGCTTGATGATTGAGGAACACATGATATGGTCTTTTTTTTCTTTCTTGTCTCTTCGAGCTAGATAGGTTGGGGCTGCCCATCTTATGGGTGAGAAGCTGGTGCAGAAAGGCGCCATCGCCACAGCTTGCTGCTACTCAATCCTTCGCGACTCGTCGTTTTTAATCTGCCTCTTCATCCTCATCTCCCTTCCCCCTCTCTCCAATTCGCAGACAGGCCCCAAATCTTTTTCCCACAGTTTTTTTCAGCGATAGAGAGATAGAAGCCACGAGAATGTAACTGCCCCCTTTTTTAGAAAGCCTACATAGGGTAATATAGGCACCTTTGCACCCTTTGAAATGTCAATGTGTGAGGTATTACTACTAGTTGATGACCTCAATGACACAGGGACAACTCTTGCTCGTCTAGTCCAACCAACTTTACCATATGCATGGTAGCCAACTCCTCCTCCATAACAAACTTTTATATTTCCTCGAAGGTTGCCACAAAAGTCATTGACATGATCATGTCCATTAAAGACCACACGAACATCTCTTGCTTCATGTAAGGTGGACAAGAAGCTGGAGTTCACTTGTGCACAACCAATTGATGCCTCTTGCTTAACTCTAGTTATTGAGCAAAGACTTGCCATACGTGTCTCAACTAGAGGAATGTGGAAGTAAGCCAAGGCAAGAATCTTATCCATAGGTGTAAATGCATTGATTTTGTTTCGTTCCTGCAGTTCGATAAATAGCTCTTTAAACCATTTCTTTTGGCTTTCTTGAATCCACCCATAACCATGTATCCTCTTCACCTTGGAGTAGTCCCCACTATCAAGCATGTAAAGATTTAAGACACTTCTTCTTTCATGCTCTGATCCCAATGGGCCTTGCACTTCTAAGTGGTAGTTACCAAATCCATCTATGTGAGTGACGAGTTTGTTGCTTGAATTCTCCATCCCCTTACCACCCTGTACATCATGGTGTTTAACTTCTTTTGGATATACTTGTGACAAGGTGTAATCCATGGTGGTAATGTATTTTTATTTTATTTTTTAAATAAGGATCGTTGAAATATGAAGAGACCACCACATGTGTTGTATAAGAGTGTTAGTTGATGAGGACCACAATACTTGGTAATCAATCGTAGATAGATCATGATCATCAAGTCGTTTCCAAATAGAAATCTGCCCTACTCCTAACCACTGCATATCTTGGATTGATGTTGCAAAATTTCCTTTGGCACCCTTTGGAACCACACAAGGATGAATGCGCATATGACATAGTGTGTCCTTATAACCTTTAACGCCTGGCACACACAAGGGACCGATTTTTTACAATTGAGAAGCCACTTACACCCTTGATTGAAGTCAAATGCCTTATCGGGGAATTACATTTTGGAATGATGAACATTAAACATGAAAATCTTTCTTTGGCATTAATTCACCGAAATACTCCTCCATAAGCTTGTCTAAGATTGTGTCTTACAGGCTCCGTGTCTACAGGTAGTAAATCCAGTCTTCTCTTTGCCATTATGCCTCCTTTGGATCACTTCGTCCTTGCAGGAGTCATCCTCTTGAATCTAATATTCAACACCTCCCCAAAGAAATCTCCATAATAATCACCAATGATCTAATGATCACCCCTTGATCATCACTGCAGTATTACTTTAGACAATAATCACAATCATAATGCTATGTATTTTTCATAAAGAATTTCATCATTAGGAGGTAGCATAACTAATGAAATCCCCCATCCCTGAGATTAATACTAAGATATCCTATCAACTTGTCAAGACCTTGTGGTTTGTTTAAAATTCCCCTGAAAACTCCTAATTTATAACAAGGTCCTATCTCCTCTAAGTAATACTAATCCCTACAGGAAATTTTTAAACAGTCATAGCTGAGATTCACTAAATAGACCTATCAAATTTTTATCTAAAACTCCACCTTCCTCTCATACAAGAACTTTCTCGTATCAATATCTCCTAGCTAGACTGCAAGGACACAGCCTCCAAAGACAACAACGAACACCGCATCTGCATTAAATTCATGTAAAAATTTAGTAATAAGGTATCAATTGTATACAGTTTTGCCAAAAAATTGTTGCAATAAATGGCATGTTTTTAGGTGTTGTCACGTCTAGTGGAAAGATTATTCTGAAGAGGATGCCACCTGGGTAGATGAAGGCACTCTCATCCATCAGTATCCCCAGTTTATCTCGAGATGAGGACATCTCGATTCTTCTAAGGGGGAGAGAATGTAACGTTCTAAAAATCTTTTCTTTGCGTGGACTACCTCTTATAGGAAATAAGGATAATGATATAGCAATTTTATTTCTTTCTTTTTTCTTTTCTAAGGATAATGGGAAAATTTTTTTTCCCCTTATCCCCCCCAGCCGACTGACGAGCTGGAGGGGGAGGGAAATAGAAGGAGTGATTAAGCTCCTTGGTGGAGCTTGGAGTGAAGGGGAAGGCATGCGTGATGCCACGTAGGGGAGGGAGGATCCCCCTCCCCTCCCCCATTTAAATCAGGGGCCGCAGGCTGAAGGGGGCTGCCAAAGATCAAGAAGATGGATGCTGCCGTGATTGGGTGAAGGAGAGGATTCTGAGGGAGGGGAAGCGAGCCACTGCAGTTGTCAGTTCGTGAGGGTGAGAGGAAGTGGCCTGAGGAATGAGCTGCCGTCATGAGTACACGTCGCCAACTGTCACCTGGATCGCAAGCTACCGCCATCAACATCCCCTTTTCTTCCACGTGACGAATTCACCCTCCAGAAGCTTTGGAAGCTTCTTGGGAAGCTTCCAAAGCCCTTAGGAAGCCCCCTTTCATACCCTTTGTTCCCCCCCCCCCCCAGCAAAGTCTTACAAAGGGCTTAAAAAGCCCCTTTTCACCTTTTCTTTTATTCTCTCCCGGGCTTAAAATTTTTCCCACAAAAACCCCCTAAATCCCCTTTCACCCTCATGCTAAAACCCATTTCCTTTCACTTTGGAGTCACTCCCCCCCTAAAGCACGAAGGCCTTAAGGGTCTTATTACTTTTTCACCCGTGTATAATCCCTAAAAGCCCCTTTCCCTAGCTTCGAAACCACCCCCCTGTGATTTAACCTTTAAGCCCTTTCTTACGGGCTTCAAAAACCCTTTCACCCCCTTCTTGTGCCTTACGAAACGCTTTTTATTACTCCCCCCTTGTTTAAAGCATTATATACCCCTTCCCATAGTTGGAACCCGACCCCCGTGTTTTTTTTTAATTTTCCTTTAGCCTTCCTCATTGGCCTCGGAATCATTTCCCCCCCTACATGTGTAAACCCTCATAAGCCCCTTTTCTCCTAAATTTTCTAAGGGTCCTTAGACCCTTACTTATAACCTTTACGGTTATTATTTTCCTTAGAACTCTCCTGCACCTTCTGTATTTTTCACACCTTTTTATTCCCGTTCGTGCAAGCTTACAAAGGCCATTAAGCCTTCCCCATGGCTTCAATGGGTCTTAGTTGTAAAAGATTCTAAAACACCCTTTCAAATTCCCCAATTCAAGGAGGGAGCCTTTCAAAAAAACTACTTTTGACGAATGGTGCAAGGGAGCGACGGTGGAATTCTAAGGAGGAGTTGTAAAGCTGCTTCCACGTTCGAAAAACTACCATTGCGATACCTCCTAAGAAAGTCCAAGGCATAGCCGCGGGAGGGTCATCTCCCGGTATCCATGTGGATATCTCACCCCAAAACCAGGTTTTTCTTCTTGGCTTTAATTCGGTTTTAAGTCGATCATGCAAAGAGAAATTGTTAGGGATAGGATATATTTGTTTGAGTTATTTGTAATGAAGGAGTTTAGCTTATTTGAATGAATGATAATGTATAGAACTTAGTTTCCTTCGAATTGCATCAAGCATTATAAATTACGAGCAAGATTATCCATTTACTATAGTAGTATATTTTAGTTAAATCCTAAAGGTATAGAAATTATATCTTGCACCATTAGTCTTATTCCTTTCGCAACGAATCATTGTAAATGATTAAAAAGGTTTCTTTTGTTGCTCAAATTACTAGGAAGTTATCATTGCTAATTGCACATCGTAGCAAGGGAAATGTTTGTTATTTGGCATGAGTTCATCTGCAAGGAAAAATGAAGTTTAAATTGAACTGTATTGACTGAAAAGTAAATTGTCACAAGGATAGCAAAACTGTGACAAGACAATTAATATTACCTTCCAAAAGTTATCCAAACCAATCTAAACATAGAAATATTCATACCCTAAGCACTTGATTATTTTCCTTATTGTAGGGTCAAACAAATTTGTAAAGATAAAGAACTAGGGCTGTCCCCGATATCCTTAAAAAAAGAAACCCTAGGCCCGACATACATCAGCTTAAAGGATCTAAAACGGATTACTCCATCGCAAGACTTGCGCAGCAAGTACGAAATCATTTAGTCTTGTGATCGATTCACAAGGAGAAAGGGTAAAAACCCTCATCAAGGATGGCAGATCCCTACGCAGGTTATCTTGCAAAAGGACATATTTTTGGATATCCTTCTAAATAAGGAAAGTTGTAAACCGAAAATTAACATATCTAAGGAACTTTAGGGTTGACCAAGCTGGGTTAATAAGGTACGCCCTGCACCGGAATATAAAAGATCTTGCCAATTTACAAGACACCTTGGGGACGAGTGCTGATACACTCAAAAGGAAAGAACACTTCCTTAGCAGTTTGCCAAACAACTCGAATGATTAACGGAAATGTTTGTGCTTGCTAGAGATTTTAGGGCTCTGTTTGAATTATGAATTACAAATTAAATGAGTACCTTTACTTCAGGTTAAAGGCCTGAAGGAAGAGGCAGTTTCAGTTACCCCCGACTACCTGCCTAACCCTAACCAAGGGGGTTGTTCACCGCGCCGGGAACGTGGACCGAACCCGCTGCGAGAGGTATCTCCGTTGAGCTCTACTTGGAGTAGGAGGACGCTTGGGTGCCGGGGGGGCTCTGGCCGTAAATCCCTCCCCTTCCGGGTCCTGCACAAGAGGCTAATGTGACTCGGGATTGGATCTCGAGGCCCGCATACTAGTTTACGAGCGGAAGCTTGGAATAGTGATCCCTGGGGATTACTGGATAGCCTTCGGGCGGATTATGGACAAGCCTACGGGTGGAACTCCTTGTATTTCAAAGATAAAATGATGAAATGTTAAAAAAGAACTTGCTTGATATTGTTTTTTCTATGTCACGTGATAAGATTACGTGAAGGAACCAGTGCTTAACAGGATTAATTAAAGAATCTGATTGTTATATGTCAAATTAATGTGTTAGATAATTACATAACTAAAATAAATCGAGGAAAGTGCGGAGGATGGGCCATGGGTCCGTCCTACGGTTGGGTGGTCCCGGTTAGCCGGGAACTTTTCTCAAAAATCTCAAAGAACAGCGGGATGATCATCATCATAAAAACGAATAACGAGAGCGATGACCTAGAGTTACGTCTTACCCGATTTACGATGTTTTAGGGGAACGGAATGGGACTATGCCTTATGGCAGAGAGGTTGAGCCTTGCATCCCTCTCGTTTCCCATTCTCCTTGAACCAAGTGCAGTGTGAATCCGCTTCGGACCTGGCATTTCTGCGTAAAGTAGTTCGCTCGGGTCTGACGCTAGTTGCTGTTAGCTAATGACCAATCAGGAAAACCCTAATTCCGATCGATCCTAAGTGGGAATGACACGGATACTTCCGCTACGTGGCAGACGCAGGAAGACCTAGAACGCAAAACCCGTAGCATTCCATGGGAGTGCCGGGCGGAGTTTTCTAGACATCCTTTCCGATGGACTGCTAAGACGTGTCCTGGATGATACTAGTGGACATGTTACACCTGCACATTGTCAATTACCTCCATTTGATCAAGTTGTGGGTTTCCATAGACTTAATTTTTGTCAACATACATGGTACAACTGAAAATTGCATGAAAGTTACAAAAGAAATTATGAAATTAAGTGATATCTAAGTCAGATGTTGGGTAACAATGACTGAATTATGTATAAAAGTTCCTCATGTGAATCCTAATGAAGTTCTTCTACAAACATAAAAACTCTATGATTTATATCATAAACAGAAAACTCTTTGACATTCACCCCCTCCTAACCTGCACATCCTCTGGCATGTGCCATTTCACAAAATTGCGGGTTAAGGAGGCTCTTGTTCTAGCATATCTTCCTCTTCATCCTCTAATTCTTCTTCATCTTTCTTGTCATCAAGTAGATGGCTGACATCCAAGTCATCAAGTTCATAAGTAGAAGACTCTCTTCATTTGAAGAGCTTGATACATTTATTGGCTATTGGTACCTTGACCATGGTCCCATCCATTTCAGCCAAAGTATAAGCAGCATTATCATGTACTACTTTCACCACATATGGTCCAAACCATTGCTTGGCTAACTTCCTATGAGCACTATATTAATTGTCCAAGATGCTGTCATAGACAAGTACCCAATCATTCTCTTGAATAGCTCTTGGACAGACTCGATGATGCTTGTCAAATCTCTTCTTATTCTTCAAGCTTGCTGCCTTCAGCCTTTCAATGGCTGTCTTGACATCTTATGGCCTTCTTTCAAGCTGCCTTATGCACAAAATCAGCAGCTCTTCTCTATTTTTTCCTTCATCCCAAGGCAAGATACTCTGTGTGATAATAGACTCCTCAATAGGCATAATAGGTGGCTGCCCATATATTAGTTTAGTCGGCATATAACCTGTTACTGCACTATGGGTAGTTCTATCAACCCATAATGCGAATGGAAGCATTCTAAGCCATTCTCTCATCTTTCCTCTACAAGATTTTGCCAATGCTTTGAGAATTGGTTGATGACCTCTTTCACTCTTACCATTGCCTTCATGATTGTAGGCTGATGTAAGAGATAGCTTGATTCCCAATTGAGCAAAGAAATGGCGAGCCTCATCGGCATACAATTCTCCTCTATCAGCAGTTACTTTGGCAACACAGCCATACCTGCAAAATACTTCTTCAAGTAAAAATCTACAAATGGCTTGAGTGGACTTTGTTGTCAAGGCTTTTCCTTCGACCTCATTTGTGAGATCTTCTCTAGCAAGCACTAGATATCTCATGTTTCAAATTCCTGTAGGCATGGTTACTAAATCAACAACCCATTTGTAATGAATAGATAAAGGAAAGGTAGGCTGAAGCCCATCTCTATGCTTAACCATAGAGTACATTTGACAAACATGACAAGTCTCGACAAAATGCTCAATGTCTGTATACATGTTTTGCCACCAAAATTTATCTTTTATTTTGGCAAGAGTGCCCCATATGCCTCTATGGCCAACCAATAGGCTTTCATGAAATTCTTGCATGACCTGTTTTTGAGTCTTCTTATCTCCTAAGACACGAACAAGTGCTCTTCCTTTCTTTTTCGCATGCCTCCAAAGGTAGCCATCTTTGAGAAAGAAGACATAAGCTTTTCTCCTAATTCTCTTGAACTCTTCATTAGTCCAATCTTCCTTCTTTGTCATAGTGCTAAGAAATAGGCTAATTTTTAGCCAATCACCTGCATAATATTCTTCTTTAAAGTGCGAACAAACCAAAACAAAACATTGAGCATGTTGTCTTTCAGTTGCCCACTGTCCTTCCATGGTTGTTTCTTCTTTCTTTGCTGCTGTAAACTTTGCTACAACAGTTGAACCTATTGTACTTGATGTAATTAATGATGTACCTGCATTTTTGACAACTGAACCATCATTAGGTATAGCTATACTTGCTATTTTCAAATATGAACCTGCAATTACATCATCATTTTTTGCAAATATAGACTATGTTTCTTCCTCATCCATCATCTCTTCTTCATCCTTATATCTGGCATGTGAAAGCATGTCAGCAACTAGATTATCTCGTCCTGTACTATGTTTCAAATTAGGATTTAAGGATTTAATATAGGATATCCATCTTAGCATAGCTATGTCGGGAGTGGAGCAGTTGGCAATCATGTCCAAGAGTGGAAGACAATCTGTTTCAACTATTACATGTGGACCCATGAAGTACTCCCGGTCACATTTCAATGTAGTTACAACTCCCCAAAGTTCTCTTTTAATTTGAGCATACCTTTTTTGACGTTCACTAAGAACCTTCGCTCCAAAGCGAATTGCATATCTGTTACCCTCAAGATCATCTTGACCAAGTGCCCATCCGATCCCAATAGGACTTGTGTCTACTGTGAGTATGATAGGCTGTCCATTAGAGTAATTAGACCTCTTTAAGGTGGGGGCAGAAATCAACAATTTCTTCAATTTTCGAATAGCTTGAGTATGCTCTTTTTCCCATATGAACCTTTGGCATTTTCTTAACAGTTGATAAAGATTTTCAGCAACATGAGCGAAATCTGGGATCGAAATAAGATAGAAAACACATGCTCCAAGAAATATTCTCACCTTCGAAACATTTGTGCATATTTCCTGCATTTTGTTGATAGATCAATCTTGGTTAGAGAAGGCTTTTGGCCATATGGGCCACAAATATGCCCTACCATAAGAACTTGTTCGACTCCAAAAATAGATTTAGCACCTGAAAGAGTAAGATGGACTTCTTCCAATTTAGACAAGATTTGAGCACAATCATTAATATGTTCGGAAACAAACTTGCGACATCCAAGCTCATTGAGTTCTTCATTCTTCTCATGAATTTCACATCCTTTGATCGGTACATCATCAAGGAAAGGAAGAGTTAGCTGGGGAATATAATCTCTCAATACTTTATACATTGCATTGATATGTGAGCTACTGAATTTGTAGCTCCTTGAGGTAGAGTACACATGCGGACTAAACCAAGAGGCATCTTCATTGTGGTAATGTCTCGGCTCTCCAAAGCAAGCTGAAGTTGGTCATAACCGGAATATAAATCACCCATGGAATAAATTGCTCTACCTACAAAAGCCTCAGCAAATTCATCAACAATTGGCTCCAACCAACATTTCTAATAGTGACTTTATTAACAGGCTGTAAATCTTGAATGAATCGCAAAGATCCATTCTTCTTAGGCACAGTAAACCATCGATTGGAATACGGAGCTGAAGATGGCTCCAATATTTGCATCTTTATATTTTCATTTAAAAGCTCCAGTAACTTAGGAAAATGATCCCTTGGTACCGGAATTGGTTTAAGATTCCAAGGAACGTGTGGGACCGTGAAAATCACCATTAGTGCCACAACACTTGGATCCACACAGCCAATTTCATGAGGTTGAAATAAAAAAGCTTTTCCATGTTTCTTTAATATCTGCATGAAGGCTTGCTTTTCAGCTTGCAAGAGAAAAGAGTCTTCACCAATTTTTAGCTCTTGTAAACTTTCACCTGTAAATTGGTGACCAATATCATTGGGGTCACGAAGGCTTGGCTGTTTGGATGCCCTTTCTGCCAGTCCTTCACATTCGGGAGGTAGTGGAGTTGCCATAAGCTTGACCTTCTTGTCAACTGTCTTATACTTTATCTCTACTCTTACCTCAACCTTGATTGGCTGTCCAAAAGCTTCATGATTTGCAAATTCTTGAATTATGTCATAAATATCCGTTGTGCATACCTGTATGGACTGATTTCCAGCCTGATTTTCTGCATGAATAGCTGCATGTATTTCAGCCAATGTATCATTATAAATCAGCACATGAAATAGCCCTGAAATTTCTTCATTTTCAGCCAAAACATCAACTTGCTTCAGCTCTCATTCCACATGACATAAATGCTTTCTTTTAGCCCTATTCATGACTAAAAACTGTTTATAACAGCCCGTGCTGTTGACCGTAAATACCTGCAAGTCAGCTTTTGGCATAGCCCCCTTTACTTGTGGAGGCAAATTTTCATGACACGAAGCACCGCCATAGCCTCCATTTACAACAGTGCCACCCGAAAACCCTTAAATTCTCGGGCATTAGGAGGTACAAGATGATCTCTCAATTGATCTCTATTCCGGTGATGATTTACACATACCGTTAGAAATTGGACAGCTTTGCTATTATCCTTACTTCTTATCCAAGCATATGATTAACCATCATCAAGGGCCTTTGTCTCCAAGCGAGACTCAGAAATAAAAGGTTGACCAAGAATGATAGGATAACTGCAGGAATCTTGAACAAATAAATGAAATTTATCTTTTACATTACCAATAGTAACCTGTACATAAGGACATGCCGCATAGAGATCGCCAGAGGAATTATTGGCTGCTTTCATGTGCCATCCCGGGTCCACAACTATGGGCCATGTGCCATTCTCGTAGAGACTTCTTGACGTTGATGTTCGAGCCATGGTCTATAAAGGCAATGCATGGAGTCTCTCTTTCTCCAATCTTGACAATGGTTTCGCTGGTCGCCCTTACCCAATGGGTACGGGAGTAGTGACTACTAGAAATAAAATGAGTATCAATCTCTTCTTGCATGTTGTGAAGATGACCTTCTCTCTTTTGCATGGGTTGCTATTTAGATTGAGAAGACCCTACCATAACATTCTATGCAATAGCTTCTTCAATTTCTGCTTCATAGATGTCTTCATCTTTGGCTTCTATGGTTGCAATCAATTCTTTGATTGCCTCCAATCGAATCCCTTGAGTATTCAGCTTCTCTTCATCTTGCAAATACACATGAAGTGCTTGCAAAAAGCATGCATAGATTCTTCAGTTTCCTCACCAACATATTGTCTTTTTTGTTTAATTACATCAATTATTACATCATGAAATACTATTTTTGCAATTTCGAGAATTTCACCCAATGTAAATTCAATTCTGCTTCCTAGAATCCTTTCTTCTAGGATCCGCTTGAGATCCATCGCAGTCTCTATGTCAAACTGCAGCTTGTAGCTGGGATGTTTACCTCTTCTCTTTCCTTCCGTCTTCTTTACTTGTGGGGCATTTCCCATATCAAGCTCTGGCGATGGTAGATTTTCAACAGCCTTCTACTGATTCGGTTTACTTCTTGTCACACATTTAGTTGGCCCTGAAGAGGAGGGACCGGCAACATCTTCATCTCTTCTTCTCTTTTCTTCTATCATAGCTTCATGATTATTAATTTTAGCCAACCGAGTGAAAGCTGAAAATGAATCAACTGGCTCAATCCATCCGGTTCTTCCTCAAATGCATTGATTGGTAGTAGTTAAATCATCTTTGGTTGCCTTGCCTCGCTCCATGCAATCTAAGGCCTGCATCCATACTTTAGATTTTGCATCAGCTTTACATGCTTTAATAATTTCATTAGTTGGCTCAATTTGCAGCCCATAGGTAGTGGCATCAACAGCTGCATAGGCTGTTCTTGTTGCCAAATCCTCCAGTCTTTTCTTCATGCCACCATTACCAAAATTTAACTCAAGAGGAAGCCCAATTTTGGTTGCATGAATTTTACCATCCTTCCAAAAGACTAATTTTTGTGCTTCAGCTTCATGGAATGCACTGCACTCCCTCTTATCATGCTATAGGCTATCACACCAGATACAACATCTTTTGAAGCCTTCTCATATGGGTCTTTCGACAGTTGTCTGTCCTCTTTCTTTCACTTTCACATCAAGCCTTTCAACCTTGGAATTAATCTCCGTTAGATTAAGATAAAGATACCGCATGCTCTTGATCTGCTCGTCCATCACATCCTTCTTTGGAGGTGGAACAACAGGATTTCTTAGTTGCTCGACCATAGAGACAGGAGGTCGAGATACATGAATAGACTCCTTCATGGATTCATTTGGTATAGAGGTAGGCCCCCACCTTAGGCGCATCCGCTCTCTTTGAGCAATCATATTAACTACTTTAGTGACATCACCCCAAGCAGTCTTCAATCCCGTCTCAGAGTCAGGATCTTCAAGCCGATCAGTTAGCTTCTCTTGAAGAAAAGGATCCGCAGCCTTCAGAAACAATTCAATCTTCTGGCTTTCCATACCCTGCTGATTGTCTGGATATAGTTGAGTAAATTTACTTTCAAATTCGCGGTGAAGAGCAATGGCGGTTAGTCCCTTATTGGGCCTTTCAACCCATTCAGTGAAGAATTTCTTTGTCATGAGGCCAGAATATTTAAGAAAAAATTATTCTCGAAGAGCCTTCTTGAATACAGACCATCCCGCATCTTTTTGAAAAAGACCATGAATCCGGTCCTGGAGGCCATGCACGGCCAAATGGGCAAAGTATTGGCTCCAAGCATGATGAGGAACTCCAAAGAAGACCATCTTGTCAGTATAGAGGCGGATAAAAGAGGACACATTTTGCCCATTAAATTGCTTGAGCTCCTGTCCGAAAAGCCTTATTGGCAGCGGCATCATTCCGCTCTTCATCTTGTCTCTGCTGTTGTTGCAGTTGCAATTGCTGTTGAAATTGTAATTGTTGTTGTTGGCTCTCTTACATCAGACGAACCAACTGTTGCAAGGCATCTCCTCCCGAACTTGATGATTCTCCCATTGTACTTTCTCTTCTACGGGGCTGACCTTCACGTTGGGTTCACCACTATTGTTGTGTTGGGGGTTGAAGGTCTTCCACCAAGGTTTAGAGCAGAAGAGGAGTGTGGGATTCAAGGTTAGGAGAGGGAGAAAATATTGGGTTTTGATAAGATTTGGGTTTTTGAGATGACTTAGTTGAAGAAGAAGACCTCAAGCTTTTTCTTTTACTTAGCATACACGAATGGAATGAAAGACTTTGTCTTGATTACATCAAATGCATATGCGGATAATCAGCCAATACATTTAGGGATTATCACAAATTTAATCCAAATACATACTTCAAATGCAAGCTCAAACGGTTTCTATTTCATGAATATTAATGGGCAACAACTCCAAGATACAAGTATTTTAGTGGTAGACTCTATTACATCCAAGACATAGATCAAAAACTCATGAAATGCATTGTCAAAGCATAAAATTTACTTCAGCCCTATTTTAAAACACTAATTTTCAGCCCATAAACAAGCCCTAAAAATGCTCATAATCCCAAGAATAAGCTTCTCTAATCATTCACAAATGAAGCCCTGATGTTAAGAGGTCAATTCCTTCTCTTACAACCACATAGATCACTTGTTTTCTCATCAAAATGGACAAGAACAGTGGGCTGCCTTGTTTATGACTGGTTTTTCAAGTCCAAAACAGCCCATACACCTTCAAAATCCTCCCCTTTGCTTGCCCCAAAGTCACTCAAGTACTTGGGTACAAGACGGGCTTCATTGGACCATGAATATGGTAAAAGAATGGAAGAAGACGTACCTAAGAGCAGGCTGAATACTTTTTCTCAAGTTTTCCCTTTTATGGACTGTCATACCACTCATTTTCGTCATACCAAATGGATGGGCAAGAAGAGCTCTCACCTTCTTTATTTGTATCTCCTTCTTGATGCCTGGTTATGACCTCGATGGTAGCCTACCTCTCTAGGAGTACGCATCCTACCAACGATATGATACTACAAAACAATTTGAACATACAACATATTAAAACACACTACATGATGAAGTGAAACAAATTACAAAATTTAAATTAAAAAAAGAAATCAAATAATACTTACAAACTCAGCCTCCCATGACTCCCTGCCACCCAATCCATAATGCGACGATCCCATGGTTGCCATCTGGATACGTCGCACCTCTGCATGCTGGCGACTTGTCATTTTCTCCACTGCTCTCTTTTTGGCCTCTTTCCACTCCTTGCGGTGGCAATTGGGTGGTTGGCCATATCCAGGGCGCCCCTGCTCTTGTCTCCGCAATGACTCCTTGGCGCGCGTCATAAGGTGAGACCTCTTGTTATGAAGCGCGTCTCTCACCTTTGACCGTCCCTAATCATCTGAGAATCGTGAATTCTCGGGATTAGGGTACCTTCTATGTACTGCCCACAGCACCTCTTGCCACAAACCATTTTTTTGGTGCTTGAAGGGAATCATGCAATCTTTGTATGTGGCATGCATGAGACTCCTCAAGTAGGCTATCACTTCCCTCCCCTCAGAATCATACAAGATACCACCAAGATCAGTGACAGAGTAGTACATTTGTGGAGGCTCATCCTCTCTCATTTTTCGGTGAGGGTGATCGAGAGCCACCACCTAGGCAACCCCCACAAAGCCCTCGACCTCCTTGTCCTCCCGCACCACTCTCCCTCCTCCCTCGATGTGCACTACCCTCTACCTCACTCGATACACGTGCTTCTGCAGATACACATGCTTCGGCCGATCCATGTACCTCAGCTGATCCCTGTGTAGGCAAAGATGTGATAGGTGTCCAAGACATCACACTGAAAACCTCCTCTGCAGTGGGAGGGCGACCAAGATAATTGGTCATCTCCCCCATGAATTGCTCCTTCTTGAATGGGGTGCTGGAGGATCCAGGATTCCACATCTACATAAGAAAAATCATATTATCCTATGCAGATAAAACATATTACATACAGCGTCTATACCTGCATCTCTGTGCGCGTCTACACCTGCGTCTTTGTGAGCGTCTGTCAGCGTGTCTCTGTGGGCGTCTGTAAGCGCATCTATTTCCGCGTCTACACTATCATCTAGACGCGCTGACAAACGCGCACACTCGCACCATTTCTTCTCAAACTTGCTTAAAAAACAAAGCTAAAAAACCTCCATAGATGACAAGATCTAGCATGTGAAGAGAGAGAAGAGAGAGACAAACAAACAAAGAAAGCAAACAAGATTGAGAGAGGGAAGAAGAACTCACCTTCTTTGCTTGTTCCAACGGGTGGCGGCGGCTAGGTTGCAAGCTTCTTGTCCTCCTTCTCCCTTCCCTTGGTAAGTTGCTTCAATCTTGTTCTCTTCCTTGTTGTTTGGCTCTTGTTCTTTACTCTTTGGCTCTTCTTTCCTCCTGTCCTCTTTTTACTCTTATTTCCTTGCCTCATTGTCTTCATGAAGTGATACATAGACACGAGTAGTGATGTCGAGCTCGAATTGTAGAAAACACGCAAAAAACGCAGGAAAGTACAGGTTTGAAAAGAAAGCCACAACTTTTCTTAAAATTTTCTATACTTGCATGGCGCATCTGTCAGCGCGTGTAATGGCACGTGTATATGCACAGATAATTCTTGTTACACGCACTTACAGACGCGCAGGAACAATTTCAGGAATCAATGCATGCATTTAGGGAATCAATTGACCTATGTGGTGACATATATAACAAAGCTTGAGGATAAGAGATAACACATTGGCAAGTCCATTGGCACATATGTAGTGACTTACTAGACCATCCCACTTACAATTGCATGCAAGTATCAATAGGTGGATAAAGCACGAATGGTTTTTAGCTAGAGAAAGATAATGCAATGAAGGTGTACACGAAAGAGATAGAGAAAGGCATATTATCCATCAATCAATCAAAGATATGTACATGAAGTGACTTGATATAGTAATTAAAGTATCATCATTTTTAGGATGCTCCATTGACTTCTGCAAGTTCCTATAACCTTGAAGTAGAATATAGCCAACCACACTGTCCATGGAAGGAAAAATTGGCCTCATCAAATTAACCAAGTTAATTTACTTATACATTTCATAGATAAGACATTTGTAGTTGTCTTGTTGGTATTCTACCTCCTCCCACAAAATCTTAAGCTCATGGACTAATGGATGAAGATACACGTCTATATTCTTGACTTTGTAGTGTCCAGGAATGAGCAAACTAAGGATAAGATGTCCTTTCTTCGTAGAAAGCCGTGGAGGGATGTTGTAGTTAACAAGGACTACATGCCACACACTATAAGAATTTGAGCACATACCAAATGGGTTCATGCCATCCATAGCAAGACCAAGCTGAAGATTCCTTGGCTCTCGGAAAAATCTTAGAAAGATAGAGTCAATGTGGCTCCATGCACGTGAATTCACTGATATTCATTGGACTCTGTGGATCTATTCTGCAAATGCCATGTTGCCAAGCTCACCATTTGGGACGTATGAAACATGTGATGTATACGGGGGATAAGCGAAAAGTGTCTAAGAACTTTTTGAGAGATGGTTTGCCCTTGCAAGTCTTGTCAATACCTGTGAGCACCACACTTTGGACATGTCTCCATACTCTCATATTCTCCTTGAAACAGTACACAATTGTCGATACATGCATGGATCTTGTCATAGTCCATGCCAAGCTTTCGTAAAACATGTCATGTATCATCATGAGACTCATGCATGGTATTTGCAAGTGGTAATATATGACATGTTAGTAACTTGAAAAGAAATCATAAAAGATCTTGAAAAAGCACATTTGTCTTTTATGATGGTGCCAAAAAGAAATCAACGGAGTGTATGTAGAAGGTATCTGAACAACTCGATCACAATCGGATCACTCCACCCATATTTTGCTTACACACTTATGAGTGCAAGCACTGTCTTCAAGCGATATACTATGTCGGAGTGTATCCCGTTCCATGGTATTGCACCGGACCACTATTACTACTAGTACTTCCCTTCTCCAACACACCAAAGGTGCACCTTTAACAAAACCTCTCTCTCTCTCTCTCTCTCTCTCTACTACTACTACTACTACTACTACCACCACCACCACCACCACCACCACCACCACTATAACAACAAAAAACAAGAAAAGAAGAAATTAAAGAACTACTACTACTACTACTACTACTACTACATAACACAAGAAAGAAGAAATAAAAGAATTGCTACTGCTACTGCTATTGTTGCTGCTGTTGTTGCTGCCATTGCCACTGCCACTGCCACTGCCACTGCCACTGCCACTGCCACTGCCACTGCCACTGCCACTGCCACTGCTACTGCTACTGCTACTGCTATTACTACTACTACTGCTACAACAAAAAACAAGAAAAGAAGAAATTAAAGAACTACTACCACTACCACTACCACTACAAACAAGAAAATAAGAAATTTGAGTACTATAAATAAGAAAAGAAGAAATTAAACTACTACTACTACTACTACTACTACTACTACTACTACTACTACTACTACTACTACTACTACTACTACTACTACTACTACTATTACAAACAATGAAAGAAGAAATTAAAGAACAAGATCTTACCCTCTCTTTGTTTTTTATCCATTCCTTCTCCTCTCTCCCTCCCTCTCTCTCTCTCTCTTTCTCTTTCTTTATTATGTTTCATGTTTATTCCCTCTCTCTCTCATTCCTTCTTTGTTTTTCTCTCTTCCTCTTCCTCTCTCATTTTCTCTCTTTCTCTCTCATTACACATCATTTCTAACAAAAACAAGCAAAATAAAAGGAGAAAAAACAAAAACAAACCAAGAGGGAGCAATGCACTCACTGCAAAGGTCTGAGGATGGATTCAGCAGCTCCTCTTCGTGACGGCGGCTCCTCTTCGCCCTTCGTACACTTCTTCCTCTTCTTCACAAACGGCAATGGCGACGATGAGAAGCTCTCATTTTCCCTCTTTCTCTCTTTCTCTCCCTCCCCCTCTCAAACACACGATGCAGTTTGCTCTCTCTTTTGCTCTTTCGCCCAAAATGCCGCTCTCAGATTTTAACCCACTTTTTTTTGTTTGAGTAGCATTGCTATTTGCGTCGCAAATAGCGATGCCACTAATATGCATCGGAAATGGCTGTCACTATTCTCCTATATCCTTGTAGTGAAGAAATAACAAAACACAGAGAACCTCACCAAATTTGAATACCCATGTTTGCAAAAGTGATTCACTATACGACTCCAACCTCATTTTTCATGTTAGCTATCATATGGAAATTACCATTAGAGGACATGTTCTATTATATCCATATGTGGATCAAATACTTAATGAAGAGAAATTTCACATTGCTAGCTTCTTGGGCACAAAGGATTTCCTCATAGATGTCCTCACATACATCACTTGTCTGGGCATTAGGCCAAGTGATATGGACCATTATGCTACCTTGGAATTAAATCCTCACTTTTATGACTGGCTTCTACAAACAGTAAGCTTCTATACCATTGTATTAGCCTATATTTACTTGTACATATCTTGTATTCACATTGTAAATGCAAATCATTCATTTAATTTTCTTTTTTCTTATTTTCATATTAAATAAGAATCCTTAAGCCATGCAAAATCATGCCTCCACAAATCACCTCTCTTGCAAGCTAAGAATGTAGGGAAGGGGAGGGGTAAATAGAAATCATTTTGTTTTAAGAACTAGGAAATCAATCATTTTTAAACAAATGAAATATGCTAGCTTTTATACTCTAAACTAGCTCTCTCATCACATACTTATTTTTATCTTCCAAATACATTGGGAAATGGCAAAAGTTAATGAGAAGGTCATCCACAAAAGGTACGGGAAGCCTCAAGTTCTCTTCACAAAAGTAGATCTAGTCAAGTACAATATAGACAAAGACATTCTAAAGGAACATGAATCTAAGGTACATGCAGATTTAGAATCTTAAATAGGTTGTAGATGGAGAGCACAAAGCTTAAGCGTGCTTCCTTGGCAAATATATGGAAAAATTTGGAGGCAAGGTAAACCATCCCAAGTGTACCAAATTCCTAACTAACTATAATATTGAGAAGAGGACTAAGACAAACATTGTGAAAATAGAAGAAGGCATTCAAGGAGTGGATATTCCCCTTTTTGTAAAGCTAGTGCATATAGGGCTCTAGACCTACAAGAGTGCTTGTAGAGAGCAACTCAAGCTAAAATTGACATTATGGAAAAATTCAAATTTAGAAAGAAAGAATTAGGTAATAATGAGAGTAAGCTTGAGGCAATCCCCAAACCAAACCTAAAATTGTAGACCAAGAATATATACACAATGTTCTCTATGAGTTGCCACAATCTAGCAATGAAAAGAACCTACTTTTGCATGTTTTGAGACTTGGTTACAAGACACTTGAGGAATGTGGATCTTAATGCTTATATAAGATCGAGCACAATCCATGGGGTGGTCAAAGTGTTGATGATGCTATTGAACCTAAGGAGATCATCATGGCTAGTGAGGAATCTACAAGGGGAAAGGCTACACGTAAGGCACTTGTGGTTGGGTTTGGAGATATATTAAGTGCCACCATCGAGTAAGCATTGAATGACACGAACATTGCTAGGGAGTTAGTAATAAGTACCCATGAAGACACTCTAACGACCTTAGTACATGAGAGAACTTTAAAAAAAAGGGAGGCTAGCAAGACATGGTCAAGTACATAGGGAAAATAAGGACACATGCAAGAAGTAGAGGGCTCTCATGCATCACAAACCAAGAAAAGGCTACACACTTGGAAGGAAAGCTAGAATGAAGAGGAGAGAAGGAAAAGAGCCAAAGACGCCCAACAACCAGAGTTAGCGGCCATTCAAAAGTAGAAAATAAACAAAGCAAAAGCAAGAGAAGATACATAGAAGGATGAACAGTAGAAGAGCAAGGACAAAGATTCTATCAAAGGAGGGAAGAAGAAAGACACCACAAAGAAAGATGGTAAGGAGGGGAATAAACACTTCAAAGAGAAAGATGCCTTGGAGATAGCGCTAGAGATGGAAACCTCTTTCAAGTAGTTTGTGTTAGATTTTTTGCATTTTCCTCATCGAGATTTTGTCACTGCATGGAACTACTTGTGATTGCTCCTTAGATTGTCAAAACTAAAGAGAAGAAATAGAAGAAGAAAGCTTGCACCTACTCTTCTTAGAGATAAAAGTGAGAATTGATATATGTACCATAATGAGATTGCACCTTTGGACAACAATGCTACTAGCCTATTGTCTCAAGTTATTGGAAGACATGACAGCAAGTAGGTGCACGAGTTCTAGTGATCCCTTTCCCCAACAATACTACTAGTAGTAATGCTAGCCCTGAAAACTTACATGATGAGTAGAATATTGTGGGCGAAGTATGTTGATTGCGTTATTCTTGCTAGCCTTCACTCACAAAAAGACGGAACAAATGAAACGTAGCCTTTAAACTTGACAAGGACGCTGACTACGTAAAGCGTTGCCGGCCAAGGCCAGCTAGTTACAATTATGGTGAGCATTTGGATTGCGCGACGACCAATGCCCCTTGCAAGGCATGGGCATCGATCTGGCCAAGCAAACTCAGCTGCGTTGTCTCAGCACAAGCCAAGCGTGCTTGCAGCTTCTGAAGCTGCTGCCTCAGCCGCTCTTCCATGCCCATGCTCTCCCGGACCTCCTCTAGCATCAGCTGAAGGTGAACGTCGGATATGGCCAGCCTCCTTGAGATGCTGTTTCGTACCTTGCGAGCAGCCTCCAGTCTGAGCCGCGCGTCTCCAGTTGTAGCAGCTAGGTACTCTACAATCCCATCATGATCAGTATTATTGGTCAACGTCCTGGCATTGGTGCTCGCTACAGCAGACGTGGCAAGCAACCCTTGGGTCTCTGATGCAGTAGCAAGGGTGTACTGCGTTCTCTTTCTAGCTGCCCGAGGTACTTGTTTGCGCTGCTCTAGTGTCGACGTGCTTGCAGTAGTACCGCAGATCCGCACTGGCAGGACATGATGCGTCTTGTTGAAGGACGTCCGATGACAGGCTGCTTCCGCTGCATTCGCTTCTTTCGCTGCCATAGTAGTAAGGTGAAGATGACGATGACGTCGAACAGCACTGACATCAATCGGTGCCATCGGTTTCTTTAGCATATGGATGCTCGGCTGGGCAAATTATTAAGCAGTACTTCGGATTCTTATAGGTCCTTGCAACCCTCGATGATGGCGCCGTGTTCTCACGAGTCACTCCTGAATAATATTGAACCTAAATGGTAATACTCATTGTGTTGTTCGAAGCCGTGTTCTCACGGCTCGCGGACTCGATAGAGAGAGGCCGATCATCGATAGAGAGCACACGGCATATTCGATGCAGGCGTTCAAGGGAACCATGAGGGGCAAACGGGCATCTATTAGGAAATGCAGGCTCGTTATTTAGCTTATTTTGATGATTGGAAAAACACTAGCCGGCTGAAGGGTATCCTGAACCTTAATGTAGGACGACACATTCAATTAATTTGGACATGAAAGGACGTTTTACTTCGTCGGTACATACGAGAAAAACAAGAAACCTCAGCTTTGCATTTGACGCCTAACGCTTGGGAGTTGGCTTCAAGAGTAAACTTATAACATGGGGTTAGTTTTTCCACGGATGTCAAAAATGTAAAATTTGGCCTAACGATTGGAATGAATTATATAGAAAATTTTGAGGATTTCCAAAGAAAAATTTCTACTTATTCAACTCATGAGGATTTTAATGTCTATACGATTAAATGTTTGGTAATGTTTACATTCAGTAAATTATTTTATCTTCAATCATATATGCACAATGTACATGCATAGGTACATACACACACACACACACACAAGTGCATGCATGCACATGCACGTATCTAATGTATATACTTGAGAGTTGATGCATATGTCATTGAAAAATTTTAGCTTGCTTTTAGAGGCCATAGTAGCCATCACTTATCAAACATGGAATAGGCTTCTAGTTTAATTGTCGCGTTTAGCTCTCAACTTCCATTTTGACTTGATGATTGTTCTTGCACAATAGGATTATTTATTATATGTGCAAGAGAGAACAAGATGAGCTTTTAATAAGGATATATATCAATCATATGGCTATGTAAATCATATATGAAACAATTGTTTATGTCTACTTTCAAGAGATGGAAGTATTCTTGTATAAAGCTTCAACCTAAGCTAATAGATATATAACCTACAAACTTGGATTTATTTATTATCTCCTTATTACACCACAATCAATGAAAACAACATTAGTGAAATGTTCCCCTTGGCATACAAACTATTTAGAATTTGGGAGAATCTTGTTAGCATCAACTCTCAAGTATATACATTTTTAGAAACAACTATACTATTTTAGAATCAAAGGAATCTCAAATCTCATTTAAATCCTACATCACATCAAATCATGCATTACAAACTAGCAAAAAGCTAGCAAAAAAAGAGGAAAACAATACCTTTTAAATAGCCAAAACTTTTAAAAATCACATTGACATAAGAAGTACTTTGAGAGGTGATTCAAGGATAGAAGACTATACAAAATAGGTATGTCAAATCTATACATCCACCTAGAAAGTAAAGATTTGGTAGGTGAGAGCAAAACTCAATTCTCCAATACATGTCGAAAAAGTATGGAATGATGCAAATTTTACATGGAATTCAAAGCCTGACTGAAGCAAACAATTATGGGATTGGGGGTATGGTGGCAATCAACAAAATGGAATCCTTTTTCATCATGATGATTTGTAAGATGGAGGGTGGAGAGGCCAAGAACAAGCAGGCAATTAGATCAATGCCATGGAATTGCTAAATTTTTCACTCTTCATTGCATGTTGTCTTGCGTGAAATGGCTGCCCAAATGGGAATTTTAGAAATTGGTATTTCTCTCTCCTCCCTTTCTCTCCTCTTGATACATGTTTTTATGCTATAATCTATGAGAGAAGGGGATGGGTTGATTTGAGAGACGATTGGGGGATGATATTGAGATGTAAAAGAGAATAGATCGACTTTTTAGGAGCCTTAGCCATTGTTAATGAGGATGAGTGGCCTTCCAAATATGAGAACCATATGAGATAAAGCATGGTTTTATGAGTAAGCGATAAATTTCATCGTTTTATGATAAATCTTGGTTGTAAATGCTTGAAAATGGTTGCTATTGATTGCCAATTATATGTTTTATAAGAAAAATTAACAAAATTAGCAAGACTCAATCATCTATTAATTTTTTCATAAACACGCAATACCCGTAAAATTGTAGTTTTAAGGTAAATCATGGATTTTGGGGGTTCTGATGTGTTAATGGTGTTCGCATGGGATGAAATGTGGGAGAATAAAATAATTCTTAGGAAGTCTAATCAAGTCACATCACAAAATAAAAAAATATCAATATTATTGATAAATAAATAGAAAAAATAGACATATTTTGATTTTTCATGCATAAAAATAGAAAAAAATAATATATGTGTCCATATGGATGTATGGCAGGGTTGAAGCATGAGGTTTTGCCTCATTTTAGCCTTATCTTAATGTTAAAGTGAGTATTTATCACTTTTTATGAAGAAAAACATATCAAAACACTCTCTAAACCTACCACCAAATGCACAACCTCAAATGGTAGAAAGAGGAGGGGGTGATAAGTGTTGATTACATGATAAATCTCATTTTTTAAAAATACACTTTACAGATAGGGTACATGTGGTTTGAGAATTAAAGGGTTCAGTAGCACGAGCATGCTTGGTGCTGACCCTATGCAATGCACGGCACCCATCATATAATGATATGTATACTTCCTCTCTAACAGGATCAAATTTCTCGGCATCCGTGGGCATCAATGCATCGATCATTGCCTCCATATCAAGCTCCAAGATTGTAGGAAAGTTTGGAAGGCTGCCAATCTTCTCTGGTATTAACGGTATAGATTAGGTAGTGCCTTCCAAGTGGTGGATTGGCTCAGGCACTCCATCCATCACACGCCCACAAACTCTTCTAACTGGCCGCAAAGGGTGTATTCCTCCTTAGTATGAGACGTCACCTCCCTGTAATAAATTTTACGATCACATCCAATGTTTTTGTATATGATATTCCATTAGTTTGCGAATACAATGCATGATTGATATACACTTTTCTTACCGGTTGCTCAAAATTTGAGATCGCCTGATCAACGATCTCTGATTGAAACTCGCCAAAATGTTGTATATATTCTATACACAATCAACATTTTTGTCTAATTGCCAACTCACATTGACAGCAAGGACATGGGATATGCTGATTAAGATACACCTCGCAATCTTGAACATCAAGGCCTTCATCGTTTTCCATTTGGTCTACGTTACAACAAACAATTTGTTTTTGTTATCATTCTTTTTTTCTTTCTTAAATTATTTGAGAAGGGGTTTCTTCTCTTGTGACTCAAAATATTAACGTATGTAAAGTCTCCACCCACGTACAGGCCTACAGTATGTAAAGTCTAATATGTTATGCATGGGGGCAAGGGAGTAACTACCCTATGTCGGAGTGTTCCCCGTCCAGTGGTATTGCATCCAACCTCACCACCTTTTTTCCTTTGTGTGCGACTCGATATGTAGAGAGTAGGAGGAGGTAGCGCAAAGCATGTCAATAAAACCATCCATTCACCTCCAAGTCCAATCTCTCTTTTGCTTTACTGGGCATGGATACATAAGCCTTCCACACCTTTCCAAAGTGTCGAGCACACCTAAGGTATACCCTTAACAATATATATATATATATATATATATATATATATATACACTACTACTACCACCATCACCTCTCTCTCTCTCTCTCTACCACCACCACCACCACCACTACCACTTCCACTACTACTCACCTTCTCGAAGCCTCAAATACACCCAAGCTGCACCTTTAACAAAACCTCTCTCTCTCTCTCTCTCTCTCTCTCTCTCTCTCTCTCCCCACCACCTCCACCACCACCACCACTACTACTACTACTATTTGCCTTCTTGAAGCCTCAAACACACCCAAGGTGCACCTTTAACAAAACCTCTCTCTCTCTACTACTACCACTACTACTACTAGTACTCATCTTTCGGAAGCGTCGAACACATACTACTACTACTAATACTCACCTTCCTAAAGCGTGAAATACACCCAAGGTGCACCTTTAACAACACCTCTCACTACTGCTGCTGCTACTACTACTACTACTACTACTACTACTACTACTACTACTACTACTACTACTACTACTACTACTACTACTACTACTACTACTACTACTACTACTACTACTACTACTACTACTACTACTACTACTACTACTACTACTACTACTACTACTACTACTACTACTCGCCTTCTCAAACACACCAAAGGTGCACCTTTAACAAAACCTCTCTCTCGCTCTCTCTCTCTCTACTACTACTACTACTACTACCACCACCACCACCACCACTACCATCACTACTACTACTCGCCTTCCGGAAGCATCAAACACACCCAAGGTGCACCTTTAACAAAACATCTCTTTCTCTCTCTCTACTACTACTACTACTACTACAAACAAGAAAAGAAGAAATTAAAGAACAAATCTTACCCATTTTTTGTTTTTATCCATTCATTCTCCTCTCTCCCTCCCTCTCTCTCTCTTTCTCTCTTTCTTTATTATGTTTCATGTTTATTCTCTCTCTCTCTCTCTCTCTCTCTCTCTCATTCTTTATTTATTTTTCTCTCTTTCTCTCCCTTTCTCATTTCCTCTCTTTCTCTCTCAATATGCATCATTTTTAACAAAACAAATAAAAGAAAAGGAGAAAAAAAAAACCAAGAGGGAGCAATGCACTCACCGCAAAGGCTCGAGGATGGATTTGGCAGCTCCTCTTCGCGGCACTAGCTCCTCTTTGCCCTTTATGTACTTCCTCCTCTTCTTCGCAAATGGCAGCCGTGGCGGTGAGAAGATCTTCTTCTATCTCTTTCTCTCCCTCCTCCTCCCAAACACAAGATGTAGTTCACTCTCTCTTTCACTCCCTCTTTCGCTCTTTTTCACAAAATGTTGCGCTCGAGTTTTGGCCTGCTTTTTTCATTTGAGTACCGTCGTTGTTTGCATCGCATTTACGATGCAAATAGCGATGCTGCTAATTTGCATCGAAAATGGCCGTCGCTATTTCCCTATATCCTTATAGTGCTGTTATCCTTGGGTCACTATGCTTAGCTCCCTTCTTTTTATACCCTCGAGTATGGAAACCTTAAAAGAAAAATGTAGGAAAAGAGAAATTATGATGACCAGCCTATAGAAGTCCTTGCCTTGGAGAAGCCGTCGAAATCCTCGCCGCTACCCGTCGCTGCCGCCCTGGCTGCCGCCTTGTCTCCACCTTCACCACCATCATCAAGTCCGTCTCGCCATCGTCCTCTCCTTCATCCTCTCCTCTCCAATCATCCCCCTCCATGTAATCCTGTTCACAAGCAGAAGCTTCTTAGAAGCTTTTAAGGTTAGGCTTCCATAAGCCTCGTTTCCACGTGCCTCCCCGGTTTTAGAAACCGAACTCATAAGCCCCAATTCCTACGCAAGGGAGAAGTAGACAGATTTTTGAGGCTGATTTGCCAAGCTTGGAGAAAGTTTGGAGATCGCGTAAAGGCGAGAACAAATCGCGGAGCTCAAGACCACTACATCAACGATGGCTCCAAAGACAAAGTCACAAGGCGCACGCGCGGAAGTCTCGAGCCCAAGTTTAGACATGGATATCACTGTAAGTCCTCATAACCAGGTTCTTAGAATTTTAATTCCGCATTTGGGCATGCTTAAAATTCATGGGAAACTTATGAATATTCATCTTACGAGCTTAGTTGCATGTTTCCCTTTGCATGCATTTCCAAAGTTATGAATGTAAATTACTTATTCGTCTTACGAGCTTAGTTGCATGTTGCCCTTTTTCATGCATTTCTAAAGTGACAAGCCTAAACGCATATTGCATAGGTTAAAAGGATGAAAAATTTGTTTAAATTCACCCTTGTCTTCCTTGCAAGAAAGAACAAGCGTATATTGCATTTAGGCAATAACTTCCTTGTTGTGATTTGCATGAGAAAATCGTTAACATCCCTTAGATGTTGTCCAAAGAATTGCATGGCATCAAAATGAAACCATGGACTTGCATGTTGCATGCGAAGATGCTTGTAGAATGGATTAAGTCAACATTAGTCTTATAATATTCGTCATGCATGAACTTCATTCATCAAAGTTGTATCTAGAAAAGGTTGCATGTCATATTAAAGCCCGAAAATCAATTGCATTAAACGAAAACTTGTAGGCAAAGCTCTTGATGTAAATCCATGTAGGTTTTACACAAGTTATTCCCTAAATTGTCAATCATCATGATTTTAGCAAGGAAAAGAAATAGTTATTGCAAACCTTATAGTTGCATAGAAGTAATGAATCGCATATTTACACGTATTGTGATGTCTTCCAACTATTTACACCTTTAGAACGAATTTAGCATCTCTAAGAAAAGATCTTTTCTTCTCGCAAGACAAGTAGACTGATTTAGCTAAATCACTTGTAATGACATAACCCACATAGGATTCTTAAAAGCATAAGTAGTTAGTACAACGAACACCTCAAAGTGCTAACTAGGTTTTAGCACATTAGAAATTCTGCCTAGTATCGCACTTGGACGCCAAATCGAGACTTTCAAACCCAAAGGTCCTACCCACATTCATGGAATGTTGGGTTAATTGGACGCACATACAATAACAATCTAGGGTTTTAACCTAAGGATCGATCGACCTAATTCTAAACTTCCGATTGAGTTTAGAATCCCTAGGGCCAAGCGTTGTGACCTAGTAAGGTTAGGGATTGGGTTGGGTAAGAAGACACCCCAAACCCTACATCTTGACTAAACATACTTCTTGACCAAGGAACGTCAATGATGGGATATTGATCCCACAAGATTAGATGTGACTCCTATGCAACAAGTTGCAACGTCGCATGGCTTTGTGTTTAAGTCACAAGATGGATTTGCCACTCTTTGGAATAAGGGTTGGTAGGATCTAAGTACAAGATGAATTGTAAGAGGATGAGTAGTCATCCTGCTACGTCACCTTCTGTGCTACTGAGTTGCTAAGTTAGGGTAACGAGCAATTGACAAGTCAAGTCAGAGCGACCAATTCACCAGGATTTACTGTCTTATTTTGAGGAATCTAAGGTGTTGGTTAATTTGGGTTAATCAAGTATAAACCCTAACCCCAGGATAAAAGGGTAAACAAACAAACCCTTGGGGATGTTGTCAAGTCACAATTGATCCCAAATCGAATGTTGGATGCATTCCGAGAGAAGGATTCACTCCTTAGCAGTTGGCCAAATAAACGACCATTGGATTGATTGTGTTTGTACAGTTTAGGAGCACTGTTTGTATTGCTTTGCTCAAGGAACTAAAGATGAAAAAAGAAATAATGCTTCAGGTTGAAGGCCTGGAGGGAGAGGCAACATCAGTTACCCCCGACTGTCTGCCTGACCCTAACCAAGGGGATTGTTAGCCACGTCGGGAAAGTGGACCAAACCCACCACGAGAGGTCTCTCTGTTGGGCGCGACTTGGAGTAGGAGGACGTTTGGGTGCCAGAGGGGGCTCTGAGCGTAAATCCCTTGCCTTCCGGGCCCTGCACAAGAGGCCGACGTGACTCGGGATTGGATCTCGAAGCCTGCATACTAGTCTACAGGTAGAATCTTGGATTAGTAATCCCTATGGATTGTTGGATTGCCTTCGGGCGGATTATAGATTAGCCTACCGGCTAGATTATATGATGTATTCCAAAGACTGATTAATAAGATAACTTGTTGAAAAGAAACTTGTTTGACATTGTTTTTCTATGTCAGTGCTAAGATTACATGAAAGAACCAATGACTAATTGGCTAATTAAGGAAGCTGTTTTTGTGTGTTAAACTAAATGTGGTAGGTAATTAGACAACTAAAGCAACCCCGAGGAAAGTGTGGAGGATGTGGCCATGGGTCTGTCCTATGGATGGGTGGTCTCGGTTGGCCGAGAACTGTTCTCGAAGGAAATGAACAGCAAGGAACGATGACTTAGAATCTAGAATATTAGAATCCCGATTTATGCTGTTTTAGGGGAACGGAATGGGACTATGCCTTATGGGCAGAGAGGTCGAGCTTTGCATCCCTCTCGTTTCCCATTCTCCTTGAACCAAGTGCAGCATGAATCCGCTTCGACCCTGATGTTTCTGCGTAAAGTAGTTCGTCTAGGGTTCGACGCTAGCTTCCGTTCTAGGAATTTGACCACTAGGAAAACCTTGATTCAGGTCAGTCCCAAGTGGGAACGATCGGAATGCTTCCGTTTTGTGGAAGACTCGGGAAGACCTAGATCACAAACCCCATGACATTTCGTGGGAGTGCCAGGCGGTGCTTTCTGGTCTCTCTTCCCGATGGGCTGCTAAGACGTGTCCTACGAGTGAACAGATGGACACGTTAAAGTTGGTATCAGAGCGAACCAATGAGAATTTAATATTTTCAAGGAAACTTAATGGGGAGAAGTAGAGCAAATGTTGTTGTTAAGATCATTTCTAACTTAATTATCAATGCTGACTTGTAGAGTCATAAAGCATGGAACAAATTCTTGGCATTCCAAGTTGTGTTTATGATGAATATCCTAGACCGCATCTACAATCCATCGCCTCTGTATGTGCAACGGAGATGGATGGGTGATTCAGGAATCTATTACATAGCTGCCCACCGATTTGCGTACCTTCAAACCAACCTAAAGAGAATCAAGTGGTTGGAGGACCTGAAGATCATGAAGCTATTCATCTTTGTTGAGGCTCATGCAAACGCAACCCTACATGTCGGAGGCCGCGAGGTCAAGTAGAATACGTATGTGTACAAGGAAGTGACCCGAATAATCCCTGCTGACAGAATCAAGGTGTTGCGACGTTACGAGAAGAACGGGTACCAAAGGAAAGGATACCCTAATCTTCAAATGACCTATCGATTCCTGAAAATCCATGACCCCAATCCATACTATTACTCAGTTCCTGTAGCTGAATATAACACAATCTTATTCTCCCTGAATTAATGTATATGCTTGTTCCATTTTCCCAAGAATAATTGTACTTCGAAAAGGGCTATGCCCATATGAATGAAATAAGAATCTTTTTATCAATGATTGTCTTGACTATGAGTATTGATAAAAAAAAGTTAAGTGATTAGGTCTCTTGGCTGAAAGTTGAATTAGGCTTGAAATGTAATGTGAGAAACGTTTAGCGAGTTGTTAACATTAAGAATCTCAATGCCCAGGCTCAACCTCAGGTGCAAATTCCTAGTCCAACCCCTACACCAAAGTACGGCCGTGATTCAGGAGAAGAAGTTTCTTCTCAAGCAAATCAAGCCACCAGAATTTGATGGCAAGGGAAGGTCTGTCCAAACTGATGCTGAGATCTGGATCGAATCCATGGAGGATTACTTTGAAGCGGCAGGTATCGCACCTGCCAACCAAGCTATGCTCGCCAAGTTGAAGCTTACCGGCGATGCAAGACTTTGGTGGAAGAAATGGTGTAGAGACCAAGGAATCTCGGAAGGGTTTGTTACTTGGGAGAAGCTGAAAAGAGCTGTGCAAGGAAGATACTTACCACCTGCAAATTGCACGTAGAAGATGAACGAGTTCTATGAGCTGAAATAGCTTGATCTATCTCTTGAAGCATACTACTCAAAGATTTTCTCTCTTTTGAATTATGCACCACAAATGGATATGACATAGCAGGTGTCGAAGTTTCGTGCCGGATTAAACCCACCCGTAAACACCCGCCCCGAATCAATGCGCCCAATAGACCTTCAGGATGCGCTCATTCAAGCTACCCCATATCTTTTCAAACCAGTGATTTCTTGCGTTTTTTGCAGTTCGAGCTCGACATCACTATTCATGTCTATGTATCACTTCATGAAGAAAATGAGAGAAGTAAATAAGAATAAAAAGAGGACAGGAGGACAGAAGAGCCAAAGAGTAGAGAACAAGAGCCAAAAAGCAAGGAAAGAAGAAGATTCAAGCAACTTACCAAGGGAAGGGAGAAGGAGGACAAGGAGCTTGCAACCTAGCCGCCACCCATCGGAACAAGCAAAGAAGATGAGTTCTTCTTCTCTCTCTCAATCTTGTTTGCTTTCTCTGTCTGTTTGTCTCTGAGCTTGCAACCTAGCCGCCACCCATCGGAACAAGCAAAGAAGATGAGTTCTTCTTCTCTCTCTCAATCTTGTTTGCTTTCTCTGTCTTTTTGTCTCTCTCTCTCTCTCTCTCTTTACATGCTATAGACTGTCATCTATGAAGGTTGTTTTGCGTGTTTTTTATAACACTTTACAAAATATGGTCTGACTCTGCGTATCTGTCCAGCGTATCTAGATAACAGTGTAGACGCAGGTATAGACGCAGGAATAGACGCGCTGACAGATGCGCACAGAGACGCAGATATAGACGCAGCATGTAATATGTTTTATCTGCACAGGGTAGTAATGGATTTTTGCTTGTGTAGATGTGGAATCTTAGATCTTCTAGCACTGATCCTGAGTTGGAACGCATGAACAACACCTTAGCGGAGTTTTCTAGAGGTGTTAGTAGCTTTTTTGGAGAGAGTTCAAGGTCAAAACCAGGGACAAAGGAAGAAAGCTAGGATCAATAATGTGAATAATTTTGTTCCTACCCAAGGTAATGGCCGCAACCTCCGTTGCTTCCATTGCAATGAGCACGGTCATTTCAAAAGGAAATGTCCCAAGCTTGGTGGAGGACAACGTCAAGGACCATTCCAAGTAATCGCCCGTAGCCAAGGAGCTGCCAGCCGGGGTAGAGGGAGAACCGCCTATGTTGCCAACAAGGAAATGTGCGATGAAGAAGACCTGACCATGGAAGTATACTTTGAGAGGGCAACAGTCCATGCCCTCCTTCACAAGAAAGGCCCGAATCGCTAGTTTTCGGTGATTCAGACACCATCGAATTATCAAGGTAAATGCTTCAAAACCTTGATTGATTGTGGCAGTACGCATTCCTTTATTTCACCAGCTTGTGCAAAAAGATTAGGAATAGCCACAATAGATGCACCTACCTTGCTTGTGGAATTAGCAAATGGTCATGAGGTCACTTGTACCAGGCAAACTGCTAAGGTGGAATTCGTGCTGGGAGGAAAGTCGACTTCGGTCAGATTCAAGGTCAAGAACCTAAGTATCCATGAGTGTTTGCTCGGAATGGATTGGCTTAAACCTAATGATGCCCACATTCATTGTGGAAAGGGCCAAGTTTCCTTTCGAAACTCTAAAGGGGAATTGGTCACAACTCAAGGAGAGGTTGGGAAGCTGAAAATTCAATTAACCAAAGCATCTCAGATAATAAAGGGAGTTAGGAAGGGACTACCTGTCTACTTGATTAAGATAAATAAGCTAGATTAGAATCAGGAGTCTAGTGAACTCGTGGGGTTCACTATATATATATTGTCTATAAAACGTGCGTTCATGGCCTATTTATAAATATCATAATCTTGAGTTTTTCTTGTATAAAACACAACCCTTTTCTATTCAATCTGTAAGTAACCCCTTTATATGATACCCTTCTCTATATAAAAAATTTATAAAAATGGTGTTATAAAAACCCCTTATTTTGAACTCACGTTACATATCCATATATTCATGAGTGACCCCCCCGATCTAATGAAGAACCTTTATGGCTAAAGCAATACATAGACGTATTTCCTGAAGAGCTGACAGAACTTCCTCCTCAAAGGGAAGTTGATCATGAAATCAAGCTAGTGCCAGGAGATGCGCCAATTACAAAGAGGCAATATAGAATGTCCATCCCAGAAGCAATTGAGTTGAAGGAGCAACTCAAGTAACTGTTAGACCAAGGCTACGTCCGTCCTAGTAGTTCGCCATGGGGAGCTCTAGTGCTGTTCCAGAAGAAGAAAAATGGAACGCTTCGGTTATGTATTGATTACAGAGGGTTTAATCAATCAACCATTAAGAACAAATATTCTATCCCAAGAATAGATGAACTTCTTGACCATCTTCAAGGTGCAAAGATCTTCTCTAAGATTGATCTCAGGTCTGGATACTATTAGATAAGGATCAAGGAAAAAGATATCCCAAAGACGGCATTCAGCACAAGATATGGACATTTTGAGTTCCTGGTCATGTCATTCGAGCTGAGGAATGGACCTGCCACCTTCAATAGGCTAATGCAGGATATCTTTAGGCCATATCTTGATGACTTCGTACTCCTCTTCTTCGATGATAACTTAGTTTACTCCAAACAGGAAGAAGATCATGAACCCTAGCTTTGCATTGTCCTTGAGACAATGAGGGCACACAAGCTTTATGCAAAAAAGAAGAAGTGTGCATTCTTCAAGCGACAGATTGAATATCTGGGACTCATTGTATCTGCGTAAGGAATTTCAATAGACCTGGCCAAAGTCAAAGATGTTCTGGAATGGCCAACACCTACAATTGTCAAAGAAATATGTAGTTTTCTTGGATTGACACGATGGTGCAGGGTCTTTATAAAAAACTATACTTTGATTGCAGTGCCATTGACCGATCTACTGAAGAAGCAAACATCAATCGTATGGTCACCTACTGAACAATCTAGCTTTGATAAACCAAAGCAAAGCTTGGTATCAGCACCTATCCTGAAACTTCTAGATCTTGGTAAGGAGTTTGAAGTGATAACTGATGCTAGCACACTTGCCTTCAGATGTGTGCTTATGCAGGAAGGTCCTCCTATAGCATACTCTTCAAGGAAACTAAAGAGCCATGAGAAGAATTATGCTACCCACGATCTGAAGTTGTTAGCTGTCGTCCATGCTCTTAAGCTTTGGAGACACTACTTGCTGGGTAACAAGTTTACCCTAGTGATGGATCATAAAAGTCTCAAATGGATCTTTACCCAGAATGAGCTCAACATGAGGCAACGTCGATGGATTGAAGTGCTGGAGGAATACGATTTTGAAATCAAATACAGGCTTGGAAAGGAGAATGTAGTTGCCGATGCACTCAGTCGCAAGGCATTTCTAAATTCTCTAATCTTGCAAGATCCATCAATAGCTAGATCTCTAGCCACAAAGGTATCCATGCCAAACAACCCAATACTTGAGCTAGCCAGAGAAGAGGCATGCCCTGATCCAACCTATCAGAAGATGCTAAGGGAGATCCCTATCAAGGATCAAGACCCAAAGCTATAGGCTAAGTACCTAGGATTCTCTATCAATGGTGGACTTGTCTACTATAGAACAAGATTATGTATACCAGCAAGCTAGTCCCTCAAGCAAAATATACTTTGGAAAGCTCATGACTCCCCTTTCTCAGGGCATCCAAGCTATGCCAAGACCCTCAGTGCAATCAGAAAGAGCTATTATTGGGAGAGGCTTAAAGGTGACGTCCTCAAATATGTCATAGAGTGTTTGTCTTGTCAACGCATTAAGGCCGAACATGTCAAAATGCCAGGAAAGCTGCAACCACTTGACATTCCCCAAATGAAATGGGAATTCATCAGTATGGACTTTGTTGTTGGCCCAAGTTCAGGGATGATACAACTCCATTATGATTGTAGTTGATATGCTTACAAAGGTTGCACATCTTATCCTTGTTAAGACAAACTATAAAGCCTCAGACATTGCAAGGTTATTTATCAAGGAGATATTCAAACTGCATGGGTTACCCAGAAGAATCATTAGTGATCGTGACTCACTCTTCACATCACATTTCTGGAAAGCTATCCTCGAAGCCATTGGGACTCAACTCTATTTCAAGACAGCTTACCATCCCCAAACCGATGGTCAAACGGAGCAAGTCAACCAAGTCATTGAAGACATGCTAAGGGCACACTGCTGTCGCGAACCCAAAAAGTGAATTCAATATTTGCCACTGGTTGAGTTTGCCTACAATGTTTCTTACCAACAAACCATTCAGATAACCCCTTTTCAAGCATTGTATGGGCACGACTGTCAAAGTCCTCTAAACTTCTCAAATCCAACCTTGAGGGTTGAAGCTTCAAAGCAAATACTGGAAGATATGGATGACCAAATGAAGTCAATAAGACAGGACATCCAAGCCGCCAAGGATAGATAGAAGGCATACGCGGATTTGAAACGTCAAGATAGAACCTTCGCTGAAGGAGATATGGTCTTCATTCACGTACGCGTAAAGAAGAGTTCCCTATCCTTAGGTGAATGCAAGAAGCTAAGTCCAAGGTATTGTGGACCTTACCAGATCCTCAAGTGCCAGGACCTAATGCTTACAGACTTCAACTCCCTGAGAACCTAAAGGTTCATAATGTATTCCATATCAGTCTACTGAAGAAGTATGTACCTAACCCTAGTCATGTGCTTGATGACCAACAAGTTGTAATGCCTAGCCAAGGAGTCATGGAGCTACGGCCTGACAAGATCTTAAATGTTAGGGAGAGGCAATTGAGATCCAGAACCTTGAGAGAATACCTCGTCCAGTGGAAAGATTATCCCGAGGAGGATGCCACTTGGATGGATGAAAGTACTCTCAACCAACAATACCCCTAGTTCTTCTTGAGATGAGGATATCTCAATTCCTCTAAGGGGGAGAGAATGTAATATTTCCACTCGAAATATTAAGGCGACTTTAAAACCTGCACATCTTGCGCAAAAGTAGTGTGTTAACGGTATTTTGAGAAGGCTGCAGAAAGCACAAGTGCTGGATACTATTTTTTGGTGGATTACTATTTTGTGGACCTTCATTGTATTACTTTGGGCACTTGTGTATTACTTTTTACTCATGGACATCATCAGACTATCATGGTTGTATTATTTTGTGAGAGCCGGGCTCACTCCCGTGCACATTGTATTTATCACCCGTAGTTGTATTTGTCACACCCGCATGTGTTGCGTGGGTTGCGCACATGTAATTGTGATTAGAATAGTGTAGGCTTGGTCTATTTAGGCTAAGGTTCAAGCATATTTCAAGGATTGACCGGCCTAAAGCTCACTATGTGGGTAGGATGCCCAAAGAGGGTGCAAACCCTAATTCACAGTTGTAGAAACCCTAAACGCAAAAGGGGCGCAAACCCTAACCCTAACCCTAATTCTATATCTATATAAGGGTGGGAGGTCTCAGTTGTATTCACCCCCTTTGGCACATTCATGCTGCGAAAGCTCTGTTAGTGCAACCATTCAATCTTTCTATTCTATCATCTTGCTTCCATTGTGTTGAGAGTGACTGAGAGGGAGAGAGTGAGAGGTGTGTTGAGCGAGGGACTGAGGGAAGGTGAAGCTCTTCGTCATCTTCTTGCTTTTCTCGTCGTCTCTACTAGCTCTTCGACTCGTTGGTGTGCTTGGTGGTGGATGCAAAGGAGCGACGGCATCGGATCGTGTTGATCGTGGTCGTGGAACTATCTTCGAGCCTTTGAAAGGTAAGTTAGGTGAGTTCACTACTACTCGAGCTAGTCTTGTGTTCTTGCTTCCTTGGGTTGGAGAGGAGAATGCTTGGTTAGTTAGAGCGGAGCGTGAGAGACAAGGTAAGAGATTGTCACCAACGTGAGTTGCAGCTTCTGAAAGAATAGAAGTACGTCCAAAGTCCCGACTGTTGGTGCGTTTGCCTCAACATTTTGGTTCTGTTACCGGGACCTAGGATGGTGAAACCGCCGAGGTTCTCACACTCCCACCGTGTGGCGGAATAGGAGGCTTGTGCATGGGCGTGGATAGTATCGATGTGGTTCCGATCGTCCGCGTTTGTGGCTAGCTTCCGAAACCCATGCGGCTAGGTTAGGAAGGGCCAAATCGGAAGGAACCAGTTTGTTGAATTGAGATTGGAATAGGGTAGAATAGAAGAAAACACAAACCATAAACTCAAAAACACAAAAACACAAAACTCAAAACTCAAAGCGCTCTTCTTGTTGTTGGACATCTTGTGTGGGAACGTTGGGAGATGAGGGTTCATCATTCTTGCTTTTGTCATTGGTTACATACATGTTTATGGTTGAGATCTAACCAAATATACTGCTTGCCTTTGTACTCGTCTTCTAAAGTTCTTAGCTTGTGAGGTAGAGGAAGGAGAAAGCAAAGAAGGCCAAGAAGAAGTAGATAGAAGATGGTTGGGAAGAAGAAGAGATAGATGAAAAAAAAGGGTGAAATAGAGAAAAAGGAAGGGCAAGTGGTAGTGAGGAAGAGAGCTAGAAGAAGAAGAGTAAGAAGAAGAGAAGAAGAGTAAGAAGAAGAGAAGAAGAATACAAGAAGAAGAAGAAGAAGAAGAAGAAGATGCAAGGAATGAGATAAAAGAACGATAGAAGAAGAAGAAGAGGAGGATAGAAAAACAAGAGAAGAAGAAAGTAAGAAGGAGTGAGGAAGAAGAATAAGAGAAGTGGAAGAAAGAGGGGAAGAAGGTGAGGTAGATGAAGGGAAAAAGAGGTGTAAGTAGAAGGTGAAGGGGATAGAAGAAGAGAAGTGTTCCAAGAGTAAGAAGAAGAAGGTGAATAAGAAGAATAAGAAGAAGGGGATAGAAGAAGATAAGAGTACGAAGAAGAGGAAGCATAGGAGAATATGAGAAGTTGAGGAAGAAGACTAGGAGAGAAGGGAAGTGGAAGCAGTTGAGAAGGAGAAGCGGATTAACGAGAATAAGTAGCGAAGTCGGCCAGAAGGGTCGGTAGGGGAATAGGAAAGAGATATATATATATATATATTTCTCTTTTTTTTTCTCACCCTTGCTCTAACACATCAACTCGCACCACCTCACTTACTCACACCACCATCCTTGAACCGCCTAGGGTTTGCACAATCTTACAACTTACACCACCTCATTCGCACCACCTAGGTCATTCGCATTCGCACCACCTCATTCGCACCACCTAGGTCATACTCATTCGCACCACCTAGGTCACACTCATTCGCACCACCTCATTCACATTCGCACCACCTAGGTCATACTCATTCGCACCACCTCATTCGCACCACCTAGGTTACGCTCATTCGCACCACCTCGTTCGCATTCGCACCACCTAGGTCATACTCATTCGCACCACCTAGGTCATACTCATTCGCACCACCTCATTTGCACCACCTAGGTCATACTCATTCGCACCACCTCATTCGCACCACCTAGGTTATACTCATTCACACCACCTCATTCGCACTCCTAGGTCACACTCATTCGCACCACCTCATTCGCATTCGCACCACCTCATTCTCATTCGCACCACCTAGGTCATACTCATTCGCACCACCTAGGTCATACTCATTCGCGCCACCTCATTCGCACCACCTAGCTCACACTCATTCGCACCACCTAGGTCATACTCATTCGCACCACCTCATTCGCACCCACCTAGCACCTTATTCACTCGCACCACCTCTTATCACTCACTAGTACCACCCCAACCCTAATCCCTCACAAACCCTAATTATCACTTGCACCAATCACCCCTCACTCATACTCCTCTCTCAGTAATCCCCCACTTACTTCTCCACAACTCATCTCTCACTCATCCCTACTCACTCATACTCCTCTCTCACTAATCCCCCACTTACTTCTCCACACTCATCTCTCACTCATCCCTAATCACTCATCCTCTCTTAACTCTCACTGACATTCCCACCCATAGTCTCTTAACCTATGCCTTAAGCTTCACTCCTACTTGTTTTACTCACATTCTAAATTTGAACCTCTTGCTTTAAGTATTGGTATCAAGTGCCGTCCTTACTTGCCATATTGTCATCACGACCTGGTTGTGATACTTGGTGGAATTGCTTGTCCCCATGCACATTGTATTTGAAAGGAAGAAAGCTTGATTTCATACTTCGTGTGTTTTTCTTTAAAAATGGAAACGATGAAGAGAATGTGTGTATTTGACCAATATTGAGAGAACCCTTCAGGTACTTTTCACTCCCACTCAAAAACTCAACAAAACAACCAATTCAGACGTTCTGAAACATTTGAACCATCATTCACTGAGGACCATTGCTAAGACCTAGGTTAACCTCTCATTAATTTAGTTGTATGCACTTGCAAAACGGCAAGGTGATCCTCTCTCCTCCTAGGGAGCGGAGCCTTAGCCCCGAGACTCTTACTATCCCAACAACCTTCACAATGGATGAAGCAACATTTTTGGACTCTCTTCCACAAGATGTCTGAGAGTCCTTGGACACCTACCAAATAGCTGCACGCTTTGATCGTGCTTGACTCTCCCCAACAGACCTTGAGGAAAAACTCATGATCCTCAAAGACCAAGGAACTAGTACTTTTAGCAAGATCCTCGAACACACCATGGACACAAAGCAAGAACTTTTGAACATGAAAACCGAACTGGATGGGATCAAGCACATGTTGCTGAATGATGGAACATCAGGATCATCCACTAATGCTTTAACGGACCTCGTCCAACGCAGGCTCTTTGATCATACCGACTTGCTCACTCTGGGAGCTCACATGGCTCAAACACTCCTAACAGGGATGGGTAATACACCTGCCCAACGAGACCAAGCCAAAGTTCCCCTAGTGGCCAAGAAAATTGATAAGTATCGTGCTGGCGACGACCCATACAGCTTCATAGAGCAATTTGAGCAAGTTTGCGAGGCCAATAACCTTATAGGCGATGCCAAGCAGGCTCAAGCCTTTGGGCTTTGCATGGGCGAGAAGGGTCGTACTTGGTTTACTGGCCTCGATCCAACTGAGAAGGCTTCCTTCGTCGCAGCTCTTAAGACTCTCTTCATAAAGAGATTTGCCGAGGCAGGCTACGGGGACAATTTAATTGTCCGACTCATGAATATTGAACAACACGACAAAGAGAGCATGAGAGACTATGTGTCTCGATTAAAAGGCCTCTACAAGAGAATCCCACTAGCTGAAAAACCAGCTGCTAAAGCAGTCACGAAGGCTTTCATCAAGGGTATCCGTGATGAAAAGATCTATGAGGCACTGGCTAGCAATTCCATGCTAGATCGAGCAAATCTCAATGGAGTCTTAGATGAAGCAATCCGCATAGAAGTCCTACACAAGGAGAGAACTCGTGATAAGAAAGGAAAAAGCCTAGAATCTGAATCCCAATCTAGTAGAGGCAAACTTGAGATAGAAAACACCCAGACTCAGCATCTCATGGCTGATGTGATGAAATAACAGCAAGAGCTCTTAAAAATGATCAACTCATTCAGGCAGCCTCGACCGTACCGACAAAACGTACAGTGCATACATTGCGGCGGTGATCACTTGCCATCCGAATGCTCTCGACAGAGTAGGACCTACACGTATCTCACCGAGAAGCCACGAGAGGTGTGGAAGCTTCAACCAGAATGGTGATATCCTATCCTTGAAGCAGATGAAATGGCCCATTCCGCCTTTTGCTACTCAAATCGGAAGACAGATGTACTCCATTGCCCCTATCCGAGAAGGTATGGCAGAAACTATGATGCTCAGAAGCATGGCAGGCATAACTTTCCCAAAATTCCCAATATCAATGCTCCGCATGAGAGTGATATCTATCACTTCCAGTTGTGTGATCTGCTACCCTCTTTTGACAGTTTCCTTAAACTCTACTCAAACTGCCCCGATCCTGCCTTCATAGTCACTTGCAAATTATCTCCGCCTCATAGTCAAGCTCTTACAGCAGCCATCGACTCCCTATGAGGATGGCTTGCCACCCTTATTCTTCGGCATCAACACAGGGATTGACCGCATTGCCATGGCAAGACTTCTTCTTCGAGCTGTATTATTCCCCTCTTACTGCGTAGCCTTGCTTGAGGATATGGTGGATAGCAGATTTGCTCGGTGTACCCATCCTTTTTATCCAAAATCACCCATTTATCTCCGAACCTTTCTTAAGCCATATCTTTTGAGCAAAGGGTGTCTTTCACTTACCTCGCAGCCACTTCCTGAGGAGTGACTCCCTTGTGCATCACATGATGGAAAAAAAAAAAGCAAAAAAGAAAAAAAGAAAGAAAGAAAGAAAAAAAATAAATAAATATATATATATATATATATATGTGCACTCACATGCACTGCACTGCACCTAGGGGTCCTCAAGTTGGATGCGTCCAGTGGCTTTGGTCGGCTGGCTCCGTCTCTAACCCCCTAGCCCTTTTTCCATTTCCCCACACATTTGCTTAGGGCACATCAAGGTCAAGACATACCTAGGGAGTCTCGGCTCGCCTAGGTTAGACCTGTCTCCCTGAGTCACGTGCACTTTTCATTTCTACTTCATTTATCTCAGTAACACCACATCACCTCATGTCACCTACCACATGTGGTTGATCCAGTGGAGAACCATGTGCTTCAAGAATTCCTTTATCTATCCCACTTAGGTGTCTCCCTTGCATCTTCAACAACAACCTTTTTTTTTCTCAATACCTACCATTCTTTCCATTTTCATCAGATCAAGCTCCCTTGCTTCCTCATCATCGAGCATCATCATCAACAGAAGCACCCATGGAGAAGTCTTCTACCTATGTATTAGACTATGTATGCACGTGCACTCACTATAGTATTTGCACCATAACCTATTCACGGTTTTGGGTCCTCAAGTGTGGGACAACACTTCAAGCTTGCCTAGAGTTCGACCCATCTCCCAAACCAACATCATCATATGTCATGTGCACGATCAGAAGACTAGCACTTTTCCCCTAGGGAGTGACTGCACGTGAGGTTTTACTTTGCAGGTATTCGAGTTGTGGAGAATCATGCGCATCACTTCTACATCAACATTGCATCTCCCATCTTCTACGACCTCTATTCCATTTTTCAATGACCATTCAAGTTCTATTCATCAGAAGGATCAATAGTCAAGTGTATCTTTAGCATAGCCAACTTTTACAGGATTTGTCACCAACAACACCATCAGTCTCACCATCTACCACAATTTGAGCAACATCATTTGTACCACCTGCAGTAGGCAACATCCTCATCTTCAACAACCACTGTTCTTCATCAGCCACATCCATTTCTTCTCCATCAGGACTACTACTTGATCAGGACTGTTCCCAGCATTCCGCGTCTTCGGTGCAAGCTACAGCATGCTACCTACAACGTGAGTGCCATGGGACTGGCACTCGTCTAGGGGGGAAATAATGTTAACGGTATTTTGAGAAGGCTGCAGAAAGCGCAAGTGTTGGATACTATTTTTTGGTGGATTACTATTTTGTGGAGCTTCATTGTATTACTTTGGGCACTTGTGTATTACATTTTACTCATGGACATCATCAGACTATCATGGTTGTATTATTTTGTGAGAGCCGGCCTCACTCCCGTGCACATTGTATTTATCACCCGTAGTTGTATTTGTCGCACCCGCATGTGTTGCGTGGGTTGTGCACATGTAATTGTGATTAGAATAGTGTAGGCTTGGTCTATTTAGGCTAAGGTTCAAGCATGTTTCAAGGATTGACCGGCCTAAAGCCCACTATGTGGGTAGGATGCCCAAAGAGGGTGCAAACCCTAATTCACAGTTGTGGAAACCCTAAACGCAAAAGAGGCGCAAACCCTAACCCTAACCCTAAATGCAAAAGGGGTGCAAACCCTAACCCTAACCCTAATTCTATGTCTATATAAGGGTGGGAGGTCTCAGTTGTATTCACCCCCTTTGGCACATTCATGCTGCGGAAGCTCTGTTAGTGCAACCATTCAATCTTTCTATTCTATCATCTTGCTTCCATTGTGTTGAGAGTGACTGAGAGGGAGAGAGTGAGAGGTGTGTTGAGCGAGGGACTGAGGGAAGGTGAAGCTCTTCGTCGTCTTCTTGCTTTTCTCGTCGTCTCTACTAGCTCTTCGACTCATTGGTGTGCTTGGTGGTGGATGCGAAGGAGCGACGGCATCGGATCATGTTGATCGTGGTTGTGGAACTATCTTCGATCCTTTGAAAGGTAAGTTAGGTGAGTTCACTACTACTCGAGCTAGTCTTGTGTTCTTGCTTCCTTGGGTTGGGGAGGAGAATGCTTGGTTAGTTAGAGCGGAGCGTGAGAGACAAGGTGAGAGATTGTCGCCAACGTGAGTTGCAGCTTCTGAAAGAATAGAAGTCCGTCCAAAGTCCCGACTGTTGGTGCATTTGCCTCAACATAGTGCAAAATAATACCCCACGTTGAATAATGTGGGTGCCTAAGTGTTCCCTCTGTGCACAATGTTAAATTTCGGCTCCGTGTCGTGCAAATGAGACCGGGGCTTGAAGACCGCAAGCCGCACGAGAAACACCCCTTACAGGAAGGTAAATGGATAAATGATTAAATTAGGGATTTTTTTTTAATTAATTACCCCCTCCCCTCAGTCGATGCATGGCAAGGAAGAGGGAGTGGAGCTAAGTGGAGAGAGGAAGGAGTGTGGTGTGGGGATGCATGAGGGAGGGAGGGTATGAAAGCCCTCCACGTGGTGGATCTCCCTCCCCCTTACACACTATAAAACCTCCCCCTTAAGCTTGGGGGGAGGCATGAAGGGAGAGCACCGTGCTACCGCCTACCATGGAGAAGCCACCAAAATTTCCGCCACTGCCTGTCGCTACCGCCCAGGATGCCGCCTTGTCTCCCTAGACCACAATCATCAAGACCATCTCCATCATCCTCTCCTTCATCCTCTCCTCTCTAATAATCCCCCTCTACGTAATCATGTTCTGAAGTAGAAGCTTCTTAGAAGCTTCTTTAGAAGCTTCTAAGGTTAGGCTTCCATAAGCCTCGTTTCCACGTGCCTCCCCGGTTTTAGAAATCGAACTCATAAGCCCCGATTCCTGCGCAAGGGAGAAGTAGACAGATTTTTGAGGCTGAGTTGCCAAGCTTGGAAGGAGTTTGGAGATCGCGTAAAGGTGAGAACAAATCGCGGAGCTCAAGATCACTACATCAACGATGGCTCCAAAGCCAAAGTTGCAAGGCGCACGCGCGGAAGTCTCGAACCCAAGTTTACACTTGGACATCGCTGCAAGTCCTCATAACCAGGTTCTTAGAAGTTTAATTCCGCATTTGGGCATGCTTAAAATTCATGGGAAAGGTTATGAATATTCGTCTTACGAGCTTAGTTGTATGTTGCCCTTTGCGTGCATTTCCAAAGTTATGAATGTAAATTACTTATTCGTCTTACGAGCTTAGTTGCATGTTGCCCTTTTTCGTGCATTTCTAAAGTGACAAGCCTAAACGCATATTGCATAGGTTGAAAGGATGAAAAAAAATTTTAACTTCACTCTTGTCTTCCTTGCAAGAAAGAACAAGCGTATATTGCATTTAGGCAATAACTTCCTTATTGTGATTCGCATGAGAAAATCATTAACATCCGTTAGATGTTGTCCAAAGAATTGCATGGCATGAAAATGAAACCATGGACTTGCATGTTGCATGCGAAGATGCTTGTAGAATGGATTAAGTCAACATTAGTCTTATAATATTCGTCATGCATGAACTTCATTCATCAAAGTTGTATCTAGAAAAGGTTGCATGTCATATTAAAGCTTGAAATTCAAGTGCATTAAATGAAAGGTTGTAGGTAAATCTCTTGATGTAAATCCATGTAGGTTCTATGCAAGTTATTCCCCAAATTGTCAATCATCATGATTTTAGCAAGGAAAAGAAATAGTTATTGCAAACCTTATAGCTGCATAGAAGTAATGAATCGCATATTTACACGTATTGTGATGTCTTGCAACTATTTACACATTTAGAATGAATTTAGCATCTCTAAGAAAAGATCATTTCTTGTCGCAAGACAAGTTGTTTGATTTAGCTAAATCACTTGTAATGACATAACCCACATAGGATTCTTAAAAGCATAAGTAGTTAGTACAATGAACACCTCAAAGTGCTAACTAGGTTTTAGTACGTTAGAAATTCTGCCTATTATTGCACTTGGATGCCAAGTCGAGACTTTCAAACCCAAAGGTCTTACCCACATTCACAGAATATTGGGTTAATTGGACGCACATATAATAATGATCTAGGGTTTTAACCTAAGGATCGATCGAACTAATACTAAACTTTCGATTGAGTTTAGAATCCCTAGGGCCAAGCATTGTGACCTAGTAAGGTTAGGGATTGGGTTGGGTAAGAAGACACCCCAAACCCTATATCTTGACAAAACATACTTCTTGACCAAGGAACATCAATGATGGGAGATTGATCCCACAAGTTTAGATGCGACTCCTATGCAACAAGTTGCAACGTCGCATGGCTTTGTGTGTAACAATTCCGATCTCAAAAAAACCGCACTCCTCATAAAAACCTCCTCTTACTAAAAATCCAAATGGATAATTGTTGAAATTTATGGAAATTTTTTTAAATTCCCTCCTTTCTCCCCAGCCGACTGTCGTTTTGGGGGAGAGGGAGGGAAAGCGGGATGATTAAGCATCCCTGTTGGGTGCCATGGAGGGGGCGAAGGCATGTAGGATGCCGCATGGGGGAGAGAGGATCCCCCCTCACCTATATAAGTTTGGTGTGGGAGATAGCCAGGGGGATTCGGGTGGTCGCTGCCCTAGAGCTAGAGGAGGAAAAACCGTCGCCACCGTGTGAGAGGGAGGGAGTGGAGCCGCCTGAAGATCACCATCAGCCATCTTTGCACCTGTCGCCATCATGTCACCATCTGCCGCCGTCCTCCTGGCACTACCCCAACTGCAGCCCATAGTCTGTCATCCACCCTTCCTCCACGTATTGCAAGCTTCTTGCATAAGCTTCCAAGAAGTTTCTTGGAAGCTTCTAAGGGGAGAAGCAAATCCCCCCTTCATGTGGCTTCCTTTGAGCCCCCTTTTTCCTCCTTTTTTCCACCAAGTGTGTCCTAAAGCTATTCCCTCCCCGGGATTTAAAACCCTCCCTGTGGGTTTTCCCCAACCCCGAAATTCAAAGCCCCTTAATCCTTTCTTGTGGCCTCCTTCAAAGCCCCCTATCATGGTTCTATATCCCCTTTCCCTCCGGGATTTTTCCACCCATTCCCTTGCAAATTCCACCTAACCCCCTTCTAGTGAGGTTTTCATACAAGTCCTCAAATCCTTCTCCGTGGGTTTCTCCCTTCCACAATAAAAATCCCTCTAGAAGACCTTTTACACCCTTGCCCTTTTTCAATCCTCTAAAGTCCATTTAGTACCCCTTTTCCCGTGGAGTCTTATCCGAGGCCTTTAAAAAGGCTCATTAAGCCTTTTTTTCCCTTGGATTTCCTACAATCTCCCAATTAGCCCGAGTGCTAAACCCCTTCCCGTGTAGACAGTTTGCACCCCGGAGCTTCCACTAAAGAAAGGAGAAATTAATAAGTTCCATTTCTAAGGTTCGATTCTGAAGGACAGCATAATCACAAAGGAAGTTTCACATGTGAAGGAGACAGCCAACATCATAAATCCGCATCCAAGACGAAAAGGCCGCATTCGCGATGGCTCCTAAGAAAGCACAAGGCGCAACCGCAGGAGAATCATCTCCTAACATCCATGTGGACATTTCACCACAAGTCCAGGTTTTTCTTCCTAATTTTGATTTACATCGTTATAATTCAATCGTGCATGGATCATTTTTGGAGATAGGATGCATTTTTTGTTTTAAATACTTTGACTAATTTAAAAGAGATAGCTCACGATGGAAGAATTTGGTCATTAGTATTTTTCAATAAAACGAACAAAATAAAGTGAGCATAAGATTTCTATGCATTTCTAGCAAGTGGCTTTATGCATTAATTAGATTAATTAATGCCCATCTTTACAAAACGGAATTATGATAGTACACTTCGATTAAGCACGGAATGAATAAACCGCATATCACATTATTGAACATCTTTTTTTTGAAATGATTCTTAAAGAAAGTTACTAGCAACCGTAGAAAATTGTTAGGGCTGCATGCAAAAGATTTAACTCTAGGCAAGTGGCCTAAAAACTCAAATCAACGAAACCTTGTGTAAGTTTTGCATACGGCAAATTCATTCGGAAATGAAAGTAGAAAAAGGCTGCATGTTTAAACATAAAATCCTAATGCTTAGTAGCATGAATCTTGTTTGCATATTATAGGATGATCAATTGGAATTATGCTATAACTTAACCTATGATTTGATCTTAACCCAAAAAGTTAGGATTTGTAAATCAACTTACACGTAGACAATGAGTCATGTGGTTACGGAAATGGTAGTGTAATTATCTTCAAGAATAGACAAGTTAAATTGGTTTAAACCCAAACACTTAAAACCACGAGGTACTCGTTTAGGAAGGGTTAATTCAATGCAACATATCCCAAAGAGCTAACTAGGATTTAACACGTTGAGGAAGTAACCTAGTCACTCGTATTGCCAAAGATGAAACTCCTATATCCTAAAGACTTGCCCACATTCATGGAATGTAGGGACATTGGAACATACTAATTGCAAGAAGTGATCTATGGTTTTTTCTAAGGATCCCTCTATAAAAAGATGAAACTCAGTTTGAAGTTGGAACCCTAGGACCAACAATGTCAGCCTACTGTAATCAAGAATGGATTAGTATATCTAATCATTATTTCGTGATTATAAAACTCCACTCGATGGGTAAATAGGCCCATAGTTTGATGCGACACTTGTGCAACAAATTGCAGAGTCGCATGATCTTGTGATTTGATCACAAGGGAATGGTCAATTCCTCAGAATGAGATTTGCAGATTCTTACACAAGTTTATCTTGCGAGAGGATGAATAATTGTCCTGATATAGTACCTTTCTTGGGTAAAGTGACCAAGTTACGGGGATTAGATATTTGTTTGGAAGAAAAAGACCAAACAATAAATTGGAATAACATATGAACTTAAGGTATTGATTAAGTCAGGTTAATAGGGTACGGCCCTAACCTAGGATATAGGGTTAACAAATAAACCCTTGGGGATCTTGCCAAGTCGTAATTGAACTTGGATCGAGTGCTGGACGCATTCAGAAAGAAGGATTCACTTTTTAGCAGCTGGCCAAAATAGTGACCAATGGAAATGATTGTGGTTATAACAATTTTAAGAGTACTGTTTTGCTTTGTTTGCTCAAAGAATTAAAGGATAAATGGATATCTCATGCTTCAGGTTGAAGGCCTGAAGGGAGAGGCAGCTTCAGTTACCCCCGACTGCTTGTCTGACCCTAACCAAGGGGGTTGTTAACCGCGCCGGGAAGGTGGACCGAACCTGCCACGAGAGGTCTCTCCATTGAGCGCTACTTGGAGCAGGAGGACGCTTGGGTGCCAGACGGGGCTCGAGCTGTAAATCCCTTGCCTTCCGAGCCCTGCACAAGAGGCCAACGTAACTTGGGATTGGATCTCGAGGCCCGCATACTAGTCTACGGGCGGAATCTTGGGTTAGTAATCCCTATGGATTGCTCGATAGGCTTTGGACGGATTATGGATAAGCCTACGGGCTGGACTTTATGTATTTCAAAGATAAATATGATAACTTGTTAAAAAGGAACTTGTTTGACATTGCTTTTCTATGTCAAGTGCTATGATTACGTGAAGGAACCAGTGCCTAACAGGCTAATTAAGGAAGCTGATTGATACATGTCCAACTAAATGTGTTAGATAATTAAATAACCAAAAAAACCTGAGAAAAGTACGGAGGATGTGGCCATAGGTCCGTCCTACGAATGGGTGGTCCCGGTTGGCCGGGAACTTTTCTCAATCATGATGGACAACAAGAAGATAGTTCAAAGAACACGAATAGCAAGACTATTGACCTAGAGTCTAAGTTATAAATGATCCCGATTTACGCTGTTTTAGGGTAAGGGAATGGGACTATGCCTTATGACAAAGAGGTTGAGCTTCACATCCCTCTCGTTTCCCATTCTCCTTGAACCAAGTGTAGCATGAATTCGCTTTGGACCTGCTGTTTCTGTGTAAAGTAGTTCGCTCGAGTTCGACGTTAGTTGCTGTTAGGAAATGACCAATAGGGAAAACCCTAATTCAGGTTGGTCCTAAGTGGGAATGGCCGGAATACTTCCGCTACATGGCAGACGCAGAAAGTCCTAGATCACAAATACCGTAACATTAAATGGGAGTGCCGGGCGGAGCTTTCTAGACATTCTTTTCGATGGACCGCTAAGACGTGTCCTAAAGATAGCAAGTGGACACGTTACAGTTGGTATCAAAGCAAACCAACAAATGATTTGTTTTTATGAGATCTTAATATGATGAAGTAAAGCAAATGTTGTTGTTCCAAACATTTACTTACTTTCAATGCTATCTTGTAGAATTATGAAGCATGGAACAGGTTCTTAGTATTCCGAGTCATGTTTATGACTGCTATGCATTCCCCGGATTATCGACAAAGGGTTGAGATGATGAACATCCTAGAGTGTATTTATAATCCATCGCCTTTGTACATGGAACGAAGATGGATGGGTTCCTCAGGAATCTACTATATAGCTGCCCACCGGTTTGCATACCTTCAGACCAACCTAAAGAGGATCCAATGGTTGGAAGACTTGAAGGTCGTGAAGCTGTTTATTTTTGTGGAAGCTCATGTAAACTCAACTTTACATATTCGAGGTAGGAGGGTTGAGCTGAACTCATATGCATATGAGGAAGTGACCCTGTAATCCCCGCCGACAGGATCAAGGTGTTAGGGCGCTATGAGAAGAATGGGTTCCAAAGGAAAGGATATCCTAATCTTCCAATGACTTACCGATTCCTGAAGATCCATGACCCGAAACCATACTATTATCCAATTCTTGCAGATAAATGTAATACAACACTATTCTCCCCAAACTAAATGTAAATAGTTGCCCTATCATCCCAAGAAATGTTGTATTCCGAAAGGGCTATGCCCATATGAATATAATAAGACTTCTTTTTATCAATGTCTAATTGTGCATGAGAATTGATAAAAAGTTAAGTGGTTAGATTACTTGTTGATAGTTGAAATCAAGATGAAATGTAAATCGTAACGATTATCGAGTAATAACGTTAAGAAACCTTTATTCAGGCACAACCCCAGGTACAGATTCCCAATTTGCCTCCTACATCAAGTACTGCTGTAATCTAGGAGAAGAAGTTTCTTCTCAAGCAGATTAAGCTGCCCGAATTTGACGGGAGAGGCACGTCCGAGCAGATGCTGAAATTTGGATTGAATCTATGGAGGATTTCTTTGAAGCAGTCGGTATTCCACCCACCAACCAGGCTATGCTCGCTAAGCTAAAGCTCACCGATGAAGCCAGGCTTTGGTGGAAGCAATGGTGCAAAGATCAAGGGATCACAGAAGAATCCGTTACCTAGGAGAAGCTGAAGAAAGTCGTGCAGGGAAGATACTTACCACCTACGTATCGCACGTAGAAAATGAATGAGTTCTATGAGTTAAAACAGCTGGAACTCACTCTTGACGCATACTACTCCGAATTTGTCTCACTTCTTAAGTATGCGCCACAGATGGGCATGACTCAGCAAGTGTCAAAATTTTATGCTGGTTTAAACCCACCAGTGAATACCCGCCTCGAATCTATGCGCCCATCGAATCTACAGGACGCACTCATTCGAGCTGCCCCTATAATTCAGGAGGTGCAGGCTAGACCAAGAGGTAACAAAACTTGGTCTTATAATGACCCGAACAGAGGAGCATTCAGGCCTCAAATGAAGAGAGTTCAAGGTTAGAATCAGGGACAAAGAAAGAAAGTAAGGTCTAATAATGTCAACAACTTTGTCCCTACTCAAAGAAATGGCTGAAACCTCCGTTGTTTCCACTGCAACGAGTCCAGTCATTTCAAGAGGCAATGTCCCAAGCTTGGAGGAGGACATCGCCAAGCATCTTTCCAAGGAACTGGTCGTGGTCAGGGAGCCGCTACCCGAGGTAGAGGAAGAACCGCTTGCATTGCCAATAGACAAATGTGCGAAGAAGAAGAAGATCTGACCATGGAAGCAGAGTTTGAAAGGGCGACAGTACATGCCACTCTCCACAAGAATGGGCCGAATCGCCAGTACTCGGTGATTCAAACACCGTCGGACTATCAAGGTAAAGGTTTCAATACCTTGATTGATTGTGGCAGTACACATTCCTTTATCTCACCAACTTGTGCAAAAAGATTAGGAATAGCCACAGTAGAAGCACCTATCTTACTTGTGCAATTGGCAAATGGTCGTGAGGTCACTTGTACCAAGCAAACTGCTAAGGTGGAATTCTTTCTAGGAGGAAAGATGACTTCGGTCAATTTCAGAGTCATGATATTAGGTATCCATGAGTGTCTACTCGAAATGGATTGGCTTAAGCCTAATGATGCCCACATTCATTGTGGAAAGGGCCAAATTTCCTTTCGAAACTTTGAAGGGGAATTGGTCATAACTCAAGGAGAGGCTGTGTCAAGATTGTGGGAGAGAAGGAAGGAGTCTCACTTGTAGCTTTCTTGCTTGCACAATGGGGGAATACACACAAGGGTGGAGGTTGAAAACAGTTTTCCTCTTCTTAGTTGTGTAAGCCAAAAAGAACTCTCATACAAAGAAATAGAAAAACCCTATATATGGGTCTCAAACCAAAGACAACTAACTAAGGTGGCATACTAACTGAGCCATGAACTAGAGTAGATAAGGATAGCTGTCGTCTAGCTATTATTCATGGGCGGTGTACCAACCGCATCTGCAACAACTGACACGTCGGTGACATAAATGCACAACGGTCACCCTGGCATATCACGAGTGGAGCTCGATATCTCAATACTCCCCCTCGAGCTCAATCCCAATTCCTGCACACCAAGCAGGTCTCTGAACTTGCGTAGCTTCTCTGCGCCCAATGCCTTCGTAAATATGTCAGCTACCTGATCCTCTGTGCTGACATAAACTAGATCAATAAGACCTAGTAAAACCCTCTCCCGCACATAGTGATAATGCACCTCAATGTGCTTTGTTCTAGCATGATAGACTGGGTTATTTGCCAAGTGCACACTACTCATGTTGTCACAATAAATGACAACTGGCCCATCTGTAGACTGATGCATATCATAAAGTAGCTTATGCAACCAAGCTACCTCACATGCAGCCATTGTTGCACCCCTGTACTCAGCCTCTGTGCTCGACAAGGCAACTGTAGGCTGTTTCTTGCTGCTCCAAGTGACTGCAGCACTCCCAAAAGAGAACACATATCCACTGGTAGATCGTCTATCAGAAATGCTACCAGCCCAATCAGCATCAGTGTATCCATGCAACTGTATTTGAACCCTAGTCTCATAAAATAGTCCATACTGCAATGTGGACTTCACATACCTGAGTATGCGTCTAGCCGCATCCAAATGTGGTTTCCTTGGAGCCTGCATAAACTGACTTACCAATCCAACAGCATAGCTCAAATCTGGCCTGGTAATAGTCATATAAATCAAGCTTTCTACTATGCGTCTGTACATAGTAGGGTCTTCCAGAAGCTCACCTGCATCTGCGCTCAGCTTCACATTCTGCTCCAAAGGAACTGAAATAGGCTTACAGCCTGTCATCCCATATTTGGACAGCATGTCCAATCCATACTGCCTCTGCAAGAGCTGTATCCCACTTGGTGATCTAATCACCTCAATGCCCAATAAATAATGCAGCTCTCCCAAATCCTTCATCTCAAACTTCTGCTTCAATAGCATTTTCACATGAAGGATATCTTCATCACTGTTACCTGTCATAATCAAGTCATCAACATAAATGACAAGCAGCATAATACATTTCTCTGTTTTTCTCACATAAAGTGAGAAGTCTGCCTTGGAAATCTGAAAGCCAATAGTGACAAGATATTGTCCTATCTTGTCAGACCATGCTCTAGGTGCTTGCTTCAAGCCATACAATGCTTTCTTCAACCTGCAAACAAACTCAGGATGAACAGCATGCACATAACCTAGTGGCTGCTCCATATAGACTTCTTCTTGCAAATCACCATGCAAGAAGGCATTCTTTATATCCATCTGATGTAAAGACCATCCCTTTGATGCAGCCATAGCAATGACTGCTCTTACGGTTGCCATCCTTGCAACTGGACTGAATGTTTCTTCATAGTCAATGCCATATGTTTGTGCATACCCCTTGACTACTAATCTTGCCTTGTATCTGTTCACAAAACCATCTGCATTGTGCTTCACCTTATAAACCCACTTACAGCCAATTGCATTCTTACCTTTAGGCAAAGGTACCAATTCCCATGTAGCATTTGCCTCCAAGGCATCCATTTCTTCATCCATGGCTTTCTCCCATTTTTCTTTTCCCATGGCTTGCTCAAAAGAAGTGGGTTCTGGTTCCTGTATCATCTTGACCATATATGCATAGTGAATGGCTGTAAATCCATCATATTTCAGCCTATCCACACGATACCTAACTCTGGTAGACCTGTGCAAAGTGGGTTCACTCCCAGGTGCTCTCAAAACATCCCTGGTCTTCCTTACTCTAGGTGTAACAATAGAAGGAATACCCAACTCATCATCAATGCTCTGTTCTGAGCCATTGGATTCACCATCCACATAAGAGTGACCTGCATTCACATCAAACATGGGCTGATCTACCTTCTCTTTTCCTTTTCGTGGTACCTGCATACCACTATCTGCATTGCTTTGAGAAGATTCTCCTGATCTCAATTTGCCTGTCCATGGAGAAGAATGTGAACCACTGCTAGAGGACGCTCCAGGTCCACTAATATCTTGTGACTGCTGCTGAGAATTCTGTGCAACATTACCATTTTGTGCATCTACATCATCAATCACATTTGCTGGTTTATACCAGCTACTCATCTCATTAAAAAAAATATCTCTGCTCACTGTAAACTTACGAGTAGAAGGGTTATAGCATCTATACCCTTTTTGCTGCAGAGAATAACCAATAAAGATGCACTTCTCAGCTTTTGGATCCAACTTGGATCTCAACTCATCTGGCACATGTACATAGGCAATGCAACCAAAAAATTTCAAATGAGAAATATCTGGTTTCCTGCCAGTATACCTCTCCTTTGGAGTCATCCCATGTATTGCTGCAGTGGGAGTCCTGTTCATTATGTAGACTGCTGTAGCAACTGCTTCAGCCCAATAAAAATCTGGCAGGTCTTTTTCATTGAGCATGGCACGAGATACCTCTCCAATATGCCTGTTTTTTCTTTCTGCAATTCCATTTTGCTGTGGGGTATGACTGCATGAATATTGCTACTTTATGCCATGCTCCTGCAAGAACCTTGCAAACTCATTTGAGAGGTACTCTCCCCCTCCATCTGACCTTAGGCATTTTATTTGCAGGCCTGTTTCTTTTTCAACCATAGCTTTAAGAGTTTTGAAATGCCCAAAAACTTCACTTTTCTTTTTCATAAAATACACCCAAAATTTTCTGCTATAGTCATCAATAAAAGTGACAAAATAATGACAGCCTCCAAGAGATGCAGCCTTAGTAGTCCACACATCAGAGTGGATTAATTCCAATGGCTTCTTACTTTCTTGAACATGTCTAGGAAATGGTTTCCTTGCCTGTTTTCCAAACTGACAGGCTTCACATACCTTATGCATTTCTGCAACCTTGAATTTGGGCAATCCTGCAACAATATTTTGGGCCTGCATTGATTTAAGTCGCTGTACATTAACACGACCAATGTGTTTATGCCAGATATCAATATCTGCAACTACACCGGTCCCATGTGCAAACATTGCTGCACTCAATTCAGACATGTCTGCATCCAACGTAAACATTCTGTCCTTCTTCTTTCCTTTTGCTATCAAGTGACCTTTATTTTTCATATCCTCAACAAAGCATCCATGAGGATTAAATCTGACCTACAAGCCCTGCTCAACCATTTGACCAACAGAAACCAGATTCTTGGTGATATTCGGGACATGAAATACATCGGATAGGTATTTCTTTTTCCCATCCTGCATAGACAAATGATTTTTTCCAATCTGCACAATAGGATGTGCAGTATCATCACCAGTCTCCACAAATCCTGGTTTTTCCATTTTCCTTGTATCCTCCATCCATTCTGCATGACCTGTCATGTGGTTTGATGCACCTGAGTCAACATACCATACATTGTTGCTTTCTTCTGCACTTGTCACAGAATTGTTCATGTGCTGCACCATGAACAAATGCTCATTTCTATCATCACCCTGTCTACTAGAAGATGCATAATTCCCTTGTTGCAGTTTTCCATTCATGATGTCATTCTGCTTTTTATAGTGGTCTTTAGCCATATGACCCATTTTGCCACAGTAGTAGCATTCAACATTACTGTTTGCATTTTGGCCTCTTTGCCATCCACCACGACCTCTTTGGCTCCCCCTACCTCTAGAGTTACCACGTCCTCCTCCATAGGACTGGTTTTCTTGAGTTTGCTGCATATTCTGATTTTTGCCACGGCCTCCAAATCGGCCTCCTCTACCTCTGCCTCTACCTCTTCCAGTATTTGAGTAGAAGACAGTTTCTTTTGAAGTTCCTCTTGAAGAAGATGCACCACCATTGTTGAGATATCGAGCTCCACTCGTGATACGCCAGGGTGACCGTTGTGTATTTATGTCACTGACTTGTCAGTTGCAGACGCGGTTGGTACACCGCCCATGAATAATAGCTACATGATAGCTATCCTTATCTACTCTAGTTCGTGGCTCAGTTAGTATGCCACCTTAGTTAGTTGAGTTTGGTTTGAGACCCATATATAGGGTTCTTCTATTTCTTTGTATAAGAGTTCTTTTGGCTAACACAACTAAGAAGAGGAAAACTGTTTTCAGCCTCCACCCTTGTGTGTATTCCCCCATTGTGCAAGTAAGAAAGCTACAAGTGAGACTCCTTCCTTCTCTCCCACAATCTTGACATGGTATCAGAGCCTTGTTCGTGGTAAGGAGCTCAAGAAAGCAAGCCAAGCTCGCGGTGTTCTGGTAAGAGGAGCAGTGTTGCTTTCATTTTCTGTTTTGGGAGCAGATCTCTGTAGGTAGCACAGTCAGAAATTGCAAGAGTGCATTGTCTCAGGTTGAGACGCCCTTCGCGGTGAAGCAAGAGGGCAGTATATTCTGCGGGCCAGGGCTTTAGCCCTTGGCGATCCTATTTTTTTGATTTGAGGTCATTTCGGGGCCTGTTTTGGAGGCGGAAGTTTTGTGCACGCACTCAGAAAAAGACCCAGTTTTATGCTGTGCGACCACTGTTCTACAGGTCGGTGAAAAGTTGCTGTAGAAATTGCATCGTATGCTTGTGTGCAGAGACATTGGGAGTTACAGAATCATCCTTGTTGCCTGTTGATGCAAAATCGTCACTAGGAAGTGACTGTGTGGTCAAATACCACCTTCGTCAGTTTTGCAGATTAGCCCTTGTGAGGCTGAAGCTGTGTTCTTTGTAGTGACAGAACTTTTTGCAGTGTTTTGTAATGGCGTCTGATTTTCTCTCACAGATTGTCACTGAAAAGCTTGACAAGAACAACTTCCAAGCATGGAAGTTTAGAATGACGAATTTCCTTATGGGAAAAGGATATTGGGAATTTGTTGCAGGAAATGAAGAAGAACCAGTTCTTCCTGATGTTCCCAATTAACAGCAAATGCATGAATTCAAAGCATGGCATGAGAGAGCCAGGAAAGTTATGTACTGGCTGTCTATCAGCATTTTAGACTCTATGATTGTGCATATTCAGGATGCAAGTACGCCAAAGGAGGCATGGGATACTTTGTCAAAAATGTATAGCACAAATACTCAAGCCAAGAAAATGCAGCTCAAGCAAGAGTTGCATAATGTGCAAAGAGAAAATATGAGCATCAATGACTACCACATGAAGGTGAAGAAGATTACAGATGCACTTGCTTCCATTGGGTCGCCAGTGGAAGATGATGATTTAGTTTCTGTGACCTTGAATGGTCTAGGAAAGGATTATGCACAGTTTCGGACATCCATTTCAGTTCGTGAAAGATTTTCTGATTTTGAGGAGTTGATTGCTCTTCTAATTTCTGAGGAGCAGAGAAATGGTGGTGCATCTTCTTCAGGAGGAACTTCGAAAGAAGCTGTCTTCTACTCAAATGCTGGAAGAGGTAGAGGCAGAGGTAGAGGAGGCCGATTTGGAGGCCGTGGTAGAAATCAGAATATGCAGCAAACTCAAGAAAACCAGTCGTATGGAGGAGAACGTGGTAACTCTAGAGGCAGGGGGAGCCAAAGAGGTCGTGGTGGATGGCAAAGAGGGCAAAATGCAAACAGCAATGTTGAATGCTACTACTGTGGTAAAATGGGTCATATGGCTAAAGACTGCTATAAAAAGCAGAATGACATCATGAATGGAAAACTGCAACAAGGGAATTATGCATCTTCTAGTAGACGGGGTGATGACAGAAATGAGCACTTGTTCATGGTGCAGCACATGAACAATTCTGCAACAAGTGCAGAAGAAAGCAATGATGTATGGTATGTTGACTCAGGTGCATCAAACCACATGACAGGTCATGCAGAATGGATGGAGGATGCAAGGAAAATGGAAAAACCAGGATTTGTGGAGACTGGTGATGATACTGCACATCCTATTGTGCAGATTGGAAAAATTCCCTTGTCTATGCAGGATGGGAAAAAGAAATACCTGTCCGATGTATTTCATGTCCCGAATATCACCAAGAATCTGGTTTCTGTTGGTCAAATGGTTGAAGAGGGCTTGCAGGTCAGATTTAATCCTCATGGATGCTTTGTTGAGGATATGAAAAATAAAGGTCGCTTGATAGCAAAAGGAAAGAAGAAGGGCAGAATGTTTACGTTGGATGCAGACATGTCTGAATTGAGTGCAGCAATGTTTGCACATGGGACCGGTGTAGTTGCAGATATTGATATCTGGCATAAACGCATTGGTCATGTTAATGTACAGCGACTTAAATCAATGCAGGCCCAAAATATTGTTGCAGGATTGCCTAGATTCAAGGTTGCAAAAATGCATAAGGTATGTGAAGCCTGTCAGTTTGGAAAACAGGCAAGGAAACCATTTCCTAGACATGTTCAAGAGAGTAAGAAGCCATTGGAATTAATCCACTCTGATGTGTGGACTACTAAAGCTGCATCTCTTAGAGGCTGTCATTATTTTGTCAGTTTTATTGATGACTATAGCAGAAAATTTTGGGTGTATTTTATGAAAAAGAAAAGTGAAGTTTTTAGGCATTTCAAAACTCTTAAAGCTATGGTTGAAAAAGAAACAGGCCTACAAATAAAATGCCTAAGGTCAGATGGAGGGGGAGAGTATCTCTCAAATGAGTTTGCAAGGTTCTTGCAGGAGCATGGCATAAAGCAGCAATATTCATGCAGTCATACCCCACAACAAAATGGAGTTGCAGAAAGGAAAAACAGGCATATTGGAGAGGTATCTCGTGCCATGCTCAATGAAAAAGACTTGCCAGATTTTTACTGGGCTGAAGCAGTTGCTACAGCAGTCTACATAATGAACATGACTCCCACTGCAGCAATACATGGGATGACTCCAGAGGAGAGGTATACTGGTAGGAAACCAGATATTTCTCATTTAAAAATTTTTGGTTGCATTGCCTATGTACATGTGCCAGATGAGTTGAGATCCAAGTTGGATCCAAAAGCTAAGAAGTGCATCTTTATTGGTTACTCTCTGCAGCAAAAAGGGTATAGATGCTATAACCCTTCTACTCGTAAGTTTATAGTGAGTAGAGATGTTGTTTTTGATGAGATGAGTAGCTGGTATAAACCAGTAAATGTGATTGATGATGTAGATGCACAAAATGGTAATGTTGCACAGAATTCTCAGCAGCAGTCACAAGATATTAGTGGACCTGGAGCGTCCTCTAGCAGTGGTTCACATTCTTCGCCATGGACAGGCAGATTGAGATCAGGAGAATCTTCTCAAAGCAATGCAGATAGTGGTATGCAAGTATCACGAAAAGGAAAAGAGAAGGTAGATCAGCCCATGTTTGATGTGAATGCAGGTCACTCTTATGTGGATGGTGAATCCAGTGGCTCAAAACAGAGCATTGATGATGAGTTGGGTATTCCTTCTATTGTTACACCTGGAGTAAGGAAGACCAGGGATGTTTTGAGAGCACCTGGGAGTGAACACACTTTGCGCAGGTCTACCAGAGTTAGGTATCGTGTGGATAGGTTGAAATATGATGGATTTACAGCCATTCACTATGCATATATGGTCAAGGTGATACAAGAACCAGAACCCACTTCTTTTGAGCAAGCCATGGGAAAAGAAAAATGGGAGAAAGCCATGGATGAAGAAATGGATGCCTTGGAGGCAAATGCTACATGGGAATTGGTACCTTTGCCTAAAGGTAAGAATGCAATTGGTTGTAAGTGGGTTTATAAGGTGAAGCACAATGCAGATGGTTTTGTGAACAGATACAAGGCAAGATTAGTAGTCAAGGGGTATGCACAAACATATGGCATTGACTATGAAGAAACATTCAGTCCAGTTGCAAGGATGGCAACCGTAAGAGCAGTCATTGCTATGGCTGCATCAAAGGGATGGTCTTTACATCAGATGGATATAAAGAATGCCTTCTTGCATGGTGATTTGCAAGAAGAAGTCTATATGGAGCAGCCACTAGGTTATGTGCATGCTGTTCATCCTGAGTTTGTTTGCAGGTTGAAGAAAGCATTGTATGGCTTGAAGCAAGCACCTAGAGCATGGTCTGACAAGATAGGACAATATCTTGTCACTATTGGCTTTCAGATTTCCAAGGCAAAATTCTCACTTTATGTGAGAAAAACAGAGAAAGGTATTATGCTGCTTGTCATTTATGTTGATGACTTGATTATGACAGGTAACAGTGATGAAGATATCCTTCATGTGAAAATGCTATTGAAGCAGAAGTTTGAGATGAAGGATTTGGGAGAGCTGCATTATTTCTTGGGCATTGAGGTGATTAGATCACCAAGTGGGATACAGCTCTTGCAGAGGCAGTATGGATTGGACATGCTGTCCAAATATGGGATGACAGGCTGTAAGCCTATTTCAGTTCCTTTGGAGCAGAATGTGAAGCTGAGCGCAGATGCAGGTGAGCTTCTGGAAGACCCTACTATGTACAGACGCATAGTAGAAAGCTTGATTTATATGACTATTACCAGGCCAGATTTGAGCTATGCTGTTGGATTGGTAAGTCAGTTTATGTAGGCTCCAAGGAAATCACATTTGGATGCGGCTAGACGCATACTCAAGTATGTGAAGTCCACATTGCAGTATGGACTATTTTATGAGATTGGGGTTCAGATACAGTTGCATGGATACACTGATGCTGATTGGGCTGGTAGCATTTCTGATAGATGATCTACCAGTGGATATGTGTTCTCTTTTGGGAGTGCTGCAGTCACTTGGAGCAGCAAGAAACAGCCTACAGTTGCCTTGTCGAGCACAGAGGCTGAGTACAGGGGTGCAGCAATGGCTGCATGTGAGGTAGCTTGGTTGCATAAGCTACTTTATGATATGCATCAGTCTACAGATGGGCTAGTTGTCATTTATTGTGACAATATGAGTAGTATACACTTGGCAAATAACCCAGTCTATCATGCTAGAACAAAGCACATTGAGGTGCATTATCACTATGTGCGAGAGAGGGTTTTACTAGGTCTTATTGATCTAGTTTATGTCAGCACAGAGGATCAGGTAGCTGACATATTTACGAAGGCATTGGGCGCAAAGAAGCTGCGCAAGTTCACAGACCTGCTTGGTATGCAGGAATTGGGATTGAGCTCGAGGGGGAGTGTTGAGATATCGAGCTCCACTCGTGATACGCCAGGGTGACCGTTGTGTATTTATGTCACCGACTAGTCAGTTGCAGACGCGGTTGGTACACCGCCCATGAATAATAGCTACATGATAGCTATCCTTATCTACTCTAGTTCGTGGCTCAGTAAGTATGCCACCTTAGTTAGTTGAGTTTGGTTTGAGACCCATATATAGGGTTCTTCTATTTCTTTGTATAAGAGTTCTTTTGGCTTACACAACTAAGAAGAGGAAAACTGTTTTCAGCCTCCACCCTTGTGTGTATTCCCCCATTGTGCAAGCAAGAAAGCTATAAGTGAGACTCCTTCCTTCTCTCCCACAATCTTGACAACCATTTCTCTGCTCCTCAAAAATTAGAAGAGCAATCAACTCCTCAAAATCAGGAAATCTTTCACGAACTGAAATGAATGTCCGAAATTGTGCATAATCCTTTCCTAGACCATTCAAGGTCATAGAAACTAAATCATCATCTTCCACTGGCAACCCAATGGAAGCAAGTGCATCTGCAATCTTCTTCACCTTCATGTGGTAGTCATTGATGCTCATATTTTCTCTTTGCACATTATACAACTCTTGCTTGAGCTGCATTTTCCTGGCTTGAGTATTTGTGCTGTACATTTTTGACAAAGTATCCCATGCCTCCTTTGGCGTACTTGCATCCTGAATATGCACAATCATAGAGTCTGAAATACTGATAGAGAGCCAGTACATAACTTTTCTGGCTCTCTCATGCCATGATTTGAATGCCTGCATTTGCTACTGATTGGGAACATCAGGAAGAACTGGTTCTTCTTCATTTCCTGCAACAAATTCCCAATATCCTTTTCCCATAAGGAAATTTGTCATTCTAAACTTCCATGCTTGGAAGTTGTTCTTGTCAAGCTTTTCAGTGACAATCTGTGAAAGAGAATCAGACGCCATTACAGAACACTGCAAAAAATTCTGTCCCTGCAAAGAACACAACTTCAGCCTCACAAGGGCTAATCTGTAAAACTGACGAAAGTGGTATTTGACCACACAGTCACTTCCTAGTGACGATTTTGCATCAACAGGCAACGAGGATGATTCTGTTACTCCCAATGTCTCTGCGCACAGGTATACGATGCAATTTTTACAGTAACTTTTCACAGACCTGTAGAATAGTGCTTGCACAGCATAAAACTGGGCCTTTTCCTGAGTGCGTGCAGAAAACTTCCGTCTCCAAAACAGTCCCCGAAATGGCCTTAAATCAAAAAAACAGGGTCGCCTCGGGCTAAAGCCCTTTCGCGCAACATATACTGCCCTCTTGCTTCACCGCAAAGGGCGTCTCAACCTGAGACAATGCACTCTTGCAATTTCCGGCTGTGCTACATATAGAGATCTGCTCCCAAAACAGAAAATAAAAGCAACACTGCTCCTCTTACCAGAACACCGTGAGCTTGGCTTGCTTTCTTGAGCTCCTTACCACGAACAAGGCTCTAATACCATGTCAAGATTGTGGGAGAGAAGGAAGGAGTCTCACTTGTAGCTTTCTTGCTTGCACGATGGGGGAATACACACAAGGGTGGAGGCTGAAAACAGTTTTCCTCTTCTTAGTTGTGTAAGCCAAAAAGAACTCTCATACAAAGAAATAGAAGAACCCTATATATGGGTCTCAAACCAAAGACAACTAACTAAGGTGGCATACTAACTGAGCCACGAACTAGAGTAGATAAGGATAGCTGTCGTCTAGCTATTATTCATGGGCGGTGTACCAACCGCATCTGCAACTGACATGTCGGTGACATAAATGCACAACGGTCACCCTGGCATATCATGAGTGGAGCTCGATATCTCAACAGGCTGGAGTGCAAAAAATTTAGTTGGCCAAAGCATCTCGGATTATAAAGGGAGTCAGAAAGGGACTACCTGTCTACTTCATTAAGCTCAACAAATTAGATCAAAAGCAGGAGTCTAGCGAAGGACCTTCTTGGCTAAAGGAATACACGGATGTATTTCCTGAAGAGTTGATAGAACTTTCGCCTCAAAGAGAAGTGGATCATGAGATCAAGCTAGTATCAAGAGCTGTGCCAATTGCAAAGAGACCTTATAGAATGTCCATACCGAAAGCAATTGAGCTGAAGGAACAACTCAAGCAACTGCTAGATCAAGGCTACATCCGTCCTAGTAGTTCACCATGGGGAGCTCTAGTACTATTCGAGAAAAAGAAAGATGGAACACTTCGACTGTGTATTAATTACAGAGGATTGAATCAATCAACTGTCAAGAACAAGTACCCTATTCCTAGAATAGATGAGCTTCTTGATCACCTTCAGGGTGTGAAGATCTTTTCCAAGATTAACCTCAAATCTGGTTACTATCAGATAAGGATCAAAAAAGAAGATATCCCAAAGACGGCCTTCAACACAAGATATGGGCACTTTGAGTTCCTAGTTATGTCATTCAGGCTTGCGAATGCGCCTGCCACCTTCAAAAGGTTAATGCAGGATATCTTTAGGCCATATCTTAATGACTTCGTACTCGTCTTCTTTGACGACACTTTAGTCTATTCCAAACAGGAGGAAGATCATGAGACCCAACTTCGGATTGTCCTTGAGACAATGAGGTCACATAAGCTGTATGCTAAGATGAAGAAGTGTGCATTCTTCAAACGTCAGATTGAATATCTGGGATTCATCATATCAACGAAAGGAATCTCAGTGGACCCAGCCAAGGTCAGAGATGTGCTAGAATGGCCAATACCAACAACTGTCAAAGAAATACGTAGCTTTCTTGGATTGACAGGATGGTATAGGGTCTTCATAAAAAACTATGCTTTGATAGCAGCACCTCTCACGAACTTACTAAAGAAGCAAACATCCATTGCATGGTCAACTCCCGAACAAACCAGCTTTGATAGATTGAAGTAAAGTTTGGTATCAGCACCTATCCTAAAACTTGTTGAGAATCAGCAATCACACTCACTAAACAGCCTCTTTGTATGGAGCTTCAGGGTCAAGGATATGCAGGCTAACCTATCCCATATGCACAATGGTGCCTACTGCAGTTTCCTACTTTCCTATAAAGCATTGTACTTGCTTCCTTTTCTTAAGGAAATGATAGTACTCTTTTCATTTCAGTGAAGTATCAATGTCATTGTCCACATACACAAGATTGTGTTTATGAGTCCAAGTCTCAATCTTGGAACCTAATTCACTTGTGTAACAAACAGTGTCTTTATCTTCTTCATCATGAGTCCACACTTCTTCTTTCATCCACCATAACTCACTGCCATGCTCTAGATCCTGCATTTCTCACATGGTATCAGAGCCTAGTTGGGCATGGCATTTCTTCTCCAGCCTCTCTTGATTCCTCTCAACCTCAGTCTAGCTCAATGTCAGCTCATGACTTCATCTCCCAACTCTACTCTCACTGAAGCTTCCATGGCAGCCATAGCCAGCAGCACCCTGTTAGATTGAGCTGCTTATATCTCACTCCACAGGTCAAATCTCTTGGAGATTCCTTCTGGAAAAGTATTCCTCAACTCACAAATCTTCCCTGTATCACATCAATCCATGACATTTGGCTATCTGAAGCTCAGCATTGTGAAAATTCTCAATCTCTGCTCTGTGTTTGCCATAGCCAGACAGGACCTACCTCACTTGGAGCTTCAATAACTTCTCAACTAGGCCACTTTAGCTCTTGATTTCTTCTAGGGAATTGTTCTTCTACTCAAGGCACTTCATCCTGGCACATAAATCGACCACATTGCTGCGCCCTGACCCCGACATTATGGAAATCGCGGAAACCTGTCCTAAACTGCGGCGAATTTGATCGAGTGCCCTGCGTGCTTCATACAGTCCACGATCTGGATGATTTTCATAGGGCTTTGATAGCCCATGAAGTCAGCCTCCTAGGCATGTAAAAAATTTTGAAAATGATCAAGTATAGCTCGTGCAATCTGAGAAAAACCAGGCCCCTGTCTCAGAAACCCTAATTCCACCATAGCCAAAATTTCTCAAGCTTTTTTTTCCTCAGTTTTTTCTCTCTCCTAACACTCAACCCAAGCCTCTGTCACTCTAATCCATTGACCCAACATCAAATAAAGGAGGGGAAGGACCTGAGAAGATTGAAGAACGACCGAACGATCCCAAACAAGAAGAATCAAGCTCAACATCAACACTGACATAGTGTGTTTTCACACTGTCACTAACTGTGTCTCTTGACACACTGCATTCTGCTCTTCTACTGATAAAATCTCAGAATTCTGGTGTTGATTTGGTGCTGATCTTGCAACCTCAACATGGGAAAAGACTCTCCAAATGCTCGATTCAAAGGAGTCGGGTTTCACACCTAGCAAACCCGCATCAAGCTCATCTTGATGAAAAAGGGTCTCTGGGCCATCACAAATGGCAAAGATAAGAAACCTCGGGACGCGGACCTTGCAACTACTTGGCAAAAGAATGATGACAGAGCCTAGGCCATTATCAAACTGGAGCTAGATGACAGTTATATCCACCATGTGGATAACTGTGAGACCTCACAGGATACATGGAAAAGACTTGACACCCTGTTCGGTGCACAATCTAAATCATCAAAGTATGGTCTCCTGATTGAGTTCTTCAGGCTTGAAATGAAGTCCAACACATCACTTGCCATGCATCTCAATTACATGGAAGGACTCCTAACCCAACTTGCAGGAATCAACATTAAAATGGATGAAGATGTTTGCATCGGTGTTCTACTTAAGAGTTTGCCTCCTGAATATAATAATGTATCAACAACTTTAATCAACATGCCAAATCCTGAACTTGTTGATATCCAGGCATCACTGTTAGAAGAAGAAAAGAAGCTAAAAACTAAGGAAGAACCAAGTATCTCTAGAGATGAGCATGCATTATATGTTGGCAACAGGTACAAAGGCAAGAAGGATCAGCTCTTCTGTGACTTCTGCAAAAGGACCGGACACACCGAGAAGTTCTGCCATGCAAGAAAGAGACCCCAAAAGGCCTATCTAGTTGCAGTCAAAGAAGAAGAAGAAAATGGAGCAAAGGAAGAAGAAGATGAAGATGAAGACCACCAGGATCGGAAGGACAAGACTCATCAGTCCTTCTACTCTCATAATTCTGATAGACTATTTTAAAAGCCTTGTACTTCCTTGCCCTAATGCTTCCTTCCATAAGCTTTGTAAACTCCTCATGTAACTTGGCATTACAGTCCCTATACACTTTGTGAGGCCCCTATTACAGCCTCTGGATGTCCATCATGTTTTGGTGCCCACACTTAGCCTTTTCTGCAACAGCCTCTGGTGTCTACCATGTTTGTGGTGTGCCCACACTTTGCAGGTGGTTCTCATTACAGCCTCTACACACTTTGTGCCTTTCTAGTTGTGATTGAGGAGGGGTGTTCAAAATCAGCAATCACACTCACTAAACAACCTCTTTGTATGGAGCTTCAGGGTCAAGGATATGCAGGCTAACCTATCCCATATGCACAATGGTGCCTACTATAGTTTCCTACTTTCCTATAAAGCATTGTACTTGCTTCCTTTTCTTAAGGCAATGATAGTACTCTTTTCATTTCAGTGAAGTGTCAATCTCATTGTCCACATACACAAGATTGTGTTTATGAGTCCAAGTCTCAATCTTGGAACCTAATTCACTTGTGTAACAAACAGTATCTTTATCTTCTTCATCATGAGTCCACACTTCTTCTTTCATCCACCATAACTCACTGCCATGCTCTAGATCCCGCATTTCTCACAAAACTTCCAAACCTCAATAAGGAGTTCAAGGCAGTAATAGATGTTAGCACGCTTGCCTTAGGATGTGTGCTCATGCAAAAAAGTCATCCTATAGCATACTCTTCAAGGAAGCTGAAGAGTCATGAGAAGAATTATGCTACGTATGATCTAGAATTATAGCTGTCATCCATGCTCTAAAGCTTTGGAGACACTACCTGTTGGGTAACAAGTTTACTCTAGTGACTGATCATAAGAGTCTCAAGTAGATCTTTACCCAGAATGAGCTCAACACGAGGAAACGTCGGTGGATTGAAGTGATGGAGGAATATAAATTTGAAATCAAGTACCGACCTGGAAAGGAGAATTTAGTTGTCGATGCACTTAGTTGCAAGGCATTCCTTAATTCTCTAATCTTCAAAACCCATCAACAGCTAGATCTCTAGCTACAAAGATATCTATGCTAAACAATCCAATACTTGAGTTTGCTAGAGAGGAAGCATGCCATGATCCAGCCTATCAAAAGATTCTAAGGGAGATCTCTATCAAGGATCAGGACCAAAAGCTAAAAGCTAAGTATCATGAATTCTCTATCAATAGTGGACTTGTCTACTATAGAACGAGAGTATGTATACCGGCAAGCCAGTCACCTAAGCAGAAGATATTGTGGGAAGCCCATAATTCCCCTTTCTCATCAGGACATCCTGGCTATGCCAAGACTCTCAATGCAGTTAGGAAGAGCTACCATTGGGAGAGGCTTAAAGGTGACGCTCTCAAATATGTCACCGAGTGTTTGTCTTATCGACGTATCAAAGCCGAACATGTCAAGATGCCAGGGAAGTTGCAGCCACTTGACGTTCCCCAAATGAAATGGGAATTCATCAGTATAGACTTTGTTGTTGGCCTACCCCAAGTTCAAGGGATACAACTCCATCATGGTTGTGGTTGACATGCTTACTAAGGTTTCACACCTTATTCCAGTGAAGACAAACTATAAAGCCTCAGACATTGCAAGGTTGTTTATCAAGGAGATATTCAAGCTACATGGGCTACCCAAAAGAATCATTAGTGATCGTGACTCTCTCTTCACATCACAGTTCTGGAGAGCTATCTTTGAACCCATTGGGACTCAACTCTGTTTTAGCACCGCCTATCATCCCCAAACGGATGGCCAAACAGAGCGAGTCATTCAAGTCATCAAGAATATGCTTAGGGCACACTATTGTCATGAGCCAAAAAGGTGGATTCAATACTTGCCTTTCGTTGAATTTGCCTACAATGCTTCTTACCAACAAAGCATTCAGATGACCCCTTTTCAAGCATTGTATGGTCATGACTGTCGAAGTCCCCTAAACTTCTCAGATCCAAACTTAAGGGTTGAAGCTTCAAGGCAGATTTTGGAAGAGATGGATGACCAAATAAAGTCAATAAGACAGGACATCCAAGCCGCCAAGGATAGACAAAAGGCATACGCAGATTTAAAGCATCAAGATAGAATCTTCGAGGAAGGAGACATGGTCTTCATTCGCGTACGTCCAAAGAAGAGTTCCCTATCCTTATGATATTATAGGAAGCTAAGTCCAAGGTATTGTGGACTGTACAAGATCCTCAAGTGCCTAGGACCTAATGCTTATAGACTGCAACTCCCTGAGAACCTAAAGGTTCATAGTGTATTCCATATGAGCCTATTGAAGAAGTATGTACCTAATCCTAACCATGTACTCGATGACCAACAAGTTGTAATGCCTAGCCAAGGAGTCCTTGAACTAAGGCCTGACAAGATCTTAGATGTTAGGGAGAGACAACTGAGATCCAAAACCTTAAGAGAATGCCTCGTCTAGTGGAAAGATTATTCCAAGGAGGATGCCACTTGGATAGATGAAAATACTCTCAACCATTACTATCCCCAGTTTATCTTGAGATGAAGACATCTCGATTCCTCCAAGGGGGAGAGAATGTAACAATTCGGATCTCTAAAAAAATTGCACTCCTCATGAAAACCTCCTCTTACTAAAAATCCAAATGGATAATTGTTGAATTTCCCTCCTTTCCCCCCAGTTGACTTTCGTGTTGGGGGAGAGGAAGGGAAAGCGAGATGATTAAGCATCCCTGCTAGGTGGCATGGAGGGGGCGAAGGAATGCAGAATGCCGCGTGGGGGAGGGAGGATCCCCCCCCTCACCTATATAAGTTTGGTGTGGGAGATAGCCAGGGGATTCGGGTGGTTGTTGCCCTAGATCTAGAGGAGGAAAAACCGTCGCCGCTGTGTAAGAGGGAGGGAGTGGAGCTACTTGAAGATCGCCATCAGCCGCCGTTGTATCTGCCGCCATCATGTTGCCATCTGCCCCCGCCGTCGTCCCGGCACTACCCTCCAGCTGCCGCCCATAGTCTGTCATCCACCCTTCCTCCACGTGTTGCAAGCTTCTTGCAAAAGCTTCCAAGAAGTTTCTTGGAAGCTTCTAAGGGGAGAACCTAAGCTCCCCTTCATGTGGCTTCCTTTAAGCCCCCTTTTTCCCCCTTTTTTCCACCAAGTGCGTCCTAAAGCTATTCCCTCCTCGGGATTTAAAACCCTCCCCGTGGGTTTTCCCCAACCCCGGAATTCAAAGTCCCTTAATCCTTTCTTGTGGCCTCCTTCAAAGCCCCCTATCGTGATTCTATACCCCCCTAACCTTCGGGATTTTTCCACCCATTTCCTTGCAAATTCCACCTAACCCCGTTCCAGTGAGGTTTCCATACAAGTCCTCAAATCCTTTTCCGTGGGTTTCTCCCCTCCACAATAAAAATCCCTCTAGAAGACCTTTTATGCCCTTGCCCTTTTTCAATACGCTAAAGTCCCTTTAGTATCCCCTTTTCCCGTGGAGTCTTATCCGAGGCCTTCAAAAAGGCTCATTCAGCCTTTTTTTTCCCTTGGATTTCCTACAATCTCCCAATTAGCCCAAGTGCTAAACCCCTTCCTGTGTAGACAATTTGCACCCCGGAGCTCCCAGTAAAGGAAGGAGAAATTAATAAGTTCCATTTCTAAGGTTCAATTCTCAAGGACAGTGGAATCACAAAGGAAGTTTTGCATGCGAAGGAGACAACCAACATCATAAATCCGCATCCAAGACGAAAAGGCCGCATTCGCGATGGCTCCTAAGAAAGCACAAGGCACAACCGCAGGAGGATCATCTCCTAACATCCATGTGGACATTTCACCACAAGTCCAGGTTTTTCTTCATAATTTTGATTTACATCGTTATAATTCAATCATGCATGGATCATTTTTGGAGATAGGATGCATTTTTTGTTTTAAATACTTTGACTAATTTAAAAGAGATAGCTCACGATGGAAGAATTCGGTCGTTAGTATTTTTCAATAAAATGAATAAAATAAAGTGAGCATAAGATTTCTATGCATTTCTAGCAAGTGGATTTATGCATTAATTAGATTAATTAATGCCCATCTTTACAAAACGGAATTATGATAGTACACCTCAATTAAGCATGGAAGGAATAAACCGCATATCGCATTATTGAACATCTTTTTTTTTTAATGACTCTTAAAGAAAGTTACTAGCAACCGTAGGAAATTGCCAGGGCTGCATGAAGAAGATTTAACTCTAGGCAAGTGGCCTAAAAACTCAAATCAACAAAATGTTGTGTAAGTTCTGCATACGACAAATTCATTCGGAAATGAAAGTAGAAAAAGGCTGCATGTTTAAACATAAAATCCTAATGCTTAGTAGCATGAATCTTGTTTGCATATTATAGGATGATCAATTGAAATTATGCTATAACTTAACCTATGATTTGATCTTAATCCAAAAAGTTAGGGTTTTTAAATCAACTTGCACGTAGACAATGAATCATGTGGTTACGGAAATGGTAGCGTAAATATATTCAATAATAGACAAGTTAAATTGGTTTAAACCCAAACACCTAAAACCGCGAGGTACTCGTTTAGAAAGGGCTAATTCAATGTAATATATCCCAAAGAGCTAACTAGGATTTAACACATTGAGGACGTAACCTAGTCGCTCGTATTGCTAAAGCTGAAACTCCTATACCCTAAAGACTTGCCCACATTCACGAAACGTAGGGACATTGGAATATACTTGTGAGATGTGATCTAGGGTTCTTCCTAAGGATCCCTCAATAGAAAGATGAAACTCGGTTTGAACTTGGAACCCTAGGACCAACAATGTCGGCCTAGTGCAATCAGGAATGGATTGGTATATCTAATCATGATTTCGTGATTATAAGAGTCCACTTGGTGGGTAAATAGTCCCATAGTTTGATGTGACACTTATGCAACAAATTGTAGAGTCGCATGATCTTGTGATTTGATCACAAGGGAATGGCCAATTCCTCGGAATGAGATTGGCAGATTCTTATGCAATTTTATCTTGCGAGAGGATGAATAATTGTCCTGATATAGTACCTTTCTTGGGTAAAGTGACCAAGATACGGGGATTAGATATTTGCTTGGAAGCAAAAGACCAAACAATAAATTGGAATAACATATAAACTTAAGGTATTGATTAAGTTGGGTTAATACGGTATGGCCCTAACCCAGGATATAGGGTTAACAAATAAACCCTTTGGGATCTTGCCAAGTCGCAATTGATCTTGGATCGAGTGCTAGACGCATTCGGAAAGAAGGATTCGCTTTTTAGCAGTTGGCCAAAATAGTGACCAATGGAAATGATTGTGGTTGTAACAATTTTAAGAGTACTATTTTGCTTTGTTTGCTCAAAGAATTAAAGGATAAATGGATATCTGATGCTTCAGGTTGAAGGCCTGAAGGGAGAGGCAGCTTTAGTTACCCCCGACTGCTTGTCTGACCCTAACCAAGGGGGTTATTAACCGCGCCGGGAAGGTGGACCGAACCCGCCGCGAGAGATCTCTCCGTTGAGTGCTACTTGGAGCAGGAGGACGCTTGGGTGCCAGACGGGGCTCTAGCTGTAAATCCCTTGCCTTCCGGGCCCTGCACAAGAGGCCAACGTAACTCGGGATTGGATCTCAAGGCCCGCATACTAGTCTATGGGCGGAATCTTGGGTTAGTAATCCCTGTGGATTGCTCGATAGCCTTCGAGCGGATTATGGATAAGCCTACGGGCTGGACTTTATGTATTTCAAAGATAAATCTGATAACTTGTTAAAAAGGAACTTGTTTGACATTGCTTTTCTATGTCAAGTGCTATGATTACGTGAAGGAACCTGTGCCTAACAGGCTAATTAAGGAAGCTGAACCAACTAAATGTGTTAGATAATTAAATAACCAAAAAAACTGAGGAAAGTACGGAGGATGTGGCCATAGGTCCGTCCTACGAATGGGTGGTCCCGGTTGGCCGGGAAATTTTCTCAATCATGATGGACAACAAGAAGATCGTTCAAAGAACACGAACAGCAAGACTGTTGACCTAGAGTCTAAGTTATAAATGATCCCGATTTACGCTGTTTTAGGGGAAGGGAATGGACCTATGCATTATGACAGAGAGGTTGAGCTTCATATCCCTCTCATTTCCCATTCTCCTTGAACCAAGTGTAGCGTGAATCCACTTCGGACCTGGTGTTTCTGTGTAAAGTGGTTCGCTCGAGTTCGACGTTAGTTGCTGTTAGGAAATGACCAATAGGAAAAACCCTAATTCAAGTTGGTCCTAAGTGGGAATGGCCAGAATGCTTCCGCTGCATGGCAGACACAGAAAGTCCTAGATCGCAAATACCGTAACATTCCATGGGAGTGCCAGGCATAGTTTTCTAGATATTCTTTTTGATGGACTGCTAAGACATGTCCTAAAGATAGCAAGTGGACACGTTACAGTTGGTATCAAAGCGAACCAACAAAGGATTTGCTTTTATGAGATCTTAATATGATGAAGTAAAGCAAATGTTGTTGTTCCAAACATTTACTTACTTTCAATGCTATCTTGTAGAATTATGAAGCATGGAATAGGTTCTTAGTATTTCGAGTCATGTTTATGATTGCGATGCATTCCCCGGATTATCGACAAAGGGTTGAGATGATGAGCATCCTAGAGCGTATTTATAATCCATCCCCTTTGTACATGGAAGGAAGATGGATGGGTGCCTCAGGAATCTACTATATAGCTGCCCACTGGTTTGCATACCTTCAGACCAACCTAAAGAGGATCCAATGGTTGGAAGATTTGAAGGTCGTGAAGTTGTTTATTTTTGTGGAAGCTCATGTAAACTCAACTTTACATATTCGAGGTAGGAGGGTTGAGCTGAACTCACATGTATATGAGGAAGTGACCCGTGTAATCCCCGCCGACAGGATCAAGGTGTTGGGGCGCCATGAGAAGAATGGGTTCCAAAGGAAAGGATATCTTGATCTTCCAATGACTTACCGATTCCTGAAGCCAGGCTTTGGTGGAAGCAATGGTGCAGAGACCAAGGGATCATGGAAGGATCCGTTATGTGGGAGAAGGTGAAGAAAGACATGCATGGAAGATACTTACCACCTACATATCGCACGCAGAAAATGAAAGAGTTCTACGATCTAAAAGAGCTGGGACTCACTCTTGATGCATACTACTCCAAATTTGTCTCACTTCTTAAGTATGCGCCACAGATGGACATAACTCAGCAGGTATCAAAGTTTTGTGATTGTTTAAACCCACCAGTGAATACCCGCCTCGAATCTATGCGGACATCGAATCTACAAGACGCACTCATTCGAGCAGCCCCTATAATTCAGGAGGTGCATGCTAGACCAAGAGGTAACAAAACTTGGTCTTATAATGACCCGAATAGAGGAGCATTCAGGCCTCAAATGAAGAGAGTTCAAGGTCAGAATCAGGGACAAAGAAAGAAAGTTAGGACTAATAATGTAAAAACATTGTCCCTACACAAAGCAATGGCCGAAACCTCCGTTGTTTCCACTACAATGAGCCTGGTCATTTCAAGAGGCAATGTCCCAAGCTTGGAGGAGGACATCGCCAAGCACCTTCCAAGGAACTGGCTGTGGGTCAGGGAGCAGCTACCCGAGGCAGAGCAAGAACCTCCTACATTGCCAAAAGACAAATGTGCAAAGAAGAAGAAGATCCGACCATGGAAGCAGAGTTTGAAAGGGCGACAGTGCATGCCGCTCTTCACAAGAAAGGGCCAAATCGCCAGTACTCGGTGATTCAGACACCGTCGAACTATCAAGGTAAAGGTTTGAAGACCTTGATTGATTGTGGCAGTACACATTCCTTTATCTCACCAACTTGTGCAAAAAGACTAGGAATAGCCACAGTAGAAGCACCTATCTTGCTTGTGGAATTGGCAAATGGTTGTGAGGTCACTTGTACCAGGCAAACTGCTAAGGTGGAATTCTTTCTAGGAGGAAAGACGACTTCGGTCAAATTCAGAGTCATGAATTTTGGTATCCATGAGTGTCTACTCAGAATGGATTGTCTTAAGCCTAATGACACCCACATTCATTGTGGAAAGAGCCAAATTTCCTTTCGAAACTTTGAAGGGGAATTGGTCACAACTCAAGTAGAGGCTGGAGTGCAAAAAATTCAGTTGGCCCAAGCATCTCGGATTATAAAGGGAGTAAAAAAATGACTACTTTTCTACTTGATTAAGCTCAAAAAATTAGATCAAAAGAAAGAGTCTAGCAAAGGACCTTCTTGGCTAAAGGAATACACGGACATATTTCCTGAAGAGTTAACAGAACTTCCGCCTCAAAGAGAAGTGGATCATGAGATCAAGCTAGTACCAAGAGCTGTGCCAATTGCAAAGAGACCTTATAGAATGTCCATACCGGAAGCAATTGAGCTGAAGGAACAACTCAAGCAACTGCTAGATCAGGGCTACATCCATCCTAGTAGTTCACCATGGGCAGCTCCAATACTGTTCGAGAAAAAGAAAGATGGAACACTTCGACTGTGTATTAATTACAGAGGATTGAATCAATCAACTGTCAAGAACAAGTATCCTATTCCTAGAATAGATGAGCTTCTTGATCGCCTTCAGGGTGCGAAGATCTTTTCCAAGATTGACCTCAGATCTGGTTACTATCAGATAAGGATCAAGCAAGAAGATATCCCAAAGACGGTCTTCAATACAAGATATGGGAACTTTGAGTTCCTAGTTATGTCATTCGGGCTTACGAATCAAGATCAAGCAAGAAGATATCCCAAAGACGGCCTTCAATACAAGATAAGGGAACTTTGACTTCCTAGTTATGTCATTCGGGCTTACGAATGCGCCTACCACCTTCAACAGGTTAATGCAGGATATCTTTAGGCCATATCTTAATGACTTCGTACCTGTCTTCTTTAACGACACTTTAGTCTATTCCAAACAGGAGGAAGATCATGAGACCTAACTTTGGATTGTCCTTCAGACAATGAGGTCACATAAGCTGTATGCTAAGATGAAGAAGTGTGCATTCTTCAAACGTCAGTTTGAATATCTGGGATTCATTGTATTAGCGGAAGGAATCTCAGTGGATCCAGCCAAGGTCAGAGATGTGCTAGAATGGCCAATACCATCAACTGTCAAAGAAATACGAAGCTTTCTTGGATTGAAAGGATGGTATACGGTCTTCATCAAAAGCTATGCTTTGATAGCAGCACCTCTGACGGACTTACTGAAGAAGGAAACATCCATTGCATGGTCAACTCGCGAACAAACTAGCTTTGATAGATTGAAGCAAAGTTTGGTATCAGCAACCTATCCTAAAACTTCCAGACATCAATAAGGAGTTCGAGGTAGTAACAGATGCTAGCACGCTTGCCTTAGGATGTGTGCTCATGCAGGAAAGTCGTCATGTAGCATACTCTTCAAGGAAGCTGAAGAGTCATGAGAAGAACTATGCTACGCATGATCTAGAATTTTTAGCTATCATCCATGCTCTAAAGCTTTGGAGACACTACCTGTTGGGTAACAAGTTTACTTTAGTGACTGATCATAAGAGTCTCAAGTTGATCTTTACCCAGAACGAGCTCAACATGAGGCAACGTCGGTGGATTGAAGTGCTCAAGGAGTATAGCTTTGAAATCAAGTACCGACCTGGAAAGGAGAATGTAGTTGTCTTAGTCGCAAGGCCTTCCTTAATTCTCTAATCTTGCAAAATCCATCAACAGCTAGATCTCTAGCTACAAAGATATCTATGCCAAACAATCCAATAAATGAGTTAGCTGGAGAGGAAGCATGCCATGATTCATCCTATCAAAAGATGCTAAGGGAGATCTCTATCAAGGATCAGGACCAAAAGCTACAGGCTAAGTATCATGAATTCTCTATCAATAGTGGACTTGTCTACTATAGAACGAGAGTATGTATACCGGCAAGCTAGTCACTTAAGCTAAATATATTGTGGGAAGCTCATGATTCCCCTTTCTAAAGACATCCTAGCTATGCCAAGACTCTCAATGCAGTTAGGAAGAGCTACCATTGGGAGAGGCTTAAAGGTGACGTTCTCAAATATGTCACCGAGTGTTTGTCTTGTCGACGTATCAAAGCCGAACATGTCAAGATGCTAGGGAAGTTGCAACCACTTGACATTTCTCAAATGAGATGGGAATTCATCATCATGGACTTTGTTGTTAGCCTACCCCAAGTTCAAGGGGGATACAACTCCATCATGGTTGTGGTTGACATGCTTACTAAGGTTGCACACCTTATTCGAGTGAAGACAAACTATAAAGCCTCAAACATTGCAAGGTTGTTTATCAAGGAGATATTCAAGCTACATGGGCTACCCAGAATAATCATTAGTGATCGTGACTCTCTCCTCGCATCACACTTCTGGAGAGCTATCTTTGAAGCCATTGGGACTCAACTCTGTTTTAGCACCGCCTATCATCCCCAAACGGATGGCCAAATAGAGCGAGTCAATCAAGTCATCGAGGATATGCTTAGGGCACACTAATGTCGTGAGCCAAAAAGGTTGATTCAATACTTGCCTTTCGTTGAATTTGCCTACAATGCTTCTTACCAAAAAAGCATTCAGATGACCCCTTTTCAAGCATTGTATGGTCATGACTATCGAAGTCCCCTAAACTTCTCAGATCCAAACTTAAGGGTTGAAGCTTCAAGGCAGATGTTGGAAGAGATGGATGACCAAATAAAGTCAATAAGACAAAATCCAAGCCGCCAAGGATAGACAAAAGGCATACGCGGATTTAAAGAATCAAGATAGAATCTTCGAGGAAGGAGACATGGTCTTCATTCGCGTACGTCCAAAGAAGAGATCCCTATCCTTATGATATTACAGAAAGCTAAGTCCAAGGTATTGTGAACCGTACAAGATCCTCAAGTGCCTAGGACCTAATGCTTATAGATTGCAACTCCCTGAGAACCTAAAGGTTCATAATGTATTCCATATTAGTCTATCGAAGAAATATGTACCTAATCCTAACCATGTACTCAATGACCAACAAGTTGTAATGCCTAGCCAAGGAGTTCTTGAACTAAGGCCTGACAGGATCTTAGATGTTAGGGAGAGACAACTGAGATCCAGAACCTTGAGAGAATTCCTCGTCCAGTGTAAAGATTATTCCCAGGAGGATGCCACTTGGATAGATAAAAGCACTCTCAACCATTACTATCCCTAGTTTATCTCGAGATGAGGACATCTCAATTCCTCCAAGGGGGAGAGAATGTAACAATTCCGATCTCTAAAGAAACGGCACTCCTCATGAAAACCTCCTCTTACTAAAAATTCAAATTGATAATTGTTGAAATTTATGGATTTTTTTTTTAATTCCCTCCTTTGCCCCCAGCCGATTGTCGTGCTAGGGGAGGGAGGGAAAGTGGGATGATTAAGAATCCCTGCTCGGTGCCATGGAGGGGACGAAGGCATGCAGGATGCTGCGTGGGGGAGGGAGGATCCCCCCCCCACCTATATAAGTTTGGTGTGGAAGATAGCCAGGGGGATTCGAGTGGTCGCTGCCGTAGAGCTAGAGGAGGAAAAACCATCGCCGCTGTGTGAGAGGGAGGGAGTGGAGCCGCCTAAAGATCGCCATTAGCCACCATTGCAGCTACCTCCATCATGTCACCATCTGCCGCTCTCGTCCTGGCACTACCGGCCAGCTGCCGCCCATAGTCTATCATCCACCCTTCCTCCATGTGTTGCAAGCTTCTTGTAGAAGCTTCCAAGCAGTTTCTTGGAAGCTTCTAGGGGGAGAAGCTAAGCCCCCCTTCATGTGGCTTCCTTTAAGCCCCATTTTTCCCCCCTTTTTTCCACCAAGTGCATCCTAAAGCTATTCCCTCCCCGGGATTTAAAACCCTCCCCGTGGGTTTTCCCCAACCCCAGAATTCAAAGCCCCTTAATCCTTTCTTGTGGCCTTCTTCAAAGCCCCCTATGGTGGTTCTATACCCCCTTGCCCTCCTGGATATTTCCACCCATTTTGCGTGTAAATTCCACCTAGCCCCCTTCCAATGAGGTTTCCCCACAAGTCCTCAAATTCTTTTCCGTGGGTTTCTCCCCTCCACAATAAAAATCCCTCTAGAAGACCTTTTACGCCCTTGCCCTTTTTCAATCCGCTAAAGTCCATTTAGTACCCCCTTTTCCCATGGAGTCTTATTTGAGGCCTTTAAAAAGGCTCATTAAGCCTTTTTTTCCCTTGGATTTCCTACAACTCCCAATTAGCCCGAGTGCTAAACCCCTTCCCGTGTAGACAATTTGCACCCCGGAGCTTCCACTAAAGGAAGGAGAAATTAATAAGTTCCATTTCTAAGGTTCGATTTTGAAGGACGGTGGAATCACAAAGGAAGTTTCGCGTGTGAAGGAGACGTCCAACATCATTTGCGATGGCTCCTAAGAAAGCACAAGGCGCAACCGCAAGAGGATCATCTCCTAACATCCATGTGGACATTTCACCACAAGTCCAGGTTTTTCTTCCTAATTTTGATTTACGTTGTTATAATTCAATCGTGCACGGATCATTTTTGGAGATAGGATGCATTTTTCGTTTTAAATACTTTGACTAATTTAAAAGAGACAGCTCATGATGGAAGAATTCGGTCATTAGTATTTTTCAATAAAACAAACAAAATAAAGTGAGCATAAGATTTCTATGCATTTCTAGCAAGTGGCTTTATGCATTAATTAGATTCATTAATGCCCATCTTTGCAAAACGGAATTATGATAGTACACTTCAATCAAGCATGGAAGGAATAAACTGCATATCGCATTATTGAACATCTTTTTTTCGAAATGATTCTTAAAGAAAGTCACTAGCAACCGTAGGAAATTGCTAGGGCTGCATGAAGAAAATTTAACTCTAGGCAAGTGGCCTAAAAACTCAAATCAACAAAAGGTTGTGTAAGTTTTGCATACGACAAATTCATTCGGAAATGAAAGTAGAAAAAGGTTGCATATTTAAACATAAAATCCTAAAGCTTAGTAGCATGAATCTTGTTTGCATATTATAGGATGATCAATTGAAATTATGCTATAACTTAACCTATGATTTGATCTTAACCCGAAAAGTTAGGGTTTGTAAATCAACTTACACGTAGACAATGAATCATGTGGTTACGAAAATGGTAGCATAATTATCTTCAAGAATAGACAAGTTAAATTGGTTTAAACCCAAACACCTAAAACCGCGATGTACTCGTTTAGGAAGGGTTAATTCAATGCAGCATATCCCAAAGAGCTAACTAGGATTTAAGACGTTGAGGACGTAACCTAGTCACTCGTATTGCCAAAGCTGAAGCTCCTATACCCTAAAGACTTGCCCACATTCACAGAATGTAGGCACATTGGAACATACTTGCGAGAAGTGATCTAGGGTTTTTCCTAAGGATCCCTCGATAAAAAGATGAAATTCGGTTTGAACTTGGAACCCTAGGACCAACAATGTTGGCCTAGTGCAATTAGGAATGGATTGGTATATCTAATCATGATTTCGTGATTATAAGACTCCACTCGATGGGTAAATAGTCCCATAGTTTGATGCGCCACTTGTGCAACAAATTGCAGAGTCGCATGATCTTGTGATTTGATCACAAGGGAATGGCCAATTTATCCTCAAAATGAGATTGGCAGATTCTTATGCAAGTTTATCTTGCCAGAGGATGAATAATTGTCCTGATATAGTACCTTTCTTGGGTAAACTGACCAAGATACGGGGATTAGATATTTTCTTGGAAGCAAAAGACCAATCAATAAATTGGAATAACATATGAACTTAAGGTATTGATTAAGTCGGGTTAATATGGTAAGGCCCTAACCAAAGATATAGGGTTAACAAATAAACCCTTGGGGATCTTGCCAAGTCGCACTTGATCCTAGATCGAGTGCTGGTGGATGCGTTCGGAAAGAAGGATCCACTCCTTAGCAGTTGGCCAAAATAGCGACCAATGGAAATGATTGTGCTTGTAACAATTTTAAGAGTATTGTTTTGCTTTGTTTGCTCAAAGAATTAAAGGATAAATGGATATCTAATGCTTTAGGTTGAAGGCCTGAAGGGAGAGGTAGCTTCAGTTACCCCCGACTGCCTGCTTGACCCTAACCAAGGGGGTTGCTAACTACGCTGGGAAGGTGAACCGAACCTGCCACGAGAGGTCTCTCCATTGAGCACTACTTGGAGCAGGAGGACGCTTGGGTGCCAGAGGGGGCTCTGGTCATAAATCCCTCGCCTTCCGGGCCCTGCACAAGAGGCCAACGTGACTCGGAATTTGATCTCGAGGCCCGCATACTAGTCTACGAGCCGAATCTTGGGTTAGTAATCCCTGTGGATTGCTGGATAGCCTTCGGACGGCGGATTATGGATAAGCCTACGGGCTGGACTTTATGTATTTCAAAGATAAATATGATAACTTGTTAAAAAGGAACTTGTTTCACATTGCTTTTCTATGTCAAGTGCTATGATTACGTGAAGGAACCAGTGCCTAACATGCTAATTAAGAAAGCTGATTAATACATGTCCAACTAAATGTGTTAGATAATTAAATAACTAAAACAACCTGAGGAAAGTTCAAAGGATGTGGCCATAGGTTTGTCCTACGGATGGGTGGTCCCCGTTGGCCGGGAACTTTTCTCAATCATGATGGACAGCAAGAAGATCGTTCAAAGAACACGAACAATAAGAGCGTTGACCTAGATTCTAAGTTATAAATGATCCCGATTTATGTTGTTTTAGGGGAATGGAATGGGACTATGCCTTATGACAAAGAGATTGAGCTTCGCATCCCTCTCGTTTTCCATTCTCCTTGAACCAAGTGCAATGTGAATCCGCTTCGGACCTGGCGTTTCTGCGTAAAGTAGTTCACTTGGGTTCGACGCTAGTTGCCGTTAGGAAATGGCCAATAGGGAAAACCCTAATTCAGGTCGGTCCTAAGTGGGAACGGCTAGAATACTTCTGCTACGTGGAAGACCCGAAAAGTCCTAGATCGCAAACCCCGTAACATTCAATGGGAGTGCCGAGCGGCTAGATATTCTTTCCGATGGACAACTAAGACGTGTCCTGAAGATAAGAAGTGGACACGTTACATTGTGTTTAAGTCACAAGATGGATTTGCAACTCTTTGGAACAAGGGTTGGTAGGATCTAAGTACAAGATAAATTGTAAGAGGATGAATAGTCATCCTGCTATGTCACCTTCTGTGCTACTGAGTTGCTTAGTTAGGGTAACGAGCAATTGACAAGTCAAGTTAGAGCAACAAAGTTGCCAGGATTTACCGTTTTATTTTGAGGAACCTAAGATGTTGGTTAATTTGGGTTAATAGGGTATAAACCCTAAACCTAGGATAAAAGGGTAAACAAACAAACCCTTGGGGATCTTGCCAAGTCGCAATTGATCCCAGATCGAATGTTGGATGCATTCCGAGAGAAGGATTCACTCCTTAGTAGTTGGCTAAATAAACGACCACTGGATTGATTGTGTTTGTACAATTTAGGAGCACTGTTTGTATTGCTTTGCTCAAAGAACTAAAGATGGAAAAAGAAATAATGCTTCAAGCTGAAGGCCTGGAGGGAGAGGCAACATCAGTTACCCCCAACTGTCTGCCTGACCCTAACCAAGAGGGTTGTTAGCCGTGCCGAGAACGTGGACCAAACCTGCCGCGAGAGGTCTCCCCGTTGGGCGCTACTTGGAGCAGGAGGACTCTTGGGTGCTAGAGGGAGCTCTTGCCATAAATCCCTTGCCTTCCAGGCCCTGCACAAGAGGCCGACGTGACTCGAGATTGGATCTTGATGCCCGCATACTAGTCTACAGGCAGAATCTTGGATTAGTAATCTCTATGGATTGCTAGATTGCCTTCGAGCGGATTATGGATTGCCTTCGACCGGATTATGGATTAGCCTAATGGCTGGATTATATGATGTATTCCAAAGACTGATTAATAAGATAAATTGTTGAAAATAAACTTGTTTGACATTGTTTTTCTATGTCACTGCTAAGATTACGTGAGGGAATCGGTGACTAATTGGCTAATTAAGAAAGCTGTTTTTGCATGTCAAACTAAATGTGGTAGGTAATTAGACAACTAAAGCAACCCCGAGGAAAGTGTGGAGGATGTGGCCATGGGTCGGTCCTAAGAATGGGTGGTCCCGGTTGGCCGAGAACTTTTCTCAAAGGAAATGAACAGCCAGGAATGATGACTTAGAATCTAGAATATTAGAATCCCGATTTATGTTGTTTTAGGGGAACGGAATGGGACTATGCCTTATGGGCAGAGAGGTTGAGCTTTGCATCCCTCTCGTTTTCCATTCTCCTTGAACAAAGTGAAGCATGAATCCGCTTCGACCCTAATGTTTCTGCGTAAAGTAGTTCCGACTCTAGCTGCCCTTCTAGAAATTTGACCACTAGGAAAACCCTGATTCAGGTCGGTCCCAAGTGGGAATGGCCAGAATGCTTCTGCTTCGTGGTAGACTCAGGAAGACCTAGATTGCAAACCCTGTGACATTTCGTGGGAGTGCCGGGCGGCGCTTTCTAGACTCTCTTCCCGATGGGCTGCTAAGATGTGTCCTACGAGCGAATAGGTGGACACGTTACACATGCCTTGATCTTATCAGGGGATAGGGTGAGAGCTGCTCTTATGCTTTGTTGTGTATTTTGTTTTGTATCAACTTGATTCTTCTTATGATTATTGTTTGTGCAAATGAATTCATGGGGTTTAATGGGCTGAGTTGCCCTATCGTGTGATAGCCAATGAGAGTAGAAATTAAACACCCAAGAAGTGCTAGAAAGGAGCGAAATTACACAAACTTTACACGGGAATTCAAAGCTGACAGAAGTGGAAGATGCAAATTTGACAATTTTTAAAGACCATGGAAGACGAGAATGCAAATTTTGCTAGTTGCATTGGTTGCAGATTTTTCATAATTTTTTTGAATGTTGGATTGAAGCAAAGGTGATTTCTCACCATTCGGGACATCAAGCTGGATACATAGGATTTTTCATATTGACAATCATGGTGTTTTAATTAAGGAAACTCATGGGGTTTTGGAGTTTTGTTGATGTTCTCATGGAATGGAATGAGATATGAAAATAATTCTCAGCAAGCCTAATAGTTTAATCAATAAATTAGAAAATAGTGATATTTATCAATAAGTAATTTTTAAAAAAGGCAAACATGAGAAAACATAGGTTTTTGCATCTAAAAAAATAGAACAAAATCACATTTGTATTTGTTAATGTATGATAAGGTTGAGGCATGAGGGTGAACCTTATTTCAGCCCTATCTTTGTGTTAAAATAGGTGTTTCCTGCTTTTATAAAGAAAAATACATAAAAATTTCTCTCTAAACCTACCACACCGAATGCACAACCTTAAGTGGTTGGAAGAAGGGGGTGTTAAGGGCTACTTATACGTTGAATTTGGAATTTTTCCTGATGCATGGCTTATAGTACTCATAGTTTTGAAAATTAAGAGAGCCCAATAGCACGACCCTACTCAGTGCTAGCCCTTAATACCCCAAAAGACAGTGTTAAGGGCTACTTATACATTGAATTTGGATTTTTTTCTGATGCATGGCATATAGTACACATAGTTTTGAAAATTAAGAGAGCCCAATAGCACGACCATACTCAGTGCTAGCCCTATGCAATGCAATAATTACATTTAGAGTAAAGGCATGAAAGAAATGTTTTTACACCTTCAAAAATGCTGGTTGTTGATGGAAAAAATATTTTAGCACTACGAATCGTACACAATTGCATTGCAATGCAACACATGGTATCATCTAGATGCACAACAATTGCCTTTTTGAACATTGATCCACATTGAGGAGGTGAGGTATCCTAAGTTGTAGGGCTAGTGATCTATCTCCTTAGGGAGTGTGCAGTGAGGAATATATTACATCTCCTAGAATAATTGATTAAAAGAATGGAGTATGTAGCGTATGTGTTCTGTGTGTGAGCAATGCATCTTGGGGCCAATCATCGAGGTATAGGAGAGCAGCAGTGGGGCCATGACAATCAGCCAAGAGGTGCCCTCTTTGTTTATGCTTACATGGTGTATTACATGGATATGTGCAGGGACTCCCTTTGAGGAGCGTGGGAAGGGTTATGCATTGGATTACAATCCATACAAATGCAAAGTTCTACACTAGAGGTTAGGGTAGTATACCCCTTAGACTCTCTTGGCCCCGCAAGGCCGAAGGTGGTTTGGGTGTGTAGTAGAGGCCTAGGTAGTGCCATAGAGCCAATGTTGGGCCCATTTTAGGTCTGGATAGAAAATCATAGAGAAAGTGAGAGGTTGGGTAGGGGAAGCTTAAGTTCCTATAGGAGAGTCAATACCAAACCATGAGGATTAGGAAATATCTAGCATAGAGCCACCCTCCTCCCCAACCTATATATGTTCATTGACAAGCCAAGCACAAGAACCGCACACGACATCAACCATGTGAGCCTACCTTGCCTCAATATGACCTAGATATGAAACGTTAGCCACCAAGAAGGAACAAAGAGAATGAGGTTGACACAAGACTACTAGCAACCCTTTGTGTCCATTGAGGTGCCATTATCCTTAGGACAAATAATGAGGAAAAATTGGGATGCCATTACATTTCGAAAGCAAATGAGGAAAAATTGGGGCCTATGGAATACATTCAAGTTGTGGGATAGTCAACATTAGCACAAGAGGCTAATAGTGATACCCATATTTCAAGTGTGATGCCCTCCCTAGTGTTAGGTTCATTACAAACTCATGCCTTCTCAAAAGGAGATGAGATACATGCTATCCTTTGAGTCAAGCCATTAAAAGATGCGACTTGAGAAGACATTCTAGACACAAGGGCAATAGTGAGTATCCTTAGCCACCAAGTGTTACAAGCATGGGATAGCCCCCCTCTAGAAATAGCTAGATTCAATGTGACACTAGCTAATGGCAAAAAAGCTCATCCATTTGGAGTGTTGAAAGACTATCCAATCAAGATGGCCAAAATCCACAGCCAAAATCTAGTTTCTGATGAATTTCCTTGTAGTGAAGGATGTGGACTATGACATATTATTTGGGAGACCATGGATGAGGGGTGCTCGAGTGATACAAGATTAGGGCAATGGGTTAATGTTTTTAAGGAATAGAAGGGAAGTAATCCAAGTGGAAATGGATGCCTATAAGACCTCACCTATTGACCTAGATGGCATTTCCATTGTGCTCAAGGGAGGACCACATAACAAACCCAAATGTGGCCCCTTGATCAAATACATTCCCTATTTAGAGGATGAGCATGATTGGATGCAAGTACTGATAACCACTAACTTTCTATTCTCCAATGAGAGGATGATTAAAAGGGCTATTGAGAAAGTGAGGATGTTCAAAAAAACTATGGAATCTTGTATGCCTAAGGACAGTGAGGTACCCACAGTCTCCTCTTTGCATGTGGATAGGAATCTCAGCGTAGGCAAAAGGGCAACCTAGGGCATACCATGTTTCAATGAGTAGATTAGAATTGCATCAAATCTTAGAATATCTTATTGTAATCAACAAACTTGGGCCATTGGGCCAATCTAAAACCTCTCAAAGATTTCATGGAGAACTCAAAATGAAAATGACTATAATGCATGACCTAACCTCTTTTACAAATGGTTGTGGTCAATGACAATGAAGATCTGAAAAGCTGATGAGAAAGTAGAGGGTGAGTTCTTTAAATGAGAGAATTTTGATGATGAATTTGGGAGTAAATAAGTGATGAGGAAGTAGATACCATTGACTATGTTATGGATGGGTAGAGAATTGAGAAGATTATTGTGGGCTCAAATCCAATAGAGACTAATGTGTTTAGGATTGAAAAAGGAGTCATCATGCTAGATTGTGATTGGTCTTGGTTGCAACACTTGGAGGTAGTTGACTATGAATGAGCAGACTTTGACCCACATTGAATCCACAATTTTGTGTGAAAAAAAATCTCTATCATAGCTTTGACCAGTTGGTGAAACTTCCTCATCTAGTGAAGGGTGTCAATCTAACTCTAAATCTATGGTTAGCTCTAATAGTGATCTTGAGATACCATGACCCTCTAAGATCCAATGCATTAAATGAGACCTTCTAGTCTACCTAAGTTTCAAAAGATGGAAGGAAGAAAAGAAAAAAACCTTAGGACTTGGAAGCAAAATGGTAGAACAAACCCCATAATCTACCAAACGATTCACAAAGTTTAGAAAAGCTGACCAAGTAGTGATATTAATGGGAGCCAAAAGGAAAGGCCATGCTAGTGAGCCCATCGAAGGACTTACCCAAATCAAGGAATTCAACTTAGGAAGGGAAGGGGACAGTCCCTGACCTATATTCATAGCTAATAACCTAATTGTAGAGGAGGAGACCAATCTCTTTCATCTCTTAAATGAGTTATCTTATGTGTTCATGGGGTTCATGGAAGAGGTGAAAGACATTGACCAAAGTATTGTGACTCATAACATCCCTATAGTTTGTGATGCAGCACTAATAAAACAAAGACCATACGCCATGACTCATAAATATACTCATGAGGTAGAAGAGGAGATCGACAAGATCTTTGAGCGTAGGATTTATTGTGAGATTGATCATATGAATTGGGTATCACCCATCATGATTGTACTAAAAGATAATAGAAAGATTTAAGTGTGCATTAATTACAAGAAAGTCAATGCAATGATAAAGAGAGATAAAATATCATTTTCTTTTCATTGAGCACCTACTTGAGAGAGTAGCAGAGAAGGAAGCATACAACTTTTGAGATGGCTTCTCAAGATTTCAATTCTACCTAGATGACAACCACAAAATGACATTCCCTATAGAATGGAGAGTATGTCATTGCATAGTCATACCATTTGGGTTGGCTAATACCCTTGCTACTTCTAATGCCTCATCTATGTAATTTTCAAAGACTTTCTCAAGAGGTGGTTGGAAGTATTTATTGATGACATGTGGATTCATACCATCTAGGAGGAACATCTAGAATGACTCTGCATTGTCTTTGGGCGATGTAGACAATAAGGTCTCTTGTTGAACCCTGTAAGTGCCAATTTTAGGTCAAACATGGCTATGTATTAGCACATGTAGTGTTGAGAAATGGAATTTCCATGGACTTCTCAAAATTCAAAGTGATCCTGGATCTCTCACCTTCGACGAACTACAAGGGAGTTCAATGCTTCCTTGGCCATACTAAATACTATCAGTGGTTAGTGTTGAACTATGCATTAATAGCTAGAACTCTATACAACAAGTTAATTATGTCTGAGTGGGTAGAGGAATGTCACTAGACCTATGAGAGGCTTAAAAAATCTTTAACTTTAGTACCCATATTTAGAGCCCCAGATTAGTCTATCACTTTCCATGTGCATATTGATGCTTCAAATTTGGCCATGGGGATAGCGTTGTGCCAACTTGGTGAACATAATATAAACTTCCCAATAATCTTTGCAAGCATGGAGCTCAATGATACCAGGATGAATTACTCGATGAAAAAGCATGAAGGATTAGCTATGGTGTTTATAGTTAAAAAATTAGATACTACCTTTTAGCTATACCTTTCACGTTCTTTGTAGATCATGGGCCATTGCTTTATCTTGTGAACAAGCCATGCACCACATGATACATTGCCATATGGTTACTACTTTTATTGGAGTTGGACTTCTCAAAAAATAATGTGCATGATGTACTCATTAAGGCACATGGGGGAATTGTAGGAGGATGCTTCAATAGAAACACTATTGCACACAAAGTTCTTCAGTCTCAATTGTGGCGACCTACGCTACTTTGCAATGTTTCTAAGTTTGTAAAATATTGTGATGAGTGCCTCTAGATAAAAATGCCTATATGTACTACATGATACATTGCCATATGGTTACTACTTTTATTGGAGTTGGACTTCTCAAAAAATAATGTGCATGATGTACTCATTAAGGCACATGGGGGAATTGTAGGAGGATGCTTCAATAGAAACACTATTGCACACAAAGTTCTTCAGTCTCAATTGTGGCGGCCTACACTACTTTGCAATGTTGCTAAGTTTGTAAAATATTGTGATGAGTGCCTCTAGATAAAAATGCCTATATGTAAGGAAAAAATGGACTTGATATTAGTGATAGCATGCCAACCATTCCAAAAGTAAGGTATCAACTTCATTAGACCCATAGCCCTTTACCCAAGTACTCACAATACAAATCCATAATTGTAGCCACAGACTGCCTTACAAAATGGATTGAAGTGAGAGCAACTAGGAAAAGTGATGCTACGAATATAACTAAGAGCCCTTGGAAGCAAGTGATCTCTAGGTTTAGTTTCCCCATTGAATTAGTCAACATGATCAAGGCACTCATTTCATTAATGAAGTTACCACCCATCTATCTTCCACCTTTCTCATAATCCATCAAAAGTTTTCACCATATTATTGCCATTCCAATGGTCAAGTTGAAGCAACAAAACAAAGATTTGGTAAATGTATTGATAAAAGCTATCTGAGCCTCATGGAGTGATTGAGATAATGAGCTAATGGCAACCTTATGGGGCTACCGAAGTGCCTACGAAATGGGCACCATACAAATATCATTGAAGCTTATCTATGGGATAAAAGAGATCTTGTGAGCTGAATTCTTTGTTCCAAGCCTAAGGATATCTCTATAAGAAAGATTGAAACAACTACTTGAAACTTGACTCATAGTTACACATAGAGTAATTTTTAAAAATTTGAGATAAAAGGCTTGGTTTCACAAATGTATCAAACAACACAACTTCAAAAAGGGTGACTTCATGTTGCTTTATTCAATTAAGAGCCATAAACAAAAAATGAAAATTACACAACTTGGCCCCTTCCAAACTCATCAGATTAATAGGACCATCAATTTGGAGCTTGAAAATTTAGATGGCAAGGGCATATTCTTCTCTCAACAAAAGTTGTACTAAGAAATACTACTTGCTAGGGCACCCACTACATGGGCCCCCTATGCTATTACCACCTCTAAATATACCAACAATCTCTATCACTGAGATTGGCCCTAAAAATGAAGAATCTGTAGCACCATCTTGTTTGGAACTAAGAATCACAACTTAGAGAGACCAAGTCCTTGACACACTAATTGATGAAAGGGCACACAACAACATAGGACATGCCCTACCATTGCTGAAGTTAATCCACATGGGGGAAAACCATACTTCTTACTAGCAAAATGCAAACTCATGATTCCCATTGAGATTGAGAACCTCCTAATCATTTTTAGTGCAATTCTAGAAAGTAAAGGGATAGAAAAGGAAATGTTGTTGATACAATCCTTCAAAAAATAGACATAATGTAATGTTGACTATGAGATCCAATGTATCCATCTCACCCTAGCAAATTTTAGGATCAAAATAGCTTTCAATAAGGGCACTTAAGCTTCTACATTGCCTCAATGCCATCCATATCCACATCTTGTACTAACTCTAGTGAAGGAGTATAAAATTACTAAATGATATAAAACATGTTGAGAAGAGTAAACAAGAACTAGTAAGTAAGTTGGCCACCAAGGGGGTCCACCTTAAAGAACATATAAGATACCACATGAGTTTATAAGAAAGGGTTTTACATTTAGTAAAATTACAAGATTATATTTACAAAAGTGGTTTTTAAATCACAATTTGAAAAAAGTCTCTCAGTTTAGTAAAGTAAAAGGGATCGATTTAAGGGCTTATAGCATGTAAAGAAAGGGTATTTCTTAATATCTTTTGAATGCATGTTATATAGATGATTTCTTATAGGTAAACTCCCTAGGGTCGCCCACCACTTATTAGAAGCACTAAACTATATGGATTCTCAAGGGCAAGTGTAATCCCTTTGAAGCTCATTTTATAAAGAGATTCAAATCTTAAAACTCTTATCATAAATTGAAATGAAAGAGTTGGCGTTATGGTAAATTACAATATGCAAAGTTGAGGTGGGTCTCCAAGGCCTTGTTGTGAGCATAGTGATACTACAAACGTAATTGCTAGATTTGGCATCCCAAAAGAACCACAAAACTTACTAGCAAGACCACATACATCATAGTGGCCATCCGAACACCATCCAAATAGTAAAAGACTAGACTAACTTATTTTAATACCCCTCCTAAGTCTACTATTGAGCTCACTACGTGCTTTCCTCTAGGAGAGGACAACATGACACACCAACCAATCTGGCACCATCCAAATTTTGTTCAACACACTATCAAAATCAAGAATAAGAGTGACAATACCATCAATTGCTGCCATCTCCTCAAACATTGGATCTTAATCACCAAGAACCTATGGCCTTTGCAATGATCACAACTCAAGCCACTCAAGAATTTGTCGAGAATCAAGTCCACCAATCTTTACCTAGTGCTATCATCATGCCCACCACATAGAGCTTGTTGCGATACTGAGTAACAACCAAGCAAATGCTTGAGCAAGTTAGGTAAAAGTATGCCAAGGGTATGTCACATTGAACTAGAAGAATCCTTGAAATCATCACCAACATAGTTTAGTCCCTCCATAGTTGAACTCATTATAGGCGTGGTTATCAACATGGGTAATGGTATAGTCAATAGCATCTTCAATCTTGACAATACTTTCATCTCGTTTCCTCATAGCTATGACTACTAGGTCTATTAGATGAAGACACATGAATGACACTTAGAATCTTTCATTGTTCTTCGGAAGAATATGACTTCATCTTCACCAAACATACCTCTATCGCCAAAGAGCTAATTGCTACACATGTAAGCAGAGAGCAAGCTATCAACAACCACTTTCTTATATCCTTCAAGAATAGCTACATAGAAACCATAAGGGAAGCACTACAAGATATAGGCCTCATACCGACGTTTAAAGCGACGAAAATGTTCATAAAAAAATTTACCTCCGTCATTGTAAAAAACGTTGTTATTAGCGACATCATAGAGCAGTTGCTATTATCATCGCTATATGTGTCACTATTAGCATCGCATATGCAATGCCGATAGAGACGCAAATAGCGATGCATATAGCGACAATTTGAAACGCTAACTGTGACACTAGTAGCGACGGTTACAGGGGAAAAAAAATTTGTGGCAGGGCACCAAGCTACCCTACCACAAATAGCACTAAGTACTTTATTTGGGCCATATAACAGATTTTTAGTAAAGTGTACAATGCTCATCTCCATGAAGGCAAAGTGTACTTGAATTCATAAGATTGATACATAAAATAAATACAAGATCACGTAATGAAAGTGATGGTACAATCATGGCAAGATACAAAGGATGATAACAAAATAGTGCATAAAAAATGCCTACATAAATCACATGACCAAAAAAGAAGAGGATGTGTGATCCATGGATCCAAGGGCGAGGGCTATAGATCCTCGTCATCCAAAACCTCGTCCTACCACAAAGAAGTATCTAATGGACTCTGCAAAAAAAGAAACAACTACACATTAGTCCACCATACAATAATGCATTTTAATTAAAATTAGCAACTATGAATAAGAAAGATGAGTGACTTACTAGGTCGTCGCACCCATACAATTGGTCGATCAATACAGTGAGACCGTGTCTCTCTACATATCAAGTCTCTAGGTCGATGGGATCGCGGTTTGTAATGGAATGCTGCAAAGAAAACAAAATACAACTGTTAGAAACATAATTGTAAGTACAAGGGATATTACAAAAAAAAAAGCAAGCAGAATAAAAGAAAAACTTACAAAGTCCTCAAGGTAAGTCCTATGGCCTCCGCTCCCAAGATGATGAACCACTCTTGCCTCCACTCGTGCCCTTGCCACCTTGCGATGCTGTCTCTCCAACGTCCTGGAGAATGTGTAGTCTCCTCCCTAAGTTGGCACCAGTCATCTGCGTCTAGCCATTCGAGCTTTGAGGCCCCACTATTAAGTGCCTTGCGTCTATTTGATTATTTATGTGACATGTACGCATGCATGCACTCCATCATCTAGTCTGTGGAAAACCTATTTGATGCAACAGGTACCGAAAACTCCTCATGCAAGGATACTACTTTGTAGTCCTTACTTCCCTTTGGTATATTCTTCCAATGATCCAAGACGTTGTAACTTATTGGCACAACTCTCTCATACAAGACATCGTCCTCCTCCCCTCATCATTCATGATGATGGCTCATGTCCTATCATCTACAAAGTATCCATACCCCTCTAGGTTATGCCTAAGATGTGTCCTCTCCCACTTGCAACTACGCTCCTCCGCATATCTAGGAGACCCCTATACATGTGGTGTACCTATGGGAAAAGTATCTCTTGGAGTAGCACCCATAGGGGTGCCACCTACAAATGGCTGAGAAAAAGATAGAATGACTGGAGTAGACGTCCCCACAGGTGTGACAAATACCATAGGTGACGTAACTCCAATAGAACGACGAGACGAAGACACTGTGTCAATACCTCCACAAAAATCACTTGAGCCATGCTCTCTCGAACCTGCATGAGAGCAAGGAGTAGCACCTGTATCCTGAGTCGATCGCGGGCTCACTACATCCACGTCTCTTCAGCATCCCCCACAACTACTCCCTCCGTCTGGCCCAAGTCTGAAGCGTTGATGTCATCTACTCGAAACTGAACCATCAAAGCACACCGAAGTCGTTGATGTCATCTACTGGAGACTGAACCATCAAAGCACACCGAAGTAGATCTAATAGAATGTTCTGATGGTTTCCAAGATAGCTCTTGGTCTGCCATATCTTTGAATCATTCCATCTATTTGGTGACATACATGTAAAGATCTCCTGTAGCTCCTCGTCGCTCATCCCTCGACTCATCGTGCAGATCCAAATATCCACAAAAGTCACCCACACATACAAAAATTGATGTTAGCATAATCAATATAAATCAACCAAAGCACGCTAATATAAATCTTTCAAAAATGATCTTACTTAAAATACATATCTTATGTATCCTTATAAGTAATTCATCAATGAATTGAGTAGGTGGATGCTCCAAGTATGATGTACCCTATGGTCCCATGTCAATCTCCTGACACAATTCCTTATATACTGGAAGGTCGATAGATAGGTCACCACAAAAGGATAAGTCAACCTCATTCTCAAAGAGTTCTTAGACTCCCATATTTCCATCATTGTTACTTGATTCTAACTCCTCTACATACTCTAAGCTTTTGGTGGCCTCCACCCCTTGCAATATCGACCCCTCTATTTTCATACTCTCCTTATCTGCGATGTGAATATTGCTTTGATCATATACTCTCACACTTTGGGAAACTGAAGGTACAACATACCAGCATCAAGGTTGTTGGGGGTTTGGATAGAAAGTACATGTTCAAAATCACATACAAGAGAGATTTAACTTTTGTGACATGTAAAATATCGTAATTAAGAAAAAAAACATGAGTTCATGCACTTGTTCACAATGGGTTGGCAGTAAAAACATGTTGCACAAATCTGTCTATCTTTTTTTGGAATCTATTTCGAGAAATCCAAATGGACCTCATCAAACTATTTTCCTAGCTCCTTCATGTACCACTTTGAACCACTGCACACCGAATGATCATGGAGAAGTTATGGTAATCCACCGTGATAATACTTTGCAAGTTCCCAAAATACTCCATCTCATCTATAATAGTGTTTGGATCCATTTCTCATCCTCGGTTCTCTTGCTTGAACTTTTCCATGATACCCCAATTTTTTGTGGAGTGCATTTTGTCGATATGCTCCATGCAAAAATGTCGTTCGCATGACCATGCCGCATTGTATATTTTGTAATGTTAATTGAAACAGTCAATTAGTTGTCGAATATAAAATCTAGATACGACAAACCCTAAACATGTTGTCACCTTTGGACAACATCCCCTCGAGAATTCCAACTTCTCAGTTGAGACCTCCACCCATTCGCAAGACGCTACAGTGCTCCATGCAACCATTGCGTTGACATAAACCACGACATCTCTCCATACCCTTGGGATATCAAATCAGTTGAGGGTGCATACTACATCAAAATTTAGATAATGCTTTTTCTTGATCTTTCTTAGCTTGCTCGTACCTAGTGAGCCATGCCTCCATGGAGGCATGGTGCAACATACAAAAAAGATTCACTTTCTCCTCCATTGCAGCATCCATTCTTCCACCCCATTTCCAACCACCACATCTTCAGTCACTTTATCATCGTCCTTCAGTGACCATAGCATACTGTTGTCTAAATCCACCATTGGTAGCCACTGTGATATATGCACTAATACCTCAGAAACCAACCAACCTTCAGCCATGCTACCTTCTGGCCGAGCTCGTTGTTACACAAAGCCTTTCAAGGTTTTCATGAAGTACTCAAGGAAGAACATCCATAGCATATGGACATATCTAGAAATCACCACTTCATCTACAAGATGTACCAGACGGTGGGTTTGTATCATGAGCATGCTGGTGGGCAAGTACTTCTCAAAGAGACAAACCGTCTCCACTGCTCCCCCCGCCTTGCGGATTCAATAGAGGATGTCTTGGTCTCCTTTTGTGAGATCCATTGCACTAAATTTGACAACCTGTAAATTGCCGTGCAAATTTCTGGAATAAGGCATCCTGCGATCGCAATTAGTAGTACAAACTGCCACAAATGAAGAAGCATTACGAATAACCACTACACTCCAAATAGAAAAATATGCATGCCACTTACAATCCATTCGTAGTACAAACTTGATATATCTTATGCCAATCATGGGATTTTAACCTTGATAATTTGTCATCTTTAGAAAATGCGGACCTGAGAGAACGCATCATACCCATTAGAGTGCGGATAGACTTGATAATTTACTTCACAAGACACTCTTCTTTAGTGGACAAAACCCAAGGATCACAAGGTAGTTGCAAGCGACCATCAGCACTCGACTGTGACCCAGACTTCTAGTGACTGCTGGCCAAAGCACCTCCATGTTTCCTACCTCCTTCAAATACATTCGTACCCCTACAGTGTCTCTCTTTCCTATGATGTGGTCCCATAGTAAGCTGCCCACATTCTTGAAAATGTGTATGGGATCCAACAAGTGGTTGATCTGTAAGTGGGTCCAATACAACAACTCGTAGAAAATTGAGAACCGTCACATTCCATTTGGATGTGACCTTGTGTGGACCATTTTTTGCTCGTACAAGCTTTGGGCGTTCATTCGTGCTGGAGGTCATCCAAGAAAACCTTCTCTCACTTCATGACCCTCCAGCAAGAAAGTGGCGTGTCCTTGATATACCATCTTCTTCATGGTTCGTGACCTTCAGGAGTCTAATTGTGACCCACACAATGGACATGCATGATAACCTGAGGTAACCAAACCTATCCCAACACCTCTATCCATTCGTAGTACAAACTTGAATGAGCTATGATAGATATTACCAATGAGAACAGAAGCCTACTTACCTGAGCACTCTGCAAATCCCGAAAAGTCATGCATGGTCCACATGAGAATGGCTCGAATATTGGCGGACCATCAACCATCGCGCTTGCTCATATCTTCCACTGCGACCCCCTCCTCCCACAAAATCTTAAGCTCATCGACTAATGGACGAAGATACATGTCCATATTCTTGACTTTGTAGCGACCGGGAACAAGCAATCTAAGGATGAGGTGTCCTTTCTTCGTAGAAAGCCCTGGAGGGATGTTGTAGTTAACAAGGACTATAGGCCACACACTATAAGAAGTTGAGCACAAACTGAATGGGTTCATGCCATCCATAGCAAGACCAAGACAAAGATTCCTTGGCTCTCAGGAAAAACCTGGAAAGGTAGAGTCAATATGGCTCCATGCGTGTGAATCCACTGGACTCCATCTATGGATCTATTCTACGCATGCCACGTTATTAAGCTCGCCATGCCGGACGTACGAAACATGTGATTTATACGAGGGGATACGTGGAAAGTGTCTAAGAAATTTTTGAGGGATGGTTTTCCCTTGCAAGTCCTATCGATACCTAGAGCACCACACTTTGGACATGTCTCCATAGTCTCGTATTCTCCTCCAAACAGTACACAATTGTTGACACATGCATGGATGTTGTTGTAATCCATGCCAAGCTTTTGTAAAACATGTCGCAAATCATCACGAGACTGAGGCATGATATTTGGAAGTGGTAATATATGATATTTTACTAACCTTTAAAAAATCATAAAACACCTTGAAAAATCACAATTGTTTTTTAGGATAGTGTTGAAAAGAAATCAATGAAATGTACATAGAAGGTATTGAACAACTTGGTCGCACTCCCACTGCTCTACCCATATTTTTCTTGCACACTTCAGAGTGCAAGGAATGTCTTCAGGTGAGATACTCGGCACCTAGCATATAATGGTATGGATGCTTCCTCTCTAAGCGGATCAGATGTCTCGACATCCATGGGCATCAATGCATCAATCATTGCCTTGATCTCAAGATCCAAGATTGTAGAAAATTTTCGAAGGCTGCCTGTCTTCTCTGGTATTGACGGTATAGATTGGGTAGCACCTTTGAAGTGTGGATTGGCTCAAGCATTCCATCAATCGCACATGCCCATGAACTCTTCTAATTGGCAACAAAGGAATTACTCTTAGAACCAAAGCATGCAAAGAGATGGTTTTGCATTATCACAATCCTAGTTTAAATGAATAAAAATGGTTGAGTACTATGAATCACTTACAGTTGTATTGCATTCAACGCATGGTATCATCTTGTATGCATGTCAATTGTCTTAATAAACATTGACCCACATTGAGAGTGAGGTATCCCAAGCTATAGGGCTAGTTATTCATTTTATTTTGGGGAGTGCATAGTGAGGATTATCTTTTTTATCTTGGAATGATTGTTTAAAAGAGAGGATTATGTGTTGTACCTTCTTTATGTATTCAGGGCGCATCTCGGGGGGCCAATCCTTGAGGTGTAGGCTATTGGGGCTATGACAATTAGCCAAGAGGTGCTCCCTATGTCTCTTTTTTACAAGGTGTATAACACCAATATGTGTAGGGGATCCTTGTGAGGAGTTTGGAAAGGACTATCTATTTGACTACGAGCCATATAAACACTTTTTTTATTAGATCAGTGTAGATCCTCCAAATGCTCCTGGGGCCACGAGGCTGTGGGATGTTTTGGTTGAGCATAGAGGCTTGGCTAGATCCTTAGAGCCAATGTGATTGCCCATTTTAATTCCAAATAGTAGGTGCCTCCACTTTGGGAGAATCATCAATGGTTGGCATATGAACAAGAAGAAATTTACATGTGTACACTACATGGGACATTTCTCTCCACATCTCATATCCATGTTTATACACCATATAATCTCTAGCACTAAAGAGTTTTTTCACACAGATACACACACCCCCATGAATATGAAGATTATATTCTCAAACCTGCTCTTAAACAATGTGTTTTCTTTGACTTTTCACCCATCTAATATAGCACTTCACAACCACAATTTTTACCTCTCAACACTTACTCTCAATGCTCTATTGGAGTGCTACCATGTGACTACACACACTTATTCCACAATATGCATGTCCCTTGTGTATATGCCATATTTTTGTGAGCATCAATTTCTCGAGAGAATCCACCCCATCCTTTTTGAACAACCATGTATGTTTTGGAAAGGTATGACAAATCCGCTTGTGCATCCAACATGTGCATGATCCCTTACACAAAGCATTCACATTCTTTTGAGACCCCAATCTCAAACACAAAACCCTGCACAAGGCAAATTATTTTTGCTACCTCACTTGAACATCTATGTCAAGATTTATATGCATATAGGCAATCGCTTTTGAGCTCTACACGGCTCAAGTAGGAGAACCCTATATGATAATGGGTGAAGTTTTAAGTTTTCTTTCGATAGTGCAGTATTAAATGTCTCCATTTTAAAAAAATGAAATACTAGGTGAAATGGGATAATTATCATCACATGTTCTTCTTATTAGTATATTCTTTATCCTATTCTTCATTTTTTTTTCACAAATATCTTACATGTTGTCTCAAGGATGGGGGGCCATTATAGTATCCTTATGTGCTTCTATATGGGCCTAGGACGCTTGTTCTTCGGAAGAGATGTAGCCCTCCTCTCTATTGGAGCTCGAAGAATTTTTGACTGGCATCATGAAGCATCTTCAAGATATTTAATATTTTTCTTGAAATGCCTCATGTAGCTAAGGGCATAAATGTGATGACATAAGATCCATTAATCTATGCAACACTATGTATGAGCAAGCTTTAGAGAGAGAATAAATGCTTCTATAAGGGGGGCCATGTCTACTCCTTCTGCTCTTTATTCTATGGCCACTTGTGTTTACCATAACCTTTGTAAACCATACACTCTTGTGAGCCATATTGTTCTATTCTCCTTTTTCTACATAAAATGTAACGTATCCTAGAGACTCGTTACAATCAAGGTAAAATTTAAGGGACCCCCATGATTTTTAGTTTGTAGATAGGTGGGTAAATGTTTGGCTTAGCAACATTGAAGAGTTTAGAAAATAGGAAAAAAATTGTAAGAAAACCATTTTCAAAGCTATTTTTGGGTGAAATTTAGGCCAAAATATGTAATTTTCTATATATATGAGCTATTTTTTGAGTTTTCAAGCTTAATTATTTTGCCGAATTACCAAAAAGAAGAAGAAAAATAGAATTTGGACTAAAATTTACCCCTAGTTTTTACCTTGCTTACAATGGTCTATCATAATGGGCAATGGACTGTGCAAGTCATCAAGTGACTTAAGATCCCATCATCTCTAAGCTACTTCAACACATCGTCTTCTTAGAAAGTATTTTATTGGTTAATCATCATGCCCTGTCTCCAACTTCATTACACATGATTCCCTCTAATGTACCAACAAATTGTCCATTTTTTCTAGTTATTTTCCCATCAACTCCACATATTTCCTGCTTCCAAGCTTGGAAGCACTCCATCAACTCTATCACTTTATGTAACTTTGTTTATGGCTCCCTCCATCTCCTACAATGCACTAGTAGGTGTTTCAAGATTATTAAGTAGGCATTGATCACAAGATATCGATTTGAAGTGTAGCTTCAGAGCCAATGCGATGTACTCCACCAAGCTTTGTCCCATGAATACCTTTATGGCCAAGGCATAGTTGCTAATGCATGTCATCAAGCCAACTCATCTACTGGTATAAACTCACTAGTGTAACTTATCCATCCTTTATTGTATACCTTGTAGGCATCCTCTTGAGAGCTAATTCAAAGCCACCACTAGTCTAGATTGCATTTTACATTATTTGGAATATATATTTCTATGCAAATAATGGCCAAGCTTTACATTTCTCCCAAATATTCATTATATTATTTGATGACATATCACTCTTTCAAAAAATAGCATAATATTGCTTGGATTTTAATAAATATTTTTTTATCAAAAAGTGTTTTCATTTTAAAAAATTTTGATTTTTAAAATTTTTAATCAAAATGAAAAATCTTATAACATTTAAGATTCCCCTCTGGTGTCATGTCACAGTAGTTTTTTAATAAAAAAGACTATTAGATCTAAAGTATTAGATATAAAAGCTTTTAAATCAAAAATCTTTTCATTCAAAAACTTTTCAATACAAAAGCTTTCATTCAAGAGGACTTTTATTGAGATATACTACATTACATGGAGAAACCCCAATAGTATATTATCCATATCACGCCATTATTTGAATGGAATAATGTTGCCTAGTAACTAACTATGGTTATAGCTCGTTCCACAACCACATCTAGCAAACTTGCTATATACACATACCTTTTGCATCAAGGTTCATTCATTTTTCTATTCTCTTTAGAGAAAAACAAAAGAATGCATTCACCCTTAGTTTTATATGATTTTAGATATTCAAACACTTGCAACAATGTGGATCAACATGAATAGTTGATAATAGTTTCAAGATACAATATCTATGGCCACACAATGTGCTAGCTTCATAGTAATATCTCTTGTGAGTACAATGTCATATCTTTCAATTCTTTGCAAACCTAAAAGCAATTTGTTCCCTTCAGAGTGCATATTCATGGTTCTTGTACCATTCTACTCTTTGCAACACCATGTTTAGAAATAGTTTTTGCTATTGTACAACTCGTATTGGATGGCTTCTTTGAAGAGCCCAATAAAGAACTAGTAGTATGAGTCAATTGACCAGAAATTAGTTCTTTTCTTCTCCTCTTTACTTATCATCTCTCTATTGGGATTATTAATTTGTTAAGGGAGTTTTTTGACAGCCTTCATATATGCTCTTACAAGAGACATGGGATCCTATACAAAGCAACTTTTGACCAATTGAGAAAATCAAAACTTGGGGCAATAACTACTGGGATACCTTTCACTAAAGAACCCATTAGGAGTTTCCATGTTGCAAAGCTCCTCTCATATCCTTCAATGGCAACTTCATAATTCCTCCAAATGCATATACTCTCTCAAAGAAATGAACCTAAAATGGCACGGTTAGTGTGCCCATAAAATTCTAAAAGTCAAATTTTCAAATGAAAAAGACAAAACTACACATATAACACCATGATTAAGAACCCACACTTTCTCTGATATGATGTTATCAAACCCAATTGGAAGCTAGACATGGTGTGTAATATAGATTAGAGACACATAATTATGGTGGATTGAAATAAACTAAGAATGGCATAGTTATAAATGTGATAAACATATTGCATGTTCAAAAGTTCATCTCTATTTTGCATTGCATACCATGGTTACAATATAGAAGAGATGAGTCTTATTTATGTAACCTCACAATTTCCATGTGTACCTCCATGTGACACGTTACTACTCATACTTTACATATGTGCACATATGTGGTAGAGTTCTCTCCACATCTTGCATTCATGCCCACACACCATATAATCTCTAGCATTTAAGAGTGCATTTACACATACATACACACACCCACAAACACGAAGCTTATATTATCAACAAAAAGAATATACATGCAATAATTAGCTAACACACAATGATGGAGAAGTAGCATGATATAATGGTACCTTAGATAGATAACATGAGAACAAATAGATAGTGTGGGCATGCTGTAGGTAGAGCATCTCTATCTCTATATGTGTGTGTGAGTGACTAAAGTATTTAAAGATGAGTACATGTATATTAATAGGAAAAACCTTATAGAATAGATAAAAAATAAGAATAAGCCACTAATGACAACTTATGATAACTTGAGAGAGGTTTACTAGAAAGTTGCATGAAAGTGTTTACACTTGGACTTCCCATGTAGTTGTCAGAGAAGTTTCCCATTGCAATCTATAAGAATTAGTCTTGTTATAAACATACTAAAATTGATAATGTGATAGTAGGAAAGGATAAGGCCACCATGATAGTATTTGCATAGAGATATTAAAACAAAAAACCTTAATGTAGAACCACTAATGGCAATTGGCACTATGACAATGTGTGCATCATGTATGAGAGAGCCCTTGCTCATTTAGGAGGGCCTAGAAATATCACTACCATGGTCATTGACAAAGCTTCAAACTTTAAAAGAGCTGGTGATTTCATAATGGATAAATATTCTAAAGTTTCATGGGTATCTTGCACTACTCACACTTTAAATTTTTTGCTTATGGATACTAGAAAACTCTCATTTATCAAAAAAAATCTCTTAGATTCAAATCACATAGTTAAGTTCATAAGGGAGCATCAATTTACATTTTCTCTTTTTAGGGCTAAGTGACCCTTAAAGACCTTACAAACCTTTTGTACCATAGGATTTGCCATGGTATACTATGTGCTGAGTACATTGACATGCATGTGACTACTAGCACTTCAAGAAATAATGGCTAATAAGAAATGGGAGCTATGGTTGGACAAATATCCTTATTATCAACTAGATGCCAACAAGTGTGTTTGCCTTGTGCACTCAACCTCCTTTTGGTGCAATAATGTACAAAAAGTTTCTTGCATTTCTAAGCCCCTTTTAGATTTTCTTTACATTGTGGACAATGATAAGTTTGTTATTTTTAATGTGTATTGGTATATGTCTGAAGTTATGAAGATAGCAAGAAAGTACAATAGATTTATAGCAAGAGAGAAAAGCCAAGTAGTGGCACTTGCAAATTAGCCATAGTGGCAACTTCATATACTATTGCACATAGATACATTTGTTTTTGGACCCAAATATCAATTATATGGTTGAGGGGAAAACAATAAAGTAATGGGTAGTTTTAGAAGAGTATACTCTTAATGACTATCAAGAGATCAAGGTAATGAATATTTTCACTAGTGTATAGAATATGCAAATAGGATGGTAATCTTTTAAGATCCATGGCACATGGACATAATAAAATAAGTTAGTAGACCTATCTAGTTGAAGAATTATGGTGGAAAGGTGGTTGAGCTACAACATGTTGCCACTAGAGTACTATTAACTCTAGCTTCTAGTAGTAGCTATGAGCATAATTGGTCTAGTTTTGACTTTATTTACACTAAGAAATGCATTGTCTTGAATCATGCTTGTACAACTAATTTGGTATATGTGCTTTGTAACATGCAATTAATGCATGCGCTATCAAAGATAGCAATAAGAATTGCAAATACAATATTTGGAACACTTTGAATTATTGAGGCTCTTACTAAAGAATGATAAAATGATGATGAAATGGATTGGAAGATAGCTTCAAAGTGCTTTCTTGTGGAGGAGGTCCACAACTTGATTCCAACACCCTAGAAGTAGAGACACGAGTTTCTCAAAACTATACAAGAAACCTTAAAGTTTTGTACTTCTTATGTGTACATTTCTTGATTTTGTGGTTTTCATGTGTATAATCATCAATAAAATGTGTTCACTCATATTTTTTAACAATAACATACTACAAGGGATTTGGATACTAGTGACATTATTTAGTGGTTTTGTCATTAGTGCCACTATTGAAGTCATTATTCATGTCTCTATTAGTATCGCTATGTAGTGATAGTAGCAAAAACACCTTATTATAGGAAAAATATGTGTCACAACAATTTGCCCATGATTCTTTCAAAGAGACAAAGAGAGGAAAAAATGGTTGTAGGAGAAGAAGAGAGTGAGATCAAGAGAAAAGGAGAAAGAGAGGCAATGTTGCAAGAGAGTGAGGGTAAGAGAAATAGATAAAGAGAGGGAGATAAAGAGGAAGAGAGTGAATGACACTATAAGATACATGCCTCATACCGATGTTCAAAGTGACGCAAATGTTCATGAAAAATTTCCCCCGTTGTCATTAAGCATCTCTACAAATTTCTCACAGGAGGGCATTGCTATTTATGTCACAAATGCAACACTAATAGCAACACTTTGTGATGCTCATTGCAATGCTAATAGCGACGCATGCAGTAAATTTGCGATGCAAATAGTGACACTTACAAAGGAAAAAAAAAATTGTGGTAGGGCAAGCTACCATGCCACTCATATAGCACCATGTGTTGTGTAATATTTTGCGAAGAAATTATATGTTCGATACACAATCTCATCAAGAGGGACAAAAAAACTACTTTAAATCAAAATACTGATAACTTATAAAAGTTGTACAAGACTAATCATGACAAATCATGAAATTACTTGGAGATGAGAGCTAAAATAAACATGAAAATCTATATGTAAATATCTCAAAGTGCAATTTTATACAAAGGATGATAAGTACATCAAAGGAATGTTATATGGGAGATGGGAGAGGCCTCCATAGATCATACGACCAAAAAAGAAGATGACGCGCACTCTGCAAATCCAAGCATGTGTTACAGATCCTTGCCATTTGAAAGCTTGTCTCCATGCAAACGAGCGTCGAGTGGACTCTACAAAAGGAACAACTAGACAATTAGTCCCCTATATATAATGCATCATTAAAAAAAATAGTGAATACCAACAAGAAAGAGAATTGACTTACTAGGCCACCGCGCATGTACAATTTATCAATAAGGGCAATGAGACTGTGTCTCTCTACATATCAAGTCTCTAAGCCTATGGGATCGTGGTTTGTGATGGAGTGCTGCAAAGAAAATAAAATAGCATTGTTAGAAACATGATTGTGAGTACAAGTGACATTTCATATAAGAAAGTGATAAGAACCAAGAGAAAGCTTACAAATTTCTCCACATAATAAGTCTTGTGGCCACTACTCCCTAGATGATGCATGACCCTTGCCTTGAATCGTGCCCTCGCTACCTCCCGCTATTGCAGCCATGTCCTAGAGAATTTGTGGCCTCCTCCTTGAGTCTCCACTAATCCTCCGCGTCTGGCCACTCGAGCTTTGATGCACCATTGTTAATTGCATTGCATGCATCTGACCGTCTGTGTGATGTGTATGCACACATACACTCCATCATCCACCCAATGGAGAACCTCTCTACCAGCGTAGGTATTGGAAAATCCTCGTGCAAGGATGCCATTGCATAATCCTTGCTCCCCTCGGGTATATTCTTCCAATGGTCCAAAACATTGTGCCTAAATACTTATTGGCACAACTCCCTCAAGCAAGACATCACCCTCCTCCCCTCATCATTCATGATTAGAGCACCTATCTTATCATCTATGAGGTAGTTATACCCTATTGGGGTATGTCTAAGGTGTGGCCTCTCCCACCTATGAATCGTGCTCTTGAGATTAAGTAGCAAGAGATCCCTATATGTCTGGAATGCCTACAGGGGTAGTATCTCTCGGAGTAGCACACATAGGGGTGCCACCTATGCGAATGGTTGAGAAAAACCCAAAGTCACAGGAGTAGATGTCCCTATAGGCATGACAAATCATGAGGGTGACAATTATCCACTAGATCGACAAGACGGAGACACTGTACCGGTGCCTCCATAACACCCACTTGAGCCACCCCATCTAGAAGTGACACGAGAGCGAGTAGTGACCCTCTCTAGAATGGACCGCGAGTTCACAAAAACCACATCTTTGCACCACCCCTAGAATCGCTCCCTCCATCCCGAGCTAGTCTAGAGTGCTGACCTTGTCTATTGGAAATTGAAGCATCGGAGTGTGATCAAGTAGATCTCATAGAATGGCCTGATGATGTCTGTGACAGCTCCTAGTTTGCCATATCTCTAGATCAGACCATCTAATCTGGACACATACGTGTGAACATCTCCTACAACTCCTTATCTCTCATTGCTTGACTCATCCTTCTCTCTAGGTATTGTTAGAGGTAACCTGTATAGCATAGATAGAAATTGATGTTAGCATAATCACTATAAAGATTTAGATAAATCATGACAATATAACTTTGAAAAAATATGCTACTAATTAAAATGCATATACTAATGTACCATTAAAAGTAAGTTATCAATGAATTGAGTAAGTGGATGCAAATAGGACTCGGCCTATGGCCCCATGTCAATCTCTCAACACAGCTCAACATACACTTGAAGGTCTATAAATAGGTTACCATAGAAAGAGGATTCCACTTCATTCTCAAAAAATTATTGACCTCTTGTCTCTTTATCTACATTACCATGCGTGCCTCCTACACGCTCTAAGCCCTCTTCACCTTCCAACCTCACAATATCGACCCCTCCACCTACATACTATCCTTGTCTATGCTAGGAACATTGCTTTCATCATACACTCATGCATTGCAAGGAGTTGACAATGGCACAACATACCACCATTAAGGTTGTCAGGGATTTGGATACAAGATTACATGTTCAATACAACATATAAGAGTGAATCAATATTTGTGATTGTTTTGTGTTGTGAAAAAATTTAAAAAATATATCATGCACCTGTTCACATTGACCCGATAGTAGATTTTGTACTCTACATTGAAATGGTTAGATTAGTTGTTGCGCATGAAATCTAGATACGATAGAAAATAAATCATGTGGTCACCTTTGGACTACATCCCCTCAAGAATTTTCACTCCTTGGTAGAGACCTCTACCGCTTCGTGAGAAGCTACGATCAAAGCTCCATGTAACCATTGCATAGACATAAACTATAGCATCTCCTCCATGCCCTCAGGATATTGAATTAGTCCATGGCATGTACTACATTCAAATTTCAATCGCGCTTCGTTTCAGTCTTTTCTGGAGGCCTGCTCATACCTAGCAAGCCACTTCTCCATTGATGCATGATGCAATATACAAAAAATTTTTACATTTCCATCCATGGTAGTATATCCTTTTTTCTACTCCATTTCCAACCACATCTCTGGTCAGTCTATCATTGTCCTTCATCAGCAACCATAGCATACTGTTGTCTGAGTCCACCATCAAGAGTCACTCTCAAATATGCACTAATGCCTCCAACACTAGCCAACCTTCAACCATGCTACCTTCCATCCATGATCATTGTACAACCTAAATGTGAATGAAGGGGTATTTTATTCAAGAAAGACATTTTAAAAACAAACAAATAGAAAATAAAAAGCATTTAGGTAAAATTTTCATATACACACCCTTTTGGATTGGATGGCACCTAATCAATCCACCTTTCCACTATACCATATGCCTCTACTTAAGTAGCACTACCATAACCCTCCTATTCGTCATAGTACAATGCACTATTAGCCCCCACGACCATGCGTAGTGAGGGAGTAAAAAAATCGGCCATCTCTTAAGCGATGATGGGGGTTGTTGCTTAAGCGAGGAAACACGCTTTTCATTAATCGAAAGGGAGAGCGACATAGGGAGATACCCGAACCGACGAATATCCACTAGTTAAGCATTATGAGCAAAATATTAGACCAATCAACCCCTCTAGTTTTACTCTTCAATGTCCTTCGGGCTATTGCCTTTATTACTCTCATCTATTTTTGGTTTGCTTTGCTAGATGTATAGAAACCAATGGCGGATGAAAGGAAAGAGGAAGAAAATAAAAGCTAAAATTTTATTTTAGATGAAATGCATGAGGAAGAGGTATCAACATGTGAAATTGATTTCAAACCTGGACATTTGTGTGGATGGAGTGTGAGGTGTTTCCCTATGTGAAAGAGGTATTGGGAAAATTGGATAATTTTCAAACTCCAAATTGGAAGAAATGCTTTTATGTGAATCTTGTAATGGGGACAAATGTTATTTGAGCTATTTTAATGCAAAAAGGTAAGGTCTCTCAATATATCAAGTCAGTCTCTTTTGCAAGCATAGTGATGAGAGAGGTAGAGTTTTCAAAATCAAGAAGGTAGAAATTTCAAGATCAAGTGCATAGTACGTATCAATTGAACCACCAGACTTGCGCTTGAGTTTAAAAACCCATTTAGTGTCAGTAACCTTCTTGCTAGTTAGTAACAACCATCTCAGGACTATTTTGAGGCATTTATAACATCCCTTTCTTGCTTAACTACCTAGTCCACTGCTAGAGACAAAACATGATCAACCAAGGACTAAGTAAGTGGAGCAACAACAGCTTGCTATAATACATCCATTTCTACATTTAGAGTAGGGTCAGATCCCAATACAAGTGGCAAAAGGCCTTGAAAGACATCACTAGACTCATAGGTGGCTTGCATCACAAATTGATCTTGAGAACAAGCAACATTTTCAGCAAAAATGGCATCTCCATGGACATAAATATTTCAACTACAAGGATCATACAAACTGCAGCCTTTGCTCTCCAAATTGTATACAATAAAAATACAATTAAGTGCTTTAAAAATTAAATACCAATGTAGCATCCAAAGTTCCTGAGAAGCATCAAGTAGCCATAGGTATATACTTGTGCAAATAAATAAGTGAGAAATATAGCTTAGAAAGCAACTCCAAGCAAGGACCAAACACTTATCAATATATTAGCATCAAATCAATATCAGGTAAGCATATCAGATGAGGAATAAGCACTCAATACAATTGTTTTCCTATAGTATCGAGCATGCTATCACATAGTATTTTATTAATTTTAATGGAAGAGAGTAATGTACTTTATTTTTTATTAATGGCTATTTTAATATGTATGCATTATGAGTGACTGTGGCTATAGAGCAAGGCTGGTGACCATAAAGACCATGCTATGAGCTAGTGGACTATCACTGATGATCTGCACGCAGCCATGGCGGACTACAAGGAGTTGTCTGATGGAGCATTAGACACTGTAATTGAGTTATTGGGGAGGGCATTGCAGCCCATGCATCCTGGGGAGGACATGTTGTCTTAGCCACCTGCAGGAGGAGGCACCTCTTCAGCTAGAGGTAATGCCATAGCATATTCGTAAGCATCTCAAACGATAAAATAGAAAGCATCTCAAACAATAAAAATAGTAATCTAAAAATCTTAATTTCTCCTTGATTTCTGTGTATACATTAGGTCTCCTATACCTTTGCTAGGACCATCAAGCCAGCCCGTACTTCCTGATGCACCTCCTATTACTTAAGAGACACATAGGTATATCCTTTACAACAACAACACATCAAGTTAAGTGTGCTTTTCAATAATCAAGAATTCATTGTCATATATTTCTATTGCATGCAAGCATCCACAGAGCAACACATCGCCGCTTGATTACTTGATAGGTGACGATGAAGCCCAGCAATCTCAACCACCACAATCTACAGTTGGAGTCTTATTGCACTGTTGTACCTACACCCTAGGTGTTACCTGCTACATTGTGCCCGATAGTTCCATTGACTACTCAAGAGCAAGCATTGCCTTTTGACATCGGATGGGAGAGCTATCCTACTCCTAGATGCCACGCGTCCACATTCCATGGGGATAAGTATTAATTAACATAAAAATGATAAATTATGTTTATTTAAAACTACTAATGGGCCTTGTTTTTCAATGCAGTGATCAGATCAAGGATGACAAGAAATATGTTATCAGCATACTAGAGACGAAGTATGGGATAGGATGGAGCCATAAGTGGCTTTGCCGGGCAATGTCTCCTCTTATGGGCCATCGACGCGACTGTGCATGGTAAGAAGCTTTGACATGAATGTGTGTGTGTGTGTGTGTGTGTGTGTGTGTATGTGTGAGGAAAGAAAGTTATATTAACTTCTATAAAAGGACAGGTTGGCCTATGAGACCAAAAAGTTACAAATAGAATCTCTGAAAAGTTTTCCAATTCCAGTAAAGCAACTATCTAGTGCTATGGTAAACTAAGTGAGTAGGTAGGTACAAAATGATATACAGACTAGATACAATCTCGATGCACTTCAAGTGTAGTGTGGAACTACTCATGGAGTGTGGTCATTCTAAGATGTCCCTCATGGGCCTATCTAGCATGGAGAGACTCAAGCGGTGAGGTATGGCCTCCCAATGGCATGTCACCCCATCCCTCAATAGGCATTGAAAGAGGTATCTCCAATGAGAATCTATCCACACGTAGGTTGCAAATGCGCAACACCATCCGTCGAAGGAGTCATGTGCTGTCCGTCTCTTGAAGCAATCAAGGTAAAATAAAATGCACCGAACCGTGGTCGTAATTGGGATAGTAATGTTATCACCCTATCTTCAAAAGTGATCACCTTCCCCGCATTGTGCACTTGCATCTCAAGCTGCCTCATCTTGTTGACGTGCTCCCGCATTGAAGATGACTTGTTTGGACTCAAAGTCTGCATCTGAACATCCAACAAAACCCTCTTCATGACAGTCACCTGGTTGTACATTTTGTCCAGCTCTAGCCATATCTCCTTAGCCACCATCAAGTGCTCTATGTGGGCAATCACGATTGTAGTACATAAGAGAAAGAGAAAGGAATGGATACGGGCATTAAGCTTATCCCATATGAAAGAGTCTGAGGGGAATTGAACCCTAACACTAGCCATATTTGGCTATCACCACGAGACTCCCCATCCACCCTCCCTTGTTTGTAAGAGTACAATGAAAAAAAGAAATCATGCTCACATAATGAAATATTAAGAGTTGGATACATTACCAAGTGTTGGAAATAATAAGCATCCCTCGAAATTGGTTGATTCATAGGTTTTTTGACTAATGCTAGTAATCCTCATTGTCATCTCTGAGATTGATTGTCAATAGAATCTCATCTTCATTATCCTTTTTGACTTCATCAATCTCCTCAGTTGTTAAACTTGTATTGATGTTCATTTCCATCGCAGGCTTGGCGTCCATTGTTTCCTCCTGTTTTGGTGTCTACAATGTCAAAGTGTGGCTTTTTCTCATTTTGAACGTCAACAAGGTCATCATGATCAGAAAGAATAACTCTATGACTATTCGACGTTGATGCATTTTGATCGGAAGGTGAAATCAATTCATCCCAATCATCAGCCACTATGTCAGTGCTATCAAACAACTGTGGACCTCTAGGCTGGACATGCACAACTTGCCACCAAGGATGAGCATCTGCATTCTTGTAGAAGAACGTATGTTCAACATGAACTAGCAAAATATATGGCTCCTTTGAATCCTATATTAAATTGGAGGAATCGACAAACCAAAATCCGGATTGCTCTTATCTCATTGTGGCATTACTACCTTTGTACTTTGCTCAAAACCAATCCACCTTCAAAACCACCTATTAAAACACGTGAATTGAAGCTTTAGAATTATGAATAAATTAAAGAAGTCTAGATGTCATGATTACACAATTCAAGAGAGTTTTTTTATTTACATGCTTGAAGTTATGATAGGATACTTCATAAATGCCTACTATGGTTCCCACGTAGCCAAGTTCAATGTCGACAAGATTTGTGTCTCTTGAACTTGCACATGATACTTGCTTGAAAGAGGCAACACACAAGAATCTTGAGTGAGACGTAAGTCGTCAATATTCTTCACCCTTGATGTTGTCCATAAGCCCACATGTTTGTATACATGCAACCCTGAACTAACAAATAAACCATAAAACAGTAATTGATATAAAATCCACTTGTTTAGTTCAGAGTTCTCGAAACTTTTTTTAAAAAGATTGCCTATCTTTCACACCCAATCATAAACTCTCTCTGTTCATCTGAGATAGGCCTATGATTTCTAATCGCCCATTGCATAGGGGTGCATATCCAATCCATGAAAGAAGGTGTGCCCTCACCTTCATTTACATTGGCTTGACATCTTGATCTCCTCTTTCTACATCTACCAACTTGTTTGCTTGCAAGTTTTGCATTGTACTCATCAACGAACTATTGCATGCATTCGCTATTGTAGACTATGAAAGTAGATATATCCAATTTGTCTTGGACCTTGAGGGCGAAAGGGACTCCCTAACTAGACAATAACTTGTCTAACATGGTAGAAGAAGACTTAGTTGTCCATGCACATGGAGCCTCCTCATTAGTTGGCTCTAGGTATTTAGAGATATAATACATGCATTCCTCGAGTGCCCATCCCTCGGCCATGGAACCCTCTAGTTTTGCCCTTTTGCGTACATAATTTTCTAGAACTCCCATAAATCTCTCACCCCAAAACATCCATCTAATGCTCACAACATCGGCGATCTCTATCTCGTCCACTACATGGATCAGAACATGAACCTAGATATCAAAAAAGGACGTTGGAAGCTCCTTCTCCATTAAACAAAGAAGCTCTATACATTTGCGCTTCCTTTGTGGAATGGACCCTTTGTCAATTTCTTTAGATGTAATCCATCTATAGAGGAGAAAAAATATATTAGACTGGTGCATAGATCGGATGCTGTATGCTCGCGTAGTGAACGCCAGAAGGTCCCCAAGAACAAAAGAACTCTACTTTTTGCACAAAACTCAAGGTAGAAAACATGCACGACATGAACAAGAGACCAATTGGGTGCAATCTCCCCCCATGCCTTATGTGAGCACTCCACCAAGCATGTATTTTATGTATTAATCATCTTCAAGCTCAAATAATAGCCCAAATTACAAAATAGAACGCTTTTGGCTTTTGAGTTTGCTTTAGAACAAAATAGAAATAAAGCTAATGGGCAGGCGCCCAAATAGTCAGGCATACCCAATACAATGTCAAAATACAAATATCATAATCGTGCGCCCATGCGCATACGAAATAATAAATAAATATCCAATGCCTTAATAAATAGGCGCGACAAAATATAGGCGCCATGCCTAAGGTATGTGCCCATCAAAATATAAGTGATAACTCGAATACACGCTATCCTCCAATGCTTTCCTCGGCCACTGCTGCTATCTCTACACATCAACTGAAGCATTCACAATCGTTAGTAAAATAATACAATTAAACCGACAAAAGTGAATACCTCGCAGTCTTTGCCTACATAAATAAATCAACTGGTTAGAAATCAATCCTAACCTTAATTTATCACGAGTGCACACTCTAAACTCATAAACGTTTATTAATTTAATATGTATTTTGCGGAATCACCCGCTATGGAATCAATCATGTACACACTAAATTAATGAAACGCTTGAAAAGGATAGGCATCCCCATCAACTTCTCGCACAAAGAATCCACTTTGTGTATGAGCCCTGGTCAACAAAGTTTACGGAATCCACCGTAAAACCTCACGGAATCCACCATAGCACAGAATCCACCGTGAAATATGCCTCCTGTTAGTGGCTTCTGTTTGTCCATTAGTTTTAGGATGAAATGCAAATGAGAAATCAATCTTTGTTCCTAGGTTAGCAAACAAAGTAATCCAAAAGTTGTTACAAAATCTAGAATCATGATCAGAAATAATAACTTTTGGTAATCCATGATTAGTGAAAACAGTTTTCAAAAACAATTGTGCTGCCTGAGACGCTGTTAAGTTTTCTTACATGGAATGAAATATGCTTGTTTACTAAACCTGTCTACTACAGTCCAAATCATATCATGGTTAGCTTTGGTGTTAGGTAAACTAGTAATAAAATCCATCTTGATGGAATAGATAAAGGCATAAGTAAACCATACTGTTTACCATGATGTCTCTTAACTCTTTGACAAACCAAACATTCAGAAACAAAGTTAGATACATCAGTGTCCATATGTGGCCAATAAAAATCTTCAGTCAATATACGCAAAGTAGATATGATATCTCTATGACCTTGATATGGAGGACAATGAATCTCATTCAAAATAAAAGATCTAAATGGAATTGTAACACATAATCTCTTTTCATAAAACATGAATCCATCATTGTAAGACAGTGAATCAATAGGAATCCAGTTATTTCCAACTAACTTATTCCAATCAGCATGAAAAGTAATGTCCTGATGATAAGGTTCTTTCATAGGAGTTAGAGAATCAAATGATATAACAGAGATATTATGAATGGTAGGTCTTCTACTTAAAGCATCAGCTACTACATTTTCTTTACCTGGTTGATATTGAATAAGAGGATGAAAACTCTAAATAAAAGCTGTCCATTTGATATGTCGATCAGATATTTGGGGTTGACTAAGTAAATGTCTAATACTTTGTTGATCAAACTTAATCATAAACTCAGAACCCATTAAGTAATGTTTCCATTGTCTTAAAGCTTGTACAATAGCTAACAATTCTTTATCATATGTGGAATATTTAAGTTCGAAGGGTTTCAATTTACAGCTAGAATAGGCTATGGGATGATTATCTTGCATAAGTATAGCTCCTATTCCAAATCCACTAGCATCAGTAACTACTAAAAAGAATGGTCTATTAAAATCAGGTAGTTGTAATACAGGAGCATGGGTTAATGCATGTTTCAATAAATCAAAAGATTTCAGTTGATTATCAGACCAATGATAAACAATACCTTTCTTTAAAAGTTTAGTCAAAGGCAAAGCAAGTAATGAAAAATTTCACACAAACTTCCTGTAAAAACTAGCAAGACCTAGAAAAGAACGTAACTCATGCACATTTTTGGGTATAGGTCAGTTCAATATTGCTTCTATCTTCTTAGGGTCAATCTTAATACCTTCTGATGACACAATATGAACTAGATATTCAATTTCTGTTTGAAAGAACTCACTCTTTTCCAGATTAGCATACAATTGATTATCTTTCAACAACTTGAAAACCAAAGAAAGATGTTCATAATGTTATTTTTCATTTTTACTGAATACCAAGATATCATCAAAGAATACTATAACACAATGCTGATATTTCAAAAATATGTGATTCATCATTCTACTAAATGTAGCAGGTGTGTTAGTCAATCCAAAAGGCATCACTAGAAATTCATAATGACCAAATTGTGTTCTAAATGCAGTCTTGAATATGTCAGATTTATCTAATCTCACCTGATGATAACCAGATTTAAGATCTATTTTACTAAATATGGCAAAACCTTATAGTTTATCCATAAGATCATCTACCCTAGGAATTGGATATCTATTCTTTACAGTAATCTTATTTAGGGCATGATAATTAATGCACATATGATAAGTATTATTATTCTTCTTTACCAACAAAACAGGTACGCCAAATGGAGAACTACTAGGTCTAATCAATCCTCTATTTAATAATTCCTCAACTTGATTTTTAATTTCTTTCTGCTCTATTTGGTTATGCCTATATGGTGCTTTACAAGGTGGTTGTGTACTAGGAATTAAATCTATTTTGTGGTCTTCAGGATGTGAAGGAGGTAATCCAAGTGGTAGATCTTCAGCAAAACAATCTTTAAATTGTGCAAGGAATTCTTTATGCCTAGGGTGCATATATTTTTCTTTAGCTTGCAGTTCATTTAGCCAAATTAGATAAGATTTACTACTTTTGTGTAATGCACGTTTAGCTTGCGTATGAGTAAGTAGTGAAAAAGCATTAGATGCGTGCATACTATACAATGTAATGTGTTTTCCTTGAAAATGAATATTAATTGAATGCATGGAATAATCTATGTCAGGATTATGTTGATGACGCCAAGGCATACCTAGGATAATATCACTGGACTGTAATGGTACAACTAGAAAATTCCTTTTTTCAGTGTATTCACCAATTTGAATTTTTAAATCATGCACTTCTTGTGTTCCATTATACCTTGTGCCTAAGAATGCTGCTTTAATGTGATAATGCGTAGGAACAGTTTGTAATTTCAATTCTTTCACTAACTTTGCAGAAATAAAATCATGTGTACTACCATCATCATGCAAAATAATCTTTTATTTTCCATGCACTAAACATTTCATTGTCAACAAAGAATGTGGAGTTGGCATACCTGGTAAAGTATCCGAAGGAGTAGTAATGTCATCCTCATCTTCCGTAAAGTCAGGCATTTCCTCATGTTCTTCATCTTCCATTGCTCCAAGATAGTTGATATGGACAGGTGGCTTCTTCGATTGGCAATTGGCTGCTAGGTGTCCAAGTTGATGGCATTTGTAACACACTATAGGTTTGGCTTTAGATACATTGTTTGCAATGGCAAGAAGTCTAGGAATATTAGGATTTGGTTGTGAAGATGGCTTTGGGTTTTGATTGGTATTTGATGGCAAAGCAGGTGGTTTTGTCCAAGACTTACGGAAAGATGATGAAGGAAATCGACTTTGATTGAATCTTCTAAAATTTGAATTGAATTGCTTAGAACCACAGTTACCATTTGCTTGAAATGGTTGTGGACGCTTGTCTCTTCCTTGAATCTTGTCTTCAGTGTCATGAGCTAAATAAATTGCATCTTCAAGAGTTGCAGACTTGAACATATTGACTTCAGCGTAGTAATGCCCAAGTAATCCAGACATATGCTTGCGGTTGTGAGTCACTTCAAGTACGTCTTTAAGCATGCGTAATTGAAGTAAGGCATTCCAAAAGCATTCGGTGTACTGAGAAATAGGCTCACGATCTCTTTGCTGAAGAAGGTCCCATTGCTTTATGGCTTTTTCATGGAATTGTGGAGGAAGGAAATTCTGCATAAACTTCTTCTTGAAACTCTCCCAGGTAGTGGGACAATCTATGCTCTTACGAACCGCGGTCCACCAAAGAGATGCTCTATCCACTAAATGATTAGTGACACACTTGATTTTATCTTTTTCAGCGTATGTTTCCTCATGAAAGTAATCATCAAACTGACTGATGAATGCAAGAACAATCTTTCCATCTCGAGTGCCAGTGAAAGTACGGAATTTGAAATTTCTTTTACTTATCTTTGTTTCTTTGCGGATGGATTGAGCTTCGAGAGTCGCATCGATGGTATGTCGGATAAGATCTTCAAGTTGTGGTCCATCTTTGTCGGTAGTCGATCTTTGTAAATTGGCCAATTGAACTTGCAATGCTTGCCGGGCTCTTCGTTCTTCGTCCAATTGCATCATAATTAAATCCAACTTTTGTTCCATCGTAGGTTCAGGAAGATCACCTTTAGCCATTAAATCATCCATATTTTGTTCTGTCATCCTGTAAAAATTCAAAAGACCTCACACTCTCAAAATCCAATTAGCCGGATGAGTGTAGCTCAAAGTCGGGTGTACAAGGCTTATAGATTTTTGTTTGGCTTTCATGGTCTTCGACTTTTGCAGTTGCGGGATTTGAAATCTTCGTAAAATCTGTGTATGACCTTTTGCGTGTGCTGAAATTGGTTCAGCAAGTCTGTGTATGTGAATAGAGTCTTCCAGGGAACAAGTTTGCAGTTTAGTGCTTCTGTGCAGGAACAGCCCTTATGGGAGTTTTTGGCACAAGTCAGTTCTGACTTCTGGTGACTTGCTGGACTTACAGAGTTACAGAACTTATGAAACTTGATCAACTTGAAGTTTGTTATGACTTAAGACTTGCTTGACTAAGCTTAAAGCTTAGTCTTGACTGAAACGACGAATTTTAGGGGGGGGGCCCATTTTTTTCACCAGCGGAAATCACGCTAAGGTCCTGCTCTGATGCGCCAATTTTAAAATTTGTTGAGCTAAGTTTTTTAAAAGCTTAGCCTTGAAGCTTTTAAGCTTAATAGAAAATTTAAAACTTATCTCTTTGATCTGTGAAAAGAAGACTTGGTAGAAGGAGATGTTGACGTGGTCCTCCGCTGTTTCAGGCCAATCCTTCGCGATCAAAGACTGTAAACAGAGGTTCTTGACCGCCAGGAATCCACCCTTATCGACCATTCACGATGAGACTGACCGTAGAGCTTGATCATTCCAGGAGCTCCGCCTTCGCACAAGATGGGTAGCAATTGGAAGATCTTGATCTCAACTTCGCTCTGATACCACTGGTGCACAAATCGAATGCTGTATGCTCGCGTAGTGAACGCCAGAAGGTCCCCAAGAACAAAAGAACTCTACTTTTTGCACAAAACTCAAGGTAGAAAACATGCACGACATGAACAAGAGACCAATTGGGTGCAATCTCCCCCCATTCCTTGTGTGAGCGCTCCACTAAGCATGTATTTTATGTATTAATCATCTTCAAGCTCAAATAATAGCCCAAATTACAAAATAGAATGCTTTTGGCTTTTGAGTTTGCTTTAGCACAAAATAGAAATAGAGCTAATGGGCAGGTGCCCAAATAGTCAGGCATACCCAATACAATGTCCAAATACAAATATCATAATCGTGCGCCCATGCGCATACGAAATAATAGATAAATATCCAATGCCTTAATAAATAGGCGCCATGCCTAAGGTATGCGCCCATCAAAATATAAGTGATAACTCGAATACACGCTATCCTCCATTGCTTTCCTCTGCCACTGCTGCTATCTCTACACATCAACTGAAGCATTCACAATCATTAGTAAAATAATACAATTAAACTGACAAAAGTGAATACCTAGCAGTCTTCAGCTACATAAATAAATCAACTGGTTAGAAATCAATCCTAACCTTAATTTATCACGAGTGCACACTCTAAACTCATAAACGTTTATTAATTTAATATATATTTTGCGGAATCACCCGCTATGGAATCACCCATGTACACACTAATATAATGAAAAGCTCGAAAAGGATAAGCATCCCCATCAACTTCTCGCACAAAGAATCCCCGATCAACAAAGTTTACAGAATCCACCGTAAAACCTCATGGAATCCACCGTGGCACGGAATCCACCATGAAATACGCCTCCTGGCATTATAGACATTTTTTGAATGTTTTTGTACTAAAAATTAACGGGCAAACGAATACCTTGTAAGTGACCCAAGTCAGTAAATGATATCTGGGACGCCTTTTATAGTGCATCCTTCAATAACAAGGGGTAGGACATGCTGCACATATGAATCCATGATAAGATCGATGAACGAAATAAGGAAGGTATTCAAAATTACTTTCAAATATTGGGAGAGATTTACCTTCAAAAAATTATGCCAATTATGTGTTTTTAGGCCAGACAAGCTCCTGTCACATCTACTGTGAACATGTTTTGACAAGATGCACCATACCCTGTAGGTGTATGAATAGATTGAATTTGTTAGTTGAGAGTTTGCATCTCTTCCAATGTGAGCACCCATGGGGCGGGCTCATAAGTTTTCTCACTTGTAGTTTCATCAAGTTGTGGCCATATATTAGGCTTCAAGTTTTGGTTCATTAAGTCATTTCTTGCTACAATTGTGTCTTTCAAACCAACAAGGTGTTGCCATAAGGAATGAGCAATGTTCTTAATTATATGCATAAGATCAAGAAGATGACAAATCTTCAAATCCTTCCAATATTCTACAACATACCATATCAGGGGACTTAATGCCAAAGAATGTTTTTCTCTAGCTTGCATCTAGACACTTGCATCTAGACATCATCGCTCTCATCACCGCTTATGATTTTCGACTCCAGATCAATAGAGGATCCATCAATCCACTTTTGATACCAATCCGTTGGTGTCATCTGCATGGAACATCTCCCATTCTCCACCTTTCCATGAAAATGCATGGCTTGTCCCCTGCTTCATAAATGATGATTTGTAGGCAAAAATCGTCTATGTCAAAGATAGATATTTTTGTTGAGACTTTTGATATATGTCGATCTCAACCAATCCTCACATGGAGGACAAGCTTTATAACCCTTGGTAGATATCCCTACAAAAATAAAAAATAAAAAAATTGAATAACTTGCTTGACAAACATCTTAAAAACAAATGAGACAATGTGTATATGTTGAATGGTGTACATGAGCAAACACCATATCCTCAAAAGTCATGGATAGTCCATGTTACAATTCCACAAATGACGAATTGTCTTTGACCTCTGCTTTTGGACATATCCACGACATCAATCCCTCTCCATAGATCTTGAAGATCATCAATGAGAGGGGCCAAACAAACATTAAGGTCTTTAACTTGACGTTTTCCCAAAATTAAGAGGGAGAGCATTAAATGCTCCTTCTTAATACTGAGATAAGGGGCAAATTATAGTTAATAACTACCACCGACCAAGTAAACCATTTACTTGATCTTATGGAGAATGGATTCACACCATCCAATCCTATGCCCATCTTAATATTGTGTGGTTCTTTTGCAAAATTTGACTAGTGTAAATCAATGTGCTCAAATGCAAGACTATTGGATGGAATTTGCATTACTCCATCTTTTCTCTTATGTTCCACTCTGCAAGACATAAGCTTAGCTAGTTTTGGACTTTGAAACATATGTTTTATACGTGGAGCCAAGGAAAATTTCCTTAATACCTTTCTAGGAACCTTACCTTTGCCTTCTTTATAATGAGATGTTCGACATTCTAGGCACGTCATATCATCCTTGTATTGACCTCTATACAAGATATAGTCGTGGGGACATGCATCTAGAGATTTATAGTCAAGTCCAAGACTATTTATCATTTTTTTTAACCGCACCATGCAACGTAGGGAGTGATTGCTTGAAGGTAGGAACTTCTCATAGAGTAGCCTATAAGTCAATTACAAAAGCTATCAAGCATAGGAAATAATAAAAAGCATAATCACACAACAATGAAATGGAATCTACTAAAACAAGTATGTCACATACTTCAAAAGCATCGTAACATATACATTACTCCATCCAAATTGATTTTGAAGATTGAGAATAAGTAAGCTTGCACTTAGACGTGTTGATTGGCTTCTTGTATAGATATGCTTTAAAGCTTCTTCTTGAAGATATTTCTCGTTGTTGGGAATATCACTCACACCATCATTTTGATACCAATCATCAACAAAATTAGCCATGATGTCATCATCGTCAAAGATGCCATTGCATGGATCAAAATCCTTGGAATATTATTATTTTAATCTTGCATACATGTTAGGATCATGCCTACGTAGGATCCTCATGCACTCTACTAACATACGTGATGTGCCATGTGAAGGTTGATTTATGACATCATCAATATGCTGCATATTTGAAGGCAAAGAAGACATACATCAATGAAATGCTTTGACCATAAAAGGAGAGAGAGACACACACGTAAGTGTAATGAAAGAGACCTAACTATCCTAACTAAGGGGAAGGAGAGAGAGAAGGATTGCAGGAGAAGAGGGAGAGGAGAGAGAGAGAGGCAAGAAGAAGAGAGAGAAAGAGGGAAAAAGGAAGAAGAAGAAGAGGAAGGAGAAGAAGCCATGGAAGCTTGAGAAGGTGAAAAGAGAGTTTCTTGATAATTTCTGTGATGCCTCAAAATACCCTCTTACACCTTATATACCGTCACTGTGACTGGTATGTTCCCATGCCATGTTCCCGTGATCCCCGTTCATTACAAACCATCTCGTCTCATAAAGTTTTTGTCCTCAAAAACAAGGGATGTGGTCATGTCCTGTAAGGGTGTGCTGTAGGAAATCATCCATAACTTTCTGTGAGATACTTCAAATGGGACAATTGAGGTGTCATTACGGATCCCATGAGATGTACTTTCAGCCCATGTGGGTGGGATGGGGCTGCAATTAGGTCAGGACCAAAACTGTTACAAAATATAGGGCTATCCAGAAATTACTAGTGTGTTGTCCCAGATGGTATGGCTGGAGAAAAACAACCATAACTTCCTCTAGGGAACTCCAATCGGGGCAAGTAAGGTGTACTCAGTCCATGTATGGGGGATGGGGTTGAAAATGGACCAGGACCAAAACTGGTGCAAAACAGGTGGCTTTCCAGACGCAGAATGCAGCCCAAAACAAGTGTCATGGTTAAGTTCCAGCCACCAATACGGCCTCCTTGAGGTGTGAAAATTCATCCAAGATAGATGTTGGGTGCCAAGAGGCTTCCTCTATTGGTAGGCTTTGCCATTCGATCAAGTATTCATGTTTGGAATGGGTGCGGAGTTGCTTTTAACATTGCTCAATGACTGCTTCAGGAATATACTGGATAAGGCCCTCCTCATCTATGGGTGGTAGCTCCTCTACATAATCTTTGGGAGTGCCAATGAAAAGTTTCAATTGGCTCACATGGAAGACATCATGGATCTTAGTAGTGGGAGGGAGTTGGAGACGGTAAGCCAAGTGTTTGAACTTCTTAATGATTTTGTAGGGCCCATAGTAACAGTGTGCCAACTTGTTGCAAGAACCGTCTTTTAGTGTAGCATAATGGGAATTGGGGACCTTGAGGAGTACCAATTCACCCTCTTGAAAGTCAAGGGGTCTTCTTTTTGCATCAGCATGGAGCTTTATGTGCTCTTGAGCCCTTTTGAGGTTTACCTTGCATTGTTGAAGTAAAGCTTGCATGCGGTCCAACTCTTCTTTTCCAAGGGGGTTGAGCTTTTCATTGAAGATCACGGTAGGAAGGGGCACCCTATAACCATACAATGCTTCGAAGGGAGAGACTCCAATGCTCGAATGAGTGGAGTTTTTGTAAGAAAATTTAGCCAAGTGTAGCCATACATCCCAAGAATTCTGCACGTCATGACAAAAATGTCGCAAATAGGTTTCAAGCCACTTATCCACTCACTTAGTTTGCCCATCCATTTGGGGATGATAGGCTATAGACGGAGCTGATTTGGTCCCCATGGAGCTGAAAATTGTGTGCCAAAATTGACTCATAAATTTGGTGTCCTGGTCATGTACTATGACGTGGGGTAAGCCATGCAACTTAAAAACATGCTCCATAAACTGAGTGGCAACTTGAGATGCTGTAAACTGAGATTTTGCAGGGATGAAATGGGCTGCTTTAGTGAGTCGGTCAACTACCACATAGATGCTATCCCACCCCTTTTTGGTTTTAGGTAAACGAGTGATGAAATCCATGGTAATGTGGGTCCATTTCCCTTCGAGGATAGGTAAGGGCTACAACAATCCACCCGGTTTAAGAGTGCTATCTTTATTTTGTTGACAAGGCACACATCTAGATACAAAGTCTATAACATCCCACCATAGGCCTTTCCAATGGAAGCTTTTTGAGACTCGGTCATATGTTTTGAAGACCCCTAAGTGGCCACAAATCGGTGAAGAATGCATCTCTTCAAGGATCCTTTGGGTGAAAGGAGAGGTATGGGGAATTACAATACGGCCATGGATCCAAATGAGGCCGTTATGGAGCTGATATTGGGAGTTGTCATCCATGACACCTTACTGTAATTTCTGAAAAAGAGGGCTGAATTCAGCATCAAGCAAGTATGCCTCTTGGAGCTCTTCAATCCAATCATGGTGGAGTTCAGTGATGGATGAAACCTTGCATGCCCACATGCGAGAGAGTGCATCAGCCACTATATTGTCCTTGCCACAGGTGTGGGTAATCTCAAAGTCATAGTTTTGTAGGGTAGCCACCCATCTACGTTGTTTGGGAGTGAGGTTGGGCTGAGTCAAGAAGTATTTGAGCACACGGTGGTCACTTTTCACCTTAAATCTACTGCCATACAAGTAGTGATGCCACTTTTTGATAGCATGAATGACTGCCAACATCTCCTGATCATAGACATGCAACTCTCTCTCTTTATCATCCAATTTTTGGCTCTCAAATGCTATTACCCCGTGTTCTTGCAACAAGACTGCACCAATACCCCATCCACTAGCATCATAGTGGATGGTAAAATCCTTTGAAAAGTTGGGGCATACGAGGATGGGGGCTGAAGTGAGCAAGTCTTTCAGCTGCTGAAAACTGCGGTCAACCAATTTATCCCATAGGAAAGCCTCTTTTGTCAGCCTGTTTGTTAACGAGGCTACAATTATGGCATAATGACAATTAAATCTCCGATAAAAAGAGGAAAGGCCAAGAAAACCATGCAAGGAGGTAGTGGTAGTGGGGGTGGGCTACTCCCGGATACATTGCACTTTCTTAGGATCAGCTTGGATGCCTTTTTCACTAACAATGTGTCCCAAGTACTCAACCTCTGTTTGCTTGAAGACACACTTGGTTTCTTTGGCAAATAGCCGACGCTCTCTTAGTACATCAAAAATTTGCTTGACATGCTTGAGATGCTCATGCACTGACTTGTTGTAAATGAGTATCTCATCAAAGAATACCAACACAAACTGGAAAAGCCATGGCTGTAATATTTTGTTCATTAAGCTCTGAAATGTGGTGGGTGCATTAGTGAGCCCAAATGGCATGACAAGGAAATGGTACAAGCCACAGTCACTTTGTAAGGTTGTTTTGACTTCATCACCCACCCTCATTCTGATTTGGTGGTAACCGGATCGCAAATCAATCTTGGTGAAGTAGCATGCTCCCTTGAGTTCATCAAGCAAGTCATCAATTCGAGGGATGGGGTATCTATTTTTTACGGTGATCTTATTGAGATCATGGTAGTCAATGCACAACCGGAAGGATCCATTCTTTTTCTTAACCAATAGAACTGGGGAGGCATAAGGGGAAGAGCTAGGCTCTATGAATCCCATTTCAGTGAGCTCCTTGACTTGCTTTGCTACTTCCTCTCTCTCACATTTAGAGAGTCGATATGGGGGTTTATTGATGGGCTTGGCATTGGGCTCCAAGTCAATCGAGTGATTCACTGATCTCTGAGGGGGAAGGGTAGTGGGGGGTTGAAATAGGTCCTCATATTCAACCAAAAGCGCTTTTAGCGCTGCATTTTTCTTCCCCAAGGTGTGTTGGTCATCACTATCCTTATGCAAATGCAAGACAAAGATGTGGGAGCGTTTCTTGAATTCCTTTTTGAGTTGTCTTGTTGTTATAAGCTCTGCAATTTCTTTGATTCCCTCCAAGTGTACAAGCTGCCCATGCATTACAAACTCCATATACAGCTGAGAGAAGTCCACAGAAATTTTTCCCAACTACTGAAGCCAATCACATCCAAAAACAACATCCACGGGGTCCATATCAAGGGTAATTAAGTCCACCTTTGCTGTGTAATTTTTGGCCAGCATAAGAGACACTTGTATGCATACATGGGAGCTCACTTCCTCATTTACATTGGCCACTTAAACCTGAAGATGTTGCTATAATTCAGTGAGAACACATGTCAAATGGCCAAAAGTCAATTTATTCACAAAACTGTGCGTGTTGCCACTATCTATGAGAATGTATACACTCTTGCCATCAATGTTACCATATAGTCATAGGGTGTTCGGGCTCACTAATGCACCCACCACATTTGGGCTCAAAGGGAAGCATGTCATCAATGGGGCAGCCACCGGGGTCAAAAGGAAACCTGTCCGGTGAGTCATAAAACTGATCGGTATCAAGATCCTCTTCATATTCAGCATTTTCAGCAAGTGTCATCATGGGAGAGTTGTCATGCAAGTCCTCTTCTAACTTGTCACTATCTTCTAGCACATACATGCTATTGAATTTGACAATGGCATTCTTAAAGGGGCATTTGGATGCATGATCAATCGTGTATTTATCCCTGTATTTAAAGCACAAGCCTTTAGCTTTTTGATCCTTGACAACTTCAGGAGGAGTGAGTTTTTGACGGTTAGGACTGAAGCCATTCCGTGTCTTATTTTCAGCATACTTTGGGTCACTTTTGGAGGGTGGTGCTATCCCAAAACTGCCATATTTCAAATCAGCATTAAAAGTGGGGTAAGTAGGGATTTTGGGGCTGCCATTCCCTACTTTGTTGATGAGATAATTACTAGCATATGGGGATTGCGTGATAGGATATCTTTGTTGTCCTGTAATGGGCTGCATGCCCTCATTGCGACAGTATTTCTGACCATAGCATTTGGCCAATTCTATGGCTGCAAATAGGGTGGCTGGATTTTGAGCCATTACATCAGCTGAGAGATGCACATCTAGCCCATAAATGTATTTATGCAATTTGGCCTCATCATTGACTGCCTCAGCATACATGGATAGGTTCATAAATTGGTTGGTGTACTCCCTCACGGTGAGATTTCACTGATCAAACTGATACCATTGCCTAGCCAAGCATTCTTTTTCCACCGGGGAGACAAAAACTTGGATCATATGCATCTTGAACTCTTCTCAATCACGAAACTGCTGATTTTCTCTTTGAACGAATCTCCACCATGTGTGGGCAAAACCTTCTAAATGAAGGGAGGCAAAAATAGGCTTCATCTCTCTTCAAACATGTCTTCATCACGATCCTCCTGGGCTGAGCTAGGATCACACTGAAGCTTCCATGGCAGCCATAGCCATAGCCAACTCTACTCTCATCACTTCATCTCCCAACTCTACTCTCACTGAAGCTTCCATGGCAGCCATAGCCAGCAGCACCCTGTTAGATTGAGCTGCTTATATCTCACTCCACAGGTCAAATCTCTTGGAGATTCCTTCTGGAAAAGTATTCCTCAACTCACAAATCTTCCCTGTATCACATCAATCCATGACATTTGGCTATCTAAAGCTCAGCATTGTGAAAATTCTCAATCTCTGCTCTGTGTTTGCCATAGCCAGACAGGACCTACCTCACTTGGAGCTTCAATAACTTCTCAACTAGGCCACTTTAGCTCTTGATTTCTTCTAGGGAATTGTTCTTCTACTCAAGGCGCTTCATCCTGGCACATAAATCGACCACATTGCTGCGCCCTGACCCCGACATTATGGAAATCTGCAATTTAGTGACTCATTGATTGCATGACTTACCCTTCTTGCAATTTTTATCAATAGGAATCAAACAAGAGCATGGTTAAGGATTAGAGTAAAATCCTGATCAATGGAAAAGAGATTGAAGATTATCTAGCTATGCATGCATTCCCAGGGTCTAGACTGAGGTGGGAATTCCATTGGCAATCATTGACCCAAGCAGTTCTTCCATCTCTCTCATCAAGTGCCTGAGCTCAACAATAGGATGTAAAAGAGAGAGGAAGAACTGATTGACATACCTTGTTCAAGCCTGGGGAAGAGTTAATGGTTGCCTCCTTCAAGAGCTCCGTGGTTGCCCCTCTTCTTGCTGGCCAAGATTGTATGGGGGGGTCTTCAAAGTCGTATATCTTCACTTGTTGAAGCTTGTGGCTGCTCCCAAGGATCCTGGGAAGAGTAAATTAAAGGGGATTCAGAGTGTTATGGGCTAGGCTGAAGGTTCAATGGCTGCCATGGCTGCTGCCCATAGTAGGGTTTGAGGAGCTGCCAAGAACTGATGGGGGGGTCAATACCCGTATTCAATCTTGTCCAAGGTGTGCCAAAACTAAGGAGTGAGGCAAGGGAGGGCTGGGGCTGAGCTGGAACAGTGGGAGAAGGCCAGGAAGATCAGCGCAAAATGCGCCGTGATTTTTGGGCTGCTCCCTGGAGGCTCTAGACAAGGTAGGCCAGGCTTTATGCTGCTCTAGATGTTGCTTAAGCTGAAGGGGAAGCACTGGGACCAACCATTCTTGCTGAGGAAGAGGGGGAAGCAAGATTTATAAGGTTCTTGGGCTAGAGGTTCCATGGCAACTTGGAGGACGGAGGAGAGAGAAGGTCTTCTTGAAAAGTAACTAAGTTTTTGGTCTTCTCTAACTGTGCTACACTCCTTTTTGCCCAAAACCCTCAAGAAACTTACATGAAAATTAGTGACGACCTGTCAAATTTGTCTGCCCACCTCCGGATGTGTCCATGGTTCTTGGGAAAGCTCCAAGAAGGGCTACCATAGTCTTCAAGAGGGCTGACAGCCTGCCTGAGTACTTCTGTGTACCTGTAAGAGAGATGTAACTGGAGTTTTCTAATTGTGGGAAACTGTGAGAGCCCTAAATCTATGGGAAAAGAGAAGGATCAAGGACAAAGCTCTCATACCACTTGTAAAGAGACCTAACTGTCTTACTAAGGGGAAGGAGAGAGAGAATGACTGCAAGAGAAGAGGGAGAGGACAGAGAGAGAGAGGCAAGAAGAAGAGAGAGAAAGAGGGAAAAAGGAACAAGAATAAGAGGAAGGAGAAGAAGCCATGGAAGCTTGAGAAGGTGAAAAGAGAGTTTCTTGATAATTTCTGTGATGCCTCAAAATATCCTCTTACAGCTTATCTACTGTCAGTGTGACTAGTATGTTCCCATGCCATGTTCTCGTGATCCCCGTTCATTACAGCAAGCACACACAATTCAATGGCTAAAAATTTAAGAATAATTAGAACCACACTTTATTGTACATATACAAAGCTTTCAAAGATTGCCCAAAAAGATTATAACATTATGAGACTATAGTACAGAAGTCCAAAATTGTAGTACAAGGTTCCAAAAAAATATATAATTTGTATACACTAGAGCTCCTAATCCTCATCTATAAAGGGTGCTCATGGAGACCTATGCCAACCATAATTAACTAACAATTCATCACCAGCACGCAATGATGTAATAGCATTCAAAACTATGTATCTTGGTACATCTCTACTCATATGTCATGGTTCATGACTATTTTCAATCTCTATAAATTTGCAATTAGTTTTTGCACTTCTTCCTCAGCTACTATGATCAAACTTGCTATGTTTACTTGAGAGTAAGGTCTCCCATCAATATAGAGACTTTTCCCCTTTGCATGTGTGATGACTCTCTTAGAAAGAGAGGTTGCATTGAGACACATTCCATAACTACTCATGCTCTGAATGTAGCGAGCAAGCTGATGCCATGGTACCCACCCATATATAGGTCCACAAAAAGACATAAGAGTGACCTCCGAATGAGGGGGCACATGTAAATCCTGTGCCAATAAATAGGTCTCATCCTACTCCATTGATAGTGGATGGATCAATTGTTAGAAATCAAGCTCACCGTCAGTGTGTCTTTATCTATGACCGACATATATGATAGCTAGTGTGTACAGCTGTCTACATGTGACTACATTAAATAAGTTGGGTTAGTAGTCAGTTAGTGACCTGACTAGAGTTAGTCTATCTAGTCTACATTTACACAAGGTCACTTTATCTTTGTATGGTGTGTGTTTTTCAGTTTAGAGTGTGTGGAACATGGAGGAATGAGCTTGAGAGCCTGAAGGCTCATGGATATGGTGTTTTCCCTGTCTCTCTCTCCTCTTTGAACATGGTATCAAAGCATTGCCAGGTTGAGCTCTCTGGAGCAGGAGGGAGTCAAGAAGACTTGAAGAAGCTGAAGAACAAGGTTTTTTGAAAACAAGAACAAGTTGCCATTACTCTGTCAAGGTATGCATTTGCTCATCTTGGACTCCATGTTTTATCACAGTGGTGGTTGAGGCCTTTCTAGGAGCCTTGGTGGGCATCCTTGAGCATCTACAAGTGGTCATTGAGCCTCATGATGAGGAGGACGAGCTGACAACAAGGCCTGGAATTCTGCGTGATCTACGCCTATTGATCTGGGTGGACTGCAACCTGTCAATCTTCAGTGGGGCACCTGGACAAGACTCATAGAGCATGTATGCTCACTATTGAAGGTATCTAAAGTGTACAAGAAGTAAATGCTTGTGTGGAAGCTCTGTTATGAGCTGGGGTAATAGACACAGACCTGTAATCAGTTCTGAACTGCTATAAACATGAATGGACAGAATGCATTCAATCATTATTGACATACAGGAGCCTTGTACTATACTCAGAAGGCATCTTTGGAGCACAAGAATGTGTCAAAGCATGTATACATTGGATCAAATGTCTTGGAGCTGAGATTTCTTGCTCAGAATACTCAAATCTGAAAATCATTGACGGGTTGAAAACTGTCATACACAGTCAATGACAAGGATTGTGCATTACTGAAGCAATACAGGTTATCTGGGGGGTTCCATCATCTATATGAACTGACCTATACATGCTGAATGTATGGAGGATTGAAGCAAGAAATGAGCATCATTGAAAATTGAATTCTGAAGCTGAAGTAAATGCAGTTACACTGTCCTGGTTAATTACAAACAGCTCATGAAGTTTATGCTATTGGTCAATGAAGACAGGTTGTCTATGCCTACTCAGATGCTCATGTATTGAACTTGACACTACAAAGTAAATGTATGACATGGTCGGAAGACATTTTGGAGCTGCTTGGAGCTTGGTATGCTGAATTTTGGTTGACTACAACCTGCAACTAAATTTGTTGACACTTATATGTGCTGGTTATGCATTGTTCTGTGCCTCTATGCTTATGTCTTGACTGCCAAATGTACTAGCAGCTACCTGGGATATTTTGGAACATGTATGACATGATTACCACTCAGTTTTGGACTTGAAATTGCTGCTGGTTACTCACAGTTTACAGTTTTCAAACTGCATGTATGTACCCTGGCAGTGAGGTTACAGAAGCTTAACCTGAAGCAAACACATAGCTTATGTATTGACAGTTATATCTACAGTTGAGACCACTTGTTTGTGGGTTGTTTTGGGGTGTCAGTGGGCTGAAATACCCTATTTTTTTCTGCAATTTAGTGCAGAAAACTGTCATAAATTGTTACGGACTGAACTTGGCCAGTCATACTTATTGGTCTGCAGGGAGTCAGGCACTTGATAGACAGTCTATTGCATCATGGCTAATGCACATGGGACTGACAATATCACTCAGATAGTTGGAGAGAAGTTGGATAACAAGAACTAACACAATATTAATGAGTTTGGGAATCTCCCAATTCTCATTTTTTGAATACTAAAAAGGTGGCACTCGGATAACATGCCCATAAGTTTCTCAAAACCACATGATGTGACCTCTCATTGGAAAGCGCTTGAAAAATGGAATCTATTAAGCTATAGAGCACTCCATTTGGAGTTATAGTGTTCAAGTTATGACAAATCCAAAGATTTGACCACATGTCCGAAACTTATGGGAAATTCCCATATTCCCCAATATAGTGTTAACTTTGCATTATGGAAATTCAGAATGAAAAACTTTCTGGTTGGCAGAGGTTATTGGGATCTATGTACAAGAGATGAAGTTGCTCTTGAGTTGCCTGCATACAATCCAACAAATGAACAGAAAAGAGCCTACAGGCTATGGAATGAAAGAGCATGCAAGGTGCTGCATTGGTTTTCTTTATGTATATCTGATGCTATGGTAATTCAAATCACTGGATGTGAGACTCCGAAGGATGCTTGGGACATACTGATGAAAAATTATGGAACCATGACACATGCAAGGAAGATCCAGTTGAAACAACAGTTCAACAACATGTCTAGGAATGGCAAGAGCATCCAGGCATATACCACGGAGATTAAGACCATAGCTGATCAACTTGCTATTATTGGCTCAAGTGTGTCAGAAGATGATATGATTGCTATTGCTTTGAATGGCCTAGGCAAAGAGTACAAAGCTTTTGACACTTCCATTTCTGTCAGAGAAGAGTCCCCTAGCTGGGAAGAGCTAGTTGCCTTGTTGCTGCATGAGGAAGTCAAACTTGGTTTGAATACAAGTTCTAGTGCATCTCAAAGTAGAGACACTGTGTTATACTCTAGCCACCGTGGCAGAGGATCTAGAGGTCATGGTTCATTTCGAGGTTGTGGTGACACTCGTAATGCTTATGGACAGCAGCAGCAGAGTAATTGGCATGGTGCAAATACACAAGGCCAGCGTGGATCTGGTGGGTTTAGAGGCAGGGGGAGATCAACCCGAGGTAGAGGTGGTGGATCTAGTTCATGACAGTCATCTGATCAGTCCAACAGGGACAAGGACTGCCATTATTGTGGCCGGTATGGGCATATTGCAAAGGATTGTTACAAAAAACAGGGAGATATGAAGGCAAAAGGCAAACAGCATGGGCACTATGCATCTTCCAGTGGTGCTCATGATAGAGATGACAGATGGTACATTTACTCTGGAGCGTCAAACCACATGACCCCGCATGGAGAGTGGTTTGATGAGATGGTTTTGCAGGTACACATGGTCATGTATGTACTGGGGATGACACCCAACATGACATAAATCATAAAGGGATTGTTCCTCTTATGATGCCTGATGGCAAGAAGAAAGGCATACATGATGTATTACATGTACCAACCATAACAAAGAATCTGTTGTCTGTGGGTCAAATGGCAGAACAAAATTTGCAAGTGAGGTTCAACAAAGATGGGTGTTTCATTGAGGAGTATGGAAATGGCTGCAAGTTAATTGCCAAGGGCAAAAGGGATGGCAGGATGTTTACATTGGATGTGACCATTCCGGGACTCAAGGCAGCCATGTTTGCTCATGATGAGAGTGCCATTCGGGATGTAGAGATTTGGCACAAGCGGATTGGACATGTCAATGTACAAAAGCTGAAATCTATGCAGCAGAAAAAAGTAGTACCTGGATTACCTAAATTCAAGTATAATGATTTTGGTCATGTACGCCCTGCATGTCAGTTTGGGAAGTAGGCACAGTTTCCTTTCATGAGACATGTAAAAAATAGCACTAGGCCTTTACAGTTGGTGCACTCTGATGTCTGGGGTCCTTCACATAATGCTTCTTTTGGCGGTGCACAGTATTATGTCTCATTTATTGATGATTTCAGCAGGTACACTTGGCTTTATATTTTGAAGCATAAGGATGATGTGTTTGATGCATTTAAAGACTTCAAGAAACAATTGGGCTGTTACATATCATGCTTGAGATCAGATGGAGGAGGTGAATATGTCTCAAACTACTTTGACAGGTATCTAGCTAAAAATGGGATTAGAAGACAGCTCACATGTAGTTATACACCGCAGCAAAATGGTGTTGCAGAGAGGAAAAATAGGGTTTTGATGGAGTCAGCTAGAGCTATGTTGAATGAAAAATGTCTACCAAATGGTTATTGGGCTGAAGTAGTGGTGACTGCTGTCTATGTGCTGAATCGAACCCCTACAGCAAGGATTCATGATGTCACTCCATATGAACAGTTGTATGGTCATAAACCTGATATTTCACACTTGAAGGTATTTGGCAACATTGCATATGTGCATATACCGGATGAGAAGAGGAAGAAATTGGATCCTAAGGCAGTAAAAAGTGTGTTTATAGGATATGCACAGGAACGGAAAGCTTATAAGTGTTATGTACCTTCTACGCATGAGACACTCATAAGCAAAGATGTGGTATTTGATGAGTTAGCATCCTGGTATGGGAATCCTGTTGCAGTGCCTCTGATGGCTCACCCAGTATGAGTCATGCTGAAAATACTCCTGCAGAGAGTACTTCCATGAGCGGTCAGACAGGTGATGTATCATCTACAGTGAGTCCTTGGACAGGACGATTACGGAGTCGCACTACTGCATCCACTGACATGGATATGTCAGTGAGGGGGAGGACAGATAAGGGAAAAGAAAAGGTGTCTGAAGATGTAACAGGTCCACTCACTACAGGTTATGATTCATCTAGCAGTGATAGCTTAGACAGTGAATTGGGGATTCTGTCTGTTATGACGCCAGGTGCTAGGGAGAGCCGTTATGTGCCGCCTCATGAGAGGCAAGCTCACAGTGAGCCACAGCTCAGGAGATCAGAGAGGGTCAGACGACTTGTTGACATGTATACTTACACTGGATATTCAGCTTGTCATTATGCTTATATGACGAAAGTAACAGGTTTTAGAGAACCAAGTAAGTTTGATGAGGCAGTTGCAGATGAGAATTGGTGTGCTACTATGGATGAGGAATATTCAACTTTGGCTGAAAATGGTACATGGGATTTGGTACAGTTGCCTGAGGGCAAAACATCTATTGGATGCAAGTGGGTGCATAAGGTAAAATGTAAATCAGATGGATCATTGGAAAGATATAAGGCCAGGCTGGTTGCAAAAGGGTATGCGCAGCAGTATGGTCTTGATTATGAGGAGACTTTCAGCCCTGTAGAAAAGATGGCTACAGTTAGAACTGTGATTGCTTTGGCAGCAGCTAGAGGCTGGAAACTATGGCAGATAGACGTGAAGAATGCATTTATAATTGGAGAATTACAGGAAGAGGTTTACATGGAATAGCCTGAAGGCTATGTACATCCAGAATTTCCGATTGGGAGATGCTGATCATAGTCTGTTTGTGAAGAAGACAGATAGTGGCTATGTTTTCCTAGTTGTCTATGTTGATGTCTTAATCATTACAGGAGATGATGAAAATGGGATTGCAGAAATACAGACATGTTTACAGGCTGAGTTTAAGGTCAAGGATCTTGGAGAGCTGAAATATTTTTTGGGGATTGAGGTTGTCTCTACACCTCAAGGCATATGGCTGCTACAGAAGCAGTATGCTCATGACATGTTACAGAAATATGGTATGGCTGACTGCAAGCCTATAGATACGCCTTTGGAGCAGAATGTCAAGTTGTAGATTGATGTTGGGATAGAGATTGAGAATGTTACTATGTACAGACAGATGGTAGGCAGCTTGATCTATCTCACGATCACTAGACCTGACTTGAGTTATGTTGTGGGGCTGATCAGTCAGTTCATGCAGAAGCCTCGCAAACCACACTTAGATGCAGTCAGAAGAATTCTGAGATATGTAAAGAGTACCATAGATCATGGGCTGTTTAATGCATATGGGAAACCCCTTGACTTGATGGGGTACATTGATGCTGACTGGGCTGGTTGCACGTATGACATGAGGTCAACCAGCGGCTATGCATTTGGATTGGGTAGTAGCATGATCAGTTGGCAGAGTAAGAAACAGCCTACAGTTGCATTGTCTAGTACGGAAGCAAAGTATCGTGGTGTGGCCTTAGCGGCCTATGAAGCTAAGTGGTTACAGAGGTTGCAGAAAGACTTGGGAGTACACTTGGACAGCAAAGTCAAGCTGTACTGTGACAATTTGAGCAGTGTTATGTTAGCAAGCAATTCTGTTTATCATGCAAGATCAAAACACATTGAGGTTCACTACCATTTCATCAGGGAAATGGTTTTAGCATATTAGATTGACTTGGAGCATGTGAAGACTGAAGACCAGGTAGCAGACATCTTTACCAAATCACTTGGTAAAGATAGGTTCATTCACTTTAGATAGCTACTTGGAGTGACGCAGATGATTTGAGTTTTGTTTTTGAGCTTGAGGGGGAGTGTTAGAAATCAAGCTCACCGTCAGCGTGTCTTTATCTATGACCGACATATATGACAGCTAGTGTGTACAGTTGTCTACATGTGACTACATTAAATAAGTCGGGTTAGTAGTCAGTTAGTGACTAGAGTTAGTCTGTCTAGTCTACATTTACACTAGGTCACTTTATCTTTGTATGGTGTGTGTTTTTCAGTTTAGAGTGTGTGGAACATGAAGGAATGAGCTTGAGAGCCTGAAGGCTCATGGATATGGTGTTTTCCCTGTCTCTCTCTCCTCTTTGAACATCAATCATGTATCAATTGCCCTAGAAGCTGAAAACCTCTCCATTTAATGAAAGTGATCCCATTTTCCATCCTCCATATCCTCTACGATCGTACTTTTGTACACTAGAGTACGCAAACGAGTAGGCAATGGATGATCTCTGGCCATCTCAACCTCCAGACCAGGGGCAGGAGGTCATCGAGAAACCTCAAACTGCAACTAACCAATGGCCTGTCCATGCCGTGTGCGAGGGACATGTGCCCCACCAATACTGTAGTCATGCTCCTCTGACAATCAACAAATATCTGCAAATAAAGGCATCAAAATGTGCTCACATGGAAACAAATTTTTGTAAAATTACTAATTGCAAATGTACCTCTTGTCAAAAAATTCAAATATGAAGCAATGTAAAATGTGTAGTCCAAACGGCTCACATCTTAAAATATGGAAAGGAAAAGTAAGGTCAAACACCTTTTGTCTCATTCCAAAAATAAAAGGGTCTTTAGACCTTAACCAAAATGTATGCAATCCAATTTTATAATATCAAGAAAGGAAAATGAGGAGGCTTGTCAAGTAATTTGAGGAGGTGGGAGGTTGAGGTGGTTATACCCTCTCTCTTCCTTTATCTTCTCCTCTCATGCTTCATTTCTTTCTCCCCATTTTGGCACAACACTTGCCTTCTTTTTCTTGCTTTCCTCTCTTGTGCTTCACGCTCATTTTTATGGAGAGTGAGGAAGAGGAAGAGGGTGAGGATGGAAGAATTTCCTAATTTCTTGTGTGCCTCTCTCTTGTGGATTTGAAGAGCATGGATTCTTGGTGAGAAGGAGAGTTTTCTTGTAGGTTTTCATGGCAAGCAAATGTATTTGCAACCTCTCTTGGCCGGTCTGTGATTCTCATGGTGCTGTGGCAGGGTGCTCTTCATCCTCGTCAAGCGAGGGTCCATACATATATAACGTAGCTCACATCACATATATAAGTCAATTCTCATTACAAAAACTAATAATGAAAGTAAGAAATATTAGTCATGTACCATAGGTTCATGTTGCTCCTCAGGTGCTGGCGCTCGATCATAAATATCGCACTAAATCTGATGTGAATGGCACTCTTGTTGTGGCCTCCAATATGTGTCTCGACAAAGATCACACCAACATATGACATGATTCTCATAGTAAAAATCATCATATGTAGGTCAATGTGTAGCATTGGAACTCTGTCCACCCTAGCCATCACCAATAGGAGGTGGTGGTGTATCCTTTGACCTGTCTAAATCTGCTTATCAAGAATCACAAAAATATGAGACATTTATTGAAGGATCAATTATAGTAAAGAACCATAGCACTAGTATAACAATGAAATCTAATAGGTATGTGTGTGTGTGTGTGTGTGTGTGTGTGTGTGTGCGCGCGCGCGCGCATATATATGTATACATATATATACATCTGTGTGTGTGTGTGTGCAATCCTCCTTTTGTTTTTCTCTACTATACATTAGCCCCGTTTTTTTCATACTAGAATAAGCATCAATTGATATTATGGAATTAATGCTTACTTTAGTGTGGCCAAAAAAACAAGCGCTACTGTATGGTGGAGACAAACAAATGGAAGGCCAATATGTGCATGGAAACATGGCAGCACTTTCGGAGGGAGAGATGCCTACGAATCAAGTTTCCTCAACAGAGGGTATGTGCAATAAATAGCTTACAATTGACATTATCTATATTGTATGCACACATTTGTACAAATTTATTAATGATATGCATTGACGTCTATTTGTCTATTTTATATAGGGGAGGGATGATGTTACTACACTTAGACATGCATGCTTTGTATATACACATTTGTAGATACTTCTTGATTTTATACATTGACCTTTGTTGGTTTCATATTTGAATTTTTTTATTGTTGAACAATTATTTAGTTTGTATATCCTACGTAAACAACTTTGTGGTTTTCCATGTTGGGCTATAACGTCGATGATTTTATGGTTTCCATGTTTTCCACCAAGATACCAGATTCAATGCTATGAGTCAACTCATTCTGAAGTACCTTGTACCCCAATATCATGGTAGCGCATTAAGTTGTTAATTGAGTCTGTGTATTATAACTTTTATTGTTGTATAGTGCATTGAGAATATGGGTGTCTAGGACATATTATGGGCTACAAAACGATGGGTATCTAGGAGATAAAAAGGTTATGCATCATGATAACAACATAGAGTACTATTCAAAAGAGTAATGTTTTTGATAACCTTTAATTACACCATTACATTGGGGAAATCATTACATTGTACATTGGGGAAACCATTACATGTTAGAAATCTTGAGGCTAGAGGCAAGATGGATGGGTGAGAGAGGGTCGTGTAGGTCAAAATCAACTATAAATTAGGGTCTCAATATGTCTCGTTATGCATGGCCATTTTACCTCAACACCACCATACAAACTCAAAATCAAAGGGTATTTTTAGTCAACTTAGGGATGATGTCCTAGACTAATATCCTTATCAATATCATGACTTAAGACCCTTCCAAATATCAACATAGGAAATGATCCACCCAATTAAGAGTTCTAAGAACTTTCAAGCACTTTGACTCCCCTCTTATGTTTTCCTTCACCAATTGCAAAGAGTTAAGAAAACCCTAGACACTTCACATGAATTTATTTCTTTTCTTTTAAGATTCCAAAAGAGATCCACTTATGAAGCCAATGGAAAAAGATAACTAGACAGTATACTAAATCATATAAACATCAAGCTACAAGGAACCCACTCCATACCAAACAACTAGTTTGAATCTCATATTCACCCAAGAAGGATCACATAAATACCCGATTCTTTGGAAAAAGCCTCATGGTTTTGCACTATCCTTAACATGTTATTTCGTCTTCTTCAATAAGCACCACACTCTCCTTCATAAAAATGCTTGGAGAACTACTAGATGCAACAATAGTCTTTACAGGTAGCAATAGGTTGAGAAAAATAGCACAAGCATGATGAGTCTTACCTCTCAAATTCACTTGGTGAATGTATAGAACAAATTAATGAATCTTAAAAGTAATTCAAGACTTAGAAAAATGAAATCTTTTCAAGGTAAATCAAGACTTCATGGCAAGCTCCCTCTCTCTCTTTATATACATATACACATATTAAGACTTGTGATCATTAAAATAAGTACAAAAATCTATTTTTTATCTTATTCAATTATGGTATTTTTAAAATTATCAATAAAACAAACACAAAAACTCATTTTTCATTCTATTTAATAAGTTTATTTTATAAATTATTAAGAAAATAGAGATAGTTGTTTACCATAATCTATGTTCGTGATCAATTGTGATCAACTCAAAAATCTTGAAAAGAATCACCTATGCATAGACGAGACCAAAGTACACAATGTCCAGAGCAAGTACAAGGAAGGAATTGCCAAAAAAAAGAGGGAGAGAGAGGGAGAGAGAGAGAGAGAATAGAGTTCAAAGGGCACAACAAATGAGAGAGAGAGAGAGTGTGTGTGTGTGTGTGTGTTTGAGAGAGAGAGAGAGAGAGTGTGTGTGTGTGTGTGTGTGTGTGTGTGAGTGAGTGAGTGAGTGAGAGAAAGTGAGTGTGTGTGTGTGTGTGTGTGTGTGTCTGTGTGTGTGAGTGAGTGAGTGAGAGAGAGTGAGTGAGTGTGTGAGTGTGTGTGAGAGTGAGTGAGTGAGTGAGTGAGTAAGCATAAGAGGGATTGAAAGAGAGATGCACAACAAAGAAAGAGAGGGAGAGAGGGGGGTGTAGCAGAAAATGGCCAAGGAGAAATAGAGGAGAAAAAAACAGATAGCTTGAGTTTTTTCTGCAGGGTATCATTGCTTAAGTGATGATTTTTTTATAAATATTCCTTCGTCGCTTAGGTTATGCTATCACTTAAGTGACGACAAACAAATTTTACCTCACTTAAGCAACTAAAGCCATGTTAAAAATTTTAAGCCACTTATGCAACATTTTTTCGTCACTAATATCCTCGTTATACGTGTCGCATAAACAATGTGCAGTAGCGATGAGGAAAGCGATAGATTTTTACATCACTCATGCAACCACAATCCATCGCTTTATGCCTCGCTATAGGGGGGTCATTTTAGTAGTGATGGTATTTCATTCCCTTCACCTTCTAAATCCCTCCATTATCCCTTACTAGGGGGCAGACCTTGTGACCATTTTGCTACATAGCTGCAATCCTTCTTTTCCCTTAAGAGAACATAGAAAAAACCACAATTTAAAAAAATAAATTTAAATATGAAACTTAGAATCATTAACATTTTATCCTTAAAAAAAACCTTAAACAAAAACAAACCAAACTAAATAACTAATATAATATCAAACTTAAACACATACCTTAAAGCCTTTCTACGCTTGATGTTCATAATTAACATTGAAAATGAACACCCTTTTATAAATATAAATTTCTATTGAAGTTTAACCCTCAAAACTAACAATGCTAACCAAACCTCAGGTGTGTTTAGAGCTACATGATGGGATTGTCTTTCTTTCCCCACTGGACACAAATTTTGTGCTCATGATCCCTTATTGAAGATTGAACCCTATCCTTTGTAGAGTATACAAGGTTTTAGTGTGAGAGTGTGATGGAGGCAGGATTTTCCTTACCATGGCTAGGCCTTGTCCTCATCATTGATGTTGTTTTACTTAGATAGTGGTTCTTCTTTGACAAGTTCCCGAGGATGCTTCACATTTCAGTGTGGGAGGAAATGATGACACCAAAAGAAGCATAGAAAAAAGGCACAAAAATATTCATGTATATATCATAATTTCATCTTTTGTAAAAAAATATATATTTATTTTTTTGCAAAAGCACTAAAATGCACCTCACATGGGGGGCCACATCCACCATCATAAACAAATGGTATATACAAAAGTGTATGTGCATGCATTTGTAAAAGGTTAGAAAGAATTGAATGATGACTAGGAAATTTGTGCAAATGAAGGCATTAAAACGTGCTCAACATGGAAACAGTTTTTGCAAACCGACTCATTGCAATTGTACCCTTTGTATAAAAATCAAATATGAAGCAATGTAAAATGTGTAGTCCAAAAGGCTCACATGATAAAATATTGTGCTAGGAAAAGGAATGGTCAAATACCTTTTGTCTCATGCTAGAAATGAAGGGTCTCTAAGACCTTAGTCTATGTATGCAAACTCAATTTTATAATTCAAGAAAGGAAAAGGAGGTGGTTGTAATAGTGGGATTTGAGGAGGTGGGAGGTTGAGGTGGTTACATCTCTCTCTTCCTTTATCTTCTCACCTTACAGTTCATTTCGTTCTCCCCCTCATTTTGGCACAACACTTTCCTTCTTTTTCTTGTCTCTTTCTCTTGTGCTTCATGCCCATTTTCATGGAGAGTGAGGAAGAGGAAGAGGGTGAGGATGGTTTGGATCTCTCAATCATTTGTGTGCCCTTGCAGGTTTTTGTGGCCAGCAAGTATATTTGTAGCCTTCATCATTGGCTTCCTGAATTTCAAATGCATGTGGATTCATATTAAATTAAATGTGCAAGTACTCGATTTTATCATTTTATGATAAATCTTTCGCGTATAATATAGAAAATGATCTAGAGTGTTTGAATATGATTTCTAGTGCTTGAAAAATCAAAATTCTCAGCTAGTTCTTGCTGTTCACATAATTAAAATCAAAATCGAGAAAACTCACAATGTGGGAATTATGGGATTTTGAAGAAATTAAGAATCTTATGAATTTTCATGGACCTTTTGGTGTTCACATGGGGTCATATAAAGTATAATGTTGTATCTTAGTTCATGAAATCTCTATATGTCTAAAAAACATAAAAACCAATAATAAATAATAAGAAAATTTAAGAAAAATCATGAAAATAATAATTTGCGCACAATCCACATTGTTTGATCTATAAGGTTACTTATTTGTGCACTTCAAGGCATTGACTTGCATCTGTATTTTATACATGGTATCATGAGAATCATCTCTTGGATGCATAGCACTTATTTGTGAATGTTCGACCCACGTTGAGTGTGAGGTCTCCTAAGCTATAGGTTTAGATGATCACTTTTTTGGGGTCTAATTTGGTAATATAGGTTTAGATTATCACTTTCTTTGGGGTATGATTTGGTAAGGATCATATTATCTCCTAGAACATTTATTATAAAGAGAGGACTATGTTTTACATGTGTTATATGTTGAAATGGCACATCTTGGGGCTAATCCTTGGGATATAGGAGAGCCATAGTGGGACATAGCAACAATCAACTAGGGGGTGCTCCTTGTGTATGTGATAAGAGGTGCTAGACAAGGTTATGTTTGGGTATTCCAATTGGTTGGAGTCGTGAAGGGCGATACGTAGGATTACAATTTAGAAATAGTATCTACAAATGCATTCTTTGGTCAATTCAGTTTATAGTGTCTATAGGCTCCTAGTCATTGCAAGGCTATGGAGATTGCAATGACACTTTTGATAGCCCAAAGTATCCACACTAGTAGTAGGTAAGTACAAGCTTTAAGGAAGTGACCCTATATTAAAGCCCTCAAGTGGCAGTAGTCCTATCCTGAACTTGTTGCAACTTGTTTCTACCCTAAATTTCTCCTATGAACTAAGAATATGACTTTTTAGCCACTCAAATAGACCAAAATAGACTTGGTCTCCAAGTAAGCATGGGTAGAAGTGCAAAAATCATCTATTCCTAGCCGAGAATGTCACTTTTTTGAAACATATTATTTTTCTATATTTTTAGGCTTAGATGCCTTATAGCACTTAATGTAACTCCTTGCATGTATTTTTATCCACCCAAAATTGTATTTAAGCTAATAGAACTCAATAATAAATATTCATACTATTTTGGAGACTAGTTTTGAACCTAGAAAATGTTGAGATGACAAGCTCAACACATGCGGACATTGATGATGGACCGCCTAGTTAGATGGGTCGACATGTCTACACTTAGCACGTCGATGGTCATTATGACTCTCACATGGCCACTGACTCATTACTTATTATATTCAGGTTGTTACACCTATTTACAGCTGGCATAGTTATAGCGTCAGTCGACTAGTGTAGTCGGTTATACATTGTTTGACTTAGTAGGCCACTTTTCTTTATGTTGTATCTTATCTATACTTTGTGTACATTGTAAAGAGTATGGAAGAAGAAGAAGAAACCAGAAAGAAAACGTTTTGGCCTCCATCTCTCTTCTTGTCTCTTGAGTGAGCTTCTCCTTGTGCATTCTATGTGTATTCGGTGCAGCATCTTGAGCAAGTCTCCCCACCACGCGATTCTTGACATGGTATCAGATCCGTGCCACTGAGAGAGGCTGATTTCAAAGGCTGAAGTGAAGGAGAAGAAGCAAGGTTCAAGAAAGCAAGCCACGGGCAAGAAACTCTCCCATCCTTCCACTCTTTCTCTTGGATAGTGCCTATGGAGGCACCGAAAGCAGAGCAGAGAAAAAATCTCAGATTGTAGTGAGATTTGAAGTGCGCAAAGAGCACTGTATTAGAGCGTTGTTATTTTGGGCATCTGAGGCCATTTCAGGCCCCGTTTTAGAGCCACAAAGTTGCAGACAGCAGTTTCAGGGTACACTGTGATTTCGGCTGTTTTAACCGAAAGTGGGTGTGCAGGTTACAGATTGCGAATCTGTAATTCTTGAGGTGTTTTCAGGAAGTAAACATAAGGTTTATCTGCAAACAAGTTGCAAATTGCATGTATTGTTGAGCAGACAGTGAAAAAGGCTGTCTGGCGTATTGATGTGCACTACAAGTCGAGGGTTGCAGAAGATTTGCTTGCTGTTTGGTATTAGTTTTGTGATAATGGCAGAGAACAGTGGAAGCCCCATCATTGAGAAGCTCGATAAGAACAACTACCGTTCATGGAAGTTCCATGTCACGAACTTCCTTATTGGAAAAGGCCTCTATGAGTTTGTTTCAGTTGAAGAAAAGGAGCCAGAGGTAAGTGATCCTCCAACTGCAGAAGAGACAAAGGCACGAAAGGAATGGAATGCAAAAGACAAGAAGGTCATGTATTGGCTGTCTGTAGTAATTGACAATAACATACTGGGACATATTAGAAATGCAGAGAATTCATATGCAGCTTGGACCATACTTGAAAGTATATTTTCCGTAAATACAAAGGCACGAAAGATTCGACTCAAGCAAGAGTTGAATACATTGAAGAAAGGGAAGATGTCTATCAATGAGTATGCACTGAAGGTAAGGAGCATTGCAGATGCATTGGCAGCAATTGATGCAATGCCCGATAATGATGATTTGGTGTCGTCTACCTTGGGTGGACTTAACAATGAAAAGGCTTGGAAGTCTTTTGTAACTTCTATATATGTCAGAAAGCCATTTCCATATTTCGATGAGTTGGTCTCCCTTATGATCACTGAAGAGATCAACATGCAGAGTGAGACATCTGAAAGAAGTGGTGAACAGGCCCAAGATTTCTACTCCAGTTCAGGAAGGGAACGTGGCAGGTTCTCTTCAAGAGGCCGTGGTATAGGACGTGGTAGTGACAACTAGCAAAACAGATTGAATCAGCAATTTGGCGATATGCAGGTTTCAAGAGGTCGTGGTAACTTTAGAGGCAGGGGGAGCTTTAGAGGAAGAGGTGGATGGCAGAACAGAGGCTCTAACAACTCTAGTATTGTGTGTCACTACTATGGAAAAACAGGTCATATTGCAACCCAATGTTATGCTAAGAAAGATGATATTTGCAGTGGTAAGTTGCAGCAAGGAAACTATGCATCGTCTTCACGACAGAATGAAGACAAAAATGAACATCTGTTTGTTATGCAGCATATGCTGAATGTTGTTACAGGAAAGGGAACACATGATGATGTTTGGTATGTTGATTCAGGTGCATCCAGTCATATGACCAGCCATGCAGAATGGTTTGGAGAGATACATGATTTGCAAAATGCAGGTTATGTGCAGACGGGTGATGATTCATGCCACGCAATTTCACACATTGGAAAAGTTCCCTTGTCCTTGCATGATGGTAAGACAAAGAGTCTTTCAGATGTATTACATGTGCCATCTATTACAAAGAACTTGGTGTTAGTCGGTCAAATGGTAGAGCAAGGGCTACAAGTTAGATTTAATGCAAAGGGCTGCTTTGTAGAAGACTTCAATGACAAGTGCAGGTTGGTAGCAAAGGGAAGTAGAGTTGGACGTATGTTTACTTTGGATGCTGGAATTCCTACTATGAATGTTGCTATGTATACTAAAGGAAAAGGTGTTGTTGCAGATATTGAAATTTGGCACAAACGCATTGGACATGCAAATGTACAAAGGCTGAAATTAATGCAGTCCAAAGGGTTGGTTACAGGTTTGCCTACATTTAGAGTTGCAGAATTTCATAAAATATGCGAAGCATGTCAGTTTGGTAAGCAAGCAAGACAACCCTTTTCACATGACAGAGATGTAAGCAGAAATATCCTTGATGTTGTGCATACAGACATTTGGGGGACTACACAAAATGTATCTCTTGGAGGCAATTCATACTTTGTCACAATCATTGATGATTGTTCTGGAAAGCTGTGGGTATATTTTATGAAGGAAAAGAGTGAAGCGTTTGAGCACTTTAGAGCTTTCAAGGCTATAGTTGAAAGAGAAACAAGCTTGAAAGTAAAGTGCTTGAGGTCAGATGGAGGGGGAGAGTACCTCTCGAATGAGTTCAGTGATTTTCGGAGGTCTCATGGGTTAAAGAGACAGTTCACATGCAGGTATACCCCATAGAAAAATGGGGTTGCAGAAAGAAAAAACATGCATATTGCAGAAGTTGCACATGCCTTGATGGATGAAAAGAATATGCCTAAGCATTTTTTGTCTGAGGCTGTTCATACTGCTGTTTATATTATGAACAGAACTCCCACAGCCTTGCAGTCCATGGTATGACCCCCGATGAATGTTTTACAGGTAAGAAGCCTGATGTCTCACACTTGAAAGTGTTTGGCTGCATTGCGTATGTTCATGTGCCAAATGAGTTGCGAAAGAAACTAGATCCAAAGGCTGAAAAGTGTGTCTTTATTGGATACTCTTTAGAGCAGAAAGGGTATCGCTGTTATAACCCTGTCACATGTAAGTTTAGAGTGAGCAGGGATGTCATCTTTGATGAAATGAGTAGCTGGTATGCATCTAGTGGTGATGCATTGGATGATGATGATGATCATGACACTCCTCCTCCTATTGAAGATGATGATGTTATCATTGAGGATGTTGATTCTTCCCCTCCTATGGTCATTCAGAGGAAACATCTTAAGCAAGTGGCTAAATAATTACCAGTTTCCACTCCTTCAGTTTCAATTCCTATCCAATCTTGCAATACACTGTCTACTTTTCTTACAAAGCCAAAAATTTTTAGAGTACATAATACGATATTGGAGATTTTGGGAATCTCTTAAGTTTCACTTTTAAATATAGGATAAATGTTTGACCATATGGCTAAATCTTAACCCCTTATTTGAAATTAGGACTTGGGAAGTTTATCTACATAGTATCTAGGATATACTCTATGTTTTAGTAAGGCGATAAGATTCGACCAGGTGGCTAAATATTAGCCATATTAGGAACTCCCAAACTATATGAAAATTCTCAAATCCCCTACTATAGTGTTACATAGAGATGGTACTTTGGGTATCTCCATTCCTTCTATGCAATGTGTGGTGTGACAAGAGAAGCAATTCTATTTTAGTTGAAGAGGTTCAACAGTCCAAGGAGAAGTTGAAGAAAGCTAATATGGAACTAGCCTCTACCAAAGAAAAATTATTTGACCTTTGTACACAGATGGAGCAACAAATACTAAGGTCATTGATAGTGAAAAAGAGGATATCTCTGCTTTGCAAGCTCGGTTGGAAAAGACTAAATTCCAAGTTGTTACTGTGATTGAGGAGAGGGATGGGTTGTTGAAGGAGGCTCAAGAACTAAAAGCTTTGATAGTTGCCTCCGGACAGAAAAGCTCAAATCAACTACAACTATCATAGACCTGAGCAATACTCAAATTCAATAGCTCAAGGAACAATTGGTTTTCTCGTTCTACTTTAGAGAGTCCTTTTGTGCACCAAGTTCCTTATCTCCTGCAAATTTAGATGTCCTTATAGAAATGCCACATTATGCCCTTCACACCAAGAGAATTGCAAGAGAAGGGATAATACTCAAGGCCATGCACAAACCTGCGTTAGATACTTCACGAATACACCATAATGACAACTTTGGATAGCTTGAAGGCTTTGTAAGGCTAGGGAAAGTGAGTGGAAAATTGGCATAAAGGAAGGGAGGTCAATCCTTGAAGAAGAACCTTGGCAACTACACTAGCTTGAAAGCCCAAAAAGAAGTCATGAAAAATAGGGAACAAGGAAATCCCCTAACTCACTTAAGGGCATAGGTGGAGAACCAACAAAACATATATGCACACTATGATAGAAAGAAGTGAACGTGCCTATAGGACCAATGAGAGTCACAAAGGCGACACAAATTAGGACCCGGCATATTAATTCTCTAAGACACATGATAACAATAGTGTGGCCTTCTAACATGGACCGATTTTCAATGCTACTAGAAATCATCAATCTCATCGAGGAGCTTTTCAGCTAAGGGCAACTAGAGATCATGGCACAGATGAGCTCTAACATGGATAGTCTAGAGTTGGATGCTATAGAGTTTCCCATGGATATCCATCAACTAATATCACTCTACGACTAGCACATGCGGGTTGAACATAGAGGAGGGGATGTTGAAGAGATCATGGCTGATGTAGAAGCGGGCTAGGCAGGAATCTCATTAAGCAAGTTGCAAGGTTTACATAAAATCAAAGGTTAAACAAATGAAGAAAGGAGATAGGGTTGGGTCAAATCCAATGCATCCTAGTTCTAGCCAGAGGGATGTCAATTGGAGAAGAGGCAAGGGACGTAGAGACATCCAATGCTAACCTTAGTCCCTTTGAACTCCTTCTCAAGTGGTTATTGGATAGGACCTCCATAGAGAAGGGAAGTGCTGCATTAGCCACCACTATCTTGATCGGGAATAGGACTAGTAAGTGTAGCTCTATCTTGGTAATAACTTTTTGAAGCATCCAGATGTTCTCTTTGATGAGCGATAATGCTCTTGCAACATGAGAAACTTTGTTGACCTTCCCAATGATGCTTTGTGTAAGTTCTATCTCATAAGGCTCTGTCATTTTGCCTAAAGTGCCATCAATTTGAAGTCTTGTACTTTCTGTGAGATACCATCCTCATACATCCTCATAGGATGCACTTGCCACATCTACAATGTCGACTTGCTTTTGTCACATCACTTGACTCACTCAACATGTTGGAGTGCAAGTCAACTCAATCTTCAAGGGGTTGTTTGCATGGAACCTTCTCCTTAGCTTATGTTTTACTTGTTTTTTACTTGAAAGTTCAAAACTCATCCCCGATTTCTTTGAAGAACTTGGACCTTTTAGTCAAAACCCCTAATTTTCATAGAAAAGATTCAAGATTTATATTTATATGTAAAATTTCACGAGATTCATTCGTAGAAATATAGGGGTTTTCATTGTCCAACCACAATTTCACCAAATTTCACTATTTTTGTAAAATTTGCACCACTCAGAATGATGATCAACCTTAACCTCGCAGCTTGGATCCATGGGAGAAAATAAAAGGGTGGATTTAGTCATACTAAAAATAGAAAGATTCCAATACTACCAGTGGGAAGGAAAGATCATTTATGAAGTTTCTCCCCAAATCTTGGATTGATGGTGCGACTAATGCCTAGCCTATAGACCCTTGCCTAGTCTGAAAGAAATTGGATGGGACCAACTACTAGTTGCAAAGTGGTTGTGGGGTTATGTCTCATGCATAAATTCCAAGCCAATAGGCCCAATGATTCAAAGACCTGTAGATGCATCCAATATAGCCATTGTTACTAATGGATTGGCCAACTTATCCCCTCATAGCTGATCAACAAAGATGGTAAGCAAGGAATGCTCGTGCACATGCCTTAATTGCATTGTTATGCAAAAAGAAGATTATGTTGCATATACGATCATGCACTATGGTCAAATAGGCATGGGAGAGACTTGATTCTCTTTATTAGGTGCATAATGAGGCACATGTTTCCTGCTTATGAAAATAGTTGGAGATTGAGTACATGACTAAGGATGACTCTATTGATGTATATATCAATTTCATCAAAGATCTCAAAAAAATAAATTGTTAATATTGATAATATTATCCTCATGCATTGCTTATGTCAACTACATTGGTTGGTTTGTTGGAGTCATATTAGAATTTTTCCTACTATTCATTTATTGACAAAAAGTAATGTTTACTTATACACCTTTGATGATGTGGTTTCTTTGCTATTCCAAGAAGATTAGTCTCACATCAATCACTCTAGCATGGTCATCTTCAATTAGTTGTGCATGTGACTTCAAGATGCACCAAAAGATGGGTCACTCATTACTACAAATAATGCTAATATATATGATAAAAGGCATTGGATAGATTTGTATTATTGCGATGAATAAGGCTACCATTGTGCTTAGAGATGAATTGTATATCCTTGGCCTTTTCAAAAACTTGCTTTCAATTTTAGCCATTACATCTGCTAGATTCATGGTTAAATTTCATGTGGATAGATGCAATGTATATGACTATAATGATGGGGAAGATCTTGTGGTCTTATTCACATTATACAATAGTCGATATCAGATTGACATGTATGAAAGAAGAGCATTAAAGGATACCTTATCCATGGTTAGGAAAGTGAAGGATTACATTGAGGTATGGTGGCATACTTGGATTTGCCACCTTCATTATGGTAGCTTACTTTGTTTTAAAAGCAAGAAAATGTGCTAAATCTCCTTCCATTGGAGGCAATGAAAATGATGTATGTGAGAGTTATATTTTGGAGGAAATGTGTCACACCCGTTTTCTTGAAAAGTGATCTAGAGTGTTGGTCAAAAGTTACTAGTCAAAAGTTACATCTTATACATAGTGGTGTATGTGGTTCCATGTGCATCCCATCCATTAAAGAATACTTTAACTTTGTGACCTTCATTGATGATATGACTTGTCACAACTAGTTATAAAGATTAAAGCACAAGTCTCTTATGCTTCAAAACCTTCTTGGCTATGGCTAGAACTGCATGCTAGTTGGTCATTATTTGTAATAATGATCAAGGGGAGGAATATATGTCAAGAGAATCAAATGTTCTTTGGCTAAGAAGAGTATTGTCTATCAATACACTACACCTTAGCAAAATGGTGTGGTTGAGTGTAATATGCATGTCTATTGGCTATCCATGCACATTTAGCAGTCCATTGAGAGACAAATCTAAGTGATGCTACCCAACATTTCCATGGAATGTTACAGGGTTTGTCGCCTAGGGTTTCTCGAGTCTGCCTTGCAACGGAACATTCGCAGCAAACCCATTGGGATCGACCTAAATTTTGGGTTCCTAGTGGTTAAGGTCTCTTGACAGCATTCTAGCGTCAGATTTTGGATATCCTACTTTATGCAGAGATACCCAAGCCAAATTAGATTCATGCTGCACTTGGTTCAAAGAGAATGGGAAATGAGAGAGATGCATCAATCGACCTCTCTACCCATAAGGCATAGTCCCATTCTAGTCCCCTAAAACTGTATGAACCAAGGTTGTAACCTAGTATTTTTCTAGGATCAAGATAACTTATGAGAAATACCTCCCAGTTCTCTGGGACCAGCTTGCCATAAGGTCCATCGGGGGTTCCGCCCACCCGCTTCCCTCAGTAGGCATTCTTTAGTTACTTAATTAGGTCCTACCACAATTATGTGTGACATTTAAAATCAACTTCCTTAATTAATCCTTTTAGGGAATAGGGTTAGTTTGCATAATTTATAGCACAAACATGAATATAGAGCAAGCAGTCCTTTTAACAAACAGTTCAAACAAGTTCATTAACTTATCTTCAAGTTTGTCTCATCTCCATCTAATGAGGCTCGGGGATGAAAATCCATATATAACCAATCATAGTTTTTCTTAGTCCCTAAGCTCTCATTGGACTCATCCTCCATCCCAGGTGTGTTTTACTCAAGATAACTTATGAGAAATACCTCCCAGTTCTCTAGGACCAACTTGCCATAAGGTCCCATCGAGGGTTCCGCCCACCCGCTTCCCTCAGTAGGCATTCTTTAGTAATTTAATTAGGTCCTACCACAATTATGTGTGACATTTAAAATCAACTTCCTTAATTAAGCCTTTTAGGGAATAGGGTTAGTTTGCATAATTTATAGCACAAACACGAATATAGAGCAAGAAGTCCTTTTAACAAACAGTTCAAACAAGTTCATTAACTTATCTTCAAGTTTGCATCTAATGAGGCTCGGGGATGAAAATCCATATATAACCAATCATAGTTTTTCTTAGTCCCTAAGCTCTCATTGGACTCATCCTCCATCCCAGGTGTCTCTAACTCATTAGTATATATACTCTCTTCCATGGGCTCATGCAAGAACTCTTTGGTCACAACCCTCAACTGCACTCTATCATGCTTGGGTCCTATTGTTATGATTCCCTTGTGCTAGCTTTGATCACATTAGGATTGTAACAACCAAGGTTTTCCTAAAAGAATTGGGTATGAAATAGATCCTTGAATAGGTTACACCACTAAAAATTTAATGCCAAAGTCCAACCCTACAATCATAGTTGCAATGTGATGTAAGAGACCTAAGGGAGTCAATTTTCTTTTATCAAATAAACGTAAAAAAACACTTGTAATATTCTTTTATCACCCAATCAAAGTTTAAGCATTGTTTCTTTTGTAATTAAATTCATTCGTACTTCACCATCCAACTGATCCCCAAATATCATGTGCTTCATCACTTCCATGTCTAGAAGAACTGGAGCCTTATCATTATCTTTAGCTACTTTTGATCCTCTCAATCTTTAAGGAAATGGAGCCACTCCCTCCTTAATCTTTGGAGAATTTAAAGGAATGGTCAAAATAGGCCGATCTTCTGAATTATGTGGCGAATCTATCACTTCCATTTCTATATCATGATCTTTTGAGTGTTTTGGTAAGGGTCTCTACCACTTTGGAGTCCCAATCTTGGCACTGTTAGGTTCATTTAGCTCCCAATATTGTTTCTTCTCTAAAATAATTTTTGGATTTGATTGTGAACATGCGATTTCCCCAGCCATTACATCTGAGTTAAAGTTGACATGATTTTTCTTAATTAACACTATAATACGAAATTTGGGAATTCTCATATAGTTTGGAAATTGCCAATATAGTTAATATTTGGCAACATGATTAGATCTTATCCCTTTACTTGAAAGTTGAGTCTACCTTAATTACTATATAGGTTGTCTTTTCAAATCCTACTTTGAAGCATGGATTAAGATTTAGCCACATGGAAAAATCTTTACCTCTTATTTGAAAGTGGGACTTAGGAGATTCCCAAATTCTTTAATATGATGTTAGTTGGTCTTTCCTCCAAGTTCTCTACAATTTCTACTAAGTTTCTTGTCAAATTAGTAATATCTTTACCCTTATCTTGGCTTTGTGAAGATGTACCTTCCCCTAGATAATCCTTTTCACAATGGCCTTCACAACTACACTCGTCACACAAAGGGATATAATCCTTTCCATTTTGCTCATTTGGGCAAAATGTAGACACATGTCCAGGTTGCTCACACCTCCAACAAACTACACTTATTCTTGTGTTATTATTACTTTTAGATTTAGGGTTTTTATATGGTGAGAGCCTCCTCTCATTTTCAGAATATCCTCCCTACCCTAGATTCCTTAGCATGGGAGGTGCCTCTTGGGTTGGCATACCTCTTAGCATAAATAGCATGTTAGGAGGTCCTATCAAATAAGTCACATTTTGACTATCCATATAATCATAATTTATTTGCATTTGGATTGCTTACTATCGTAGATGAGTTTGCTTAACACAGCATTGATCCTCCACACGATTGTTTCTTAAGTAATACCCACAAAACAAATTCTTCGACTAATCAAGAACCACTCTATTCGATGTGGGGTATTCTATTGCTAAATGATTGAAACCATGACATTTCTTGCACCAGGTATCAGACCTTCATGATGTGGGATTCCTTTGACCACATACTCAAGTTGGTCCCATTGCACTAGCATGCTGGCTAACACTATAAACTCCCTTCACATTGAGGTTTACCTCAGCTAGAATCTCTTTCTTCCTATCTACCAACAATTTTGCTATTAGCTCACTATCTTTTGTCTAGACTTCATCTTGTGGATGTAGTGAATGTTGAGACGGAAAGGCTGCATTTGCGATGGCTCCTAAGAAATCCCAAGATGCAACAACAGGAGAATCGTTTTCTAGCATCCACGTGGACATCTCACCACAAGTCCAGGTTTTTCTTCCTAATTTTTATTTTACGTCATTATAATTGGGCGTAGATGATTTTTGGAAATAGGATGCATTTTTTTGTCTTAAATGCTTTAGAAAAATTAGCTCACGATGGAGGAATTCAGTCATTAGTATTTTTAATCAAATGAACAAAATAAAGTGAGCAGAAGATTAATATGCGTTCCTAGCAACTAGTTTTTGTGCATTTCAATGAACTGAACTTAGTTTATTGTCCATATTTACAAAACGAAATTAAGATAGTGCACTCCGTTTAGGCATGGATGTATAAATTGCATGTCACATTATTAGGACATATCTTCTTCGCAATAAGTCATTATGCAAAGTGCTAAGAATTCATAGGAAAGTGCAAGGCATGAGATGTTTTCTTAAGTTGAATAACTCTAGTCAATTGGTATAAATATCGTTTTGTCAATTGCATAATTACTAGAAAAGGCTGCATGTATTAGCATGAACCTTGTTCGTAAGTTATAGGATGATTAATTGGAATTAGGATATAACCTAACCCATGCTTGATCTTAAACCAGGAAGTTAGGATTGGAAAATCAACTTACGCATAGATAATAAGTCATCTGGTTATGGAAATGATAGTGCAATTATCTTCAAAAGTAGATAGATTAAATTTGGCATAAACCTAAACACCTAAACCCACGGAGTATTCGTTTTAGAAAGAGTTAATTCAATTCCAAAGAACTCACTAGGATTTAATACATGACCTAGTCGCACGTATTGCTAAAACTGAAACTCCTATACCCTAAGTACTTGCCCACATTCACCGAATGTAGGGACAACGGAACATACTTGAGAAGTGATCTAGGGTTTGTCCCTAATAATCTTTCGTTAAAAAGATGGAACTTGGAACCCTAGGACTGACAACGTCAGCCTAATGTAATGAGGAACAGATTGTTTCGTGACTCCATTTGATGGGTAGATTAGTCCATAGTTCGATGCGACACTTGTGCAACAAGTGCACAGTCGTATGATCTTATGATTGGATCACAAGGGAATGGCCAATTCTGGGAATGAGGTTGGCAGATTCTTACGCAAGTTATCTTTCAAGAGGATGAATAATCGTCCTAATATAGTATCTTTTTGGGGTAAAGATAATTTCTTGGAGCAAAGGACAACCAATAAATTGGAATAACATATGAACCTAAGGTATTGAACAAGTCGGGTTAATAGGGTACGGCCCTAACCCAGGATATAGGGAATCTTGCCAAAGTGCAATTGATCCCGGATCGAGTGTTGGATGCATTCGGAAAGAAGGATTCGCTCCTTAGCAGTTGGCCAACAATAAATGACCAGTGGAAATGTTTGTGCTTGATACAGATTTAAGAGCACTATTTTGCTTTGTTTGATCAAAGAATTAAAGGATAAATTGATATCCAATGCTTCAGGATAAAGGCCTAAAGGGAGAGGCAGCTTCAGTTACCCCCGACTGCCTGCCTGACCCTAACCAAGGGGGTTGTTAACCTCACCGGGAAGGTGGACTGAACCTGCCGCGAGAGGTCTCTCCGTTAAGCGCTACTTGGAGCAGGAGGACGCTTGGGTGCCAGGCGCGCTCTGGCCATAAATCCCTCGCCTTCCGGGCCTTGCACAAGAGGCTAACGTGACTCGGGATTGGATCTCGAGGCCCGCATACTAGTCTACGAGTGGAATCTTGGATTAGTGATCCTTGTGGATTGTTGGATAGCCTTTGGGGGGATTGTGGATAAGCCTACGGGCTGGACTTTATGTATTTCAAAGATAAATATGATAACCTGTTAAATTGAAACTTGTTTGACATTTCTTTTCTATGTCAAGTGCTATGATTACGTGAAGGAACCAGTCCCTAATGGGCTAATTAAGGAAGTTGGTTGATACATGTCCAACTAAATGTGTTAGGTAATTAAATAACTAAAACAACCTAAGGAAAGTGCGGTGGATGTGGCCATAGGTCTGTCCTGCGGATGGGTGGTCCCGGTTGGCCGGGAACTTTTCTCAAATCACGATGGACAGTCAAGAGATCATCAAAGAACAGATCAACAAAAGCATTGACCTAGAGTTATAATTGATCCCGATTTACACAGTTTTAGGGGAACAGAATGGGACTATGCCTTATGGCAGAGAGGTTGAGCTTTGCATCCCTCTCATTTCCCATTCTCCTTGAACCAAGTGCAGCGTGAATCCGCTTTGGACCTGGCATTTCTGCATAAAGTAGTTCGCTCGGGTTTGACGCTAGTTGCCGTTAGGAAATGACCAATAGGGAAAACCCTAATTCAGGTCGGTCCTAAGTGGGAACGACCGGAATACTTCCACTACATGGCAGACACAGAAAGTCCTAGATCGTAAACCTCGTAACATTCCATGGGAGTTCCAGGCAGAGCTTTCTAAACATTGTTTCCGATGGATTGCTAAGACGTATCCTGAAGATACAAGTGGACATGTTACAATTGTGCTGCCTATCAGGAGGCCTTGGCACGATAGCTTATCTTTTGGAAAGATGGCAAGATCCATGCACAAGAAATGAAATTGCCTCTTGCTTTGAATTTTGGAAAGGGAGGTATGCAGAAGTTGTTGGAAAACTTGGCTATCGGAAATGCTTATGCAACCATACATGCTTCTACTTTTGGTCTATAGTTGGATAGAATGCATGGCCAAGTAATGGTTGGTCCAAAAGCTGAAATATGGACACATGCTTTACATGCAGCTAAAAAGAGAAAGGTCACTGATAGTGAAATGTCTCATTTAGGGCAAGACATTCGTGGCATAACTGGTTGGGAATCATCGGTAGATGCATATTCAGTATATGCATATTTAGCAAATGTACAAAACACGGATGTACTTGTGGAAGAAAAACAAAAAAGAGATGAAGATAATGCAGGGACATCTAAAAGAATGACAAGAAGAACTGTGGATCAGCTTAAAGCTGCAAATCAGCCACCTCCCGAGCATGTTATGGAAGAGGTCAGTCAGGAGCAAAAACAAGATAATAAACAAGAGGGCAAAAAGAAGGGCAAGCAGCCAGGATATAAGTTGCAATGTGACATTGAGATAGCCATAGATCTTAAGAAGGTTCTTGAAGAACAGATCTTAAACAGTCGGTGGAATTTAAATTGGGAGAGGTGCTTGGCATTGCCAAGTGAGAATTTTATGATGAGATCATTGACATAATTAAAAGGAAGCATCAATTTCTTGGTGATACCACTAGTGCGTTACTGCAATTTGAAGAGGAAATTGGTTTGTTGGGTATTTGGGCTGAATATGAGCATGAAGTAAATACAGGATTGTCTATGTAGGATGCTACTAATCAATGGGCAGCATGTGGAAAAGAGAAGAAAGTGGCTGAAAATGCATTGTCTTGTAGCAATATGCATGGTGGAGTGAGGCAAATGCAACAATATGGAGAAGAGACTCTAGGATTTATTGCTCGAAGTCACTACACAAGAAATCATTGGACTAGAGCTACCACTGAAACGGTAGTGAAAATAGGGGAATGTGAAACTCCTTGTGTTGCTTTACTTGACTATGGGTCTGAGATAAATGTCATTAAGTGGGGATTGTATGAAAATGGTGCATGGCCTATGAACATTGATCATGGTTGGCGTATGAGGGCTGCAAATAACTCTTCAGGGGAGCTCTATGATGCATGTCCTAATGTTAAAGTGACGATTGGTGATATACAGGAAGAGCAACACTTCTTTGTGCAAGATAATTCCTCATATGCAGTGATTTTGGGGCAGCCCTATATTATAGGTGTGCGTATGGAAACAAAGGTGCTTGATGATGGTTCTGCTTATACAAGAGTCAGAAGCAAGGATGGGAGAAAAGTAGTCCAATTTCTTACTATTTTGTTAATCATCCTAGAAATCGTAATACGCTTCGAGAGTCTCCTTTGGTTCCAAATGAAAGGGAATTCAAAGACCTAGATTTTCATTAAGCATTGTTGTAATGCAGGGCTACAGTAGTGCTATTCAGTGGGTGTACTCACCTCTTGATGAAATGAAGCATGTATTTACTATTGGTAATTCTCAGTTTGCAGTAAACATTTCATGTTGGTTTAAGCCTATGGAAGCTATGTGTAGGGCTAAACACATATCTATGAAATGGGCTACTAAGAAACTAAGAGCATTGGGGTTGTTAGCTGAAAATGATGGCATTTCAGGCATCTTTTATGGGTTGAATATTAATGACACTATGGCTGAAATTTCAGCAACTATACATGCAAAAAATGAGGCTAAAATCAGAGTGTTGTCAGTATGTTCTTTGGATATGTATGATGTTATAGCATTGTTTGCTCAACAGGAAGGATTACAATTGGCTAAAGCACTTGTGGAGAGTACAAGACAGTTGACAAAAAGGTGAAACCAATTGCTTTGCCACTTCTACCATAGAATGAGGGTATGTATGAAAAAGTGTCAAGGCAACCAAGCTTACGGGATCCTAAAGATATAGGTCATTACTTTACATTTGAAACATTACATGAATTGAAAGTTGGTGAAGAAGGGTTTCTTTTTCCTGCTCAGAGAGACTATTTTATGCAAACTTTGGCTAGACATGGGAAGGCATTTGCATTTTAGCCAAGTGAAATAGGTTGTGTGTTGGCTAGACATGGGAAGGCATTGCATTTCAGCCAAGCGAAATAGGTTGTGTGCAGAAGGGTTTCTTTTGCCTGCTGAGAGAGTCTGTTTTATGCAAATGTTGGCTAGAGATGGGAAGGCATTTGCATTTCAGGCAAGTGAAATAGGTTGTGTGGATCCAAATGTTGTCTCTCCTATGGTCATATTTACTGTGCGACATGTACTATGGAACTTGAGGCCTATTCCAGTGACTAAAGCTTACTTGCCAAATCTGATGGATTTGCTAAATGAAAAGATTTGCATGAAGATCTTGGAGCCTTCTTCAGCCCCGTACTCAAATCGTTGGTTTACTATGCTGCCCAAAAAGAATGGGGCTTTGAGATTTATTCAAGACATGCAACCGGTCAATAAAGTGACCATAAGAAATGTGGGTGCAGGTCCTATGGTTGATGAATTTGCAGAGGCTTTTGCAGGCAGAGCGATCTATTCTTTGGGTGATCTTTACTCGGGTTATGATCAGTTTTAGCTTGCAATTGAAAGCAAGGATATCACAACCATGTAGACTCCTTTGGGGTTAGTACGGATGTGTACTCTCCCACAGGGTGCAACAAACTCAGTGGCACACATGACAAATGCTATGAATAGGGTACTCATGGATTTTATACCACAATTGACTATGCACTTCTTGGATGATGTTCCAATCAAAGGGTGTGCAGTGGATGAAAAGAATGAAGAGATGGATGCTCATGGATGCAGATAGTTTTTTGCAGACCATATTGTGGATTGTGAGAGGATTTTGACACGTCTAGAAGAGGTGCATTTAACTCTTTCTAGACAAAAGTCTATCTTTGGAGTTGAAGAGGTTTTGATTGTTGGGCATATGTGTGGGCCTTATGGGCGAAGGCCATCACCAACAAAAATAGATGGGATTGATAGAATGCGAGATGTATGCACGAATGTATCAGAGGTGTGTAGATTCTTGGGTGCCTGTGTGGTCTATTTGATATGGATTCCTCATTTTACACATGTAGCCGATGCTCTTTATCAGCTTTCTAAGGAAAGGTCAGAAATTTCATTGGGAAAGGAAGCATAAAAAAGCAATGAAGAAATTGAAGCAACTCTTAAAATCTACTCTTACATTGAGAAAGGCTGACTATTCACACGGAAACCCTATCATTATTACTGTTGATACAAGCCCAATCGGGATTGGATGGGCAATTGGGCAAGATGATGAGGAAGGGCAAAGATATGCAATATGCTTTGATGCTAAAGTATTGATTAAACGAGAGAGAAGATATCCACAGGTTAAAAGAGAATTATGGGGAATTATGACAACCCTTAAATGTGATAAGGAGTATTTTATGGGTGCTCATGTAGTCATTGAGACCGATTGTTTGCCGGTATTGGGTATGATTACTAGTTGTGCTACTCCGGACATTGCTATGCTCGGGTGGATTGCATACATAAAATCTTTGAACCCTAAATTTCGAGCATATTATGAGAATGAAGATGGGATGATGGATGAGGAGGAAGAAGATGACTTTCTTATGGCTGAAAATGATGTTGCAAGAGTGAAGTTAGCAATGCAAGGTGTTGCTACAGCATTAACAAAAGCTTGGACAACAAAGAGAATACACTTTAGATGTTTTGTATCTTGTGCAAAAGTGTTTCTGGAAGACAAATATGCAAGAGAGTGGATGAGAATTGGTCAATATCTCAGTACATTAACAAAGAGAGATGAATGGCTTGATGAGGAGTTTAAGAAGATCAAGAGGAAAGCCTATGGATTTTTTAAAAAAGATGGATACTTATGGAAACATGTGAAAAAGAAACAGGCTATGCCATTGCGATTTTTGGGTGACAGAGCTTCACAATTAAAAGTAAAGCAAGAATTTCATGAAAGCTTGTGGGCTGGTCATAGAGGTGTTTAGGGTACTTTTACAAAGATCAAAGAAAGATATTGGGGGCAGGGTATGTATAAGGATGTTGCTCACTTTGTGGAAACATGTATGACATGTCAAATGTATTCAAGTGTGAGACATCGGGATGGATTGCAACCCACATATCCATTGTCTCTTCATTTTAAGTGGGTGGTGGATTTGGTCACAATGCCTATAGGTCTTTGGCAAATGAGGTATCTTGTGCTTGCTCGTGAAGACTTGACTAATCAAGTGGAAGGGAGAGCTCTACGTACTAAGACAACAAATGTCGTATGTACTTTTCTCTTAGAAGAGATCTTTTGTCGGTATGGTTGTGTGGGAAAAATTACAGCAGATAGGGGTGAGTTGGATGTAGATGAAGCTCATGATTTCTTTGCATGGTTGGGGATAAAGCTTGCTTTAACATCTGCCTATAACCCTGAAGGAAATGGCAAAAATAGTTGAATCGAGAGGAGTTGTTGGCCTTACGCATTAGACTATTGGAAAGAAAGTCAAAAGACATAGAGGCAGCAATTGCAAAGCTAAGGGCAGCAATGATACAAAACAAGAAACAGTTTGACAAAAGACATAGACTGAGACCAAGAACCATACAAGATGGGGGTTGTATATTGGTTTATGATAGCAGTTTAGATAACCAGCATAGTGCCATGCATAAAGTTTCCAAAAGATGGTTTGGACCCTATGTGGTAAGACAGGTGTTTGATAATGCTACTTATGCATTAAATGAGCTAGATGGGACAACCATCAAACATTCAGTTAGCAGGGAAAATAATAAAATTATTCAAAATATGAGAATCTACTACCTATGAGTTGCCAGAATTGGAAGAAAATAGTGGTCCTGATACAGGGGCTAGCCTATGGAAGATGAAGAAGTAAAGGATATGGTTGCAGAGGATGAGAAGGACTTAGAATCCGATGACAACTAGGATTTTGGCACATACTGAAGGATGTGTAGGTTCAGAGGGAGTGGATGTCGTTATGTTATGAGGACACGGTGTGAAAACGTATGGAATGCATCATCATTTGACTTCTTATTAATCAATAGAGTCAATGTGATATGAGTCATTAGTATTAGTATGAGTTGCATGGATTATTAAAAAATACTAGATTTTTGGATAATTTTAGCCTATATTTGATATTATTTATTGTAAAAATCCAAAAAAGTTAGAAAAGCTTCTAGATTAGGATGGTATGCAAAAAGAAAGTTGTTTTTTCAGCCAGTTAGGAAATTTTTCATAAAAAAGACAGATTGACGAAATTGCGCGCATCACGATCATTGTAAACAGGCTAAAAACTGCAAATTGAATTCAAAGAAGAAGAAGGGTGATCTGGGAGATTCATGAGTAGGTGTCCTAGGGTTTTAACCCCCCTTTCGGAGCCAATGGAGCCATTAGATTTGGGTTCCGAGCAGCAGAGAAGGAGCTATAATTTTTATGCACGTTTTGTTCTACGAAGAAGCTCCAGGAGATCTAATGCCTAGAGATTGCTTCTGAGTAGTGTGAAGATTCCAAGTTCTTTCAATACATATCGATTCAATTCATTGTGCTTTGTCTTTTTAGTGTTTACCACTTGGGTATTCTCTATCTTCTCTTCCATCTTCTATCTCTACTTCCTTCTACTTCAGATCCCCAGTGGATTCGATCTTTCGAGAAAAACCCCTCCGACAACGTTTAATGGTTTGTTGTTTTAGTGATTGCATTATACAGGTTGACGAAGTTGCTGGAGGGAGCCTTTGCTGTGAAAAAGCTTCTTGTCACCATTCCAGGTGGTTTTCTCCCCTTTCCGAGTCTTTTTTCCCTCAAGAAAATAATGATAGATGTGTGTGTAAGGATGCTTTATTTCTATTTGTTGGGGACCGTCAATCAAGGCATGAAGTCCCAAGTTTAGGTTATGTCTGGGGGGAGGTCTGAGTAGTCATTGCCTCCTATACTAGCATTGTCAGGCACTGAAAGACCTATTTTAGATGCGAGTTCTAGTGACTCTGTTCTACTGACCTGCTAGGCGGCTGTTTTAGGAGGTCATGTTAGTGTGGGTCAGTTAGAGAAGCCTACTAAAAATAACCAAAAGGAAAAAACCCTAAATATCCGATCGAAAATATATGAATATATAGAGGTGTGTAAAAAGGGGTTCTAACCGCTATATAAATAGAGAAGCAAGAAAAATCTTTGAGCAGTTGTTCATTGCCTTGCAAAGCCTTGGTAGGTTCTTGGGGACGAGACAAGACCCGGTGCTGATGCCTTATCTTCCTAGAGGTGGCAACTAGCTGAAAAGCAAAGCAACTAAAAGAAGGTTGGAGCGAAAATAAAAGTGAGCGTTCGAAAAGGATTAAGTGTCGTCTTGCAAAGGCCTGGTAGGTTCGTGGGGACAAGACAAGACCTAGGTGCTGATGCCTTGTCTTCTTAGGGGTGGCAACTAGCTGAAAAAGCAAAGTAACTAAAAGAAGGTTGGAGCGAAAATAAAAGTGAGCATTAGAAAAGAATTATGTGTCGCCTTCGAGGGCTTGGTAGGTTCTTGGGTACCAAGATAGGACCTAAGGCCGATGCCTTGTTCTCCTTGGGTCAGTACGCTCAACTCCCTCCTTTTTACATGCCTGAGTATGGAAAATTTGGGGCTACAAGAAAAATGTGCTCCAAGACACCATTTATTGATTGGGCTATAAGAGTCCTCGCCTAGTAGGAGCTCCTAGTTGAGTTGTCCTTCATTAGGTAGGTAGTTCGGACCACCACTTAGGATTACTTCTCTCATAGTTCTTTTTAGCTTGACCGTGTTGGGGTAGTTGGCTAGTGACTCACTTTGGGCTTTTTGTCAGATTGTGCTAGGCCTACTCCTCGTGGATTTCATGCCTTGGTTTTTTCAGGGGGTAGGATAAGAGCTATGATGTGTTTTGTTGTGTATTTATTTTGTATCAACTTGATGGTTTGTAGTTGAGTGTATGTGTAGATTTGTTCGTGGGATTCGACGGGCTGAGTCGCCCTATCCTGTGGTCACCAATGACAGATGATTTTTGACATCAAGAAGTGCTTTAAAATAGCCAAAAAATCTGATTTTCAAGGGAAAAATAGACTTTGTGGAAGGCAGTAGCTGCAATCAGTATGATTTTAAGCAGTAAAGTCCCAAAAGTGCTTTAAAGACTCACTGAGCGACAACAGGGGAATTCTCATAATTTCTTGGCATGTCAAATGAGACTTTGGGAGATGCCTAGTAGTGGGGGACTTCGAGACAGATGCCCAAGAATTTTCGGAAGTTGCTTCGGACACACTGGACGTGGGAGGAGTGCAAAAAATTGGCCAACGAATTGAGAATGGAAGGGGTATGACCCTTTGGGGGCCCCTTGGGCCCCCAAAATTTGATGATTTGGGGGGGGGGGGGGGGGGGGGTTGGCATCTATCTTCATGAAAAAAAGAAAAGAATGGAGATGGTGATAGTGCAAGCAAAAAATGGGGGTTGGGGGCACTACAAAGCTTCTTCCACCTCAAAGCACCCCCCCAAAACAGATTACATACATCATCTTCATCTTCTCTACGCTCCCTATTGTCACCTTCGGCCCCTCAAATGACTGCCCGAATGAGGAGGTGTAAAACCAGTCTTTCTCTCTCCTCTCTCTCTCTCTCCCCGTAAGGGGCAGTTCATGCACATGAAGAAGAATGAAGACCGGTTGAAGGATGCTTACTCGACATGAACCGGATTGCTCCAAGATCAAGAGAAGGCTGAGAGGAGATGTTCAGCATTGAAGATTTGCTATTTTTTGGTCCATTAGCAACCCAAAAAAATTAATTACAAAACCCACAACATGCAAATAAGTACTATGCCTTATTTTTACAAAGGCAATTTGCTTTTTGTTGATGTTTGATGGTTGAAATGGAAATCATATGAAACAAAAAAAAATTGGATCTTGTTTTCATTATGATTGAGGGCTGTGCATTTATAAAAATGTAGATCCATAATAATAAATAGTCACAATAATTAAATTATGGCTCAAAAAGTACCTTTTTAGTATAAAAATAAAGGTTTTATTGGTTTTGTGTGGAGAAAAGAGATGCACATGGGATAAAATTCTGAGACAAAACATCTTTTAGCTGTCATAATCAATCTCTAATCATAAATTAGAAAATAAACTATTTTTATGCACAAATAAATAGAGAAAAATAGCTAAAAATGAGAAAAAATAGGATTTTTACGTTATAAAAATGTAGAAAATTATGATTCATGGTTGTGGCTGTATAACAAAGCTGAGGCATGGAGTTTTGCTTAAATTCGGCTGTGTTTATGTGTCATAGTTCATGGTTTTTCCATTTTATACGAAAAATACATACAAAATAATACCCTACACCTATGCAATACAGCATAACCTAAACGTTAGAGGGAAAGGGTGATGTTAAGAGATTAAGAGGGCTGAGAGAGTTTGAATTTTTTGAAACATTTGATTGTGAATTCCATTTAGAATTGCGATAATTCAGTTTAAGGGGCTACTAGCACGAGAAATTGGTGCTAGTCTCCATACATCGAAGCATACGTTTAGTGAAAATCATGAAAGGGCTGTTTTTCCACATTACAAAATGTTGATTGGATAAATATTGTTTGTGCACTAGGATCATATGCACTATGCATGATGCATGACATGGTATCAATCCTGGATTGCATAGCAATTGTCTTTCTATAGTACATGACTTATATGCTAAGTGGAAAGAAGCCTTTGCTATAGGTCAGTTGTACGCTTTTCTTGGGACTGTTTGGTAAGGGTCTATATATTCCCAGATCATGCAAAACAAGAAAAGAGTGGATTTTGTGTGTTATGTCTTATATATTAGAGCGACGCATCTTAGGCCCAATCCCCGAGGTGTAGAAGAGTCGCAGTGGAGCCGCAGCAATCAGCCAAGGGGAGTTGTTTGTGTTTGTGTGATGAGACACTATGCCTACATGTTATGGGATCTCCCTGTGTGAGGAGAAGATAAGGTAAACGTTGGACTACATATCAGCTACAAATGCATAATTAAGTCTATCTAGTATACATCGGTGTATTACAGATGCTCCTGGCCCGTGAGGCCGTGTGGTGGGGTTGTCTGTTGTGTACATGAAGTCCAGCTAGTGCCATAGCCAGTGTCAGCCCATTTTAGGTCCCATCACCTTGATGGCTTGTTCGTACTCCTTAGTGTCTGTGAACGGTAGGTCAATGGTAGCAAGAACATGCATCCAGTCTTGCTCATCCTCAGGGCACGTGATATACTTGGTAAGGGCCCCATAGGATTCCATAATCTTTCCATCGCCCTTCATCATAGTAGAGATGGCATCCAAGTCGATCGACGTAGTCTTTCATACATCCATCTCCACTCTTACGGCCTCCGTTCGATTGCCCAGGAAGATAAGACCGTTGCCCCATCCCTCTACTGATGCCAGGAGGCATATTCCACATTGGATTCTGTGAGACCATGGTGGATTTCGTAAAACTATATTTATTTACCGGGGCTCATACACAAGGTGGATTCCTTGTGCAAGAAGTTGATGGGGACCCTTGTCCCTTTTGGGCATCATATTAATTTAATGTGCACGTGGGTGATTCTATGGCGGGTGATTCCACAAAATACATATTTAAATTAATGGACATTTATGAATTTAGAGTGCACTCATATCAAATTAAGGCTAGGATAGATTTTCAACCTTTTTATTTATTTTGTAATTAAATAATGCTAGATATTCACTTTTTTATTTAATTTTATTATTTTCTAACAATTATGAATGCTTTAGTTGATGTGTAGAGCAAGCACTGGTGGCGTTGGAAATCACCGGACAATTGCATGTATTCAGATTACCTAGAAGGAATTATCATTTTTTATGGATGTGTGCCTTATCATTAAAGGTGTAACGCTAATATTTTATTTATGCACACTTATTTTTTAAAGCGCTTAACAAACATTTATTATTTTGTATGCACATGCTTGGTTTAAATATTTCATTATTGGACATTGTATTTGGGCACAATCCAATTTTTGGGATGCCCAATTGCTTTATTCTTTATTTGGACAAAAGCAAACACAAAAGCCAAACCATGGTAATTGTAAATTGGGCTATTTTTTAGCTTGGAGATTAATAAATTTATAAAGATTTAGAGAAACTAGCCAAATCTGAATAACCTTTTCTTCAAAAGCGGTTCACTCTTCAAGCATAGTGGGAGCAACCCAGTTGTCAAATAACGCCTAATGTTGAACAATGTTGATCCATCAAAATGATTGAGTATGACCCCACTTATACTACATCCACTTCCTTTCAAGTGCTAACCATCACATGAAAAACTCACTTGGAAGACCATGTGCTACTACATTCATAATAGGATAGACTACTATGTAAGGAGGAATTACACATTACTAGCTGCTTGAACACAAGATTTTCTCACACATGTTATCACCTATATCACCCATATGGGCATTAGACCAAGTGGCATGGACCACTATGCTACCATGAAATGTAATCCTAATTTTTATGATTGGCTTTTATAGAAGGGTCCTACAACACTTCATTACCCTACATTATTGTGTATATCTATAGTTTTCACTTTGTAAAATCTCATTTATGTTCTTTCATCATTCTATAATAAGCATACTTAAGTCATGTGCCATTTCCTCCTCTGCCACTCCACCCCCACATGCTAGGAAGCATTGCTAAACTTTTGGGGCTCTCCTCTTTCTCTTTGCTCTCTCTCTTTCTCTCTCTCTAGATTTTGTCTCCTTTCTCTACTCCCTCTTCGCTCCTCTTCCCTCCGTACTCTACTTTCTCTCTCATGTCCTTACTCCCTCTAATCTCTATACTCTACTTTATCTCTCCTCTCCTCTTTCTAGCCTACCTTTTATCTCCTCTCTCTCCTCTCCCTCTACTCTTTTCACTCTTCTTTTTTCTCTCCTCTCTCTACTCCCTCTCTTCTCTATTCTCTCTTCTCTCTCTATTATAATTTCTCTCCTTCCTACTCTCCTCTCACAATTCTACTCTCCTCTCTTTACTTCCTCTAACTCTCTTTTCTCTCTATCTTATCTCTTTATTCTCTCTCCTCTCCTCTCTTTTCTACCTCTATACTCTTTTTTCTCTCTCCTCTCTCCTCTTTTCTCCCCATATTCTCTCTACTCTCTTTTCTCTCTTCATCCTCTCCCCTCTCTCTCCCCTCTCTCTCCCCTTTCTGTATCCTCTCTCTCGTCATTTTCTCTCTCCTCTCTTCTCTCTTAGTACTCTCTACTCTCTACTCTCTTCCTAATGTCCTTTTCTTTGTTTTAATTAGTAATTGATTATTTAACATTAAATTCATAATTTAAAAGTTGTCACTATACATATTTGAGTAGGCCTAAGATAAAATTGTCGACTTGATGACAAACTGCTTAACCAAAGTGCTCTTCTTACTAGTGTCGTGACACTGCACGTCTACCACTGCAAACCTGATGGCGGAATTTTCCGCCAAGATTTTGAACTCTCATGTCAGAATCATTATGAGTTTATTTTCCATTGTGTTTGCATCTGCATGAAGCATGAGCACATATAGGTAGGCTGGGCACATTCACTTCAAAACATTCATAATTTTGTGCTTACAAAACGTGGATCCAACATTGTAAAATCCTTGAATCATGAAAGATTGGGCATGAATCTCTAAAATGTGTGAGCTTATGTAATTTCAATTTTATTTCTCATCACAAATTATCCTTTTTACAAACACATAAAAAAATGGCAAGAGTCGATGTGAGAAGGTTGTTGGTGAGAGGTAGGAGAAGCCACATATTTCTTTTACAGATGCAGAGCAAGCAACATACAACATGAATGCGGACATCGCAAGAAATGGAGATTTGAGAGGTACAAACAAATCCAAAACCTTACACAAATTATTGACAAAGAGAAAAAATCCAAAGAAATGGTGGAAGTGTGCTCCTTGGCTAAGTATGTGGAGAAGTTTGGGGGTAGAGTTAACCATCCAAGATGTACTGAGTTCTTGACAAATTATGATGTAGACAAAAGAGTAAGGGCTATCATAGTGAAACTAGTAGAGGGATTATAGAAACTGGAGATCCTCTCTTAGCAAAATAGTTGCATCGAGCTCTAGGCCTACCACATTGCCCTTTCAAACCAAAAGAAAGAAAATATTTCATCACTTAGTTCAAAGCAAGAAATGGGTAATGATGGCATCAAGCTAGAGGCAATCCTCGATCCTAATTTACAGCAATAAGCTAATTTTATATAGACATTGTTCCCTAGTGCTTGCCACAGTGCTACAATGAATAGAATCCACTTGACCATGTTTGAAGACTTGGTCACATGGCACTTAAAGGATGTGGTCCTAGATGCATGCATACGAAATACAATACATGTAGCGGTGAAGTTACTTATGGAGAATGTGGAGTCAGTGGAGAAAAAGCTATAGGAAGAGCTACCATGGTGGCTTTTGGCGATATACTAACTGCCATTGTGGAGAAAGCTCTAAATGACCCAAATGTAGTCAAGTAGTGGGTAATAAGAACATAGGAGGACATGTCAACCTCCTCAATATAGGACGTTGTTGAAATATCACAGTGGAAGTATGAGAGTGTGCACAAGAGAGAGAGAGAGAGAGAGAGAGAGCTCAAGTACAAGAAGAAGATCTTGCTTAGTGAGTTACTCTCTCCTCAACTGTGAGAGTGACCTTTAGTCACAGTTTATATAGCCTCTAGATGGCTAGGGTTAGGGTTTCCCCTGCCCTCTAGTTCATTTACACCTAGCTACCCTTATCCACCCTTGCATACATAGGGTTCACATGCCTATCTCTCAACACCCCCCTTCAATGCCAGAGTGGCATTGGACTACAAGGCATGTTAAGGCCCCCCCTCAAACAAAATGGGATGCCTTTATAAATCAGGCTACAAGAGTGCTTATAAGTATAGGATTTATAGTGTTTAGAAAATGTGATCTTCAGATGTTTTGGAGACAAAGTTGGCCTCCAATTCTTTGGGTACTTCAGGGGTGGTAGGACATTTATTGGTAATATGCCCTATCTTCTTACATGTGTTGCACTGCATTTTGTTGGCATATTTTTTCCAACAATTACTAACAAGATGTCCCTTCTTATTGCAAAAGAAGCATTTGGTGGAGACAGTATGAACCAGGAGTTGCTCATGGGTTGTTGAATTAGATCCTTGGTTTCTTTCCTCCTCACCTAAGTAGGACTAGATGGTGCTTTCCAAAGTTGGATTAGGGATATTGGTAAGGTTAGTTACAAGGGTTGGAAAAACCTTCTTTACAGCCTTCAAGAGGATAGCAATGGCATCTTTGTCATAAATTGAAGCTTGAACAGATGCCAGCAATGCCATGATCCCCTTCATGTGAGAAATGCTCTTATATAGGTCTCCTCCTTGTTTATACTCCAAGCTAAAAATTTTAATCTTTAGGAAAATGAAGTTCTTCCCTGTAGCACCATAAAGCTTTTCAAGCTCATCCCATTTCTCCTTGGCAGTGGACAGTTGGTCGATATGATGAATTAGGGACTCATCTAGATGAAGCATGATGATGGCTTGAGCTCTTTCATAATCTTCTAAATCAAGTGGGTTTGATGGATCAATAACCTTGGTCCCTTGGATGAAGGGCTAGTAGCCCCATTCCATCATTTTATACTTCATTAGGACTTGCCAGGGATGAAAGTCTGTTCCATCAAACTTACGAATTTGAGGCCGAACATAGGCATAAGCCATGGCCATAATAGGAAGGTCTTATCGATTGCCCTAGGCAATGACAGTGTCTAGTCCTTTACAAATGGCCAATTAAGTATGAACCAATTGATAGGAATGATCTATGTGTTTATAAATGCCACATAGCCTTACAACTGGGTAGACTTAAAAGTGCAAGGATGAAAAGGGTTGAAAATCATACATGTGTAATACCTCAAAATAAGATTTTGGAAGTCCTTTCCTTTGGACAACCCTTGGTTTAGGTTGTATTGTCTTTCTGGGCTTCAATGAAGTGAAATTTGATTGGACCTCTGGCTCCTCCCCACCTTGTGGTTTAGTGGATGAATATTTGGCTGTACAAAATCAATCGAGAACTTCGACACCTGGAGAAGAGTTCGAGGAGATTTCAATTACATCCATGTTCTTATTTCATCAAATAAGACAGCAGTAATTAATGATGATAAATGCCTTTTAGTGCTAAGAAGCACTCATCTCAAGGTTAAGACCACTTGAGATGTTAGGTATTCACCTTAGCAAGCTTAATGATTAGAGGATGAATTAATAGTGTTTAAAAATACTAATGTCAAGCTTGAGTGAGGACCAATTGAGAGTCGGCTTCTCGATAAGCTCATTGATGTCCCCCAAGAATTGGAGCTACTCCTAGATCAGGAACACACTTTAGAGCATATGCTTCAGTTATTAGAATCACTGTTGATGATTCCTAGAGTAAAAAAAATAAAAATAGGAGAGCTTGAAGCTTCCGAGCTATGGCTACCAGGGAAAACACAGCAAGGGTTTGACATAGATCTCTCCATGTGGATAAATATTTGAGGAGCCCTCTTGTGGGAGGATAGCTCACTAGGGGGGCTATCAAAGCCCCATGGTAGTTGCTTGAATTGCACCGCCTATTGATCATGCCATGCGCGTAATCTTCATGTTGCCTAGACTATGCTGTTTTCTAGAAGATCAGCAATGCTACCCTCCTCTTTGCCCAATGTCTACATTTTTTGCAATATGCTAGAGTTCCCTAAGCTGGGAAGCAACTCTCTAGAAAGAAGTAAGGCAAAATATGCTCTCTTTTGTCCACCCCAGGTCCTCCACTGACAAGTGGTCAAGGCTGGCTATGGTGGAGGAGGTAAATGAGAAAGAAGAAGATCTTCTTGTGCACTTAGGTCAGGATGTAGCTGAAGGAAGCTTATTGAATGAGAGATATAAGAAGAGAGAAGAAACATGGCAGAAGATGCATGTTATGACAAGGAATTTCTTGGAGAAAGGCCTGTATGATAAGAAATTTCTTCATTTTCTCCCATAATAGTTTTTTTTGTTTTTTTTTTTTCACTTTTTCAACTTTTTTCTCTTTTTTCCTTCCTCTCAAGGGTGTTTCCACCTATTCTCAAAGAGTAGGTTGGCATGATAGGGAGGATCAAAGTCCTTTTCTCTCACAACCTATTTCTTTCCTTTTTTCTTTTTTCTTTCTTAAGGTAAATGGTAAAAACAACATATATCATAACCATCTGCACCACATTTGCTAGATTGAAAAGAAAGGTAACAAAACAAGGGTGAGAGGTAGAGGTGAGGGGCTAAGAGAATGATGCCACCTCGTTAGAATGAAAATAACAGCTATCAGTATAGCAACATAAGAAAATGAGTGATGCCCAAGAGGGAGAGGGACTGTCGACTATGATTGTAAGGATCTCCAAGGAGAAGAATACTTCTTCAGACGGTATCCATTAAGCAAGAACAGATCATCATCAAAGGTATCGATGGCCTACACTTGGACAAAGCCATTAGGGTTCACAACGAGTATCTTATAGGGGCCCATCCAGCATTGTTGGAGCTTTTCTGGGAACTTTCCAAAGTGTGAATCATAGCCAAGGACTAGGTTACCTTCCTTGAATTATTTATGCTTGATGAAGTTGTCATGGTAAGCCTTTCCCCAAGCCTGTGTGGCTTGCATACACCATAGGGCCATCCTGCGAGTCTAATTCAAACATTCCAAGTGAAGAAGGTGGTGATGTGGAGACTCATAATCTCAGAGCTACTCTTTGTTGTAAAGAGCATAGTTCTAGCTTGACACGGAAGACAGCTTTTGTGCCATACACAAATAGGAAATGTGTATATCTTGTAGTAGCCTTATGGGAGGTTTTGTATGCCTAGAGGGCCTCTATAAGGCAATCGTCCTAGTCATGGCAATGTGTAGCAAACATCCTTGTTAGGATTGAACAAATGATGCGATTGGTAACTCCAACTTGGCCATTGGCTCTGGGGTAGTAGAGTGTGGACTTACAGTGGTGGCAGATCTTGTAAAGCTTTGTAAGCTCTTCCATGATCTTAATCAGAAAGTGAGTTTCTCTACCAGTTACCAGCTTTAAGAGACTGCCAAAGCGGGTGATAATGTTCTCATATAGGAATAGGAACATGTTGTTGCCGTCATCTTGTTGTCTTGGCGTTGCGTGTCTACCACTGCAAACCTGAGGGTGGAGTTTTTCGCTAAAATTTTGGACTTTTAAGTTAGTGTCATTATGAGTTTATTTTCTGTTGTGAGTACTTTTGTGTTTGCATTTGCATGACGCATGAGCACATGTAGTTAGGCTAGGCACAAATTCTTCAATGCATTCATAATCGCTCGATTGATTTCATAGCATGGAAAGCTGTTCTCAGGGAGGAAGCAAGCAATAAGGATGTAGAGAAATCAAAGACCTTGAAGGAACATGACGCTGCTTGGGAAGGAAGGAGAAAAATCTTGATGGAGCACCTCAACGGGGAAAGAAAGATCAACACTCACCTGCGGCGCAAGAACGACCAACTCTCTGCAGTCCTGCTGGCGTAGGAGCAAAGAAGATATCTTGCACAGGTAGGCCTGATGGCGTAGGAAATAGACGAACTCGGCTTCACAGAGGCGAAGGCACAAGAAGAGGTGCAAGCAGAAGGGGGTGAACCGGAGTTTGATCTGGGACCTCAGGAGGAGGAATATGTCCCACCATCCCCTCAGCCACAACAAGAGAAAGTGCAGCCCCCAGACACATCTGCTCAGAGGAAAGCAGCCCAGGCTAACCACAGGAAAGAAATGGTAGAGAAGGCAAGGAAAAAGCTAAATGTTAGACCTGTTCCAAGACAGCCTGCCCCTCTCCTACTGCGCCCTCGGGATCTCCTTGCTGAATTCCATGCCGAGTTGATTTTCTGGGAACAACAGGAATGTAACCGCGACACCTTCGACTCGAGCTTTGAATTTCCCGCTACATTAAACAGAGTAATGCCCATTCAACTTGTAAATGACGTAATCGCTATGGGTGCAAGGCTCAAGGCCAAGTGGCTAGCGGAGCGAGAGGCTAACCCAACTGGTTGGGGAGCTGAGGACTGCGAATTTTGGCAGGATAAAGTCCTCCAGGTACCTAGATCGGTAGAAGGCTATAATTGCCAACCCACCTGGAGAAGACACATTTTTTACGTCAACCTTGACGCGTGGATGGCGTTTTGTAACACCCTCCCTTCTGAGAGAAACGACCCCACTTTCATGCCGTATCCTCAAAGGGTAGGGGTTGACTTTAATCCGTCTATCCACGACAGGTTCGACTTTCCCATTATCTATAACGCCAATAGCACCTCCCATAGGGATGCCCTTCTCTTTACCCTCCCTGATTTGTACAGCTCTATAGATAGATTTCTTAGTGAGTTCACCTCCTGTCCTGACCCCACTTTCATAACCACTTGTAATTACCTTAGACTAATTAGGGTCCTAGTCCACCAAGAGCCCGTGTTGAGTTTGAAATGACTTGTTTTTTTGGCTGATTTTTGTTGTTTTTGAGAGTTGAATGGTTGATTTTATGAGATGATTGATTGGTTTGGAAGTGGTTTGAGAGTGTTTTGGATGATATTGATTATGTTTTGGAAGCTCATGATGTTTATTAGTAGAGATGTGAAGTTCTGATATGTTCTGATTGGTTCTGTATAGCTTTTGTTTTGTTCTGATTGTCTTCTGTATGAAGCATGAATTGATGATTGATGAAGATTGAGATCTTGTGAAAGCTTATTGAATAGTTTTTGAGAGTTTGGAATGGTTTGAGTATGAGTTATGAGGTTTTGATGACCTTCTGTAACCTTCTGTAGATCTTCTGTAGAGCTTCTCTCTCTGTACTGTAACTGTACTGTAGCTGTTCTGGTACTGTACTGTGACTGTTCTGTAGACTGTTCTGTATGCTTCTGTATGTGTTATGATGGATGAGAGTGTAGCTTGGGAAAGTTTTCTAGCCTTGGAAAGAGGTGAATACAAGTGCAAAAGAGCTAAAAGAAGTGAAAGAAGTAGCTGCTAAAGACTCAAGTAAAGACTGAAGTGAAGTGACAGTGGTGAGCTATGAAAGGACACTGTAGTGGCTTTGGTGACTCTTCATATCAAACATACCTCTTGGGAGGGGTATCCACGACCTAAGAAGATTTATTGTGAGTGATTATGAGAGATTGTTTTGAGGATATGATGTACTATTGATGGAGAGAGAGAGAGAGTCAGAGATAGCCAATTCTACTAAAACAGAGTGATTGTATATGAGAGATTGAGAGAGAAGACTATGAAGACATTGAAGATGAATACTATGTGATGTATTTCCATTCAAAGATAGTGTATTCCTTTTCTTTCTTTGTTCTATTGATGGATTTTGTGAAGATATTGAAGAATATGGTCGATTATATCAAATCCGTGGGAGATCTACATGATGCTGCATGAAGATTTATTGTGCCTGGTGTTCTTTTATTCATTGTGATCATATAAAACCTAATAAAAAAGCTTGTTGATGTTACAAGATAGATTTTCTTGCAAGATAATTTCCTTTTCCTTGGTGTTCCTCTTGGGGCTCCATGTTTTTGGTGCGCAGCCGGGGAAACTTGCCATCAACAAGCACCAGAAGAGGCTGAAAATGAAGGAATAGGCATTGCCAAGAGGAGAAGAATTCAATGGATGTTTGTAAAGTTCCTTCTTCCATTGAAGAGTTGGAATTTCTCATAATCCAAGCCACTTTCCGCAAGAAGTTCATCCCACAATGGCGGAAACACATCACCATCATGATGCATGCTCTATGTGGTGGACAGTTTCCTCTTTCTGTTGAAGCAGCAGAAACTTGCATCTTGGTGGCAAAGTGTTTAGGAACAAACTGAAGAGCAGAAACAGAGATAATGACCATACATGGAAGATTTGACATTCATTGAGAAGTTTCCAGACATCATCAAGTGGGAGATTGTGAAGAAGCTTCAGGAGTCTTGGTCTGTAGAGGTTCACGAAGACAAGAAAGAAAAAAGTTGGAATTTGTTTGTGGATGCTCAACAGCAAGATACGTGGGATACTTGGTGCACTGATAATCTTCTATTTGTTCAATTAGCAACCCATTGGAAGTTGGTAGACAGAGTGTTTTTCACAACATACACTGTTGAAACCATCAGAAGCTGGCATTACTATGATGATGGCACCACCACAATGCTCAGACGTATGCATTTTGACACCTTCAAAACCGAATACCTTCCTCTGTGCAGTGGCATGAAAGTAGAATTTAGAGATGTTGAAAAGGAAGAAGTAGAAGAAATGTTGGCAAGAGAGTCCTCCAAAGACTGAAGCCTCTTGTTAACCCTCTGTGGAGAACTAACAACAGAGTGGAGCCAACCCCCTGATGAATGATGCAATAAAGAGGCAAGCGTTAGAACAAGTACAGAGGTACGTTAGAAGAGAGAAAGCAAAAATCAAAGCTGAGAACGAGCTCGCAGTAGAGGCCGCCTTTGACGCCCTTGCGGAACTCTTTACAGAAGTCCCAATGGCACATCAAGCCCTTCCTCCTCCTGCTGGAGGTCCACTTCCAAGCCAGATCCGTCCTGGAAATATTGATGACAGGCCAGCGAATGTAGTTCCATTGCTAGTTTTTAAGGGAGAGTACAATGAAGACCTCAATTTTCATGTAGCAGAGTTTATGGTAGCATGTCTGGCTAACAATGCCAGAACCCTTGAGCATTGGTTAGCAATATTCCCGACACTTTCAAGGGCGTGGCGTTTCAGTGGTATGAGAGACAAGCTACAAGAACTTTTGGCACATGGGACGAAGACTTGAAGTTGGCCTTCCTCACTAAATTCAGGCGTGAAGGTTTTGAAGAGCGGATGCGAGAGGAATTTATGAACCTAAGTCAATCCTCTGGAGAAAGAGTAGAAGCTTATGTCTCACTAAGGGAATCTATCCTGAAGAGATGGACTAACCATAATCTAGATGATGGCATTCAGAAGGGGGTATTTCTCAGAGGATTACAACCAGAAGTCCGTAAGTTTGTGGAGCTGCAAAGACCAGCCACACTGCAAGCTGCAACAGAAGGTGCAAGACTGTACGATAAAGTGGAAGCTAGATTGGTGATGAATCCAGGAAGAGGAGTCCTACCTCCTCTGATGCCAGGAATGATGTACCCACCAAATGCAGTTTCAGGGACAGTCCCCTATCCCTACCAACAGATGCCCCCAGTATCACATTATAGTGCACCAAATCCACAATGGCCACAATCGATGCCTCAAATGATGGTTCAACCACAACAAAAATGGTCCCAGCCAATTTTCCCAATGCCAAATCAGCAGCAACAGTGGAACCCTACCAACTGGAGCCAACAGCCAACAGCCAACAGTTCAAACAGGAGCTCTGAATCAAAATCAGAACAAAGATCCCTCTGTACCAGCCCAACATGTTTATGCAGTGATTACAGAGACTCCTCAAAACCCTACTGCCAGTACCTCAGGAGGAGAAAGCTTAAAGGATTATTTATCCAACTCAGTTGCAAATATAAAAAAGGAGTTGATGGATGTGATTACAGAGCAGCTACAAACGCTGAAAGTGAATACCGCTAGCATATCCAACGTGGCAGGAGCAGGAAGAGATGTGATGCGGTCAAATACTTGGTGTGGTAAGTGTCATCAAGCAGGCCATTTAGCCACTGAATGTACATGAAAACCAACCATTCCTAGAGCTTTCTGTTCCTACTGTTTGCGGAAGAACCATACAGAGGATATTTGCTCTCTGAAGGAGATGCATGATAGGCGAAGAAAGGAAGAAGACGCAAGATTCAACTTGCTGGAATCAAAATGACAACACAGGATATTGGACCCAAGCCTAGAGAGTTTGGTCCTAATTTCGGACCCAGAAGATTTCCATCCCAAAGTTACAGAGGAAGACAGTCTGGTGGTGGTCAGAGATCAGAAGTAGAGTGTTACAGGACCAAATTGTCCAAATCCCAGAAGGTCTGTGGATTACAAGCCCTTATGCAATCGATGCAAAGAAGAAGGCCACACTGCAAAAGACTGTCCAAGCCTAGCCCCAGTGAAAAACAGTGATACTGATAGTCCGGTCAAGGCCCAAGAGCCTACCTCCAATTTAGTGAAATTGGAAGTTGCTGCTATCACACGTGCAAAGAAGAAGGAACCACCTATCCAGAAAGAAAATAATCCTCCTGCCAAAACGGTGAAGTTCAATCTTCCACCAGAAGAACAGAACAGAACAAAGCCTGAAAGTGCCGTATAGAGCACCACAGTGCCACAGAGAGTCACAGAGACAATTCCAGAGACAGGACCAGCGGTCCAGGAGATAGAAGAGGAGGAAGTGCCACAAGTGGCAGAAGAAGTCCCCATGATGCCCCTGTTGGAAGAAACAAGGAAAATGAAAATGGGTGTTGCCCCATTTCCTAACCGGTTAGAGAAGCCAGTGGATCCTATTAAGGAGTACGATCTGGTCAGAGATCTAGATACCTTTAAACCAAACCTCACATTCCGACAATTATTGATGATGTCTCCCAGTTGCCGCAAAAGGTTCAAAAGTATACTGACAAGAAGACCTGGCTTAAGATTGCTCCCTCAACAGCAACAAAGTCCAACAAAGCTCCAGAGCCTATAAAAGAAGTGGACGTGGCTAATGCCTTCCTAGATCCAGGTACCCCAGAGACTGGCGTGTGGATAGAAGGCTGCTTCATTGCAAATGCACTGATTGATGGTGGTTCATCATTGAACATTATGACGAATGTGACAATGAAGGATCTAGGCCTACAAGGTGTGCAACCAACCCAATGGCTCATCAGACTGGCGGATCAGCAAGCCTTTGGGCATTCTCCCATATGTGAAGACTATAGTGGCTGGAAAAGATTATTGGCTAACCTATCTGGTGGTGAAGCCAAACTCTTATGGTACATCCTACCCTCTGTTACTAGGTAGACCATGGCTTTTTGAATCCAGAGAAAGGACGGATTGGTTCAAAGGAACTTTGACCTTGGGAAGAGGACCCAACAAAGTGGTGCTGAAGCTATATGGTGCTCAAAAAGGACATGGATCCACCTCCTTTGAATTATCTTCTGACTCCCCTAATGAGGCTACAGATGGAACATCAGCAGACGAAGATGTTGTCAAACAGATCCTTCCCAAGAAAACAGTGGCACGTTCCTTAACAGTGGATACTGTAAGCCAACTCCTAAAAGATGCAAAGCCCTTGTCAATGGGTGAATACTTCCTGCCTGAACTAGGAACGATTTTCAAAATCACTTCTGACAATGAGATAGAAGCATGGATGTACTGCTCTCCCTGTACATGGCCAGAGCAGAGCCAGAGACAGAGGCAGAAGATGAAACAGAGAACCTGTTCTTCTCTTAGAGAGCTCCTACAGAGACAGAGACAGAGCCAGGGACAAAGATAGAGACAGAGACAGAAGAGGAGGGAGATGATTTGGAAGAAGAAGGTTATGAAAGTGAGATGGAAGAATCTATCCCATTATGTGACGTTCCTGGACGTGTCATCAGAAGATGAGTCTTCAAGCCAAGAGGTAACTAATCTTGAAACCAAATCCGAAACGGCTCTAATCCCATTTCAACATCTTAAGGAGCAACCTAAGTCTCCACCAAAGGAAGAAGTTGGTTCTAGTGGGACATCGCAAGAGGACACCACTCCCTTGAAGGAGTCAGATCTGTATCCAGAAGCAGTCCGCGGGACCTTCATCCGTGAAGTAGAAGGTGAAAGGCAGTTAAATTTTGTGGATGCAGATGGCATTGAATGCCACTTGAAGGTGGGTAGCAGCATCCCAGAAGAGGAGTTGTCAACCTTGTACAACTTGTTGAAAGAGAATTTGGACGTGTTTGCGTGGTCCTACAAAGACCTAAAGGGGATTGATCCCACAATATTTCAGCATCATATTGACTTGGAGCTTGATGCCAAGCCAGTACGGCAACGACAGAGGCGAATGAATCCAAATTATTCCACCTTGGTGAAAGCAGAGCTGCTGAAACTTCTGGAAGCCGAGTTCATCTATCCAGTGGCAAATAGTGAATGGGTTTCACCCATCGTGGTTGTACCCAAGAAGAATGGCAAGCTTCGTATATGTGTGGATTTTTGCAAGTTGAATTCCAAGACGAAGAAGGATCACTTTTCGATTCCTTTCACAGACCAACTATTGGACACAGTGGCAGGACATGAGCTTTATTCCCTTCTGGATGGATTCAGCGGATATAACCAAGTGCAAATAGCAGAAGAAGACCAATCCAAAACAACCTTCACCATAGAATGGGGAACCTACGCTTATCGAGTGATGCCATTTGGGCTCTGCAATGCCCCTGCTACTTTCCAGCGAGTCATGATGGCCGCATTCCAAAATCATCTGCACCACTTTATTGAGGTATATTTGGATGACTTTTGTGTCTATAGTTTGATCCGTGAACATTGGGGACACCTAGAACAATGCTTTGGGAGTATGGGATTTTCCTCAACCGCGACAAATGCATATTTGGGATCTCTTCTGGAGTTCTGTTGGGCCACATTGTCTCTGCACAAGGGATATCAATAGACCCTGCAAAGATCGAAAAGATTGTAGCTCTGACATCACCCACCAACCTCAAACAGTTGAGGGGATTCCTAGGCCATGTGGGTTACTACAGAAGGTTCATAGCCCATTTTGCAACAAAGGCAACCTCCTTGCATAAGTTTCTGAGGAAAGATGCAAAGTTTGTTTGGACGGAAGAATGTGACATAGCCTTCAACACTCTGAAGTAGTGTTTGATTGAGGCACCCATTCTGCAACCTCCTGATTGGACAAAGGAGTTCCATGTACACACTGATGCATCAATTGAAGGCTTAGGCGTAGTTCTCTTCCAGAAGGGCACCTCGAAGCTGTATCAACCCATTTATTACACAAGCCGAAAAGTCACTGATAGGGAATGGAACTATACAGTGAGTGACAGAGCTAGAGTGCTTGGCAATGGTATTTGCCCTAGAGAAGTTCTGCCACTATCTCCTGTCTACCCACTTTAAATTTTATGTGGATCACGAGGCCCTATCCTTCCTGATGAACAAAGCGGATGTGAAAGGACGAATGATGACATGGATCCGTCTATTCCAGGAGTTCGACTTTGAGGTGATTACCAAACCTGGTCATTCCCATGTTCTGGTTGATCATCTGTCGCGTATCCCACAAATTGCAGACAAGGAGCAGGATGATCCAGACCTCCCTGATGCTTCCCTATTCTTGGTAGAAACTGTAACCCCCTAGTATGCAGACATTGCCAATCTGCTGGCAACCCAATAGTACCCTCCTGGCATTTCTAGTCGGGAAAGGAAGAAGCTTATGTTAGAATCATCCCCCTACACCCTACTAGGCGATGCACTGTACAAGAAAGGCAAAGATGAAGTGCTTAGAAGATGTGTTGCAGGAGACGAGATTGGGATTGTTTTAAAGGCTTGCCATGATGAGCCATGTGGGGGCCACTTTGCAGGAGAAGCCACAGCCAGGAAGGCTCTGTTAGTAGGTTACTGGTGGCTTACCATTCACAAGGATGCCTATGATTACTATAAAAGATGTAATGCTTGTCAGAGGATGGAGAAACCCACGAAGACAAGTGCCATGCCACTGCAACCTATCCTTCCTTTGAAGCCGTTTGAGAAGTGGGGCATCGACTTCATAGGCCCAATCGATCCTCCCACCAGAAGGAAGCAGAACAGATACATCCTCATATGTACGAATTATGTCACAAAGTGGTGTGAAGCTAAAGCCCTAAAGCGGGACGATGGTAACAGCGTGGCCCTGTTCATGTACGAGAATATCATCACCCATTCTGGCAGTCCCCTAGAGCTGAGCCAACGGCCAAGTCAAAGTCATGAATCGCATCCTCTACTTGATCCTGGCAAGAACGATTGCCGCACATCGTCGTGATTGGGATGATCGACTTACAGAGGCCCTCTGGGCGTATAGAACCTCCTATAAAGCAGCAACATGACAGACACCCTTCCAGCTAGTGTATGGTACAGAAGCTGTTTTCCCTGTTGAACTGGAATTACCCTCTTTGAGAGTGGCCATCAAAGAGCGTTTGGGGGACGATGATTCACTGCAACGCCGTCTCCAGCACTTGGAATGTTTGGACGAAACTCGCAGGATGGCTCTACAGTGCATGGAAGCCACGCAAGCTCGACGCAAGGCTTACCATGACAGCTTCATCAAGCACAAGGAGTTCAAAGAAGGTGATTTGGTCCTAGCCTATGATTCACGATTTGACAAGTTTCCTGGCAAGCTCCAATAGCAGTGGATGGGCCCATATAAGGCACTTGCTGTCAACCCTAATGGCTCTGTCCAAGTGTAGACTGTTGATGCCTCTGATGATCCCTTCCTGATCAATGGATATCGCCTGAAGAAGTATTTCCCTCCTTGGGGAGCTTGACAATCACGGTCACCTGATCCTTTCCCTCGTTGGCGTGGCACTGTAATTCTTATGATACTACTTCTAATAGCCGTTCTTCAACCACTCCTGATGAAGTGGACACAACCCTCTATCCCCTCAACTCCACCTTCTAGCCTTGATCTCTTATCCTCTATTTTCCACCAACGACAGTGGCGAGGTGGGTTCTGACAAATGGTATTTCTACCATTCCCTTGCTTAAATCGAAAAACAAAAGAAACAAAAAGAAAAAAATATACATATCGGTCATGGGAGAAAAGGACTTAGGTCCCTCTCAGGCCGACCTATTCTTCAAGAAAAGGTGGAAACACCCTTGGGAGTAGGAGAAAAAGAAAATAAAAAAACAAAGAAAACAGAAAAACAAAACTGTTATGGGAGAAAAGGAAGCAATTCCCTGTCATAGCAGGCCACATTCCAAGAAAAGGTTGTAAACACCCTTGGGCGGGAAGCTGGCTGTGGAAAAGGTGACAACACCCAGCATTCCAGAAAGTGGATTCATTAATTGATATCCCCAGGATCCAATTCCGAAGCTGCCTCCCTTGGTACGCTGTGTCCTGGGTCTTTCTGCAGAGCGTCTAACTATCCTGTAGCAGATGACATGTCGTATCTAACCCCACGTTCGATTTGATGGCTACCTCCCTGGGTATGCCTCTTCAACAACTGACGATGCGCTCTTCATCGACAAACAATCGAGTGATGTGAGCTTTCATCCTAACCGGATGGGGAAGTGAGTATGGTTGCCCTCTATATCTATCAACAGAGTGTGAGACAGAGGGTGGGGCGAGTGACCAGTCTTTTCCCTTCAAATCCAATGAGAGGTGAGAAGTGTGAATGCAGTGTTGCACGCATGGGATGGACCTCTCAATGCACAAAGCACAATCTGTTCTGTGCATTGCACCATAAGGATCCATGGCCTTCCTTCTCGCACCGTATGCCAGCATAGGGCGGGATGCACAGTTGCACCATTAAATGCGCACAAGGCATAAAACCTTCGCACAAGTGACCGTGAGCTAATATCAATGGGTTTCAGGACAAGGTTGCCCTCCTGTATCTATCAACAGAGCGTGAGACAGAGGGTGGGTTGAGTGTGACTCGAGTTTCTTCAATCAATTTCCGAGAGGTGAGATTGAGGGACGTTACAACACTTGGAGTCAGGTATGTTCCCGTTTCCCTATGCACCCACGGGATGGGTCTCTGCCGTCATCACAGGACACGTCACCCTGTTCTGTACACTGCACTGTAAGGCTCCCTTGCCTTCCTCCTTGCACTTATGCCAGACGAGTTGGACGCACTAATGCACCATCAACTGTGCACCCTGGCATACTCCCTCTGCACCATTCCCTTGTCGATTTCTAAACCGGGTACGAGATATGGGTTTCAATCATTCTTCCTCGAGTGATATTAGTCATGGGGTGAGTGACAGTTCTTTCATTCCATTTGAGTGACTGTGAGTTGAGTGCAACATCCCTCGTCATCAACGAATTTTCTGTGATTCCTTCAACCAGCTACCTCCCTGGGTGCTGCCACGTGGTCCCTGCCACAAAGGACGAGTGCTGTGAAGATGCCTTGGTACTGCTGACAACGACAATGGAAGTGCCATCGACAATCAACCTTGATCCTTACCAACATGGGCCAAGTTTTTCTAACCCTACACCTTCTGTTCTCAGTGATGTTCATGTTTTAAGTGTGGGGACGTTGTGGATGGTCTGTTGTGTGGTCCTAGGTCCCTGTTGCTCGGTTCCCCCTATCCGTTAAGGTTTTAAGTGTGGGGACGCATCCCTACGCATCTACATTGCATACCCTTTTATGCCTCCACATTGCATACCCTTTTGCATATGCCTCCACCTGCCTCCCTACGCGTCTACATTGCATACCCTTCTGCATATTCCCTTATTTTGCTGTGTTTTTATGTGAACACACCCTACGTTCACCAAAATCCGCATCCAACCTTATAGCCCTGTTCCTCCCTCTGAACTGACTATTTTTCCTTTTTACCCACCCCTGTTCCGGTGCCCGGTTCTCGCGTTATTAATTTTTGAAGCCTTTTGTGCACATTAGCAAGTTTCCCATGTGAACGTGCTTTGCTTGCTTCGGCACCGTGATTTGACATCATAGCCCTGACAAAAAATTTCCCCCTGACATTTTTCCTTTTTACTCCGTGTTATTTTGATGCACGGTTTGTCCAGTATTAATTTTTGTGAATTTTTCGAGACTTTTTCGTGCGTTTTTTGACATTTTTCCATGTGAATCTGCCCTGTTTGCATCGGAATTCCCATTTGATTTGACAGCCGTGTCCACCGCGTCTTCCCCCACCTTTTTCCTTTTTCCTCCCTCCTCTTTCGACTTCTGGATTTTTAATTATTAATTTTTAAATGTGTTTTCGGGTGTATTTTTGGTGTTTTTTGCATGTGAACCCCTCCTACTTCAGTCGGAACTGCGTTTTGATATGACAATTCTGTACCCCCCCTTTCTGCGGACATTTTTCCTTTTTACTGCATGTCCTTCCGGCGAGCGGTTCGTCCAATATTAATTTCCGATTCCATTTTCGGGTTTGTTTTTTGGGTTTTTCCCACGTGAACGCGTCTTATCTCAGTCGGAACTATGTTTTGATGTGATAGGATTGTTAGGCACATCTTTTTGCACATTTTTCCTTTTTCCTGCACCTCGTTCCGATGCACGGATCTTCCGATATTAATTTTCATTTGCGTTTTTTGACCCTTTTTTGTGTTTTTTGCATGTGAATGCCCTGTTTACCCCCCGGAACCCCGGTTGCACATTTTCCCTGTCTTCCCCCTGCCGTCCTACCTACTTTTTGTTTTTACGACATTTCGTTTTGATGCCCGGATTGGGAGTTATTCATTTTTCTTTATTTTTTTGTGTTTTCGTGCGACTTGTCCCGCGCGTGAACGCGCCCATTTTCAATTTCACGCATCTCCACGGGCCCGATCACGTCCACGTGACCCGTCCCGCCATCCCGGCACGGCAAATTTTTTTACCTGCCCCGCGCACGCGCACGGGACGGGGGTACGCCTTTCTTTTATGGCCCCTGTCCATTCCCCTATCGGCACCCCACGTGGGCCACGCCCGTTCCCTCCCATGGGTCCCCCCTCTGGGCCACCCCAATCCCATGGGCTCCCCTACCCAACCGTACCCCTACCCTTCCCCCCTAGTCACCCCTAACCCATGGACAACCCCCCACCCTTTTCCCCGGGCACCCCCCATCCCATGGGCCCTCCGACCCTTTCCACCCCCCCCACCCTTCCCTATCCCCCCCACCCTTCTCTCTCTCCGACCCCTTCCCCCCCCCCCAACTACCTCCCTCCCTCTCTCCATCCCGCTCCCTGTGCATTTCCCTCCCCTCCATCTTCTTCTTCTTCCCCTACTCTTCTCCTTCCTCCCTCCTACTCCTCTTCTCCTCCCTTCCACCTCTCCCTCCCCTCCTCCTCCTCTCCTTTTCCTTCTTCGTCCTCTTCTCCTCCTTCTCTCCTCCCTCACGCCTGAGCCTTCCCCTCCTCGCCCACCTCCCTCCTCCACGCCATTCTCCCTACCTCCTCCCTGTACCCCCTGTAGCCGCCGGGTGCCATCCACCTTGTCACCGCCTCGTGCCGCCGTGTGCCCGCCTCCCTGCCCGCCCTCTAGCCCCGCTGTGGGCGTCCTACGCCACCTGCGCCATCGCGCCGCCCTCTGGCGCCCTGCTCCCTGCCGCCATCCAGCCCCGTGACGCCGCCCGACGCCCTGCTCCAGCCCTCGTGGCCCTCCCTTTGCCGCCGGTGCCTGTGACGCCCGCCCCTCTAGCCGTGGGCCGCCTGCCACGTCGCGCCCTCCTGCGTTGTCCTGTGCCCCCGCCCGTGGGCCGCCTGCCACCCGTCGCCCTCCCTGTGGCCCCGTTGACCTACCCTGCACACCACGTGTCCAAACCTACCCACACCCTCCCCCTAAGCCCCCCCTTCCCCCCCCACAAACACACCACCCCATCACCCCCCCCCCCCCCAAGCCCCCCTTCCCCCTCCAAGGCCCAAACACACACTAAACCCCCCACCCAAGCCCCCAATCCCACCACCAAACCACCCTACTCCCACATAAGCCCCTGTTCTCCCCCCATAAACCCGCAGAACTGCATAAACCCCTCCAAGCCACTGTTCCCCCGCAGACTAGCAGAAACCCCACCACCGAAACCCCTCCATACGCCCTTGTTCCCCCCCACAGACAACCGCCGAAAACCCTCCATAAGCCCTTGTCACCCGCCGATACACGCAACAACCTGTAGCCCCATTTTCAGTCCACAATCACCCGCACAAGGGTGTGTACGCCAGCGTGGTTGTGATCGTGTGTTCGTGATTGCTTGTGAGCGTGTGCGGGAGACCGCTAGTGGATGTTCACGCGCGGGGACACGCGTTAGCTGGTCCGTGAGGTGGTGTGCAGCCAGCTGTTCACACGCAGCTGCCACGTAGCCTATTTCTGGGTATATTCCCGGATTTTTTAATTCAAACATCCAAAAACCTTCAAAATACATTTAAAAACACTTAAAATTCACAAAAATTTACAAAAAATCTTGAAAAATCCTCAATCTTTCTGCAGTAAATTGCACTATTTTTCTAAACTGCAATTTTAGAAAGAAAACAATTTAGACCATTTTAAAATTCAAAATTCTTTTCAAAATACCCAAAAAATGAAAAAAATTCATTAAAAATGGTAAAAAATTCCAAACTACTTGCACAAAAATTCCTAAAAATTTCATTCACATTTTTACTTATTTTTGGAATATTTTCTAAGTTGTAAAAATATTTCATTAAACACCTAAATTCATACAAAATCCTCTTTAATTCAAACCACACACTGAAAATTCTAAAAAAAAAATCCAGATACATTTTTGGATTGAGAAGAGCACATTCATTGCATTCACATACACCCACTAACAGGTATTTTTTCCTTTTATTCTTTATTTTTTTCCGCTACCCCAAAATTCACATTTAATTTTTAAAATGAACCCTAAACACCACCATGGCACGCGCATTCACACTAAACACACCATTTTATACTAAAAATTAACCAGCCGTTCACTTAGCACGCGCTAAGTGCGCTTAAGAAGCACTTTAACATTTTTAATTAAAATGAACCAGCCATCACAAAAGCACGTGCTGGCAAAAAAGCGCTCCACATCACCTTAATTTTTAAAAATGAACTTGTGTTTAGAGACCCAGTCTGGGTATCGAAGTCTGGGATTCGGATTAAAGCACTGCTTTAACCTAATAATTAGTAATTAAAATTTTAAGAAGGAACCGTCCTTTTCTTGATAAGGTTTATCACTTAATAAAAATTCACCCATTTCTTAATAATTTATTAAAATGAACCCTTCATTAAATTAATTTCCCCTCACTGCACTTATTTCCCCTTTTTAATGAACTCGTTTCGTGGGATGGGTACGTGAAGTTTTCGGAGTTGTCTCCATGGTCAAACCTGATTATCCAAGTTGTAGTCCTGATATGTGTGGGTTGTTGTTATGTTTTGGTTCAGTTTCTTTGTTACGGTTAAGGGTACGGTATGTAGTTTTTTTTCTTTATTGCCTGATACAGGGATTTGGGTGTTTGCATGTTGCATAGCATGAAGCTTTCGGTCGCATATGTCTAGAGGTCATGTCGAATTTTTTCTAGGCTGTGGTTTGCTTGGGGATAGTTGGTCGAGTCACGTTTTATCACTTTGGTTGCTATCTTATCCTTGGTTTTTGTCTGTTGCTTTGCAGGCATTCTCTTTGATTGTCTGTGTTTGTGGTGTGTGTGTAACCATGTGAATGGCGCCTCACGCTCCTCCCCCTATCCAGTATGTCCCACTAGTCAGTAGGGATTACTTTTCCCTACTCACTTTTGAGCCTCTCACGAAGGCAGGACTTGCACCTTTCGTGGCTACCTCCTTTCCATTGCTTCCAGAGGATCCATCGATGTGTGACGAGTTTCTGGCCTCCTAGATTTTGAAGCTGTTACAAAAACAGACCAGGGAAATTCTGGATGTTAAGAAGGTGATAAACTCTTCAGGAGTTTCCTTCTCCATGATCATTGATCATATGTGGAAGTTGGTCTGTCAGTTTCTTCAAGACAAGTTTATGCCTGCAAAAACGCCATCCCATTACTTGTCCAAAGAGCTCTTTACATCTTCAAGGATGGTGTTAAAAGGAGTAGCTATTGATTGGAGCACTTACCTACTCACTAAGATGGATCAACATTTCGTCAAAGTCACCAGGGGCAATGTTACCAATGTCACCTATGCATCGTACTTGTCTGCCTTCTTGACCTACTTAGGTTTACAGAAGAGTGTGCCTCCACCTCCTCCATCTGATCCAGTACCTCCTCCTCCTCCACCTTCAGATGAGTTAGAACCAATTGATATAGAGGATTTGGATTCTCAGCCTCCCCTGGTCATACAGCGCAAACGCTTGAAGCGGATAGCAGATAAAGCTCCTTCACTTCTTCCTTCAGTGCCCATTCCTGCTACCTCTGGCAGTGATCTCCCTGCTTATCTCACATGTAATAACCTGTTCAGAGCACATCGAGAAGGTTTATTGGACATATCAGTCCCCTCACTGAACAGTCTAGTTTCGGGAGATGCCATTTCTTTCCTATGTAAAGACATTCAGAGTTCCATTGAATTGTCAGTGAGACAGCCTATGTTCAACAGCTGTATGCTTCCTTTTATGAAGAACTGATGCACTCTAAGGACCAATTGCATAAGGCAACATCTGAGTTAGCCTTTAATAAGGATACCCTAGCAGATTTGTTTAAGCAGATGGAGCAACAAACCCAACTGATTGCAACCCAAAGAGATGAGATATCTTCTTTAAAGATTCAGTTAATAGAGGCTCAATCAGAGGTTACTAGCCTCTCAGAGGAGAAGGAGAGGATGTCTAAAGAAGCGCAAGAGTTCCAAACTCTTTTAGATGTCAAACTTTCAGCCTTACAGACTGCTAATGACACAGTGGAATCACAAGCTTCCCAAATCAAGCAGTTGCAAGATCAACTGGCAAAGTCACGGTCTGTTCCTCCAAGCCCTCATGTTCCCTTGATCCCTTCTCTCTCATAGCAGGACTTGGAAGCTCTTCAGAGATAGGCTACCTTGTGTGTTGAGATATCGAGCTCCACTCATGATATGCCAGGGTGACCGTTGTGCATTTATGTCACTGACTTGTCGGTTGCAGATGCGGTTGGTACACCGCCCATGAATAATAGCTACATGACAGCTATCCTTATCTACCCTAGTTTGTGGCTCAGTTAGTATGCCACCTTAGTTAGTTGAGTTTGGTTTGAGACCCATATATAGGGTTCTTCTATTTCTTTATACTTGACTTCTTTTTGGCTTACACAACTAAGAAGAGGAAAACTGTTTTCAGCCTCCACCTTTGTGTGTATTCCCCATTGTGCAAGCAAGAAAGCTACAAGTGAGACTTCTTCCTTCTCTTCCACAATCTTGACATGGTATCAGAGCCTTGTTCGTGGTAAGGAGCTCAAGAAACCAAGCGAAGCTCGCTGTGTTCTGGTAAGAGGAGTAGTATTGCTTTCATTTTTTATTTTGGGAGCAGATCTCTGCAAGTAGCACAGCCGAAAATTGCAAGAGTGCATTGTCTCAGGTTGAGACGCCCTTCGCGGTGAAGCAAGAGGGCAGTATATGCTGCGGGAATAGGTTTTAGCCCTCGGTGACCCTGTTTTTTTTATTTGAGGCCATTTCGGGGCTTGTTTTGGAGGCGAAAGTTTTTTGCATGCACTCACGAAAAGGCCCAGTTTTATGCTGTGCAGCCACTGTTCTATAGGTCGGTGAAAAGTTACTATAGAAATTGCATTGTATGCCTGTGCGCAGATACATTGGGAGTTACAGAATCATCCTTGTTGTCTATTGATGCAAAATCGTCACTAGGAAGTGACTATATGGTCAAATACCACTTTCGTCAGTTTTGCAGATTTGCCCTTGTGAGGCTGAAGCTGTGTTCTTTGCAGTGACATAATTTTTTGCAGTGTTCTGTAATGGCATGTGATTCTCTTTCACAGATTGTCATTGAAAAGCTTGACAAGAGCAACTTCCAGGCATGGAAGTTTAGAATGACGAATTTCCTTATGGGAAAAGGATATTGGAAATTTGTTGCAGGAAATGAAGAAGAACCAGTTCTTCTTGATGTTCCCAATCAACAGCAAATGCAGGCATTTAAAGCATGGCATGAGAGAGCCAGGAAAGTTATGTACTGGCTGTCTATCAGCATTTCAGACTCTATGATTGTGCATATTCAAGATGCAAGTATGCCAAAGGAGGCATGGGATACTTTGTCAAAAATGTATAGCACAAATACGCAAGCCAGGAAAATGCAGCTCAAGCAAGAGTTGCACAATGTGCAAAGAGAAAATATGAGCATCAATGACTACCACATGAAGGTGAAGAAGATTGCAGATGCACTTGCTTCCATTGGGTCGCCAGTGAAAGATGATGATTTAGTTTCTGTGACCTTGAATGGTCTAGGAAAGGATTATGCACAGTTCCGAACATCAATTTCCGTCCGTGAAAGATTTCCTGATTTTGAGGAGTTGATTGCTCTTCTAATTTTTGAGGAGCAGAGAAATGGTGGTGCATCTTCTTCAGGAGGAACTTCAAAAGAAGTTGTCTTCTACTCAAATGTTGGAAGAGGTAGAGGCAGAGGTAGAGGAGGCCGATCTGGAGGCCGTGGTAGAAACCAAAATATACAACAAACTCAAGAAAACCAGTCCTATGGAGAAGGACGTGGTAACTCTAGAGGCAAGGGGAGCCAAAGAGGTCGTGGTGGATGGCAAAGAGGCTAAAATGCAAACAGCAATGTTGAATGCTCTACTACAGTGGTAAAATGGATCATATGGCTAAAGACTGCTATAAAAAGCAGAATGACATCATGAATGGGAAATCGCAACAAGGGAATTATGCATCTTCTAGTAGACAGGGTGATGATAGAAATGAGCATTTTTTAATGGTGCATCACATGAACAATTCTGTGACAAGTGCAGAAGAAAGCAACAATGTGTGGTATGTTGACTCAGGTGCATCAAACCACATGACAGGTCATGCAGAATGGATGGAGGATGCAAGGAAAATGGAAAAACCAAGATTCGTGGAGACTGGTGATGATACTGCACATCCTATTGTGCAGATTGGAAAATTTCATTTGTCTATGCAGGATGGGAAAAAGAAATACCTGTTCGATGTATTTCATGTCCCGAATATCACCAAGAATCTGGTTTCTACTGGTCAAATGGTTGAGCAGGGCTTGCAGGTCAGATTTAATCCTCATGGATGCTTTGTTGAGGATATGAAAAATAAAGGTCGCTTGATAGCAAAAGGAAAGAAGAAGGGAAGAATGTTTACGTTGGATGCAGACATGTTTGAATTGAGTGCAACAATGTTTGCACATGGGATCGATGTAGTTGCAAATATTGATATCTGGCATAAACGCATTGGTCATGTTAATGTATAGCGACTTAAATCAATGCAGGCCCAAAATATTGTTGCAGGATTGCCTAAATTCAAGGTTGCAGAAATGCATAAGGTATGTGAAGCCTGTCAATTTGGAAAACATGCAAGGAAACCATTTCCTAGACATGTTCAAGAGAGTGAGAAGCCATTGGAATTAATCCACTCTGATGTGTGGACTACTAAAGCTGCATCTCTTGGAGGCTGTCATTATTTTGCCACTTTTATTGATGACTATAGCAGAAAAGTTTGGGTGTATTTTATGAAAAAGAAAAGTGAAGTTTTTGGGCATTTCAAAACTCTTAAAGCTATGGTTGAAAAAGAAACAAGCTTGCAAATAAAATGCCTAAGGTCAGATGGAGGGGGAGAGTACCTCTCAAATGAGTTTGCAAGGTTCCTGCAGGAGCATGGCATAAAGCAGCAATATTCATGCAGTCATACCCCACAACAAAATGGAATTGCAGAAAGGAAAAACAAGCATATTGGAGAGGTATCTCGTGCCATGCTCAATGAAAAAGACCTACCAGATTTTTATTGGGCTGAGGCAGTTGCTACAACAGTCTACATAATGAACAGGACTCCCACTGCAGCAATACATGGGATGACTCCAGAGGAGAGGTATACTGGTAGGAAACCAGATATTTCTCATTTGAATATTTTTGGCTGCATTGCCTATGTTCATGTGCCAGATGAGTTGAGATCCAAGTTGGATCCAAAAGCTGAGAAGTGCATCTTTATTGATTACTCTTTGCAGCAGAAAGGGTATAGATGCTATAACCCTTCTACTCGTAAGTTTACAGTGAGCAGAGATGTTGTTTTTTATGAGATAAGTAGCTGGAATAAACCAGTAAATGTGATTCATAATATAGATGCACAAAATGGTAATGCTACACAGAATTCACAGCAGCAGTCTCACAAGATATTAGTGGACCTGGAGCGTCCTCTAGCAGTGGTTTACATTCTTCGCCATGGACAGACAGATTGAGATCAGGAGAATCTTCTCGAAGCAATGCAGATAGTGGTGTGCAGGTATCATGAAAAGGAAAAGAGAAGGTAGATCAGCCCATGTTTGATGTGAATGTAGGTCACACTTATGTGGATGGTGAATCCAGTGGCTCAGAACAGAGCATTGATGATGAGTTGGGTATCCCTTCTATTGTTACACCTGGAGTAAGGAAGACCAGGGATGTTTTGAGAGCACCTGGAAGTGAGCCTACTTTGCGTAGGTCTACCAGAGCTAGGTATCTTGTGGATAGCCTGAAATATGATGGATTTACAGCCATTCACTATGCATATATGGTCAAAGTGATACAGGAACCAGAACCCACTTCTTTTGAGCAAGCCATGGGAAAAGAAAAATGGGAGAAATCCATGGATGAAGAAATGGATGCCTTGGAAGCAAATGCTACATGGGAATTGGTACCTTTGCCTAAAGATAAGCATGCAATTGGTTGTAAGTGGGTTTATAAGGTGAAACACAATGCAGATGGTTCTATGAATAGATACAAGGCAAGATTAGTAGTCAAGGGGTATGAACAAACATATGGCATCGATTATGAAGAAACATTCAGTCCGGTTGCAAGGATGACAACCGTAAGAGCAGTCATTGCTATGGCTGCATCAAAGGAATGGTCTTTACATCAGATGGATGTAAAGAATGCCTTCTTGAATGGTGATTTGCAAGAAGAGGTATATATGGAGCAGCCACCAGGTTATGTGCATGCTGTTCATCCTGAGTTTGTTTGCAGGTTGAAGAAAGCATTGTATGGCTTGAAGCAAGCACCTAGAGCATGGTCTGACCAGATAGGAAAGTATATTGTCACTATTGGCTTTTAGATTTCCAAGGCAGATTTCTCACTTTATGTGAGAAAAACAGAGAAAGGTATTATGCTACTTGTCATTTATGTTGATGATTTGATTATGACAGGTGACAGTGATGAAGATATCCTTCATGTGAAAATGCTATTGAAGCAAAAGTTTGAGATGAAGAATTTGGGAGAGCTGCGTTATTTCTTGGGCATTGAGGTGATTAGATCACCAAGTGGGATACAGCTCTTGTAGAGGCAGTATGGATTGGACATGCTGTCCAAATATGGGATGACAGGCTGTAAGCCTATTTTAGTTCCTTTGGAGCAGAATGTGAAGCTGAGCGTAGATGCAGGTGAGCTTCTGGAAGACCCTACTATGTACAGACGCATAGTAGGAAGCTTGATTTATATGACTATTACCAAGCCAGATTTGAGCTATGCTGTTGGATTGGTAAGTCGGTTTATGCAGGCTCCAAGGAAATCGCATTTGGATGCAGCTAGACGCATACTCAGGTATGTGAAGTCCACATTGCAGTATGGACTATTTTATGAGACTGGGGTTCATATACAGTTGCATGGATACACTAATGCTGATTGGGCTGGTAGTATTTATGATAGACGATCTACCAGTGGGTATGTGTTCTCTTTTGGGAGTGCTGCAGTCACTTGGAGCAGCAAGAAACAGCCTACAGTTGCCTTGTCGAGCACACAGAGATTGAGTACAGGGGTGCAGCAATGGCTGCATGTGAGGTAGCTTGGTTGCATAAGCTACTTTATGATATGCATCAGTCTGCAGATGGGCTAGTTATCATTTATTGTGACAACATGAGTAGTATACACTTGGCAAATAACCCAGTCTATCATGCTAGAACAAAGCACATTGAGGTGCATTATCACTATGTGCAGGAGAGGGTTTAGTGAAAACCCCTAAGTTTCATAGAAAAATTTCAAGATTTATAGTTCTATGTAAAATTTTAGGAGATTCATCCATAAAAATATAGGCGTTTTCGTTGTCTAGCCACAATTTCACCAAATTTCACCATAAAGATTTGGGGATTTTGTAAAATTTGCACAAATTCATCAGTTTTGATGCCCAATTCATCATTTCACATTCAAGCATATTAGAACTAGCTTTACTTTTAACTTTCAACATCCTCTTTGATTTATAGCTTTGACACGATCATTCGATTTGTAAATTGTAAGTTTTGTGAGTTCTTCATTACTTTTTTTTTTTGCATCAAAAAGCATAATTTGAATAGCATGTGGTTAAAATTATAAGCTAAATATAGCTAAGAGTGTGCACAATAGAAAGAGAAAAGTGAACATGGAGAGAACAAGGAGACAAAGGAGAGAAGGAACAATGTGACTGCAATAGATGAAGGTACAAAGTTGTAACAGTTAGCCCGAACATGTAGCTCTATGTACAAAAAAGAGAACGAGGAGGGTTGACTGATCACGAAGGTTCAATGATGGACAATGGAAATTGGAGGATAGGTGGCCTATATATAGGCAAAAAGTGGTAAAACCCTAAATAGGGTTAAAACCCTAGAAATGGCTAAAAGTGTCCAAAAAGAAATGCATTAATGTGCCATTCTTCTAAAGTGTCTAAAATACATAAAATGAGAGATAAATACAATGTCAAAGCTCCTGATGTCCTCGATGATGAGGCTCATAGGCAAGACATGACCGCACAACATACACACAATTGCTAACACCTCCTCTTAGATCTTGGATGTGGTAGAAGAATAAGGCGATGCGGGGAGGAATAATCTCTATTGTTGTTTGGAGGAGTAGCTTGTGCCTTTCAGAATCGAAGGGAGTAACATGCTCAATCAAGTGGAAAAGCTTACCGATCTCTTGGATCGGCTCAAGAAGTTCAACAAGATGTGATGACTATCTTGTAAACCATTCAAATGCTTCTAGATTCTTTTGGCCACCATCAATGTTCAAAACAAGCTTTTTGTCCTTGCCAAGGTTACCCTCATGCTCTAGAAGGAGATTGCTGCCCATACCACTTCACAAAATGCAAGGGCCCTTGTGATGTGGAGAGGTCACGGTGAAGGACGTGTGTTGATCCAATCCGACTCTTTATAGTAGATCACCGAGGTCGTGCTCAAGGATAATGCCTTGGTAAAAGTATATTTACATTGTCTTAGAGTACGAACGTACTCCAATTTGAGTGCTGCTACCAACTCAATTTCCTCGCAAACAAGAACATATAAAACTTTAGTTCTCCGATTGAAGACCAAGCTCCTGATGAGAGAAAAAACACATCAAGGGAGTAGGTCAGAGTGCGTTGCTCATGTGCTTGCCCTAGCTCCCCTTATGTGTATGCCCAAACTCCGGAAAGCTAGTGTAGAATCAAGATACAAGAGCTTCAAAAAATAAGAAATCTTGATAATTTCCCTTTGCTATGATTGTGGGTTGTTTTTCATGGAGGTAAACAAGCTCTAAGCCAAGGTTGAAATCATACCATCCAATTGTATTGTTTGGTGTCGATGTTGTTGTCCCAATTTGAGTTTGTGTAGGTTTACGAAGTGATGCCATTGTAGTGGATGCAAGGGATGAAGTATTTTTGAGATAGCCAAGCACACATGTGCTTGCTTGCCAATGAGTACGTAGTAGAAGTGGAGAAATCCCTCAAGATGCTCATAAAAAAGGAGGCATCCATGTTGTTTGCTAGGTAAACAAGAGACCAGCTAATTGCTAGTATTGGCAGCACCAATCAGCTCAGAATGATGATCAAGCTTAACCTTGCAGCATGGATCCATGGGAGAAAATACAAAGGTGCATTTAGTCATACTACAAATAGAAAGATCTCAATACAATACTTCCAGTGGGAAGGAAAGATCCTCAATGTGAAGTTGCTCTCCAAGTCGTGGATTGATGCTGTCACCAATGCCTAGCCTATAGACCCTTGCCTAGACTTGGAGAAATTGGATGGGATGACCAAATACTCAATGTGGTTGTATATGATGAATCATGTACTAGTTGCAAAGTAGTTTTGGGGTTATGCATAGAGGCCAAGCCAATAGGCCTAATAATTAAAGGAATTGTAGATGCATCCAATATAACCATCGTTACTAGTGGATTGACCAACTTCTCGCCCCATAGCTCATCAACTATGATGGTAAGAAAGGAATGCTCATGCACATGCCTTAATTGCATTGTCATGCAAAAAGAATATTATTTTGCATATATGATCATGCGCTATGGTCAAATAGGCATGGGAGAGGCTTGGTTCTCTTTATTAAGTGCATAATGAGGCACATGTTACTTGCTTATGCAAGTAGTTGGAGATTGAATACATGGCTGAGGGTGTTTCTACTGATGCATATATCACTTGCATAAAATATTTCAATGAATAAATTGCTAATATTGATTATAGTATTCTCATGCATTGTTGATGTATATTTTGGTTGGCTTGTTGGAGTCATATTAGAATTTTTCTACTATTTATTTATTTGGAAAAAATAATGTTGATTTATACACCTTTGATGATGTGGTTTCTTTGCTATTCCAAGAAGATTAGTCTTGAGAGAAGGTGTTCAAAGAAATTGAAGAAGTAGAAGAATAATCCCAAAAAGAATTAGAAAATGTAGAAGAATACTAACAGAGATGAAGCATGTCAGTTTATTTCAGCATTATGAGAAGATAAAACTCTAATAGACAAAAACGTGTATAAAATAATACCTTCCTCTATGCTGCTCAGATCACTAATGGGATGCCTCCATTGGCTCTGAAAGGGGGGTAAAATACTAGCACGCATGTCCAGAAATCTGCCAGATCACTGCTTCTTCATCTCCCCCTTTGGAGTGCTGTTCACAGCTTGAAAACAACAGTCGTGTGTCACACGATCTCACCAATCTCTCTTTTTACATAAAATCCTCTCAAATTGGTTGAAAGCTACATGCTTTATTTTACATGTCATTCTAATCTAGAAGTTGTCTATAGTTTTATGGATCTTTACAAGAGATAATATCTAAAATATCAAAAATGGGCTAAAATCTAATATTTTTGAACCATGGACACTAACACTAATGTCTAAAACGGCATTGACTCTCTAAATCAATAATAAAGCCACACTCTAGACTTTTTTACATGGTGTGCGCGTAGCAGCACGACAGCATGAGCAAACTCAGTTAGAGAGGGCACATGGATGATATGTGTTTCCTGTCTCTAGATTCGACGTACAGACTCAAACCTACATTTTGATTCTATTGTTGGGACTTAAGTGAATTTCTCTTGTCAAGTCTCTGACCATAGATGGTGAATGAAATATGCCGAGCTTAAGCGATATGGGTTTTCTCGCCCCATGAGAGTTTTGATACGGAAACCTTGCATGTCTTAGTTAGGATATGGACATATTGGAAGGGTATCGATCCATGAACTGCACATGTTCTTTTTTCATAGGATAGGTTGGATTGCGGAAAAAAATTGCTACAATAGGGAAAAATCATTTTTATTTATAAAATTTTCAAAACAAAATAAAACAAAACAATTCAAATCTCATACCATGCAATAGAGTCAACGACATGTGCTTAAGCACTTGGATGAGCTTCATGGGTTGGAAATCTATAAATTTGCAATTTTTTCCCTTGATTTTTCTGATTTCATCAGTTTTTATCATGGGATGCATTGGCATATCATGGGTAGGAAGTTTGATGCTAACTAGCTAGTTGCGGTCAATGACCGAGTACTTGCAAAGAGCATTGAGTGTGGATATCATTGGGATTCTTGTACAAGAGAAAAAGACAATCGTAAGGAGCACAAAAATAGGATGGATTTTCTATAATAACTTTGGATTTGCTGATTTTGATGATTAAGAAAGAGGTTCTTAGAAGCGGTGGTACCTAAAACAACTAGGTACATTGTTTGCTCGTTGTGTGTTTTGGAGCATATTTTGAAAGGGTAAAGTAATGTGGGTCATGTTGGAGATTTGCTGAGTTTTTTGAGATTTATGCTGAATGTTTTATGAGAATTGATGCTTGGAAAAAAAAGGCAAAGGATAGTGGCAAGAGGTTGACAACTACCTAGTCATAGTTCCCATAGGTAGCATGCAAAGGCTATAAGTGCATGAAGGAAAAGAAGAGTGCTGGTCATTTAGCATCAGTAATTCAGCCTAAAATTCATTTTTTGACTTGAACTTGCATAGAATATTGGTGATCTTATGATAGCCATTTAGACTTGCACAAGATAGGTACCAACTACATACTATAAGTGGACATAGTCATGATTTATAAGAGTTGAAGTTTCACTATAAATCTCTGTAAAATTTTTGAAATTTCTGAATATTCATTGGTTGGGATCAAAAGGTTGCGTTGAAGTTAGTCGGATGATGACTAGCTAGCCAACGATAATCATTTAGTAGGCTGTTTGTAGGTGTTTAACCGACGACACATTCAAGATTGCATTCGCTATGATTTACTGTGTTTTTAAAGTAGAAACTTTTGATATTGGCTGAAAGCCAAATCATTAGGCATTTGAACCAATTGGAATAAAAAAATAGATAGACTAGCTACCATGATATCGCTACTAGCTAGAATCACTAGATGTGGGTGTGCCAAAACTATTGGAAATGTTTAAACTCTTACTGTGATCAGCCAAAGGAGATCGCAAACTTAGAAATGCTCTGAGGTTTGTTGAGTAGTAACCATAGTTGTTGCAAGGGTTGTATGAATTGTCAAGAAAGTTCTCTGCAAGAAAGTACATAGTTTGAGGAGGTAAGGGCTGATGTGTAAGATGCCTTGGGTTATGCTTCCATATCCAAAAATTCATTGACATTTATAGCAAAGAGGGAGGGTTGAGCTACTTAGAGTCAAGGGTGCTATTACAAGCACTTGACATGCCAATTAGGGGGCTAAAAAAGCTAGTTTGGGGCTCCTAGCAGATATAGTTTGGGTTGATTAATCCTTCCAAGTTTTTTAACTCTTGACTTATGAAGAACTGTAGGTTTTTGGGGCTGAATTGCAAGTTTTGCACTAGCCATGATCCTCCCATATTCATCTACCCATTGTGAGTTAATCGATATTCAGGAAGCAGACAACTAGACATAGTCTAGTGACAAGCTTGCCTTTTCGAGTTTGGAAGGGATGAATTGCATTTGGTTTAGTGATCTATCTCTTTATATTGAAGGTCACTAAGTCATTCGTATTATGAAATCTATTTCAAATCCAAAGGGGATAGCTTGCAACCTTGCAAAATTGCATAGGCCGATCATAAAATTGAGCTACAACACTCTTCATACTACCGAGACGGGTTGGTAGATTACTTAATAGTTTCACACCTTATGAGAAGAACTAAATGCAACTTAGATAGTGATTTAAGCTCTTCTAAACTTCATAGGAGAAGGGATTTGCCATTTGTCTTGAGTACAAGGCATATACTTGTAGTCCATCGACTCAAGTGTCTAGTTGAGGCACAATTCTCTATCCATTGCAAGTACTCACCAAGTGGTACACCACCATGAGGCTCTTCTTAGAGGTTTTTAGCACTTGCATTGTTCACCTTTCAAGATTTTTGCCCTTGAGGGGAGTTAGAGTACTTTGACCCAACCTCGATTACACATTGGCTGAAAACTTGCATGATCTCCCTTATGAACTTATGAGGCACGATGCAACTATCGCAACACTAGCGCTTGACATGGACACAAAGTACTACCTTATGTATCTCTACTAGAGACAATCCTTTGGCTTTAGTCAAGAATACCCTCTTGTCCTAAGTCAAGACACTACCCTCTTTCCTTGACAAAGAGATGAACCCACCTCCACCATTGCCATCATAAGATCTACTCTTCCAAAAATGAAAGGCATACGATTTCATGCTAGTATTAACTCAATTGTGCCAAAACCTTAGGTTGAATCCCACCATTTTGGACATGGCCTTATCATGAGTTCATAGATAAGGCTTGCTAAGCCATATTGACCATACATCAAGGTCTTGAAGCCGTTTAATAATGTGCGATACATAAACCCATAGCATCATGAGTATAGTATGCATTGAGCCAAAGAGTTGACGCTTATCCCACCATGAATGTAGTGTATGTGGGAAAGGCTTAGAGTATCATCAACATCCTTACCATGAGGACTATTGAGATTCAAGCTCATAGGCCTACCTTAGTTGAATAAAGTTAAGTCATACTGACTTAACCATGGTAAGTACTAGGTTACTTATTTTTGTATGTGTGTAGTACATATAGTTGACTCTTGAGACTGTGTTGATGGAATGGAATGAACACAAGGGAGCATGTATGCTACCCTTTCAACCTGTGCCTTTGACATGGTCCACATCTCTCTCTTTGAACTATTAATATGGTATCAGAGCTTTGAAATACAGTCTTGCCAATCTAGAAGGACAAAGAAGAGCTCAAGATCTTGGCTACGAAGACACTCAGAACACCATGGAAGAAGCCAAAAAGGTACGCGGCCCCAGCCTCCATCACCACGGCATAAGGCAAGCAAATAGATATGAGAAGGGCATGGAAACCAATATATAAAGGGATACTCCCCTTGCCAAGCCTCTTAGAAAGAACTCCGAGGTCTTCCATTAATGCCTATTTGTCTCCTCTATATACTTGGAGAAGACAGTAGCTAAGGCGATAAGGAGCACAATGTAGAGTTGCCCCAACGATAAGGTGCACTTGCAAAGTGAAACGGTGAGTTGAGTGCGCCAAATGTAGAGTACTTGGAAGTAGCGGATTGAATCTCAAGAGCACCCACACTTCAACCAAATCATCATCATAGGCGGCAGAGAGGAGGCGCTCTTCAGACGCAGAACAACCCAAGGAGTTGCCCATGAGAAGGAAATAATGGTGGAGATGCAGGTATGAGCATTGAACACACAAAACACATGCAAGGTGTGGCTATGCAAAATTGTATCAGACCATTTGGACTAGGCCTAGAAAGCTATGGCCATGGATGCTTACCATAGAAAAGGTGCTAAGCAGGGCTAGAACTACATAAGAGAAGAAGCTATGGCTATGGCGCATTAGGACCTGCTGGGGTTGCTATACAATCCAATCGAAACTAGTCACCGACCCGAGTAGGTGTAATTAAATAAGGCTATTCCACCAACAACTCTCTTGGTTCAAGGGCATTTTTTGAGAGGCCCTGCGCTGCATCACTTGAGGTAGATGCAAATGCCATGGAGCTTGGAAGCAATGTGTCATCTGATGAGCTGCCTAAGTGACATGGAGATGCAACAGTAGAACAGTCCCCAGTTTTGAGCTCAATTGGATTGACTGTAAGAGGGGACAAGGCACATCTGATCTTAGCAAATATGGCTGATATGCATGCAGTTTACCATGGTTCAGAAGGTCTGAAGCAGATTGCTGAGTGAGTGCCTAGGCAGTAAAATATGGCTGGTGTCTTTGTTTCACCTAATGTGTTGCTCACGTGTCTACATAGCCATATACAATGAAGGTTTCCCACTGGCATCAACACACACTAATTATTCTGCCAAGCATTGATCTCTTGTAATCTTGAGATGTTGCCAGAAAAGTAGCATGAGGTCCATCATACCCCATAGCCCACACCAAATCTCCTGTCTCACCTGGTGGACGTAACACTGCCAATGCCAACAGATCAGTAGAGACCACTACTCTTGCACCATTAGGATGGGATGCTTTTATAGTTTCTGAGAGATCTAAAATATCCCCATCAGTTGCAGGGTATTGTACCAGAATCCCACAAACATCTTTACCACTGTAATCAAAATCTTTAAGACTGCTAACTTTTATGGTTATATCAAAACCAATAGCTCGGATTTTGCATATATCAATCATTTGAGGGTGGCAGCAATCAACAATCAAGAAAGTCTTCTTCTTGCCTCTCACAACACTACTACACATAGCCATGGCTTCAGCAGTAGCACTGCCCTCATCAAGCAGGGATGCATTTGACATTGGCATACCAGTAAGATTTGCAATCATGGTTTGGAAATTGAGCAATTTGGACTAAAGCACTAATGAACATGTTGATAATTCTATGATAGAATATCATTGTATCCGAGTGAGCAGTTGAAGGATTTTTGAGAGTCTATTTCGTGCATGTATTGGATCTTATGCAGTCATAATATCAGATTGGAATGCAAAGTTGTTGATGCATTGTAGCTGTAGTTGAATGGAAACAGAAGCACATTACTATCTGAAAATGCAATAGTGGTTATTGTTGCAGTTTTACAGTAACAATTTGGTTGCACTATAGGTCACTGAAGTATATTGCCTACTGGCATTTTGAAAAATTGACTGGTTTTGCAAAGTTGAAGACCTTGAAAATGGAGAACACAGGAGCGAAGGATACTATCACTCAGATAGTTGGTGAGAAGTTGGACTACAACAATTTCGTTCTATGGAAATTCAGGATGTCTAATTTTTTAATTGGAAGAGGCTATTGGGATCTAGCTATAGGTCTTGAAGATGAGCCCAACCTATCAGAGGATAGACCTCCAACACAGGATCAGTTAAAGGCACACAAGACATGGTTGGAAAAGGCCAGCAAGGTCTTGCATTGGTTGTCATTATGTGTGTCAGACACAAAGGCTATGCGAATTGTAAACTATACTTCCCCAAAATGTGCTTGGGACTTATTGATGACGAATCATGGGCATGTCACTCATGCGATAAAGACACAGCTGAAGCAAAAATTCAGCCACATATCTAGGAATGGAAGGTCTATTGAAGACTATGTTAGTGAGATAATATCCCTTGCACAACAACTAGGCTCAATTGGAGCTGAAGTTGACAATGATGATATGGTGGCTACTACCCTCCATGGACTTGGATAGGAGTATAAGTAGTTTGATACTTCCATTTCAGTGCCTTAGGTGCAGCCTGACTTTGATGAACTTATGGCACTTCTACTGCATGAAGAAGTGAAACTTAAACTCAATACAAGTTCTAGTGGGTCTAAAAACAATAGGGACATTATCTTCTACTCCAATCAAAGGGGTAGATGTGGAAGAGAAAGATCAAACTTTAGAGGAAGAGGTGCTAGAAATGCATATGCAGCCCGTGGACAACAAGCTGCTGGATGGAAAAATAGACAGCCTCAAGCAAATAGAGGTGCCTCAAATGCTTGTGGAAGAGGAGGTTATTCACCTAGAGGAAGAGGCACTTAGTAGTAGCCTCAAATGAGTCATGGAGAGCCATCAAATGCAAATAAGGATTGTCATTATTGTGGCAAATACAGGCATGTAGCTAAGGATTGCTACAAGAAGCAGAATGATCAGAGAGCAAGAGGGAAGCAACATGGTAATTATGCTTCTTCTAGTGGTATGCAAGAGGATGACAGGTTGTTTGCTATGCAACATGTGATGAAAGGGTTGCCTACACAAGGCAAAGCAGATGATGTATGGTATATAGACTCAAGGGCATCTAACCACATGACTCCTCATGGAGAGTTGTTTGACACATTGGTACAAGGTGCTCATGTATATGTTTGCACAGGGGATGATACGCAACATGACATTATGTATACATGTACTGTTCCCTTGATGATGCATGGTGAGAGGAAAAAGAGTCTCTATGATGTGTTACATGTACCCTCTATAACCAAAAACTTGCTTTCTGTGGGACAAATGGTTGAATAGAATCTACAAGTTAGATTCAATAGAGATGGATGCTACATTGAAGAGTATAGTGAAGGATGCAAACTCATTGCTAAAGGCAAAAGAGATGGCAAGATGTTTACATTTGATTCAAAAATTCCAGCATTTAATGCTACTATGTACTCACATGACAATGCTGCAATTAGGGACATTGAGATATGGCATAAAAGGATCGGTCATGTAAATGTTCAAAAGCAGAAGAATATGCAGCATAAGCAAGTTGTACTTGGACTCCCTAAGTTCAAGTATGCGGAATTGGGACATGTATGCCAGTCATGTCAATTTGGGAAGCAATCAAGGCTTCCATTTATGAGGCATGTAAGCACTACTACTAGACCATTACAGCTTGTACATTCTGATGTATGGGGACCCTCACAAAGTGCATCTCTCGGGGGATCACATTACTATGTGTAGTTTATAGATGATTATAGTAGGTACACATGGTTGCATGTGCTGAAGCACAAGAGTGATGTCATGGATGCTTCTTAGGACTTCAAGAGACATGTGGAGAAAGAATTGGCTTGCTACATCTCATGCTTGAGATTTGATAGTGGTGGAGAATATGTCTCTAAAAACTTTGATCACTTCTTGGTAGCTCATGGGATTAAAAGGCAATTGACATGCAGATACACACCCAACAAAATGGTGTGGCAGAAAGGAAAAATAGGGTGATCATGGAATTGGCTAGAGCCATGTTGAATGAGAAAAGCCTACCAAATGCATACACCAATAGCAGGTATACATGAGGTGACTCCTCATGAGAGGCTTTGTGGGATAAAACCAGAAATTAGCTATCTTAAGGTGTTTGGATGCTTGGCATATGTACATGTTCTAGATGAAAAGAGAAAGAAGCTTGATCCAAAGGCAGAAAAGGCCATCTTTATTGGGTATGCACATGATAGGAAAGCGTACAAATGCTACATCCCTTCTACTCATGAGACATTAGTCTCAAGAGATGTGGTATTTGATAAGGTGAAATCATGGCATGAGAAGATCACCTTGCTGAATGATGATGATGTGTGTCAGGAGACTCGTGTACATGCAGGTACAAATGAAATTGTACAAATTTTTAGGCCTTCTGGAGGGGGAGACATGTGGATAAAGGCAAAGGAAAACTTCATGATGTTACAGGGCTACTCACTTGTGGTTATGATTCACCTGACACTGATAGCTTGGATAGTGAGTTTGGTATTTCATCAGTTGTGACTCCTGGTGTAAGACATAGATACGTACAACCTCATGAGGGAGGAGAGTCTCATACTACACCTCAGTTGAGAAGATCAGAAAGAGTCAGGAAGCTTGTGGATAGGCTTACATACAATGGTTATACAGTGAGGCGCTATGCATATATGGAAAAAATCATTAGCTTCAAGGAACCCACAAAATTTTCTAAAGCTATCTTGGATGATCATTGGTGCAAGGAAATGAACGAGGAATATTCAACATTGGCTGAAAATGACACTTGGGATTTGGTTGATTTTCCTAAAGAAAAAATGGCTATTGGTTGTAAATGGGTATACAAAGTGAAATGCAAATCATATGGCACATTGGAAAGATACAAGGCAAGATGTGTGGCAAAAGGGTATGCACAACAATATGGTCTTGATTATGAGGAGACATTCAGCCTTGTTGTTAAAATGGCAACCGTGAGGACAGTGATTGCTTTGGTAGAATCTAAAGCATGGAGTATGTATCAGATGGATGTGAAGAATGCTTTTTCTCAATCATGAGTTGGTTGAGAAAGTATACATGGATCAGCCTGAGGGCTATGTACATCCAGATTTTCCCACAAATGTGTGTAGATTGAAGAAAGCATTATATGGGTTGAAGCAAGCACCTGGAGCTTGGAATGCTAAGATAAGTGCATGCTTACAGAAACTTGGTTTTACTATGGGCAAGGCTGATCATAGCCTATTCATAAAGAAAAGGGCTGGTTATGTGATATTAGTCATCTATGTGGATGAGTTGATCATTACAAGTGATGATGTTACAGGAATTGGAGAGATCAAGGAAATGTTACATGCTAAAATTCAAGTCAAAAATTTGGGTGAGTTCAAATATTTCCTTGGGATTGAGGTTGTGTCTATAGCTCATGGTACTTGCTTGTTGCAGAAGCAGTATGCCCAAGACATGTTGACCAAGTATGGTATGGTGGATTGCAAAGCATTGAGCACTCCATTGGAACAAAATGTAAAGCTACTCGTAGATGTTGGACATGAGATTGAGAATGTCACTATGTATAGACAAATGGTGGGTAGCCTGATTTATCTTGCCATCACTAGACTAGATCTTAGCTATTCAATTGGATTGATTAGCCTATGAAGCCGCACTTGGATGCAGTGAGGAGGATCTTGAGGTATGTGAAGGCTACATCAGATTATGGTTTATTCTATGAGCATAGTAAGCCTTTGGAGCTTATCGGATATACATATGCTGACTGGGCAGGAAGTACCTATGACAGGAGATCTACTAGTGGGTATGCATTTTCCCTTGGTAGTAGTATGGTCAACTGGATTAGTAAGCCACACTTGGATGCAGTGAGGAGGATCTTGAGGTATGTGAAGGCTACATCAGATTATGGTTTATTCTATGAGCATGGTAAGCCTTTGGAGCTTACAGGATATACATATGCTGACTGGGCAGGAAGTACCTGTGACAGGAGATCTACTAGTGGGTATGCATTTTCCCTTAGTAGTAGTATGGTCAACTGGAGTAGTAAGAAGCAGTATAGAGGTGCTGCATTAGTTGCATGTGAGGCATCATGGATCATGAAGCTTCTTGATGATTTGGGCATGCAAGAAGTTAGGCATGTCACACTCTATTGTGACAACATGAGTAGTGTGCTCCTAGCCAATAATCCTATCTATCATGCTAGGACTAAGCACATTGAGGTACACTATCACTTTATTAGAGAAAAAGTGATTGCAAGTGACATTGATTTGGTCCATGTGAGGACAGAAGACCAAGTTGTAGATATCTTTACCAAGTCATTGGGTAAAGATAAGTTTGTGCATTTCAGAGAACTACTTGGAGTGAAGTACCCCACTTGAGCTTGAGGGGGAGTTTTGAGATTCAAGCTCATAGGCCTATCTTAGTTGAATAAAGTTAAGTCATACTGAGTTAACCATGATTAGTACTAGGTTACTTTTTTTTGTATGTGGGTAGTACATATAGTTGACTTTTGAGACTGTGTTGATGGAATGGAATGAACACAAGGGAGCATGTCTGCTACCCTTTCAGCCTGTGCCTTTGTCATGGTCCACCTCTCTCTCTTTGAACTATTAATAAGGATTGTCCCAAAATCCATTACCATTTTTCAACAACCTCAAGGGCTGTCCATCATTGTGCGCTAAATTAAAGTCCCTAGGATCACAAGTGCAACAATAGCTCCAATTGCCTAGAGTAGACAGCAACATCATCACCAAATAATTGCCACATAGTGGATGTTGCATAGCACCATGTGGAAAGAATTCCAAGTGTTGTGACCCCCACTCGAGACAAAGATCACCATAGTATGTTGAAAGCACCAAATAGAGTACAAGACACCATTTCTAACTCAGGTGGGAACATCACATTAACCTCAGTAGTAACATCTGCATTGATCCGATGGAACAATTGTGATTTGAGTGAGCACTCGACATTAACCCGAGCAACATCTCGATACATTGATTTGAGTGAGCACTCGACATTAACCCGAGCAACATCTCGATACATTGATTTGAGTGAGCACTCTCGACATTAACCCGAGCAACATCTCGATACATTGATCTGAGCCAGACCATTTTGGGTTGAAGTGAGAAAAAACTATTGCAATTGATTCGAGAGCCTCACTTAATTGGTTTGAGAGCTACAAACATCATGATTGGTCATGACCCAAGCACCATCAACAATGATCTCATGAATCCAAAATCATCAAAGCCATGCATTGCTATGGTTTGAGTAATGCTCAATGATCACAATGATGAGATGACAATGATATGAGAAGATAAAAAATGATATAAATGACATTGATCTGAGTCACATGGGTCAACATAACACTCGCTACATCTTCATCATGTCTTGGATTTGAGTAGTAGTGTGGCAACGATTCAAAATAATTTACCATAATCGTAGCATACATGCATAGGGCACTCTCATTTGCAAGACACAAACTCGAACCATAGTCCATCAAATCAATCAGACCCTAGTCGTCACGTTGACCATAGTCACAAAATATTGATGTTCGCATCATATAAGCTCATAGCATATTGATTTTCACATCATTGATGCTCAGAAAATAGTCATCACATATGATGTTCACAACTCAAACCATAGTCATAGCCTACACAATTGCAACATTAACGTTCAGGGTATTCACTTGGAGCATTGATGGCGCATTGAAGAATCATAGTCATCAAGCTCACTTGTACCTTCTAGGTCAACCACCATGGTTTGAGAAACAATATCATCAGACCAACACTTAGACTAATCATTGGTCACTTGGACCATTGCCTTACCACCATAAACTCAGAATACATTGTCATGTAGATGAGCAAGCATCCGACCCATTGCACAAATCACTTAGACCACTTGACACATAGCATAGATCACTCGGAGCATTGGTGTTGCTACTCGATGAGTTTCCATCATGTCACTGTCACTAGCTCCCCTTGAGAGATAGAAGCTTCTAAAAAAACCACTAGAAGAAAGAAGGTCACATGTAAAAAGCATTCAAGATGTTTTTCTGTAGAAGGAAAGAAGTATGATCATGCCTTGGTGCCTACTAAAGCACAAATGCCTTCTTGTGGAAAGGAAAAGAAAAAAGCACTAACCCCCAAAGTGCTTAAGAAAGAACGAAAGAATTTTGAAAGCCCTAGAACATTGGAATGCTTTAAAAGCACAACACAAAATGGGTGCTTGTCACAAGTGAACTTGAAGACAAAGTAGAGGAACCTCTTGCATAGATAACGCGACTCAAGGGCACCACCAAAGGAAGAAGTGTGAGAAGGAAAAATATCAAGCCTTAGGACTCATGGGACACGTGAAGTCATACCGAGAAATACAAGCATGGAAAAGAGGTAACGGCCACAACAATTAATTTACTCAGGGTGTTTTTTAGTTACATGAGCTACAATTTCCATGTTCACATGCTAGATTAAGCATGCACTTCCTTGTAGCAAAGTTTCTTTACATAGAGGTTGTGGGTGTTGAGACCTTGAACCTATTCCATATCATACGCATTGTCAAGCCTCTCAAAACCATCTAGGGTGTTCATGCAGGTTGATCTTTGTGTTCGACATTGCAATTGTTTGAATCGGTGGTGGATTGCAACTTGTGGATTAAGGAACTTCTCCTAAGATAAAAAATTTGAATTCACCAAGTAGAGCAAGCACACATAAGAGGAATCTCATTCCTTACAATTTTGATCCATGCGAGACTTGCAAGTGTGGATGTGACATTGATTAAATCACATAGCCTCTAGAACAATCAGTGAGTTTCTAGACCAAGGGGGTGGCTGAAATCAAGTGAAGCATGTTGAAAGATAAGAACACTCTCATTTGACATAGACTACTTCTTTTCAGGGATAGTGACTCATCCTACGTAATTCAAGACCCCAAACAAGGACCTAGATAAGCCTAGGCTTGCCCTAGTGATCATGGAGCTCGAGTTGAATCATTTGAGGGGGCATTAATTTAAATTAGTGTACAAACCTTGGGGCAATGTACACCTTCCTTAAGAGCTGCCAAACAATATTCTAAGATTGACAAAGCAACAACCATTCACAAAGGGGGTCATAGGTCAAGACAACCAACAAGCAATTGGCCAAGCCATACTAAGCACAACTTTCTCACGAGCTAAGTCTAGGAGGCAAAACACACGTTAGTACCTTACTTGAAGTTTCCCCAACTCTTGTGGAAAAGGTGACCCATCTTGAAAACTTTAGGGCATGAGGGCCAAGATCTTGCCTTTTTGAAGCACAATACTTGTCCACACAAAAATCTCAACATCGTAAGTGACAGCCTCATAGTTGGGTGGAAAATGTTGCCAAGCAACCTAGCATTGCCACCAACCTCAAGAATCAAATCTTTGGTGCAAACACCTTGTTGGTGCTAAGGACTTTGGAAGTACTACAGAAACCACCCCCTAGGAAGGAAAGTTCCATTGCAACTAGTGCTATTGACTGCACAAGAGCAAAGCACTTGCACTAAAGTTGAGACGAGTATCCAAGGCCTTCTTGAAACTGAAGACTCCAAGTAACTCTTAGTGTCATGAACCTTTGAGTGGGACTTGAAAAGTCATAATTATAGTCAAAAATTAAGGGAGGACTTGAGCGAAAATAGTCAAGTAGAGGCCTTGTAACAAAAAAACATCACAACAGGTACAGATGTACAGGTGTTTGGATACACAGATGCAGATTGGGCTGGTAGTATGTTTGATAGAAGATCTACCAGCGGATACATGTTCTCTCTTGGTAGTGCAGCAGTTACTTGGAGCAGCAAAAAGAAATCTACAGTTGCTTTGTTGAGTACAGAGGCTGAGTATAGAGGTGCTGCTATTGCAGCATGTGAGGTAGTATGGCTACAAAAGTTATTGGCTGATTTGGATGTGCAGGTGGAAGGTCCAGTTGCCATTTATTGTGACAACATGAGCAGTATACAATGGGCTAGGAACCCTGTGTTCCATGCCAGGACAAAATATATTGAGGTACACTACTAGTTTGTGAGAGAGAAGGTACTAACAGGTGAGATTAACTTGGTGTATATCAGCACACACAGGATCAGATAGTTGACATCTTCATGAAGGCATTGGGTACAGAGAAGCTTCAAAAGTTTTGAAGCTTATTTGGAGTTGCAGAGATGCAGTTGAGCTTGAGGGGAAGTATTGAGATGACAAGCTCAACACATGCGGACATTAATGATGGACCGCCTGGTTAGATGGATCCACATGTCTACACTTAGCACGTCCGTGGTCATTATGACTCTCACATGGCCACTGACTCATTACTTATTATATTCAGGTTGTTACACCTATTTACAGCTGGCATAGTTATAGCACCAGTCGACTAGTGTAGTTGGTTATGTATTGTTTGACTTATTAGGCCGCTTTCCTTTATGTTGTATCTTATCTATACTTTGTGTACATTGTAAAGAGTGTGGAAGAAGAAGAAGAAACCAGCAAAAAAACGTTTTGGCCTCCATCTCTCTTCTTGTCTCTTGAGTGAGCTTCTCCTTGTGCATTTTGTGTGTGTTCGGCGCAGCATCTTGAGCAAGTCCCCCCACCACGCGATTCTTAACAGAAAATCTAATAGGATTATTGGTAAGTATCCCATAGGCATATATCTAGAATATTTATATGGATGCCTTTTTTTTCCCCTTCATTGAATGTGTAATTGCATGATAGTGAAAACGGATCTCTAATCAAGTATGACGGTGATGAGAACATCACATCCCAAACCCAACTCAATGGGTTCCTAAAGCTTTTCTTAAGGCATAAGACTACTATGATAGCAAGCATATTTGGTTTCCAAAGCTTATAAATAAGGTGGCTATAGAAGTAGTAGAGAGGTTACAATGGTAGTTGGGGTATCTTCTTTTATATAAGCAAGTGGGCAAGCATCTCAAAATCAAATCCTTGCCATAACTCCCTTGTGCAATCTTGGAAGTATTGTAAGCCATTGGGAGGAGGAGAGTCTTGCAAACTTGTAGCTTGGGGCTTGCAACTTGCATTAACTTTGCAAATTGATTTTTTCTTTGTGAAATGCAAAGTTTTCTTTTGAAGATATAAAAATTTAAGTATAGTAGGTTAAGTTTTCTTGGCAAGGTGTAACTATGTTTCTTTGTCCATACATGTACCAACAAACTCAATCATTCTGAAAATCTCACCATAAGATATTGTTAGACTGGATATGGTAGGACAAGAAGAAAAATATGCACAAGAAAAGGCAACCAAGTTTTAAACACAAAATTTTGAGAAAGAGCAATCAAACTACAAGTAAGCACACAGAAGTTAATGGATATTGTCACTTGTGGTACAAACAAATCCACAACCTAAACTAAGTGGCAAACAAAAATTTAGATACTAGGAAACTATTGGACTAGTGTAGGTTGAATGAGTACATGAAAAATTTTGAGGAAAAAGTAAATTATGAGAACTACACAGAATTTCTCATGACCTAGATCTTGATAGGCATAGTGGGTTAGTCATAATAAGTAACAACAATGGTCAAGAATAGATGGAAGTCCCTCTTATTCCAAAATTGGTGCATAAAGCCTTGGGCCTACCAAATAAGAAGGATAAGAAAACAAAAAGAGAGGTCTATGCAATGCTAGGGATGGATAAACATAAAGTTTTCACTAATGATGACATCAACCTAGAAGATATCCCAAATCCCTTTGTTACAATTCAAGCTAAACTGATACATGCTCTCTTATTTAGAAATAGGTACAACTCCATGATAAGCATGATCAATATAGCCATGTTGCAAAATTTGGTTGATTGGGTTATGGATAAAGAAAAATTCAATGCCTTCATCATGAAACCCATCTATGATGCAACAAAGGCAATTAGCTCTTGAGTACAAGAGTTTGACAAATCAAAATCTATGCTAGCAACAACAAGCAAAGAGGGAGAAAGGACAAAACCAACATAGCCAAAGTTACTGTAATAGGGTTAATTAGTCTACTAATATCATTATATTGGAAGTCACCAAGGAATTGCATTCAAGAGTAAAAAAAAATAGCAAGAGAGTCCCTAGGCGTAGCAATGCAAGAGATGCCATCTAGGCATACTAAAATGCTAGAGCATGGACCCTCAAGAGAGCAAGAAGAACATGAAATTAGGAAATTATAACTGGACATGGATGAGATTGCTAGATGGCTTGCAGTAGCTATACGATAGAAGTTCTACACCAAGAAAGCACCTGGTAAAAGAGTTGCAACCAAAGCCCCCATCACAAGCTCAGTTGAAAAACCTGAACAAACACAACAAGAAGGAGCACCTTAGGAAACAAGAGAAGGAAGACAAAGCCCTAGCAATTAGAAGATTGGTGGAGTAATCCTCAAGAGTAGAGGAGATAGTGTTGATACTTAATAGGACCTATATTAAGGCCACCAATCATGTGCAAGGGTAAGGCTTCAATAGAAATGCTTCCCCCTTCACTGATAGCCCCCACATCACCCATCCTAACCCCCATAATAGACGACTTGGCTAGAAAGTATAATTTACTAGCTTGCTATACAAATTATCATGGTCTCACAGGTGAGATAAGAAGAAACCATACCCATGGATACTAACCAATTGGTATGTTGATGGAACCTAGAACGGGCCGGCACTAGCTCGTGCACTAGCCGGACCTCTATCTCACGCGCTCAACAACCCCACAGCCTTGCGGCCAGGAGCGTTGATGACACATACATTGCCTTCCTAAATATCTTGCGTTTGTATTACGTCGTTTGTAGTCCACTCTTCTCTCACCCACTACTCCTCAGAGGGAGTCCCTTACACATTGCCTAATGGCACGAAGCACAGACATAGGGGGTCCTCCAACGACTAAATGCCGCCACCCCTCTGCGACTCTCCTACACCTTGGGGATTGGCCCCTCGGTGCGTCGCTCAACGTATAAACATTTCGCACAAAATCCACTCAAGGTACCATTTAATCGTATACAGGAATGTACCATTGTCCTTACTTCTCTTTCCCCTAGACCCCACGACTAGCCTATGGCTTAGGGTATCCTGTCTCTCACTCAACGTGGGTCAAGGTCCTAATGAAAGCAATTGCTGTGTATCCAGGATTTCTGATACCTTTAAATATTTCCATGATTTATGCATATTGTGGATGCTAAGTGCTCAAACAATTATGAAATCAATATTGTGCACATGTGGAAAACATCATTTCAATGATTTTCAACTACCGTTCTTATGCGACGTTGCACGAACCTAGCACCGAGGAAACCCTCGTGCTACTAGGCTCTTATTCTATAATTATTCACCGACCTATATGGCATGCAAACAAAAGTCAGCAATCTTTTCATCATTTTACTCCACATTTAGACACATTTTAACCACTCTACCCTCCCATCGATCAAATGCTGCATTGTTGTATAGATTTATAAGCCATTTTGCCATCATTTTATGTGTAAAAAGCGGAAAAAGACGCACTAGAACAAGAAGGTGGGGTTGAACTGAGGCAAATCCTCATGCTTCAGTCCCCACAAACATTCACAAACATTGTTCTTAATTTTCATTAATTTTCCGCACCCAAAATGCATTTTTCCCCTATTTTTAGTGGTTTTTCTCTATTTTCCTTGTATTTTCCCTTATTTTTTGCATTATTTTATTACTGAAAATTCAAAATAGGTTTTGGGCTGTGGCCCTTAGTTCCTTCTTGCAAAAAAAATGAAAATTTAGTTGGTGTTCCTATTCATTCTTCCATTTTTATGCCCAAAATATCATTTTCCCTTGATTTTCTATATTTTACGTGTTTTAGTGTATTATTTTGGGATACAAGATGCATGTTTGCTGATTTTCTGATTATGATCAACAAGTACTCATGGAAAACAACAACATAAACAATTTTTAGCCCACATGAACAACATTTTATCAATCAAAAGCCATGAAATCTCAAATTTCCTTTGAAAAAATTGAATTACCGCTTATTTGCATGTTTCGGGTTTCATATCCATGGCTGCAAATCTGAAAATCAGCAGCACTTCATGCTCATGACGATCACAAGTCACCATTTCCAGCCCGTGGAGCAATCCGATCAATGCCGGACAAGCCTCCACCATTCTTTCTTCTTCCTTTCTCTTCCCACATGAACTTGCCTTTAGAAGAGAGAGAGGGAGGAGAGAGAAAGACTGAAATTAGAGATCTTCAAAGAAACCATCATTTGACGGGCGAAGGGTGGCGATAGAGTCAGCATACAGAGGGTAGGCAAGGGCCATTGTCAAATGGGGGGGTTGTGTGCAGGCTGCATGATGGAGGCATCAACATCATGGCGTAATTTTCGGCCGTTGATGACAGGCGCCCTCATCCTCATGCTTTTGTTGATCTTCTCTCTCCACGATTGCCACATTTGATGTTGCATAAAATTTGGGCCCCAACCTTCCCCAAAGGTCATGACCATTTGGCCACTCCAATGTCCATCTCTTCAAATCTTGCCCAACTTCTTGGCCATTTCCCCGTCCGGACTCGGAATCGAGCTCTGAAAAATCCTGGGCGTCTGGCTTGGCATCCCGCATTGGCCAGTAGCTCATGTCAACCCACACGGCTGTCTAAAACATTATGAAAAATCAACAAGTGTCGCTCGGGCACCTTTAAAGCACTTTGGTGCTTAAAATCATCCTAGATCAAGCCGCCGCCTTTAACGTTGAATATTTTTCCCTTGATATTCATAATTATTAGCTATTTTTAAGCACTTTTTGGCACCAAAATTCCGCTCTCATTGGCGACCACGGGATAGGGCGACTCAGCCCGTCGAATCCACGAACATATCTGCACATAAACAATCAAAGAAGCATCAAACTGATACAAAACAAATATATAATAAAACTCAGCACAATGCTCCCCCTACCCCTGGACAGAACCAAGGCATGACATCTACAAGGAGTAGGCCTAGCATCATCTAATAGAAGATCGGAAGTGAGTCGCTAACCAACTACTCCAACACAGCCAAACTAAAGAACCTATCAAAGAGGTTACCCTAAGTGGTAGTCTGAACTACTTACCAACTAAAGACAACACAACTAGGAGCTCCTACTAGGCGAGGACTCCTATAGCCTGATCAAGGAGTATTTTCTTTTAGTACATTTCTTCTTTTAGGGTTTTTATTTTATGAACATACTTGGGCATGTAAAAAGGAGGGAGCTGAGCGTAGTGACCCAAGGAGAACAGGGCATCGGCCTCAGGACCTGTCTCGGCACCCAAGAACCTACCAAGCCCTCGCAAGGCGACACTTCATTAGGGCCAAAAACGCTTCAAAAATGGCACTTGTAAGAAAGTGATTAAGTTGCTAATTAGTTGAGGTTTAGGAAGAATAAAACCTCTAGATTTGGTTGTCCAGATGTGATTAATGAGAGAATATTTGGTTCATTGAAGAGGTCGGCTATTAATTGCCCTCATCCTTTAATCTAGGTCAGGGGTCACCTTTTCGGCCGTTTATTGTCTTGGAACTCGAGAGATTTTGTATTTTCGAGATTTTCGTCCGAACTTTGCATTTGTTTGCTCCCGCGTTTTCTTTCTATACACTATTCTCTTTTACCATTCCTTTTGTTGCACTTGCTTCCTACCATTGCAAGATTCTTGCTCGGTTCATTTGCTAGAATGTCTAGCAATACTACTTCAAATAACACAGGCGCAAGCACACGTAAATACAAGCTATCTATTCAGCTAGATCCGACTTACACATCTTGGAGAGTATACATCATCGAGTATTGATAGATGAGATTGAAGCCAACAGGTTGCGAACACAAGGAATGAAGCATATAGATTTGTGGGTGGATGGAAATATCTATCCCAGGGATCCTTCTACAGGTAAACCACCTCCTTTTTTGAATGTCCATGACTATATAAGATATGCTGGAGAAGGTTACAATGGAATGCTTGGCTACTGTATGAGGTTATACTCTGCATCTTACACATATATAGCTCAAGTGCACGAAATGAAAAAAGCACTAGAAACTACACAAACAAATATTTTAGAGTTGACAAGTCAAATTGATATTTTGAAAAATGTTAACAATTCATTGCAGGATAAGCTAACACGCTTGAGAGAAACTCCAGTAGGATTTAGAGAGAGGAAGAGACCATTAAAAAATATAACTAGCTTGTGTGAGAGAGCAAAGAAAAGGAGACTAAATCTTACAAAGAAATATGTCTCTAATATACTAGGCATAAATATCCGAGAGAATGAGGAAAGAATCAAACTTTTGAAGGAAACCATGAATAAGAAAGACATTTTGAGGATTCTTAAGTCACCAGAAAATGTGGATTTGAGAGGTCCAACTCTGAGAGAGTTAGTGAAGGATTTAAAAGGCACAGTGAAAGCAAATGAAATCGTAGAGACATGTGATACTGTGGGTATAAGTCGAAAAGGTTATCATGCTATCTCTGGATTATGGTTTAAAAATCTTAAACGCAATAGGGTAACTATATTTGGATTGCCCCGAGCCCTTGCAGTTTCGACTGCAAGAATTTCCATGAATCGCAAGATTCCACATGTTTTTGGAGATTACATTCACATCGAAAGGTCTATGTCCTATGAAAAACAAAAAAAACAGGCAATTTTTGATTACAATGAGTTTAACAATATATGGGTTGATCTAAAAAAGGTGCAAATTGCAATGGTTCACATGTATAAAATCACAGTAGAAGAAAGTTATGGTGTTCTAAAGTTTGCCTTGAAGTTGGATGAAGCACAGATTCAAAAGGGACAGAAGATGGAAAGAATTAGCATTTGCCTCATGAACATGCCATTGGACCATGGCAATGGCAAGGGCAAAGCTCCATTGCATAAGATCCAATCTGAGATGGAGATTTGGTCGATTGGTGCAGCCCAGGTACCAATTGAAAATCATCAAACGTTGAAATGGTTGTTCAACCATACAGATATTCCAAATATCATTAAGTCTCAAAGTGAAGTCGAAATGTTGGTAGTTGATGGGGTTGGTAAATTTAATGTGGAATGGCATATGAGTGCTGATTTGAAAACTATCAAATGTATGCTTGGAATATGTAATGGTGCAAATGCAAAATATCCTTGCATTTATTGCATGGAAAGTATTGGATCCAAAGATTGGAGTAGTTTGCGACCAGTAAGAAGAGCCCCAAACAGAGACTCTATAGATTTGAGTAAATTTAAAAACATAGAAGACATCTGGGATCCCATTCTTTCCATCTCTCTTAAGAATGTTCATATTTGTACTTTGCATGCAGAGATTAGAATAATCGATAAGCTTCTCAGGTTGCATCTTGACTACGCATATTCCATTAAGCCATTATCTTTATCAGATGAGTGTATTGATAAATGCGAGTCATTGCTATCGAAAATGGGATTTCATGGGGGCCAAGTTCACTTGAGAAAGGATCCAATACTTTCAGGAAAAACAAGAGATATCTTGGCCAATGTCTCTATGGGAGGCTCAAAAGCTAGACGATTCTTAGGAAACCATTCAGGAAGGCAGGTGAATGCGGCTTGGGAGTGTTGGAGAGAGCTATGTGAGATCACAAAAAATGTTGCAAGCACGCTGAGGCTTGCGTTTCTTAGAATGGAGGTCTGGATACACCTTGATGTTTTTCTGAAACTCCTCAGGCAACATAAGACAACATATGCATATGCGGAAGAGTTCAAAAGATCAATCACAAAGCTTGTTTAGGCGATAAAAGAGGCATGGGGAGAAAAAGATATCACTTTTTATCTGGTAAAGTAATAATTATTTAATATGGGCTTATTTTGATAGGTTTTTCAATTGGTATAAAATTTGTGTTACTTTGTATTGCAGCATATTCTTCATATTCATGGACCTTTCTTTGTGGAGGAGCATGGCCCCTTAGCAACTTATAGCAACCAAGGCATGGAAAAATCCCACTATTAAGCACACACAAGTTATTTTCGAAGCACAAGGCATGGGGGAGGAGTTACAAAAAGCAATGCTTTGGAGGAGCTATTCAACTAGTTTTTTCGACGACAACTTCAAAGAATGCAAATAAAAGACGACAATGACACATGAGCAATCACACTTTTATATATAAGAAAGAATATATACAAAGCTAGTTTTCCAAAACTCTCACATTCTCTTCCTCCTCAGGAATCTTTCCTCTATATCGTAGAAATTTTTTTCTCTTGTAGCCAGCTATAGATTTTACATCAGTTCGGTCTGCAGCTAAGGCGTAGGATGAAAACGCCAAAAAGTATCCTGCTCTAGAAGCAGAGTAACCTGGACCGTAGCCGAAAATCCTAATTGATGCAGTCTTTTCCAAAAACATTACTTTGTGGGCATTATATTGTAATCTTGAGAAACCTAGAAGCCTTGTAATAGCTTTAATACAAAGTATCGGCCATGCTGCATCCTCTGAGAAACTACTATGAAGTACAAAAAAGGAATCAGGGTCAATCCTAGCCAAGTAGTGGCCAAGTGCAATGTCTTTGGTGGTGTTACTAGCAGCTCTCGATCCTTTGCCATGCCCCAAGAAGTTATCTGTATCAGCAATCTCCAACTGCAAATAAAACCCATACTGAATGAGCATGAAATGTAAACCTACCAATGTGTAAAAGCAAATTCAAAATTATCTTACCACTTGATTTTCATCGTACTCCAATTTAAATGGATTCCATAAATTAATTGATGATGCTGTCTCATTGGTGTTAGTCAATTCTTTAACATATTCAGGCTCCTCTCTTCCAAAATTGGAAATCTTGAGTTCGCTTTGAATGCGATCGAAGTCCTCATCAGTAATGCTCAACTCTTTATCAGCTTCTTTGGCCTTTTCAAAACAAAGAGAGAGGGCCTCACCAGCATCAATAAACTTATCATCTAGAGTTTCTTTATCAAGTTTCAGAATCTCTTCCTTTGCTTCATTTTCTGTGTCAATTATCCCATGTGCAGCTTCAGAAGCCTCTGCAATAATTGCAAGACAATAATCTTCCCTGAGATTAAAAAGTTTTTGAATATCTAATAGTAAAATGTACTCCTTGTCCTTGAAAGGTATACATGGTAGGGAAGGAACAATATGGTGAGAACTCTCATCAGGTTGAGGGTTTGTATCTCCTTGGCTCTCCTCAATGATAGTCTCAGCTTTGAAGTGAGCAACATCCAAATTCTCAACAATAGAAGCCTCAAAATCTGTATCAACAACCTCCTCTATTTCCTTTTCATCCACCAGATCATCTAACATGCAAAAGCTGGCACACTTTGCTCCTTCGAACTGTTGTTCCTCAGCTTTCACAGGGTATTTGACAAGGCTGAAAACAATAAAAGCTGCAGATTTTCTCATCATCTTGCAGTTTTTGGAATGAGTGCAGCAAAATATGTCTCTTGAATAAAACCTCTCCAGAGAGTGGGCCCTGCACTTTCTAGAAAATACTGACTTTTCATTTCCTGTTGAACCAATGGGAACATGGACATATTCAATTGTGCCAACTTCAACAGAAGGACCTGTAAGATTTTCAAACTCCAAAAAGTCCTCCACAATATATTTTTCACAAGACTTCAGAACTTTGTCAAGTTCCCAATCAGGATTAAACACATTTTTCACAACTCCATAGAATGAGAGATCCATTCCATTTTGAAGCATAAAATCAAGAAGCCTCTCTGATGGAGTGATATCAGTGAGCTCTGATACTCCTTGACCTCTCACTACCGACGTTCGCTTCCCTGGAGATGTACTTGGCCTTCTCACACTGGTGGCAGAGGATGGAGAGGAAAAAGAATCACATATTGATGCCCTTGAGCCTTTTGAAAGCCTCCTTCTTTTACCAGTTCCTGGAGAAACCTTGGATCCTAGGAATTCTGTGGGTTCAGACATGTTTGCAACTTCTGCCGATACGGCGCGATAAGAGAGAAACGAATCAGATGGATAGGCCCCCTCGCGCCGTATCGGTGATTCCAGTAAGAAGCGCGAACGCCACAACGGTGGTCACACAAGCTTGGGCAGAATGTGCTTGAGAGGAGACCCGAAAGAAGACTCTGCAGAACCTCCAAAACGACGCAAAGAGAGAAAAGCGAAGAAGGCAAACAGTCGCCCTCATGCCGTATTAGCAATACAAACAGAGCTCCCGAAAAATCGAAAAAAAATGTACGGATGAGGAACACACCCTTATGTAGGCACGGAATTATGCCACCTGGCAGTATCCGTTGGTGTTCGACACGTGGCAGTAGCCGTTGGCCAACACGTGGCCGATAAGCACGTGGCAAAGAAGTGGACCGGTCGTTACTTGACACGTAGCACACGGACCATAAATGCAGATACGTGGCACAATCAGCGTCGGACACGTGTCCAACACGTATCATGATTGACGTGGGTATATAAGTGGTGATCTTTCCTACGTGTACACTTTTCATTTCTCGAGCTCTTCCCGTCTTCTCCGATTCTTAACTCTCGCGTTGTATCGGTGGGTGGTCTGTCGGCTCCGTTCCTTATTCACTTTACAAAAAGAGATGTGCCGATACGGAACAAGGGCGTCCGAACGCCCTTCTCGTTTATTACATATCGCGCCGTATCAGCACATTCATCTCACCAATACGGACGATGCCAATACAAAGCGAGGGCGTCAATCCGCTGGGTTCGTTTGCTCCCTATCGCACCGTATCAACATTTCCGTCTCGCCCTTGCTGCATTCCCAATACGGAGCGAGGGCGTCCATACGGAGTCTTGGTTTCCTCCATATCGCGCCGTATCGGCATTCTGGTGTCCAATACGGAGCGAGGGCGTTGTTCCGTTGTGCTCGTTTTGTTCATATCGCGCCGTATCGGAATTGCTGATTTCGTCCCTTTTCGCGCCAATTAGCCTATGTGATTTACTATTTCTAGAATTGTCCTTCTGGTTGTTATTTTTGCATTTCTGGATGGCAAGGACAAAGCAAACTGCAAGAAGAGTGTATCTGGATGGCAAGGACAGTGGGGGTAAAAGAAAGTTAAAATTTGATGAATCTGAGGAGGAGCCCTCTTCCAAGTTTACTGAAGCTGGTCCATCACAAGCCCCAGAGAATTTTACAACAGAAATCCCCCCTACACCTGGTGTTGGCCTTACATCTTCTATAAATGTTTCTTCTCCTGAAGTTGAGGAAGCAAAGGGTGATTCTTGCCCTATGAAAGACACATTCCCTACAATGGCACCTGAGGCTACATCTGCTGAAGCCACTGAACCTCGCAAGCCACAAAAGAGAAAGAGGAAGTCCAGGTTCTTCTATATGCAGAGATGCTTCAGTGAGATAAGGAAAGCCCAGAGGGCTACACAGCATGTCATTCCAAAAGCTGCTTTTATAAGGGTGGTTAAAGAGATCTCTGATAGATTGTCTCAAGTGGCAACTGTCTCTGGTCTAAATAAGAAGTGGCAACTCTCAGCCATTCTTGCCCTGCAAGAGGCCGCAGAAGATTTTGTTATTGATTTCATGAACGACGCTTACATTGCTGCCGCCCATGCTCATAGGATCACCCTTATGAATAAAGATTTCAGCATCATCAGCAGAGTCAGGTATAGGTTTGACAAAGTGCTGAGGCCCTTGCCTTCCAATGATAAAAAAGCCTTTGAAATCCTTAACATTCCCCCAAAATTGTCCAGGAAAGAGAAAAAGCTAAATGTTGAGGATGTTACTCACCTTTACCCTACAAGGGGTGCCACCCAGCAGGAGGCTTTCTTGAGTGAAAAAAATCAAGAGGTGCTTGAAACTGAAGACGATGTTTACAAGAGGAAAGCCGCATTACTTGCTCCCGTCAACAGCGAGAGGATGGGCAAAGTGTATGGGCAGATTCTTGTGAATGTCTCTGCGGAACCTGAGGAGGAATATCTTAGTATATCTCCCGAGGACAAGCCCATGTTGGAAAAAAGGGATCTCCAATTATCTGACTCCGTGGTTTTTTGCTGCATAAGGTAAGGTTTATATTTTTTTTTTTGCGTAAGTTAAGTCTTTTCGGTTCAAGTATATTTTGGATGAAATTTGTATTGAATAGCTTTTGCTATTGTCTACAGGGCATTGGTCTCCTCACTCACTCTCGATATCCGAAGAACCATATACATTGTTGATCCACTTCTCTCTGTGGAACTTTTTGCAAAATCTGGTTCTAATATTTCACCATTTTTTCGTAGCTTCGATAGTGTGACAAATTACCACATTTTTTTCCCTTATGTAGAAAGGTATTTTTCTTTTTCTGTAGAGGAAAATTTATATTCATTTGCTTTCACCCTTCTACTCACCTCTTTTATGAATTTGCAGAGGGCATTGGAGTCTCATCTACATTAATTGTCTTTTAAGGGAAATTATCTTTATGAATTCTCTCAGCGGTGTTCATGGTCAAGCACGAATGTATGTTGAAAGAAAATTACTTACTTTGATTTTATTTATAAAGAATATTTTGAACTTACAAAGCTTCCTTTTGCAGTGCTGGTAGACTCGTTTCTACATTTTTGGATACAACATACGAGGATCTTGCTGATCCTCAAAGGCCCTATACTTTTCTTCTACAAGAAGTTCCATTGCAAAGCGATGCGCATTCTTGTGGATGGAGAGTTATCTCAAACATTTGCAGAACAGTGGATTCAAAGTTTTTACAAATAGAAGGAGTGAATGTAAGTTAATTTCATTTGATGTTTGTGCAAACCTTTTCATCATTTCTTTTCACTAACTTTTAATATTTATTCTTATAGTGTAAGGACTATCCCGAATCATATGTTTGGTGGATAAGGGAGAGATGCATCGAGCTGATTCTGGACAAGGCAATCACACCGTATGATCCTGACTCCCCTCTTCCTCCAAAAACTTCAATGGCCAAGGGCACAAGCAAGGGAAAGGTCAAGGGAAAGGGTAAGGACAATGGCAATGGTAAAGGCAAGGGCAAAGGCAATGGGACCACTGCTGCAGAGTCTAAGAAAAAAGGAATGCCAATGCTCTCTCCTCTTAAATTTGATCCATCCCCTCTTAAGCCCCAAGAAAAGAGACTACCTGTAAAGGTGAAATTTTTTCAACAATCAAAGAAAGGCCCTGTGAGAAAAAATTTCTTTGAAGAAATCGATAAAGAATGAAAATAGCAAACATAAGCATACACGAGCCTTATTATTTTGGCTTTGTACATTTTTATGCAATTTTTGTACCTCATTATGTAATGAAAATTTTCACTTGTAAATCGAATGTAATGTACATTTTATTTATACACATTCGAAAGGCATCTTGCTTCCTTATGAGTTCCCATTAAAAAATATCTTAAGGACAGTCTATTATGATAAATTCCTGCCAAGTTTTCATTCTCAAGGCTCAAAACTCACAATTGTGGGAGACAAACAACTCGTACAAAAGAAAGAGCGCTCGGCTCTTTTACCAATTGTTACACCATTCACTTTGAACTTATATCTAGGGGATGTATTGTCTAGGAATTCCAAGGTATCCCTCACATCTTTCAAACTCCAATTGGAAGTAACATTCACCTTCTTTACTTCTTCATGCGGCAAAACGTGCACCGCAAGTTTATATGGTATGTAGTCTGTATCGGAATCCAAGGGAACCCAAATACCCAATCTTAGTTTGTATCTCCTGTAATCAAAGCCCAAAGCAAGAGTTTGGCAAGGGATACTGTAAGCCAAAGCCAAGGATTGAGGGCATGCACTGCACCTCAAGATATCACCCTTATGATCGCACTCTCTAGATTTCCAATGCATCCCTATAGCGTTGTCCAAATCCTCTTCCGAAAAGTTTCTACTTAGCCAGGATACCTTCGTTCTTTGTAAATTTGCTGTTTTGAAGCAAGCCACGAAGATATGGAGGGGTATAAACCATGATGTACGTATTCTTCTTGAGATCCTTCCAGCTGTCATGGACTTTTTAATATCCTGAGATATTTTGAATTTGAAACTCTGCACCATTACCTTGTCAGGAATCTCCCAGTTTAGAGATGAAAGACTTGGCAATGGCAAATCTTCGATATTCCCATACCTATCCGCTTTAGAGGGAACCACATATTGTGCATAATATATAAAAACCTTGCATTCACTATAAAAAGACACAGTTTGATCGGCATAAATAATGTCTGCCAATACCTTATGAATGGCATGGAAAGTCCCACTTAGGCTTTCCACAGGTTGCCATTCAATACTTGTTGACGGAAAGATATCTACAATGACGAACCGTTTGTTAGAACTTGCATAAATGGAAAAGAATTATATACGTTATTCAACTTATAACTTACAATGTGTTTGTTGGGGAACACGTTCGTTAGGAGGCAAGTGCATATCCTTGGCCATGTAAACATGTTGCACCTTGACAAACCAGCCTTCGGGCATAATTTTGAAGGCAATGATACGCCCCTTCCAGTGATGTTTTATATCTTCTCGTTTTTTTCTTTTCACCTTATGAGAGCCCTTGCAAGATGGCAGCATGGTAACCAATCGTTTACAGCAAAGGTTTTGGGCTCAAAATTTCCATCTGCTCCCTGGCTATAGACTATGCAAGAGTGTATTAAACGAGAAGGGCACCTGGAGGAAGCCATGAAAAGAATGAAAGCGCAGAGAAAGAGCTCAAAGAGCAGTGAATGAACTAAAAAGTAGCGCCAAGAACACAAATGAGTATGTATTGGGCGCCAAAAAGATCTCCCGACTTTCAAAAAACTCATTCTTAATTTCATCACATCTCTGTCACGTATTTTGTCAGATTTGTAAGTAAATAACGTCTTTGGGACTCCAAAACATGTCAGACTTTAGGGGTTTTGGCTAAAAAAGAAGAGAGAATCACGAAATGGACTCCACTATCTCTAAAAAATAGGAGACAAGAATACCATATTCTTGCACACATGGCAAACTCTCTTTGGCCCTTTCCTTAATCCCGTGATTAACAAAAGTGCATTTTTTGAAGCGTTTTTGGCCCTAATGAATCCTTTTCTAACGCTCACTTTTATTTTTGCTCCAACCTTCCTTGTTTTGTTATTTGTTTTTTCTAACAAGAAGCCACCCCTAGGAATACAAGGTATCGGCCCCGGGTCTGACTCATCCCTAGGAACCTACCAAGACTTCGCAAGGCGATGATCAACTGCCTATTCATTTTCATTCCTTTTCTTTTCTTTGATAGGGGTTAGAACCCCTTTTTACACACCTTCGTATTTATATTCATCTTGTCGGATGTACAGGGTTTCTTGGCATCATCATTATTATCTTCTGGCACGCTCCTCTAACTTCCTCACTACTAACAAGAACTCCTAGAACGGCTGCCTAGCAGGCTAGTAGAACATGGCCACGAGAACTCCCTTCTAAAACAGGTCTTTCAATGCCTGACAATGTCTTTACAGGAGGCGATGACTACTCCGACCTCCCTCAAACATGCTTAGCCTAAACCTGGGACTTCATGCCTTGGTTCCCGGTCCCCAACAAAAATATATCCCCTCGACAAGTACAAATACACATATAACAAGAAAGAAAGATACTCGTAAAGGAGAGATATCACCTGGATTGGCCACAAGAAGCTTCCATCGCAGCAAAGGCTCCTCCAGGCTCCACCAAATTCCACGAATCACGAAATCTATCCAGCACAACACTTAAAACAAAAACCCAATTAAACGCACCCGCACTAGACAGGGAAATGGCCCTCTTGGCCTGATGAAATAAACCACTTCACTACAAAACTGAATTGGCCCTCTTGGCCTAATGAAATAAAACACTACTACACATAGCATCCTCCTGGAAACAACTATGATAGACATCAAAGCATACCATTCCCAGGGGAACAGAGGCTCGTAGCCCTAAACTAGGTGCATTAAATTATGACCCATCCCTCCTGCGTATATTGCAAGAGGTGTTTGCATCACATGTCGTCTAATCAGTCTGTGGGTCCAAGATAATAAAGGCAGATGAGTCTCACCTACCCTTTGCATCACCCAGATCAACCATCGTCTGCCAAAGAGGGCATGTTCAGAAAGCATACCCCACAAACGACCACATCCTGTCTCATCGTCAATAGATATATCGGGACAAGGGCCACAATTAAAGAAGAGGTCTTCTGCATACGCAAAATTATCCAATGAATCAGCAAACTGATTCCAGTTTCATGGAATCAGCTGAAAAGACATTCTATCAAATTCATCTAGCAGGGCTATGGCAATATGATGGTACATGCAAAGGATGGGGTTTCGTACCATGTACATCCCATTGAGTTGATTTAAAACCAACTGCGAGTCCCCTTTCACCAATAATTGACGTATACCACCCTTCTTTGCAATATTCAAACCCATAATCAGGGCTTTGTATTCGGCCATATTATTGGTAAAATTCACCTCGAGATAAGCAGCTAACTTCATAACAATGCGTCGTCGGGGGTCTCGGATGACAACTCCTACACTTCCTTTTTTGCATGCACCCCTGGACGCCCCATCAAAGTTCAAGGTGTACGTCCATAAAGGGTTTACATATCCCGCCATCCGGAACTCTACTCGTAATTATGGTAATTGAAATTCAACATATTCAACGGGTGGACTGTAGGCTCCATCCCTCCATCATCATTGAATGCAACAGGGATGCTCGTCAAAATTTGTAGGCAGTGATGGCAGAAGACCTTGATCTCCCAAATAAATGTCCCGCCTTCTTGCTCAGTCACTTTATATCCTTTGCTCCACCAAATGAGATTTCCCTGATGATACCTCTGTTCTAAACATGGGTGTTCTAAATAAGGGATCAGACGACCCATCAACCTCTATCACGATTTCCTTGCAGATATTTGATCGATCTCGCCTAGATCTGCAAGGCAGTCATAGTATTAGTGCAATCAGAAATAATAAGGTTTAATCTTATTAAGATTAATCTTATTTTTAAATTCTACCCCCTCAAGGTCAGCTAACAAGACTGTGGATTTATTCTTTCCTATTCTAACGATCCTATAGGGCCCATCCCATTTGGGCTCTAGCTTGCCTGGAAATAATTCACGTCGTGCGTCATAATATAGAACAAGCTGTCCTTTCTTGAAGGTGTATTTCTTGGCTTTAAGGTCGTGTAGCTGCTTCATTCGGCGCTTCGACACTTCTTGGTGCAATAAGCTCTGCAGCTTAAGCTCATCTAAATGTGCCAGTGTCATCAAGCGCTCAAAAAGTGCATCTTCATCACTAAAAGAATGAAATCTCTAAAGGCAAGTCACACTCCTCCCCATATACTAACTTGAACGGGGTATGGCTAGTGGCTCGTTTGAAAGTCGTATTATAGGCCCACACTGCTACATATAAATTTTTATCCCAATCCCGTTTCTTTTCCGACACAATTTTGGACAGGATGCCCACAAGCTGCTTGTTGGTGCTTTGAACTTGCCCATTGGCTTGCGGGTTATATGGGGTTGTCTTGTTATGCTTGATTTGCCAAATTTCTGTCAAACCTTTGATCACCTTATTTAGGAAATGGGTTCTGCGGTCCGACAATTCTTTCGGCAGACCAAAACGGCATATTATCTGCTCTAAAAGGAAACTAGCAGTTTCTTTAGCATCATCTCTCCTTGTTGCACGTGCTTCTGACCACTTTGTGAAGTAGTCAGTTGCTACAATGATATACCTCTTTTGCGCAGTCGACGACGGAGTAATAGGACCCACAAAGTCTATTCCCCACTTCTCAAATGGAAGTATCGCCATAATAGGGGTGAGTGGTCGTTTCCTATTCTCTCGACTATCATGTCGTTGACAAATATCACACCTCTTAACATATGCAAACGCATCCTGGAAGATGGCAGGCCACCAATAACCTGCTCTTAAAGCCTTTTGTACTGTAAGCCGTCCAACAAAATGGCCGCCGCAAGCAAAATCATGGCACTCTTCCAAAATGAATGGCACCTCGTCAGGCATCACACATCGGCGATAGATGTCATCAACCCCTTGCCGATATAGTGTACCTGCGATCAAGGCAAACTTTAACGCTTGCTGCGTAATTTTCCTTCTCTCAGCTTTAGATAATTCGGATCCTACCTCTCCCGTTGATAAATAATGCGTTATTGCAGCGTACCAGGAGGGAATAGATGCCGTATCTATTTTAAATAACAACTCCATGTCACTACCTTCAGCCCCCACAGATTCTTTCGGCTCCCCAAAGTCCACAAGACATTCCACGATGCCTTGCAACATTGGTGGCTTATTCCTGATTTCATAATCAAATTACTGCAAAGTGATAAACCACTTTGCTAGACGATCAGGCGGCTGTAGCTTATTCATCAATAGTCGAAGTCCCTCCGTCTTCGTATAAAGCACGACTTTCTCATAGAGAATATAATGCCTGAATTTCTTGGTCCCAAAGACCATCGCTAAACACAACTTCTCCATGTAGGTATAATTGATCTCGGATACCCCCAGCTTCCGGCTAGCAAAAGCAATCGGGTGGTACCACTTCTCTTCCCAAATTTGGGCTAAACAGCAGACAACTGATACTATACATGGTGGCTACTGAGAATATATAGAACACCTCACCTCTTTTAGGTGCTTTTAAAACGGGAGCTCTTGCTAGCTCTTGTTTCACATCCTCGAATGCTACCTTACAAGGGTCACCCCATACAAACAAACAGCTAAAGGACAATAAATTTGTAAGCGGCAACGTTCTTTCTGCCAAGGCGTTTATGAATCTACGGTAATAACCAACCAAAGACAGAAAGCTATGAACTTCTTTCGAAGTGCGTGGTGGACCCATGGCAACTATAACTTTGACCTTCTCGGGGTCTGTCGCAATTCCTACCGAACTGACCACATGACCCAGCAATAACCCATAAGGTACTCCAGAAACACACTTCTGTGGTTTTAGGGCGATGCAGAATTGTCTACAGCGCTCAAAGCATTTTCTTAAAATGATCAAATGCCTTCCTCTCATGGTGGCAACCCCTAAGTCATCAATAAACGCCTTCAACCATGCCTCCTAGTGCATAAACATCGAGGTTAAGCCACACAACAAACAACTACGCATGGAGGATGATGGACTAATTAGAGTCCAAGGCCAATAATGTAGGGGATAGCAATGGCTCCAACAACATCGGCGGCCTTAGCCAACTACAAGTGTATTAGATTCAATGCAAGAAGGTTTTGTTACTAACTGAACCTAAGGTAGGTGGCTGACAATGAGACCCCACCCCCTATAGCAATAGTGCCCCCCCCCCCCCCAAAAAAAGAAAATCACATAAGTGCCATCATGCACCACCCACCATCCTCAACACACCACTCTCAACCTCTATATGCCACCTTCCACCCCCAACATCCACCCCACCGCAATCCACTCCAAAATAGACCAATCCCCTCCTTGACACTCCACACTCATCTTCACCCTCACCTAGACGACCTCTGCCTCCAAATACTACTCCCTTCCTCCCCCAAAACCACCACCACCCTTAACCTCCACCCATAGGTATTGATGAGCCCTACACACACATATCCTCCCCCACATAACAATCAAGCAATCATTTACAGCTATACCTTTCTACAACACACCGAGATCTTGTCACAAGAGTTGTATTATTGTGGCCCACATGGTTAGAAGGAGAATCTGATTGGCTATCACCACTCTCCCTACTAATCAAGTCCTCACCAAGCTCCAATAAAAGATATTTTGTCGGATGCTCAAAAGAGGTGATGCCATGCCAACTATTGCTCTAAAGTAATGTCAATCCACACATGGCATCTAAGATATCTCACTAGAATCTTGTGGGAACCCCATGCAAAATCCTTGTGGAATCACCATTCATGCTACCTAATGTTGCCTACCTAGAATTCATAGGAATCTTGTCAATTAGTTAGGACACCTTCCTTCTTGCAAAATATCTCTATGGTTGTTACGAATGCTCAAGGAGCTCATGGCCTCTATAGCATGTAGGAAAAAAAAGGGGTCTAGTGGACAACCCTATATCACATATCTTTGAATGCTAAATTTCTCCCCTCTAGCCCAACTGGTCATAACTTGGTTGTGTACTGAGGAATAAAGATCCACTACACCTTGACCCAACTACAATAGGAATCCCATCTTCAACATAATGCCCTCCAAGAATGTCCAATCAAATGAGTAATATGCCTTGAACTCAAAGTCTCAAAGAAGCATAATGAAGTCCTAGTTTCTAGAACAAGCTAGATTGGTGAGCTCCCAAAAGGTGAAGTTGTTTTTTGAGATGGTGAATTTACGAACTAAACTTTTTTGGGTGGGATGAATACTATATCCAACATTAACAAGTTTAGTCTAAGACTAAGCACCTATGCAAAGATCTTGTAGGCATTTCCAAAGAAAGTGATTAGCCTCCACTATGTAATGCCTAATCAATCCCTCAAAAAGTCTCTCTAGCATAACCCTGCATACCATAATATTCTAGAAAGCTAAGGTGAGGCCTACATTGATAAACTCCTAAAGGCTTAGAAAGAACTTTTCTAGTCCATCTACTCCTAAAAACTTGCTTGAGGCCAATGCCAAAAGCGTCTTCTCCCCATCCATAAAATGTTTGCTCATCCTATGTGACCACCCTCCTAGTGCTTTGTCATACTATCTCTCTCTATCCCTCTCATAGCCTAGAGGCCTGGTTGTAGATCCTAGCAAAGGTTATGATGTGGGAAAATCTATGTTTGGATTAAGTCCAACAAGAAGCTCTTGCATGAAACCTATATTCTAACCTTGCTCCCTTCATGGCATCTATCTCTACTCTAGCAATACACATCCTCCCAGTCAACCATCTAAGCAAGCAAGGCCTAGGCAAGGGTCTATAGGCTAGGCACTAGTGGCAACATCAATCCACGACTTGGGGAGCAACTTTGCATTGAGGATCTTTCCTTCCCACTAAAATTATTGTATTGAGATCTTTCTATTCGTAGCATGACTAAATGCACCCATGTATTTGCTCCCATGGATCCAAGCTGCAAGGTTAAGCTTTATCATCATTCTGAGCTGATTGCTACTACCAATACTAGCGGTCTCTTATTTACCTAGCCAACAACATGGATGCATGCTTTTCAATGAGCATCTTGAGGTAGTTCTCCACCTCTACTAGGTACTCATTGGCAAGAAAGAAAACAAGTGCTTGGCTATCTCAAAAATACTTCATCCCTTGCATCCACTACGATGGCATTACTTCATACACCTACACAAACTCAAATTGGGACAACATTGATATTAAAGAATACAAGTGGACAGTACATTATTTCAACCTTGGCTTAGAACTTATTTACCTCCATGAAAAACAACCCACAATCATAGCAAAGGGAAAGTATCAAGCTTTCTTATTTTTGGAGCTCTTGTATCTCAATTCTACACTAGCTTCCCGGAGAGTTTAAGCATGCCAACAAGGGGAGTTAGGGCATGCACATGAGCAACACACTTTGATCTACTCCTCTGAAGTGTTTCTGCTCTAACCAAGAGCTCAGTCTTCAATTGGAGAACCAAATTTTGATATGTTCTTGTTTGCCAGTAAATTGAGTTGGTAGCAACACTCAAATTGGAGTATGTCTACACTATAGCATATGCTTTTACCAAGGAATTATCCTTGAGCACAACCTCTATGATCTACTATAAAGAGTCAGATTGGATCAACACACATCCTTAACTATGACCTCTCCACATCACAAGGTCCCTTACATTCTATGAAGTGGTATGGGCAGCAATCTCCTTCCAAAGCATGAGGGTAAGCTCATGATGTATTTTCAATCCACAATAATGTGACACAATTTGTTCAAGTAAAACAAGTTTGAGTTTTGACTTTTTGCCTTGCCTTTTGTATTTTGAGTTTTGAATTGTTCTCACTCTTCATCCTTTAATGCTCAAACTATTGATCATCCATCATAAAAGGGGTTGCATCTACAATATTGATATACGGATTGTTCAACTAAGAAAGGCTAAGTTTTGAGTTTTGAATTTTGCATTTTGCACTTTTACATCTTGTATTTTGCATTTTGCATTTTTTTGTTGTTTTTTCTTGAATGCACACACAACCAACAAGCATTACAAGCATGATATATCTTCAATCCACAATAATTCCACATGGTTTGTTTAAGCAATAAAAGTTTGATTTTTGAGTTTTTTGTTTTTATGTTGGTGTTTGAGTTTTCAATCTCAATCCAATGAACCAATTTCTCCCAATTCAACCTTTCTAAACTAGATGCATGTATTTTGGAGTATTCAAGTCACAAGTGTGGATAATCGATACCACATCAATCCCATCCACACAAACAAACAAGCCTTCTATTCCACCACATGGTAGGAGTATAAGAACCTTGGTGGTTACATCATCCTATGGTCCAAAAGCTTGAAGGCTTGAAGATGATTTACGACCCAAATAATATGATCTAATACCATTGCTCCACCTACCACCAAGCATACCAATAGGTTAAGAAGCTAGTATAGAAGAAGAGAAAAGCAAGATCACAATGAAGAGCTTTACCTTTTTTGAATCTCTTACTCAACACACCTCTCACTCTCTCTCTCTCTTAGTCACTCAACAATGAACACAAGATGATATAATAGAAGAAGACAATAGAAAGCTTCAATAGCTGCACTGACAGAGCATTCACAGAATAGATGTATCAAAATAGTAAATACAACTCAGACCTCCCATCCTTATATAGACATAAACTAAGGTTAGGGTTAGGTCACTTCTCTAGGATGGCATCCCATTGTCGAAGGGGTTTTTGTCGAATAGTTGAATCCACCGGGGATCAAAGGTAGAAGGAAGTAGAGATAGGAGATGTAAGAGAAGATAAAGAATACACAAGAGGTAAACACAATAATGACAAAGCATAATGAATCAAATCAATATGTACTGACAGAACCTCAAATCCTTTGTCTGGCACTCTCTTGACATTAGATCTCATGGAGCTCCCTCATAGAACAAAAACGTGGATCAGAAACAACAGCTCCTTCTCTGCTACTTGGAACCCAAATCTGATGGCTCTGTTGGCTCTAGAAGGGGGTAAAACCTCAGGATACCTGATCACAAATCTCCTAGATCACTTCTTCCTCTTCTAGTTCAAACTGTAGTTTTCAGCATGTCAATAGTGATCACGACGAGCGCAATTTCATCAATCTATCTTTTTTATGAAAAATTCCAAAACTGGCTGAAAAAGAAACTTGCTTTTTGCATGCCATCCTAATCTAGAAGCTTTCCTAGCTTTTTTGGATATTTACAATAAATAATATCAAAAATAGGCTAAATTTATTCAAAAATCTAGTATTTTTGGACAATCCATGCAACTCACACTAGTACTAATGACTCAGATCACATTGACTCTCTAGATCAATAAAGAAGACGGATGATGATGCATTCCATGCTTTTTCACACTGTGTCCACATAGCATCACGACATTGTTTGCAATTTAGGGCTTGCACCCCTTTTGTATTTTATGGTTTGTGCCCCCTATGAATTACAGTTTGTACCCCTTTTTCATTTTAGGGTTTCCATTGCTATGATTAAGGGTTTGCACCCTCTTTTGGATATCCTATTCCCTTTGTCAGATCTAGAACAGTCCTTCCTTGAAGCATACTTGATAGTTAGCCCGATTAGACCATGCCTACACTAATACAATGACAAATATATGTGTGCAACCCATGCAAGAGTTGTGGTGCAAGAAATGCAATGTGGGAGATAAATATAATTATGCCTCATGTAGGCCAATTCCTCATTCCAACAATGTGATCCCCTTTTTAACACTCCAAAAGATACTGCCTCACATAAGCTTATGAGGTGGCTTCCAAAGTAGTCGATGCCTTCAATCATCATCTTCCCCTTCTCGCCACAACCTCCATCTGAAATAGGTAGAGAGCAAGATATTGCCTCACATAAGCTTATGAGGGGGCTTCCAAAGTAGTCGATGCCTTCAATCATCATCTTCCCCTTCTCGCCACAACCTCCATGTGAAATAGGCAAAGAGCAGAAGAAGAAGAAGAAGAAGAAGAAGAAGAAGAAGAAGAAGAAGAAGAAGAAGAAGAAGAAGAAGAAGAAGAAGAAGAAGAAGAAGATGATGATGATGATGATGATGATGATGATGATGATGATGAATAGGCAATGCAGTTCTTCATTGGCTACTCCTATCCTTCTCCGTGATGCCACCTTCATCTCCTTGGAAACTTCTCTCCTCCCAGGACACCTTGAATCTACACCTCTCGGCCTAAATACACAACTATCTCTTGCAGCGACCCCCATATCTGCAAAGCAATATCATTGACTTCTCCTTCTTCTTTGCTTATCTCAAAGCCTTTAATCTTTTTATTTAAAAATTCATATAAACATTGAATTTAATTAACCATCCTTTCCATTAAATCTTGTTCCCATGCTATTTTATTTCCCTTATACAACACAACAAAAGTCCCACAAAGTGTATCTTCATTACTTTCACTTCCTTAACATAGATTCCCATCCATATTTTTTCTCAGCGTGACCTTTTTCTCAATACAACCACTTTCCTACATAGTCACAATTTCTTTTTCCCTTTTGGATCTTTATGTCCACATGGCCCACCCTATATAACCCTTAGAGAAACAACAAAAAGTGTTAAACTATAGAAATATATAACTACTATTGTAGCTCCACACACTTTGGGAAAACTAAGAGGGGGAGGCCTATAAGTCCCTACAACCTGTGAAACCAACAAGTAAGTGAGATTCTCATGCATGGGAGTAGCCAATACAACATCTTTATCTAAGAGTATCCCCTTTCAATTCTCTTAATTTTTGAAAATACAATGCCCAATGTTAGACTACAAGCTAAAGTACTTTTGGAGGCTCAATTTCAGAATTGAGCATAAAGTGAGGGGAGTTTGAGATGCTAAAGAGACAACCAACTCGATCCCCTGAGGTATCATGACTTATTCACATATTAGCTTGTTATAGGCTAACTATGGTTCTATATGATTCTCAATAAAATTCAGTATCTTGGTAGATCATTGCTTTATAGAAATAGTAGACCTAATGAGTTGGACATAAACATAATGTAATGTGCCCTCTTCTGGTAACTAGCTGCTTGACCTAGGTCAGCTTTTGATCCTATTAACTTTAACTTGGGTTTACAGTTTGGTTAAACTAGGGTTGACATGAATCCATCCCTTTTCTTTGGGTTCGTAGACCTACGTCCAACACAAGCCTGTATACAACCACAAAGAGCTACAAGAGGATTGTGAGCTACTATGCAATGGGATGTGTAGACCAAACATAGAGGACATGGCCAAAAATAGCCACCTAATGTGACCGAGATGTTTAAATTCATTATTGCATTTGGGCTCCAATAGGGCGGCCATGTTTAACATGCTCCATAAGGGCTTCTTAAGTCATGCCACACAAGCCTTCGGCATGCACTTAACTTGTGAAAGAAATGTTGCATTAGGCCTTCTTGCAGGGATGCTAATACTACTTTGAAAAGGCTCTGGGTGCTTTCTTTGTTCACTGATATTTACACAAAGGGGCAATTAAGAGGAAGACAATGAGAAAATTGTAATAAGCAGAGTTTGGCAATGAGGCATTTCCAAGTGTAATGAGGTTAAAGGTCAAATGTCTAAAATTTTAGCCTTGAGCTATACTTAGTTGCATTGGCATGCACGTTGTAGAAACATGATAAGCCCTTCTAGCATTAATCATGATCGCATATAGACAATGCATGGTACTTGTAAAGAGGATTAAGGTCAAGCAAGAGAAAAAGGAGTGGCCTTGGCTACATGCATTCACAAGGAGGATTAAGATTGAGCAAGAGTAGTTTAGCATGCATATTAAACATAATTGTTGGTCCACCAACACAAACTTTTCGAGCCTTAGATATTGTGTTATCTTATCAAATAATTGGTAATATGTTCATGTATATGGGGACTCTTTGAGTCTCATATCAATTTTCTTTCTTGATGGTAAATCAACTATCGACACTTTGTCTTGTTCATATACGATGTGGTTAGCATGTTTTTGGTATATTGTTTTATTTGCAATTATATGAGTATGTGAGAATGTACAAATGGGAGTTGGGATATGAGCTTTCCACTTGAAAATACCCATTAAGCTTGCTGCACCAAAGCTTGAAGATGAACTTGGATGCCTTATTTTGAAAATCAAGTCACAACTACAAAATTTGGATAAGCCTCAAAGCCCTCATCTTATGCAATGTAGTAAGGGCTACTAAATATAATTCTATTTCCCAACAATTTTAAAATTCGGAGAATGGCAAGCCATGACCTAGAAAAAGAGCATCAAGAGTTTGTTAGAAGGCGACTATCAAAATTCAATATTAGCAAGTCTCATTCTAAAAGTGACCTTCAACAATACACATGTAGATGATGATCTTGGATGTCTAGTAAAAGGAAATCCTCAAGAGACCATGTTAAGATAAAAGTTGTTGGACCCTCAAAGTTAGTAATATCTTTTCAAATCGTTTTGATTGATACGATTATTCTATACCATAGGTTTATTTTATTTTGTTTTTTCCTTGTAGCATGAAAATGTCACATAAGATTGAATCTTATATATTAACCTAAACCCATTATACTATCACATCTCATCTTTTTTTGAGTCACACAAATTGATCAATATTTATATGTACAATAGTGCATGTCAACCCCAAGGAATGTTTGTAGGCTAGCTAGCTTGTCACAATTTAGTGATATCTTTCTCCTTATATTTCCATGCTAGAACTTCTTGGGGACATTCAAAACAAGTTTTAAGATCTTTCAACTTGGTGAAAGGCTCGAGATAGGGACTTACACTTACAATCCCTTGAGCACAAGTTGTAATCCTTTAGGATTGCATAACTTCACTTGGAAACATTTCTTATTTGTATAAATATAGAAAATCTAGCTCACCACTTCATGCAAAGAATTGATCTCCTCAAGTTGCATGCCATGTGACTAGAAATAATGGTACCTAAATCTCAAATTGCTTACAAAATTTCTAAATTGGTCTTTCAAGTCTTAAAGATGGTAGTGGCAATAAATGTTTTTGATGAAGGTCCTAAGTTATGGAAATATCAAATTGAAATATCACCTTGGAGCCTCAAACAAGAGACAAAGACAGAAGGAAACCTTTAACTTTGAGGACCAAATATTCCAACCAAGATATGCCTTGACTTCAATATAATGCCCATCTAGCTCCTCAGAAGAAGTTCCAATTTTCTCCAACACAAAAATAAGCTTTTATCAACATAAGAGTTCCTCTTTAACACCTTCATTGGCAAGTCATTATGCTTTGATTATTCCAGCTTAGTATCTGTTGTATGCTCTTGAGTGCACCAACCATTCTGAGAGCCAAGTTTACTATTTTTAGTTAGCTATTCATATCCTTATACTTCCATTTCAAACTTTGTAAGATTGCAAGCCTAGTTGTATGGCATCCATTTATTCAAAGAGAAAAGTAAAAGCCAATGAAAATAAGAGAGATTAAAAAAACAAAGAAATAAGAAAAAAACATATGAACACAAAAAAAAATGCACTCACGTGGTCAATACACCGCACCTAGGAGTCCTCAAGCTAGGTACGTTAGTTGACCTATGTCAATCAGCTCTGTCTTTAACCCCCTAGCCCTTTTTCCATTTTCCCCCACATTTACTTAGGGCCATCAAGGGCAAGACACACGTAAGAAGTCTTGACTCACCTTGGTTAGACTTGTCTTGCTAGGTCAGTTGCACTTTTTATCTCTTCACTTCATTCATCCAATGTTCATACATACACTTGATAGCAGGTCAAGAAAGGTACTTGTAATACAAAGGGACCATATGCAGTTGATTTAGCCTTTTTTAAGAGCTACTTGGATTAGACTCATAACTTTTGTCCATCCTACATTTTAGGTTTTCCCCATGATATTCTTCAACAACTCCCTTTTTCTTTAGTATTGAAAATTATTTCCATCTTCATTAGTTCAAGATCCCTTACTTCATCAACCATCAATCAATGGGATAACCCATGGAATAGTCTTCAAACTAAGTACTAACCTATTTAAGCATGTGTATTCACATAGTATTTGCACCATAATCTATACACGATTTGGGTCATCAATTGTGGGAAAACACTTTAGCCAAACAACAATATGTATCTTATGCTTGAAACAAAAGACCAACATTATCCCCTAGGAAGTGAATGCATGTAATGTTTTTCTCTGCAAGTACAAAAGCTCATGGAGAATCATGCACGATTAGTTCTAATTCAATATTCTCCCATCTTCTTTATCTCCAATACATTCCCCATGACCATTCAAGTTCTATCCAACAATAGGGGACCAACAGTCGAGAGTACCAATATCAGTGTCACAGCTCCTACAAGCTACATCACCAAAACAACAACATCGACCACTTTGTTCCCAAGTGCCAAAAGCAATTTCCATCTATATCATCAAAGGCATACACTACTCCTCCATCAAGACAACTTTTTAAAGATATTCCTTGCATTTTGCATCTTGGTGTAAGCTACAACCTACCATCTTCAAAGTGATTCTTATGAGATCAACACTCTTCTTAGAGGGGGTAATGTTAATGGTAAATTGTGAATGGAAATTTCAAAGAATGTCAAAGAAAAGTCAAAGTACAAAGTGCCAAAAAAAAATTCAAAAAGAGGATTATCTTTTCAAATTCATTGGGTTATTTTGGGTACTTCTATTTATTCCATGGACATCATTATCACTATTGTATTATTTTGTGAGATTCAGGCTTACATCCATGCACATTATATATTGTCCATAGTTTTATTTGAAAATCCACAGTATTTTGTGGGGATTATGGCCATGAAAATATGAGTGTAATTTTCTAAACTATATTTAATTAACCTATGATTGAAGCATTAGTCAAAGGAGGACAACCAAGAGCCCACAAAGTGGGTAAGGTGCCCAAAAAGTGGTGGAAACCCTAAATGAGGACCAACAAAGTAGGCTACCTCTCTATAGGCAAGCTGGAGTATAGACCCTAATGAGTTCACTATACCTCAAATATACCTCATCAATACTAGTATTGCATTCTTTTCTTTCTTAGTAGGAAGGGAGGATGCTTAGAGTTGGAGTGTCAAGCCAACTATGTGAGACATTGTTGGCCAAGGAGGTTGAATCTTTTAAAACAGTAGAAGCCTCTCTAATGTCCCAACTATTGTGCATTTGACTCAACATCCATCCATAAATACAAGCTTGGATCTATTTTTTTTCTGCTTAGAGATCCCAAATATACACATCATGACTTTTAGGCCAATATTTAGATGACATTTTGCTTCAAATGATTGAAGGTCTTCCAATTCAAGGTACTCTTGTGTGTCTAGTCATTCAAAATTTAGAAATTATTGGGGTGTTTGCATAATGGAAAAGTCATTTTAGAGTCTCATGGCTCTCACTAGACATGTGCTACATGTATACACCATAGATTGTTTTCTAGCTATAGACTTGAAGCTTCTACATGTTGTGGAGCAAGCACAATGCTTATCTACTCCATTTTCTAATGTTTTAGAATTTTTATATCTCATCTAGATTTATGTCAAATATAAGGATCTCGTCTGTCTCTACAAAGCCATATTGTAAGCATGCAAATTTGCCATTCGTATCCTTGTAAGATCCACCTAAACATTGTTATAGTCATTATTTTAAAAAGTATGCACATTGTTTTTCTTTGCCTTTTTACAAGACATTGAATTTTTTATATGTTTATAGTTAATTAGAAGCTTTGTTATCGCCAAGTTTTTTTAATATCTCTCCTTTGCAATGATGTAGGTCTAAGAAGAGCAAAGCCATGTAGAAAATGTTGATAAAGTTTATTTCCCACTATTTCATCAATTATTTTGATATCTCTTCCTACTAATGGAAACGTTGTCACATGCTTCCACGACTTGATTTGGTTAGAACTATTTTGAAAATCCTTGCTTAGCTCCATCTATACATTTTGATGTACTTAAACTTGCAATCAAATACATGATTAGACTAAAATGTCTTCCCTATTGTTACTAAATTTATTTGTATACTAGATGTTGGTAGTTTGTTCTTACGAAGCCACAATTGTAGAATTGAGGGACATACTTAAATACTAGATTTTGGGAGTTTGCTCAGTCTTGGGAAGCCACCAATCGTAGAATTGAGGGATGTAATACAATTTTGCTAGAGGATATAAGCCAAAATGTCCTACAAGCTAGCATGCAAAAGTATGTAATAATGTCAATAAGCAATGAGAGTCCTTCCAACCAGGCAATAGTATGTAGCTCCTCCTCGAGTAGAATTTTGTTCAAGAGGGGATGATTGAGTTGTGGGGGATAACCGAGGTTTCTTGAGAGAATGATTAATCAAAAAAAGATAATCAAAATGGCTAGGATCATAGTGGCGTGGTGTTACTTGACATTTGACATGAGATGACTGCCTACATAGGCAACCTTGACCCTATGTATATATCACTTTCTCAAGAGATGGTTTGATCGTCTTTGGACCTTCTGGGAGTTTTGGGCTTGATGCACAAAAATAGAGCTTATAGTAACTGTTTGGGTGTAGGACAATGTAAAAATATTTAAATAATATAAAATTTTATGTTTGCAAGCATGAAATAGAGAGAGATCAGTGTGAAGGCACCATAGTCTTGATATGTTTGGGAGATTAGGATCAAGATAGTGCATGATCCTTTGAATAGTTAGTAGATTTAGAATTCTTACATCAAGAAGGGTAAGGTGCTCCAAGAGTGTGATTCAAAGGGAAGATAATCCATAGTTTTCAATCTAAAGAGGAAGGTTTATATATAAGAATGAAGAGGAGGAGCTTGACATGCTTTTAGCTTTCCCCTTGCTTTTTTTAAAATTTTTCTTTTTTTGAAGAGGTTCTTAGTTGAGCATGCCTTTCTAAACGCATGTTCCTTCCTTTGCCTTGTTTTTAACCTTCCCTATTTTTGTGGAAAAAAACTTCAATTTACCATCCAAAAATTATTTTCCGTTTTTGCCTTATCTTTTATTCCAAGAGTGCTTTTACATTGTATCTTGTAATTGACCCGTCATGCACACTTAATATCAAATTTAGGTGCTATAAAATTGTAGAGTGATTAATTTTTTGAGATGGATGCATCTATGCTAATAGTTAATTGCCATTTTCAATGTGTATCTTTTATCGTATTTAATCATTATGGGTTAAATTTTTCTTAGTATGCATGGTTTTAATAATGTACAAACATATGAATGTAGCAAATATTCAGACTCTATTCAAGTCCAATTATGAGATAAGCTTGAATAGCGATCCTGAGATTCCAAAGCCCCCTAAGAAACAGATGCACCAAAGGAGACCTCCTAGTCCACTTGAGGCGTAAACTATTGAAGGAGGAAAAGAGGAAGAAATCCAAGGATTCAAATGTTGAAAAGCAAAAGAAACCACAAGACCTACCTAACCAATTCACACAATTCAAAAAGGGTGATCAAATAGTGGTATTATTGGGAGTGAAGAGACAAGGCCAAACTAGTGAGCCCGTTGAAGAACCTACCAAAGGTCAAGGAAGTCAACTTAGATGGTGAAGGTGAAAACTTTTGATTAATATTCATAGCAGATGACCTGACCAAGGATGAGGAGACTAACCTCATTAGTCTCTAATAAAAGGAATTATTTTATGTGTTTGCATGGTCCATAGAGGAGCTAAAAGGTATTGATTCAAGCATAGTAACCCATAACATTCCTACAGTGCTTGACATAACACCCATTAGACAAAGGCCTTATGCCGTGAATCCAAAGCATGCTCGTGTTGTGAAAGAAGATATTGAAAATTTTTTTGGCCCATGATTCATTTATGAGATCGAGCACACGGATTGGATATTATCCATAGTGATTGTACTAAAAAAGAATGGAAAGATTTGAGTGTGTGTTAAACTACAAAAAAGTCAAGATAGCTAGTAAGAGAGATAACTATCCTTTGCCTTACACCGAGCACATGCTCGAAGAGTGGCAGGGAAAGAAGCGAATAGCTTCCTAGATGGGTTCTCAAGATACAACCAAATACAAGTCCACTCAAACGATAAGCACAAAACAACATTCACCACCAAATGGGGGGTGTTTTCTTACATTGCCGTGCCCTTTGGGCTAACCAATACCCCTACTACCTTTCAACCCCTCATGTGTGCTATCTTCAAAGACATGCTCAGGAAGTGGTTGGAAGTATTTTTTGATGTCCTATGTGTTCAAACCAACTGGGAAGAACATATGGAGAAACTCCATGGTAGACTTTGAATATTGTGGACAACATGCTCTCTTATTTAATCCCTTGAGGTGCCAGAAACATGGCTGTATATTAGGGCACATTGTGTTGAGGAATGGAATTTCAATTGACTTCTTGAAAGTTAAGGTGATTGTTGATCTTCCACCTTCGAACAACTATAAGGGAGTTCAATGCTTCCTAGGTCATACCGAATAATATCAATGGTTCATGTTGAATTATGCATTAATTGCTAGGCTAATATACAAATTATTAATTGTGTTCAAGTGGACAAATGCATGCCATACCAAACCTATGAGTGGCTTAAGGGGGCCCTAACATCAACATCTATTTTAAGAGCCCTAGATTGGTCCATCACATTCCATGTCCACATTGATCCTTTGAAATTTACTATGGGGATAGTATTGTGTCAACTTGGTGAACACAACATAGATATTCTAGTGAGTTTTGCAAGCATGCAACTCAATGATGCATAGATGGACTACTCAACAATAGAGCGAGAACAATTGAAAATGGTATTTGCGCTAAAAAGTTTAATCATTATCTTTTGGCAACATTGTTCACCTTCTTTGTTCATCATCATGCATTGCTTTATCTTGTTAATAAACCTTGCGCAAGAGGGTGCATTTCTAGATGGTTATTGCTCTTTTTGGAATTTGACTTCTCAATGGTAGTGCGAAGAGGAGAGCGACATTATATGGCTAACCATATGTCCCGCATACCCATTGGAAAAATTTCTAAGAAAGGCATTATGGACAATCTACCTGATGCTCACCTTTTTAGAATATGTAGCCAAAATGAGCTTCACAAAGTAGACCTTATACCTTACTAGATAGATGATATAGTACAGATTCTAGAAACGAAATCCTAATCACTTGATCGAGAAAGATAAACTAAGGTGCCTCATTTTAAAATTTCAGCCTTATAAGTTGATTGTTGTGGTTAGCTTTACTAATTAGGGAAAGATGGCCTATTGAGACAATGTTTGTGAAAATGAGATGCACGATGTGCTCACTAGAGCACATGGTAGAATTCTAGGAGGGCATTTCAATGGAGACACCATTGTACATAACTTTTGTGGTCTCGATTATGGTAGCCTACACTATTTTTTTATTTTTCCAAGTTTGGTAAGCACTGTGATGAGTGTTAGCATAAAAAAGTTCTTATATGAAAGGACCAGATGTAGTTGATGCTAGTAGTAGCACGCCAACCATTCAAAAAATGGGGCATTGACTTCTATAGAGGCGAGCTCGAGAGCTCAACTGGCAAGACCCATGGACCACTTATTGGTCAAGCATTTCAAGCGAGCACCAATGGCTACCTCTCACATAACTGACGTGCTATCCCTCTCTACAAATGTAGTGAGCTTACCTTAATGCCCAATTGAGTTACTTCCTCTCTCAAGCACCCCGAGATAGCTCGATGATCTGTGATGCATGCTCAAGCATCCTCAAGCCTCTTCCTTCAAGCTTCATCCTCCATAGCCATGCATGAGACGAGAGAAGAGAAGAGAAGAAGAGAAGAAGAAGAGATAATGGAGGGCTTCACCTCCAAGATCTCTTACCCTCACACACTCTCTCCCTCCCTCACTCTCACTCCCTCCCTCAAGCACTCACAAGCAAGCAAGCAAGAGAAGAGAATAGAAGAAGAGAAGAAGAAGAGTCCACTTTGCCACACACCAAAGAATGAGCTCTCATTCCCTTTTTGAACTTTATATACAAAACCCTCTTTCCCTTGGGCAATCATCCCCTTTTAACATGGCCTGCCATAGCCGAAGCCCTTTTCTCCATTATTCTCCTATCTTCCTAGCTTCCTTCCAACCGCCCATCTACCTTTACAATTTGCACGGCACTCTTTTACAAGAGCTTTGGCTGCGCCTTTATTTAAAGGTGCGCCTTTTCGCTTTTGGCTTCTTGCGGCTTCCATGGTTGCGTCTTGTACTCTTGGTGGTTGTTCCCATGCTTTTAGATTTCTTTCAGGCCCAATCTCTTATAGGGCGCATTTTCTTTTTTTTCCGTCTTGCTCTTTTCCTCTTGATGCCTCGTTTTCCACTTCCCTCGTTTTGCAATAAACATTACCCCCCTCCTAGTTGAGTGCCACTCTCATGGCATGGTTGGGGTGAGTCAGACAAAGTGTTACTAGGGTAGCCAAATGGCTTTTTGAGTGTGTATAAAAGTCATGTTAGTGTGTTGGAGGGATTCTTGAAACTAGAAGGCCCTTGCGGTTGGAATGAGTCTTGGTGTTAGAGGGATTTATGGACCGGTTGGAGGGATTTATGGAATTGAAAGGTCATTGAGTTTGGAATGAGCTCTGGTGTTGGAGAGATTTATGGACCTGTTGGAGGGATTTATGGATTTGAGAGGTCCTTGAGTTTGGAATGATCCCTGGTGCCGAAGGGATTTATGGACCTATTGGAGGGATTTATGGAACTGAAAGATCCTTGAGTTTGGAATGAGCCCTGGTGCTAGAGGGATTTATGGATCTGTTGAAGGGATTTATGGAATTGAAATTGAATGTCGGGTTGGACAGACCCCTCTACTAGCCCTCTGTGCTTGTCGTCTCTTGTATTGTTCCAAATGAGCTTCTTCATTCACTTTTTGACTGGGGCTATCGCATCTACCCTTGGCTTTGTTGTGCTTGCCTAGTGGCATGTTGCCTAGGATGGGGAGTGCATTGCATGGGTAATGGGGCCTCTGGAGCTAGTGGTTGAGGCCTTTGTTTGTACCTTGGGGGACATTTTTGCCTTACCGTGGAGTGTGTGGTGCCCATGCTTGTGGATCTGGGAGATGGGTCTAAAGCCCTCGGTGGTGTCATGCAGTTTATGTAGAGGGGAGGTGCGGTGCATGGGGCTTAGGATGACAGATCTAACCATAGGCAAGAATTACATTCCTAGGTCCATAAATCCCTCCAACACTAGGGCTCATTCCAAAATCAAGGACCTTTCAGTTCCATAAATCCCTCCAACATGTCCATAAATCCCTCTAGTACTAGGGCTCATTCCAAACTCAAGGACCTTTCAGTTCCATAAATCCCTCCAACAGGTTCATAAATCCCTCCAACACCAAGGCTCATTCCAAACTCAAGGACCTTTTAGCTCCATAAATCCCTCTAACACCAGGGCTCATTCCAAACTTAAGGACCTTTCAGCTCCATAAATCCCTCTAACACCAGGGCTCATTCCAACTGCAAGGGCCTTCGTGTTCCATAAATCCCTCCAACACACTTCCCAATAGGGCTTGTGTACACACTCAAAAAGCCACCTAGCTACCCCATTAACACTGTCCGACTCACCATGTGTGTGTGTGTGTGTGTGTGTGTGTGTGTGTGTGTGTGTGTGTGTGTGTGTGTGTGTGTGTGTGTGTGTGTGTGTGTGTGTGTGTGCGTGTGTGTGAGCGTGCGCGTGTACGTGTGCGTGCGTGCACGTGTGTGTGCATGTGCATGTGCGTGTGCGTGTGCGTGTGCATGTACATGTGCGTGTACGTGTGTGTGTGCATGTGTGTGTGTGTGTGTTCTTCATCTAATGATAATGTTTATACTTGTTTATCTACATCAAAAAATCCATATAGCTTCAAATCAAGGGAATGGCCACCTTAAAAGAAAAGTTACATAAAATGAAATTTCTATCTCATAATAGTCACATGCTCACCTCTATTCAAGATACTCTAGTTCTCTCCTCTTGTGATAGATATAATGCAAATTTTAAGCATGACATCCTTTGCTCTTGTGATATAAATTGAGGGTAATATAGTACATATGTTCAAAATATAAATTCTTTATCCATTTTAGCCACTATGCACTTAAAATTCTTAACCACAAACTTATGCCTTACTTTTTTATCTCAATTGTACATATCTTATATTTAGGCCCAAAATACATCATAGTAGAGATTTTTTTTAACAATCTTCATCACAAAAGGAAAGGTAATAAGTTGAATATGCATCCAAATGAGCCTTGGATGCTAAAGCATTTTGTGCCATGGGATTGCCACTCAACTAGGAGGAGTTAATGTTTACTACAAAGAAAAGGAAGTGGAAAACGAGGCATCAAGAGGAAAAGTGCAAGGCCCAAAAAAAGGAAAATATGCCCTATAAGACAGTGGGCTCGAAATAAATCTAAAAGCAAGGGAACATCCACCAAGAGTATAAGACACAACCATGGAAGCCACAAGAAGCCAAAAGTAAGAAGGAGTGCCTTTAAATATAAAGGCGCAACAAAAAATTTTGTAAAAGAACTTCGAGCTCTCACCCGTGCAAATTGTAGAGGTAGATGGGCAGTAGGAAGGAAGGTAGGAAGATAGCAGAATAATGGAAAAAAGGGCCTAGGCCATGGCCATCCATGTAAAAAGGAGATGACCACCCAAGGGAAAGAGGGTTTTGTATATAATGTTTAAAAAGTGAATGAGATATTATTCTTTGGTGTGTGGCAAAGTGAACTCTTCTTCTTCTCTTCTTCTCTTCTCTTCTCTTGCTGGATTAAGCTTCTTGCTATCCCTCTTCTTCACTCTATGTCCTCTCACTTGATTGTTCTTTGTCGTGAGGAGGAGGTGACCTCTCAAGATTTTTGTCTGATCCCTCTTCTCTGTCTTGTGCCTCTTTTATCGTCTCTCAGATAAGGGTGGTCAAGACTCCTCCATACCCTATGAATGAGGCCTTGGCTGAGGGCTTCTTCCTGTCAGTTCCCTTTGATGCTAGGGATTCTCCAATCACTGGTTTTCTTCCAAGGTCTATTTTCCTAGCTAATTGATTTATAGTTTTCCTGACATAGCTGTTCCAATCCACTTCATGCAATGATTGATCCGCCATGCTCTCCAGCACGGGCACGCTGATCCTATGCATGAGTGAATTGTATCTTAGGCCGGAGAAGAGGGCATGGATCACCTTGGCTTGCAGCGTGACCTCTATGTTGTGAATGCCCTGGATACTTATGCCATCATTTGTTACGACACTTTCCTTCCTTATCCCCAACATGGCATAGACATCTCTTTTATGCCTCTTCTCCAACTTTGGTTCCAACCCCAACACCTTTTCCACTAAGCCCTTGCTAAGCGGAATCTGCACCTACTTGATTCCTTCTATGCTTGCCAAGGACACTATCCCACTCTCCTTATCGAGGTCATACGTCCTTAGGAATTCCACACACTTAGTGTGGTCAGGATCTTGTCCAAAATTTTTGATATACGTGGCAAGGTTGCACTGGTCCACGACCCTCTTGATGGCTTCCTCGTTGATCACTACCCCTTCAATGTTGTGGATACTCCTAAACCTGAGTTGGTTGTATGCCCGGTTCTCAAGGGAGAGGTCGTACTTTGCTCTTTCCTCTTTCGTGAAGAGTAGATGTTGGGCTCGGTCTTGCTGCGACATCTTTAGCTCCTGTCATAAGCCATGGTTTGCCATTAGTGCTTTTTCAAATAGTTACTTGTTGAAAGAAAACACTTCATGATTGGTAGATTAAATTGTTTTTAGTACAAAGTTAGACTTTTTCCTCCAAGCAGTCTAAGTCTATTGCTTTCAAATTTTATTTTCAATTTCTCAATCACAAGTTGCTTCGTTCTACCATTGAGGTCACCCATGTGTGCTTTTCCTTTATTGTTCTCCTTATGGTTTGGTTTGATTTACCATGCCCCCCCTTTTTTTTGAATTGAGATGAATCCTTCCTAGGATTAAATATTTAGTGGATGAAGGACCTGCACGCAGCACTTAATCTTAGTGTTTTACTATCGCATGAGCCAAGCATAGAGACTAGGGTTGTATTCTAAAGTAGCATAGCTATCCATGTCTAAAGGGCATATGCCTACATGTGTAATGTAAGTGAGGACATCAAGCAAGAAGTCACCGGAGTCCACTCGGCTAGCAACATGCAACTCCTCCTCAGTGAGGATGTGATCTAAATAAGGATGTTTCTTAATGTTTTCTTCCAGGGTCGGTGATGAATGGTAGTCAACACCCTAAAGGAAGTTGAAGTGACATAGGTTGGGTCGTATTCAGATGCCTTGATTACGCGTTGTTGTTCAACACTTGTCATTATTTGGTATCCCTCTAGTTCCCATTGCAATCATAGAGCATACTATTTTTGCAAGAAGGAGGAGTTGTTGTCAGCAAGTTGTTGCAACTTCTCAATTTCCTATTTTGTGGCCACGATCGTGTTCTTTCTATATGATGTAGTGAGACGCTATTTGATTGCTTGTTTCTTGGATATCTTGGTTGCAATTAACTCCTCAGCTACTTCAGAAGCCTTAACGAGCACGAATTCCAACTCCTCCCAAGAGCAAGGGAGTGTTCGTACTTCCATCGCTATAGGTTCTTCCAAGAGGCCTAAGTCTAGTTGATTGTAGCTTTTAGCCAATGTCATGAAAGTTGTGAGAAATGCGGGATCTAGAGCATGGCAAAGGCGGAAGCTATGGAGGATGGAAGGATAAGTGTGGACTCATGATGGAAAAGACACTGTTTGTTACACAAGTGAATTAGGTTCCAAGATTGAGACTTGGACTCATAAACACAATCTTGTGTATGTAGACAATGACATTGACACTTCACTGAAAAGAAAAGAGTACTATCATTGCGTTTTGAAAAGGAAGCAAGTACAATGCTTTATAGGAAAGTAGGAAACTGCAGTAGGCACCATTGTGCATATGGGATAGGTTAGCCTGCATATCCTTGACCCTGAAGCTCCATACAAAGAGGCTGTTTGAGTGAGTGTGATTGCTGATTCTCAACACCCCTCCTCAATCACAACTAAAAAGGCACAAAGTGTGTAGAGGCTGTAATGAGAACCACCTACAAAGTGTGGGCACACCACAAACATGGTAGACACCAGAGGCTATCGCAGAAAAGGCTAAGTGTGGGCACCAAAACATGATGGACATCCAGAGGCTGTAACAGGGGCCTCACAAAGTGTACAGGGACTGTAATGCCAAATTACATGAGGAGTTTACAAAGCTTATGGCAGGAAGCATTAGGGCAATGAAGTACAAGGCTTTTAAAACAGTCTATCAGAGTTATGAGAGTAGAAGGACTGATGAGTCTTGTCCTTCCGATCCTGGTGGTCTTCATCTTCATCTTCATCTTCATCTTTTGGTCCATGGTCTTCTTCTTCTTTCACAGCTGCAAGATAGGCCTTTTGGGATCTCTTCCTAGCATGACAGAACTTCTCAGTATGTTCGGTCCTTTTGCAGAAGTCACAAAAGAGCGGTTCCTTTTTACCTTTGTATCTGTTGTTTACATATAACATTTGTTCATCCTTTGAAGTGTTGGGCTCTTCTTTTCTTTTAAGTTTCTTTACTTCCTCTAACAGAGATGCCTGGATATCAACAAGTTCAGGATTTGGCATGTTGATTAAAGTTGTTGATACATTATTATATTCAGGAGGCAAACTCTTAAGTAGAACACCGATGCAAACATCTTCATCCATTTTAATGTTGATTCCTACAAGTTGGGTTAGGAGTCCTTCCATGTAATTGAGATGTGTGGCAAGTGATGTGCTAGACTTCATTTCAAGCTTGAAGAACTCAATCAGGAGACCATACTTTGATGATTTAGATTGTGCGCCGAACAAGGTGTCAAGTCTTTTCCATGTATCCTGTGAGGTCTCACAGTTATCCACATGGTAGATATAACTGTCGTCTAGCTCCAGTTTGATAATGGCCTGGGCTCTGTCATCATTCTTTTGCCAAGTAGTTGCAAGGTCCGCGTCCCAAGGTTTCTTCTCTTTGCCATTTGTGATGGCCCAGAGACCCTTTTTCATCAAGATGAGCTTGATGCGGGTTTGCCAGGTGTGAAACCCGACTCCTTTGAATCAAGCATTTGGAGAGTCTTTTCCCATGTTGAGGTTGCAAGATCAGCAGCAAATCAACACCAAAATTCTGAAATTTTTTTAGTAGAAGAGCAGAATGCAGTGTGTCAAGAGACACAGTTAATGATAGTGTGAAAACACACTATGTCAGTGTTGATGTTGAGCTTGATTCTTCTTATTCGGGATCGTTCGGTCGTTCTTCAATCTTCTCAGGTACTTCCCCTCCTTGATTTGATGCTGGGTCAATGGATTAGAGTGACAGAGGCTTGGGTTGAGTGTCAGGAGAAAGAAAAACTGAGGAAAAAAAAGCTTGAGAAATTTTGGCTATGGTGGAATTAGGGTTTCTGAGACAGGGGCCTGGTTTTTCTCAGATTGCAGGAGCTATACTTGATCATTTTCAAAAATTTTTACATGCCTAGGAAGCTGACTTCATGAGCTATCAAAACCCCATGATAATCGTCAAGATCGTGGACTGTATGAAGCACATAGGCAGCTCAAACAGATTCGGCGCAGTTCAGGACAGCGATGACGAATTTGTGCAATGCCGGGGTCAGGGCGCAGCAATGTGATCAATTTTCGTGCCAGGAGGAAGTGTCTTGAGTAGAAGAACAATCCCTAGAAGAAATCAAGCGCTGAAATGACCTGGTTGAGAAGTTATTGAAGCTCTAAGTGAGGTAGGTCCTGTCTGGCTATGGCAAATAGAGAGCAAAGATTGAGAATTTTCACAATTCTGAGCTTCAGATGGTCAAATGTCCTGGATTGATGTGATACAGGGAAGCTTTGTGAGTTGGGGAATACTTTTGCAGAAGGAAGCTCCAAGAGATTTGACCTGTGGAGTGAGATATAAGCAGCTCAATCTGATAGGGTGCTGCTAGCTATGGCTGCCATGGAAGCTTCAGTGAGAGTAGAGTTGGGAGATGAAGTCATGAGCTGACATTGAGCTAGATTGAGGTTGAGAGGAATCAAGAGAGGCTGGAGAAGCAATGCCATGCCCAATTGGGCTCTGATACCATGTGAGAAATGCGGGATCTAGAGCATGGCAAAGGCGGAAGCTATGGAGGATGGAAGGAGAAGTATGGACTCATGATGGAAAAGACACTGGTTGTTGCACAAGTGAATTAGGTTCCAAGATTGAGACTTGGACTCATAAACAAAATCTTGTGTATGTAGACAATGACATTGACACTTCACTGAAAAGAAAAGAGTACTATCATTGCATTTTGAAAAGGAAACAAGTACAATGCTTTATAGGAAAGTAGGAAACTGCAGTAGGCACCATTGTGCATATGGGATAGGTTAGCCTGCATATCCTTGACCCTGAAGCTCCATACAAAGAGGCTATTTGAGTGAGTGTGATTTCTGATTCTCAACAAAAGTAGTGTCCAAGCGTTGGAGGCAAGCAACCAAGTTGTCCCCCCAATTGTTTTAGCTAAATCCAGGGCCAAGGTTAGAATTGATCACCGCTCATAAAAAGTGAGTGTGTTATTTTTGCAAGCTTTCAATTTCGTGCTTTTGTAATTGAAATTGATTTTTTGAGATTTTTCAAGCTTGCAACAAGACGTATACTATCTAGAATTGAGGAAGCTAAGGTACAAAATTCTAGAAATTTTCCAAGATTTCTACACCCAAAACTTCTGCATCACCCAAAAAGAGTGCAATATCTAGAAAGAGTATGGGCAACCTTCCTCTAGTGAGCAATGGAGAACTTTTGTATCTCCCAAAAAGAGTACAATATCTAGAAACTTTCCAAGATTCGTACACCCTAATATTCTTGCAATAAAAAAAGTTATGCTACACCCTATTTATGTGAGCATGATGATGAGTGGGCCAAAATAATGAATGAGTTGTGCTTATTTTTGGGCTTTCCATATGAGAGGGAATATCTTACATGGTTTTCCTAACATTATTGGTGATATATCACTTGTTTTTGCACAATGTTTATATGTGTGACATCATGATTGTAAATTTGTATCCATTGTGCAATGGTCTTGTCCTTATAGGCTCTCTCAGACCAAAAGCATGGTGCAACTAGCCCCATTTTCCAACTTTGTATCTTGTTGCTACAACTCTTTCTAGCCTCCATACCAAAATATTTTCTCACACAATTAGGTGGAATCCTTCATAAATCCCACTCCTCCTATGCCACTTCTACCTCTTCTACTACATAAGCCGATGTTCCTGCATTTGGCACATTTACTTTACTTTCCAAGGGCTTGATTGGTATCTATTCATTCTCCATAGAAACTTGAATATATATCTCTTTCAACTCACCATCATCAAATTGTATACTTCGTGGCCTACCCCTATTTTTCTGTTGCCTTGACTCAATCACACATCCCAGCTTGTGGGAACTTGCAGGTGCTCCACTTCCCTTCTTTTTTCTATGCATAGTCTCCTTGTGGGCTCCTCATATAAAGGACTGCTAGCTACAACATCTTGCAATGCACACGTAACAGAGGTAGGATTTGGGGATTTCTTTTTGCTAGCATTTGCCATCAAAGAGTCCATTGAAGGCCCAAATCCAATATACCTACCCATGATATAGCCCAACCTCTTTGCACATTGGATATATGCATTCAAAAAATCACTAACACATGCATCATAGAGTGATATCTTTCGTTTTCCACCTTCACTTGCTAACCAACCAGAATGGATGCTTTCTAACAAGTTTATGCTTGGAATCTGAGCATGTTCTGAGGGACTTTTGTTATCCTATAGAGTCAAATCCAAGGGTAAAGTTAGCAGCTCCGTCCATTAGTGCATTGTGTAGCAATTCTTTTAATGAGCTAAGAAAAACATCAAACATACATGAGATTCAATTCCTCCCCAATGGGCAATTCTTTGCTGCTACCATTTTAACCACCTATCCAAAGACTTAATGTTATCCTTGTTTACATTTTGTGCCCATCAATCTGAGATAGCAGAGGTGTGAAGCAATACTTGTTGACTTGTCATTGCTAGCCTCCATGTTCACACATTTCAATGTGATGCATTTATTTATCTATAGTGACTAATTTCTTGGTATGCCTTTGTAAACTTTTCTCCCAATGAAAAAGACAAAAGCGCTCTCTCCCTTCCATTATGTTATGCGATCCTCCACTATAACCTTTACTGCCAACCAATTTGCACTTGCCTCATTGGACATGAATCCATCAAAGTCAGGAGGATCATGACCACATCAAATCATGACGAAATTCAGATTTTTCCAAAACAAGATTGGAGACTCTTCATCCTCCCATTTAAATTCACATATTGCAATCACCTACAATGCTCTCATACTAGTTAATGATTGATATATTAGCATAGTATTTGCTACCAACAATTCAATTTTAATGTAAGCTATAATAATATTACCACATACCGAGGATCGTAAATAGAACAAGACATTGTTGCCCATCCATCAACCCTATGGGTGTGATCGAAGTGCACCCATGCACTTTGTAGATCTCTGATTCCTGTTTGCCTCATACGATTCACTAAGTCCACCCCTGATGATGGTCCCTTAGTGGACATTTTAAAAAAGAAGAACTTCTCCTTGGCATCATCTTGCCCAGGAAATCTACTTCCATGGAAAAATGGAAAGACACAGTGCCTTTGCAAAAGAAGTATGATGTTGTACCCATCACCAATGACCTGAACTTGATTAGCTCTCTCTTGTGAAACAATACCTTTGAACCTATGTGTCTGCTAGATGGTTATTTCAAATGTAAGGCATAAAACATTAGTACAAAGTAATGATACACAAGCTTACCCTTTATTCTGTACTAGTGGCATCATTTGTTCTAAAAAATGATTAAGATTTACCTCATTCACCTCTAATTTATCTTTTTTTGTCAAAGATTCAAACAACATCTGCCAAGCAACTAGCATCTATATTTTTCATGGGCCTCCCTTTTTTATTTTTTAGGACTATGCTGACAAGGCTTGGTACCTTTTCATTGGTTTCCTTCTTTGTGCCTTGTTGAACATCGTGAACATGCTCCCCAACATGGATCACCAATCGTGTCATTGTAGGGTCTAGTGGCAACACATAATAGATTGAGCATCTACAAACGGCTATACAACTAACAACCTTTTGACAATAGTGACATGTTATCTTGGAGTTTCCCTCACTTGCAGGATAGCCCATGCTCATGTGTCTGTCTAAATGGCCATGGGAAAAAACATCATTGTATCTTCTCTCGGTTATGTAGTATGGACAAGTTACCTTGTGACATTGAAAACTTCCAAGATAATAGCTCAAACACACATTGCACTCTATTACCATATTTGTTTGTGAGGGCCATGACCAAAGGTGACCATCATATTTCTATTCCATACCCATCATTCATTTCTTACTGTGTGTAGTTAGAAACTCAAAAGCAATCTTACCATGATACTCACTTGGGAGCTCATCCACCTTTTGTAGAGATCCACAAAGTGCTGGTAAATTTTCAATCTACCTAGCCTAGCTTTCTGCTCAATGAAGGAAACGATGGACTTATCATAGGAAGACACATCCTTGCTTTGGCTACCCACGTGCAACTCCTCCTCAATATTTGTGTCATGCATCCATGTTTGCATACCTCTATCATTGTATTCATCTTTTGACATTATCACTTGGTCAACATCCTTGCTATCATCTGAGGGTATATCAAGATACACTAGAGTTGACTTGCTACAAGTACCACCTTTTATTGACTCAATACTATCAGATACATATATAAAAAATTTTGAGTGCATGATGGAGTAGGTGGTTGATAGTGTGCTACTAATCATGTAGTGCGCATGCCCTTCATGATCCCATCTTGGAGACACATTGACCTTGTTTGCTCCACCTTCATGCTCTACGATGGCTTGCAACCCCTAAAAATTTTGTGTTGGAGGCAATAGATTCTATAGGTAGTTCTCACTTAGAACAAGTTCTCCATTTCTTAATGAAACCATGTGCTCTATGTAATCACTAGCTATTCTCCATGAAAAAATGGAAAAACTTGACATATTGTGCTCTTTGTTGGGTTGGAAATTGATGAAAAATAAGATAACTCTATGTTAAACACCATATTAGAGATTTTGGGAATTTCCCAAGTCCCACTTTGAATGAATGTCTTACTTTTGTGAATGAAAGAGAGCACTATGTTTATGTTTATCTTTAAAGGGCACTTTGTATGTTACAAATATGAGATCAGACATCTTGAGAGCTTAAATGATGAATGTAAGCTATGTGGCTATTACGAGATTTGGAATTCACCTCTATCTTTTCTAGCATACTAACAAAATATGATGTTGTATGTTGGTGGAAACATCAAGGAGGCTTAACTAGTATATACCTAGGAAATTTCTAAGTTTAATGTAAGAATACAAAGGTTTGATGGAGTGAAGAGAGAATTTAGAATACAAAAGCCTTAAACATTGTATGAAAATATATTATCATGGCCAAAATTTATAATGTTATGGATTTGAAGATATTATAATATGAGTTTTTTCTTTCAGATATAGCATCATTTAAAGTGACATGTATAAGTTTCATGAACTAGGACCTTAAAAGAGTCACCACTAACTAGGTGTGGTTTAATAACTTGATCTAATACCATATCGTAATAAGTTTGGATAACCTATGATGTGATGGTTCTTTTTTTGTGTAAACCAATAGACACAAGTATGTCAAATAATTGCTCACTCCATTTACATTTTTTGTATGTATATGCATGATATATAAATATCTTTTATTCAAAATTTCTATCTATCTTGACAATATATGGACAAGATGGATATTGACTTTGGCCAAAATTAACGAGTTTCACACCTTGACTAGCTAAATGAATTTTCATATCATAAAATAAAGATTTATATACCAAGCTAGAAGTTTATGATTTTTCTAAGACTAAAGATTTAACCTTTGACCAAGGGTTTGTGTTTCCAAAGAAATAGACATAAATTTTATAATCAATCAAGACTTATTTGTTAGCTAAGACATAAAGTACAAAATTGAACTTAAACCACTTTATAAGAAATTTCAACACAATCAACTAATGTTATTGAAAGAATAAAAAACATTAAGTAGATTCTCATCATTAATATTAGTGGCGTTTAAAAACTCCAAGGTAGCTACACAAAACACTTTAAATTTTTAACAAGCATATATTTTATAGCCATGCAAAAGCCCTTAATGTAAGGGATATATTTACTATGGAAGTCAAAATTAGTCCATATAGAGTCATTGTCTTGTTGCATCATGTATATTGGAAAAATATAACTTTTGTAGATAGCTGCACTACCATTTATGAAATGTTTGTGATATCCTAACTCATGAGCAAGTTGCATTGCTTCCATATCTTTCAAAGTAGAGACTAAATGAGTCTACTTCAACATGGATAATTGTGAGTTGTTCAATGTAAGTGATAGAAGATGTGAGGCATTTGTTGAGTATGCTTGTATAGTAGATGGTTATAAAGTACAAAATAGGATTTAAACCACTTTATAAAAAATTTCAACACAATTAACTAATGTTATTGAAAGAATAAAAAACATCAAGTAGATTCTCTCATTGATATTGGTGGTGTTTAGAAACACAAAGGTAAGTACATAAAACACTTTAAATTTCTAACAAGCATATATTTTATAGCCATATAAAATACTTTAATGTAAGGGATATATTTATTATGAAAGTCAAAATTAGTCCATATAGAGTCAGCGCCTTCTTGTTAATCATGTATATTGGAAAAATACAAATTTTGTAGATTTTGTATAAAACAATTAGCTACACTACCATTTATGAAATGTTTGTAATATCCTAACTCATGAGTAAGTTGCATTTCTTCCATATCTTTCAAAGTAGAGACTAAAGGAGTTTACTTCAACATGGATAATTGTGAGTTGTTCAATGTAAGTGATAGACAATGCGAGGCATTTGTTGAGTATGTTTGTATAGTAGACTATCATAAAGTACAAAATAGGATTTAAACCACTTTATAAGAAATTTCAATACAATTAACTAATGTTATTGAAACAATAAGAAACATCAAGTAGATTCTCTTATTGATATTGGTGGTGTTTAGAAACACCAAGGTAATTACATAAAACACTTTAAATTTCTAACAAGCATATATTTCATAGCCATGCAAAATCCTTTAATGTAAGGGATATATCTATTATGAAAGCCAAAATTAATCCATATAGAGTCAGCGCCTTCTTGTTACATCATGTATATTGGAAAAATACAAATTTTGTAGATTTTGTATAAAACATTTGGCTGCACTACCATTTATGAAATGTTTGTGATATCCTAACTCATGAGCAAGTTGCATTGCTTCCATATCTTTCAAAGTAGAGACTAAAGGAGTTTGCTTCAACATGGATAATTGTGAGCTGTTCAATGTAAGAGACGGATGACGTGAACCATTTGTTGAGGATGTTTGTATAATAGATGGTCTCTTGAAGCAAGAAGTAATTGAAGATTGAACATATATACCATCTTTATCAATCATGGTCTCGTGCGGTGCTGATGATGATGATGAAATACCATCATTCTCTGCTCTAGTCCATTCATCAATGACAACCTTGAATTGAGCATACAATTCATGTCCATATTGAACTGGATCATGTCCATATCGATCAAACTTGATGACTTCACGTGCATCATGGTATTTGCTTAAGCGAGTCAAGTATGGTAGAAGTTCTTTGATCAAGATAGAGTCTTCACGATCAATATCAAATGTTTTTGGATAAATGTAATTCTCAACAGGATTTGGACATCCTTTGTAAGGACTATCATCTATGAGAATAGTCTTGGTATGCTGACAAACATCTCCATATTGATCCCATACATACTTCAGAGGCTTGAGCATTGCTTCTACTCCCATCTTATCTGGCCTATATATGATTTTGAGTCGATGTCTATGACATTGTTCTTGGCCCCAAATCATGAACAAAGGATACTTCCTTTTTGCATGGATCTCCAAGCACTTAATAACTGCCATGACATTCTTATGTAAAGCTGTTGACCAAACTCCCACTTGGAATCTTGCAAATAAGGCTTCAAGAAACTCCATACATCCTGGTCGAAGAACAAGCCATTGCTTTCCCATTTGAAAGCTTTGAAACCTTTTAGACTTAGCAAAGCATCATTGTAAAAGAAGACCATTGAGATCAAGTATTACACAGAATTGTGTTGCATTTCTTATCAAGGAAACATCAATCACATCATCGTGCTCTACTGTTGTTGAATCTGCTAGATATCCAACCATAGATGTCTTAGTTGAAGTTACAAAGAAGAAAAAGAAGCACATTAGATTCATTTACTTCCTCATCATTCTACCTAATTTTTGAGCTATAAACTGGCATAGAACACTAAAGCAATTTAACTTCACATTGATAAATACATAAATAGGTACTACTTAAAAAATGATGTCTTAAGAAAAGAGACTATTGACCATGTGGTCAAATCTAATCAAAAGTAATATCATGAGGTGAAAAAAAAATATATGACAAATTTTTTGAAGTAAAATCTATTCTAATAAAGTCATTTTTCCATATCTACTTTTTATCGCTAGTTATAAGTATACTTGAGATACTAACAATAGATTCTTGTAATTAGTTGCACAAATTATATTATCATTATAATATTTAACATACTCAATTTTTAAAAAGACCTTCAAAATGGCATGTACAAAGAAGATGTTTATTAGTCCTAATTATTAAAAGAAAATTTAAACATGATACTTTTGACCATGTGACCAAAACTATGTCACATATAAGTGACACATGACAATTTAATTGAGATAAGTTATACTTTATTTGAATAAGTTTTCATAGTTTCTTCTTAAGGACTAACCATTCTATTTTTGAACTAGTTATATCCCATAGATATTTAAACTCATGAATTGTAACAAGGATTTTACCTTAATATTCCATATACACATCTCAAAAGATACATTGGAGAGAAATCTTTGTTGCAATATTTATAACTGAGGTAAAACTCCTTTGGGAGGTGCAATGAATCTTTTTTGGGGTGTGCAATATATTGTTGGCTTTCTTATCCTAAGGTACATGCATAGACATACACTAGTGATGTAGTAAAAGAGGCTATAAGAGATAAGAGATTTGACCATGTGGACAAATCTAACCAAAACTAACATGACATGATCATAACACAACACATATAAGAGTTTAATTGAAATAAGATCTAAAATAGACTTAAGTAAATTTTTCATAGATAGCTCAAACTTTTCATTATGATAAGTATTCTTACACACTAGATTACAATTAAATAGTTATCCTTACAAAGGATGATAAATTTTAATGAGCTCTTTGATACCGATTTGGTAAAATATTTACTTAAATAAAATTTTTAAACCAAACATGCTTGGTACCTTTTATAAAAAATTAAAAAACCAAAGACATAGTTTCTTTAATTAATATCATCAAAGAAAGAAAATATTGCAAATGCTAATGGAAGTAACTTCTCAAGAAAAAAATCAAATTTACATCAATGTGTCTTCCTTGATGAAAGGAGAAGGAACGGAGTTTAAACACCTGAAGTAGCCCTTAATTTCTCTTTCATAATTAGACTTGCTATATCTTGGCTTGATTCTTCTATGCCCTCAGGTGGTACTTCAAGAACTTGAACTTCAGTAGGAGGAACCTCTTGGAAGTTTGAATTTTGTTTGGCACTCTCATGGACCCTCCACAATTGTGCTTCAACCTCTCTTTGCTCTTAAGTGTTGCAAAGGGCACCAGTTTGTAGTCGTCAAAATGCTACAGATGCAGAGGTGTATTTTAATTGTTGGGATAAATATTGGATGTGCAACAAAAAAGATCCTGAACGATGGGAAACAATAGATAGCATTGTCTTCTCTTGGAAGAAGAAAGGTACAAAATCTCCCAAAAAAATCAAAATTCCCCCAAAGGTTATATTGAAGGCTAAAGAAAGTCTACATGAATCCATCGACTGAAGATTTTCCTTGAATATTTCAAGGATATTAAAATTAAGGTGTTTATTAACACCACCTTTTTGAGTTTTTTTCAATCTCTTGGAAACAACCATAAGTAGTAATATGTTTAATTGCACCAAGTTCCAAATTAGTGAAATTCCCAAAATTCATGAAATCCATTTTGATTTGGTTTTCCCATATTGATGGGAAATTCCCAAAATCCCGAATATGGAGTTATTAAGCTTACAATGTGGATTTGTTAAAGAGAATGAAATACTGACCACATGGCTCAATCTTGATCCATATTTGAGAGTGGAATTTGGGGAGGTAGCTTATATAGCATTTAGGGTAGACTCCACCTTTAAGTAATACAATAAGATTTGACCATGTGGTCAAATAATAATGGTATTGAGGGTGTCCAAAGTGTATGGAAATTCCCGAATTCTCGAATATAATGTTCAAAGTAAAAAGTGTGTCATAGAGGAAGTCTCAAGAGGGTTTGAATAACGTAAAAGCTGCAGTGGGTGGCCATCATTGTAACTTGAGAAGACTAATTAATTAATTAGAAAAATCATTAAATTTTAAGAGACATAGAAGGACTATCCATTTATGACACATCATAGAGAATGTTTAGTAGTGATGGCTCAATATCTCTGAAACATCATTAGATTGAGTGAGAGACTTGCATGAGAGGTTTTAAAAATGACACAAAAGGATATTTGGGCTATTTGCTCGAACATTTTACACATGCATTAGTACGACCCTCCAAGCCTAGTAATATAATCTCCAGATTCACCGCCAGCTACCTTGGTAGTAAGAGCCCGATATAATCTTGCTTAAGAACATTGCCTTGCTAAAAAAGACGTCTTTCAACATGAACTCTTGATTTTTTCAATGTCTTACTCTCACTCTCACTCTCACAAACCTTTGTGTCTCTCCCCCCCCCCCCCCTCTCTCTCTCTCAAACCTTGATTGATTTAAGCCAAAAAGACACTCTCTCTGCCTCCCCCTCTCTCTCTCTCTCTCTGTTATAGAATCTAAGATGCATGCTCGACTTTCTTATATACTTAAAATATATATGGCGAATGTTATGTTGGCACAGAGGGAGAATAGATGAGAGAAAATGTCACGTGCCTACCTAAAAATTCCCTAGTAGCACGTTTTAGTGGTCCATCGGGGAACTATCCTGGATGGCTTCGCCCAACACTCGCGAGAATGCACAAGGTCTATCGTCTAGGTTTCCCAGAGTCCACCCCATAACGAAAGGTACCGTCCCCACAAGGATCAACGTGCAAGCTTGGGGTCCTATTTTGACAACTGAGGTATTGATGCATCAGCTAGCTCCATCGGAGGTTTCCCACAAGGGCTTCTTGTTCGATTGGAGCAATCATAGTTACCCTTGGTTCATGGAGTGCAACACTTTTTTCCAACAACTAGTTAGGATTTAGGGAACCTTAATGGAGTTCTAGCACAGTTGTTGCACCTTTCCCCTAAGATAATTATTGATCAAGGTTTTAAGTCCCGATCCTAAGTAAGTCAATACTCGACTCTACCTAATTTCTCCTTATTAATGTTTCATTCAATCTCTTGAAAGAAGCTCCTAGCTTACCAGGGCCACCCATCCATAGGACGAATCCGTCAGGGATCTCACCCACCCGCTTCCCACAAATGGTTTTCTTTAGTTTTCCAATTACCTATCACATTAAGTTATGACATATAAAAGTAACTTTGTTAATTAACCTATTATCATAGGTTCATTTGCGTAATTTTACGACACAACACAAAGATAGAGAAAAATAATATTTTTTCAAAATATATTTATTTATTATTTTGAAAAAGTTATTTACAATGCTTTTCCCCCTCTGCCTATGTAGAAGATAAAACCTCCGTTCATCGGAAAATCCCTTTTGTATGTGCAAAAGAAAGCAAACCCTCCAATATTTTCGTCCCTTCACTAGTACCGCAGACTCCAGGATCCCATCTTGATTCGCGTGAGGGTCAGGTAGTTCCTAGGAGTGATCGAGAGTTTTACGGCCATAGCCCCTTGCCACTCCTGCCTCCTCCTGCCTCATGGATTCCTCACCAAGCGACCTCTCGCCATCAGGGCCAGTCCAAAGCTCCTCGTGGTGGTACAAAACAATCCCCCTTGGAGTAGGGTTCCGCATCTAGCCATGGGGGAGGCATAGCGTGATCTTTCCTCTTATTATCCTGATTATATATTTACAATCAGATCTAACTGCTACAAGCACAATTAATCATTCTTGTGCAACCATCAATACATGCACAAATTTTTTTTAAAAAAATAATAGCAAGTATTTTTAGCATTGGAAGCAGTCCCACCTATTTATAGGGTTTGTCTTTTAAGGTCCCACCTTATTCTTAGGGTTTCGCTTCCTACTTGCAACTTTTTTTTCCGGATCTGCAAGTTATGTCGCGAATGTGAAGTCTATTTTATCCTTATAAAAACTTGGTATTTTCACCCTAAAAGATAATATGGGCATTTATACCTATGGCAGGCATTTCATACACTGCCCTACCCTAACCCACAATTAGCAGGATTTTAAATGCTTTTTCAAGTCTGTTTAGACATTAGAATTTGTATTGACAAATTCTTATCAATGTCCAATAAGTCTTACAGACTTTCGATATTTTTTTAATTTTCTATACTGATAGTTTTAGGGTTAGCGAGTATTTCATAGTTGTTTTTGCTTCAACGTCCTCGATATTTTAGGTAAGGTTTTCTCGTTGATTCATATGTGTGTTGACTCATGATATTGACGCCCTCGCTAATATAACCATTAATATTAACATTGTGTATGTTTTCAGTGAGAAAATAATTTTTATTTTCTTATGCTCACATTCTATGGTTTAATCAACAATGTCCGACCATTTGTCGAACTTTCAACATTATCTAGGAATATCAATTTTTATTTAGCTATGTCATAAATGCAATGCTAATTAATTTTTTTAAACTTTATTCTAAGCAATGTAAAAATCATAAGTGTAATTTTTTTTTCATATTTCAAACATCGAATTATATTACTACGCACCTAATTTATGCGCATCTAGTATATATTTTCCTATACAAATTTTTGTTGATTTAATGCATTGATTATTTCATTATATTATTTAAATGATTTTTTATAAATGATTATAAGACTCATATGTGTCTGTTTATCATTAGTAAAATGAAATAGAGATAGCCACTTTCAAGAAAAATCTATAAAATATTCCCTTCCCTAACACCGTCTACTTTTTTTTAGTTATTATAATCACACGCGTCATCAACAAAATAACAATAAATATCACAAAATAAACCATAATTACGATATTTCTTTAATGATAGGCATATAATCCTTTTTCAAGTGAAAGAGTTTTTTCACTGAATAGTTTATTATTATATTACTTAGGCCATTTTCCTAAGCAGCAGTTCATATGCATCTTCTTTAAAATGCGTTTACAATAATTTAAAGCCAAATATATAGAGATAAGTTTATAAAACATTATTTTTTTCCAAACCGACGAGATATTACCTCCATCAAGTTTGTAGTAAAACGGTGGTTTTGCCAATTCCTACTGCATCATTTTCTCCATCGACCGCGTTTCTTGCTTCTTTTGCTTCAAATAGGCTTCTTGAATTTTTGCAACCTCGTGGAGCTATGGATGTCAGGCAAAATTAACGTGGTAGCTCAGGGAGAGTTGGTAATTGTCTAGAAAAAATTCACTAGTGTTTTGCTTAGCGATATGGCTGTATGGAAGAAAGGCATAACAAGGGGTAGAAAAAATGGAAATGAGGTAGAAAAGGGGTATTTTCCTTATTCAAGGCTCAAGCTAGAATGGAAAAGAGATGTAGAGAAATTTTTCCATCATCGATAGGTCTTCCTTCTTGCTTTCTTTGTGAAGGAGAGGGGTTGTATTTATAGCCATGAGGGGGACACATGCAGTCACTCATTCTTTTGGCTACTTGTCAAGAGCTAAGTAAGCTTGATAAAAAATGCTATTTGATTGCCTACCTGTTGGATGGTGGCATGGGGAAGATTTTAAAATGCTTTCTCTCCCTCCATGCATAAAAAATGTCATGATTTTTGGCCTATTTTTTCAAAAACGTCTTTTTTTCATCAAAACAACTTCATCTGGTAGTTTTTTGCCAAGTTACCTCATGACTTATCTAGTTTATAAAGCCATGCCATACTCTTTGATACTTAACTTACTCAATATCATGCTTGTTCTTGCACATTCTTTGTCTATTGATTAAGGCTTTTGCGATTTGTCTTACCCTTGCAAAATCAATGTGATCTTTGATGCATTAAATGGAATCAGGAATGCTAAATCAAATATAATGCAGGAAATATTATGATCAAGCCGTCGTAATATTATTTATGAGGCATATTTACTTTTTTGTTGGATGGGTTCATTGAGCCGTCTTCTTGTGTCAGATTGCAGAATTGATTTAATGCAAGATTTGATATTACATGCCGTTACTTATGTGATAACTTAACAAGTAATTTTTAAAACATTTCAAGCCTGAATTTATTTTATGAAGTGTTATGGAAGGAATATTACAGAAAAGAAACATGTAGAGAGAGAGGTAGAGAAATTGGCAACACACTAGGGACTAGAAGATGGGCCAGTCCCCCTACCTGACCTTAGAGTATTGTCCTGATGGTGTAAAATTTTTTCGGGCACAAGGAACTCTTCTATTTCTTCTATGTCAGGTAAATCTTCCTTGATTGGTTCCATTAGAGGTTCTCCAATATAGGGACGTAGCAAACTTATATGGAAAGCATTATGAATGTTCCAATGACTTGGTAGATCCAAACAAAAAGTCGCATCATTTATCTTATTTGTGATCTTGAAAGGGCCATAATAGCAATTAGAAAGCTTAACCACTTTACCCTTTTGACCTTTTTGCTTCTTCAAGTGAGCCTTCTCAAACATAAGAATAACATACTGTCCCAACTTGAGATCGATGCTTATCTACTTCGCGTTTATGCTTCTCTTGTGTCCTTTGGATAGTAGCTTTTACTTGAGTGAAAGTTGTATCAATGTCTCTAACAAACTCATCTACTGCAAAGATCTTATCCTTCGTAAGAAGAATGGGTGGTAAATGAGGCTTACCATAGATGATCTCAAAGGGTGCATTACCAGTACTAGAGTGCACCATATCATTGTATGCAAACTCTACTAAACGCAGCTCCTATCATGAATTTTGAAGCATCGATGTGCACATGAAACGTGAGTGCCCAATTTGGGGGGCTCGTAGAATCGGTGTTGTGGTCAGAGCCTTTTTTAGCTCCTCATACACGCATTGGCATTCCTCAGTCCATTCGAATATGATCAATAGCTTATATAGAGGTATAGCAATCAATGCATAGTTCAACACAAACCGTCGATAATACCCTGTGTGTCCCAAGAAGCACTGAACACCCTTGAAATCAATTGGGGATGGAAGATTAACAATGACCTTAATCTTTGAGAAATCTATGGCAATGCTATTCTTTGACACCATGTGTCCTAGGATACATCCATGCTTCACCCAAAACTGGCACTTCAAGGGGTTCAAGAAGAGACGGTATAGTTGACATCGTTTAAAGATTGCTCGGAGTTTGTCTAAGTGTTCTTGCCAAGTAGAGTGAACACACAAGTCATGTACAAAGACCTCTAACTCCTTCATCAACACGTCTTTGAGTATTGTACACATTAGTCGTTCAAAGGTGGCTTGTGCATTAGTCAACCCAAAAGGCATGACTATGTAGGCAAAGATGCCTCATTCCATGTGGCGAATGTCGTTTTATGCCTATCGTTAGAATGTACTTGCACTTGATTGTATCCAGAGAAGCCCTCGAGGAAACTATAGGCCTCTTTGCCATCCGCTCTCTCGATCGGTGCACGACAGTGGATAGTTATCTCTATTTGTAGCTGCATTTACCTTCTTGTAAGTGACACACACTCTAATCTTTCCATTGTTTGTTAATACAATGACTATGGGGGAAACCTAATTTGTGTGTTCACTTTCATAGATGAATCTGCTCTCATTAGCTTGTCGATTTCTTCCTTGACAGCATGGGTGTGCTTTGAATTCATGGGATATGGTTGCTGCTTGACTGGCATTGCGTTATGAGAGCGAAGTTTTGAGCCCAGGATGTGCCTAAAATTTGCCAAAAAATCTAGAATTTAGGGGAAAAATAGTTAACATCGACGACGGCGGCTCCAGTTAGGATGATTTTAAGCACCAAGTGAAAGACGACTTTTAAAAGGCGCCCGAGCGACACTTGAGGATTTTTGATAACTATTCAAACTTCCATATGGGTTGTCAGGAGTTGCCAATCAATGCGGGATAACAAGCCAAACGCCCAAGATTTTTCAGAGCTCGATTTGGATGCCGGACAAGGAAATGGCCAAGAAAGATATGAAGAGGTGGACAAGTTTTGGCCAAATTGGGTAGTGACCTTTGGGAGTTTGGGGCCCCAAATTTTATGTAACATCAAAAGTGGAATCGTGGAGAGAGAATGAGGAGGAAAAAAACGTGGATGAAGGTGCCATATCTGCACGCCGAAAATTGCACTTGATGCCATGGAGATGGTGTTGGCAGGCTGCAAACAACCCATGCAATTGATCATGGGGCTGATCTTCTCCTTCCTTGCTAGTCATATCGCCTGTCTTCGCTCGAGCAATGGTGGCTTGAATGAAGACATGGAAATCTAGTCTTTCTCTCTCCTCTCTCTCTCTCTCCTTTAAAGAGCTGTTCCTGCGTGCAAGAGGAAAATGAAGAATGGTGAAGGAAAGCTTGTCCGATTGGGACCGGATTGCTTCCGGGTTAATGTAGACATGAAGATTCCTGATTGTGAAGCTGCTGGACATTGAATGTGGCTGACCTATAGTCCCACACCAAAACCGAGATCCCGAGACACGACACCTAAGCGGTAATTCAAATTTTATGAAGAAAAAATGAGTTTTTATGCTATTTGATTGATGAAATATTGTTCCCATGGGATGAATATTCATTATGATATTGTTTTCTATGAGTTCCAATAGTCTATAATCTGAAAATCAAAAAATCATAAGTGATATGGCTGAAATTAATGTTATAAAACCCGAAAAACACGCGTTTAAGGGGTAAAAATGGGGGTTTTTACAAAATAAATGGAAAATATGAGACATAACACCTATAGAAACCTGAAATTTTTTTGTCAAGGAACCTAAGGGCCACATTCCATAATCAATCTTAATTTTTAGTCATTTTTTATTGAATAAAATAGAGAAAAAATACCAAAAATGGTGAAAAATGGGTTTTAAATGGGGGAAAATTAGGAAACGGTAAAAGGAAAATTCCAAAAAATTACATGTGTGTTTGTGCAGCCTATAATGAATGTAAAGCACGAGGTTGGCCTCAGTTTACCCTCGTTTCTATGTTTCCGTTCATGTTTATCGCTTTCTTTATAAGGAAATACACATAAAATGACCCTTGCACCTATCAACGAATGCAAAACATTAAACGGTAGGGTGAGAGGGGAGGTTGAGCATCAAAATATAAATTAAAATCTGATTTATGTGTTGCATCATGCCTATAGGACGTTGTTTTAAAATAAAGGGAAAGGTAGCATGAGCGTAAGGCTCGGTGTCTTTTCTCTCTGTAGTACATAAACGCTAGCATGGAAATCATGGAAAGAATTGTTTCGCACGATGCACAATGTTGATTTTCTTCTGTTTGTGCACTAAACCATTCACATTATGCACTATGCATAGTTCATGGTATCAACGGAAAAGCTCTTGGACTGCATAGCAATTGTTTTCTTAGGAATTTGACCCACGATTGAGAGTGTAAGGTTATCCCTTGCCGTAGGATAGAGGGGCAGTTTCCTAAGGGTCTGTTAAGTAAGGACACATGGTATATCTCCTGGAAATACGAGAAATATAAAAGAGAGGAGTTTGTGTTCGTCTGTTTTATATGTTGAGCACCGCATCAAGGGGCTAATCTTTGTGATGTAGGAGAGCTGCAGTGGGGTCGCGGTGTTTCTACCGAGAGGTTGCCTTCATGTATGTGATCATGGCATTTGCCAATGTGTATGGGTTCTCCCTCTGAGGAGTTTATAGAAAGGAAAATGTTGGACTACAAAGTTGAAAAACTATAAATACATAGATTAGGCTTTAGGGCAGTTTGTCCTTTAGTAGTAGATAGACACTCCTGGTCCACGAGGCCGTGAGGGTATGTTTGTCTGTTATGAGCATGAGGTTCGGCTAGTGCCATAGCCAGTGCTGGCCCATTTCAGGTCCCATCAATGGTGCGTCTGCCGAGAGCTGCCAATAAGTGGTGGTTTCCGAATCTAGGGTTTTTAGGGACCAAAAAGATGGTTTATGTCCTCTGACAAGGACCGTCAAGCCGAAATACAAAAAGCAGAACGTGCTGAGAGGGCTAGACAATGGTTGGAGATTGTAAGTCACTATTCTCCTCAAAGGAGTAGCCCGATATGCATAAGAGGTAGTGGTCTTAGTAACCCAATTGCTGCACATAGTCCTTTATGTTGAGATGGCAAGCTCAACACATGTGGACATGGATGATGGACCGCCTGGTTAAATGGGTCCACACATCTACACTTAGCATGTCGGTGGTCATTATGACTCACACATGGCCAATGACTCATTACTTATTATATTCAGGTTGTTACACCTATTTACAGCTGGCATAGTTATAGCGCCAGTCGACTAGTGTAGTCGGTTATGCATTGTTTGACTTAGTAGGCCACTTTTCTCTATGTTGCATCTTATCTATACTTTGTCTACATTGTAAAGAGTGTGGAAGAAGAAGAAAAAATTAGCAAGAAAACGTTTTGGCCTCCATCTCTCTTCTTGTCTCTTGAGTGAGCTTCTTGTGCATTCTGTGTGTGTTCGGCGCAGCATCTTGAGCAACTCCCCCCACCACGCGATTCTTGACATTGTATCAGAGCCGCACCACTAAGAGAGGCTGATTTCGAAGGTTGAAGCAAAGGAGAAGAATCAAGGTTCGAGCAAGCAAGCCACGGGTAAGAAGCTCTCCCATTCTTCCACTCTTTCTCTTGGATAGTGCCTGTGGAGGCACCGAAAGCAGGGCAGAGCAAAAATTTCAGATTGTAGTGAGATTTGATGTGCGTGAAGAGCGCTATATATTCTGCAGATTGGCCCTTTAGGGCTCTCACGCAGTTATTTTGTGCATTTGAGGCCGTTTCAGGGCCCGTTTTAGAGCCGCAAGGTTGCAGACAGCAGTTTCAGGGTACGCTATGACTTCGACTGTATTGACCGAAAGTGGGTACGTAGGTTACAGATTTCAGATCTGTAAGTTCAAAGGTGTTTACCAGTGATTAAACACAAGGTTTATCTGCAAACAGGTTACAGATTGCATGTATTGTTGAGTAGACAGTGAAAAAGGCTGTCTGGTGTATTGCTGTGCACTACAGGTTAAGGGTTGCAGAAGATTTACTTGCTGTTGGTATTAATTTTGTGATAATGGCAGAGAACAGTGGAAGCCCCATCATTGAGAAGCTTGATAAGAACAACTACCCTTCATGGAAGTTCTATGTCACGAACTTCCTTATTGGAAAAGGCCTCTACGAGTTTGTTTCAGGTGAAGAAAAGGAGCCGGAAATGAGTGATCCTCCAACGGTAGAAGAGACAAAGACACGGAAAGAATGGAATGCAAAAGATAAGAAGGTCATGTATTGGTTGTCTGCAGTAATTGACAATAATATGCTGGGACACATTAGAAATGCAGAGAATTTATATGCAGCTTGGACCATACTAAGTATGTTTTCTGTAAATACAAAGGCACGAAAGATTCAACTCAAGAAAGGGTTGAATACATTGAAGAAAGGGAAGATGTCTATCAATGAGTATGCACTGAAGGTAAGAAGCATTGCAGATGCATTGGCAGCGATTGATGCAATGCCCGATGATGATGATTTGGTGTCGTCTACCTTGGGTGGACTTAACAATGAAAAGGCTTGGAAGTCTTTTGTAACTTCCGTTGTCGAAGGGTTTATGAAAGCAATGTCGCAACCACAGAGGACCTTGACTAATTTCAAGATGGAAGATCAATCAAATGAATAATCCAATGTCATAATAACCATACAACAATTCCAGAACTCAATCAATAAATTCTGTTTAGATTTCAGCTTGTCCTACAGGTAAATAAGTGTTATTTGTGTAAGAAATGGCTTTCCAAGGGAGTTTGCAACACTTGTATTTGTCTGAAGTAAATTCAACACCAGAGGAAAAGGCAAGCTAAAGTACCCTGTTCTGCAATTTTTCCTTTCAGACAGATTTCAGTTTATGTTCCAGGATAATAAGGAGGGAAAAGAAATTGGATACAAAGCATAGTTGTTATTAAGAAACTTCCCACGAGGTTATTATTTCACAAGTCCAGTTTGAAGAGATTTAGGAGATTCTTCTCAAAAGATGAGGGAATGATTCTCTGCAAGTTATTGGCATCTAGATCCCATGATCTGAAATTTACTCTGCTGACAACGAATACATGTTTCTCTGCATTCCACTCTAGGCTTTGGGGGCACCACATCAATTTCCTTAATGACAAGAGAGAGCTTGTTCAAAACCAGGAGCAGCAGCTCCCTTTCCAAGGAAGTTGAGTTGAATTTCAGGGCCTGAAGGTTCTCAACAGTTCTGCTAGACCAAAAAGGAGACCACTCTCTCCATCGCTGATCTCAACAAGGTCCGATCCATAGCTTCCATTTTCAATGAAATCATGGATCATTGCGGCCAGATCGTGTTCATTATCAGTACTGCTTTCAATGCACCAATAAAGTAATCTTCAACAAGTTTGACATTTTGCAGAGTATGATAGTACGGCTGAGAAACCTGCTCTTCCTGACCCAATGTAGCACTTTCACTGCATTTGTTGTCCTCCCGATAACTGGTTTTATTAGAGACATTGGAGCCCAGGTGATCCATCAAGTCACTGGCAAAACTAATCTGGTGGCTCACAGAGACAATGACATCATATCATATCGGTTTGCATAGTTACAACAATCGCAGTCCTGGGACTTACGATGTGGCTTTTGGGAGGTATGCCACATTTTGCAGTAAGACATACTCAAAGTCTGCCCTTCTGGCATCTTAGAGCGCGCAGATGGAATGCAGGCAGCCGCTGTGGGGGTGCACAAAACCTCATGATCATGTCGCAAAATACATCCTGCCGGATATCAGGAAGCTCCTGCTATTGGTTGAAACAACACGCGCTTGAAGGTAACTAACAGAAGTTGCTCATGATTGTTCCTGATAGAAGGCGATCCCTGCAGAGACTGTGAGAACATTTCAAAGATATGGAGCAGAAAGCAATTATGCTACATGGCAATTCCTCATAGGATACCATCTCGATCAGCCTTGCTAACAAAGAATTTTTGGAACCCGCCCAGTCTGTGATGAAATTCTGGCAAAACAATTCGGGTATGGAGAACGGATGCTTCCCAAGTTCGGCATGCTGAAAAGAACCATGGTCCCTCCAATCCACTCCGGTACACAGCGTTATACTGAAATTAGGCCCGTAGCATTCCAGCAGAGCTGAAAAAAAAACTCCTTTCTTTTCCCTTGTACAGCGCAGATTACCATCGATCACTACTCCTCTTCTTGATATTCAAAATTGTGAAACACCATCATCCCCTTCCTCCAATCAGCCGCTGCAGAGTACCGTTCCTCTTCCCTCCTCTTTAGCATAATTCTCCCCCTTTTTCGCCGTTTTCTTCCGCCTCCCACCAAAAATGAATCTCCCCACCATTTCCAGCGGCTCTTCTTTTTGCTTCGGACCCATAAAGCAGGCCCCCAATTTAGCTTTTCTCTCCACCATGCTACTGTGATTTGCCTTTTTCAAAACAGTAAAACAAAGAGCCGTTTTATCTCTTCCAGGTCTCTTTCATATGCAGCATGCCTCACAGTCAAAAGTATGACTATTGAGCACCTGTTTTTTTATCATAGCCTTGCATAAAAATCTGCTTTCTATCAAGTTCTGTGTTGATCTCTGCTTCTTTGACAAAACCAAATGATCTCCTCATTTTCACAATCAGCATTTTCTGAAACATGTACTGAATCTGAATCACAAATCAGAAGGAAAGTTTTGTCTTTCAAAACTTCTAGTGTTTACACTTGGCTGAACGGAAACATGTCAGAAGTACCCATCAACCCTGTGTGTGTTTTATCATTGCTAGTAACAGCCTCCCTTCTAGTATATCGCAACTAGTTTTGCAAAAGGATTCATTGTGGAGGAATCAAGGTCATTTGATAACAATAGACTATCAATCCTCCCATAGCTGCCACTGGGTACAAACACATCTTCATCAATCAAGCTCTTGTTGCTACCTTTCTTGCTTATGTTGGAGACCTCAGAACCAAACGATTCATTATGACATCCAGTCATGTTTCCCACAAGGAACTCCCCTTTCAAATCCCCTTTGAATTATTTCAGCATGCATTTCATGTTTTGTTTCCAAAGCTCCTGTAATGCTACAAGTTTTCAAGTTGTAAAGATAAATAAAAGCATCTGGACGTACCTGTTCATCAGTCCCATGTTCAGCATATCTTTTTGGTGGATTCCACAACTCAGATGCGCAGCAGTACGACATCCACCCCCTCTAATCCTGCGCATCCTCCGGATGGGCCAACTACCCATGATCGTTATCATCAAGATCTACAAACACATCAATCTCTTCATTATGCATTTCCGGTAGATCAACAAGATTATCTGTCATATCATCTGTCTCTTCCATTGGAGTTTCTTATCGTTGCTCTTCTCTTGAAAATTCTTCCAATGCATAATCCTCATCATCTCTTTTCTTGAAAATCTTGATTCTTTTTCCAGCGATAGGCACTCTAAGCACTGTTCCATCCAATTCTGTTAGCTCATATGTTGCATTATTAAAAACATGTCTGACTATGTATGGCCCAAACCATCTTTTCACCATCTTCCGAAGTGCAGTATGCTGATTTTCAAGGCTGCTATCAAAGACCAATACCCAATCTCCCTCTTCTATTGCTCTTGGCCGCAAGCGATGCCTGCTATCAAACCTGTCCTTATTTCTTAGTCTAGCAACCTTCAACCTGTCAATAGCTAGCTGAATATCCTCTGGTCTCCTCTCCAACTGTCGAATCCGAAGAGCTAAGAGCTCCTCTCTCGTCAAATCCTCCTGCCAAGGTAAAACTGACCAAGTCAAAGCACAAGTCTCAATCGGCATAACAGGTTTCTGACCATACATCAACTCTGCAGGCATATATCCTGTGGTTACACTATGAGTCGTACGATCAGCCCATAAAGCAAATGGTAGAAGTCTCAGCCATTCTCCAATCCGTCCTCTGCATGCTTTGGCTAATGCTTTCACTATCGGTGGATGCCCTCTTTCACTTTTCCCATTTCCCTCTGGATTATATGCTGTAGTTAGAGCCAACTTGATTCCTAGCCGAGAGAAAAACTCCCTAGCTTCATCTGCATCCAATTCACCATGATCCGCAGTGATCTTACCCACACAACCATACCTGCAGAAAATTTCCTCCAATAAGAACTAACACACTGCACTAGTGGTCTTCGTTCTCAAAGATCTGCCCTCAACATGATTAGTAAGATCCTCTCTAGCCAAAACAATGTATCTCATCTGCCATAGACCCATAGGCATGGTAACCAAATCAACTACCCACTTATAATGAATGCATAGCGGATAGGTTGGATGAAGCTCATCTCAATGACGCACTACTAAATACATCTGGCAGTCTCTGCAAATCTCAACAAAGTGAGAAACATCTCTGTACATGCCTTTCCACCAATATTTCTCCTTGATTTTTTCATAAGTAGCCCACACTCCTCTATGACCAGCCCAAGGACTCTCATGAAACTCCCTCATCACCTATAACTGTGTCTCTCTATCGCAGACAACCCGCAAAGGTAATCCGCCTCTTTTCTTCGGATGCTTCCAAAGAAATCCATCCTTGAGAAAATAACCATAAGCTTTCCTTCTGATCTTCTTGAACTCTTCATCTGTCCATTCATCTCTTTTGCTTAGTGTACTAAGGTACCTGCCAATCTGCAACCAATCTCCAACATAAAGTTCTTCTATGAAAGCCACAATATCATAGACATGACAAACATGATCAACCATAGTGGCTGAAATTTCTGCATCATCCTCTTCTGCAAGTAGAGTCTCCTCATCATCATATCTGGCTCTAGACAACATATCTGCCACTGGATTATCCTTCCCTGCTATGTGTTTAAATTCCGGATTTAATGACTTGATGTATGCAATCCATCTCAACATGGCTATATCCGGAGTAGAGCAACTCGTGATCATACCAATCAATGGCAATCAATCTGTCTCTAAACCACCTGTTTGAGTATGGTGCAGATGAAGGCTCAAGGATTCCCATCCTGATTTTCTCATTCAATAAATCAATCAGCTTTGGCAAGTGTGCCTTAGGCACTGGAATAGGTCGGAGATTCCATGGAATATGAGGAATAGTAAAAATGACCATAGGAGCAACAATATCAAGATTCACACATCCAATCTCATGTGGGAAAAAAGCAAATCCCCTTCCATGACGCTCAAGCATCTCCTGAAAGCATTGCTTCTCCATGGGTAACAAGAAATCACCATTTCCAATTTTCAATTCAGCAAGAGTCTCTGCTGAAAACTTATGACCAATATGCTTCGGATTCCTCAAAATTTGCTGTTTAGCAGCCCTCTCTATTTGCTAATCACTGTCAGATGGAAGCGGTATAGCAACCGGCTTCACCTTCTTATCCACAGTTTTGTATTTCGTGTCAACCCTGGCTTCATTATGCTCTTCTGCATTACATAAACCTTTCTGTAAATCAGCAATTCTGCACTCCAATGGCTGAATATTCTCAGCCCTCTGCTCTATGGACTGCACAGAAACAGCCCCAAACTCTGAATGCTGAAATATTTCAGCAGTAAACTCTGTTGGCTGAAAATTTTCAGCCCTCTGTCTCTCTGAAAGCTGATCATAACCAGCTGGAAACTCTGTTTGCTGAATTTCTTCAGCACTCAACACTCTTTGCTGAGTTACCTCAGCCTCTGACTCAATCTGTGACATAAAATCTGCAATTTCATGAAACATGTCCAGGGACTGCACTAATACATTACCGTGACAATTTAGCATATCAGTTTTCAGCATATCTCCCATCTCTGTCATCGTATCTGCACAAATCACACTGTCATACATCCCATCTATGTGCTCATCATCCTCTAAAATTCCTGCATTTTTCAAATTTTTCTCCTTCCTGCATATATACTGCCTGGCAGCTCTAGGCAACCTAGAAGTCTTCTGATAACTCATTGAACTGTTTGCTGAAATCCCAACATAACCGGAGGAGAAAACACTGCTGCCAGGAGGCGAGAACTCCAATCTCCTCTCCTCTGTACCACCGTCGTCTCGCGAAACGGCGGTACCTAATGAAAACCCGAATCCCTCACAGTGGGTAAGGGTGCATCTATGAGAGTATCCCTATTTCTAACATGGTTCACACATACAGTCATAAACTGAACTGCTCTCATACCATCTTTACTGCGAATCCGTGCATAAGCAGATCCATCATCCATGACCTTTGTTTCCATGCGCATCTCTGTAATAAATGGCTGTCCAAGAATTATAGGATAAGAGCATGAATCCTGCACAAAGAAATGAAAATCCTCCTCTACATCACCAATAGAAACCCTGACACTAGGACAGGCAGCATACAAATCACCTGCAGTGTTATTGGCGGCTCTCATACGCCACCCATGCTCTACATCCATAGGCCATCTGTTACTCTCATAAACTCCACGAACTATGAGATTAATCTCTGAACCATGATCAACCAATGCAACATAAGGCACCTGTTTCTCTCCAACCTTTACCATCGTCTCTGTAGTTGCCCTAGCCCAATGGCTCCGCGAAAAGTGACTACGCGGTATCATGACAGGCTCATCAATTTCAGCATAATGCATAGGCTGAACCTTCTTCTCTACCTGCGGAAAAACAGAAGCATTATCAACCATAACCTCATCCTCATCCTCATCCAACTCTCCAATCAAAACTCCCTGTGTATCAGTGGTAGCCAATGCATGTCTTTTCCTCTTCAAGACCTCCTGAAACTGATCTTGAAACTCTCTTTTTGAAATGCCCAAAATCTCAGAAATAGTGAAAGTCACCTCACTGCCAAGTATCTTATCATTAAAGATTTTCTTCATGTCTGTAGATGTCTCAATATCGGACATCAATCTGAATCCTGACTGCTTTCTCTCTCTAGGCTCTTGCCTCTTTTCTCTCTTTTGAGCATCCTCCATCTGTCGATCTGGCCCTGGTCTTGAAGACGGTCTTGCAGTAGGTGGAGTAACAAACTCACCCCCTCTAGTCTTCTTAGCTGCACTTGGATTTTCTTCATCCCTCTTACGTTTCTCCTCAACAAGTACATCTGCACCATGAGATTTAGCCAAATAAGCATAAATAGAATACCTGTCAACAGGCGAGTCCCAACCTGTCTCTGATCTGATGCTAGAGCCTGCACTAGTCAAAACAGTTTGCTGAATTTTCCCCTTGTTTGCAGTCTCCATAGCATAAGTCCATAGTGCGGACTGAGTCTCTGATCCCTTCTCAATCTGTACTCCATATGTAGAAGCATCACCTCTAGCTGTCACATAAGAAGTACGCGAAGCCATGTCCTCCACTAACTTCTTCATTCCACCTTTACCAAAGTTGGTAGCAAGTGGAGCTCCTGTCTCAGTCAACCAAATCTTACCATCTTGCCCCCAATATACCAAATTCTGCCTCCTTGCATCCTGGAAAGAGTCACAATCCCTGCAATGCTGATGCTCCGTACTATCACACCAAATACATCTCCGATCTCTCCTAGGTGCACTAGGAGCACTCCTAAGTGCAGTAGGAGCACTAGAAGAAGTAGCAGGCGCAGTCAAAGCAAACTGCTCCTTCAACTTTCCCACTAACTCCGCTTTGACTGACTCAAGTGTCAAATCTGTGATGCCTTTGATTATGTCATCAAGAGAGGTAGGCACCGATGGAGCGGATGGTTTTGGAGCAGAAGGTATAGGCATCGGTCGTGGAGCAAGAGGAATAGGTGGAGTGGCAACAGTAGGCACTGGCATAGGCCAAGAAACTGGCTGAGGAGGAGAAGAAATAACAGGGATAGAAGTAGGCATAGGAGCTGATGATGGTGTAGGTGTCATGGAACCATTCTGTAGGCGAGTCTTCCATATCCTCCTCTTGGTCAAAGTCAAGACTGCATCCTGAGCATCCTGCCAATCAGTTTTAAGACCCATAGGCTTCGTGCGATCTTCAAGAAGCTCACCCAATTCTTCTTGAAGAGCAGGATCTGCAGCTTGCAAGAAAAGCTCAACTTTTTCAACATCCAATGCTCTTTGTTCAATGGCATCAAGTTGACTATACCTCTCTTCGAATTCTCGAATCAACTCCGAAGCAGCGAGACCTTTGTTTGGCATGTAGACCCACTCTCGGAATGACCGCCGAGTAGCCATACCAAAGTCCTCAAGGAAGTATTCTTCTTTTAGGGCCTTCTTAAAATCTTGCCAATGTGTATTTTGAATAAAAAGATCAGTCACTTTTGTCCTCAAAGCAGGTGTGACAAGATGAAGGAAGTACTTACTCATAAGTCTAGCAGGAACTCCAAAAAACCCCATCTTGATCTCATATGTCTTCAAATATGCTGAAACATTACGCCCGTCAAATAGCTTCTTCTCACTCTCAACTGCTTCAATAGCCTTAGTCGCGCTGTTTGCATTCTCCTGCTCCGAATAGAGTTGCCTTTGCTGAGACAACTGTTGTTGATGCAATTGTTGTTGTTACTGCATATACAATTGTGTTTGCTGATTTTGGAGTTGCATATACATGGACATATTCTGCAAAATCTGTTTTAGATCCTCCGTTGAAGTACTTGACGCAGCAGTCATTGATGGAGCTGAAGTAGACACAGCTGGAGTTGTAGAAGAAGCTGAAATAGAGGCTGAAGTATCTCCCATCCTGAAATTTCTGCGACGCTTTCACGTCGGGTTCACCAAAGATGTCGAAGGGTTTATGAAAGCAATGTCGCAACCACAGAGGACCTTGACTAATTTCAAGATGGAAGATCAATCAAATGAATAATCCAATGTCATAATAACCATACAATAATTCCAGAACTCAATCAATAAATTCTGTTTAGATTTCAGCTTGTCCTACAGGTAAATAAGTGTTATTTGTGTAAGAAATGGCTTTCCAAGGGAGTTTGCAACACTTGTATTTGTCTGAAGTAAATTCAACACCAGAGGAAAAGGCAAGCTAAATTACCCTGTTCTGCAATTTTTCCTTTCAGACAGATTTCAGTTTATGTTCCAGGATAATGAGGGAAAAGAAATTGGATACAAAGCATAGTTGTTATTAAGAAACTTCCCACGAGGTTATTATTTCACAAGTCCAGTTTGAAGAGATTTAGGAGATTCTTCTCAAAAGATGAGGGAATGATTCTCTGCAAGTTATTGGCATCTAGATCCCATGATCTGAAATTTACTCTACTGACAATGAATACATGTTTCTCTGCATTCCACTCTAGGCTTTGGGGGCACCACATCAATTTCCTTAATGACAAGAGAGAGCTTGTTCAAAACCAGGAGCAGCAGCTCCCTTTCCAAGGAAGTTGAGTTGAATTTCAGGGCCTGAAGGTTCTCAACAGTTCTGCTAGACCAAAAAGGAGACCACTCTCTCCATCGCTGATCTCAACAAGGTCTGATCCATAGCTTCCATTTTCAATGAAATCATGGATCATTGCGGCCAGATTGTGTTCATTATCAGTACTGCTTTCAATGCACCAATAAAGTAATCTTCAACAAGTTTGACATTTTGCAGAGTATGATAGTACGGCTGAGAAACCTGCTCTTCCTGACCCAATGTAGCACTTTCACTGCATTTGTTGTCCTCCCGATAACTGGTTTTATTAGAGACATTGGAGCCCAGGTGATCCATCAAGTCACTGGCAAAACTAATCTGGTGGCTCACAGAGACAATGACATCATATCATATCGGTTTGCATAGTTACAACAATCGCAGTCCTGGGACTTACGATGTGGCTTTTGGGAGGTATGCCACATTTTACAGTAAGACATACTCAAAGTCTGCCCTTCTGGCATCTTAGAGCGCGCAGATGGAATGTAGGCAGCCGCTGTGGGGGTGCACAAAACCTCATGATCATGTCACAAAATACATCCTGCCGGATATCAGGAAGCTCCTGCTATTGGTTGAAACAACACGCGCTTGAAGGTAACTAACAGAAGTTTCTCATGATTGTTCCTGATAGAAGGCGATCCCTGCAGAGACTGTGAGAACATTTCAAAGATATGGAGCAGAAAGCAATTATGCTACATGGCAATTCCTCATAGGATACCATCTCGATCAGCCTTGCTAACAAAGAATTTTTGGAACCCGCCCAGTCTGTGATGAAATTCTGGCAAAACAATTCGGGTATGGAGAACGGATGCTTCCCAAGTTCGGCATGCTGAAAAGAACCATGGTCCCTCCAATCCACTCCGGTACACAGCGTTATACTGAAATTAGGCCCGTAGCATTCCAGCAGAGCTGAAAAAAAAACTCCTTTCTTTTCCCTTGTACAGCGCAGATTACCATCGATCACTACTCCTCTTCTTGATATTCAAAATCGTGAAACACCATCATCCCCTTCCTCCAATCAGCCGCCGCAGAGTACCGTTCCTCTTCCCTCCTCTTTAGCGTAATTCTCCCCCTTTTTCGCCGTTTTCTTCCGCCTCCCACCAAAAATGAATCTCCCCACCATTTCCAGCGGCTCTTCTTTTTGCTTCGGACCCATAAAGCAGGCCCCCAATTTAGCTTTTCTCTCCACCATGCTACTATGATTTGCCTTTTTCAAAACAGTAAAACAAAGAGCCGTTTTATCTCTTCCAGGTCTCTTTCATATGCAGCATGCCTCGCAGTCAAAAGTACGACTATTGAGCACCTGTTTTTTTATCATAGCCTTGCATAAAAATCTGCTTTCTATCAAGTTCTGTGTTGATCTCTGCTTCTTTGACAAAACCAAATGATCTCCTCATTTTCACAATCAGCATTTTCTGAAACATGTACTGAATCTGAATCACAAATCAGAAGGAAAGTTTTGTCTTTCAAAACTTCTAGTGTTTACACTTGGCTGAACGGAAACATGTCAAAAGTACCCATCAACCCTGTGTGTGTTTTATCATTGCTAGTAACAGCCTCCCTTCTAGTATATCGCAACTAGTTTTGCAAAAGGATTCATTGTGGAGGAATCAAGGTCATTTGATAACAATAGACTATCAATCCTCCCATAGCTGCCACTGGGTACAAACACATCTTCATCAATCAAGCTCTTGTTGCTACCTTTCTTGCTTATGTTGGAGACCTCAGAACCAAACGATTCATTATGACATCCAGTCATGTTTCCCACAAGGAACTCCCCTTTCAAATCCCCTTTGAATTATTTCAACATGCATTTCATGTTTTGTTTCCAAAGCTCCTGTAATGCTACAAGTTTTCAAGTTGTAAAGATAAATAAAAGCATCTGGACGTACCTGTTCATCAGTCCCATGTTCAGCATATCTTTTTGGTGGATTCCACAACTCAGATGCGCAGCAGTACGACACCGTATATGTCAGAAAGCCATTTCCAGATTTCGATGAGTTGGTCTCCCTTATGATCACTGAAGAGATCAACATGCAGAGTGAGACATCTGAAAGAAGTGGTGAACAGGTCCAAGCTTTCTACTCTAGTTCAGGAAGGGGACGTGGCAGGTTCTCTTCAAGAGGCCGTGGTACAATACGTGGTAGTGACAACCAGCAAAACAGATTGAATCAGCAATTTGGCGATATGCAGGTTTCAGGAGGTCATGGTAACTTTAGAGGCAGGGGGAGCTTTAGAGGAAGAGGTGGATGGCAGAACAGAGGTTCCAACAACTCTGGTATTGTGTGCCACTATTGTGGCAAAACAGGTCATATTGCAACCCAATGTTATGCTAAGAAAGATGATATCCGTAGTGGTAAGTTGCAACAAGGAAACTATGCATCATCTTCACGACAGAATGAAGACAAAAATGAACGTTTGTTCGTTATGCAGCATATGTTGAATGCTATTACAGGAAAGGGAACACATGAAGATGTTTGGTATGTTGATTCAGGTGCATCCAATCATATGACCAGCCATGCAGAATGGTTTGGAGAGATGCAGGATTTGCAGAATGCAGGTTATGTGCAGACGGGTGATGACTCATGCCACCCAATTTCACACATTGGAAAAGTTCCCTTTTCCTTACATGATGGTAAGACAAAGAGTCTTTCAGATGTATTACATATGCCATCTATTACAAAGAACTTGGTGTCAGTCGGTCAAATGGTAGAGCAAGGGCTGCAAGTCACATTTAATGCAAAGGGCTGCTTTGTAGAAGACTTCAATGACAAGTGCAGGTTGGTAGCAAAGGGAAGTAGAGTTGGACGTATGTTTACTCTGGATGCTGGAATTCCTACTATGAATGCTGCTATGTATGCCAAAGGAAAAGGTGTTGTTGCAAACATTGAAATTTGGCACAAACGCATGATGGACCTAAAAACGGGCCGGCACTGGCTCATGCACTAGCCGGACCTCGTCACTACGCACAAGACAACCCCTCGGCCTCGCGGCCAGGAGCGTCTATCAAAATCTCTGCCTTCCTAAACATTGCGTTTGTAATACGTTGTAGTCCAACTGATCCTAACCCAATAGTACTCCTCAGAGGGAGTCCCTTTCACATAGCCAAAAGGCTCGAATCACATACACATGGGGTTCCTCCTACGGCTGAATGCCGTCAACCCTCTGCGACTCTCCTACACCTTGGGGATTGGTCCCTCAGTGCGTCGCTCAACAAATAGACACATCGCACAAAAGTCGCTCAAGGTACCAAATAAACGTGTCCAGGAATGTACCATTGTCCTTACTTCTCTTTCCCTTTGACCCCCACGACTAGCCTACAGCATGGGTACCTCACTGCCTCTCGTCGTAGGTCAAGTTCCAATAAACCAATTGCAATGCATGTCCAGGAGCTAGTCATGATACTTTCTAAATTCTTTTCATGCTCTATGCATTTCGTGGATGTCTAGTGCTCAAACATTTAGCAAACAGTATCATGCACAAGTGCAAAAACATTCTTTTAATGGTTTCCAACTACCGTTCATGCTTCGTTGCATGGGCCTAGCACCGAGGTGATCCTCGTGCTACTAAGCTCTTAATTTTAATTATTTTTCGTCCTAAATGCTATGCATAGAAATCAGCAACTTTTCCATTATTTCAAGCAGCATTTAGACACTTTTTATCTATTCTACCCTCCCCCGTTTTAGTATTGCTTCGTTGCATGTCATTTTACGGCTTTTTCCATTATTTTTCATATCAAAAGCGGAAAAAAAACAAACTAAAACACGGAAGCAAGGCTGATCCGAAGCAAATCTTCATGCCTCAGCCTCACTATACATTCACGGACATTGCTCATAATTTTCCTAATTTTCCGAAGCCCAAAATATAATTTTCCCCTATTTTAAGGGTTTTTTTTCACCATTTTCTTGCAAATTTCCCCGTTTTCTCCCATTTTCCAATTGCTGAAAATTAAGTTCAGTTTATGGGCTGTGGCCCTTAGTTCATTTCAGCAGAAAAAGAATTTTAGTAGGTGTGGATTAATTTATTGCATCATTTTTAGCCCAAAAAACCCTATTTTCCTTCATTTTTATGGTTTTTCATGTCTCGGTTTTCTATTTTATGCTATCCCGCACATGTTTTTTCTGATTTTTAAATGATGAACAGCCAGAAAACAACTCAAAGCACGACATACTCAAAACTCAATCCATATGAACACATTTTTATCAACCAAATTTGCACCAAAAGGCCATTTTCTTTGTAGACAATTATTACCGTGTCTTGCGGGTTTTTCCATTAAATTTGGCACGTCCCACGACTGATTTCCAGCCATGAATTCTGCTTGGGATCAGCAATCTACAATGATTTGGCATTGCCCTTCAGTCTCGTCAAGAATCGGCATCCATCCGGCCATCCATTTCCATTCTACTCTTCCACGCACGAACGGGGGTTAAGAGAAGAGAGAAGGAGGAGAGAGAAAGACTAATTTTCTCTCTCTCTCTACAGTCCACCATTGCGGGAGCGGAGACCGGCGATACGGAGCGTAGGATAGATGTAGTCAGCCTGTGTGCTCTCTCATATGCCTTACATGGAGGCTGGCATCTCGATTATAGGGGGGGGCGCGTTTTTTTTCGCGCCGTTGCCTACACGGCACTACCTTCCCCCCACGAAAAAATTAGGGGGGTGGAGGGGCCAAAGGGCACCCTCCACTAATCACACCCTTTCAATTTTCAAATTTGGCCCCCTTTTTGGGCACCCCGGCCGGTTTCGGGCCAGTTTCCGTATACGGACTCCGATCGTCAGTCTGAAAATTTCTGTGAGCTCGTCTCGACATCCCGTACTGACTGGCAGCTCCACTGACTGGCACAGGCACACGGAAAAATTATGAAAATTCTCGGAGTGTCGTACGGGCGCCTGTCAAGCACTTGACGCTTAAAATCGTCCTAGGTCGAGCCGCCGCCTTCGTGGTTGAGCATTTTTCCCCACATTTCCACATTTTTCTCCTATTTTTAGGCATGTTTCGGGGCCTAAAATCCATCCTTCATTGGCGACCACGGGATAGGATGACTCAGTCCGTCGAACCCACGAACATATCTGCACATAAACAACCAAAGGAGCATCAAACTGCTACAAAACAAATATGCAATAAAACACAGCACAATGCTCACCCTACCCCTGACAAAACCAAGGCATGAAATCCACGAGGAGTAGGCCCAGCATAATCTGCCAGAAAGCCTAAAGCTAGTTACTAACCGACTGCTTCAACACGGCCAGACTAAAAAACCCTATCAAAGAGGTTGCCCTAAGTGGTAGTCGGCACTACTTACCAACTAAAGACAACACAACTAGGAGCTCTTACAAGGCGAGGTCTCCTATAGCCTGATAAAGGAGTAGTTTCTTTCAGTACATGTCTTCTTTTAGGGTTTTTATTTAATCAATATACTTGGGCATGTAAAAAGGAGGGAGCTGAGCGTAGTGACCCAAGGAGGACAGGGTATCGGCCTCGGGTCCTGTCTCGGTACCCAAGAACCTACCAAGCCCTCGCGAGGCGACACTTAATCCTTTTCTAACGCTCACTTTTATTTTCGCTCCAACCTTCCTTGTTTTGGTATTATTTTTCCAGCAAGAAGCCACCCCTAGGAAGACAAGGTATCGGCCCCGGGTCTGATTCGTCCCCAGGAACCTACCAGGCCTTCGCAAGGCGATGATCAACTGCTTATATATTTTTATTTCTTTTCTTTTCTTTGGTAGAGGTTAGAACCCCTTTTTACACACCTTCGTATTGATATTCATCTTTTAAGATGTACAGAGTTTCTAGCATCATCATTGTTATCTTCTGTCAGGCTTTCCTAACTGCCTCACTACTAACAAGGACTCCTAGAACGGCTGCCTAGCAGGCTAGCAGAACAGGACCACTAAGACTTCCTTCTAAAACATGTCTTTCGATGCCTGACAATGTCTTTGCAGGAGGCAATGACTACTCCGACCTCCCTCAAACATACTTAGCCTAAACCTGGGACTTCGTGCCTTGGTTGCCGGTCCCCAACAAAAATGTGTCCCCTCGACAAGTACAAATACACATATAGCAGGAAAGAAAGGTACTCATAAAGGAGAGATATCACCTGGATTGGCCACAAGAAGCTTCCATTGCAGCAAAGGCTCCTCCAGGCTCCACAAAATTCCATGAACCGCGAAACCTGTCCAGCACAACACTAAAACCAAAAACCCAATTAAACGCACCCGCACTAGACAGGGAAATGGCCCTCTTGGCCTAATGAACTCAGACATGACTTTGCTACAAAACTGAATCGGCCCTCTTGGCCTAATGAAATCAAACAGTACTATACATAACATCCTCCTGGAAACAACCATGATAGACATCAAAGCATACCATCCCCAGGGGGACAAAGGCTCGTAGCCCTAAACTAGGTGCATTAAATTATGACCCATCCCTCCTGCGTATATCGCAAGAGGTGTTCGCATCACATGTCGTCTAATCAGTCTATGGGTCCAAGATAATAAAGGCAGATGAGTCTCGCTTACCCTCTGCATCACCCAAATCAACCATCGTCTGCCAAAGAGGGCATGTTCAGAAAGCATACCCCACAACCGACCAGGTCCTGTCTCAGCATCAATAGATATATCGGGACAAGGGCCACAATTAAAGAAGAGGTCTTCTTCATACGCAAAATTAGCCAAAGAATCGGCAAACTAATTCCAAGTCCGTGGAATCAGCTGAAAAGACACTCTATCGAATTCGTCTAGCAGGGCTATGGCAGTATGATGGTACATGGAAAGGATGGGATTTCGTACCGTGTACGTCCCATTGAGTTGGTTTAAAACCAGCTGAGAGTCCCCTTTCACCAACAACTGGCGGATACCACCCTTCTTTGCAATATTCAAACCCATAATCAGGGCTTTGTATTCAGCCATGTTATTGGTAAAATTCACCCCGAGATAAGCAGCTAACTTTATAACAATGCGTCATCGGGGGTCTCAGATGACAACTCCTACACTTCCTTTTTTGCATGGACCCCTGGACGCCCCATCAAAGTACAGGGTGTACGTCCATGAAGGGTTCACATATCCCGCCATCCGGAACTCTACTCGTAATTATGGTAATTGAAATTCAGCATATTCAACGGGTGGACTGTAGGCTCCATCCCTCCATCATCATTGAATTCAACAGGGATGCTCGTCAAAATTTGTAGGTAGTGATGGCAGAAGACCTTGATCTCCCAAATAAATGTCCCGCCTTCTTGCTCAATCACCTTGTATCCTTTGCTCCACCAAATGAGCTTTCCTTGATGATACCTCTGTTCTAAATATGGGTACTCTAAATAAGGGATCAGACGACCCATCAACCTCTATCACGATTTCCTTGCAGATGTTTGATCGATCTCGCCTAGACCTACAAGGCAATCATAGCTTTAGTGCACTCAGAAATAATAAGGTTTAATCTTATTAAGATTAATCCTATTTTTAAATTCTATCCCCTCAAGGTCAGCTAACAAGACTGTGGATTTATTCTTTCCTATTCTAACGATCCTATAGGGCCCATCCCATTTGGGTTCTAGCTTGCCTGGGAATAATTCACGTCGTGCGTCATAATACAGAACAACCTGTCCTTTCTTGAAGGTGTATTTCTTGGCTTTGATGTCGTGTAGCTGCTTCATTCGGCGCTTCGCCACTTCTTGGTGCAATAAGCTCTGCAACTTAAGCTCATCTAAATGTGCCAGTTGTAAAATATTACACGGCGCAGCGAACAGAATCTGAGAAAGAGATAGAGAGTACACAACAGAGAAGAGGAGAATCAGTAAATTCTTTAACTCCAAACAACTGATACAAAGATGGCTCTGTCCACCCGTGCGCTTCCACTGAGTGAAGCTTAGATGGCGATCTAGACAGAAGATAGGTGAAGAGCTTAAGGCTAGCTGGAACAACAACTCTGACTGGGTGAAAGATGAGTGTAAGATGGCTGCGAAGGGGTTTAGCTTTTATAGCCCGCGAAGGTCGTTAGGTCGGCCTGCTGACCGACCTACCATATGAGCCTCCACTAGTCGGCCAGGGAATATTCCAGGGAATATTCCCTTTACCATCGGGCCGGGGGCGCTGCCCCCGGACCCCCGCCAGGGGGGCCGCTGGCCCCCCTGGGACCCCCCAGCCAGGGGCCGCTTCCGCGGCCCCCGGACCCCACAATAGGGGCCCCTTTTAACTCCCTTACCACGCAACTCAATGCAATGTGCCTCGAGTTGCTACCAGCATAACCACTCCGTCTAACCCAAAGATTAGACCCACAACAGTCACCTTTTTGCCATCCGGTCACATAGACCTCATCTGATATACAAGTCAGGACTCAACCAATGTCCGGGCTCACATTTGGCTTCTCCTCATAATGGGGGCCTTACAACTTTGAGCACCATGGATCATTGGTAGCACCTAATGAGGGTGGGGCATTGATCATATCTAACACCCCCCCTCAATGTCCACCCATAGGTGAACTATCTCCTCGGCCCAATGCCGAGTCTCTGAAGATGAACTTGAAGCAGATCCTTCGTAAGTGCTTTGGTGAAGATATCTGCTCCATTCTCCTCTGTTGGACAGTAGACCAATTCCACTATCCCATCCTCCATCAAATCACGCACATAGTGATACTGGATCTCTATATGTTTGGTGCGTGCATGAAACACTGGATTTTTGGCAATGGCGATGCAACTCTGATTGTCACATCTCAGCACAGTTGGTTCTTCATCCTACACTCCCATATGCCATAGAATCCTTCTCAACCATACGGCCTCACATGCAGCAAAACAAGCTGCCTTGTACTCTGCTTCGGTAGAAGACAATGCCACTGTTGGTTGCTTCTTACTAATCCAAGAGAAAATTCCTGAACCCAAAGAGAAACAATAACCAGAAACTGACTTCCTGGAATCAATGTCTCCTGCCCAATCTGAGTCACAGTTCCCCACAAGATAAGTTCCGAAACTGTATGTGATACCATAGTCAAGAGTTTTCTTCAAGTATCTAAGCACCCGCATCCCAGCCTTCCAATGACTCTCATGAGGTTTGTTTGAGAACCTGCTCAAAACACCAACAGCAAAACTGATATCTGGTCTGGTGTTACACAAGTAGATTAGACTGCCGACCAACCTCCTATACCTCCCAATGTCTGCTAGTGCTGATGTATCCTCAACGGATAACTTTACATTCACCTCCATAGGTGTAGCTATCTCCTTGCACTCGGTCATGCCAAATGCCTTCAAGATCTCCCATGCATACTTCTTCTGAGAGATGAAGATCTTTCCTGGCTCTTGCCAGACTTCAATCCCCAAACAATAGTGCAGCAAGCCCAAGTCTGTCATTTCAAACTCAAAACTCAAAGCCTTTCGAGTTTGGTTGATCATATCTTCATAGTCACCTGTAATAAGAAGGTCGTCCACATATAGGACAATCACTACAGACTTTTTACCATCCCTGTAAACATACAAGTTAGCATCTGAGGCACATCTCTTGAAGTTTAGGTTTAAAAAGAACCTATCTATCCGCTGGTACCATGCTCTGGGGGCTTGTTTCAGCCCATACAATGCCTTCTTCAGTTTACACACTTTGTTCTCAGAATGGGGGGCCTCAAACCCTGGTGGCTGAGCCACGTACACCTCCTCCTTGAGGTCACCATTTAAGAACGTTGACTTAACATCCATTTGGTACACTGGCCACTTCTTGTGGGCAGCCACTGCAAGTACCGTGCGAATAGTGGTCATTCTGGCAGTTGGGGCAAATGACTCTTGAAAATCAAACCCTTCAACTTGTGAAAATCCTTGGGCAACCAGTCTAGCTTTGTACTTTTCTAAGGTACCATCAGCCTTGTACTTTACCTTCCAGATCCACTTGGTGCCAATAATCTTCCGCTTTGCTGGCTGATCCACTAGCTCCCAAGTGTCATTCTTCATTATGCTGTCATACTCCGCCTGCATAGCAGCCTTCCATGATGGATCTGCAAGTGCTTCTTCTAAGTCAGTTGGCTCCTTTACTTCTCTCATAATCTCAACCATCAAGGCCATGTTGACTATGTGAGCAGAAGCCCTCCTTTGCTCCTCTATTCTCTGAGACCTCCTTGGTCCGTCTGCCTTCTCCTCAACAGATGCAGGCATAGGATTATTGTGGTCATAGAGCTGCTTCACCCAGCGCGGCAATGGCTTTTCCGGTGGGGTGATGTCAGGTTGGTGAACTTTTTCCTCATCATCTGAAGATGATGCTTCCTCCTCCTTAAGGATAGGGATAGCTCTCGGGACAGGTTCATAGTGGACTACTTCTTCGCTTGATGATAAAGTGGAAGACCTTGCCTTCTCCTCCTCCACTGTATGCGGCTCCTCCTTGAACACCACATCACGGCTCGCGATGATCTTCTTTGCCTCTTGGTCATATAACTTGTAAGCCTTCTGCTCATCACTATAACCCAAGAAGATACATTTTCTGCTTTTTGGTTGTAACTTGTTTCTCTTCTCATCTGGAACATGTGCATAACATTCACATCCAAAAATTCTGAAATGTGAAACAGATGGTTTCTTACCAGTGTAAGCCTCATGAGGTGTTTTTCCCTTGAGAGCCTTTGTGTAGCTCCGATTTAGAATGTAGACTGCAGTATTAACAGCTTCAGCCCAAAAATGGTTAGGCAATCCCTTGCCCTTTAGCATGCATCTTGCCATCTCCACAATGGTACGATTCCTGCGTTCCACAACACCATTCTGCTGAGGTGTGTGAGGCGTCGTCAATTGACGCTTGATCCCTTTGCTCTTGCAAAAGCCTTCAAACTCCTTTGAGTTGAACTCACCACCACCATCTGTTCTAAATTTCTTCACACTTTTCCCTGTTTCATTCTCAACAAGTATTAGCCATTCTTTAAACTTACCAAAAGCTTGAGCCTTATCACGAAGGAAGTACACCCACATCTTCCTACTGTAGTCGTCGACAATCAACATAAAATAAGAAGATCCCCCCAAGGCCTGTGTAGGCATCTTACCACACAAGTCAGCATGCACCAACTCTAGAGGAGCATGTGCTCTATTCTTGCTTTCTTGTGGAAATGCCTTTCTCTGTTGCTTGCCCATCATACAAGCTTCACATGGTTCCTTCAATTCAGTTATTGTAGGTAGGTGAGCAACCATACCTTGCTTTTGCATCTCCTTCAATACTGCAAATCCGATGTGTCCAAACCTTTCATGCCAAAGCTTACTTGTGCCCACTCCAGCGGTGGCTGTAAGAGCACTTAGCTCATACAGGTTGTTCCTCCTTTCTCCTTTGCCAACAATTGTGCCAGCACTATCAATAATTTCTGCACCTGTCTTCTTGAACCTCACTTCATGACCAAGATCAGTTATGGCAGCAACTGATAAGAGATTTCTTCTGATTTCGGGAACATACAACACATTTGAAAGCTTTTTGACTTCACCATTTGCAGCAACAAAAGAAATAGTACCTGTGCCCGCAGCAGGGCATTTAGCATCATTTCCAACCGTCACAGTGATGGATTCTTGTAGAGGCTGCATAGAACTGTATAGACCTTTCTTGTTGGTCATGTGACGGGAGGCCCCACTATCCAACACCCAAGAGTCAGTGGTAGATTCTTCTTGCGCCGAGGAGCACACTTCCTCAATGGTCGCCATGAATAATTCCAACTCTGCTTCAGCCGTATTGGCTGTCTCTTTCCCTTTAGTTTTAAGGGTACCATTCTTTTCATCTGCCTTCTTGACACGACAATCTGCAATCGCATGTCCTTTCTTCTTACAGTAGAAGCACTCTCCTTGAAACTTCTTCTTGCCGCCCTTTTTCTTTTTGTCACCATCATTTTTGGTGGAGGAAACACCTTTGCCTTTTGCATTGGCAGAGAATGCAGCATCTCCATTGTTGCTTCCTTCTCGGGCTTTCAGCCTCAACTCCTCCTCCATTAATAATGCACAAAACTCCTCAAAAGTCAAAGCTTGAGGTCTCACCTGAGTATTAAGGGCAGTTACTAGTCCATCAAACTTTTGTGGACAAATCCGAAGACACCTCCGAGCTAGCTCTTCGCTAGTCTTTTGTATCCCAGCGCCAGCCATCTGGTCGCGCAGATTCTTAATCCGAGTGATGAATGCTTCAACCGTCTCTCCTTCAGCAAACTTCTCCGCTGCTAGTTGATTCTCCAAGTTTTGAATCCTTGTTTGGTTTCGTGTTTCATACTGACTCCTTAGTACATTCCAAGCCTCTGACGCTTTGGTTGTATGCTGAATCAGAGTCAAAACACTGTCAGAACAGCTTGTAACTAAGGCACACAATGCATCTGCATTCCTTCGTTTCCAAGCTCGTAGAAGATCTGCATTCGGAGGAATCATCACACTAGGATTTGATGGGTCGGGGGTAGGCTGTGGTTCTGCGTCAGTCCCCAGCACAGTCTCCAGAAGCTCATAAGAATCAAGGATAGTTGTAATTTTGAACTTCCACAAGGTGTAGTTTGTACCATCTAACTTGCCTTCGCTGAAGGTTGGTGGACGAATCCTCAGTGTTTGAATAGCCGGTACAGCAGCACCACCTCCTGCACCGCTTCCTGATGCGCCAGAACTGCTTCCCGGAGTCGACATCGTTTCTCTTTGCTGTTGAAGCCTTTGCCTCTTGCACGCTCTCCGATCTCTAGAGCCCCCTGGGCTCTGATACCATGTAAAATATTACACGGCGCAGCGAACAGAATCTGAGAAAGAGATAGAGAGTACACAACAGAGAAGAGGAGAATCAGTAAATTCTTTAACTCCAAACAACTGATACAAAGATGGCTCTGTCCACCCGTGCGCTTCCACTGAGTGAAGCTTAGATGGCGATCTAGACAGAAGATAGGTGAAGAGCTTAAGGCTAGCTGGAACAACAACTCTGACTGGGTGAAAGATGAGTGTAAGATGGCTGCGAAGGGGTTTAGCTTTTATAGCCCGCGAAGGTCGTTAGGTCGGCCTGCTGACCGACCTACCATATGAGCCTCCACTAGTCGGCCAGGGAATATTCCAGGGAATATTCCCTTTACCATCGGGCCGGGGGCGCTGCCCCCGGACCCCCGCCAGGGGGGCCGCTGGCCCCCCTGGGACCCCCCAGCCAGGGGCCGCTTCCGCGGCCCCCGGACCCCACAATAGGGGCCCCTTTTAACTCCCTTACCACGCAACTCAATGCAATGTGCCTCGAGTTGCTACCAGCATAACCACTCCGTCTAACCCAAAGATTAGACCCACAACAGTCACCTTTTTGCCATCCGGTCACATAGACCTCATCTGATATACAAGTCAGGACTCAACCAATGTCCGGGCTCACATTTGGCTTCTCCTCATAATGGGGGCCTTACAACTTTGAGCACCATGGATCATTGGTAGCACCTAATGAGGGTGGGGCATTGATCATATCTAACACCAGTGTCGTCAAGCGCTCAAAAAGTGCATCTTCATCGCTCAAAGAATGATTGATGGCAAACCGAATAGTCGGCAGCTCAATTTCTAACGGCAAGACACACTCCTCCCCATATACTAACTTGAACGGGGTATGGCCAGTGGCTCGTTTGAAAGTCGTATTGTAGGCCCACACTGCCACATATAACTTTTTATCCCAATCCCGTTTCTTTTCCGACACAATCTTGGACAGGATGCCCACAAGCTGCTTGTTGGTGCTTTCAACTTGCCCATTGGCTTGCGGATTATATGGGGTTGTCTTGTTATGCTTGATTTGCCACATCTCTGTCAAACCTTTGGGAAATGGGTTCCGTGGTCCGACACTAATTCTTTCAGCGGACCAAACCGGCATATTATCTGCTCTAAAAGGAAACTAGCAGTTTCTTTAGCATCATCTTTCCTTGTTGCACGTGCTTCTAACCACTTCGTAAAGGTCGGTTGCTACAATGATGTACCTCTTTTGCGTAGTCGACGATGGAGTAATAGGACCCACAAAGTCTATTCCCCACTTCTCAAATGGAAGTATCGCCATAATAGGGGTGAGTGGTCGTTTCCTATTCTCTCGACTATCATGTCGTTGGCAAATATCGCATCTCTTGACATACGCAAACGCATCCTGGAAGATGGCAGGCCACCAATAACCTGCTCTTAAAGCCTTTTGTGCTGTAAGCCATCCAGCAAAATGGCCACCGCAAGCAGAATCATGGCACTCTTCCAAAATGAATGGCACCTCGTCAGGCATCACACACCAGCGATAGATGTCATCAACCCCTTGCCGATATAATGTACCTGCGATCAAAGCAAACTTTAACGCTTGCTGCTTAATTTTCCTTTTCTCAGCCTTAGATAATTCGGATCCCACCTCTCCCATCGATAAATAATGTGTTATTGCAGCATAGCAGGAGGGAATAGATACCGTATCTATTTTAAATAACATCTCCATGTCACTACCTTCAGCCACAGATTCTTTCGGCTCCCCAAATTCCACAAGACATTCCACGATGCCTTGCAACCTTGGTGGCTTACTCTTGATTTCAAAATCAAATTCCTGCAAAGTGATTAACCACTTTGCTAGACGATCAGGCGGTTGTAGCTTATTCATCAATAATCGAAGCCCCTCCGCCTTCGTATAAAGCATGACTTTCTCATAGAGAATGTAATGCCTAAATTTCTTGGTCCCAAAGACCATCGCTAGACATAGCTTCTCCATGTAGGTGTAATTAATTTCGGATACCCCTAGCTTCCGACTAGCAAAAGCAATCGGGTGGTACCACTTCTCTTCCCAAAATTGGGCTAAACAGCAGCTGATACTATACATGGTGGCTGCTGAAAATATATAAAACGCCTCACCTCTTTTAGGTGCTTTTAAAACGGGCGCTCTTGCTAGCTCTTGTTTCACATCCTCGAATGCTACCTTACAAGGGTCACCCCATACAAACGAACAGCTAAAGGACAATAAATTTGTAAGCGGCAACAAACTTTCTGCCAAGGCGTTTATGAATCTACGATAGTAACCAACCGAAGATAGAAAGCTATGAACCTCCTTCGGAGTGCGTGGTGGACCCATGGCAACTATAACTTTGACCTTCTCGGGGTCTGTCGCAATTCCTACCAAACTGACCACATGACCCAACAATAGTCCATAAGGTACTCCAAAAACACACTTCCGTGGGTTTAGGGCGATGCAGAATTGTCTACAGCGCTCAAAGCATTTTCTAAAAATGATCAACTGCCTTTCTCTCACGGTGGCAGCCCCTAAGTCATCAATAAACACCTTCAACTCTTCAGGGGATATGTCACCGAATGTCTTATCTGCTGTTCGTTGCCACGAACCAGGCGCATTGTATAAACCAAAGGCCATCACATGGTACGCAAAAGTACCGAATACAGTGATAAAAGTTGTTTTCAACTTGTCCTCTTCTGCAATTGCCATTTGGTTGTATCCTGCAAAGCAATCCATAAACGAATATATCTCCCTACCCACTAATTGATCCAAAATCTGGTCAATAAATGGCAGCGGGTAGTAGTCCTTAACTGTCTGCTTATTCAGCTCCCTAAAGTCTACACATAAACGGATTTGATTATTCTTCTTCTTTCTAATCACAACTGGCGAACACCATTCCGTGTGTTGCACACGAAAAATCAAACCCGCTTTTTGAAGCTTCTATAGCTCTTCAAACAGGCCGTCCCTCAATTCAAAAGGCATACGCCTTACTTTCTGCCTGAAAGGTGAGAAGGATCGAAGCTTGCACGCGAGCTATGGCGGGAGAGCAAGAGCAAGAAAGAGAGAGACAAGAAATGGGAACTCCAACAGTCACAATGTGTGACCGGGCCTTCCTTTATTCAAACTGTCACTAAAAGAATAAAGAATAAAGTGGCGTGACGGGCGCCCGCCACCTGCAGTGTGCAGTGGCGGGTACTGTCAGTGTAGTAATACACGGGGCGGCACGGCGGAGGCGCCTTTACCCCCAACAACCTCCCACTTAAAGGCGAATCTGCCCTAGTGAGAGAGAAAAGAAAAAGAAAAGACAGTACAAATGTACATAGGTACAAGGGATGAGGAAAGGTGACATCTCATCCAACGCCCATCAACCTCCTGAGGAAGGCAAAGCGCTCAGTAGTGAGGCTCTTCGTGAGCAAATCTGCAGGATTCTCGTCAGTGGAGATCTTGACAAGGTCAACAGACCTGTCCTCCACGACACCACGTATGAAGTGATACCTCACCTCAATGTGTTTCGTCTTCGCATGGAAGACCGGATTCTTAGCCAACTGAATGGCACTCATAGAATCCGAATGCAGTGTAGGTGTAGCATCAATCCCAAGGTCAGCAACTAGACGGCCTAACCATATGGCCTCCTTGCAAGCCTCAGTGGCTGCAACATACTCGGCCTCAGTGGTAGACAAAGTCGTACACTTCTGAACCCTGGACATCCAAGAGATAGCCCCTCCAGCATAGGTGAATACATAGCTAGAAGTGGACTTCCTACTATCTGCATGTCCTGCATAATCGGAGTCAGTGTACCCCACGACCCCTGTATCCTGGCTGCCATAGCAAATACACATATCTGTTGTGCCCTTCAGGTACCTCATGATACCCTTCACGGCATCCCAATGTCTGCTGCCAGGTGTAGCCATATAGCGTGCCACAACACCAACTGCATGTGCAATATCTGGACAAGTGGCTATCATGGCATACATCAAACTGCCCACGGCTGATGCATAAGGGATCTTGGCCATCTCGGCCCTCTGCTTATCTGTCTGCGGACAATCGGCCTGTGATACCTTCACATAAGAAGGTAATGGACAGCCAATAGGCTTTGCGTCCTGCATGCGGAAGCGCTCAAGGACTTTATGAATGTACTCCCGCTGTGAGAGATACAAAAGTCCCTGATGCCTATCGCGCTTAATGCGCATCCCAAGTATATGTGAGGCATGTCCCAAATCCTTCATCTCAAAGCTCTTCTTTAGCTGAGATTTAAGAGCATCTAGCTCATCATGAGCTTTCCCTACTATCAGCATATCATCAACATAGAGTACCAAGATAAGCAAACTGCCATCACGGGCTTTCTTCGTGTAAAGACACGGATCCATAGCACTCCTGCTGTAGCCCTGTGACTGCATAAAGGCATCAAACTTATGATACCATTCCCTAGGTGCCTGCTTCAAGCCATACAAGCTCTTCTTCAACTTGCACACTAGGTGCTCCCTGCCAGGTTCTGCAAAGCCCTTAGGCTGATCCATATAGATCTCATCATGCAAGTCCCCATGTAGAAAAGCCGTCTTGACATCCATCTGATATAGATCTAAGTCAAGCTGTGCAACCAAAGCCAAGACTAAGCGCAGGGTGGTCATCTTAACCACAGGAGAGAAGACCTCATCAAAGTCCACACCATGTTCCTGCTTAAAACCCTTTGCTACCAATCTAGCCTTGTATGCCGGCTTGGGGTGTCCAGGGGTACTTTTCAGCTTGTACACCCACTTGCATGGCAAAGCCTTCTTGCCCTTAGGCAAGGCAACCAAATCCCAAGTCTCATTCTTATGCAGGGAGTCTATCTCAGACTGCATAGCCCTCTCCCAGGAGTGACTGTCACCCCTGCGCATAGCCTCATCATAAGTGAAAGGCTCTCCTGCATCTGTAACCAAAACATAATGCATAGAGGGCTGAAATCTGTCAGGTGGACGTCTATCTCTAGCAGACCGTCTCACCGCAGGCTCTGCTGCCTGTCTAACTACCTATCCAACATCTTGGCCCTGTGGAGGAACTGCTGCAGGCTGTACTACTGGCTGTGCTGGAGCTTTAGGCTCCTCCTGAAAGATCACTCTGCGGATCTCAACCACCTTCTCAGGCTGCCTGTGCATCTTGTCTTCATGGAAGACAACATCATGGCTGCGTACTATTTTCCGCGCCTGCGGATCCCATAGGCGATAGCCCATCTCTCCTGACTCACCATAGCCAAGGAATATGCATTTAATGCTCTTTGGATCCAATTTACTCCTCTTGTCCTTGGGCACATGGCAGAATGCCTCACATCCAAAGACACGGAGATGCGCATAAGAGGGTGGCTTACCAGCCCAAACTTCCTCTGCAACCTGGAAATCCAATCCACTGGAAGGCGATCGGTTTATGACATGCACTGACGTACTAATTGGCTCAGCCCAAAAACTCGGGGGTAGGCCTGCATGGCTAAGCATAGAGCGCACACGCTCCTGAATAGTCCTGTTCATGCGCTCAGCCAAACCATTCTGGGGTGGGGTGTAAGGGGCGGTCAACTGACGCTTAATACCCCTGTCATCACAAAACTGCTCAAAAGCATGCGAGACATATTCTCCCCCATTATCTGTCCTAAGGCATTTCAGCCTATACCCAGTCTGGTTCTCAACAAGAGCAAGCCATCTCTGAAAAACTGCCAAGACATCGGACTTCTGCTTTATGGGATAAGCCCACACTTTCCTAGAAAAATCATCAATGAAGGTAACGAAGTACTTCGCGCCACCCATAGACATGCAAGGCATAGGCCCACAAACATCGGAATGCACCAATGCCAAGGGCTCACTCATGCGTGGCCTACCCGATTTCTTATGCGTAGACCTATTCTGCTTACCATAAAGACAATGATCACACGAGTCAAAACATGCATAATCCAAAGGCGGAAGATACTGCAAACCAGATAACATTTTCATTCCTTTCAAAGACATATGCCCCAAACGGGCATGCCAAAGTGATACATGTGGGATAGAGCCCACTGCCAAAACATGGTCTACAGAAGACCCAGATACAACAAGAGGATAGAGGCTGCCAGCCTTGGCGCCTCTAGCAAGCACAAGTCTGCCTTTGGTAATCTTCCAGGCAGAATCCCCAAAACAGACATGAAATCCTGCATCATCCAACTGTCCTGCAGACATAAGACTACGCGTAAGCGCAGGTACATGACGTACATCCCTGAGCAAAAAGGAACTGCCAGTGGAAAACTGCAACTGAATATCTCCACAGCCCACAATATCAAGAGACCTGTCATCTCCAAGTCTGACTGATCCAGATACAGTACGGTAAGAGTGAAACCACTCACGGTAAGGCGTCACATGGAAGGACGCACCTGAATCCAATAACCAGCACTGTGCATACATACTAGGTGTCTCAGTCAAGTGTGAAGCATCAGAAGAACTAGCTGCAAGTATAAACTCATCACCACCATCGGACTCTTCAGTCTGCGTGACATTAATTTCCTCAATCTTGACGTTGGACTTCGTAGGTACTATGCTGCGATCAGAGGACTTCTCCTGCACTTTATCTTTCCCCTTATCCTTGCGCTTCTCATTGCGCAACTCATGACACTGTGGTCTAATATGGCCCTTTTTCCCACAATGATGACAAGTGACATTTGCATTGCGTCCACGCGACTTACTACGCGACTTGCCACCACGAGATTTAGACCGACCCTTCTGCGAGTCACGGCCTCGGCCATTACCACGGTCATACCTGTCATTCCTGCCTCTAACTGTCAAAGCATGACTACCACGAGAGGCATCCAAGTTTTTGCGATTCACCTCTTCCTGAAGAAGAGCACTCTCAACATCTGCCAATTTTAGAGTAGCACTAGAGGCACAAAGAGCAGTGCGGAATACATCCCATGACTCATTCAGAGTTCCAAGCAAGAAAAGAGGAGTTACTTCCTCTCCAAAGGTGATATCCTGCGAAGTCAGGTTCTTCAGTATAGCATGGAACTGGCTCAAGTGAGCAGATATAGTCGCATTATCCTTCATGCGCAGATCCATAAGCTGCTTCAACCAGTACATCTGACTCGCCGGACTTTTCTTATCATAAAGATTCTTGATCTTATTCCATAGATCCCATGCACTCTGTGCTTCCTCAAATACATTATAATGTACCTGTTCAGTGAGAGACAATACAATCGTGGACTTGCATAGCTCATCAAGTTCAAGCCAGTCGTCAATGTCCATAGTTTCAGGCTGCTCCCCACTCAACCGAAGTGGCTTAATCTGAGATTTCTGCACCAAAACCTGCCATATTTGACTCTTCCAGTAAGAGTAGTTGGTACCATCCAACTTTGTAATGTTAAAGATGGCACTATCATGCGAAGATGACGCCATTATGCAGGCTGGAAATGCCCAAACAGTCCAAAACTGCTTGCTGTTTTACTGCAGAAACTGCCCAAAAATGACCAAAACGGGGTCCAAAGGGTGAGCAAAGTGTGCCAAAAGTTTCTGCCCACTTAGTACTAGGTGCGGTACACCAAATCAGGATATTTCAGCATGAAAAGTACACCTCAGTCCACCAATAACTGCTTGCTGTAATAAATTGCAGGTATGCAGTCTAGAGAGCAAACTGTCCCAAAATAGGATCCAATGTCAAGCAAACAATGCTAGGTCCAAAGCCGGCATGAAACGGACATAAGCAAGGCCAATGACAGTGAAAAGAACATGAGCTCAACACCAAGCATGTCAAAATAACATCTGCCAGTGAAAGGCACACCCCCAGACACTCTAGGCAAAGTGTTCCTGTAATTGCCAAAACCTGACACAAATAGGTATCTGCTCAAAGAGAAAGATCCAAATATGAGACTCAGCTCATAAGCATCCTGTGAACCAAGAGTACATCAATGCATATCCATAAAGATCGGAGTATGATCCCAAAGTCTCAATGTGTATGTAGCTGCTCAAGACATAAACTGCTCCAAATACATGTAAGTGCTCCAATAGCATGCAACTGTCAAAGGTCAAGAAAGCATGTAAAATGCTCCCACTGGCACAAAAGGCGTACAAAGCGAGCTTAGAAGCTCAAACAACCCAAGAGAAAGCACCAGTGATAAGTGACCCTGTCAATGCATCAAGTGCATCCGAGAGAGCATGACATACATGAAGCACCGGTCGTATTAACCATGAAGCAATACATAAGCCCAAATAAGCTCTCGGTCAACTCAATGACATCCAAATAGCAACCAAGATCAGTGATCAAGTAAGCCGGGAATGCTCAAATACATCCAAATCCAAGCTCCAAATGTCGGTATGGCATACACGAACCAAATAGCATATGTCACGAACCAAAGCATGTAATGCAAAAGCCTAACTGTCAAGCAGAGACATGAGGCATAGGCGGTCCACGAGCATGCCGAGTCGGTCCAAATGCCAGTGAAGACGGAGCTAATGCGAAGCTCAAAAGCATCCCATAATCTCATACATATGCTCCAAGTCGTCCCCAAATGTCAGAGATATCATGCCAAAGCTCAAAGCATACATCCGGTATCGGTAGGTAAGTGCCAAAGCATGTAAAGTACCTTCAGCCCACTGTTATTCCAGCATGTATTTACTGTTCTAAACAGTAGATTTCAGCCCCAAATTCAAGCCAAAATCATGTTCAAACCAAATGCATACATCCCCAATACATCCTGGTAGGAAGTAGACCGCATACGGGCATCAAACAAGGTAACCGGAGTAGAGTATAAGCATTAAATGCCAATGCCAAGTGTGGCTGCCCTGTTTCCAGCACTATATAACAGTAAATAACAATCCCAAATCAGCCAATATTTCAAGCCAAAATTATGGCATAATCATGTGCATACATTCCCAAGGCACTAGGCATCATGTAGACCGCATACGGGCATCAAATAGCACAACCGGAATGGAGTATAAGCAACAAATGCTAATGCCAATGGTGCTGCCCTGTTTTCAGCCTGTTATGACAGTTTATGACAGTCCCAAATCTGAAGAAATCAGCCCCGAAAGATCAAGACCAATACCCAAAGCTTGAACGACATCAAACATGAAGTCTATAGCCCTCTTGATCAAGGTAGAGAGCAAGAAGCAATGGCCAAGTGTGGAGCTGAAGTAGATGAGTGCTCACAGCCTGGAAAAAATGATGCAATCTGCCCTGTTGGTACTGAACTTGCTGTTGCTCCACATGGGCTGAAAAGGGGGTAATGGGGGGCTCAATGATGGCCCAAGGTAGGCACATACCAAGCCATGAAGGCCCAATGCAAAGGGGAGGGAAGATATGAGCTATGGAGCTCAAGAAGAGTGGCTGCCCTTTGTTCCTGCCCTGTTTCAATCTGAGAATACACTCAAATGCCTGCAAATGCTGAAGCAATACCTCAAGGGCAAGGCCCTGATGAAGCTCAAGAAGGCCAGGATGGAGCTCGGGAAGCCGGGGAGAGTCGGGAGCTCAAGAGGTCGGCTATGGCTGCCGGGATGGAGACCCAATGCGTGAAGCGAGTCGATGCGAAGGTCGGGAAGCACCGAGTCGAGCTCGAGCAAGAGAATGCCAAGCTCTGATACCAGTTGAAAGGTGAGAAGGATCGAAGCTTGCACGCGAGCTATGGCGGGAGAGCAAGAGCAAGAAAGAGAGAGACAAGAAATGGGAACTCCAACAGTCACAATGTGTGACCGGGCCTTCCTTTATTCAAACTGTCACTAAAAGAATAAAGAATAAAGTGACGTGACGGGCGCCCGCCACCTGCAGTGTGCAGTGGCGGGTACTGTCAGTGTAGTAATACACGGGGCGGCACGGCGGAGGCGCCTTTACCCCCAACACTACCGTACAGGATGACTGCCCTCTTTCAACGGAATTGTATGAACAGCAAGGCTAGGAGGGATGCCTCTCAACTCATCATAACTCCAGGCAAAGATATCACGGAATTCCTGGATCAAGGCCACATAGTCCTCCCTTTCTGCTGTACTGAGCATAGAACCTAATTTGATTGGCTGCGAATCATCAGGTGTACCAAGGTCTAGCTCGATAACATCTGCATCTCTCATACGATCTTGGGCCTCTATCGGCTCATTCAAAGTGATCTGATAGATGTCCTCTGTGGTGGATCCCTCTTTGGACTCATCACTCGAGGATGTCTCACTGGCAGATAAATCTTCTAATGTCTCCAATTTTGTAGAAGATAGAGGAGCTCTCTCACTCTGCGGGGACTCAGGATAAGCATCAACCACCACACGCTGGGCACCTCTGCCGAATATCAGTCGACCGGTAGGTATATCTACTTGGCAATCCGCTTGCAAGATCCAAGGTCGTCCGAGTAATACTTGGTAACTTGGACGGCCTGCAAACCGAATCACCCTAAAGTCCAACATGCATTCTACATTTGCAACAGTAACATGGACCTTAGTAATGCAGCCTTCTGGCTGTCTCAAACTATCATCTGCCATTCTGAGAATTGTGGAGGTATCTTTCTGGATCTCAAGACCCAACCTTTCCATCAGTTCAGAACTCATAATGTTAACAGATGAACCCGTGTCGACAATGGCATAATCTACTAATATCCCATCGACATAGGATACAACCCTTGGGCAATGCTTCTCAGCATGCTCGAACCAGTCATCACCAACTCGCGCAATACCCAAAGGTTCTACAATATACCCGGTACGTAGGATCTTTCTAAATTCCTTACGTACTCCTGGGGAAAGCTTAATAAGCTGTAAAAGATTCACATCCGGCTTGACTTCGCAAAGAGAGCTCGCCAAATCGAATTCATGATAGTTCGATAGAGCTCGCTTTTCACGCCAAACCATCCGCTCTTTAGGTCAGTGAACTGGCTTTATTGCCTCTTTCTTAACTTTCACCTTCTTCTTTGGTGGTTCCTTATCGGCTTTACTTTCTATAGGCTTCAAAGGTCCCCCTTCCATGGAAGGATCCAAAACTTGCGTTCCTTTGTCGCCTTGTTTAGGGTTTCCGTCGACGACAGGCTTATCCTTGTCGGCCTCTCTACCCTTTTGACCTCTTGTAAGGACAGCTCGCAGATTAGAGGTATCAGCTTCGTTAACGCGTACAGCCTCAATCAAACTAACCCCACTACCACTAGGTAGCTCCTCCACTGTAGTCTTTGGTCGTTGAAGTATTTGTTTAGGCCCATCTTCTCGCTGGGAATCATTTCCTTGGTCACGATGATTAACAGGCCCTGGTTGCCGACTTCCTCGCTGGAGGGAACTGATCTTACTCCAGCAAGTAGCTGCTAAATGGCCAAATTTTCCACAAATGTCGCACTTAACATTTGGGCAATTTCTTGGATAGTGCTACCCACCACACCATTTGCAACTAAACCTCGAAGGTGCACCCTCCTCTGGGTATCTACTTCCTATCAAATTTTGTTTTTTTTAAAGGAAGTTGACATCAACGGCTATTTGCCGATACTGCTCCGTAATCATGTCGGTATAATGCTTCATCATGTCCTTAACCTCACCAAGAACATTGGAAGAACTCGACTCATAGCCTTGGTCATTACCATGTCGTTCCATTGGCCTAACAATTCGATTAGGCACTGGTTGTTGAGCCACAGGCATGGTATTAGAATTGACCGCCTGGCCTCCACCACTTGGAGCCATTTGACTGCCCGTAGGCATCGATATGCTAGGGGGAGCTGGTAATAAAGGGACATTCTGCATCATGTTTCCTCTCCCATTAGGGTTAGCCATCGTTATCCCTTGGCCACTACTACCATTGGCCATTGCCATATTGTTTCCCAATACTAAACCCATATTCGAATTGCCTCGAGAAGCATAGGCTGCTTGTAGTCGGGATTCCACCTCTTGTGCTCGTGTAATGGCAGTATCTATATCCCCCAAGGGGACACTACTCAACTGCAATTGGATATTAAAGTCCAAACCATGAAGAAAATATTGCAATTGGGCAGCTGCGGGGATAGGAATAGAGGTGTCCAACTTACGGAAAACCTCTTTTATCTTCTTCGCATAAGCACGAATATCCTCGTGTGGTTCTTGACGGGTCACGTTGAGTACACGCAACCAATATTGCCCACCCCTTTCAGGGGCAAACTCCCTTCGAAAAGCTCCATAAAATGCATCAATGTTCAATATGGTTCCGGCTTCTAAACCATGATACCATATAGCGGCTCTTCCTTTGAGAGTCATATTGAAGAACATCATTAAATGTCCTTCTTCTTGGATGCGACAGTTAAACATCAGCTTTTGAAACTCCCTAATGTGGAGTTCCGCATCTTCGTCAACTAGCCCATTAAAAATGGGTAGCGGGTAACCTAGAGCCGGCAAATCCGTCGTTCCTGCTGGAATTGCAATAGGCTGCGCCATGACAAGGATTGGATTTGCACTAGGAATAGGGGACGGTGGGGTTACACCTCCCGTACTTGACGTGGACTGGCTTATCGAAGGAAGGGGAGCACTAGAGCTTCCACCTTCTCCTAACTTACTGCTTGTGGTACTAAGACCACTAGATCCACTCCCTCGTAAGGGTTCAGCACCGCTACGCTTAGGGGAATATCTCCTAAAAATTTCAGCACGTCGCCTAGCTCTTTCGTCTCTTTCTTGCTTTTGGATTTCTGCTAGACGATGCTTATCAATAAATAACGGATCAATCTCAGTATCCTTTGGCATAAACTGCTAATTGGTCCCTAAACAACCAGGATTCGAGAACCGCCATTTTTAAGCGGCTCCCGGCAAACGCACCACTGATGGACCTAAAAACGGGCCGGCACTGGCTCATGCACTAGCCGGAACTCGTCACTACGCACAAGACAACCCCTCGGCCTCGCGGCCAGGAGCGTCTATCAAAATCTCTGCCTTCCTAAACATTGCGTTTGTAATACGTTGTAGTCCAACTGATCCTAACCCAATATTACTCCTCAGAGGGAGTCCCTTTCACATAGCCAAAAGGCTCGAATCACATACACATGGGGTTCCTCCTACGGCTGAATGCCGTCAACCCTCTGCGACTCTCCTACACCTTGGGGATTGGTCCCTCAGTGCGTCGCTCAACAAATAGACACATCGCACAAAAGTCGCTCAAGGTACCAAATAAACATGTCCAGGAATGTACCATTGTCCTTACTTCTCTTTCCCTTTGACCCCCACGACTAGCCTACAGCATGGGTACCTCACTGCCTCTCGTCGTAGGTCAAGTTCCAATAAACCAATTGCAATGCATGTCCAGGAGCTAGTCACTGATACTTTCTAAATTATTTTCATGCTCTATGCATTTCGTGGATGTCTAGTGCTCAAACATTTAGCAAACAGTATCGTTCACAAGTGCAAAAACATTCTTTTAATGGTTTCCAACTACCGTTCGTGCTTCGTTGCATGGGCCTAGCACCGAGGTGATCCTCGTGCTACTAAGCTCTTAATTTTAATTATTTTTCGTCCTAAATGCTATGCATAGAAATCAACAACTTTTCCATTATTTCAAGTAGCATTTAGACACTTTTTATCTATTCTACCCTCCCCCGTTTTAGTATTGCTTCGTTGCATGTCATTTTACGGCTTTTTCCATTATTTTTCATATCAAAAGTGGAAAAAAAACAAACTAAAACACGGAAGCAAGGCTGATCCGAAGCAAATCTTCATGCCTCAGCCTCACTATACATTCACGGACATTGCTCATAATTTTCCTAATTTTCCGAAGCCCAAAATATAATTTTCCCCTATTTTAAGGGTTTTTTTTCACCATTTTCTTGCAAATTTCCCCGTTTTCTCCCATTTTCCAATTGCTGAAAATTAAGTTCAGTTTATGGGCTGTGGCCCTTAGTTCATTTCAGCAGAAAAAGAATTTTAGTAGGTGTGGATTAATTTATTGCATCATTTTTAGCCCAAAAAACCCTATTTTCCTTCATTTTTATGGTTTTTCATGTCTCGGTTTTCTATTTTATGCTATCCCGCACATGTTTTTTCTGATTTTTAAATGATGAACAGCCAGAAAACAACTCAAAGCACGACATACTCAAAACTCAATCCATATGAACACATTTTTATCAACCAAATTTGCACCAAAAGGCCATTTTCTTTGTAGACAATTATTACCGTGTCTTGCGGGTTTTTCCATTAAATTTGGCACGTCCCACGACTGATTTCCAGCCATGAATTCTGCTTGGGATCAGCAATCTACAATGATTTGGCATTGCCCTTCAGTCTCGTCAAGAATCGGCATCCATCCGGCCATCCATTTCCATTCTACTCTTCCACGCACGAACGGGGGTTAAGAGAAGAGAGAAGGAGGAGAGAGAAAGACTAATTTTCTCTCTCTCTCTACAGTCCACCATTGCGGGAGCGGAGACCGGCGATACGGAGCGTAGGATAGATGTAGTCAGCCTGTGTGCTCTCTCATATGCCTTACATGGAGGCTGGCATCTCGATTATAGGGGGGGGGCGCGTTTTTTTTCGCGCCGTTGCCTACACGGCACTACCTTCCCCCCACGAAAAAATTAGGGGGGTGGAGGGGCCAAAGGGCACCCTCCACTAATCACACCCTTTCAATTTTCAAATTTGGCCCCCTTTTTGGGCACCCCGGCCGGTTTCGGGCCAGTTTCTGCATACGAACTCCGATCGTCAGTCTGAAAATTTCTGTGAGCTTGTCTCGACATCCCGTACTAACTGGCAGCTCCACTGACTGGCACAGGCACACGGAAAAATTATGAAAATTCTCGGAGTGTCGTACGGGCGCCTGTCAAGCACTTGACGCTTAAAATCGTCCTAGGTCTAGCCGCCGCCTTTGTGGTTGAGCATTTTTCCCCGCATTTCCACATTTTTCTCCTATTTTTAGGCACGTTTCGGGGCCTAAAATCCATCCTTCAACGCATTGGACATGCAAATGTATAAAGGTTGAAATTAATGCAGTCCAAAGGGTTGGTTACATGTTTGCCTACATTTAAAGTTGCAAAATTTCATAAGGTATGCGAAGCATGTCAGTTTGGTAAGCATGCAAGACAACCCTTTTCACATGACAGATATGTAAGCAGAAATATCCTTGATGTTGTGCATACAGACATTTGGGGGCCTGCACAAAATGTATCACTTGGAGGCAGTTCATACTTTGTCACATTCATTGAGGATTGTTCTAGAAAGCTGTGGGTATATTTTATGAAGGAAAAGAGTGAAGCGTTTGAGCACTTTAGAACTTTCAAGGCTGCAATTGAAAGAGAAACAGGCTTGCAAGTAAAGTGCTTGAGGTCAGATGGAGGGGGAGAGTACCTCTCAAATGAGTTCAGTGATTTCTGAGGTCTCATGGGATAAAGAGACAGTTCACATGCAGGTATACCCCACAGCAAAATGGGGTTGCAGAAAGGAAAAATAGGCATATTGCAGAAGTTGCACATGCCTTGATGGCTGAAAAGAATATGCCTAAGCATTTTTTGTGTGAGGCTGTTCATACTGCTGTTTATATTATGAACAGAACTCCCACAGCTGCAGTTCATGGTATGACCCCCGAAGAATGTTTTACAAGTAAGAAGCTTGATGTTTCACACTTGAAAGTGTTTGGCTGCATTGCGTATGTTCATGTGCCAGATGAGTTGCGGAAGAAACTGGATCCAAAGGCTGAAAAGTGTCGTTATTGGATACTCTTTAGAGCAGAAAGGGTATCGTTGTTACAACCCTGTCACATGTAAGATCAAAGTGAGCAGGGATGTCATCTTTGATGAAATGAGCAGTTGGTATGCATCTAATGGTGATGCATTGGATGATGATGATGATCATGACACTCATGTGCAGGCTGAAAAGCAAGAATCACGAACTCTTAGTGGACCAGAGACATCATCTGGTAGTCCTTGGTCAGGGAGACTAAGGAGTAGCTCTACATCTTCAGGTGCATCTAGTAGCACTACAGGTAAAGACAAAGGAAAGAGTAAAGTGTCAGAAGGCATTGATGCAGTTCTTGATGGAGACTCCAGTGGCTCAGAGAGCTTGGATGATGAGCTTGGCATTCCTTCAGTGAGGACTCCAGGTGTGCAGAGAGCACGCATTAATGCAAAGACTCCATTGAGTGATCCAGTGGTACGCAGGTCTAACAGGGTGAGATACCCTATTAAAAGATTTGGTTTTGAAGGTTATGCAGCTCACCATTATGCTTATATGGTGAAACTAGTTGAGGATGTTGAGCCCACATGTTTTGAGGAGGCTGTTGGTCATGCTCATTGGGATGCAGCAATGGATGAGGAGATGGCTGCATTAGAGGCCAATAAGACTTGGGATCTAGTATCATTGCCGAAGGGAAAGAAAGCTATTGGATGTAAGTGGGTTTATAAGATTAAGCACAATGCAGATGGTTCTATTAGCAGGTACAAAGCTAAGCTGGTTGCAAAAGGCTATGCCCAAACATATGGCATAGATTATGATGAAACCTTCAGTCCAGTTGCTAGGATGGCAACTGTCAGATGTGTGATTGCTTTAGCAGCAGCCAAAGGTTGGAGGTTGTAGCAAATGGATGTAAAGAATGCCTTCTTGCATGGTGATTTATAGGAAGAAGTGTATATGGATCAGCCAGCAGGTTATGAAGATTTAGAGCATCCCACGTATGTGTGCAGGTTGAAGAAGGCACTCTATGGGCTCAAGCAAGCACCTAGAGCATGGTCTGACAAGATCAGAGAGTATCTTGTCAATATTGGCTTTTATGTTTCTGATGTTGATCACTCACTTTATGTGAGAAAGGGAGATGCAGGTTTGGTCATCATAGTCATCTATGTAGATGACTTGATTATTACAGGTGATAGTGATAGTGGGATTGCTGAAGTCAAGGATTCTTTGAAGAAGAAGTTTGAGATGAAGGATTTAGGTGAGGTAAGATACTTCCTTGGCATTGAGGTGATCAGATGTGATGATGGTATATGGCTGTCCCAAAGACAGTATGGCTTGGATATGTTGTCCAAGTATGGTATGACAGCATGCAAACCACTTTCAGTCCCATTGGAGCAGAATGTAAAGTTGAGTGCTGATGTTGGGGATGAGATAGAAGACCCTACTATGTTCAGGAGGATAGTGGGGAGTTTGATCTACATTACCATTACAAGACTTGAGCTACGATGTTGGTCTTGTGAGTCAGTTTATACAAGTACCTAGAAAGCCACATTTGGATGCAATCAGACGCATATTGAGATATGTGAAATCCACATTACATTATGGACTTTTCTATGAGGCAGGTACATAGGTACAGGTGTTTGGATACACAGATGCAGATTGGGCTGGTAGTATGTCTGATAGAAGATCTACCAGTGGATACATGTTCTCTCGTGGTAGTGCAGCAGTTGCTTGGAGCATCAAAAAGCAATCTACAGTTGCTTTGTCGAGTACAGAGGCTGGGTATAGAGGTGCTGTTGTTGCAGCATGTGAGGTAGTATGGCTGCAAAAGTTATTGGCTGATTTGGATGTGCAGGTGGAAGGTCCAGTTGTCATTTATTGTGACAACATGAGCAGTATACAGTTGGCTAGGAACCCTATGTTCCATGCCAGGACAAAACATATTGAGGTACACTATCACTTTGTGAGAGAGAAGGTACTAGTAGGTGAGATTGACTTGGTGTATGTCAGCACACAAGATCAGATAGTTGACATCTTCATAAAGGCGTTGGGTACAGAGAAGCTTCAAAAGTTTCGAAGCTTACTTGGAGTTGCAGAGATGCAATTGAGCTTGAGGGCGAGTGTTGAGATGGCAAGCTCAACACATGTGGACATGGATGATAGACTGCCTGGTTAGATGGGTCCACACGTCTACACTTAGCACGTCGGTGGTCATTATGACTCACACATGGCCACTGGCTCATTACTTATTATATTCAGGTTGTTACACCTATTTACATCTGGCATAGTTATAGCACCAGTCGACTAGTGTAGTCGGTTATGCATTGTTTGACTTAGTAGGCCACTTTCCTTTATGTTGCATCTTATCTATACTTTGTGTACATTGTAAAGAGTGTGGAAGAAGAAGAAAAAATCAGCAAGAAAACGTTTTGTCCTCCATCTCTCTTCTTGTCTCTTGAGTGAGCTTCTCCTTGTGCATTCTGTGTGTGTTCGGCGCAGCATCTTGAGAAACTCCCCCCACCATGCGATTCTTGAGAAAGCATAAGTTCTTCCCCTCTTCACCAAGTCAACCCACTTCAAGTGGGGGTGTGATTCCATCAGTTCAACCTCATATTGTCAATCCGATTGTCGCCATGGCACAACCCATTGCAATTCCTTCAAGTACGCCAAATTTGCCAGCTTTAGAAGTTCCTTTGCCCATTGACAAATGTTCAATTATCGCATCTAAGTAAGCTTAATGTTCAATTATCGCATCCAAGATGAGGGACATCTTATGATGTTCTTTAACATGATGTTAAAAGGAAGGGCTACAGTATGGTATCATAGCATAGAGTCTGGAACCATAAACACAATTTACCAATTTTACGCAGCTTTCCGAGGAGAATATGCCCCTGAAAGAGGTGGCTAATATTGGTTGCGTGTGTTGAATGTAATGCACCAAGACCCCCATGAGAATGTGAAAGCATATACCAAGAAGCTTAAGGAAGTGTTTCTAAGTTACAAACTTACATTCCCATTTCCATCGGCTGCCCAATCGTAATACTTCTTGCATGGATTGGATTTCAATATTCAGGTACAATTGAGCAGTGTGGCTTTGGCTGATATAGACACCGCCATCGCGCGGGCGGAAGGAGTAGAAGCACGATTACAAACAGCCTACTCCTTTTGAATAAATCTTAATGCAGGTTTAGTACCTGGAGGCAATTTACCATTGACAAATGGAAGTCAAGGGATGCCTATGAATAACCCAAATGGGAGAGGAAGCATTGTTCAAAATGTACCTTTGCTGCCATCTCCTCCCAATGTGACTATGCCTATGGCTAGTCAGATGGCTCCACCAAATGTTGGAGGCCAAGTTTTGAGCCCTAATGTGGTTCCTGTGAGTCAACAACTAATGCCCAATCAAATTGTTAGGCCAATGGAACGATGGATAGACGATCAAGGCTATGAGTCGAGTGCCTCCAATGTCCTTGGCAAAGTTAAGGATATGATGAAGCATTATATCGACATGATTTCTGAACAATATTGGCAAATAGCTGTTGACGTCAATTTCTTAAAGAAGCAGAAGAATCTGATAGGGAGTCGACGCCCTGAAGAGGGTGGACCCTCAAGATTCACTTATAAGTGGTGTGGCGGACAACATTTCCCTAGGAATTTTCCAAATGTTAAATGTAATATTTGTGGGAAGTCGGGCCACTTAGCCGCTACATATTGTAAGATTAGTTCTCTCCAACAAGGGAGTAAACAGCCAGGTCCAGTTAATCATAGAGCGCAAGGTAATAACCTGTAGCAAAATGATGGACCAAGACAAATATTGCAAAGGGGAAAGACCACAATAGAGGAGTTGCCACAAGGCAATGGAGTCAGCCTTATCGAGGCTATACGAGTCAATGACACTGAAACTTCTAACCTAAGAGCCGTGACAAGAGGCCAAAAGGCTAATGAGGGTGACAAAGATAATGCAAAACCGGTTGAGGAAAACCCTAAGCAAGAGGATAAGGGGACGTAAGTTCTAAATCCTAGCGTGGAAGGTGGACCTCTAAGTCGATACTAAGAAGGATGAGGAAGTGCCAAGAAAGAAGGCAAGAGCTAAAAAAGAAGCACCAAAGCCGGTCCTGAGACCAAAAGAAAGAATGGTTTGGTGAGAAAAGAGAGCTTTGGCTACCTATCATGATTTTGATTTAGCAAGTTCTCTTTGTGAAGTTAAACCAGATGTAAACCTTTTACAGTTGATTAAATTATCTCCAGGAGTACGCAAGGAATTCAAGAAGATCCTGCGTATTGGGTATATTGTAGAACCTTTGGACATAGCACGAGTAGGGGAAGATTGGTTTGATTATGCTGAAAAGAATTGCCCTAGGGTTCCAGCATATGTGGATGGAATATTAGTAGAACATGCTATTGTAGACATTGGGTCCTCCGTCAATATCATGAGTTCAGAATTGATGGAGAGGTTGGGTCTAGGCATCCAAAAAGATAGCTCCACCCTTCTTAGAATGGCTGATGATAGTCTAGGGCAACCAGAAGGTTGCATTACTAAAGTTCATGTTACAGTTGCAAATGTAGAATGCTTCTTGGACTTTAGGGTGATCAGATTTGCAGGACGTCCTAGCTATCGAGTCTTGCTAGGTAGGCCTTGGATCTTACGAACAGACTGTCAAGTCGATATACCCGCCGGTCGAGTGGTTCTATGTAGAGGTGCTAATCAAGTAATAGTCGATGCTTACCCTGAGTCTCCTCAGAGTGAGAGAGCTCCTTTATCCTCTACTGAATTAGAAATAGCAGATGATCCATCTGGTAGTGAGACATCATCCAGTGACAAATCTAAAGAGGGGTCCACTATAGAGGATATTTATCAGATAACCCTAAATGAGCCGAGAGAGCCGCAATATAGGATAAGAGACGCGGATGTGATTGAGTTAGACCTTGGCACGCTGAATGATTCGAGGCCAATTAAATTAGATTCCATGCTTAGTTCAGCAGAAAGGGAGGACTATGTGTCCTTGATTCAAGAATTCCACGACATCTTTGCTTGGAGTTATGATGAGCTGAGAGGCATTCCTCCCAGCCTGGCTGTTCATACTATTCCTGTAAAAGAAGGCAGTCGTCCTATATGTCAGAAGGTAAGGCGTATGCCTTTTGAATTGAGGGACGGGCTGTTTGAGGAGTTGCAAAAGTTACGGAAAGTTGGTTTAATCTTCCCTGTACAGTACACAGAATGGTGTTCACCAGTTGTCATCAAGAAGAAGAAAAACAACCAGATCCGACTATGTGTAGATTTTAGAGATCTCAATAAGCAGACGGTTAAGGATTACTACCCGTTGCCATTTATTGACCTGATTTTGGATCAATTAGTGGGTAGGGAAATATATTCGTTTATGGATTGCTTTGCAAGATACAACCAGATGGCAATTGTAGAAGAGGATAAATTGAAAATAACTTTTATTACTGTCTTTGGTACTTTTGTGTACCATGTGATGGCCTTTGGTTTGTGCAATGCACCTGGATCATGGCAACGAACAGCAAACAAGACCTTTGGTGACATCTCCCCAAATGAGTTGAAAGTATTTATCGATGACCTAGGGGCAGCCACTATGAGGGAAATGATGTTGATTATTTTAAGAAAGTGCTTTGAGCGCTGCACACAATTTTGTATCGCTCTTAACCCACGAAAGTGTGTCTTTGGAGTGCCTTATGGGCTATTACTAGGTCACGTGGTCAGTTCAGTAGGGATCGCAATTGACCCTGAAAAGATCAAGGTCATAGTCGCTATGAATCCACCACACACTCCGAAAGAGGTTCATAGCTTTCTGTCATTGATAGGGTACTATCAAAGGTTTATAAATGCCTTGGCAGAAAGGACGTTGCCACTAACGAACTTGTTATCCTTTAGCTATCTATTTGTATGGAGCGACCCTTGTAAGGTAGCTTTCAAGGATGTGAAACTGGAACTAGTAAAAGCACCAATTTTAAAAGCACCTAAAAGAGGTGAAGTATTTTATATATTTTCAGCAACCACCATGCATAGTATCAGCTGTGCTGTTTAGCCCAAATTTGGGAGGAAAAGTGGTATCATCCGATAGCTTTTGCTAGTCGCAAATTGGGCATTTCGGAAATTAACTATACCTACATGGAGAAATTGTGTCTTGCGATGGTCTTCGCGACTAAAAAATTCAGGCACTACATCCTCTATGAGAAGGTAGTTTTCTATACGAAGGCGGAAGGGCTTGGATTGCTTATGAACAAGCTACAACTACCTGATTGTCTGGCAAAGTGATTAATCACTTTGCAGGAGTTCGATTATGAGATTAAGAGTAAGCAACCAAGGTTGCAGGGTATTGTGGAATGCCTTGTGGATTTTGGGGAGCCAAAAGAGACTTTGGTTGAAGGAAGTGATATTGAGGAGATGTTTAAAATTGATACAACTTCTATTCCATCTTGGTATGCTGCTATCACGCATTATCTATCAACAAGAGAGACTGGAGCTAGTCTATCAAAATTAGACAAGAGGAAAATCAGACAACAGGCTTTGAAGTTTTCCTTGATCTCAGGGACACTATATCGGTAGGGTGTTGATGATATCTACCACCGATGTGTGATGCCTGACGAGGTTCCTTTCATCTTGGAAGAGTGCCATGACTCTGCATGTGGAGGGCACTTTGACGGCACAGAAAGCTTTAAGAGCTGGATATTGGTGGCCGTCCATCTTCCAAGATTTCTTTGAGTATGTTAAGAGATGTAATACCTGTCAAAGAACGACAGCAGAGAGAATAGGAAACGTCCACTTACGCCTATGATGGCTATTCTTCCATTTGAGAAGTGGGGCATTGACTTTGTGGGTCCTATCACCCCGTCGTCTACTACTCAGAAGAGGTACATTATAGTAACAACTGATTATTTTACAAAATTTTCAGAAGCACGGGCGACGAGGCAGGACAATGCAAAAGAGACTGCAAGTTTTCTTTTAGAGCAGATTATCTGCCGTTTCAGTCCACCAAAGGAACTAATGTCGGACCTGGAACCCATTTTTTGAATAAAGTGATCAAAAGCTTGACTAAAGCTTGGAAAATCAAGCATAATAAAACGACCCCTTATAATCCACAAGCAAATGGGAAAGTTTAAAGTACTAATAAGCAGCTTGTGGGTATCTTGTCTAAAATAGTCTCTGAGAAGAAATGAGACTGGGACAGGAAGTTGTATGTGGCAGTATGGGCGTATAATACAACGTTCAAACGAGCTACCGGCCATACTCCATTTAAATTAGTTTATGGAAAAGAGTTTGTGTTACCCCTCGAAATCGAGTTGCCAACCATTCGGTTTGCAATTAACCACTCTTTGGGAGATGAGGATTCACTCTTTGAACGTTTCACGACCATAGCCCACCTGGATGAACTGAAATTGCAAAGCTTATTACACCAGGAGCTAGCTAAACGTCAGATGAAGCAGTTGCATGACCTTAAAGCGAAGAATTATACCTTTAAAAAAGGGCAATTAGTTGTGTACTATGATGGGCGTAGGGAGTTGTTTCCAGGGAAGTTGGAACCTAGATGGGATGGCCCCTATAAGATTTTCAGGATAGGGAAAAATAGGTCTACGGCTCTACTAGCTGATCTGCAAGGAGTAGAAAAAATAAGGTTAATCTTAATAAGATTAAATCTTATTATTTCTAAGTATGCTAATACAGAAAACCGCATTGCAGGTCCATGCTGGGGCTGATTTAAGACCTACAAAAGAGCTTAAAAGCTGGTTGATGGGTCGGTTAATTCCTTATTTGGAGCACCCATATGTGGAGCAGAGATACCATCAGGGGAAACTTATCTAGTGGAGCAAAGGATATAAAGTGATTGAGCAAGAGGACGGAACCTTTGTGTGGGAGATTAAAGTATTCTTCCATCACTGCTTACGAATGTTGACAAGTATCCCTGTTGAGGTCAATGAAGAAGGTGGGATGGAGCCGCCAGTTCATCCTCTAAACATGCTAAATTTTGATTATCATAATTACGAATAGAGGAGTTCGTGATGGTAGGCTTTGTAAACCCATTGTGGATGTATACATTATATATTGACGGAGCGTCCAGGGGACCTAATAAAAAAGGAAGTGTTGGAGTAGTAATCCGAGATCCCCGATGTAGAGTTACGATGAAGCTAGCTGCTTATCTTGGGGTAGGATTCACTAACAATATGGCGGAGTATAAAGCCTTGATTATGGGACTGTATATTGCCAAACAAGGTGGTATTCGGCGGTTGTTAGTAAAAGGGGATTCCCAGTTGATCCTGAATCAGCTAGATGGGACATACATAGTGCAAAATCCCATTCTTTGTATGTATCATCGAACTGCAATGACCCTACTTGAGGAGTTTGAGAGAGTATCTTTTCAGCTGATTCCACATTATTGGAATCAGTTTGTGGATTCACTGGCAAATCTTGCTTATGAAGAAGACCTTTTCTTCAACTGTGGTCCTAGTTTGGATATTGCTATTAATAATGAGACAGGACCAGTTCACTTGTGGGAAATGTTATCAGAGCATGCAATATATGGCAGGCAATGGTTGATACGGGTGATGCAAAGAGTAGCCGAAACCAATCTACCGTTGTTATCCTGGACCCATAGGCTGATTAGATAACATGTTATGCATACGGCTCTTGCTATATATGCAGGGGGGATGGGTCATAACCTTATGCATTTAGTTTAGGGCTGCAAGCCTGTTTTTCTTCCTTGGAAATGAGCATATTATTGTATATCTGTACTATTTCATGGAGGGATGTGTAGGTGCTATTCTGTTTTATTTCGTTAGGCCAAGAGGGCCAGTTTTGCGAGGTTTGAAATGCTTTATTTCGTTAGGCCAAGAGGGCCGGTCGTCTGTTTAGTACATGTGCGGTTAATGGTTTCTTGTTGTAGTCTTGTGCTAGAGAGGTTCAAAGAAGAGCTTGGAAGGAGCCTTTGTTGCGTGGGAGCTTCTCGTGGCCCTATCTAGGTGATATCTCTCCTTTATGAGTAGCGTGTTTTCTGCTATATGTGTCTGTGTACTTGTAGGGGATTTTCTTTTCTTGTTAGAGACCGGAATCCAAGGCATGAAGTCCCAGGTTTAGGCTAGGTCTGTCTGAGGGAGGTCTAAGTAGTCGTTGCCTCCTGTAAAGACATTGCCAGACATCGAAAGACGTGTTTCAAAAGGTAGTTCTAGTGACCCTGTTCTGCTAGCCTACTAGGCAGCCATTCTAGGAGTTCTTGTTAGTTGTGAGACAGTTAGAGAAGCTTGCTAAAAGGAAAATGATGATGATAGAGGAAAAAGAAACCCTAATGTATACAAAGGTGTGTAAAAAGGGGTTCTAACCCCTATAACAATAGAAAGAAAAGAAAGGATAATATATAAGCAGTTGATCATTGCCTTACAAGAGCCTGGTAGGTTCCTAAGGATGAGTCAAACCCAAGGCCGATGCCTTGTCTTCCTAGGGGTGGTGTCTTGCTGGAAAAGAAGAAAGTAAGGACGGTTGGAACGAAAATAAAAGTGAGCATCAGAAAAGGATTAAGTGTCACCTTGTGAGGGCTTGGTAGGTTCTTGGGTACCGAGACAAGACCTGAGGCCGATGCCCTATTTTCCTTGGGTCACTACGCTCAGCTCTCTCCTTTTTACATGCCCGAGTATGGAGAAATAAAAACCTAAAAGAGGAAATGTGCTAAAAGACAATACTTCTTGATCAGGCTATAGGAGTCCTCACCTAGTAGGAGCTCCCGGTTGTGTTGTCCTTAGTTAGGTAGGTAGTTCAGACCACCACTTAGGGTGACTTCTTTGATAGTTCTTTTTAGTTTGGCCGTGTTGGAGCAGTTGGTTAGTGACTAGCTTTGGACCTTCTATCCGATTATGCTAGGCCTACTCCTTGTGTATGTCATGCCTTGGTTTTGTCAGGGGGTAGGGTGAGCACTGTGCTGTGTTTTAAGTATGTGTCTATTTTGTATCAGCTTGATGCTTCCTTTGGTTGTTTTGTGCAGATCTCTTGTGAGATTCGACGCCTTGAGTCGCCTATCCCGTGGTCGCCAATGAGAGCGAAGTTTTGAGCCTGGGATGTGCCTAAAATTTGCCAAAAAATCAGGAATTTAGAGGAAAAATATTTAACATCGAAGGCGGTGGCTCCAATTAGGATGATTTTAAGCACCAAGTGAAAGACGACTTTTAAAAGGCGCCCGGGCGACACTTACGGATTTTTGATAATTATTCAGATTTTTGTGGAGGTTGTCAAGAGTTGCTAGTCAATACGGGATACAATAGGACGCCCAGGATTTTTCAGAGCTCGATTTGGATGCCGGACGAGGAAATGGCCAAGAAACGGCGGTCAAGATATGAAGAGGTGGATAAGTTTTGGCCAAATTGGGTAGTGACCTTTGGGAGTTTGGGGCCCCAAATTTTATGTAACATCAAAAGTGGAATCGTGGAGAGAGAATGAGGAGGAAAAAAACGTGGATGGAGGTGCCATATCTGCACGCCGAAAATTGCACTTGATGCCATGGAGATGGTGTTGGCAGGCTACAAACAACCCATGCAATTGATCATGGGGCTGATCTTCTCCTTCCTTGCTGGTCATATCGCCTGTCTTCGCTCGAGCAATGGTGGCCTGAATGAAGACATGGAAATCTAGTATTTCTCTCTCCTCTCTCTCTCTCCTTTAAAGAGCTGTTCCTGCGTGCAAGAGGGAAATGAAGAATGGTGAAGGAAAGCTTGTCCGATTGGGACCGGATTGCTTCCGGGTTAATGTAGACATGAAGATTGCTGATTGTGAAGATGTTGGACATTGAATGTGGGCTGACTTGTAGTCCCACACCAAAACCGAGATCCCGAGACACAACACCTAAGCGGTAATTCAATTTTTATGAAGAAAAAATGAGTTTTTATGCTATTTGATTGATAAAATATTGTTCCCATGGGCTGAATATTCATTATGATATTGTTTTCTATGAGTTTCAATAGTCTATAATCAGAAAATCAGAAAATCATAAGTGATATGGCTGAAATTAATGTTATAAAACCCGAAAAACACGCGTTTAAGGGATAAAAATGGGATTTTTTGCAAAATAAATGGGAAATATGAGAGATAACACCTACAAAAACCTGAAATTTTGCTGTCAAGGAACCTAATGGCCACAACCCACAATGAATCTTAATTTTTAGTCATTTTTTATTGAATAAAATAGAGAAAAATACCCAAAAATGGTGAAAATAGATTTTAAATGGGGAAAAATTAGGAAACGGTAAAAGGAAAATTGCATGTGTGTTTGTGCATTGTATAATGAAGGTAAACCATGAGTTTGGCCTCATTTTACCCTCATTTCTATATTTTCGTTCATGTTTATCGCTTTCTTTATAAGGAAATACACATAAAATGACCCTCGCACCTATCTACGAATGCAAAACATTAAACGGTAGGGTGAGAGGGAAGGTTGAGTGTCAAAATATAAATTAAAATATGATTTATGTGTTGCATCATGCCTATAGGACGTTCTTTTAAAATAAAGGGAAAGGTAGCATGAGCGTAAGGCTCGGTATCTTTTCTCTCTGTAGTACATAAACGCTAGCATGGAAATCATGGAAAGAATTGTTTCGCACGATGCACAATGCTGATTTTCTTCTGTTTGTGCACTAAACCATTCACATTATGCACTATTCATAGTTCATGGTATCAATGGAAAAGCTCCTGGACTACATAGCAATTGTTTCCTTAGGAATTTGACCCACGATTGAGAGTGTAATGTTATCCCTTGCTGTAGGATAGAGGGGCGGTTTCCTAAGGGACTCTTAAGTAAGGACACATGGTATATCTCCTGGAAATACGAGAAATATAAAAGAGAGGAGTTTGTGTTCGTCTGTTTTATATGTTGAGCAGCGCATCAAGGGGCTAATCCCTGCGATGTAGGAGAGCTGCAGTGGGGCCGTGGTGTTTCTACCGAGAGGTTGCCTCCATGCATGTGATCGTGGCATTGCCAATGTGTATGGGTTCTCCCTCTGAGGAGTTTATAGAAAGGGAAACGTTGGACTACAAAGCTGAAAAACTATAAACGCATAGATTAGGCTTTAGGGCAGTTTGTCCTTTAGCAGTAGATAGACGCTCCTGGTCCACAAGGCCGTGAGGGTGTGTTTGTCTGTTATGAGCATGAGGTCAGGCTAGTGCCATAGCCAATGCCGGCCCATTTCAGGTCCCATCACGTTAGGTGTCATGGGAATGTTGTGGGTCACCACACTCCGGTCTACCCCTTTGAACTCTTCTAAGGACGAAGCAAAGACGTCTATATACTTTCACAAGAGAGTAATGAGACTTTCTTCATCTTGCTCTACCAAGTCAAGGTAGGTTGTGGGGTCTCCCCTTCCATGGCTAAATTGACCTCTTTGACCTTTGTGGGTACCTCGATTGGTTCACTTGCTTGCCCCTATCATTTGGCTCCCAACAAGATCACCACCCTATCTCTCTTTTTGAACTTTGTGAATCATTTCAGCAAGTCTTGTGGTTTTCGTTATTCTTTTGTCTGTGTTTCTTTACGTAGCTTGTATCATTCCTCCCTTAACCGTCGGTGTCTTGGGTGGATGAGTACGTCCCCCTTCGTGTGTCTAGTCTTGGGAGGTTGAGTCATTTTAGGATCACTATCTGAGTTGACTTTTGATCCAGAATCGAATTCGTTGTCTTGGCTAGAAGAGGGGCTCTCTCCTGGCAGTCATAGCTTAGAAGTTGAGTCTGTTCGCAGTAGTGGTGTATCACTTGGCAAGGCTAGGCCTACCTGCTCGTAGTCGATTGCACCTGTGTACTCCAACTAAGTTCAATCGCAATCCTTGTGTCAGACTCCTTTTGCTACTCTAAGGGCACTCTACTTGCGTGGTCTAAAGTCTACTCGTATCTACTCGATTGTACATCCCCTAGCGTTGTATTCTAGGGTATCGATTTCCTTGTCGCTCTCATCACTAAAGGAACAACAGTCCTCATACTCATCATCAGAGCTGTCTCTTTGTCTGATTGCTCATCATTCTCCAAGTTCTGACATATCTCTTTTTACTGGTCGAGGATTAGGCCCCAATTGTATCTCAAGTTTAAATCGTGCACTTTGCACCATTGCCATTCATGCTCGTCTAAGAGATCTCAGAGTAGCTTAAGATTCGTTGTTGGATTACTAGCCAACTTGTGAGTCAAGAGCCCTAGGACCTCCACGAGCTCTTGTCGATTGTTTGGGACTTGGAACGCAACAGGGTTGGTTTTTCCATGTAGGCTTCCAGTCATCATACAGATTGGCACTAAGGGTGTGTCCTTGGGTTTACTAGTTACCTTAATGGCTTGTTCGTAGTCCTTAGTGTCTGAGAACAGTAGGTCAATGGTAACAAGAGCCTACATCCAGTCTCACTCATCCTCAGGGCACGTGATATACTTGGTAAGGGCCCCATAGCATCCCATAGTCTGTCCATCACCCTTCAGCATAGTAGAGATGGCATTCAATTCGACCGGCATAGTCTTTCATATATCCATCTCCACTCTTATGGCCTCCATTCGATTGCCTAGGAAGATAAGACCATTGCCCCAATCCTCTACTAATGCCAGGAGGGCATATTCCATGGTGGATTCCATGAGAGCGCGATGGATTCGGTGAGATTTTTTATTCCATAGTGGATTCTCTGAGGTTTTATGGTGGATTTTGTAAAAATATATTTATTTGTCGGGACTCGTACAAAAGGTGGATTCCTTGTGCAAGAAGTTAACAAGGATGCCTGTCCCTTTCACGCGTCATGTTAATTTAATGTGCACATGGGTGATTCCATGGTAGGTGATTTTGCAAAATATATATTTAAATTAATGGATGTTTATGAGTTTAGAGTGCACTTGTATTAAATTAAGGTTAGGACATAGTTTCAACCTATTCATTTATTTTGTAGATGAAGACTGCTAGATATTCACTTTTGTCAATTTAATTTTATTATTTTCTAGCAATTGTGAATGCTTCAGTTGATGTGTAGAGCAGGTAGTAGTGGCATTGGGAAGCACCGAGAGCGATTGTGTGTATTCAATTTACCTAGAAGGAATTATTATTTTTGCGTGTGCCTTACCATTACAGGCATGGCACTAATACTTATTTAGGCACGCTTATTTTTTAAAGCACTTGACAAACATTTATTATTTTATATGTGCATAGGTACTCGATTTAAATATTTCATTATTGAACATTGTATTTGGACATAGCCTGATTTTTGGGATGCCCAACTGCTTTATTCTTTATTTGGACAAAAGCAAACACAAAAGCCAAAGCATGCTAATTGTAAATTTGACTATTTTTTAGCTTGGAGATTAATCAATTTATAAATACATGCCTTGTGGTGCGCTCACACAAGGAATGGGGGGATATTGTATCCAATTTGTCTTTTTGTTTTATATCATGCAAACCTTTCTTCTTGCTTTATGATTTTTTGTAGAGTTCTTTATTCTTGGGGACCTTCCGATGTTCACTACGTACGCATACAGCATCCGATTTACGCATCAGCGGTATTAGAGTACATATGAGATCAAGGACTTCCAATTGCTTACCATCTCGCACGAAGGCAAAGCTCCTGAAACAAACGGGCTCTATAGGCATTCTCGTGACGAACCTTCAATACCAGCGTGTTCCTAGTATGGCAGCGAAGAACCCCCTACTGTGTTGTTAGATTGTGAAGGACAACTTCCAGGCAATGGAGGACCACTTCCTAAGCTCTAAGATGTTCTTTTTTCAGAGAAATTAGATAAGACAGTGTCATTAAGTTTTAGCTTACAAGCTTAATAAAGCTTAACAAAGGCTTAAGCTCCCAAAAGCTCGATGTCGGCGGCGACAACACATACTCATTGGCTTCGAATTCAGTGTCAACATACTATCATCCTGCATGCTGAAATTATGATTTGCTAATCTTTTATTTAAAAAGCTTAAAACTAAGTTTTACTAAAGCTTAAACATTTCACTCTTTAATCTCCTTCTCAGTGGGTGTTCACATTGAGCTCTTCCCGAATCAATCCCGAAAACTTCAACAAGCCTCTGTTCACACCTACACCTTAACATAGTTGATTTTGAGCAAGCAAACTGACATATGCAAACTATTTCTGTCTTGGAAGAAGACCGTCATCAATTTCCGTACTCGCAAAACAAGCAAGATCGCAAAAAGCCATATTTAAAAAAAGCAAGCCTTGTAAACCCAAAATTTGAGCTATGCTCATCCCTCTAACGAGATTTTGAGTGTGTAATGTTGTTTGAGATTTTGTAGGATGTCCAATCAAAACATGAAAGATTTTATGGCCAAATGTGATTTACCAAAACTAACCATGCAGCAAAAATTGGACCTAATCATGATGCAACATCAAGAAGAGCGAAGAGCACATCAAACTTTGCAAGCACAACTAGTTACACTTCAATGATTCAGTGTCGATCAAGATGGAGCGCAACCCGCAATTTAATTCTAATTTTTGAAGATTCGATCAAAATCGCTTTGTTCCTTCTTCTTTATGTAAACCCTAGACTCGAACCCCTGCTTACCATCAAACATAAATTCAAACCCTAAGCCTTCTCTCCAACCAAATTCCAACATACCTAAATTTCTAGCCCTATTTAATAATGTTTCCAAAGCAAAGCCTATACTTTGCTACAAGTGTCAACAACCTGGACGCTTAGTAGTGAACTATCAATCCAAGAAGACAGTTGTTCAAATCAACTACTTGAGAGCAACTGAAGACAAAGATCATGAAGATATGCCAGATTTTATTGAAGATGATGATGATATCCATGATGCTTTAGATACTTTACCAGGTATGTCAAATCCTCATTCATTATTAATAACGATGAAATGTTTTGTGCATGGTCACGGAAAGATTATTTTGCATGATGATGGGAGCACACATGATTTTATCTCTGCAAATTTGGTAAAAGAATTGAATTTACCTACTGTTCCAACTCATTATCGCATAATGACTGCATTCTTAGGCACTAGATACAATGTTATGCAAGAAGTTCATGATTTAGAAATTAAAATTGGTGATTATGTTGAGCGCAGAAATTTCTTGGTTGTGCCTTTAAAAGCTAGTGACATCATTTTAGGAATGCCTTGGTGTCACAAATATAATCCCGATACAGATTATTTCGCACATTCCATGAAAATTCATCTTAATGAAAAACAAATCACATTACATGGAATGCACACCTTTGATAATTTTCCATTGCATAGTCACACACAGGCTAAACATGCATTGAGAAAAGGTAGCAAATCATATTTAGTATGGGTGAATGAAATTGAAGCTAAGGAAAATCAGATGCATCCTAGGCATGCACAATTTCTTTCACAATTTAAAGATTATTTTGCTGTTGATCTACCCCCTAGTTTACCAACTACACGTTGTCATGATGTTATGAGAGCACAATGTGAAAAAGTATGGAGTGCATCATCATCCGTCTACTTTATTGATCTAGAGAGTCAATGTGATCTAAGCCATTAGTACTAGTGTGAGTTGCATGGATTATTCGAAAATACTAGATTTTTGGATAATTTTAGCCTATTTTTTTATATTATTTATTATAAAAATCCAAAAAAGTTAGAAAAATAGCTTCTAGATTAAGATGGCATGCAAAAAGCTAGTTGCTTTTTCAGCCAATTATGGAATTTTCACAAGAGGGACAGATTGACGAAATTGTGCGCATTGCGATCGCTATAAAAAGGCTGAAAACTATAGATTGAACTGAAAGAAGAAGAAGGAGTGATCTGGGAGATCTGTGACTAGGTGTCCTGGCAAGTGTCTTGAGGTTTTACCCCCCTTTCGAAGCCAACGAAGCCATCAGATTAGGGTTCCGAGCAGCACAGAAGGAGCTGTAATTTTCATACATGTTCTGCTCTACGAAGAAGCTCCAGGAGATCTAATGCCTGGAGATTGCTTCTGAGTAGCGTGAAGATTCCAGGTTCTTTCAATACATAGTGATTCAATTCATTGTGATTTGTCTTTGTAGTGTTTACCACTTGGGTATTCTCTGTCTTCTCTTCCATCTCCTATCTCTACTTTATTCTACTTCTGATCCTCGATGGATTTGACCTTTTGACAAAAACCCCTCCAACATTGGTGAACCTGACGTGAAAGGTCATCACAGAAGAAGGAAAGATAAGATGGGAGAACCTTCGAATACAATCTCCAGTGATGTTTTGCAATAGTTGGTGCAAAATATGAATATGCTTATGCAGGTACAACAACAACAACAGGTGATGCAAGCTTCTGCTCAAATAGAAAGTGCTGTGATGAATGCTTTGCAAGCAATTGAGCGTGAGGTGAAGTTATTCAATGGCAGGAATGTATCTGCATATGTACATACCTATCCTCAGAAGATGGAATTCTTTGGGGTGGCTCAATCTGCATGGAGCCGATATTTTGTACATGTTAGTGTTCATGAACTGAAAGCACGGATTACTAAATTATACTTGCAGGATGCTGACTGGGTAGCCTTCAAGAAGACACTCATGGAATAATTTTATATTAAGGATACCAGTTTGATTACGCGCAAGACTTTTCAGGAGTGGGTTATACAACCCCATAAGGGTCTTGTGGCTATAGAATTGTTAAGAGAATTTGAAAGTCGATTTGAGCAGTTGGATCTCGCAGAACAACAAGCTCTTGCAAGTTAGAAATTTTAATTATTTCTACAGGCAGCTAATCCTGAGCTTCAAGAGAAGCTTGATGATTTGCTGGAGGATCAGACTACAGAGACATGTTTGAAAACATAGTAGGAAGTTATTACTGCACTTGTGAAGAAGTATAGAAGAAGAGAAAGATTGCATGTCTCTAGCTTGCCCACTGTTGCGGGCAAGATAGTTGATGTATCCAAAAAGCCACCTACTTCTGTTGGCTAACCCTATGATTGAACTTACTATTGTTCCCTCTATTAGGGAAGATGTCTTAGATGAATTGGTCAAAGGCATGTGGGATCTTCAATTGAAGGTTGCAAAATTAGACGAAAAAGGACAAGAGGAAAGGGGACGAGCAACAACCCCTAAGCCTGGAAAAAGATGTATGTGGTGTGATAGTTTGCAGCACGAGAGAAAGGATTGTGCTGCCTATCAGGAGGCCTTGGCATAATAGCTTATCTTTTGGAAAGATGGCAAGATCCATGCACAAGAAACGGGATTGCCTCTTGCTTTAAATTTTGGAAAGGGAGTATACATAAGTTGTTGGAAGACTTGGCTGTCCGAAATGCTTATGCGGCGGTATATGCTTCTACTTTTGGTCTACAGTTGGATAGAATGCATGGTCAAGTGATGGTTGGTCCAAAGGCTAAAATATGGACACATGCTTTACATGCAACTGAAAAGAGAAAGGTCACTGATAGTGAAATGTCTTGTGCAGGGCAAGACATTCATGGCATAACTGGCTGGGAATCACCGATAGATGCATATTTAGTATATGCATATTTAGCAAAGGTACAAAACACGGATGTACTTGTGGAAGAAAAATGAAAAAGAGATGAAGATATTGCAGGGACATCTAAAAGAATGACAAGAAGAAGTGTGGATCAGCCTAAAGATGCACATTAGCCACCTCCCGAGCATGCTATGGAAGAGGTCAGTCTCAGGAGAAAAAATAGGATAACAAACAAGAGGGTAAAAAGAAGGGCAAGCAGCTAGGATATAAGTTGCAATCTGACATTGAGACAGCCACAGATCTTAAGAAGGTTCTTAAAGAATGGATCTTAAACAGTCGGGTGGAATTTACCTTGGGAGAGGTGCTTAGGATTGCCAAGCGAGAATTTCATGATGAGATCATTGACATAATTAAAAGGAAGCATCAGTTTCTTGGTGATACCACTAGTGCATTGTTGCAATTTGAAGAGGTAACTGGTTTGTTGGGTATTCAAGCTGAATCTGAGCATGAAGTAAGTACAAGATTGTCTATGTAGGATGCTACTAATCAATGGACAGCATGTGGAAAAGAGAAAAAAGTGGCTGAAAATGCATTATCTTGTAGTAATATGCATGGTGGAGTAAGGCAAATGCAACAATATGGAGAAGAGACTCTAGGATTTATTCCTTGAAGTCACTACACAAGAAATCATTGGGCTAGAGCAACCACTGAAACAGTAGTGAAAATAGGGGAGTGTGAAACTCCTTGTGTTGCTTTACTTGACCATGGGTCTGAGATAAATGTCATTGAGTGTGGATTGTATGAAAATGGTGCATGGCCTGTAGACACTGATTATGGTTGGCGAATGAGGGCTGCAAATAATTCTTCAGGGGAGCTCTATGCTGCATGTCATAATGTAAAAGACACGATTGGTGATGTACAGGAAGAGAAACACTTCTTTGTGCAAGATAATTCCTCATATGCAGTGATTTTGGGACAGCCCTATATTATAGGTGTGTGTATGGAAACAAAGGTGCTTGATGATGGTTCTGCTTATACAAGAGTCAAAAGCAAGGATGGGAGAAAAATAGTCCAATTTTCTTACTATTTGTGTTAATCATCCTAGAAATCGATCGAGAGTCTCCTTTAGTTCCAAATGCAAGAGAATTCAAAGACCTGGATTTTCATTAAGCACTGATGTAATGCGGGGCTACAGTAGTGATGTTCAGTGGGTGTACTCACCTCTTGATGAAATGAAGCATGTAGATGGATGCTCATGGATGCAAACAGTTTGTTGCAGACCATATTGTGAATTGTGAGAGGATTTTGACACGTCTAGAAGAGGTGCATTTAACTCTTTCTAGACAAAGGTTTATCTTTAGAGTTGAAGAGGTTTTGATTGTTGGGCATATGTGTAGGCCTTATGGGCGAAGGCCATCACTAGCAAAAATAGATGGGATTGATAGAATGCAAGATGTATGCACGAATGTATTAGAGGTGCATAGATTCTTGGGTGCATGTGTGTTCTATTTGATATGGATTCCTCACTTTGCACATGTAGCTGATGCTCTTTATCAGCTTCTAAGGAAAGGTCAAAATTCTCATTGGGAAAGGAAGCATTAAAAAGTAATGAAAAATTTGAAGCAACTCTTAAAATCTGCTCCTACATTGAGAAAGTTTGACTATTCACATGGAAAGCCTATCATTATTACTGTTGATACAAGCCTAATTGGGATTGGATGGGCAATTGGGCAAGATGATGAGGAAGGGCAAATATATGCAATTCGCTTTGGTGCTAAAGTATTGACTGAACGATAGAGAAGCTATCCACACGCTAAAAGAGAATTATGGGGAATTATGACAGCCCTTAAATGTGATAAGGAGTATTTTATGGGTGCTCATGTAGTCATTGAGACCGATTGTTTGCCGATATTGGGTATAATTTCTAGTTGTGCTACTCTGGACATTGCTATGCTCTGATGGATTGCATACATCAAATCTTTGAACCCTAAATTTCAACATATTGCAGGAAGAGGTAAACCAATGGTAGACATGTTATCTCGAGCACATTATGAGAAAAAGCTGACTTTCTTATGGCTGAAAATGATGTTGCAAGAGTGAATTTAGCAATGCAAGGTGTTGGTACAACATTAATAGAAGCTTGGACAACAAAGAGAAGACACTTTAGATGTTTTGTATCTTGTGTAGAAGTGTTTCTAGAAGACAAATACACATGAGAGTGGCTGAGAATTGGTCAATACCTCAATACATTAACAAAGAGAGATGAATGGTCAGATGAGGAGTTTAAGAAAATCAAGAGGAAAGCATATGGGTTTTTTTTTAAAGATGGATACTTATGAAAACAAGCTAAAAAGAAATAGGGTATGTCATTGCGAGTTTTGGGTGACAGAGCTTCATAAGTAAAAGTAACGCAAGAATTTCATGAAAGCTTGTGGGCTGGTCAGAGAGGTGTTTGGGGTACTTTTACAAAGATCAAAGAAAGATATTGGTGGTAGGGTATGTATAAAGATGTTGCACACTTTGTGGAAACATGTACAACATGTCAAATGTATTCATCTGTGAGACATCGGGATGGATTGCAACCCACGTATCCATTGTCTCTTCATTTTAAGTGGGTGGTGGATTTAGTCACAATGCCTACAGGTCTTTGGCAAATGAGGTATCTTGTGCTTGCTCATGAAGACTTGACTAACCAAGTGCAAGGGAAAGCTTTACGTACTAAGACAACAAATGCTGTGTGTACTTTTCTCTTAGAAGAGATCTTTTGTCGGTATGGCTATGTGGGAAAAATTACAACAAATAGGGGTGAGTTGGATGTAGATGAAGCTCATGATTTCTTTGCATGGTTAGGGATAAAGCTTGCTTTAACTTTAGCCTATAACCCTGAAGGAAATGGAAAAAGTGAAAGAGGCCACCCACCTATTGTGAAGGCATTGGCAAAAGCATGTGGAGAGAAGGTAAAAGAGTGGCCACAATTGCTCCCTTATGCTTTGTGGGCCGATAGAACAACTCACATTGCTGTTACAGGATATATGCCTGTAGAATTGATGTATGGTCACAAACCTATCATGCTGATAGAAGAGATGAAAGTCACATGGAGTGTGTTACCTTGGAAGGAGGAGTTGAATCGAGAGGAGTTGTTGGCCTTATGCATTAGATAGTTGGAAAGAAAGTCAGAAGACATAGAGGCAGCAACTACAAAGTTAAGGGCAGCAAGGATACATAACAAGAAATGGTTTGACAAAAGACATAAACTGAAACCAAGAATCATACAAGATGGGGGTTGGGTATTGGTTTATGATAGCAGTTTAGATAACCAGCATAGTGCCATGCGTAAAATTTCCAAAAGATGGTTTGGACCCTCTGTGGTCAGACAGGTGTTTGATAATGCTACTTATGCATTAAATGAACTGGATGGGACAGTCATCAAACTTCTGGTAGCAGGGAAAAGAATCACATTATTCAAAAGGTGGGAATCTACTACCTATGAGTTTCCAGAATTGGAAGAAAATAGTGGTCTTAATACGGGGGCTAGCCAGGAAGATATGGAAGATGAAGAAGTAAAGGATATGGTTGCATAGGATAAGGAGGACTTAGAATCTGGTGACAACTAGGATTTTGGCACAACCCGGAGGATGTGCAGGTTCAAAGGGGGTGGATGTCATGATGTTATGAGGACACAGTGTGAAAAAGTATGGAATGCATCATCATCTGACTTCTTTATTGATCTAGAGATTCAATCTGATCTTAGCCATTAGTACTAGTTTGAGTCGCATGGATTTTTCAAAAATACTAGATTTTTGGATAATTTTAGCCTATTTTTTATATTATTTATTGTAAAAATCTGAAAAAGTTAGAAAAAAACTTCTAGATTAGGATGGCATACAAAAAGCTAGTTGCTTTTTCAGTCAATTATGGGATTTTCACAAGAGGGACAGATTGACGAAATCGCGCATTGTGATTGTTGTAAACAGGCTGAAAACTGCAGATTGAACTGAAAGAAGAAGAAGGAGTGATCTAGGAGATCCGTGATCAGGTGTCCTGTAGTTTTAACCCCCTTTTGAAGCCAACGGAGCCATCAGATTTGGGTTCCGAGCAACAGAGAAGAAGCTGTCATTTTTATGCACATTTTGTTCTACGAAGAAGCTCCAAGAGATCTAATACCTGGAAATTTCTTCTGAATAGTGCGAAGATTCTAGGTTCTTTCAATACATAGTGATTCAATTCATTGTGATTTGTCTTTGTAGTGTTTACCACTTGGGTATTCTCTATCTTCTCTTCCATCTCCTATCTCTAGTTCCTTCTACTTCTGATCCCCGGTGGATTCGACCTTTCGACAAAAACCCCTCCGACAACGTCCTGAAGATCATAAAATAGACATAATCCCTAGTTCTCAACCACCATGTAAAGCACCTTATAGACACAATGAGATTGAGAAAAAAGAAATCCAAGCACAAATGGAAGAATTGTTAGCCCGATGAATTATTAGGCCCAATGGTTCTCCTTTTGGTGCACCTGTCCTATTAATTAAGAAGAAAAAAAATACTTATAGGATGTGCATTGACTATCGTGCCCTAAACAAGATCACTATTAAGAATAGATATCCGATCCCTAGGGTAGACGACCTCATGGATAAACTACCAGGAGCCACTATTTTTAGCAAGATAGATTTCAAATATGGATATTATCAAGTACAATTGGATACACTTGACATTTTCAAAATTGCATTTAGAACTCAATTTGATCATTATGAATTCCTTGTTATGCCTTTTGGTTTGACTAATGCACCAACTACATTTAGTTGTATGATGAATCGTATATTTTTGAAGTATCAAAATTGTGTCGTTGTTTTCTTTGATGACATATTGGTTTTCAGTAAGAATGAGAATGAGCATTATGCACATTTATCTTTGGTTTTCAAATAGTTGAAAGATAATCAATTGTATGCTAACCTTGACAAGAGTGAAATTTTTCAAACCCAAATTGAATATTTAGGTCATATTGTTTCTTTTAATGGTATTTGAGTTGATGCTAAAAAGGTAGAGGCAATTTCGAATTCACCAATCCCTAAAAATGTGCATGAGTTATGTTATTTCTTAGGTCTTGCCAGCTTTTATAGAAAATTTGTAAGAAATTTTTTATTGCTTGTATTGCCTTTAACGAAATTGTTAAAGAAAGATGTTGTGTATCATTGGTGTGATAATCAGCAAAAGTCTTTCGATTTATTGAAACATGCTTTAACACATGCACCCATTTTGCAATTACCTGACTTTAATCGACCATTCATTCTAGTAGTCACTCATGCTAGCGGATCAAGAATAGGAGCTATCCTCATGCAAGATTCACATCCCATAGCTTATTCAAGTTGCAAACTTAGACCCTCTGAATTGACGTATTCTACCTATGATAAAGAATTGTTAGTTGTAGTATAAGCCTTACGTCAAAGGAAACACTATCTAATGGGATCAGAATTCATAATCAAAACTGACCAACAAAGTATCAAACATCTTCTTAGTCAGCCACAAATTTCTGACTGTCATATCAAATGGGTTGCTTTCATTCAAAGTTTCCATCCACTTATCCAATATCAACCCGGAAAAGAGAATGTTGTTGTCAATGCATTGAGGTAGCAGACCAAGTATCCATAATATTTCCATTCTATTTTTCGATTCCCTTAACCCTATGAATGATACCTATGACCATGACCTCATTTTTCAAGCTAATTGGAATAAATTAGTTGCCAATAACAGGATTCCAATTGATCATTTTTCTTATTCTCATGGATTTATATTTTATGAGAAAAGATTATGTGTCTCTATTCCATTTAGATCATTTGTGTTGCACGAAGTTCATTGTCCCCCATATCAAGGCCATTGAGGTATTATTTCTACTTTAAGAACATTGGTTGAAGATTTTTAATGGCCACAAATGGAATCTGATGTTTTAACTTTTTTTCTAAGTGTTTACTTTGTCAAAGAGTCAAGCGACACCATGGTAAGCAATATGGTTTATTAATGCCTTTGCCAATTCCTGAACGATCATGGGAACATATTTCAACCTAACACCCAAGGTAATCATGATATGATTTGGACTATAATAGATCGATTTAGCAAACAAGCATATTTCCTACCATGCAAGAAAACATTTCAAGCCGCACAATTGTTTTTGAAGACTCTTTTCACTAACCATGGTTTGCCAAAAGTTATTATTTTTTATCGTGATTCTAGATTCTGTAACAATTTTTGGACTACTTTATTTGCTAATTTAGGTTCTAAGATTGATTTCTCATCTACATTTCATCTTGAAACCAATGGGCAAACAGAAGCTACTAGTAGTACAATTCTAGATCTTTTGTGTGTATACACAATTTCAAAACCACAAACGTGGGATACACATTTGCATCTACTTCAATTTTCATACAATAACACACCACACACAGCTACACAAAAAGCACATTTTGAAATCATTTATGGACAAAAATTGCCTACACCTATTACATCATTGTCAAACAAAGTTAAAGCTGCTGATGATATTGCCAATATGCATGCTATTATTTTTGCTGAAGTTAAAGATATGATTGCAAAAGCCAAACAATCATACGCTAAACAAGTTGATAAGAAAAGAAAAGACATGAGTTTCAATATTGATGATTATTTTTGGTTATGCATTGAAAAGAGAAGATTGCAAAGTGTTGCGAAACACCCTGTTATTAAGTTAACACCTAGATTTTATAGACCTTTTAAAATAATTCACAAGATCAATGACAATGCATTCAAATTAGAACTACCTTCACATTGGAAAATCCACAATACTTTTCATATCAATTTGTTACGACCTTTTAGAGGCCAATTACCTATACACCATGTTTATGAAAACCCTCCTTTGTTAGAAGAAGAAACTGATATCTTTGAACCTGAAACTATTCTAGACACTGACTTTATGACCACTAGAATTGGTCGTAGATACTTTAGATATTTGGCTAAGTTCAAAAATCATCATGTTGAAGATGCTTAATGGATGCACACCTATGGCCTAAGTGCTTGCCCCTCACTACACGTTGTCGGAGGGGTTTTTGTTGAAAGGTTGTATCCAGCGGGGATCAGAGGTAGAAGGAACTAGAGATAGGAGATGGAAGAGAAGATAAAGAATACACAAGAGGCAAAGCACAATGAATCAAATCAATATGTATTGAGAGAACCTGAAATCCTTTGTCGGGCGCGCTACTCAAAATCACTCTCCAGGCATTAGATCTCCTAGAGCTCCTTCGTAGAACAAAAACGTGCATCAAAATAACAGTTCCTTATCTAGTGCTCGGAACCCAAATCCGATGGCTCCATTGGCTTCAAAAGGGGGGTAAAACCCTATGATACCAGGATACCTGGTCATGGATCTCCTAGATCACTCCTTCTTCTTCTTTCAGTTCAAAGTGCACTTTTTAGCCTGTCAATAGCAATCGCGACGCACGTGATTTTTCCAATCTATCTTTTTTATAAAAAATCCAATTATTGGTTGAAAAAAAAGGTTTCGTTTTGCATGCCATCCTAATCTAGAAGCTTTTCTAACTTTTTTGGATTTTTACAATGAATAATATCAAAAATAGACTAAAATTATCCAAAAATCTAGTATTTTTTGGATAATCCATGCCACAAACACTAGCACTAATGACTCAGATCACATGGACTCTCTAGATCAATAAAGAAGTCAGATGATGATGCACTCTAGAGTTTTTCACACTATGTCTGCATAGCATCACGACATCCACCCCCTCTAAACCTGCACATCCTCTGGTATGTGCCAAAATCCTAGTTGTCACTGGATTCTAAGTCCTCCTCATCCTCTACATCCGTATCCTTTGCTTCTTCATCACCTATATCTTCCTGGTGAATAGCCCCTGTTTCATGGCCACTATTTTCTTCCAATTCTAGCAACTGATAGGCATTAGATTCCCGCCTCTTGAATAATTTGATTCTTTTCCCTGCTACTGAAAGTTTTATGGCTATCCCTTCCAGCTCATTTAATGCATAAGTAGCATTATCAAACACATGTTTTACCACATAGGGTCCAAACCATCTTTTGGAAACTTTACGCATGGCACTATGCTGATTGTCTAAACTACTATCATAAACCAATATCCCATTCCCATCTTGTATGGTTCTTGGCCTCAATCTATGTCTTTTGTCAAACCATTTCTTGTTATGTATCCTTACTTCCCTTAACTTTGCAACGACTGCCTCTATGTCTTCTAACTTTCTTTCCAACTGTCTAATGCGTAAGGCCAACAACTCCTCTCGATTCAACTCCTCCTCCCAAGATAGCACACTCCATGTTGTCATCTCTTCTATTGGCATGATAGGTTTTTGACCATACATCAATTTAACAAGAATATATCCTGTAGCAGCACTATGTGTTGTTTTGTCAGCCCACAAAGCATAAGGGAGCAATCGTGGCCACTCTTTTACATTCTCTCCACATGCTTTTTCCAATGCTTTCACAATAGATGGATAACCTCCATCACTTTTTTCATTTCCTTCAAGGTTATAGGCTAAAGTTAAAGCAAGCTTTATCCCCAACCATGCAAAGAAATCATGAGCTTCATCTGCATCCAGCTCACCCCTATTTTGCAGTAACTTTTCCCAAACAGCCATATCGACAAAATATCTCTTCTAAGAGAAAAGTACACATAGCATTTGTTGTCTTAGTACGTAGAGCTCTCCCTTCCACTTCATTAGTCAAGTCTTCACGGGCAAGCATAAGATACCCCATTTGCCACAAATACCTGTAGGCATTGTGACTAAATCCATCACCCACTTAAAATGAAGAGACAATGCATACATGGGATGCAATCCATCCCAATATCTCAGAGATGAATACATTTGACATGTCATACATGTTTCCACAAAGTGAGCAACATCCTTATGCATACCTTGCTACCAATATATTTATTTAATCTTTGCAAAAGTACCCCAAACACCTCTATGACCAACACCTCTATTACCAATATATTTATTTAATCTTTGCAAACATACCCCAAACACCTCTATGACCAATATATTTATTTAATCTTTGTAAAAGTACCCCAAACACCTCTATGACCAACCCACAAGCTTTCATAAAATTCTTGCATAACATTTACTTGTGAAGCTTTGTCACCCAAAACTTACAATCACATACTTTGTTTCTTTTAAGCATGTTTTCATAAGTATCCATCTTTTAAGAAAAACCCATAGGCTTTCCTCTTGATCTTCTTAAACTCCTCATCCAACCATTCATCTCTCTTTGTTAATGTACTGAGGTATTTACCAATTCTCAGCCACTCTCCTGTATATTTGTCTTCCAAACACATTTCTACACAAGATGTAAAACATCTAAAGTGTCTTCTCTTTGTTGCCTAAGCTTCTATTAATGCCGTAGCAACACCTTGCATTGCTAAATTCACTCTTGCAACATCATTTTCAGCCGCAAGAAAGGCATCTTCTTCCTCCTCATCCATCGTCCCATCTTCATTCTCATAACGTGCTCAAGATAACATGTCTACCATTGGGTTATCTCTTCCTGCAATATGCTGAAATTTAGGGTTTAAAGATTTTATGTATGCAATCCACTAGAGCATAGCAATGTCAGGAGTAGTACAACTAGCAATCATTCCCAATACCGGCAAACAATCAGTCTCAATGACTACATGAGCACCCATAAAATACTCCTTATCACATTGAAGGGCTATCACAATTTCCAATAATTCTCTTTTAACCTGTGGATACCTTCTCTGTCGTTCAGTCATCAACACTTTAGCACCAAAGTGAATTTCATATATTTTCCCTTCCTCATCATCTTGCCCAATTGCACATCCAATCTCAATTGAGATTGTATCAACAATAATAATGATAGGCTTTCCATGTGAATAGTCAACCTTTCTTAATATAGGAGCAGATTTTAAGAGTTGCTTCAATTTCTTCATTACTTTCTCATGCTTCATTTCCCAACGAAATCTCTAACCTTTCCTCAGAAGCTGATAAAGAGCATTGGCTACATGTGCAAAGTGAGGAATCCATATCAAATAGAACACACATGCACCCAAGAATCTACACACCTCTGATACATTCGTGCATACATCTTGCATTCTATCAATCCCATCTATTTTTCTTGGTGATGGTCTTCACCCATAGGGCCCACACATATGCCCAACAATCAAAACCTCTTCAACTCCAAAGACAGACTTTTGTCCAGAAAGAGTTAAATGCACCTCTTCTAGACGTGTTAAAATCCTCTCACAATCCACAATATGGTCTGCAAGCAAACTATCTGCATCCATGAGCATCCATATTTTCATTCTTTTCATCCATTGCACACCCTTTGATTGGAATATCATCCAAGAAGGGCATTGTCAATTGTGGTATAAAATCTCTGAGTACCCTATTCATAGCATTTGTCATGTGTGCCATTGAATTTGTTGCACCCTGTGAGAGAGTACACATCAGTAGTAACCCCAAGGCAGTCTTCATGGTTGTGATATCCTTGCTTTCAATTGCATGCTGAAACTGATCGTACCCCAAGTAAAGATCATCCAAAGAATAGATCGCTCTGCCTGCAAAATCCTCTACAAATTCATCAACCACAGGACTTGCACCCACATTTTCTATGGTCACTTTATTGACAGGTTGCATGTCTTGAATAAATCTCAAAGCCCCATTCTTTTTGGACATAGTAAACCAACGATTTGAGTACAAGGCTGAAGAGGGCTCCAAGATCTTCATGCAAATCTTTTCATTTAACAAATCCATTAGGTTTGGCAAGTAAGCTTTAGGCATTGGAATAGGCCTCAAGTTCCATGGTACATGTGGCACAGTAAATATGACCATAGGAGAGACAACATTTGGATCCACACAACCTATTTCACTTGGCTGAAATGCAAATGCCTTTCCATGCCTAGCCAACATTTGCATAAAACATTCTCTCTCAGCAGGCAAAAGAAACCCTTGTGCACCAACTTTCAATTCTTGTAATGTTTCAAATATAAACTGATGACATATATCTTTAGGATCCCGTAAGCTTGGTTTCCTTGACACTTTTTCATACAAAACCCTCACTTTCTAGTGGAAGTGGAAAAGCAATTGGTTTTAGCTTTTTGTCAACTGTCTCCACAAGTGCTTCAACCCATTGTAATCCTTCGTGCTAAGAAAACAATGCTATAACATCATACATGTCTAAAGAACATGCTGACAACACTCTATTTTCAGCCTCATTTTTTGCATGTATAGTTGCTTAAATTTCAGCCATAGTGTCATTAATATTCAGCCCATAAAAGATGCCTGAAATGCCTTCATTTTTAGCTAACAATCCCAATGCTCTCAGTTCCTTAGTAGCTCATTTCATAGATATGCATTCAGTCTTGCACATAGCTTCCATAGGCTTAAACCAACATAAACTATTTGCTGTAAATTGAGAATTACCAACAGTAAATACATGCTTCATTCCATCAAGAGGTGAGTACATCCTCTGAGCATCACTACTGTAGCCCCACATTATAACAGTGCTTAATGAAAATCTAGGTCTTTGAATTCCCTTGCATTTGGAGCCAAAGGAGACTCTCGAAGCGTATCAAGATTTCTAGGATGATTAACATAAACAATAAGAAATTGGACTGCTTTCCTCCCATCCTTGCTTCTGGCTCTTGCATAAACAAAACCATCATCAAGCACCTTTGTTTCCATATGCACTCCTATAGTATAGGGTTGTCCCAAAATCACTGTATATGAGGAATTATCTTGCACAAAGAAGTGTTGCTCTTCTTGTACATCACCAATTGTCACTTTTACATTAGGATATGCATCATAAAGCTCTGCCAAAGAATTATTTGCAACCCTCATACACCAACCATGATCAATGTCTACAGGCCATGCACCATTTTCATACAATCCACGCTCAATGACATTTATCTTAGACCGATGGTCAAGTAAAGCAACACAAGGAGTTTCACGTTCTCCTATTTTCACTACTATTTTAGTGGTAGCTCTGGCCCAATGATTTCTTGTGTAGTGACTTCAAGAAATAAATCCTAAAGTCTCTTCTCCATATTGTTGCATTTGCCTTACTCCACCATGCATATTGCTACAAGACAATGCATTTTCAGCCACTTTTTTCTCTTTTCCACATGCTGTCCACTGATTAGTAGGATCCTTCATAGATAATCCAGTACTTACTTCATACTCATATTCAGCCCGAATACCCAACAAACTAGTTTCCTCTTCAAATTGCAACAATGCACCAGTGGTATCACTAAGAAACTAACGCTTTCTCTTAATTATGTTAATGATCTCATCATGAAATTCTTGCTTGATAATGCCAAGCACCTCTCCCAAGGTGATTTACACCCAACTGTTTAAGATCCATTCTTCAAGAACCTTCTTTAGATCTGTGGCTATCTCAATGTCAGGCTACAACTTATACCCTAGCTTCTTACCCTTCTTTTTGCCCTCTTATTTTCTATCATGTCTTTGCTCCTGACTGACCTCTTCCATAACATGCTTGAGAGGTGGCTAATTTGTAGCTTTAGGCTAATCCACACATCTTTTTGTCATTCTTTTAGATGTCCCTGTATTATCTTCATCTCTCTTTCATTTTTCTTCCACAAGTACATCCTTGTTTTGTACCTTTGCTCAATATGCATACACTGAATATGCATCTAGCAGTGATTCCCAACCAGTTATGTCATGAATGTTTTGTCGTGCATGAGGCATTTCAATATCAGTAACCTTTTTCTTTTCAGCTGCATGTAAATCATGTGTCCGTATTTCAGCCTTTGGACCAAGCCTTTGGACCAACCATCACTTGGCCATGCATTCTATCCAATTGTATACCAAAAATAGAAGCATGTACCACCACATAAGCATTTCAGACAGCCAAATCTTCCAACAACTTCAGCATACCTCCCTTTCCAAAATTCAAAGCAAGTTGCAATCCTGTTTCTTGTGCATGGATCTTGCCATCTTTCCAAAAAATGAGTTGTCATGCCAAGGCCTCTTGATAGGCAACACAATCCTTTCTCTCATGATGTAAACTATCACACCAAATACATCTTTTTCTTGGCTTAGGGGTTGTTGTCCGTCCCCTTTCCTCTTGTCCTTTTTCATCCAATTTTGCAACCTTCAATTGAAGATTACGCATCCCTTTGACCAATTCATCTAAGACATCTTCCCTAACAAAGGGAAAAATAGCAGGTACAACCATAGGGTTACCCACAGAAGTGGGTGGCTTACTGGATACATCAACTATCTTGCCTGTGTAATAGTGGACAGGCTAGAGACATGCAATATTTCTCTTCTTCTATGCTTCTTCACAAGTGCAGTAATAGCTTCATTGACATGCCTCCACTCTGTTTTTAAGACTTGTCTATGTATTTTGATCCTCCAGCAAATCATCAAGCTTCTCTTGAAGCTCAGGATCAGTTGCCTGTAGAAACAATTCAATTTTTTGACTTGCAAGAGCTTGTTGTTCTGCAAGATCCAACTGCTTAAATCGACTTTCAAATTCTCTTAACAATTCTGTAGCCACAAGACCCCTATTGGGTTGTAAAATCCACTCTTGAGAAGTCTTGCGTATAATCAAACTGGTATCTTTAATGTAAAATTATTCCCTGAGTATCTTCTTGAAAGCTACCCAATCAGCATCCTACATGTATAATTTAGTAATCTGCACTTTCAGTTCATGTACAGTAACACGTACAACATATCGGCTCCATGCGAGTTGAGCCACTCCAAATAATTCCATCTTTTGAGCATAGGTATGTATATATGTAGATACATTCCTGCCATTGAATAACTTCACCTCACGCTCAACTGCTTGTAAAGCATTCATCACAACACTTTCTGTTTGAGCAGAAGCTTGCATCACCTGTTGTTGTTGTTGTACCTACATAAGTATATTCATTTTTTGCACCAACTACTGCAAAAAATCACTTGAGATTGTGTTCAAAGTTTCTCCCATCTTGTCTTTCCTTCTTCTAACAACGTTTCACAGCGGTTTTACCAATGTCGGAGGGGTTTTTGTCGAAAGGTCGTCTTCACTAGGGATTAGAGGTAGAAGGAAGTAGAGATATGAGATGGAAGAGAAGATAAGGAATACACAAGAGGTAGACACAATAATGACAAAGCACAATGAATCAAATCAATATGTATTGACAAAACCTGAAATCCTTTGTCTGGCACTACTCATAGGCACTCTCTAGGCATTAGATCTCCTGGAGCACCTTCATAGACCAAAAACGTGCATCAAAATAATAGCTCCTTCTCTGTTGCTCGGAACCCAAATCTGATGGCAAACAAACACATGCAAAGAGTGACCTTTAGGTAGTTTATATAGCCTCTAGATGGCTAGGGTTAGGATTTTCCCTTACTCTCCAGTTCGTTTACACCCAACTACCCTTATCCACCCTTGCATACATAGGGTTCACTGCCTATCTCTCAATAGAAGTAACCTCAAAAGAAAAGACCATAAGCAAAGAAAGATCTAATACACAAGAGAAGAAAAGTCAAACACAAGAAGGGGAGAGTTTGCAAACCACGTAGGACAGAAGAAAACTACAGGTACTGAGGAACAAAAAGATAGAAGAAGAGAGAAGGAACATGGCAGAAGATGCCCAAAAAAAGCCATCAAGAAGTAAAAAGAGAAGGAAGCTAAAAATAGAGAAAATGCATGGAAAGATGACAAAGAAAAAAGCAAGGATAAGGGTTTTGCAAAAGGGGGGAAGAAGAAAGACTCCACCAAAAACTATGCTAAAGAGGAAAAAATGCCCTTGGAAGAAAAGGATGCACTAGAAACGGTCATGGAGGAATCCCAAAAGACAAAAGCGGAATGCCAAGCCAAGGAAAGATAGGAGAACGAGGACTATCACCAAGTTGTGGAAAAATCTATAGAGCAGACAAGAGGGGACTATTCTGGATTGTGGCGTTTGCCACCTTTTCCATAGCTAGCTTGCCATCCAAGAATGTTTGCCACCTTTTCTTGGAGCGAGACCTGTTATGACAAGGAATTTCTTCATTTTCTCCTATAATAGTTATTTTATTTTATTTTTATTTTTTTCACTTTTTCACTTTTTTTTTTCTTCCTCTCAAGGGTGTTTCCACCTATTCTCGAAGGGTAGGTTGCCATGATAGGGAGGATCAAAGTCCTTTTCTCTCACAACCTATTTCTTTCCTTTTTTCTTTTTTATTTCTTCAGGTAAATGGTAAAAGCACCATATATCAGATCCATCTGCACCACATTTACTGGATTGAAAAGAAAGGTAACAAAACAAGGGTGAGAGGTAGAGGTGAGGGGCTGAGAAAATGATGCCACCTCGTCAAAATGAAAATAATAGCTATCAATATAGCAACATAAGAAATAGTACCGAGTAATGCCCAAGAGGGAGAGGGACTGTCGACTATGATTGTAAGGATCTTCAAGGAGAAAAATACTTCTTCATAATGTATATGTTAATCAAGAACGGATCATCATCAAAGGCATCAATGGCTTACACTTGGACAAAGCCATTAGGGTTCACAGCGAGTATCTTATAGGAGCCCATCCAACGTTGTTGGAGCTTTTTTGGGAACGTTCCAAAGTGTGAATCATAGGCAAGGACTAGGTCACCTTCCTTGAATTCTTTATGCTTGATGAAGCAGTCATGGTAAGCCTTTCCATGAGCTTGTATGGCTTCCATACACTATTAGGCTATCGTGTGAGTCTAATTCAAACAAGTGAAGGATGTGGTGATGTGGGGACTCATAATCTCAGAGCTGCTAGTTCTAGCTTAATGATAGGGAAGACGGCTTCTGTGCCATACACAAATAGGAAATATGTATATCTTGTAGTAGCCTTATGGGAGGTTTTGTATGCCCAAAGGGCCTCTATAAGGCAATCGTCACAGTCATGGCAATGTGTAGCAATCATCCTTGTTAGGATTGAATAGATGATGTGATTGGTAACTCCAACTTGGCCATTGGCTTCGGGGTAGTAGAGTGTGGACTTACAATGGTGGCAGATCTTGTAAATCTCTATAAGATTTTCCATGATCTTATTCAGAAAGTGAGTTTCTCTGCTAGTTACCAACTTTAAGAGACTGCCAAAGCAGGTGATGAGATTACATCGACCGTCGAGCTTGGCGGTGATGAGGATGGGTAGCTATGGCCCATCCGGAGGATGTGCAGGTTTGGAGGGGGTGGATATCGTGACGCTGCGCATCTACCACTACAAACCTAAGGGCAGAGTTTTCTGCCAAAATTGTGGACTTTTAAGTCAGCGTCATTACGAGTTTATTTTCCATTGTGTGTAACTTTTGTGCTTCCATTTGCATGATGCATGACTAGGCACAAATTCTTCAATGCATTCATAATTTTCTATGTGGAGCATTGCTCCATTGATTACATAGCATGTCCGACCACTACACCAAGTATGGCCATGATTCAGGAGAATAAGTTTCTTCTCAAGCAAATCAAGCCACTAGAATTTGATGGCAAGGGAAGGACCGTCCAAACTAATGCCGAGATCTGGATCGAATCCATGGAGGATTATTTCGAAGCAGCAAGTATTGCACCCGCCAACCAAGCAATGCTCGGCAAGCTGAAGCTTACCGGTGAAGCAAGACTTTGGTGGAAGCAATGGTGCAGAGACCAAGGGATCTCAAAAGGGTCAGTTACTTGGGAGAATCTTAAGAAAGCTGTGTGAGGAAGATATTTACCACCTGCCTCCCGCACGCAAAAGATGAACGAGTTCTATGAACTGAAGCAGCTTGGTCTATCCCTTGATGCATATTATTCAAAATTCGTCTCTCTTTTGAAGTATGTGTCACAAATGGATATGACACAACAGGTGTTGAAGTTTTGTGCTAGATAAAACCCACCTATAAACACCCGCCTCGAATCAATGCGCCCAAAAAACCTTCAAGATGCGCTCATTCGGGCTGCACCCATAATACAAGAAGTGCAGACCAGGCTAAGAAATAACAAGACTTGGTCTTACAAGGATCAAAACAAAGGAGTGTATAGGTCCTAGGCAAAGAGAGCGCTCTCAAAAAGTTTTTTGTTCATAATATGAATCATAGAATTCTTATGATCACAGAAGAACTTTATTAGGACTTATATGAGGAATTTTCATACATAACTCAGTCATTGTTACCCAACAACCAACTTAGATATCACTTAGTTTCATAAGTTCTTTTGTAACTGTCATAGAATTTTCAGTTGTACCATGTATATTGATAAAAATTTAGTCTATGGGAACTCACAACTTGATCAGCTAGAAGTAGTTGACAATTTGCAGGCTAAGTCACATTGGTTCAAGAGGAAAATTTGGTTGGAAATCAAGAGAAGTGCCAAAAGTCCACTAGGTTCATGTGGGACTTGAAATAATGGACTAAAGTGACTTGTAAGTGACCTAAATGGTCAAAATGATAAGTGGGAGCTCAGCAAGATGCAGCCCGCATTTTTTGGTGCAAAAAATGGGCCTACATACCTGTGGCAGATGGAGGATGAGTTGTGGGCTATGGTGCATGCTCCAAAGCATGCAAACTCAAGACAAAGTGGAGCTGAAGAAGGAGATACAAACAAGGAAGGTGAGAACTCTTCTTACCCGTCCATTTGGTATGACAAAAATGAATGGTATGACAGTCCATAAAAGGGGGAAACCTAAAAAAAAGTTTTCAGCCTGCTCTTATGTATGTCTTCTCTCATTTCTTTTACCATATTCACGGTCCAATGAAGCCCGTCTTGTACCCAAGTACTTGAATGACTTTGGGGCAAGCAAAGGGGAGGATTTTGAAGGTCTATGGGCTATTATGGACTGAAAAACCCAGTCATAAATAGGGAAACCCACTGTTCTTGTCCATTTTGATGAGTAAACAAGTGATATATGTGGTTGTAAGAGAGGAAATTGACCTCTTAACATCAGGGCTTCACTTGTGAATGATTAGAGGAGCTTATTCATGGGATTATGTGCACTTTTGGAGCTTGATTATGGGCTGGAAATTACTATTTTAAAATAGGGCTAAAGTTAAATTTATGCTTTAACAATGCATTTCATGAGCTTTTGATCTATGTCTTGAATGTATTTGAGTCTACCATCAAAATACTTGTATCTTGGAGTTGTTATTCATTCATGTTCATGAAATGGAAACCATTTGAGCTTGCATTTAGAATATGCATTTTGATTAAATCTGTGATTATCCCTATTGTAATGGCTTATTATTCCCATATGCATTTTATGTGAACAAGACAAAGTCTTTTCATGTATGCTAAATAAAAAGAAAAAGCTTGATATCTTCTTCTTCAACTAAGTCATTTCTAAAACCCAAATCTTATCAAACCCCAATCTTTTCTCCTTCTCCAAACCTTGAATCCCATGCTCCTCTTCTACTCTAAACCCCGGTGGTAGACCTTCAACCCCCAACACAATGACAGTGGTGAACTCAACGTGAAGGTCAGCCCCAGCGGAAGAGGAAGTACAATGGGAGAATCATCAAGTTTGGGAGGAGATGCCTTGCAACAGTTGGTTCGTCTGATGCAAGAAAGCCAACAATAACAATTGCAATTTCAGCGGCAGTTGCAACTACAACAACAACGGAGACAAGAAGAAGAGCGGAATGATGCTGCTGCCATTAAAGCTTTGGAAGTAATTGGGCAAGAGCTCAAGCAATTTAATGGGCAAAATGTGTCCTCTTTTATCTGCCTCTATACTTATAAGATTGTTTACCTAATGTTTACCGCAGCACAGAGGAGCGGGAAATAGAAAAAAGGAAATAGCAAAAGGCGCAGGACAAAAGGAAGAAAAAGGCCCCTTAATCGGTAACTAGACCCTGAAAAAATTAAAAGCACGGGCACGACCCTCAGGAAGTCTTAGAGTCGCCCAAGGAAAGTAAAAGAGTAAAAAGCGCACCATTAAGTGTGAAAACGCTCCCGAATCCTTGTAAAAGAGCACCAGGCTTACTCCTGTGCAAATTATATGCATTAGTTGGAAATAGGATAGATTAGAACGATGGAAAATGAGAAATGGGCCTAGGCTAATGGCGGGCCATGTAAAAAAGGGGATGACCGCCCATGAAAATAGGGCATGTATATAAAGTTCAAAAAGTGAATGAGAAGATCATTCTTGTGTGTGGCCAAAGCTTCTTCTTCTTCTTCTCTTGTTTCTTGCCTTCTTGCTTGTGCTTGAGAGAGGGATTGAGAAAGTGTGAGGGAGTGAGGGAGTGATTGTGTGAGAGTGAGGGATCTTGGAGAATAAGCTCTCCATCTTCTCTCTTCATCTTCCCCTCCTCTCTTCTCTTCTCTTGTCTCGCGCATGGCTATGGAGGATGAAGCTCATGGGAGAGGGATTGAGGTTGCTTGAGCTTGCCTCAAGGATCGTGGAGCTACCAATGTGCAAGAAAGAGGAGGGTACTCGATCGAGCATCAAGGTAAGCTCACTACACCCATAGGGTAGGCATGGCGTGTCGGCTATGTGAGAGGTAGCCATGGCCGCTCGGTTCGAAATACTTGAGCAATAAGTGGTCCGTAGGTCTCGGGGTAGAGCTTGTAGCTCCCCTTCATTTTGGTTCCATTGCTGGGACTGATGGAATCGAGCCTTGAGCAACATGCGCATCAAATCGAGCATAGAAGTAGGGTTTGTAGCCCGAACCGGTGCTCGAGATAGCTAGGAGATTTAGGAGGTTTTAATCTGTGAAACAAGTAAGTGTTTTGGTTTTTTGGAAGCATTAGTGTAGGACTACCATTCTACATCTCTGTTTTGCATTTTGGCTGCACTAGCTTAAGGTTAGATTAGGTTAAGAAAAGAGAAAACAGACAGTTTTGGTTGATGTTGGAAACAGGGAAACAGGGGACCAGATTCAAATTTCTGGGTAAAACAGGGAAAAGGGAACTAGCTTTAAGGTTTTGCAGTGCTAGGAAAGGACCTTGAGAGGATTGGGAGGCTAGGACAAACCTCATTTCACTGGTTAGCTTTGTGAGAGAGAGAGAGAGAGAGAGAGCTTCTGGTTACCAAGAAGAGGGAACGCTATCACGATTCTGGGTGCCATCGATTTGTACTGCTCCAGGTGAGTCTTGTTTTTCTTAAATAGTGCCCTAATGAGATCTGGAAAGTCTCTTGTGATTGTGTGTAGCAGGCGTCAAGTGGAATTGAAACGCGTCGAAATCGTGCATGCCGCCAGACGCAGTCGGACCAGGTCTTAGTGGTCCGATTCCTAGAATCGGACCACCTGAGTCTTGGAGTCGGACTGTCCGATTCCAAGAATTAGACCGTCCGACTACTAGAGTCGGACCAGCCCTGTCCGATTCTGGGAATCGGACAGTCCTGCCAGAAGGAAAAATAAGGATCTTTAGTTGACCCTGCCACAGACCTGACCCCCAGAACACAACCTTGAACACCCCCACGACCCAGTTTGACCATTAGAATCTCAGAGACCAATCGAACTTAAAGCAGAATAGAAAATGTAGCACAGACCTTCAAAAAGACCATAGAATAGCCGAAACCGAGCTTAGAACTCAAATCAGGCTAAGAATGTGGAGAGAAACAGAGTGGAGTTTGCATTAAACGCTTTCTGCATCAGCACTTCACTCTTGTGTTCCACTAAGTTTGCACTACAAGAAAAGAGAAAAGCCTGTTTTCACACCAGGCACCACGAAAGTACTAAGCATAACGTGTGAATAAGGATTGCAACTGCTTTCAAATAACAAGGAACACACCAGGATATCTAATAACATTAAGGAACCCACTAGTAGGAGAAGACCCCAAGACTTAGACAGGTGCCTAAGTGCCCTACTAGTAGGACCTGGAGAAGACACGAAGACACGGAAAGCAACAATATAGAGGATTGGACGCTGCCGGAGCTGCTTGGATTTATTCACAACCTCGTGGAGCTGGAAGCAAAAACAATGTCGGGATCAAGAGGCAAACGAGGAGAGGACCAATTAGACTTAGGAGAATTTCCAACCTTAGTCCAGGAAATGGTCCACAACTACGATCTACTCACTAGGACCGTGATCCAGGGCAAACCTGTAGAGGAAGTGGTAGCAAACCTGGAAAAAGCGAGAAGAGCAATCAAGAGAGCACTAGAAGGCATAATTGCCTACAACCATGAGCAAAGGGCTAGAAGGCTATAGCAAGACGTAGATATGTACGAGGCTAGACGAGTGCTAGACCTAGCTGGAGCGGCCAAATCTAGACCGAATTTAGAGAGGGAACGGGCAACAGAGGCTAACATGACATTGAGCAAACTGGTAGCAAAGCGACTCTTGGACAATATGTTCGTTGAACAGAGCGCTGCCGTAACCACTGCGCTACTATCGGGATTGGGAGTCACGCAAGGGGCTAAAGGGCAGGCTAGAATCCTCATCGTAGCAAAACAACTAGCTAGATACGAACCTAGCAGTGACCCGTATAGCTTCATGGAGCAATTCGAGCAAGTATGTGAGGCAAACGGTCTTACTGACACTACGCAGCGAGCTCAAGATTTCGGCGTGTGCTTAGGCGATAAGGGGAGGACCTGGTATTCTAGTCTAGATGACGCAGAACGTACGAACTTTGTTCGCCTTAAGGGCCTCTTCATCAAGAGGTTTTCGGAGGCAGGGTATTCGAATAACCTTATCGTTAGGTTGATGAATATCAGTCAAAGGAAGAAGAAAGACATTAGGGATTACATCACTCATGTACGTAGCCTCTACAAGAGAATCCCTGCCAATGAGCGACCTACCGAGAGGGCAATGTCTACAGTGTTCATAAATGGGATTTGGAGTGAGGAGCTCTACAAGGCTTTGGCCAGTAACTCCACCTTGCAATGAGATGTGCTAGCTAGAGTTTTCGAGGAGGCAATACACATAGATGATCAACTCAGGGAACGCAGCATGAGGACTACCAACCAAGACTTCATGCTGCATTCGCTGAGTTGATCATCTATGTGTATCGCCTCCCAGTCTTGATGGACTATCAGGGAACCCAGGCCACATTTATGTGTATTGCCTCCCAGTCTTGATGGACTATCATGAAATGTGGCCACCCAGTCTTGATGGACTATCAGGGAACCCAGGCCACATTTCATTACGCTGCCTAGAACGAGAACAAGCTAACAAGGACAAAGCGGATCTCCGATGCACAGAGTGTGGAATCACATATCTGTTTCCTGACTATCCTAGGCAAAAGCCATCAACCAGCTCTGCCAACACGCCATCGGTGCCTTTGGGGCTTTTTGGAGTGGAAACCTTTGACAGTGAGGATACACCCATCCCACTACATGTTATGATGCGAGCTCAAACAAAACAAGCAGGCATCTCTTTGCCAGGGCCAAGTAACCTTGACGCAACCTCAATAGGAAAGAAAAGCTGGAGGAGATGGTAAAAGAGAACCGATGCAAAGATAACTCTTAAAACCAAGGAAGCAACTACATTAGTAACGGGAAAGAGGGTCACAGATGCAGAGGCGGAGACCTCAGCTCCTAAGATAGCCGAGCTAGGGAGTGCCAAGGTAGGAAAATATCCCCATCCCAAACGGCAGCTCGAGGCTATAGCTAAGGTCAAGGAGTGGATCAAGGATGCCCAAAATCACCTCAAGGATACTTAACCCATATTAGAAGATCCTATTGACGATTTCTCCAGCGTGAGCACACCAGTCTCACCTTCAAAACCACAAGCTGCGAGCATACTTGCACCACTGGGGGCAACTCAGCAGCAAGGCCAAGGGGAAACTTGCCAGGGCAGACAGAACACATGGCCTAGAAATGCTAGCCTCAGGGGAAGACAAGAGCCCAGTAGCCTCCTCACAACCTTGTTGTCTACTCCAGTAACTCTAAGCTTGGAAGACCTACTTAGGCAGAATCTTTCCTTATGGCAGGAGTTAAAAGACTTGATGGAGGGACACACAGGACTTGCGGGTGCTGATCCTCAAGATCATGATGCGGTTACATAGATCCCAAGTCTAACTATACACTCAATTCCTAAGTCTTTGCACATCAATGCTTTTTGGGAAGGCACTCAAATGCATGCAGTTTTACTCATCCTAGCCTTAGGAGATATGACGTGAAAAGGAATTGTAGACACAGGCGCAGGTGTTAGTATACTAAGCCATGCAATCTTAGAGGCATGGGGAAACCCTCCTGTAGAGATTGCCAGGTTTCACGTCACATTAGCAAATGGAATGAAGGTAAGACCATTCGGGGTCTTAAAGAATTGGCCAGTAAAGATTGCCGGTGTGCAGTTTTCCGTAAACTTCATTGTCATGAAGGGAGTGGATTACGATATACTATTAGGCTGACCTTGGATGAGGAATGCACGTGTCATTGAGGACTAGGGCAATGGTTTGATTTTCCTATGGAACAGAACTAGTGGAGTAAGGGTAGAGATGGACACTTGGAAGACGACCCCTATTGACCTAGATGCCATCTCAGCTATGATGAAAGGCGATACTCAAATGACCAAACCCTATGGATCACTCACTAAATATATTCCTTTCCCTGAGGATAAGAGGGATTGGATGCACGTTTTGGCAACCATTGACCTACCATTCTCGGATGAGGAAGAACTATATCGGTAGGCTGCTAAAGCCACAACCATGCCAATTGTGCCACTCTGCATGATGGGAGGAAGCTCACTCAACCCAGGCAAACCAGCCTCGTTCCATATCCCCAACAACAAACTAGAGCTTTAGGAAATCGTAGAGTATCTGACCAATAAATTGGAAGGCAACTTGGCTGCTAACTTAAAACCTCTACGTGATCTATTAGCTAAGCCAGAATGGAAATGGACCAAGGTCCACGACCTGAATTTGTTATATAACTGGGCTTTAGTTACTGATGACAAGGAGACAGGAGAGGAAATCTTAGGTGATGATGAGCAATCAAAATGACAAGACTCTGATGACGAGGAGTATGAGGATTTTCGCTCTACGGGAGAGGAGAGTGAAGAAGAGATAGATACAATAGAGTACGACACGGAAGGAAAAGCGATAGAACAAATCAAGGCAAACTCAACGCCTAGGAGAGGAAGGACCAATTAGAAAGAAAAAGGAGTCATGCGAATGGAGTGTAACAGATCCTAGCTAGAACACATAGGAGCCGTGGATTACAAGCAAGCCGGAGTGGCATGATCATGGGTAATCCCAGTGCTCAAGACGGATGCACCTATACTGAACTATGACCCCCTGGGGAAACACATTCGTCAACAAGTGAGGGATGCGAGTTTAACTCAGAGTCGGAAGTCAGCAATGAGAGTGATCCCGAGATACCACAACCTTCTAAAGTCAAACGCACCAAGGGAGACTTGCCAGTCCACCTAAGGTGCAGGAGGCTAAAGGAGGAGGCCAGGAAGCAAGCAAAGGACTCAGAAGCAGAAAGGCAAAAGAAACCACAGGATCTACCCAAACAGTTTACAAAATTTAAAAAGGGTGACAGAGTGGTGATTCTACTAGGTGCGAAAAGACAAGGCCAAACTAGTGAACCGATCGAGGGACCCACCAAAGTCAAGGAAGTTAACTTGGCTAGGGAAGGTGAAAAGCCAAGGCATGTATTCATTGCAGATGACTTGACGGAGGATGAGGAGACCAAACTTGTTGCACTCTTGCAAGAGTACATTGACGTATTTGCCTGGACATTGGATGAACTTAAGGGAGTCGACCCTAGGGTTGTGACACATAATATCCCAATGGTCCCTGACGTAGTGCCAATGAAACAACGACCTTACCCCATGAATCCCAAACGCGCCCATGCAGTAAAAGAGGAGATTGATACACTCATGAGGGTAGGATTCATATATGAGATCGAGCACATGGACTGGGTATCACCTATCGTGATTGTCATGAAGAAAAATGGAAAAATCCGAGTGTGTGAACTACAAGAAAGTGAATGCCGCTACAAAGAGGGATAACTATCCTTTACCTTACACCGAGCACATGCTTGAGAGGGTAGCAGGTAAAGAAACCTACAATTTTCTGGATGGTTTCTCGGGCTATAATCAAGTGCAAGTGTAGCCCGACGACAGGCACAAGACTGCCTTTGCCACGGAATGGGGTGTATTCACCTACATTATCATGCCTTTTAGGCTGATGAATGCACCTGCGACTTTTCAATGCCTAATGTGCACTATCTTTAAGGACATGCTTAGGTGCGAACTGGAAGTGTTTGTAGACGACTTATGCGTACACTCTAGTTGGGCCGAACACTTAGAGAAATTGAGAGTTGTCTTTGAAAGGTGTAGGTTGTACCACCTCTCGTTGAAACCCTTAAAGTGCCAGTTCTGGGTGAAACACGGATGCATCTTAGGGCACGTAGTGTCAAGGAACGGCATTGCCACTGACTTTTCTAAAGTCAAAGTCATTGTTGACTTACCGCCACCAGATAACTACAAGGGAGTTCAGTGCTTCTTAGGACACACTGGATATTATCGACGCTTTGTACTAAATTACGCACTAATTGCTAGACCATTATACAAGCTGTTGATAGTGTTCGAGTGGAGTGAGGAATGCCAGCGCGCATATGAGGAGTTGAAAAAGGCTCTTACTACTACACCAATCTTACGAGCCCCAGACTGACACATAGACGCCTCTAAGTTTGCTATTGGAGTCATGCTATGCCAGCCTGGTGAACATAACTTAGATTACCCGGTGAGTTTTGCCAGCAGGCAGCTCACAGAGACCGAGATGAACTATTCCAAGACAGAAAGGGAGGGGTTGGCCATGGTACTTGCGGTAAAGAAATTTAGGCATTACCTGTTGGCCACTTCCTTTGTCTTCTTTTTTGACCATCAAGCCTTGCTATATCTTGTGAACAAGCCTTGCGCTACGGGACGCATAGCTAGATGGTTACTCCTTCTACTGGAGTTTGACTTCTCTGTGGTTGTACACAAAGGAAAGCAGCATTGCATGGCTGACCACATGTCCCGCATACCCACAGGAGAAACCACTGGACAAGGCATACCTGACGATTTACCGGATGCTCATCTCTTTAACCTATCTAGCGAGAGAGAATTGTTTAAAGCTGATCTGACGCCATATTGGGCCAATGACATAGTGCAAGTGCTAGAGAGCGGACTACCTGAGAGACCCATTGAGAAGGCCAGGCTGAGAAGACTTATCCTAAAAATTCAGCCATACCAAAACTGATAGCCGGCCAACTCTACAGGTTGAGACAAGATGGTTTATTGCGCAGATGCATATGTGAGCATGAGATGCATGATGCATTGAAAGAAGCACATGGCGGAATCGTTGGAGGACACTTTAGCGGGGACACAACAGCCCGAAAGGTGCTACAATCCCAACTATGGTGGCCCACCCTTTTCTACGATGCAGCTAAGTTCGTAAAGCACTGCGATGAGTGCCAAAGGGCCAAAGTGCCTGTGCGGAAAGACAAGATGGAGTTGACCCCTGTCATAGCCCAACAACCCTTTGAAAAATGGGGTATCGATTTTATTGGACCTACCAGTCCTACGACACAATATTCCCAAGCTCGCTACATCATAGTGGCAACCGATTATCTAACGAAGTGGGCAGAGGCACGAGCCACGAGCAAGAATGATGCTAGAACCACTGCAAAGTTCTTATGGGAGTAGGTCATTTCACGGTTTGGCAGTCCAATCAAACTTGTAAGCGACCAAGGCATGCACTTCATTAATGAGGTGATTTCCCACCTGCTCTCTACCTTCCTAATAATTCATCGAAAGTCCTCTCCCTATTACCCTCAGGCTAATGGCCAAGCCGAATCCACGAATAAAATCTTAGTCAATGTGCTTACAAAGGTAGTGTCTACTTCAAGAAGTGACTGGGACAACAAGCTAATGGCGGCCTTGTGGGCCTATCACATAGCTTATAAAACGGCTGTAGGATAGACGCCTTTTAGGCTAACGTATGGAACTGAAGCCATTTTACCCTTAGAATTCTTCATCCCTAGCTTAAGGATAGCAGTCCAGAAGCGTTGGGAGGGAAGAGAGGCTTGGACCAATCGCTTAGTGGAGTTAGAGCGCCTAACGGAGACTTGACTCGTCGCCACTCACTCCCTGATTTGTGAGAAGGCTCGACGAAAGATGTGGTTTGACAAGCATGTCAAACAACGAGACTTTGAACAAGGGGACCTTGTTCTACTATACTCTGTAAAAGGACATAAACAGAAGATGAAGTTTCGGGGGCTAGGGCCTTTCAGAGTACACATGATTGGTAGAATAGGGAATGTTGAGTTAGAGACACTTGAAGGCGAAGGAATAGGCTTTTCTAATGGCAACCGCATAAAGAAGTACTATCCTCCTTCCCATCCATTACATGAGCCACCCATGCTAGAACCCCCAATGAACGTCTGCATGGCTACTATAACCGACCTTATAGATCAGGACGAAGAAGCAGTGGCACCGGCGTATCTACGAATCACAGTCATAGCAGGAGTGGCGTATTCCTTCGATGCCTTGATTGATGAAGGTGCCGACTACAACATCTTGAGGCATGACCATTGGACACACATTGGTCAACCAAATCTACAGCCAACTAATGCCAAACTCACCCCGTTTGGGGGCAATGCTTATTCACTCCTAGGGAAGTGCAAGGTAGTCGTTTCTATCGAGTCTGAAAGTTTACCAGCTTTCTTCCATGTGTTGCCCGACACTAAAGGAGCCGGTAATATGTCACTATTAGGTCGTACTTTCAAGAAGCAAACGAACTGTAATGTGGATTACAACCTAAACCGCATTCATCTTGCTATAGGCAATGTGCGTATAGTGATGACTTTCAGCAAGGGCTATCCTGACTCCTCCACCATTACGAAGCCACCGGTAGAAACCCCTACGACCACGCTTCAGCCCAAGGCTAAACAGAAGAAAACTAAGGCCTCATGCCAGGCTCTCGACCCTAGGCCCAAACCCACCAAGAGTGCTCACAAGGCCAAGGAATCCAAGCTTATATGGGTGCCAAAACGGCAAAGACCACATCCGGGTAGACCACCCAAATGTGATTCTAAACGCCAAAATAATCAACCATCACGGCCTAAGAGGCAGTCTAGACGCTATCGACATAGACACACAACCACGCCTCGATGGATCCCCAAAGATCTCTTGCGAGCACAAGGATACTACGAGGGCAACCCCTGGATTTGGGTGCCTAAAAATGGCAAGTTTAAAAGCTCATCTACAAGCAATCTCACCCCAGTGAGGGAGGCTTGCACACATGGTGCCCAGGGCATATTCAGCAAACCATTGCCCGTTGTGGCTAGTAAGCCCCAGCTCATCTATCGACCAAAGAAAATGCCACAAGCCTTAGACTTACCTAATCCAGAGAGCTTAAATACCCCCATGACTGCTCACTCAGAACCCAGCACAACTCCCATGCCCCCAAAGCTTCCTACAGCACCTCAAAGTGTTTTGGAGTGCAGAGCCACACCTGTGACACCAATGATGGAGTCACCACTATCCAGTCCATTTGCACCATTCCCACCAGCAGGTCTTAAACCTTCCTACGCGGTACGACCTTTCCTTTCCTTGGCTAAAGACCTCACCACGACTTCTAGGGATGACTTAGTAACCTGCATCAAGATGTTGGACAAAACTTTCACTACATTCGCTAGAAGTTATGAGAGGCTAGACCTAGGTCTTCTTGACAAAACACTTGCTTCGGATGATCGTGCATTACCATGCACTTGGGAAGAATACAAACTTATGACCGGTAAATTTCCCAAAATTGCTACTGAATTGATAGCAAATGACGAAATCTCAAAGGAGCAAGCTGCCCTCAGAAGACTAATCACTTCATATCGTAAGCCTCCTCATTTTGTTCCTGAGCACGAGTTGCAAGAGCTCACATTGATGGCAAGCTCGTCTTCCACGTTCTTGCAGCAGTGGTTTGCTCTGAGAATCCAATGGGAGAAAAAAGGTTGCCGGATAATGACCAATGCTGAGCAACGCAGGGCAATTAAAACCATCGAATATGACCCTACTTATGTGGCACCTATCTCATTTAGGGTTTTGGCCATCACCCGCAACCAGCATTTAGACGACCATGTGCTCGCTCACCCTTACATTGACCAATTGCTTATGGAAGAGGAATTACATGTTGCAAGCTGCCTTAGTACTGGAGATCTCTTTCACAATGTCTTGACCTACATCTCCCAAGTCTCCATCCAACCATCTGCTCTTGATTGTCATGCCCAACTCGAATACAATCCAAGCTTCTATGATTGGTTATTGGCTAAGTAAGTCAATCCATGAAAAATAGCATTTGCCTCGTACTTCCTGTGCTAATCCTACGAAGGATTCCTTGAAAGATCCAAGACGGGGGGAGCAATGTGAGCAAGAGCAGAGCAAAATGAGAGTCATGCTATCTAGCAGAATGTTATGATTAATTGAGTTTCAATGGAAGATACTGCAAAGAGAAAACAATAGCAATTGCTGTTGTGAGCCTGTCTCTAAAATTCAAGCCTCTAAGCAAGTATACCAATTTTTGACACATACATTTTTCTCTCAAAATTGAGTTTTGTTAGTAATAAGCCGATTTTTAAGCATTAATGTTGGCATGGTGTGTTGATAGGTAACCACCATGGCAGGACAAGACAAAGGGGGAAAACTCCCATTTTCTGAAGAAGAGATGACCAAGTTCAGCATCAGTGTCAAGACACGAGGATTCAGTCAATTCACCTTCAAGCACACGCTGAACCTGGATGAGGCCACCTTGGAGGAACCTGCAGTCAAAGAATTGGTGGATATATGCCACCTCCACAAGTATGTGGAAAAGGTGGGGCAAGCCGTGGATTACGGCATGTGTGCTGAATTTCTGAGGAACTTTGACAAGGGCATGAACTGTGGCACTATCATAGTGAGGACAGGGGAGTAGGAAAGAAGAGTTGAAGTGCCCCTCAATGCGGCAATCGTAGAGAAGGCCTTGGGGCTCGTACCCAAGAAAGAGAAGCGGCCGAGAAGGGATGTTTACGCCATGCTAAAGGTAAAGAAAGAAGAGGTGCACACAGTGGATGGAATCATCTTGGCTGACATCTCGGATCCAGTAGTGAAGGTGCAAGCGAAGATGATCCACACACTCTTTTTGGGCCAAAGGTACAACGCATTGATGAACAGGATCGGAGTCCCGTTGTTAGAAAGCATCGCAGCAGGAGTCCCTGAGGAGGTAGACTGGAATGGGTTCGTGCAGAAAACCATTCAAAGCTCAGCTGCCCTTCTCACTCCAGCGAAAGCACTAGCAGGAGGAGAATCCCCCGCCTCAACCCGATCTCCCACAGGAAGAACCTGCAGATGCTCATCTACCTGAGCGTATAGTTGCAGCAAGGAGGAGAAGACAAGAATTAGCTGAGGAGGCCCAACGCCGAGCATGCACAATTCCAAGACAACTTCCTGAAGAGCCCATGCCACTGAGAGGTGATGCACATCCTGTAGACTAGCCCCAGGAGTTGGTCATCTGGCATCAGCGAAAGTTTCAGAAAAGGCCGTTTGAGCTCTCATTTGCTTCCCCACGCTCTCTGGATCGGGCCCTGCCTCTAGGAGTCTTAGCCAAGATCAAGGATCTGGCTAATGAACTTGCAAATAGGTGGATTGAATAGAGGAGCCTGATAATAACTAGGTGGCGACAAGAACCACAGGATTACTGGGAAGATAAGGTCAATCTGGTTCCCAAAACCGTCCAAGGCTACGAGGCACAGCCGAAATGATGGAGAGGATTTGGGATACCAATTTTGATGCATGGATCGCCTTTTGCAGTTCACTCCCCGAAGAGTGCAATGATCCTATCTACATGCCCTACCCCCGTAGGCATGGAGTGGACTATGATAGAGACTTGCATGGGGATTACGACTTCCCAAAAATATATAATGTAAATGCTAGGAGCCCTGAGGAATGCTTAGTGTTTAGGTTAGAAGATATACTTCCTTCTATGAATCGTTTCCTTCCAGACTTCTCTTCCTGCCCAGATCCAGCGTTTTTGACCACTTGTAATTACCTCCGACTTATCAAATTCCTGCTACTCCAAAAACCCACAGCAGAGAAAGCCCATCTCCCCCCACTCTTCTTTGATATCAACCTAGGAATAGATAGTAGAACTATGACTAGGTTAATGATGCGGGCTACTCTCCTTCCTTCCTTCTATCTAGAGCTCTTAGAAAATATGAGTGACACCCGCTTCATAAGGTGTAATCACCCTTTCTTGTCAACCACTCCTCTGAGAGCTAAGGCCAATATTAAAGAATACCTACAAAGTCGCGCATTCTTATCTCAATGCCTGCAACCGCCCCGTGATTAAATGGGTGTGATATGCCTGGACAATTGTACTCCCTCTCTCATTCTCAAAAAAAAAAACAAACAAAAAACAAAACAACAGAAAGCAAAGAGAGAAAAAGCCACAAGGAAACAAAGACAAGGTGACTGGAGAGAAAGACAAGAGCAAAAAATAGCAAAGCTGAAAGATGAATCTACTACTAAGCAAGTTAACAAGGAGAACACTTCACATGTGCTTGCAGTCTCCCTTCATTGTTATTGTGCACCACACTCACTGCATCTAGGGTTCTCTCTAGCCCCTTCCCCACTTCACACTTAGGGCACATCAAGGGCAGGACTTTCAGACTTATCACCCTAAGTTTTACATGGCACCTCCAATGACGCACGAACTGGGTCCTCAAGTGTGGGACATTACCAAGGGCTTGCCCAAGGTTAGACCCATCTCCCAGTTCCACTAGCATGGGTGCCATGCACTACACAGTGAGACAGACACACCCCCTAGGAAGTGCACAACTTTTCTTGCAGGTTATGTTTGTGTTTCAAGAACTGGTTGCTTGGCTGAAGAAGATCATCCACTACATCCTCCAATGACAAGGAATTTTTCCATGAGTCGAATATGACTCCATTACTGCAACTTTAGGAGCTTCACTGCAAAGGTTTAAATGGCTTTCATGTTGCCAATCATCCGCCTACTGATGGCTGCCATGATTGAACCAAATCAAGTAGAAGGAAAACCCAGTGATAGATCTGCCATTGGCTTAGATTTTGGAACCTCATCTTCCAAAGATGCATGCCTACCGCCTCAAGATCTACGGATCGCTTATTGATTCCACAAGCCTGAGGATTTTCAATGCAAGGTTCAAGATCCTGAAATCAAACCTGAAGATCTTGAAATCAAAGCTGAAGATCTTCAAATCGAAGACAAGGATCCTCAGGATAATAAGATCTTCAAAACAAAGACAAAGAACTTCCATACGAAGACAAAGCAAACCTTTGTCAAGACAGAGTTCAGGGGGGTTTCTCCAGGATAAATCCCTCCAACACCATTCTCCTAAGGGATTGCTTATTGATCAAGCGTTTTTGTTGACCAAAGGATAACCGGCTACCTATTTTCCACCAGCCAATTGGAACCTCTATCAGCCGTCGCAGAATGGGAGCCACAACAGTGTGAAAGATGCCGAGTATCTTCATGGAGCCTAAAGCACGCCGGAATCTTTCCTGGTCATCATCCTTAAACCCCATCACTTATCATTCACCCAACCACATTGGAAGCAGTGTCACCCACCTACATGTTCCACCTAGCAGCCGACCTAACTAGCCACTACGTCCCACCGGAGTGTCATGGGACTGGCACTTGGCTAGGAGGGGGGTAATGTTTACCTAATTTTTACCGTAGCACAAAGGAGCGGGAAATGGAAAAAAGGAAATAGCAAAAGGCGTAGGACAAAAGGAAGAAAAAGGTGCCTTAACTGGTAACTAGGCCCTAAAAAAATTAAAAGCACGGGCACGATCCTCAGGAAGTCTTAGAGTCGCCCAAGGAAAGTAAAAGAGTAAAAAGTGCACCATTAAGTGTGAAAGCGCTCCCGAATCCTTGTAAAAGAGTCCCAGGCTCACTCCTGTGCAAATTATATGCATTAGTTGGGAATAGGATAGATTAGAACGGTGGGAAATGAGAAATGGGCCTAGGCTAATGGCCGGCCATGTAAAAAAGGGGATGACCGCCCATGAAAAGTAGGGCATGTATATAAAGTTCAAAAAGTGAATGAGAATATCATTCTTGTGTGTGACCAAAGCTTCTTCTTCTTCTTCTCTTGTTTCTTGCCTTCTTGCTTGTGCTTGAGAGAGGGATTGAGAAAGTGTGAGGGAGTGAGGGAGTGATTGTGTGAGAGTGAGGGATCTTGGAGAAGAAGCTCTCCATCTTCTCTCTTCATCTTCCCCTCCTCTCTTCTCTTCTCTTGTCTCGCACGTGGCTATGGAGGATGAAGCTCATGGGAGAGGGATTGAGGTTGTTTCATCTTGCCTCAAGGATCGTGGAGCTACCGGTGTGCAAGAAAGAGGAGGGTACTCGATCGATCATCAAGGTAAACTCACTACACCTGTAAGGTAGGCATGGTGCGTCGGCTATGTGAGAGGTAGCCATGGCCGCTCGGTTCGAAACACTTGAGCAATAAGTGGTCCGTAGGTCTCGGGGTAGAGCTTGTAGCTCCCCTTCAAAGATGGTCTTCTTTGGAGTTCCTCATCATGCTTGGAGCCGATACTTTGCCTGTTTGGCCGTGCATGGCCTCCAGGACCAAATTCATGGTCTTTTCCAAAAAGACGCAGGATGGTCCGCATTCAAGAAGGCTCTTTGAGAAGAAATTTTTCTTGAAGATTCTGGCCTCATGACGAAGAAAGTCTTCACTGAATGGGTCGAAAGGCCCAATAAGGGACTAACCGCTACTACTCTTTACTGCGAATTTGAAAGCAAATTTGCTCAACTAGATCCTGACGATCAGCAGGGTATGGAAAGCCAGAAGATAGAATTATTTCTAGAGGCTACGGATCCTTTTATTTAAGAGAAGCTAACTAATCGGCTTGAAGATCCTGACTCTAAGACGGGATTGAAGACTGCTTGAAGTGATGTCACTGAAGCAGTTAATATGATTGCTTGAAGAGAGCAGATACGCCTAAGATGGGGATCCACATGTGGGAGCTTCCAATCCGAGTTCGCGTGTGGACAACACCCCGAACCTCAATGCCCAGGTTCTTAAAAAATAGATTCTGCATGAAAAGAATGCACTAGGCATGTCGCATTCTCGTAAGCAAGTTTAATTACACTTGGAAATTTTAATTCATCTCCCGATTTTCAAAGATTTAGTTGCACGATGTGCATTTGAAATTGCTTGCACTTCCAAGTTGCAATCCTGAACGCATATTGCATAAGTTAAAAGGTGGATTTATCTAAATGCATCCTTGATTGCTCCGCAAAAAAGAACAGCACATAATGCATTTAGGTAATAATCTCCTAGTTGTGATTCGTCTGAGATAATCGTTGATGTCCGTTAGATGTTGTCCAAGTAGTTGCATGGCATGAAAGGGATTTATGTACCTTACAAATTACATGTGGTGAAAATTACATCCTAGGTTGGGCTAAGTACTGAAGGACAAATTAAATCAATAATGGCCCCATGGCATTCACTCATGCATGGACTTCTTTTATCGAAGTTGAATTTGGGAATGGATGAAATTGTCATATTAAAGCTTGAATTCAATGCATTAAACGAAGGGTTCATAGGCATAGTTCTTGATGTAAATCAACATAGGGTTTATATGAGTTAGCCCTAAAATTGTCAATCATTATAGTTTAGGCAAGGAAAAGAAATGGACATTGTACATCTTATAATAGCATAAAAGGAAAAAGTCTATGAATCGCATATTTGCATGGAATGTTATATCTTCCAATTATTTACATCTTTTAGGAGAAATATTAGCGTTTCTAAGAAAAGATCACCTCTTGTGCAAGACAATTAGATCGATTTAGGTAAATCACTTGTAATGGCATAATCCACATGGGATTCATAAAAGCATAAATAGTTAGTACGACGAACACCTCAAAGTGCTAGGTAGGGTTTACTTACGTTAAAAATTCTGCCTAGTATCACACTTGGGATGCCAAGTCAAGTCTTTTGATCCCAAAGGTCCTACCCACACTCACAGAATGTTAGGGTTAGCTAAATGCCCATGCAAGAATGATCTAGGGTTCTCACTCTAATGATCGGATGACCAAATGCTAGACTTCCGCAAGGAAGTTAGGAACCCTAAGGCCCAAAGCATTATCGGCCTAGTAGGGTTAGGGTTGGGTTGGGTCAAGAGGACTCCCAAACCCTACATCTTGACCAAAGGTATTCTCGACCAAGGAATACCATTTGATGAGAGAACTAATCCCACAAGTCAAATACGACTCCTATGCAACAAGTTGCAACGTCACATGGTTTTGTGTCTAAACCACAAAATAGTATTGCCACTTCTTAGAACAAGGGTTGGCAAGTTCTAAGTACAAGTCTAATTTGCAAGAGGATGAGTGGTCATCTTGCTACATCACCCTTCTTTGAGCTGATTTGCCAAGTTAGGGAAATTATGAATTGCCTAGCAAGAAATTGACCAAACAAGATAGGACAACGGGGTTATCCAGGATTTATTGACCTTAATATAAGGAAACCTAAGGTATTTGTTCATTTGCGTTAACAGGGTATAAACCCTAGCCCAAGAAAAAAGGGTAAACTAGCAACACAGCTTATGAAACCCTTGGGGATCTTGCCAAGTCGCAATTGATCCCGAATCGAATGCTGGATGCATTCAAAGAGAAGGAATTCACACCTTAGCAGTTGGCCAAACAAACGACCACTGGATTGATTGTGTTTGTACAGTTAGGAGCAGTGTTTGTACTTCTTTGCTCAAGGAACTAAAGATGAAAAAATGATTAATGCTTCAGGTTTAAAGCCTAGAGGGAGAGGCAGCATTAGTTACCCCCGACTATCTACCTGACCCTATGCAAGGGGGTTGTTAGCCGTGCCGGGTACGTGGACCGAACCGGCCGCGAGAGTCTCTCCATGGGTGCTACTTGGAGCAGGAGGATGCTTGGGTGCCAGGGGAGGCTCTGGCCATAAATCCCTTGCCTTCGAGTCCTGCATAAGAGGCCGACGTGACTCGAGATTGGATCTCGAGGCCCGCATACTAGTCTACGGACGGAAACTTGGAATAGAGATCCCTGAGGATTGCTGGAATTGCCTTCGAGCGGATTATGGAATTTTCTTCGAGCGGATTATGAAATAGCCTTCGGGCTGGATTATATGATGTATTCCAAAGATTGATAAATAAGATCAATTGTTAAAAAGGAACTTTCTTGACATTGTTTTTCTATGTCAGTGCTTAAGTTACGTGAAGGAACTGGTGGTTAAGTGGCTAATTAAGGAAGTTGTTTTTTTCTTGTTAAACTAAATGTGGTAGGTAATTAGACAACTAAAGCAACCCTGAGGAAAGTGCGGTGGATGTGGCCATGGATCCATCCTATGGAAGGGTGGTCCCAGTTGGCCGTGAACTTTTCTCAACGGAATTGACAGCGAGGTAACAGTGACCTAGAATCTAGGAAGTTAGAGTCCCGATTTATATTGTTTTAGGGGAACGGAATGGGACTATGCCTTATGGGTAAAGAGGTCGAGCTTCGTATCCCTCTCATTTCCCATTCTCCTTGAACCAAGTGCAGTATAAATCTGCTTCGGCCCTGATGTTTCTGCATAAAGTAGTTCGTCTGGGGACTCGATTCTAGTTATCTCCAAAGAACTTGACCATTAGGTAAACCCTGATTCAAGTCGATCCTAAGCGCGAATAGTCGGAATGCTTTCGCTTCGTGGCAGACTCGGGAAGACCTAGATCGCAAACCCCGTGACATTCCGTGGGAGTGCCGGGCAGCACTTTCTGGACTCTCTTCTTGATGGGCTGCTAAGACGTGTCCTACGAGTGAATAGGTGGACACGTTACAGTGAAAATCCATCTCAAGCTGTTAAAGTGGCTTGAGGATCTCAAGCTAATAGGACTAGTATGAGTAATCGCACGAGGCTGTACTCCCTTGAGGCCAGCATAATTCTATGAAAACACATTCTAGAATTCCTTGATCGAATGGTGAGGGCTTCCAAGTGTCCATCTCCACTCAAGCTTCCTCCTTTATATTTTCATAAAACATTAGTTCATTATCCCATTTCTCTATCACATGAGCACTTCGCATCCAGGGTCTTTCCATAAGATATCATAATCCATGCCTTTCATCACAATGAGGTTCACTAAAAACTAGACTCCTGTTGTCCTAATTGGCCAATCCTTTAATACACCAACCGGGTGAACCTTTGTGCCATTAGCAAGGGTTATATTGAATCTAGCAATATCGACAGGTGGACTTCCCCATGCTTGTAACATTTTGTGGCTAAGAATGCTCACTCCTGCCCTTATGTCTACAATGCCTTTTTGTGTCGCATCTCCCAATGCCAGAATGGGTAAGACCACATACATCTCAGTCCCTTCCCAAGACGCATTGATCTGTTGTCACCCTGTCACAAGAGAGGGTGTTACATTTGGAATGTGAGTGTCATTGTCTGCTTCCATTGTTGTTTCTCTTCTCTCTTTCCTCTCAACACATGCCTTAAACGTACTCCACAATCCTCAAATTTGTCTCGTTAAGGGCAACGACACTTGTGTCGATATAAGAGCTCCTAATAATCTGGCATCAACTTTGTTGGTTACATTCCTACTATATTGGGTGGTTAAGCGTCCATCTCTAGGTCTAGTTGAGGCAAGGTGGGTTCCTGCGGATGAATGTGAGGTTCTTAACTAGTTGTTGGTCATATGTAAGTTGGTGAGGAGCATGGCTCTACACTGCACATGTCATGATCCTCATGTTCTAGTATAGATTGTCCAAGGTGTGCTTGAGCTTCTTTGACCCATCCCTTTACCTTTTCTATGATCTCCATTTGGTGTCTCAGGTCACGTTATTCCCATATCTTAGCACTTCCCTTTTTCTCAGTTTTTGGAGCCAAGGTTTCGGGGGGTTCTGCATTGAGTAGTTGCCTTCTTGATATCAGTGTTGTAGCACTGTCGCTCTTCAAACTAATCTGTTTTTCTGCTCTTTTCTTCATGTTATTCTTGCCAATAGAAGAAACATCCGCATTGCTAGGTCGAGGTGCATTGACACCCCGGCTTGTGATTGGCACGTCCCTTGGACAGAGTCGCAATGTGCCTCTTAGAAAGAGTTGGGAAGACGCAGGGCAACGAGGCTTTTAGTCGTTGGCGGCCTTACTTCTTGTCGAGACTGAGAAGGTACCCCGCCCCCGATCAGGAAGATCTATTTAATGGGAATCAACCGAAAAGACGACTCCTCTACGGGGCGTGCGTGCCTCATTCGGGCTCCCGATATCCTCGAGGTGGTGTGGTGTGGTCCCGACCCTGACTATCGAAGTCCTGTCCTGACGCTCGCCAACCACAAGCTGCGATCGAGGTGTCTGTCCCGCCGGCAACACGCACGGCCCCAGAACAGCGGCCACGCAACGGTGCGCCAGTACCGGTCCATCTGCCCTCTGCTCGCCTTGACAGTGTCCGCCGCAGCTCACCACTTCATGCAAAGAATTGATCTCCTCAAGTTCCATGCCATGTGACTAGAAAGAATGGTACCTAAATCTCAAATTGCTACCAAAATTTCTAAATTGGTCTTTCAAGTCTTAAAGATGGTAGCGACAATAAATGCTTTTCTTGAAGATCCTAAGCTATGGAAACATCAAATTGAAATATCACCCTGGAGCCTCAAACAAGAGACAAAGACACAAGGAAACCTTTAACATTGAAGCCCAAATATTCCAACCAAGATATGCCTTGACTTCAATATAATGCCCATCTAGCTCCTCATGAGAAGTCTCCAACACAAAAATAAGCTTTTATCAACATAACAGTTCCTCTTCAACAACTTCATCGGCAAGTCATTGTGCTTTGATTATTCCAGCTTAGTATCTGTTGTATGCTCTTGAGTGCACCAACCATTCTGAGAGCCAAGTTTACTATTTTTAGTTAGCTATTCATATCCTTATGCTTCCATTTCAAACTTTCTAAGATTGCAAGCCTAGTTGTATGGCATCCATTTATTCAAAGAGAAACGTAAAAGACAAGGAAAAAAAGAGAGATAAAAAAACAAAAGAAATAAGAAAAAAACATATGAACAACAAAAAAACAATGCACTCACGTGGTCAATACACCGCACCTAAGAGTCCTCAAGCTAGGTACGTTAGGTGACCTATGTCAATCAGCTCCGTCTTTAACCCCCTAGCCCTTTTTCCATTTTCCCCCACATTTACTTAGGGCCATCAAGGGCAAGACACACGTAAGAAGTCTTGACTCACCTTGGTTAAAGTTGTCTTGCTAGGCTAGTTGCACTTTTTATCTATTCACTTCATTCATCCAATGTTCATACATCAACTTGATAGTGGGCCAAGAAAGGTACTTGTAATACAAATGGACCATATGCAGTTGATCTAGCATTTTTTAAGAGCTACTTGGATTAGACTCGTAACTTTTGTCCATCCTACATTTTAGGTTTTCCCCATGATATTCTTCAACAACTCCCTTTTTCTTTAGTATTGAAAATTATTTCCATCTTCATTTGTTCAAGATCCCTTCATCAACCATCAATCAATGGGATAACCCATGGAATAGTCTTTGAACTAAGTACCAGCCTATTTAAGCATGCGTATTCACATAATATTTGCACCATAATCTATACACGGTTTGGGTCGTCAATTGTGGGACAACACTTTAGCCGAACAACAATATGTATCTTATGCTTGAAACAGAAGACCAACATTATCCCCTAGGAAGTGAATGCATGTAAGGTTTTTCTCTGCAAGTACAAAAGTTCATGGAGAATCATGCATCATTAGTTCTACTTCAATATTCTCCCATCTTCTATATCTCCAATACATTCCCCATGACCATTCAAGTTCTATCCAACAACAAGGGACCAATAGCCAAGAGTACCAATATCAGTGTCACAACCCCTACAAGCTACATCACAAAAACAACAACATTGACCACTTTGTGCCCAAGTGCCAAAAGCAATTTCCATCTTCATCATCAAAGGCATCTACTACTCCTCCGTTAATATCTCTCCTTTGCAATGATGTAGGGTCTAAGAAGAGCAAAGCCATGTAGATAATGTTGATAAAGTTTATTTCCCACTATTTCATCAATTATTTGATATCTCTTCCTACTAATGGAAACTTTGTCACATGCTTCCACAACTTGATTTGGTTAGAATTATTTTGAAAATCCTTGCTTAGCTCCATCTATACACTTTGATGTACTTGAACTTGCAATCAGATACATGATTAGATTGAAATGTCTTCCCTATCGTTACTAAATTTATTTATATACTAGATTTTGGTAGTTTGGTGTTATGAAGCAACAATCATAGAATCAAGGGATATACTTAAATACTAGATTTTGGGAGTTTGCTCAGTCTTGGGAAGCCACTGATCGTAAAATTGAGGGATATATTACAATTTTGCTAGAGGATATAAGTCAAAATATCCTACAAGCTAGCATGCAAAAGTATGTAATAATGTTAGTAAAAGCAATGAGAATCCTTCCAACTAGGTAGTAGTATGTACCTCCTCCCCGAGTAGAATTTTGCTCAAAAGGGGATGATTGAGTTGTGGGGGATAACCGAGGTTTCTTGAGAGAATGATTGATCGAACAAAGATAATCAAAATGGCTAGGATCATAGTGGCATGGTGTTGCTTGACATTTGACATGAGATGACTGCCTACATAGGCAACCTTGACCCTATGTATATATCACTTTCTCAAGAGATGGCTCTTGGCTTTATTTGATGTTGTTTGGACCTTCAAGGAGTTTTGGGCTTGATGCACAAAAATAGAGCTTATAGTAAGTGAGTTTGGGTGTAGGACAATGTAAACATATTTAAATAATATAAAATTTTATGTTTGCAAGCATGAAATAGAGAGAGATCAGTGTGAAGACATCATAGTCTTGAGATGCTTGGGAGATTAGGATCAGGATAGTGCATGATCCCTCGAATAGTTAGTAGATTTGGAATTCTTACATCAAGAAGGGCAAGGTGCTCCAAGAGTGTGATTCAAAGGGAAGAGAATCCATAGTTTTCAATCTAAAGAGGAAGGTTTATATATAAGAAGGAAGAGGAGGAGCTTGACATGCTTTTAGCTTTCCCCTTGCTTTTCTTTTAAATTTCTTTTTTTCAAGAGGTTCTCACTTGAGCATGCCTTTCTAAAAGCATGTTCCTTCTTTTGGCTTGTTTTTAACCTTCCCTATTTTTGTGGAAAAGAACTTCAATTTTCCATCCAAAAATTATTTTCCCCTTTTTCCTTATCTTTTATTCCAAGAGTGCTTTTACATTGTATCTTGCAGTTGACCTGTCATGCACACTTAGTATCAAATTTAGGTTTTATAAAATTGTTGAAATATTAATTTTTTGAGATGGATGCATCTATGCTAATAGTTAATTACCATTTCAAATGTGTAGTTTTTATCGTATTTAATCATTATGGGTTAAATTTTTCTTAGTATGCATGGTTTTAATAATGTAGAAGCATACAAATGTGGCAAATGTTCACACTCTATTGAAGTCCAATTCTAAGATACACTCAAATAGCGATCCTAAGATTCCAAAGCCCCTAGGAAACAGATGCACCAAAGGAGGCCTCCTAGTTCACTTGACGCATCGACAATTGAAGGAGGAAAAGAGGAAGAAATCCAAGGATTTAGATGCTGAAAAGAAAAAGTAAGCACAAGACCTACCTAACCGATTCACAAAATTCAAAAAGGGTGATCAAATAGTGGTATTATTGGGAGTGAAGAGACAAGGCCAAACTAGTGAGCCCATTGAAGAACCTGCCAAAGGTCAAGCAAGTCAACTTAGATGGTGAAGGTGAAAAGCCCTGATTAATATTCATAGCAGATGACCTGACCAAGGACTTGACCAAGGACGAGGAGACTAACCTCATTAGTCTCTAATAAAAGGAATTCTTTTATGTGTTTGCATGGTCCATAGAGGAGGTAAAAGGTATTGATCCAAGCATAGTAACCCATAACATTCCTATAGTGCTTGACACAACACTCATTAGACAAAAAAAAAAGCCTTACGCCATGAATCCAAAGCATGCTCATGTTGTTATATGATTCATTTTTGAGATCGAGCACACGGATTGGATATTATCCATTGTGATTGTACTAAAAATTAATGGAAAGATTTGAGTGCGCGTAAACTACAAAAAAGTCAATATAGCTACTAAGAGAGATAACTATCCTTTGCCTTACACCAACACATGCTTGAAGAGTGGCAGGGAAAGAACTGAATAGCTTCTTAGATGGGTTCTCAGGATACAACCAAATACAAGTCCACTTAGACGATAGGCACAAAACAACATTCACCACTGAATGGGGGGTGTTTGCTTACATTGCCATGCCCTTTGGGCTAACCAATACCCCTACTACCTTTCAACACCTCATGTGTGCTCTCTTCAAAGACATGCTCAGGAAGTGGTTGGAAGTATTTGTTGATGACCTATGTGTTCAAAACAACTGGAAAATACACATGAAGAAACTCCACGTAGACTTTGAATATTGTGGACAATATGCTCTCTTATTGAATCCCTTTAAGGTGCCAGAAACATGGCTGTATATTAGGGCACATTGTGTTGAGGAATGGAATTTCCATTGACTTCTCAAAAGTTAAGGTGATTGTTGATCTTCCACCTTTGATCAACTATAAGCGAGTTCAGTGCTTCCTAGGTCATCCGAATATTATCAACGGTTCATGTTGAATTATGCATCAATTGCTAGGCTAATATACAAATTATTGATTGTGTTCAAGTGGACAAATGCGTGCCATAGCAAACCTATGAGTGGCTTAAGGAGGCCCTAACATCGACATCTATATTAAGAGCCCTAGATTGGTCCATTACTTTCCATGTGCACATTGATACTTTGAAATTTACTGTGGGGGAAATATTGTGCCAACTTGGTGAACATAACATAGTTTTTCTAGTGAGTTTTGCAAGAAAGCAACTCACTGATACATAGATGGACTATTCAACAATAGAGCGAGAACAATTGACAATGGTATTTGTGCTAAAAAGTTTAGGCATTATCTTTTGGCCACACCATTCACCTTCTTTGTTGATCATCGGGCATTGCTTTACCTTGTTAATAAATCTTGCGCAATAGGGTGCATTTCCAGATGGTCATTACTATTGTTGGAATTTGGCTTCTCAGTGGTAGTGCGAAGAGGAGAGCAATATTATATGGCTAACCATATGTCCCACATACCCATTGGAAAACCTGCAAAGAAAGGAATTATGGATGATCTACCTGATGCACACCTTTTCAGAATATGTAGCCAAAATGAGCTTTACAAAGTAGACCTTATACCTTACTAGATAGATGATATAGTACAGATTCTAGAAAATAGAATCTCGATCACCCAATCGAGAAAGCTAAACTAAGGTGCCTCATTTTGAAAGTTCAGCCTTATCAATTGATTGCTAGTGGTTAGTTTTACTAATTAGGGCAAGATGGCCTATTGAGACAATGCATTTGTGAAAATGAGATGCATGATGTGCTCACAGGAGCACATGGCAGAATTGTGGGAGGACATTTCAATGGAGACACCACTATACATAACTTTTGTGGTCTCGATTATGGCGGCCTACACTATTTTCTGATGCTGCTAAGTTTGTTAAGCACTGTGATGAGTGTTAGCATACAAAAGTTCCTATATGAAAGGACCAAATGTAGTTGATCCTAGTAGTAGCATACCAACCATTCAAAAAATAGGGCATCGACTTTTGCAGATGCGAGCTTGAGCTCAACAGCCAAGACCCACGGACCACTTATTGGTCAACCGTTTCAAGCGAGCACTGATGGCTACCTCTCACATAGCCGACACACTATCCCTCTCTACAAATGTAGTGAGCTTACCTTAATGCCCATTTGAGTTACTTCCTCTCTCAAGCACTCTGATGGCTCCACGATTTGTGATGCACGCTCAAGCATCCTCAAGCCTCTTCCTTCAAGGTCCATCCTCCATAGCCATGCGTGAGACGAGGGAAGAGAAGAGAATAAGAGAAGAAGAAGAGATGGTGGAGGGCTTCACCTCCAAGATCTCTCACCCTCACACACTCTCTCCCTCACTCACTCTCACTCCCTCCCACAAGCACTCACAAGCAAGCAAGCAAGCAAGAGAAGAGAATACAAGAAGAGAAGAAGAAGAGTCCACTTTGCCACACACCAAAGAATGAGCTCTCATTCACTTTTTGAACTTTATATATAAAACCCTCTTTCCCTTGGGCAGTCATCCCCTTTTTACATGGCCGGCCATGGCTTAAGCCCCTTTTTCCATTGTTCTCCTATCTTCCTAGCTTCCTTCCTACCGCCCATCTATCTTTACAATTTGCACGGGGCGCTCTTTTACAAAAGTTTTGGCTGCATCTTTATTTAAAGGTGCACCTTTTTGCTTTTGGCTTCTTGCGGCTTCCATGCTTGTGTCCTGTACTCCTGGTGGTTGTTCCCATGCTTTTAGATTTCTTTTGGGCCCACTCTCTTGTAGGGCACCTTTTCTTCTTTTTTTTTGTCTTGCACTTTTCCTCCTAATGCCTCATTTTCCGCTTCCTTCACTTTGCAGTAAACATTACCCCCCTCCTAGTTGAGTGCCAGTCCCATGGCATGGTTGGATAGTGAGTCAGACAGCGTTGCTGGGGTAGCCAAGTGGCTTTTTGAGTGTCTATACAAGCCCTGTTGGGAAGTGTGTTGGAGGGATTTATGGAACTGGGATTTATGGAACTGGAAGGCCTTTGCTATTGGAATGAGCCCTGGTGTTAGAGGGATTTATGGAACTGAAAGGTCCTTGAGTTTGGAAGGAGCCCTGGTGCTAGAGGGATTTATGGACCTATTGAAGAGATCTATGGAACTAAAAGGTCCTTGAGTTTGGAATGAGTTTGGAATGAGCCCTGGTGCTAGAGGGATTTATGGACCTGTTGGAGAGATTTATGGAACTAAAATTGAATGCCGTCTCTTGCGTTATTCCAAATGAGCTTCTTCATTCACTTTTTGACCGAGGTTGTCGCATCCTACCCTTTCTTTGTTGTACTTTCTTGGTGGCACATTGCCTACGATGGGGAGTGCATTGCATGGATGATGGGGTCTCTGGAGCTGGTGGTCGGGGCCTTTGTTTGTACCTAGAAAGAAAAGAAAGGTACACTACATGGGGGGCGTTTCTGCCTTATCGTGGAGTGTGTGGTGCCGTGCTTGTGGATCTAGGAGATGGTTCTAAAGCCCTTGGTGGTGTCCCACACTTGAGGGCCTAGTTTATGTAGAGGGGAGGTGCGGTGCATGGGGCTTAGGGTGATAGTTCTAGCCATGGGCAAGAATTACCTTCCTAGGTATGTCTTGCCCTTGATGTCCCTAAGCATGTATCATGGGGAATCCAAATGGCTAGGGGATTACACACGGAGCTGGCCACGCACGAGGCCACCGGATGCACCTAACTTGAGAACCCCTAGGTGTAGTGACTGTGATCTATGTGAGACTTGTGGTTTTTGCATGGTGTTTCTTTCCATCTCGGGGGGTTCACTATATATATATATTCTCTATATAACATGCATTCATGGCCTATTTATAAATATCCTAATCTGTGAATTTTTCTTGAATAAAACGCAACCCTTTTCTATTCAACCTGTAAGTAACCCCTTTATATGACACCCTTTTGTATGTAAAAAATGTATAAAAATTGTGTTTTAAAAACCCCTTATTTTGAACTCACGTTATATATACTTATATTCATGAGTGACCCCCCCCCCCCCCCCCAAGCTTTCCATTTTTTTTTTCTTTCTCTTTGTCTTCTTTTTTTTGGGTTTTTTTTAGTTTTTTATTTTTAATAAACAGTTTCTTGACTTTGGTGAGATAGTACAAGGTAGAGGATTCATTCTTTGGGTTTGTGGGCATGGGATGGGGAGGTTGGGAGCTTTAATGATTTACTAAAGAAGTGGCTACTTAGCATATACCCTTTTTGGCTTATTCTAACATGGAAAGGGGTGGTGGACAAGAATGGATGGCTACAATTGGTAAATTGGTTGTCGTTCATATCCTCAAGGAGGGCCATGCAAAAGGATTTGTCCAACACGACATTCAATTTCAGTTCCATAAATCCCTCCAATAGGTCCATAAATCCCTCCAACACTAGGGCTCATTCCAAACTCAAGGACCTTTCAGTTCTATAAATCCCTCGAACAGATCCATAAATCCCTCTAGCACTAGGGCTCATTATAAACTCAAGGACCTTTCAGTTCCATAAATCCCTCCAACAGGTTTATAAATCCCTCCAGCACCAGGGCTCATTCCAAACTCAATGAACTAATAGTTCCATAAATCCCTCAAATAGGTCCATAAATCCCTCTAACACTAGGGCTCATCTAACTGCAAGGTCCTTCCAGTTCCATAAATCCCTCCAACACACTTCCCAGCAGGGCTTGTATACACACTCAAAAAGCCACCTAGCTACCCCAACAACACTATCCAACTCACCACGTGTGTGTGTATGTGTGTGTGTGTATGTGTGTGTGTGTGTTTTCTTCATCTAATGCTTATGTTTATACTTGTTTATCTACCTCAAAAAATCCTTATACCTTCAAATCAAGGGAATGACGGCCTTAAAGAAAAGTTACATAAAATGAAATCGGTATGTCATAATAGCCACATGCTCACCTCTATTCAAGATACTCTAGTCCTCTCCTCTTGTGATACATATAATGCAAATTTTAAGCATGACATCCTTTACTCTTGTGATATAAATCATTGAGGGTAATATAGTATATGTGTTCAAAATGTAACTTCTTTATCCATTTTAGGCATTATGCACTTAAAATTCTTAACCACAAACTTATGCCTTACTTTTCTGTCTCAATTGTACATATCTTATATTTAGGCCCAAAATACATCATAGTAGGGATTTTGTTTAACAATCTTCATCACAAAAAGGAAAGGTAATAAGTTGACAATGCATCCAAATGAGTCTTGGATGCTAACACATATTGTGCCATGGGGACACACACTCAACTAGGAGGGAGGTAATGTTTAACGAGGCATCAAGAGGAAAAGTGCAAGAAGAAAAAAAGAGAGGAAAAGATGATGTCGCAATGCGTAGGGTTGAAGGTCACCACAGGGGTTTGGCAAGAAAACTGGACAAGATAGATAGAGATGTGTCTTCAAGAGATAAGCAGATTAAAATGAATATTTAAAGGTTCAAGAGGTACTTCACAGTCAATTACAGGGGTTTGGGAGAGAAGAATGTATGGGGGTTCAAGATCTTAGACTCCGAAGATGGTAGAGATAAGAGAAGGATTGAAGGTTTCAAGTCAAGTTCTTGAAGATAATGATAGAGCTTCCAGCTACATGTTCTTAGCAAAGATCACAAGAGTATTATCTCATAAGTTCTAACTCAAATCAAGCTTGTTTCCTTAACTGTAAAAGAAATAACCAATTATAAAATCAAGTACAATATGATGTCATGTATCATTAACAACTCTGCATCCCATCATTCATACATGATGCCATAGCATGAATCAACTTTGCATGATTACATTCAATGTAGACTATTAGGGACAAAAGCTTATGAGTCAATTACATGGCTTGTAGGGCAAAAAGACTTGCTTCAAGAGAGCTTCAAATTGAGTTCATGATAAGGATACGTTAGCACACCCAAGAAATAAGAGAAAAAGCTCCTCTTAATTCAACTCAAAGCATCTATGAATGATCTACAAACATTGTCGTGCCATAGGGGCACATAATACTTGCATATTTTGACAAGATGTCTTCTATAAAGTAAGAAATGAATTAAAATAACAATGCTATAGCTAATTCTCTAAATATGGCTGAAGATATCAGCCCCAAATCATCCCAAATATATTCATGAATTCACCTTTGATGATAGCATAAACTTCCCCTAACACGGTGTCGGTGCATTTTGTGTCGAGAGTCCACCACGGGGATAAGAGACAGCAGGGTGAAGGTAGATTCAGGGAGAGAAGAAGATGGAAGAGAAGGGATTTAAAGAAATTGAAGACGTAGAAGAATACTCCCAAACAGAATTAGAAAATGTAGAAGAATACTAACAGAGATGAAGCCTGTCAGTTTAATTCCGCATTATGAGAAGATAAAACTCTAATAGACAAAAACGTGTAAAAAATAATACATTCCTCTATGCTGCTCAGATCGCCAATCTAATGCTTCCATTGGCTCCTAATGGGGGGTAAAATACTAGCACACCTGGCCAGAATTTTGCCAAATCACTCCTTCATCTCCCCCTTCGGAGTGTTGCTCACTGCCTGAAAATAGCGATCACGCGTCGCTCGATTTTGTCAATCTCTCTTTTTACATAAAATTCTCTCAAATTGGCTAAAAGCTATATGCTTTCTCTTATATGTCATTAATCTAGAAGTTGTCTACAGTTTTATGGATTTTAACAAGAGATAATATCTAAAATATCAAAAATTGGCTGAAACTTGTCCAAAAATCTAATTTTTTTGAGCCATGGACACTAACACTAATGTCTAAAATGGCATTGACTCTTTAAATCAATAAGAAAGCCACACTCTAGCTTTTTTTACATGGTGTGTGTGTAGCGGCACGACATCCACCCCCTCCTAACCTGCACATCCTCTAGCATGTGCCAAAGTCTTACGGATCTGCAATGTCAGAAGAAGTATTTTATGCCATGTCAATGTCTTCATCTTCTACCTCTTCTTCTTCTTCTACGTCTTTATGCTCTTGAATTACATCCAAGTCTTCTAACTCATATGTTGAACTTTCTCTTCGTTTGAAGAGCTTGATTCTTTTTCCAGCTATGGGTATCTTTATGCTGGTCCCATTCAATTCAACCAATGAATATGTGGCATTGTCATGAACGACATTTACCACATGCGGGTCAAACCAATGCTTTACCATCTTCCTAGAAGCACTGTATTGATTGTCTAGGTTGTTGTCATAGACAAGCACCCAGTCATTTTCTTAAATTGCTCTTGGCCGGATTCGATGTCACTTATCAAATCTTCTTTTGTTCTTTAGTCTTGCTGTCTTTAGCTTCTCAATAGCTACTTGAACATCTTCAGGTCTTCTTTCTAACTGCCATATGCGTAAAGTCAACAACTCTTCCCTACTAATGCCTTCCTCCCAAGGTAGAAGACTCTATGTGAGAATAGATTATTCAATTGTCATAATTGGTTGTTGACCATGCATAAGTTCAGCTGGCATATAGCCAGTCACTATACAGTGAGTAGTCAGGTCATCCCATAATGCAAAAGGTACCATTTTAGGCCATTGTTTGATCTTTTCTCTATAAGACTTTGCTAGGGCTTTGAGAATAGGATGGTACCCTCTCTCACTTTTCCCATTTCCTTCAGGATTGTAGGCTGATGTTAAAGCCAACTTAATATTCAATTGAGCAAAGAAGTTGCGTGCCTTATCAACATCCAATTCTCCTCTATCTGCGGTTACTTTGCCAACACAACCATATCTACAAAATACTTCTTTAAGCAAAAAGCGACAAATAGCTTGAGTGGTCTTGGTTGTTAAAGCTTTACATTCAACTTGATTGGTTAGATCTTCTCTTGCAAGCATTAAATACCGCATATTCCATATCCCTGTAGGCATGGTTACAAGATCAATAACCCATCTATAAAACCCATCTATAATGTATAGACAAGGGATAAGTCGGTTGTATCCCATTTCGATTCTTGACCATAGAATACATCTGACACACATAATAGGTTTCAACAAAATGCTCTATATCTCGATACATGTTCTACCACCAGTATTTTTCTTTGACTTTAATAAAGATTCCCCATATACCTCTACGGCCAGCCCACAAGCTTTCATGAAATTCCTTCATTACATGTAGTTGCAACCTTTTATTACCTAAAACTCGGACAGATGCTCCTTTCTTCTTCTTTGCGTGCTTCCATAGACACCCATTTTTAAGAAAGAATCCATAAGCTTTCCTCTTAATATGCTTGAACTCTTCATCAATCCAAGTCTCTTTCTTCTTCATTGAGCTCAAATATTGGCCGATTCAGCCAATCTTCTTCAAGGAAATGAACCAGAACTTGAGCAATGCAATGAGCAAGCTGGCTTCTAGTTGAGCACCCTTCTTCCATAGATAAATCTTTAATCTTTGTTACTGTATGTTGATTTATAGTAGTATATTTTCCTATTCTTACTATACTGAATGCTATACCATTAAAAAGATCAGCTTCACCTGCAAGATTCGGCTTTGGGTTTGTATATGCAGCAACTGAAAAGGTGCTTTCAGCAGCCATGGAATGAAATTCAGCAAGTATAGATTCTTCAGCTTCATCTTCTTCCATAAGGTCTTCTTCATTGTCATATCTTGCACATGATAGCATGTCAGCAACTGGATTCGCCTTTCTTGCAATATGCTTTAATTTGGGGTTGAGAGATTTAATATATGTAATCCATCTTAGCATAGCAATGTTGGGTGTAGAGCAGTTGGCAATCATGCCCAAGAGTGGAAGACAATTAGTTTCTACCATTACAGAAGCACCTATAAAGTATTCACGATCACACTTTAATGTTGTTACAACTCCCCACAATTCCCTATTTACCTATGGATACCTTCTTTGACGTTCATTGAGAACCAAGTTTGCTCCAAAACAAATTTCATACATGTTACCTTCAAGGTCTTCTTGGCCAATAGCCCATCCTATCCCAATGGGACTTGTATCCATAGTAAGGATGATGGGTCGACCATTTGAATAATTAGCCCTTTTGAGAGTGGGGGGTGAAATTAACAACTTCTTTAGTTTACATATAGTGAGAGTATGCTCTTTCCCCCAAGAGAATCTTTGACCTTTTCTTAATAACTAATAGAGTTTTTCGGCTACATGAGCAAAATGTGGTATCCATACGAGATAGAATATACATGCGCCAAGAAATCTTCTCACCTCTGAAATATTTGTGCATTCTTCTTGCATTCTGCTGGTGGCATCTATCTTGATTGATGAAGGTTTACATCTGTAGGGGCCACACCGATGTTCAACCACTAGGACTTCTTCTACTCCAAAAATCGACTTAGCTCCAGAAAGGATAAGATGTACCTCTTCTAGCCTTATCAAAATCCAGTCACAATCATGAATATGGTTAACTACAAATGTCATGCAGTCATCTTCATGAAGCTCCTCATTCTTTTCATTAACTTAACATCCCTTGATAGATACATAATCAAGAAATGGAAGAGTAAGTTGTGGAATAAAGTCCCTCAAGACTTTGTGCATGGCATTCATCATATGAGCTACGGAGTTTGTTGCACCCTATCGACCAGCCCTTCACTTTCAGGAGGCAATGGAACTTCCACAAGCTTGACTTTCTTATCCACTGACTTATATTTTGTCTCCACTTGCACTTCAGCCTTGTTGAGTAAACCAATGTCTTCTTGCTCAACAAATTCTTGAATTGTTTGATAAAAATTCAATGTACATACTTCTATGGACTGATTTTCAGCCTGATTTTCTGTATGACTAGCTGCATATATTTCAGCCAATGTGCTAGTAGTAATCAGTCAAAAAAAAAAAGCCCAAAATATCTTCAATTTCAGTCATCGTGTCATAAGTTTTCAGCTCTCTTTTTACATGACATAAATATTTTCTTTCAACTTTAGTCATGGCTGGAAGAGACTTAAAACATCCCATACTATTGGCTGTACATACATATAGATTTGCTAGAGACATAGTTTCTGTAGCATAAGGAGGTTCAATATTTTTACATGACGCACTGCCATAGCCTTCTTTTATAGCAATGCAGCTAGAAAGCCCTTGAATTCTCGAGCATTAGGATGCACAAGATAATCATGCAGTCGATCTCTGTTTTGATGATGATTAACACACATAGTAAGAAATTGGACAGCTCATTCATTATCCTTGCTTCGAATTTGAGCATAGGAAGAACCATCATGAAGAGCTTTTGTTTCCAAGCAAGCTTCAGAAATGTAAGGTTGCCCAAGAATGATAGGGTAACTACAAGATTCTTGAACAAAAAAGTGAAATTTGTCTTTTATGTCTCCAATAGTTACCTGCACATTAGGACATGCAGCATATAACTCTCCAAAAGAGTTGTTTGCAACTCTCATTCCCCAACCTGGATCAACATCTATGCGCCATCCGCCGCTTTCATAGAGACTCCTTGCCATGGCATTTATCTCAAAACCATGGTCTAAGATTGCAATACATGGTGTTTCTTTTTCTCCAATTTTGACAATTGTCTCCGTTATTACTCTTGCCCAATGTATACAGGAGTAGTGATTGCTTGGAATGAATCGAGCTTCTTCCTTATCATGCATGTGCTATAGATGACCTTCTTTTTGAGAGGTGGACTACCCAACTGGTTTGGACCAGCCGACCATTACATTTTCAGCCTTCACTTCTTTAATTTTTGCATGCATGCTTTCTTTATCCTCAGCTTCAATTGCTGCAATTAACTCTTTAACTGCTTCAAGCTAAATTCCTTGTGCTGTCAGCTTCTCTTCATCATGCACAAAGACTCGAAGCGCTTGCATAAAAGCATGCACTGTTTCTTCAGCATCATCACCAACTTATCGTCTTTTTCTTTTGATTACATTAATAATTACATCATAAAATTCACGTTTGGCAATTCCGAGAATTTCATCTAAGGTGAACTCAATTTTACTCCCCAGAATTCATTCTTCTAGAACTTGTTTAAGATCGATTGCAGATTCTATGTCAAACTGCAATTTGTAGCCTGGTTGCTTGCCTTTGTTCTTTCCTTCAGTCTTCTTTGTTTGTGGTGCATCTTCCATCTCTTGATCTGGGGTTATATTTTCAACAAGCTTTGGTTATTCAGGCGTTCTTCTTGTTACCCGTTTTGGAGGACCAGAAGAGGAAGGCCCTGGTTCATCTTCTCTTTTCTTCAATCAAGACTTCTTTATGACCGACATCATCCAAATGTGCAAAGGTAGGAAAAGAATCTACCAGTTCTTTCCAACCAATTATTCCTCGAATGCACTAACTAGCACTAGTCAAATCATCTTTGGCTACTTTGCCACATTCCATTTGATCTAATGCATGCATCCATACTTTAGATTGCACATTAGCTTTACATGCTTTCAAATTTGATTTAATTGGTTCAATTTGAAGCCCATAGGTAGTTGCATCAATTGCTGAATAGACATTCTTTACAGCTAAATCTTCTAATCTTTTCTTCATTCCACCATTGCCAAAATTTGGCTCCAGTGGAAGACCAGTTTCAGTTGCACGAATTTTTTCATATTTCCAAAAGACGAGCTTCTGTGCTTTAGCCTCACGGAAGGAAGAACACTCCCTCTTGTCATGTTGTTGGCTGCCGCAGCAAATACATCGCCTCTTAAAGCCTTCTCTCATAGGTCTTTGAGCTGATAATAATCCTTGTTCCTCAACTTTGACATCAAGCTTATCCACCTTTGAACTAATTTCTGTAAGATTCAGATGAAGATCTCATATGCTTTTAATGAGTTCATCCATTACATCATTTTTAGAAGAAACAAAAGAAAGAGTTAGTTGATTAGTCAAAGGAATAGAGGATTTTGAAGGTGGAACAAGCTCCATCAATGGAGTTGTTGAAGTTGAAGTAGAGCCCAGTCGCATCCGCTTTCTTTGAGCAATCATCTTAACTACATCAGTAACATCTGTCCATGCAGTCTTGACTTCTGATTCTGAGGTAGCATCTTCTAGGCGATCAGCAAGCTTCTCTTGCAGAATGGGATCTGCAGCCTTAAGGAATAATTCAATCTTCTGACCTTCCATACTTTGTTGGCCTTCAGCATCAAGTTGTCCAAATTTACTTTCAAAATCATGGTATAAAGTTGTTTTAGCTAAACCTTTGTTGGGTTTCTCAACCCAATCAGTAATACTTTTCTTTGTCATTAGGCCAGAGTCTTCTAAGAAGAATTCTTCACGTAGGACTTTTTTGTATGCAGCCCAATACGCATCTTGCTGAAAAAGACCATGGATTCTTCCTTGAAGACCATGCTTGTCTAGCCTGGCAAAATAATGACTCCATGCATGTTGTGGTACACCAAAGCATAGCATTTTCTCAACATACAAGCGAATGAAAACAGAGACATTTTGACCATTAAATTGTTTTAATTCCCGTCCCAACTTCCTCTAGGGCCTTGATAGCTGTGGAATCAATCTTCTCTTCATCTTGCCTTTATTGTTGTTGTTGTTGTTGTTGTTGTTGTTGTTGTTGTAACATTTGGATTTGTTTTTGCTAAGTCTACTCTAGTATGTGCACTAATTATGGTAGAGTATCTCCTAAAGAATCCCCCATCTTGGAGTTCTCTTACACCGACCTTCACATCGGGCTTATCAATGTCGTAGCGCATAGGGTTGAAGGTCACCACAAGGGTTTGGCAAGAAAACTGGACAAGATAGATAGAGATGTGTCTTCAAGAGATAAGTAGATTACAGTGAATGTTTAAAGGTTCAAGAGGTACTTCACGGTCAATCACAGAGATTTGAGAGAGAAGAATGTATGGGGTTTCAAGAGCTTAGACTTCAGAGATGGTAGAATAAGAGAAGGATTGAAGGTTTCAAGCCAAGTGATGGGACCTCAAATGGGCCGGCACTAGCTATGGCACTAGCCGGACCTCATGCTCATAACAGACAAACACACCCTCACGGCCTCGCCGGCCAAGAGCGTCTATCTGCTGCTAAAGGACAAACTGTCCTAAAGCCTAATCTATGCATCTATAGTTTTGTAGTCCAACATTTCCCTTTCTATAAACTCCACAAAGGGAGAACCCATACATATTGGCAATAAATGCCACTATAATCACATACATGGGAGGCAACCTCTCGATGGAATCACTGCGGCCCCACTGCAGCTCTCCTACATCGCAGGGATTAGCCCCTTGATGCGCTACTCAATATATAAACCAAACGAACAAACTCCACTCTTTCACTTTGAAAGAATTCCAAGAGATACCATGTGTCCTTACCAAATAATTTTCCAAGAAACGAACGTCTATCCTACAGCTTAGGATGCCTTTCCACACTCAAGCGTGGGTCACTGTCATTGAAAACAGGTGCTATGCATCCAGTCCTTTTTATTCTGATACCATGGTTGACATGCACATGCAAAAGTGGTTGATCCTAAAGTGCTCAAATATAATTTTCAATGAGACACGTGGTGTGCACAACCAGGCTTTCCAATACTCATTCACTAACTTGTTGAGGCAATGTAAGGATAGCATTGTAAAATATTACACGGCGCAGCGAACAGAATCTGAGAAAGAGATAGAGAGTACACAACAGATAAGAGAAGAATCAGTAAAATTCTTTAACTCCAAACAACTGATACAAAGATGGCTCTGTCCACCCGTGCGCTTCCACTGTGTGAAGCTTAGATGGCGATCTAGACAGAAGATAGGTGAAGAGCTTAAGGCTAGCTGGAACAACAACTCTGTCTGGGTGAAAGATGAGTGTGAGATGGCTGCGAAGGGGTTTAGCTTTTATAGCCCGCGAAGGTCGTTAGGTCGGCCTGCTGACCGACCTACCATATGAGCCTCCACTAGTCGGCCAGGGAATATTCCAGGGAATATTCCCTTTACCATCGGGCCGGGGGCGCTGCCCCCGGACCCCCGCCAGGGGGGCCGCTGGCCCCCCTGGGACCCCCCAGCCAGGGGCCGCTGGCCCCCCTGGGACCCCCCAGCCAGGGGCCGCTTCCGCGGCCCCCGGACCCCACAATAGGGGCCCCTTTTAACTCCCTTACCACGCAACTCAATGCAATGTGCCTCGAGTTGCTACCAGCTTAACCACTCCGTCTAACCCAAAGATTAGACCCACAACAGTCACCTTTTTGCCATCCGGTCACATAGACCTCATCTGATATACAAGTCAGGACTCAACCAATGTCCGGGCTCACATTTGGCTTCTCCTCATAATGGGGGCCTTACAACTTTGAGCACCATGGATCATTGGTAGCACCTAATGAGGGTGGGGCATTGATCATATCTAACACCCCCCCTCAATGTCCACCTATAGGTGAACTATCTCCTCGGCCCAATGCCGAGTCTCTGAAGATGAACTTGAAGCAGATCCTTCGTAAGTGCTTTGGTGAAGATATCTGCTCCATTCTCCTCTGTTGGACAGTAGACCAATTCCACTATCCCATCCTCCATCAAATCACGCACATAGTGATACTGGATCTCTATATGTTTGGTGCGTGCATGAAACACTGGATTTTTGGCAATGGCGATGCAACTCTGATTGTCACATCTCAGCACAGTTGGTTCTTCATCCTGCACTCCCATATGCCATAGAATCCTTCTCAACCATACGGCCTCACATGCAGCAAAACAAGCTGCCTTGTACTCTGCTTCGGTAGAAGACAATGCCACTGTTGGTTGCTTCTTACTAATCCAAGAGAAAATTCCTGAACCCAAAGAGAAACAATAACCAGAAACTGACTTCCTGGAATCAATGTCTCCTGCCCAATCTGAGTCACAGTTCCCCACAAGAGAAGTTCCGAAACTGTATGTGATACCATAGTCAAGAGTTTTCTTCAAGTATCTGAGCACCCGCATCCCAGCCTTCCAATGACTCTCATGAGGTTTGTTTGAGAACCTGCTCAAAACACCAACAGCAAAACTGATATCTGGTCTGGTGTTACACAAGTAGATTAGACTGCCGACCAACCTCCTATACCTCCCAATGTCTGCTAGTGCTGATGTATCCTCAACGGATAACTTTACATTCACCTCCATAGGTGTAGCTATCTCCTTGCACTCGGTCATGCCAAATGCCTTCAAGATCTCCCATGCATACTTCTTCTGAGAGATGAAGATCTTTCCTGGCTCTTGCCAGACTTCAATCCCCAAACAATAGTGCAGCAAGCCCAAGTCTGTCATTTCAAACTCAAAACTCAAAGCCTTTCGAGTTTGGTTGATCATATCTTCATAGTCACCTATAATAAGAAGGTCGTCCACATATAGGACAATCACTACAGACTTTTTACCATCCCTGTAAACATACAAGTTAGCATCTGAGGCACATCTTTTGAAGTTTAGGTTTAAAAAGAACCTATCTATCCGCTGGTACCATGCTCTGGGGGCTTGTTTCAGCCCATACAATGCCTTCTTCAGTTTACACACTTTGTTCTCAGAATGGGGGGCCTCAAACCCTGGTGGCTGAGCCACGTACACCTCCTCCTTGAGGTCACCATTTAAGAACGCTGACTTAACATCCATTTGGTACACTGGCCACTTCTTGTGGGCAGCCACTGCAAGTACCGTGCGAATAGTGGTCATTCTGGCAGTTGGGGCAAATGACTCTTGAAAATCAAACCCTTCAACTTGTGAAAATCCTTGGGCAACCAGTCTAGCTTTGTACTTTTCTAAGGTACCATCAGCCTTGTACTTTACCTTCCAGATCCACTTGGTGCCAATAATCTTCCGCTTTGCTGGCCGATCCACTAGCTCCCAAGTGTCATTCCTCATTATGCTGTCATACTCCGCCTGCATAGCAGCCTTCCATGATGGATCTGCAAGTGCTTCTTCTAAGTCAGTTGGCTCCTTTACTTCTCTCATAATCTCAACCATCAAGGCCATGTTGACTATGTGAGCAGAAGCCCTCCTTTGCTCCTCTATTCTCTGAGACCTCCTTGGTCCGTCTGCCTTCTCCTCAACAGATGCAGGCATAGGATTATTGTGGTCATAGAGCTGCTTCACCCAGCGCGGCAATGGCTTTTCCGGTGGGGTGATGTCAGGTTGGTGAACTTTTTCCTCATCATCTGAAGATGATGCTTCCTCCTCCTTAAGGATAGGGATAGCTCTCGGGACAGGTTCATAGTGGACTACTTCTTCGCTTGATGATAAAGTGGAAGACCTTGCCTTCTCCTCCTCCACTGTATGCGGCTCCTCCTTGAACACCACATCACGGCTCGCGATGATCTTCTTTGCCTCTTGGTCATATAACTTGTAAGCCTTCTGCTCATCACTATAACCCAAGAAGATACATTTTCTGCTTTTTGGTTGTAACTTGTTTCTCTTCTCATCTGGAACATGTGCATAACATTCACATCCAAAAATTCTGAAATGTGAAACAGATGGTTTCTTACCAGTGTAAGCCTCATGAGGTGTTTTTCCCTTGAGAGCCTTTGTGTAGCTCCGATTTAGAATGTAGACTGCAGTATTAACAGCTTCAGCCCAAAAATGGTTAGGCAATCCCTTGCCCTTTAGCATGCATCTTGCCATCTCCACAATGGTACGATTCCTGCGTTCCACAACACCATTCTGCTGAGGTGTGTGAGGCGTCGTCAATTGACGCTTGATCCCTTTGCTCTTGCAAAAGCCTTCAAACTCCTTTGAGTTGAACTCACCACCACCATCTGTTCTAAATTTCTTCACACTTTTCCCTGTTTCATTCTCAACAAGTATTAGCCATTCTTTAAACTTACCAAAAGCTTGAGCCTTATCACGAAGGAAGTACACCCACATCTTCCTACTGTAGTCATCGACAATCAACATAAAATAAGAAGATCCCCCCAAGGCCTGTGTAGGCATCTTACCACACAAGTCAGCATGCACCAACTCTAGAGGAGCATGTGCTCTATTCTTGCTTTCTTGTGGAAATGCCTTTCTCTGTTGCTTGCCCATCATACAAGCTTCACATGGTTCCTTCAATTCAGTTATTGTAGGTAGGTGAGCAACCATACCTTGCTTTTGCATCTCCTTCAATACTGCAAATCCGATGTGTCCAAACCTTTCATGCCAAAGCTTACTTGTGCCCACTCCAGCGGTGGCTGTAAGAGCACTTAGCTCATACAGGTTGTTCCTTCTTTCTCCTTTGCCAACAATTGTGCCAGCACTATCAATAATTTCTGCACCTGTCTTCTTGAATCTCACTTCATGACCAAGATCAGTTATGGCAGCAACTGATAAGAGATTTCTCCTGATTTCGGGAACATACAACACATTTGAAAGCTTTTTGACTTCACCATTTGCAGCAACAAAAGAAATAGTACCTGTGCCCGCAGCAAGGCATTTAGCATCATTTCCAACCGTCACAGTGATGGATTCTTGTAGAGGCTGCATAGAACTGTATAGACCTTTCTTGTTGGTCATGTGACGGGAGGCCCCACTATCCAACACCCAAGAGTCAGTGGTAGATTCTTCTTGCGCCGAGGAGCACACTTCCTCAATGGTCGCCATGAATAATTCCAACTCTGCTTCAGCCGTATTGGCTGTCTCTTTCCCTTTACTTTTAAGGGTACCATTCTTTTCATCTGCCTTCTTGACACGACAATCTGCAATTGCATGTCCTTTCTTCTTACAGTAGAAGCACTCTCCTTGAAACTTCTTCTTGCCGCCCTTCTTCTTTTTGTCACCATCATTTTTGGTGGAGGAAACACCTTTGCCTTTTGCATTGGCAGAGAATGCAGCATCTCCATTGTTGCTTCCTTCTCGGGCTTTCAGCCTCAACTCCTCCTCCATTAATAATGCACAAAACTCCTCAAAAGTCAAAGCTTGAGGTCTCACCTGAGTATTAAGGGCAGTTACTAGTCCATCAAACTTTTGTGGACAAATCCGAAGACACCTTCGAGCTAGCTCTTCGCTAGTCTTTTGTATCCCAGCGCCAGCCATCTGGTCGCGCAGATTCTTAATCCGAGTGATGAATGCTTCAACCGTCTCTCCTTCAGCAAACTTCTCCGCTGCTAGTTGATTCTCCAAGTTTTGAATCCTTGTTTGGTTTCGTGTTTCATACTGACTCCTTAGTACATTCCAAGCCTCTGACGCTTTGGTTGTATGCTGAATCAGAGTCAAAACACTGTCAGAACAGCTTGTAACTAAGGCACACAATGCATCTGCATTCCTTCGTTTCCAAGCTCGTAGAAGATCTGCATTCGGAGGAATCATCACACTAGGATTTGATGGGTCGGGGGTAGGCTGTGGTTCTGCGTCAGTCCCCAGCACAGTCTCCAGAAGCTCATAAGAATCAAGGATAGTTGTAATTTTGAACTTCCACAAGGTGTAGTTTGTACCATCTAACTTGCCTTCGCTGAAGGTTGGTGGACGAATCCTCAGTGTTTGAATAGCCGGTACAGCAGCACCACCTCCTGCACCGCTTCCTGATGCGCCAGAACTGCTTCCCGGAGTCGACATCGTTTCTCTTTGCTGTTGAAGCCTTTGCCTCTTGCACGCTCTCCGATCTCTAGAGCCCCCTGGGCTCTGATACCATGTAAAATATTACACGGCGCAGCGAACAGAATCTGAGAAAGAGATAGAGAGTACACAACAGATAAGAGAAGAATCAGTAAAATTCTTTAACTCCAAACAACTGATACAAAGATGGCTCTGTCCACCCGTGCGCTTCCACTGTGTGAAGCTTAGATGGCGATCTAGACAGAAGATAGGTGAAGAGCTTAAGGCTAGCTGGAACAACAACTCTGTCTGGGTGAAAGATGAGTGTGAGATGGCTGCGAAGGGGTTTAGCTTTTATAGCCCGCGAAGGTCGTTAGGTCGGCCTGCTGACCGACCTACCATATGAGCCTCCACTAGTCGGCCAGGGAATATTCCAGGGAATATTCCCTTTACCATCGGGCCGGGGGCGCTGCCCCCGGACCCCCGCCAGGGGGGCCGCTGGCCCCCCTGGGACCCCCCAGCCAGGGGCCGCTGGCCCCCCTGGGACCCCCCAGCCAGGGGCCGCTTCCGCGGCCCCCGGACCCCACAATAGGGGCCCCTTTTAACTCCCTTACCACGCAACTCAATGCAATGTGCCTCGAGTTGCTACCAGCTTAACCACTCCGTCTAACCCAAAGATTAGACCCACAACAGTCACCTTTTTGCCATCCGGTCACATAGACCTCATCTGATATACAAGTCAGGACTCAACCAATGTCCGGGCTCACATTTGGCTTCTCCTCATAATGGGGGCCTTACAACTTTGAGCACCATGGATCATTGGTAGCACCTAATGAGGGTGGGGCATTGATCATATCTAACAAGCATCAAGACAACACTCGTGCTACTATCCTCTTAATTAAAATACAACGAACTCTATGTCATGATATACATCAGAAAATCAACAATAATCAGTACACAAATCACACCATTCAAACACCTCAACACCCTACGTTTAGGTATTGCTTTTGTTGCATAGGTGTAGAGGTTCATTTTGTCATGGTTTTGATGTATAAAAAGCGATAAATCATAAACTTTGACAAGGAGATAGGGCAAACTGAGGCTCATGCTTTGCCACTACCATACATCCACAAACAATCATTATATTTTTCCTTATTTTTGTAAGACATATTTCTATTTTTCCTTATTTTTCTCCTTTTCTTGATAAATATGCTATTTTTTAATTTTTCTTGTTCCAATCACTTCAGCATACTAATGTTCAATTTATCTTCCATTTTTCCCCCATGGGAACACCTTTTACCCACCCGAAATGGAAAAACTACCATTTTACCACTTAAAAACCGCATTTTGGGTCTACGGGAATTAAATAGAGCATGTAAATCATTGCAAAATCAAAATTTTTTGATACACATCAATTAATCATGATGCAACTAGCACACAAACAATTTTTCATCCAAAAAGAACATCATTATCATCATAAACTATAAAAAATCCTTCATTTTCTTCATAAAAATGGTAATACCGTGTTTTTACGTAACCCGAGATGCTTTAAATGACTGCATAGCTAGCATACGGAGCCTCCATTGCTCTCAATCCAATGTAATCATCAGTCTTCAACATCTCCATCAATCTCCATCACCATTTCCTTCATTCTCCTTCCCGATTCCTCCTTCAAGATGGTGCACATGAACAGCCCATAGAGGGGACAGAGAGGGAGGAGAGAGAAAGACTAGATTATGATCTCTTCATCCAAACATTCATATCTCGTACAAAGACCGGCGATAGAATCGAGGAAGAGGGAGAAGTTGATGGCCAATCTCTGTTGCATGGGTTGCTCACAGCCCAAAATCGAGTTGGGGGGGGAGGGGAGGGTCTGATTTTTTCGACGCCTATTTGCAGTCGTTGCCAACTTCTTCACACCATGTTTTTGATCAAATGAGGGAGGGGGGGTTAAAGTCCCAAAGGGCACCCTCCTTTGGTCTTAAATTTGTCCACCTTTTCAAATCTTGGCCCATTTTTGGCCTCTTTCTCGTCTGGGCTCCGTTCCGTCCTCTGAAAAATCCTGCGCATCCGTCTCGTCATCCCACACTGACTAGCAGCTCCGAATATCCCGCACTGCAGTCGAAAAAATTATCAAAAATCCGCAAGTGTCGCTCGGGCGCCTTTTAAAAGCCGTCTTTCACTTGGTGCTTAAAATCGTCCTAGCTGCAGTCGCCGCCTTCGATATTAAATATTTTTTCCCTAAATTCCAAATTTTTTGGCAAATTTTAGGCACATCCCAGGCTCAAAACTCCGCTCTCATTGGCGACCACGGGATAGGGTGACTCAGCCCGTCGAATCCCACAATAGATCTGCACAAAACAACCAAAGGAAGCATCAAGCTGATACAAAATAGGTACATATTAAAACACATCACAATGCTCACCCTACTCCTAACAAAACCAAGGCATGAAATCCACAAGGAGTAGGCCTAGCATAATCTGATCGAAGGTCTGAAGCTAGTCACTAACCGACTGCTCCAACACAGCCAAACTAAAAAGAACTATCAAAGAGGTCGCCCTAAGTGGTGGTCTGAACTACCTTCCCAACTAAGGACAACACAACTAGGAGCTCCTACTAGGTGAGGACTCATATAGCCTGATCAAGAAGTATTGTCTTTTAGCATATTTCTTCTTTTAGGGTTTTTATTCTTCCATACTCGAGCATGTAAAAAGGAGGGAGCTGAGCGTAGTGACCCAAGGAGAACAAGGCATCGGCCTCAGGTCCTTTCTCAGTACTGAAGAACCTACCAAGCCCTCGCGAGGCGACACTTAATCCTTTTCCGACGCTCACTTTTATTTTCGCTCCAACCTTCCTTACTTTCTTCTTTTCCAGTAAGATGCCACCCCTAGCAAGGCATCGGCCCCGGGTCCGTCGCAAGGTGATGATCAAGTGCTTATACATTTTTCTTTCTTTCCTTTTCTATTTTTATAGGGGTCAGAACCCCTTTTTACACACCTTTGTATATATTTAGTTTCTTTGAGATATTCAGGGTTTTTTTTCCTCTATCATCATCATTTTTCCTTTGGGAGGCTTCTCTAACTGCCTCACAACTAAGCAAGAACTCCTAGAACGGCTGCCTAGCAGGCTAGCAGAACAGGGTCACTAGGACTGCTTTCTAAAACAGGTCTTTCGATGCCTGGCAATGTCTTTACAGGAGGCAACGACTACTCACACCTCCCTCAGACAGACCTAACCTAAACCTAGGATTTCATGCCTTGGATGCCGCTCCCCAACAAGAAAAGAAAATCCCCTACAAGTACATAGACACATATAGCAAAAAAAAACGATACTCGTAAAGGAGATATATCACCTAGATAAGGCCACGAGAAGCTCCCGTGCGACATATGCTCCTTCCAAGCTCTTCTTCGAACCTGTCTAGCATAGAACTAAAATAAGAAACCATTAACTGCACCTGTACTAAACAGCCAACTGGCCCTCTTGGCCTAATGAAATAAAGCATTCCACTAAAAAAACTGATTGGCCCTCTTGGCCTAATAAAACAGTTAAAACCTCGCAAAACTGGCCCTCTTGGCCTAACAAGATCAAACAGAATAGCACCTACACATCCCTTCCCGAAATAATACAGATATGCAATAAAATGTTTCTTTACAAGGAGGAAAAATAGGAGGGCTCACAGCCCTAAGCTAAATGCATAAGATTATGACCCATCCCTCCTGCATATATAGCAAGAGGCATACGCATAACATGTTGTTTAATCAGCCTATGGGTCCAGGATAACAATGGTGGATGGGTCTCAGCTACTCTTTGCATCACCCATATCAACCATCGCCTGCCATATATTGCATGCTCTAATAACATTCCCCACAAGTGACCGAGTCTTGTCTCATTATTGATAGCAATATCCAAACTAGGACCACAGTTAAAGAAAATGTCTTCTTCATAAGCAAGATTTGCCAATGAATCCGCAAACTGATTCCAGTAACGTGGAATCAGCTGAAGAGACACTCTCTCAAACTCCTCAAGTAGGGTCATGGCAGTTCGATGATACATACAAAGAATGGGATTCCGCACTGTGTATGTCCCATCTAGCTTATTCAAGATCAACTGGGAATCCCCTTTTACTAACAACCGCCAAATACCACCTTGCTTGGCAATATGCAATCCCATAATCAAGGCTTTATACTCCGCCATGTTGTTAGTGAATCCTACCCTGAGATAAGCAGCTAACTTCATCATAACTCTACGTCGGGGATCTCGGATTACTACTCCAACACTCCCATTTTTATTAGGGCCCCTGGACGCTCCATCAAAATATAATGTGTACATCCACAATGGGTTTACACAGCCTACCATCAGGAACTCCTCTATTCGTAATTATGATAGTCAAAATTTAACATGTTTAGAGGATGAACTGATGGCTCCATCCCACCTTCTTCATTAAACTCAATAGGGATACTTGTCAACATTCATAAGCAGTGATGGCAGAAGATTTTGATCTCCCACACACAAAGGTTCCGTCCTCTTGCTCAAGCACTTTGTATCCTTTGCTCCACGAGATAAGTTTTCCTTGATGGTATCTCTGCTCTAGATATGGGTGCTCCAAATAAGGAATTAACTGCCCCATCAACCAGCTTTAAGCTTGTTTGCAGGTCTCAGATCAGCCCCAGCATGGACCTGCAATGCATTTCTCCATGTTAGTATACTTAGAAATAATAAGGTTTAATCTTATTAAGATTGACCTTATTTTTAAATTCTACTCCCTGCAAATCAGCTAGTAGAGCCATAGACCTATTTTTTCCTATCTTGACAATCTTGTAGGGCCATCCCATCTAGGTTCCAGCTTCCCTGGAAACATTTCCCTATGCGCATCATAGTACATAACTAATTGCCCTTTTTTAAAGGTATACTTCTTTGCTTTAAGGTCATGCAACTGCTTCATCCAACGTTTAGCTACCTCTTGGTGTAATAAGCTCTGCAATTTCAGTTCATCCAGGTGGGCTATGGTCGTGAAACGTTCAAAGAGTGCATCCTCGTCTCCCAAAGAGTGGTTAATTGCAAACCGTATGGTTGGCAACTCGATTTCGAGGGGTAACACACACTCTTCCCCATAAACTAATTTAAATGGAGTATGGCTAGTAGCTCGCTTGAACGTTGTATTATATGCCCATACCGCCACATACAACTTCTTGTCCCAGTCTCGTTTCTTCTCAGATACTATTTTAGACAAGATACCCACAAGCTGCTTATTAGTACTTTCAACTTGCCCATTGGCTTGCGGATTATAGGGGGTCCTTTTATTATGCTTGATTTGCCAAGCTTCAGTCAGGCTTTTAATCACCTTATTCAAAAAATGGGTTCCACGGTCTAACACTAGTTCCTTCGGTGGACCGAAACGGCAGATAATCTGCTCTAAAAGAAAACATGCAGTCTCTTTTGCATTGTCTTGCCTCGTCGCCTGCACTTCTGACCATTTTGTAAAATAATCAGTTGCTACTATAATGTACCTCTTCTGAGTAGTAGATGACGGGGTGATAGGACCCACAAAGTCAATACCCCACTTCTCAAATGGAAGGATAGCCATGACAGGCGTAAGTGGGCGTTTCCTATTCTCTCTGTTGTCATGTCTTTGACAAGTATCACATCTCTTAACGTACTCAAAGGAATCTTGGAAGATGGACGGCCACCAATATCCAGCTCTTAAAGCTTTCTGTGTTGTCAACCGTCCAGCAAAGTGCCTTCCACATGTAGAGTCATGGCACTCTTCCAAGATGAAAGGAACCTCGTCAGGCATCACACATTGGCGATAGATATCATCAACATCCTACCGATATAGTGTTCCTGTGATCAAGGAAAACTTCAAAGCCTGTTGTCTGATTTTCCTCTTTTCAGATTTTGATAAACCAGCTCCAGTCTCTCTCGTTGATAGATAATGCGTGATAGCAGCATACCAAGATGGGATAGAAGCTGTATCAATTTTAAACATTTCTTCAATATCACTTCCTTCAACCAAAGTCTCTTTCGGCTCCCCGAAATCCACAAGGCATTCCACAATACCCTGCAACCTCGGTGGCTTGCTCTTAATCTCATAATCGAACTCCTGCAAAGTGATTAACCACTTTGCCAAACAATCAGGCGAATGTAGCTTGTTCATAAGTAATCTAAGCCCTTTCGCCTTCGTATAGAAAACTACCTTCTCATAGAGGATGTAGTGCCTGAATGTTTTAGTAGCAAAGACCATCTCAAGGCACAACTTCTCCATGTAGGTGTAATTAATTTCTGATATGCCCAATTTTCGACTAGCAAAAGCTATTGGATGATACCACTTTTCCTCCCAGATTTGGGCTAAACAGCAGGCTGATACTATGCATCGTGGCTACTGAAAATATGTAAAATGCCTCGCCTCTTTTAACTACTTTTAAAATTGGTGCTTTTACTAGCTCCTGTTTCACATCCTCGAAAGCTACCTTACAAGGATCGCTCCATACAAATAGACAACTAAAGGATAATAAGTTCGTTAGTGGCAATGTCCTTTCTGCCAAGGCATTTATAAACCTCCGATAGTATCCTATCGATGACAGAAAGCTATGTATCTCTTTCGGAGTGCATGGTGGACTCATAGCGACTATAACCTTGATCTTTTCAGGGTCAGTTGCGATTCCTACTGAACTGACCACATGGCCTAGCAATAGCCCATAAGGCACTCCAAAGACACACTTCTGCGGGTTAAGAGCGATAAAAAATTTCCTGCAGTGCTCAAAGCGCTTTCTTAAGATAAGCAACATCCTTTTCCTTACAGTGGCTGTCCCCAGGTCATCAATAAATACTTTCAATTCATCAGGGGAAATGTCACCAAAGGTCTTGTCTGCTGTTCATTGCCATGATCCAGGTGCATTGCACAATCCAAAGGCCATCACATGGTACACAAAAGTACCAAAGACAGTAATAAAAGTTGTTTTCAACTTGTCCTCTTCTACAATTGCCATCTGGTTGTATCCTGCAAAGCAATCCATAAACGAATATATTTCCCTACCCGCTAATTGATCCAAAATCTGGTCAATAAATGGCAATGGGTAGTAATCCTTAACCGTCTACTTATTCACCTCTCTAAAATCTATAGATAGTGGGATTTGGTTGTTTTTCTTCTTCCTGATGACAACTGGTGAACACCATTCCGTGAGCTATACAGGGAAGATTAAACCAGATTTCCATAACTTCTATAACTCCTCAAACAGCCCGTCCCTCAATTCAAAAGGCATACGCCTTACTTTCTGACGCACAGGACGACTGCCTTCTTTTACAGAAATAGTATGAACAGCCTGGCTGGGAGGAATGCTTCTCAGCTCATCATAACTCCAAGCAAAGATGTCGCGGAATTCTTGAATTAAAGACACTTAGTCCTCCCTTTCTACTGAATTGAGCATGGAACGTAATTTAATTGGCCGCGAATCATTTGGCGTGCCAAGGTCCAACTCAATCACATCCCGTCTCTTATCCTATCTTGTGGCTTTATCGGCTCATTTAGAGTTATTTGATAAATATCCTCTGTAGTGGACCCCTCTTTAGATTCATCACTGGATGATGTCTCACTACCAGATGGATCATATGTTGTTTCTAATTTAGTAGAGGATAAAGGAGCTCTCTCACTCTGAGGAGACTCAGGGTAAGCATCAACTATCACTCGATTAGCACCTCTACCTAGAACCACTCGACCGGCGGGTATATCGACTTGACAGTTTGTTCGTAAGATCCAAGGCCTACCTAGCAAGACTCGATAGCTAGGACGTCCTACAAATCTTATTACCCTAAAGTCCAAGAAGCATTCTACACTTGCAAATGTAACATGGACTGTAGTAACGCAACCTTCTAGTTGCCTTAGACTATCGTCAGCCATTCTGAGAAGGGTGGAGCTATATTTTTGGATGTCTAGACCCAACCTCTCCATCAACTCTGAACTCATGATATTGATGGAGGACCCAGTGTCTACTATAGAATGCTCTACTAATATTCCATCCACGTATGCTGGAACCCTAGGGCAATTCTTTTCAGCATGATCAAACCAATCTTCCCCTACTCGTGCTATGCCCAAAGGTTCTACAATATACCCAATACGCAGGATCTTCTTGAATTCCTTGTGTACTCCTAGAGATAATTTAATCAATTGTAAGAGGTTTACATCTGGTTTGACTTCACAAAGAGAACTTGCTAAATCAAAATCATGATAGGTAGCCAAAGCTCACTTTTCTCGCCAAACCATCCTTTCTTTTGGTCTTGGGCCCGACTTTGGTGCTTCTTTTTTAGCTCTTGCCTTCTTTCTTGGCACTTCATCATCCTTCTTAGGATCCACTTTCTTGTCAACAGGCCTTAGAGGTCCACCTTCCACGCCAGGATTCAGGACTTATGTCCCCTTATCCCCTTGCTTAGGGTTTCCCTCGACTGGTTTTGCATTATCTTTATCACCCTCTTTAGCCTTTTGGCCTCTTGTCACGGCTCATAGGTTAGAGGTTTCAGCGCCATTGACGCGTACAGCCTCAATAAGGTTGACTCCATTACCTTGTGGCAACTCTTTTATAGTGGTTTTTCCCCTTTGTAATATTTGTCTTGGTCCATCATTTTGCTGGAGGTTACTACCTTGCGCTCTATGATTAACTAGACCTGGCTGTTTACTCCCTTGTTGGAGGGAACTAATCTTTCTCCAACAAGTAGCAGCTAAGTGGCCCGACTTCCCACAAATATCACATTTAACATTTGAACAGTTTCTAGGGAAATGTTGTCCGCCACACCACTTACAGCTGAATCTTGAGGGACCACCCTCGTCAGGGCGTCGACTCCCTATCAGATTCTGCTGCTTCTTCAGGAAATTGACGTCAACAGCTATTTGCCGATATTGTTCAGAAATCATGTCGGTATAATGCTTCATCATATCCTTAACTTTGCCAAGGACATTAGAGGCACTCGATTCATAGCCTTGATCGTCTATCCGTCGTTCCATTGGCCTAACAATTTGATTGGGCATTGGTTGTTGACTCACAGGAACAACATTAGGGTTCAAAACTTAGCCTCCAACAAAAACTTCTGCCCGCGCGATGGCAGTGTCTATATCACCCAAAGCCACACTGCTCAATTTTACCTGAATATTGAAATCCAATCCATGCAAGAAGTATTGCAATTGGGCAGCCGACGGAATAGGAATGTAAGTTTGTAACTTACGAAACACTTCCTTAAGCTTCTTGGCATAGGCTTTCACATTCTCATGGGGGTCTTGGCGTGTTACATTCAAAACACGCAACCAGTATTGGCCACCTCTTTCAGGGGCATATTCTCCTCGAAAAGCTACATAAAATTGGTCGACTGTGGTGATGGTTCTAGTCTTTATGCTATGATACCATACTGCAGCCCTTCCTTTTAATGTCATGTTAAAGAACATCATAAGATGTCCCTCATCTTGGATGCGGTAATTAAACATTAGTCTTTGGAATTCACAAATGTGAAATTCCGCATCTTCTTCGACTAACCCATTAAAGATGGGCAAAGGAACTCCTAAAGCTAGCAGATCCGGCGTCCCTACAGGAATTGCAATGGGTTGTGCCATGATGACAATCGGATTGACAATAGGAGTTTGAACTGATGGGATCACACCCCCACTTGAAATGGGTTTACTTGGTGGAAGAGAGGAAGAACTTGTGCTTCCTTCTGCACACCTAAAGGACTATGTGCAGCAGTTGGGTTACTAAGACCACTACCTTTTATGCGTATCGGGCTACTCCTTTGAGGAGAATAGCGACTTATAATCTCCAACCGCCGTCTAGCCCTCTTAGCACGTTCTGATTTTTGTATTTTAGCTTGACGGTCCTTGTCAGAGGACATAAACCAACTTTTTGGTCCCTAAGAACCCTAGGTTCGAGAACCACAACTTGTTGGCAACTCCCGACAGATGCACCACTGATGGGACCTCAAATGGGCTGGCACTGGCTATGGCACTAGCCGGACCTCATGCTCATAACAGACAAACACACCCTCACGGCCTCACGGGCCAAGAGCGTCTATCTGCTGCTAAAGGACAAACTATCCTAAAGCCTAATCTATGCGTTTATAGTTTTGTAGTCCAACGTTTCCCTTTCTATAAACTCCACAGAGGGAGAACCCATACATATTGGCAATAAATGCCATGATAATCACATACGTGGGAGGCAACCTCTCGGTGGAATCACCGCAGCCCCACTATAGCTCTCCTACATTGCAGGGATTAGCCCCTTGATGTGCTACTCAACATATAAACCAAAGGAACAAACTCCACTCTTCCACTTTGAAAGAATTCCAAGAGATACCATGTGTCCTTACCAAATAATTCCCTAAGAAACGAACGTCTATCCTAAGGCTTAGGATGCCTTTCCACACTCAAGCATGGGCCATTGTCATTGAAAACAGGTGCTATGCATCCAATCCTTTTTATTCTGATACCATGGTTGACATGCACATGCAAAAGTGGTTGATCCTAAAGTGCTCAAACATAATTTTCAATGAGACACGTGGTGTGCACAACCAGGCTTTCCAATGCTCATTCACTAACTCGTTGCGGTGATGTAAGGATAGCATCGAGACAATACTCGTGCTACTATCCTCTTAATTAAAACACAACGAACTCTATGTCATGATATGCATCAAAAAATCACCAATAATCAGCAAGCAAATCACACCATTCAAACACCTCAACCCCCTACGTTTAGGTATTGCTTTCGTTGCATAGGTGTACAGGTTCATTTTGTCATGGTTTTAATGTATAAAAAGTGATAAATCACAAACTTTGACAAGGAGATAGGGCAAACTGAGGCTAAACCTCATGCTTTGCCACTACCGTACATCCACAAACAATCATTATATTTTTCCTTATTTTTGTAAGACGTATTTCTATTTTTTTCCTTATTTTTTCCATTTTCTTGATTTATTTGGCAATAAAATATGATATTTTCTAATTTTTCATGTTCCAATCACTTCAACATACTAACATTCAGTTTATCTTCCATTTTCCCCCCATTTTACCCACCCGAAACGGAAAAACTACCATTTTACCGGCTAAAAATCACATTTCGAGTTTACGGGAATCAAATAGAGCATGTAAATCATTGCAAAATCAAAATTTTCTGATACATAGCAATTAATCATGATGCAACCAGCAGACAAACAATTTTTCATCCAATAAGAACATCATTATCATCATAAACTATAAAAAATCCTTCATTTTCTTCATAAAAATGGTCATACCGTTTTTTTATGTAACCCAAGACGCCTTAAATGACTGCATAATCAGCAGACGGAGCCTCCATTGCTCTCAATCCAATGCTGTACATCAGTCTTCAGCATCTCCATCACCATTCTCTTCATTCTCCCTCCCGATTCCTCCTTCAAGATGGTCCACATGAACAGCCCATAGAGGGGAGAGAGAGGAAGGAGAGAGAAAGATTAGATTCTGATCTCTTCATCCAGACAGCCATATCTCGCATGAAGACCGGCGATAGAATTGAGGAAGAGGGAGAAGTTGATGGCCAATCTCTATTGCATGGATTGCTCACAGCCCAAAATCGAGTTTGGAGGGGAGGGGGGGGTCCGATTTTTTCGGCGCCTATCTACAGCTGTCGCCATCTTCTTCACGCCATGTTTTTGATAAAATGAGGGAGGGGAGTTAAAGTCCCAAAGGGCACCCCCCTTTGGTCTTAAATTTGTCCACCTTTTCAAATCTTGGCCCATTTTTTGCCTCTTCCTCGTCTAGGCTCTGTTTCGTCCTCTAAAAAATCCTGCGCGTCCATCTCGTCATCCCACACTGACTGGCAGCTCCCAGCATCCCGCACTGCAATCAAAAAAATTGTCAAAAATCCACAAGTGTTGCTCAGGCGCCTTTTAAAATCTGTCTTTCACTTGGTGCTTAAAATCGTCCTAGCTACAGCCGCCGCCTTCGATGTTAAATATTTTCCCCCTAAATTCTGATTTTTTTGGCAAATTTTAGGCACATCCTGGGCTCAAAACTCCGCTCTCACCAAGTTCTTGAAGATATTGATAGAGCTTCCAACTACATGTTCTTAGCAAAGATCACAAGAGTATTATCTCATAAGTTCTAACTCAAATCAAGCTTGTTTTCTTGACTGTAAGAGCAATCACCAATTATAAAATCAAGTACAATATGCTGCCATGTATCATAAACAACTCTGCATCCCATCATTCATACATGATGCCATAGCATGAATCAACTTTGCATGATTACATTCAATGTAGACTGTTAGGGACAAAAGCTTATGAGTCAATTACAAGGCTTGTAAGATAAAGAGACTTGCTTCAAGAGAGCTTCAAATTGAGTTCCCGATAAGGATAAGTTAGCGACTAGGCAGAGGCACCTTTACCCCCAAAAATCTCCCACTTAAAGGTGAATCTGCCCCAGTGAGGAGTGAAAAGAAAAAGAAAATACACTACAATGTACACATGTACAACAGGATGAGGAAAAACGTCAGCTCATCCAATGCCCATCAATCTCCCAAGGAAGGCAAAGTGCTCAGTAGTGAGGCTTTTTGTAAGCAAATCTGCACGATTTTCATCAGTGGAGATCTTGACAAGGTCAATAGACTTGTCCTCCACAACACCACGTATGAAGTGATACCTCACCTCAATGTATTTCATCTTCGCATGGAAGACCGGATTCTTGGCTAGATGAATAGCACTCATAGAATCCAAATGCACCGTAGGTATAGTATCAATCCCAAGGTCACGAACCAAACAGCCCAACCATATGGCCTCCTTGCTAGCCTCAATGGCCACAACATACTCGATCTTAGTGGTACAGAGAGCTGTACACTTTTGAACCCTTGACATCCAAGAAACAACATCTCTGGTATAGGTAAAGACATAGCCGGAAGTGGACTTCCTACTATCTGCATGTCCTGCATAATCGAAGTCTGTGTAGCCCACAACTCCTATATCCTGGCTGCCATAGCAAATACACATATCTACTGTGCCCTTCAGGTATCTCATGATACCCTTTATGGCATCCCAATGCTTTTTGCCAGGTGTGGCTATATAGCGTGCCATAATACCATCTGCAAAGGCAATATCTGGAAGATTGGCTATCATGGCATACATCAAAATGCCCACGGCTAATGCATAAGGGATCTAGACCATCTCGGCCCTTTGCTCATCTATAATCGGCCTATGAAACCCTCACATAAGAAGGTAATGGATAGCCAATAGGCTTTACATCCTGCATGTAGAAACGCTCAAGGACTTTATGAATGTACTCCCTAATGTTGTCGCGCTTAATGCACATACCAAGAATGTGAGAGGCCTGTCCGAAATCCTTCATCTCAAAGCTCTTCTTTAGCTGAGATTTAAGAGCATCCAGCTCATCATGAGCTTTCCCTGTTATCAACATATCATCCACATAAAGTAGCAAAACAAGCAATGAGCCATCACGGGCTTTCTTTGTGTAAAAACACGGATCCATAGCACTTTTGTTGTAGCCCTGTGACTGCATAAAGGCATCAAACTTATGATACTACTCCCTAGGTGCATGCTTTAAGCCATAAATACTTTTCTTCAACTTGCGCACTAGGTGCTCCCTGCCAGGTTTTGCAAAGCCCTTAGGCTGCTCCATGTATATCTCATCATGTAAATTCCCATGCAAGAATGTTGTCTTGATATCCATTCAGTACAAGTCCAAGTCAAGCTACGCGACTAAGGCCAAAACCAAGCGTAGGGTGGTTATCTTGACCACAGGAGAAAAGACTTCATCAAAGTCAACTCCATGTTCATGTTTAAAACCCTTAGTGACAAGTCTTGCCTTATAAGCCAGCTTAGGGTTTCTAGGGGTACTTTTCAACTTGTACACCCATTTGCATGGCAAAGCCTTCTTGCCTTGAGGCAGTGCAACCAAGTCCCAAGTCATATTCTTGTGCAGGGAGTCTATCTTAGACTGCATAGCCCTCTCCCAGGAGTGATTGTCACCCCTGCGCATAGCCTCATCATAGGTGAGAGGCTCTCCTACATCTATAACCAAGGCATAATGCATTGAGGGCTCAAATCTATCATGTGGATGTGAACGCCTTAACGAACATGAATTTTGACTCCTCCCAAGAGCAAGGGAGTGTTCATACTTTCCTCGCTATAGGTTCTTCCAAGAGGACTAAGTCTAGTCAATCGCAGCTTTGAGCCAATGTCATGAAAGTAGCATCCAAGCGTTGGAGAAAAGCAACCAAGTTGTCCCCCTAGTAGTTTCAGCTAAATCCACGGCCAAGGTTGGAATTGATCACCGCTCATAAAAAATCTAAGCCTAGTGGGAGGTTGAGGCTTGACAAAACTAGAGAGTTCAGTAGTTGATGGTCGCAACATGGTTTGCTCCTTAGGTTGTAGCATGGCCTCACGTTCAATGGCTTGGGTTGTAGTTGCGGTTGTGGTGCTACTAGATGCATCTGAGGTCTAAGGGGTACCACTGGGGCTAGATTTGGGCTGTTTGTTAGTAGTAACAGGCTGCAATTTCGGGCGATAGATTGGTTCAGGCCTTGCTGAGCTAGGCTTTGGAGGTTCTATGGAGTTTAGCGGCATGATTCTCTTGTGGTTTGAGTGTCTCTGGCATGATGTTTCATGTGGTCAAGCTCTAGGGTGGTGTTTGAGTAGGGCCATTGGTTGTTTTGGCTTTGGGTAGCCAAATCTAGGTGTTACCTGCATAGTAGCCTTGCGCTTGCAATAAGGTCTTGGGGACCCATCGCGGCTTGACCATACGTCAATATTTATAGTTTCGTCTTGGCTTCCTAAGTTTTGAGTGCGGATCATTAGCCTTGCAAGGCCGTGGGTTTCTATTCATAGGTGGTGCTCTCTGTTTAGGTACCCATTTGAACTAGGGTTCATGGGCTTCAACATTGGTTCCAGTGGGTTTCTTGCATCAAGGCTTGGTAGGTTGTGATGAGTCACGACCCCCCTCCTTAGACTTGACGGTGGGTTTCTCTTCCGATGGCTTTGCGGACTTGGAAAGAGTCACGCCGCTTACTGAAAGCTATAACAATGCGAATATTGCCCATGGCTAGGTGGATATGCTACGACTCATAGTCAACATTGCAATGAGCTTCCTTCTTGAAAGTTCATCCTAACAGTGATTCCGTGCTGCACTCTTAGTGTTGGGCAACACATAGAAGATTATTGGCATGCTTTCAAACTCGATAGAAACTGCAACCTTGCACTTTCCCAAAAGTGTGTAGGGTTGGCCTCCATAAGGGGTGAGATTAGCTTAAGTGGGCTGAAATTGTGGTTGGCCAATTTGGGTCCAATGGTTATGGATCAAGACATTAAAATCATCTCCCTCATCGATCAATGCATTGATGGTGCATGTGTGTTTAGCAGTGACCATCATGCATAGGTAAGCTGGTGGTACTGCTTCCTCATCCTCACTATCTACCTCAGTGATAGTGGCTACTCATACGTGGACAACAGGTGCTAGCATTGGGGGCTTATGCAATGGGTGCATGGGAGGGAAGTACCTCTTTATGTGACTGCCATTGAAGAAGCCTATGCCCTCACCTTCTAGGGTTTCCAGTTCTACATCGCCAGTTCGGTTGATGGTTCGGGTTGATGGTTCGAACCTTAAAAGGTCCTAGCCCCCGAAAATTTAACTTTTGCTTGTGTCCCTTGACTGAGTATAGCAGTACTAAGTCACCCTGTCACCCTGTTCAAAGTTGCACTACTTGACATGCTTGTCAAACCAACGTTTGCCTCTTGCCTTCTCGCATATTAATACATGGGTGGCCAGAAGTTGGGTTTCTGATAAGCGTTCGAGTTCAATCAAGCATTCTGTCCATGCCTCCTTCCCATCCCATCTTTCTTGAAGGGCTATCTTGAGGCTTGGTGTGAAGAATTCCAAGTGAAGGATTGCCTATGTACCATATTCCAATCTAAAGGGGGTCTATTCTACAGCCGTCTTGTAAACCATGAGGTAGGCCCACAAGGTCGCCATCAGCTTGTTTTCCCAATCACTATGTGAAGCAGAGATGACTTTGGCCATGACCTTTACTAAGATTTTATTTGTGGATTCAGCTTGACCATTTTCTTGGGGATAATAAGGTGAGGATTTCTGATGGATGATTAGAAAGGTGAACAAGAGGTGAGCTATCACTTCATTGATGAAAAAACTAGCTCAATGGGGTAGCCGAATCATGAGATCACTTGCTCCCATAGGAACTTAGTAGTGGTCCGAGTGTCATTCTTTCTCATAGCTCGTGCTTCTGCCCATTTTGTTAGATAATCGATAGCCACAATCATGTATTTGTCTTGTGAATACTGTGTTGCAGGACTAATGACTCCGATGAAGTCAATCCCCCATTTCTCAAAGGGTTGTTGTGTGATAATTGGGGCCAGATCCTTACGAATCGGAACTTTAGTCCTTTGGCACTCGTGTATGCTTCACAAATGGAGCCGCATCTCAAAAGAGGGTGGGCCACGACAACTGGGATTACAACACTTTGCGAGCTGTCCCGTCTCCACTGAAATGTCCTCCTGCAATTCCGCCATGTGCTTCTGTCAGCACGTTATACATGTCGTGCTCACACACGCATCTGCACAGTAACCCATCTTGCCCTACCCTGTAAAGTTGGCTGGCTATCAACTGATAGGGTTGGATCTTTAGGATGAGCTGCCTGAGTCAGGCTTTTTCTATCGGTCATTTTGGTAGTCCGTGCTCAAGCACTTGAACTATGACATCTACCCAAGACGGCATCATGTCAACTCTAAACAAATCTTTTTCACTAGATAAGTGGAATAGATGCATGTCTGGCAATTCATCCACAATGCCTTGTCTAGTCCCTTCACCCGTGGGGATATGAGACAAATGGTCAGCCATGTAATGCTACTTCCCTTTATGCACCACCACGGAGAAGTCAAACTCCACAAGCAGAAGAAGCCATCTAGCAATGCATCCTGTAGCGCATGGTTTGTTAATAAGATACAACAAGGCTTGATAGTCAACAAAGAAAGTAAAAGACGTAGCCAAAAGATAATGTCAAATTTTCTTTACGGCAAACACCATAGCCAAGCCCTCTCTCTCTGTTATCGAGTAATTCATTTCAATCTCAGTGAGTTGTCTATTAGCAAAGCTCACTAGGTATTCCAGGTTGTGTTCACCAGGTTGGCACAACACAGCTCCTATGGCGAATTTCGAAGCGTTGATGTGCACATGAAACATGAATGCCCAATCTGGGGCTCGTAGAAAAGGTGGTGTTGTAAGAGACTTTTTCAGCTCCTCATACACATGTTGGCATTCCTCGGTCCATTCGAATATGATCAATAGCTTATATAGAGGTATAGCGATCAATGCATAGTTCAACATGAACCATCAATAATACCATGTGTGTCCTAAGAAGCATTGAATACCATGTGTCTACTCCTTTGAGCTCTTCTAAGGACCAAGTAAAGACGTCTATATACTCCTACAAGAGAGTAACGAGACTTGCTTCATCTTGCTCTTCCAAGTCATCGGCTCTGAAAACAAGTTGTGGGTCTCCCCTTCCCTGGCTAAATTGACCTCTTTGACCTTGGCGGGTCCCTCGATTGGTTCGCTTGCTTGCCCTTGTCATTTGACTCCTAGGAAGATCATCACTGTGTCTCCCTTTTTGAACTTCGTGAATTGTTTCGGCAAGTCTTGCAGTTTTTGTTGTTATTCTGTCTATGTTTCTTTAGGTAGATTCTTTCATTCCTTCCTTAACCATCAGTGTCTTAGGTGGACAAGTAGGTCCCCCTTGGTGCGTCTAGTCTTGGGAGGTGGAGGCATTTTAGGATCACTATCTGACCTGCAGAATCGAACTCATTGTCTTCGCTAAAAGAGGGGCTCTCTCCTGGCAGTCGTAGCTCAGAAGGTGAGTCCATTCATCACAGCAATGGTGTGTCACTTGGCAAGGCTAGGCCTACCTACTCGTAGGCAATTGCACATGTGTGCTCCAATGAAGTTTGATCGCAGTCCTTGTGTCTGACTCCTTTTGCTACTCTAAGGGCACTCTGCTTGCGTGGTCTGAAGTCTACTCGTATCTGCTCGATCATACTGTCAAGATTGTGGGAGAGAAGGAAGGAGTCTCACTTGAAGCTTTCTTGCTTGCACAATGGGGGAATACACACAAGGGTGGAGGCTGAAAACAGTTTTCCTCTTCTTAGTTGTGTAAGCCAAAAGAACTCAAGTACAAAGAAATAGAAGAACCCTAGATATGGGTCTCAAACCAAACTCAACTAACTAAGGTAGCATACTAACTGAGCCACGAACTAGAGTAGATAAGGATAGCTATCATGTAGCTATTATTCATGGGCGGTGTACCAACCGCATCTGCAACTGACAAGTCGGTGACATAAATACACAACGGTCACCCTGGCATATCACGAGTGGAGCTCGATATGTCAACACTCCCCCTTGAGCTCAATCCCAATTCCTGCACACCAAGCAGGTCTCTGAACTTGCGCAGCTTCTCTGCGCCTAATGCCTTCGTGAATATATCAGCTACCTGATCCTCTGTGCTGACATAAACTAGATCAATAAGACCTAGTAAAACCCTCTCTCGCACATAGTGATAATGCACCTCAATGTGCTTTGTTCTAGCATGATAGACTGGGTTATTTGCCAAGTGTATACTACTCATGTTGTCACAATAAATGACAACTGGCCCATCTGTAGACTGATGCATATCATAAAGTAGCTTATGCAACCAAGCTACTTCACATGCAGCCATTGCTGCACCCCTGTACTCAGCCTCTGTGCTCGACAAGGCAACTGTAGGCTGTTTCTTGCTGCTCCAAGTGACTGCAGCACTCCCAAAAGAGAACACATATCCACTGGTAGATCGTCTATCAGAAATACTACCAGCCCAATCAGCATCAGTGTATCCATGCAACTGTATCTGAACCCCAGTCTCATAAAATAGTCCATACTGCAATGTGGACTTCACATACCTAAGTATGCGTCTAGCCGTATCCAAATGTGGTTTCCTTGGAGCCTGCATAAACTGACTTACCAATCCAACAGCATAGCTCAAATCTGGCCTGGTAATAGTCATATAAATCAAACTTCCTACTATGCGTCTGTACATAGTAGGGTCTTCTAGAAGCTCACCTGCATCTATGCTCAGATTCACATTCTGCTCCAAAGGAACTGAAATAGGCTTACAGCCTGTCATCCCATATTTGGACAGCATGTCCAATCCATACTGCCTCTGCAAGAGCTGTATCCCACTTGGTGATCTAATCACCTCAATGCCCAAGAAATAACGCAGCTCTCCCAAATCCTTCATCTCAAACTTCTGCTTCAATAGCATTTTCACATGAAGGATATCTTCATCACTGTCACCTGTCATAATCAAATCATCAACATAAATGACAAGTAGCATAATACCTTTCTCTGTTTTTCTCACATAAAGTGAGAAATCTGCCTTGGAAATTTGAAAGCCAATAGTGACAAGATACTGTCCTATCTTGTCAGACCATGCTCTAGGTGCTTGCTTCAAGCCATACAAGGCTTTCTTCAACCTGCAAACAAACTCAGGTTGAACAGCATGCACATAACCTGGTGGCTGCTCCATATAGACCTCTTCTTGCAAATCACCATGCAAGAAGGCATTCTTTACATCCATCTGATGTAAAGACCATCCCTTTGATGCAGCCATAGCAATGACTGCTCTTACGGTTGCCATTCTTGCAACCGGACTGAATGTTTCTTCATAGTCAATGCCATATGTTTGTGCATACCCCTTGACTACTAATCTTGCCTTATATCTGTTCACAGAACCATCTGCATTGTGCTTCACCTTATAAACCCACTTACAGCCAATTGCATTTTTACCTTTAGGCAAAGGTACCAATTCCCATGTAGCATTTGCTTCCAAGGCATCCATTTCTTCATCCATGGCTTTCTCCCATTTTTCTTTTCCCATGGCTTGCTCAAAAGAAGTGGGTTTTGGTTCCTGTATCACTTTGACCATATATGCATAGTGAATGGCTGTAAATCCATCATATTTCAGCCTATCCACAGGATACCTAACTCTGGTAGACCTGCGCAAAGTGGGTTCACTCCCAGGTGCTCTCAAAACATCCCTGGTCTTCCTTACTCCAGGTGTAACAATAGAAGGAATACCCAACTCATCATCAATGCTATGTTCTGAGCCACTGGATTCACCATCCACATAAGAGTGACCTGCATTCACATCAAACATGGGCTGATCTACCTTCTCTTTTCCTTTTCGTGATACCTGCATACCACTATCTGGATTACTTTGAGAAGATTCTCCTGATCTCAATCTGCCTGTCCATGGCGAAGAATGTGAACCACTACTAGAGGACTCTCCAGGTCCACTAATATTTTGTGACTGCTGCTGTGAATTCTGTGCAGCATTACCATTTTGTGCATCTACATCATCAATCACATTTACTGGTTTATACAAGCTACTCATCTCATCAAAAACAACATCTCTGCTCACTGTAAACTTACGAGTAGAAGGGTTATAGCATCTATACCCTTTTTGCTGCAGAGAGTAACCAATAAAGATGCACTTCTCAGCTTTTGGATCCAACTTGGATCTCAGCTCATCTGGCACATGTACATAGGCAATGCAACCAAAAATTTTCAAATGAGAAATATCTGGTTTCCTACCAGTATACCTCTCCTCTGGAGTCATTCCATGTATTGCTGCAGTGGGAGTCCTGTTCATTATGTAGACTGCTGTAGCAACTGCTTCAGCCCAATAAAAATCTGGCAAGTCTTTTTCATTGAGCATGGCACGAGATACCTCTCCAATATGCCTGTTTTTCCTTTCTGCAATTCCATTTTGTTGTGGGGTATGACTGCATGAATATTGCTGCTTTATGCCATGCTCCTGCAGGAACCTTGCAAACTCATTTGAGAGGTACTCTCCCCCTCCATCTGACCTTAGGCATTTTATCTGCAGGCCTGTTTCTTTTTCAACCATCGCTTTAAGAGTTTTGAAATGCCCAAAAACTTCACTTTTCTTTTTCATAAAATACATCCAAACTTTTCTGCTATAGTCATCAATAAAACTGACAAAATAATGACAGCCTCCAAGAGATGCAGCTTTAGTTGTCCACACATCAGAGTGGATTAATTCCAATGGCTTCTTACTCTCTTGAACATGTCTAGGAAATGGTTTCCTTGCTTGTTTTCCAAATTGACAGGCTTCACATACCTTATGCATTTCTGCAACCTTGAATTTCGGCAAACCTGCAACAATATTTTGGGCCTGCATTGATTTAAGTCGCTGTACATTAACATGACCAATGCGTTTATGCCAGATATCAATATCTGCAACTACACCGGTCCCATGTGCAAACATTGCTGCACTCAATTCAGACATGTCTGCATCCAATGTAAACATTCTGCCCTTCTTCTTCCCTTTTGCTATCAAGCGACCTTTATTTTTCATATCCTCAACAAAGCATCCATGAGGATTAAATCTGACCTGCAAGCCCTGTTCAACCATTTGACCAACAGAAACCAGATTCTTGGTGATATTCGGGACATGAAATACATCAGACATGTATTTCTTTTTCCCATCCTGCATAGACAAGGGAATTTTTCCAATCTGCACAATAGGATGTGCAGTATCATCACCAGTCTCCACAAATCCTGGTTTTTCCATTTTCCTTGCATCCTCCATCCATTCTGCATGACCTGTCATGTGGTTTGATGCACCTGAGTCAACATACCATACATCATTGCTTTCTTCTGCACTTGTCATAGAATTGTTCATGTGCTGCACCATGAACAAATGCTCATTTCTGTCATCACCCTATCTACTAGAAGATGCATAATTCCCTTGTTGCAGTTTTCCATTCATGATGTCATTCTGCTTTTTATAACAGTCTTTAGCCATATGACCCATTTTACCACAGTAGTAGCATTCAACATTGCTGTTTGCATTTTGGCCTCTTTGCCATCCACCACGACCTCTTTGGCTCCCCCTGCCTCTAGAGTTACCACGTCCTCCTCCATAGGACTGGTTTTCTTGAGTTTGCTGCATATTCTGATTTCTGCCACGGCCTCCAAATCGGCCTCCTCTACCTCTGCCTCTACCTCTTCCAGCATTTGAGTAGAAGACAGCTTCTTTTGAAGTTCCTCCTGAAGAAGATGCACCACCATTTCTCTGCTTCTCAGAAATTAGAAGAGCAATCAACTCCTCAAAATCAGGAAATCTTTCACGGACGGAAATGGATGTTCGGAACTGTGCATAATCCTTTCCTAGACCATTCAAGGTCACGGAAACTAAATCATCATCTTCCATTGGCGACCCAATGGAAGCAAGTGCATCTGCAATCTTCTTCACCTTCATATGGTAGTCGTTGATGTTCATATTTTCTCTTTGCACATTGTGCAACTCTTGCTTGAGCTGCATTTTCCTGGCTTGCGTATTTGTGCTATACATTTTTGACAAAGTATCCCATGCCTCCTTTGGCGTACTTGCATCCTGAATATGCACAATCATAGAGTCTGAAATGCTGATAGACAGCCAATACATAACTTTCCTGGCTCTCTCATGCCATGCTTTAAATGCCTGCATTTGCTGTTGATTGGGAACATCAGGAAGAACTGGTTCTTCTTCATTTCCTGCAACAAATTCCCAATATCCTTTTCCCATAAGGAAATTCGTCATTCTAAACTTCCATGCTTGGAAGTTGTTCTTGTCAAGCTTTTCAGTGACAATCTGTGAAAGAGAATCAGATGCCATTACAGAAGACTACAAAAAATTCTGTCACTGCAGAAACCACAACTTCACCCTCACAAGGGAAAATCTGCAAAACTGGCGAAAGTGGTATTTGACCACACAGTCACTTCCTAGTGACGATTTTGCATCAACAGGCAACAGGGATGATTCTGTAACTCCCAATGTCTCTGCGCACAAGCATACAATGCAATTTTTACAGTAACTATTCACCGACCCGTAGAACAGTGGCTGCACAGCATAAAACTGGGCCTTTTCCTGAGTGCGTGCAGAAAACTTCCGCCTCCAAAACAGGCCCCGAAATGGCCTCAAATCCAAAAAACAAGGTCGCCAAGGGCTAAAGCCATCTCCCGCAGCATATACTGCCCTCTTGCTTCACCGCGAAGGGCGTCTCAACCTGAGACAATGCACTCCTGCACTTTCCGGCTGTGCTACCTGCAGAGATCTGCTCCCAAAACAGAAAATGAAAGCAACACTGCTCCTCTTACCAGAACACCGCGAGCTTGGCTTGCTTTCTTGAGCTCCTTACCACGAACAAGGCTCTGATACCATGTTAAGATTGTGGGAGAGAAGGAAGGAGTCTCACTTGAAGCTTTCTTGCTTGCACAATGGGGGAATACACACAAGGGTGGAGGCTGAAAATAGTTTTCCTCTTCTTAGTTGTGTAAGCCAAAAGAACTCAAGTACAAAGAAATAGAAGAACCCTAGATATGGGTCTCAAACCAAACTCAACTAACTAAGGTAGCATACTAACTGAGCCACGAACTAGAGTAGATAAGGATAGCTATCATGTAGCTATTATTCATGGGCGGTGTACCAACCGCATCTGCAACTGACAAGTCGGTGACATAAATACACAACGGTCACCCTGGCATATTACGAGTGGAGCTCGATATGTCAACACATACATCCCCCCGTATCATATTCCAGGGTATCGATTTTCCTATGGCTCTCATAGTACTCATACTCATTGTCAGAGCTGTCTTTGTCTGATTGCTCATCATTTTCCAAGTTCTGACATATCTCTTTTTGCTGGTTGAGGATTAAGGTCCAATTGTATCTCAAGTTTAAATCGTGCACTTTGAACCATCGCCATTAAAGCTTGTCTAAGAGATCTCAAAGTGGCTTAAGATTTGTTGTTGGATTACCAACCAACTTGTTAGTCAAGAGCCCCAAGACCTCCAGGAGCTCTTGTCTATTGTTTAGGACTTGGAATGCAACAGGGTTGGTTTTTCCATGTGGGCTTCCAGTCATCATGCAGACTGGCACTAAGGGTGTGTCCTTGGGTTTACTGGTTACCTTGATGGCTTGTTCATACTCCTCAGTGTTTGAGAACGATAGGTCAATGGTAGCAAGAACATGCATCTAGTCTTGTTCATCCTCAAGACACGGCATATACTTGTTAAGGGCTCCATAGGATCCCATAGTCTGCCCATTGCCCTTCAGTTTCCTTCTCATACTTCTTCCTTTGATGGTGCCCTTGAGTCATGTTATCTATGCAAGAGGTTCCTCTACTTTGTGTTCAAGTTCACTTGTGATGAGCACCCATTGTGTGTTGTGCTTTTAAAGCATTCCAGTGTGCTAGTGCTTTCAAAATTCTTTCGTTCTTTCTTAAGCACTTTGGGGGTTAGTGCTTTTTTCTTCTACTTTCCACAAGAAGGCATTTGTGCTTTAGTAGGCACCAAGGCATGACCATACTTCTTTCCTTCTACAAAAAAACATACTGAATGCTTTTTACGGTGACGTCCTTGCTTTTAGTGGTTTCTCTAGAAGCTTCTATCTCTCAAGTGGAGCTAGTGACAGTGACATGATGGCAACCCATCAAGTAGCAGCACCAATGCTCCGAGTGATCTATGCTATCAAGTGGTCTGAGTGATTTGTGCAATGGTACGGATGCTCCCTCATCTACGTGACAATGTATTCTAAGTTTATGGTGGCGAGGCAATGGTCCAAGTGACCAATGATTAGTCTAAGTGTTGGTCCAATGATATTTTTGGGGCCATGGTGGTTGACGTAGAAGGTACGAGTGAGCTTGATGACTATGATTCTTCAATGCGCCATCAATGCTCCAAGTGAATACCCTGAACGTCAAAATGGAACGGCATAGTCTTTCATATATCCATCTCCACTCTTATGGCCTCCCTTCGATTGCCTAGGAAGATAAGATAATTGCCTTAATCCTCTACTAATGCCAGGAGGCATATTCTATGGTGAATTCCGTGAGACCACGATGGATTCCGTGAGGTTTTATGGTGGATTCTGTAAAACTATATTTATTTGCTGGGGCTCGTACACAAGGTGGATTCCTTGTGTGAGAAGTTGACGGGGACACCTATCCCTTTTGGGCGTCATGTTAATTTAGTGTGCACATGGGTGATTCCATGGCGGGTGATTTCGCAAAATATATATTTAAATTAATGGACGTTTATGAGTTTAGAATGCACTCGTATTAAATTAAGGTTAGGATAGAGTTTCAACCTATTTATTTATTTCGTAGCTGAAGATTGCTAGGTATTCACTTTTGTCGGTTTAATTTTATTATTTTTTAACAATTGTAAATGCTTCAATTGATGTGTAGAGCAGGCAGTGGTGGTGTTGGGAAGCACCAAGCGATTGCATGTATTCAGATTACCTAGAAAGAATTATCATTTTTAATGGACGTGCACCTTATCATTAAAGGCGTGGCACTAATATTTATTTAAGCACGCTTATTTTTTAAAGCGCTTGACAAACATTTATTATTTTGTGTGCGCATCGGCACTCGGTTTAAATGTTTCATTATTGGATATTGTATTTGGGCATAGCCAGATTTTTGGGATGCTCAACCGCTTTATTCTTTATTTGGACAAAAGCAAATACAAAAGCAAAAGCATGCTAATTGTAAATTGGGCTATCTTTTAGCTTGGAGATTAATAAACTTATAAATACATGCCTTGTGGAGTGCTCACACAAGGCATGGGGGGAGATTGTACCCAATTTATGTTTTTGTCTCATGATGTGCAAACCTTTCTTCTTGCTTTATGAGTTTTTGTAGAGTTCTTTGTTCTTGGGGACCTTCCGATGTTCACTACAAGCGTATACAACATCCAATTTATGCACAAGTGGTATTAGAGTAAAGTTGAGATCAATGACTTTTAATCACTTACCATCTCGTGCAAAGACAATGCTCCTAGAATGAATGGGCTCTACAGGCAGTCTCGCGATGAATCATCAATACCAGCGTGTTCTTGGTAGTAAAGAACCCCCTGTTGTGCTATCAGATCTCAAAGGACCACTAGGCAACAGAAAACCACTTCCCAAGCTCCTTTGGAAGAAGTTCTTTTTTCAGAGAAATTAGATAAGAAAGTTTCATTAAGTTTGATCTTACAAGCTTAATAAAGCTTAACAAAGGCTTAAGCTCCCAAAATCTTGACATCGACAATGGCAACATGTACTCATTGGCGTTGAATTTGGCGTCAACATAATGTCGTCTTGCACACTAAAATTACAATTTGCTAAGCTTTTATTTAAAAAGCTTAAGACTAATCTATACTAAAGCTTAAAGATTTCACTCTTTAATCTCCTTCTCAATGGGTGTTCACATTGAGCTCTTCTCAGATCAATCCCGAAAACTTGAACAAGCCCCTGTTCACATCTATACATTGACATAGTTGATTTCCAACAAGCAAACTGACATATGCAGACTATTTATTGCTTGGAAGAAGACCATCATCAATTGCCGTACCTGCAAAACAAGCAAGATCGCAAAAAGCCATATTTTAAAAAAAAGCAAGCCTTATAAACCCAAAATTTGAGCTACACTCATCCCTCTAACAAGATTTCGAGTGTGTAAGGTTGTTTGAGATTTTGCAGGATGTCCGATCAAAACATGAAAGATTTTATGGCCGAAAGTGATTTACCGGAACCAACCATGTAGTAAAAATTAGACCTAATCATGATGCAAATTCAAGAAGAGCAAAGAGCACATCAAACTTTGCAAGCACAACTGACTATACTTCAATGATCCAGTGTCAATCAAGATGGAGCGCAACCTGAAGATTTTATTCAACATACGATTGATGCGACACTCGAAGCACAATCTCTTAGAAAAGAAGCCAAGTAAACGAAATTTCAAATTTCGTACTTTTAATGGACAACGTGACAGAAAAACTATTCTCATTTTTGTTAGTCAATTTGATTATTATTTCCATGAAGAGCAATATGCTGAAAAAGATAAACTCAAATGTGTCACTAACCATTTAGTAGATAGAGCATCGTTATGGTGGACTGTTGTTTGCAAGAGTATTGATTGTCCTACTACTTGGGAGGCCTTTCAAAAGAATTTTTTGTAGAATTTTTTTCCACCTCAATTCCATGAAAAAGTAATTAAACAGTGGGATCTTCTGCAACAAAGAGATTGTGAATCCATTCCACAATATATTGAGTGTTTCTGAAGTTCCTTATTACAACTTCCAATGCTTGAAGATGTTCTTGAGGCGATCCACAAGTGCAAGTATATGTCCAATTTGTTTGGTCACTTCTATGCGAAAGTGAACATGTTCAAGCCAAAGACTTTGGAGGATACGATTTCTTTGGCCCATGATGCTGAAGAAAAAATTCGTGGATGAGAAAAGTGATCGCAATAATTTTCGACTAACGGTAACTTTGGTACAAACCAATTTAATTCTAATTTTCGAAGATTCAATCAATATCGCTTTGTTCCTTCTTCTTTCCATAAACCCTAGACTCGAACCCCTGCTTTACCATCAAACAAAAATTCAAACCCTAAGCCTTCTCTCCAGCCAAATTCCAACATACCTAAATTTACAGCCCTTACCAATAATGTTTCCAAAGCAAAGCCTATAGTTTGCTACAAGTGTCAACAACCTGGACACTTAGTAGTGAACTATTAATCCAAGAAGCCGGCTGTTCAAATCAACCACTTGGGAGCAACTAAAGACAAAGATCATGAAGATATGCCAGATTTTATTGAAGATGATGATGATATCTACGATGCTTTAGGTACTTTACCAAGTATGCCAAATCCTCATTCATTATTAACGATGAAATGTTTTGTGCATGGTCACGAAAAGATTGTTTTGCATGATGATGGGAGCACACATGATTTTATTTCTGCTAAGTTGGTAAAAGAATTGAATTTACCTACTATTCCAACTCATTATCACATAAAGGCTGCACTCTTAGGCACTAGATACAATGGTACACAAGAAATTCATGATTTAGAATTTAAAATTGGTGATTATGTTGAGCGCAGAAATTTCTTGGTTGTGCCTTTGCAAGCTAGTGACATTATTTTAGGAATGCCTTGGTGTCACAAATATAATCCCGATATAGATTATTCCACATATTCCATGGAAATTCATCTTAATGGAAAACAAATCACATTACATGGAATGCACACCTTTGATCATTTTCCATTGCTTAGTCAAACACAAGCTAAACATGCATTGAGAAAAGGTAGCAAAAAACATTTAGTATGGGTAAACAAAATTGAGGCTAAGGAAAATCAAATGCATCCTAGGCATGCACAATTTCTTTCACAATTTAAAGATTATTTTGCTACTGATTTGCCCCCTGGTTTACCACCTACACATCTTGAAGATCATAAAATCAACTTAATCCCTGGTTCTCAACCACCATGTAAAGCACCTTATAAACACAATCAGATTGAACAAAAAGAAATCCAAGCACAAGCTGAAGAACTATTAGCCCGAGGACTTATTATGCCCAGTAGTTCTCCTTTTGCTGCACATGCCCTATTAGTTAAAAAGAAAAATAATACTTATAGGATGTGCATTGACTATCATGCCCTAAACAAGATCATTGTTAAGAATAGATATCCAATCCCTAGGGTAGATGACCTCATGGATAAACTACAAGGAGCCACTATTTTTAACAAGATATATCTCAAATCTGGATATTATCAAGTACGATTGGATACACCTGACATTTTCAAAACTGCATTTAGAACTCAATTTGGTCATTATGAATTCCTTGTTATGCCTTTCGGTTTGACTAATGCACCAGCTATATTCAGTCGTATGATGAATCATATATTTTTGAAGTATCATTGCACTTTTCCTCTTGATGCCTTGTTTTTTGCTTCCTTTGCTTTACAATAACCATTACCCCCCTCCTAGTTGAGTGCCAGTCCCATGTCACAATATCTGTGTTAGCATCCAAGACTCATTTGGATGCATTGTCAACTTATTACCTTTCCTTTTTGTGGTGATGACCATTAAACAAAATCTCTACTATGATGTATTTTGGGCCTACATATAAGATATGTACAATTGAGATAGAAAAGTAAGGCGTAAGTTTGTAGTTCCAGAATTTTAAGTGCATAATGCCTAAAATGGATAAAGAAGTTACATTTTGAACACATGTACTATATTATCCTCAATGATTTATATCACAAGAGAAAAGGATGTCATGCTTAAAATTTACATTAGATCTATCACAAGAGGAGAGAACTAGAGTATCTTGAATAGAGGTGAGCATGTGACTATTATGAGATATCAATTTCATTTTATGTAACTTTTCTTTTAAGGCTGCCATTCCCTTGATTTGAAGCTATAAGGATTTTTTGAGGTAGATAAACAAGTATAAACATTAGCACTAGATGAAGAACACACACACACACACACATACATGTGGTGAGTCGGATAGTGTTACTAGGGTAGCTAGGTGGCTTTTTGAGTGTGTATACAAGCCCTATTGGGAAGTGTGTTGGAGGGATTTATGGAACTAGAATGCCCTTGCAGTTGGAATGAGCCTTGGTGTTAGAGGGATTTCTGAAACTGAAAGGTCCTTGAGTTTGGAATGAACCCTGGTGCTGGAGGGATTTTATGAACATGTTGGAGGGATTTATGGAACTGAAAGGTCCTTGAGTTTGGAATGAGCCCTGGTGCTAGAGGGATTTATGGACCTGTTGGAGGGATTTATGGAAGTGAAAGGTCCTTAAGTTTGGAATGAGCCATGGTGTTGAAGGGATTTATGGACCTAGGAAGGTAATTCTTGCCTATTGCTAGATCTATCATCCTAAGCTCCATGCACCACACCTCCTCTCTACATAAACTAGGTTCTCAAGAGTGGGACACCACCAAGGGCTTTAGACCCATCTCCCAAATCCACAAGCACGGGCACTATGCACTCCACGGTAAGGCAAACCCCCCCCGGGTAGTGCACATTTCTTTTCTTTTCTAGGTACAAACAAAGGCCCCGACCGCCAGCTCCAAAGACCCTATTATCCATGCAATGCACTCCCCATCCTAGGCAACGTGCCACCATGCAAGCACAACAAAGCAAGAGGTGGATACGACAAACGCAATCAAAAATTGAATGAAGAAGCCCATTTGGAACAACACAAGAGACGAGAAGTGTAGAGGGATCTATCCAATATGACATTCAGTTTCAGTTCAATAAATCCCTCCAACAGGTCCATAGATCCCTCCAGCACCAGGGCTCATTCCAAACTCAAGGACCTTTCAATTCCATTAATCCCTCCAATAGGTCCATAAATCCCTCCAGCACCAGGGCTCATTACAAACTCAAGGACCTTTCAGTTCCATAAATCCCTCCAACAAGTCCATAAATCCCTCCAACACCAAGGCTCATTCCAAACTCAAGGACCTTTTAGATCTGATCCGGGTTTTTTACAACCCGGATTACTACCACAAAATTTGGCCAAAGCCCCTATCAAGAGCTTACCATATCACTTTGGGTTTACTCTTCAAGCACTAGGTATGCTACATTGCTTCTCGATTATGATAACTCTAACAAATGGGGGGAACAAGTTCTTAGGAGGCATGTCAATGTAAAGGGTAAAAGGGATGGTTATCTTAGTGAAGATGAAAATGGATTACACCTAGGAGTTGAGTGAATGCATATATTTTTTCAAAGGACTAGCCTCCAACTACACATGGGCTCCGTCTGCATCACTAAGATTTGGAATCTATCACTATCATTAGAGCCATACATCATCTAGGATTATGTTAATCAAGAAGATTAGCTTAATATAATCTCTCATTGAGGCTATATAAAGAGCCCATGGAAAATGAAGAAATGGAGGAGGACAATGACAAGCCCATGAGAGCACTCTAGAATACCCTCATGGTAGTCCATCTCTTTGAGGTGAGCTATGAGTGAGTTCTTTTATTATGTAGCATAATGGCAAGCTTCCTCTACCTCTTCTCCTATTATCTCCCTCTTTTCTCATCTTCTCATTTCATGTAGCATAATGGCAAGCTTCCTCTATCTCTTCTCCTATTATCTCCCTCTCCTCTCATCTCTCTCTCTCATATTCTAATATGGTGTCTAGTACATATATTCTCTCTTGTAAATTTGTGTCTTGGTTCTCTTGATTCTCTTTGAGAAAAAGGATGTCCTAGCCCATCCTCCCTTTGGCTAGGTGGTGCCCCTCTTTAGTTCTCTTAGTGAGGATTGGAGGTTGGATGGGTAAGAGGCAACCCGTTCATCATTTCAGCCCTCAAGTTCCATAAATCCCTCCAACACACTTCCCAACAAGGCTTGTATACACACTCAAAAAGCCACTTGACTACCCTAGCAACACTGTCCGACTCACCACCCAACCATGCCATGGGACTGGCACTCAACTAGGAGGGGGGTAATGTTTACTGCAAAGCAAAGGAAGCAGAAAACGAGGCATCAAGAGGAAAAGTGAAAGGCGGAAAAAAAAAGAAAAGGCGCCCTACAAGAGAGTGGGTCCGAAATAAATCTAAAAGCACAAGAATAACCACCAAGAGTACAAGACGTAACCATGGAAGCTGCAAGAAGCCAAAAGCAAAAAGGCATACCTTTAAATAAAAGCACAGCCAAAAAAATTTTAAAACAGTACTGGGCTCTCACCCGTGCAAATTTTAAAGGTAGATGGGTGGTAGGAAGGAAGCTAGGAAGATAGGAGACAATGGAAAAAAGGGCTTAGGCCATGGCCAACCATGTAAAAAGGGATGACCGCCCAAGGGAAAGAGGGTTTTGTATATAAAGTTCAAAAAGTGAATGAGAGCTCATTCTTTGGTGTGTAGCAAGATGGACTCTTCTTCTTCTCTTCTTCTATTCTCCTCTCCTACTTGCTTGTGAGTGCTTGAGGGAGGGAGTGAGAGTGTGTGAGGGTGAGAGATCTTGGAGGTGAAGCCCTCCACCATCTCTTCTTCTTCTCTTCTTCTCTTCTCTTCTCTCATCTCATGTATGGCTATGGAGAATGGAGCTTGAAGGAAGAGGCTTGAGGATGCTTGAGCGTGCATCATGAATCGTGGAGCTATCGGAGTGCTTGAGAGAGGAAGCAACTCAATCGGGCATTAAGGTAAACTCACTGCATTTGTAGAGAGCAATAGCGCGTCGGCTATGTGAGAGGTAGCCATTAGTGCTCGCTTGAAATGCTTGACCAATAAGCGGTTCATGGGTCTTGGTAGTTGAGTTCAAGGTCGCCTCTACAGAAGTTGATGCCCCATTTTTTCAATGGTTGGCGTGCTACTACTAGCATCGACTATAATTGGTCCTTTCATATAGGAAATTTTGTATTCTAACACTCATCCCAGTGCTTAACAAACTTGGCAACATCACAAAATAGTGTAAGCTACCATAATCGAGACCATAAAAGTTATGTACAATGGTGTCTCCATTGAAATGTCCTCCTACAATTTTGCCATATGCTCCAGTGAGCACATCATGCATCTCATTTTCACAAACACATTGTCTCAATAAACCATCTTGCCATAATTAGTAAAGCTAACCACAACAATCAACTGATAAGGTTGAACTTTCAAAATGAGGCACCTTAGTTTAGCTTTCTCGATCGGGTGATGGGGATTCCATTTTCTAGAATCTGTACTATATCATCTATCTAGTAAGGTATAAGGTCTACTTTGTAAAGCTCACTTTGGCTACATATTCTGAAAAGGTGAGCATCAAGTAGATCGCCCATAATGCCTTTCTTAGTAGGTTTTCCAATGGGTATGTGGGACATATGGTTAGCCATATAATGTTGCTCTCCTCTTCGCACTACCACTGAGAAGTCAAATTCCAACAAGAGCAATGACCATCTGGAAATGAACCCTATTGCGCAAGGTTTATAACAAGGTAAAGCAATGCCTCACGATCAACAAAGAAGGTGAATGGTGTGGCCAAAAGATAATGCCTAAAATTTTTAGCACAAATACCATTGTCAACTGTTCTCGCTCTATTGTTGAATAGTCCATCTATGCATCATTGAGTTGCTTGCTTGCAAAACTCACTAGAAAATCTATGTTATGTTCACCAAGTTGGCACGGTACTGCCCCCACGGTAAATTTCAAAGTATCAATGTGCACATGGAAAGTGATGGACCAATCTAGGGCTCTTAAAATAGATGTCAATGTTAGGGCCTCCTCAATCCACTCATAGGTTTGCTATGGCACACATTTGTCCACTTGAACACAATCAATAATTTGTATATTAGCCTAGCAGATAATGCATAATTCAACATGAACCGTCGATAATATTCGGATGACCTAGGAAGCATTGAACTCCTTTATAGTTGGTCGAAGGTGGAAGATCAATAATCACCTTAACTTTTGAGAAGTCAATGGAAATTCCATTCCTCAACACAATGTGCCCTAATATATAGCCATGTTTCTGGCACCTCAAGGGATTCAATAAGAGAGCATATTGTCCACAATATTCAAAGTCTACGTGGAGTTTCTCCATGTGTATTTTCCAGTTGGTTTGAACACATAGGTCATCAACAAATACTTCCAACCACTTCTTGAGCATTTCTTTGAAGAGAGCACACATGAGATGTTGAAAGGTAGTAGGGGTATTGGTTAGCCCAAAGGGCATGGCAATGTAAGCAAACACGTTGTTTTGTGCCTATTGTCTAAGTGAACTTATATTTGGTTGTATCCTGAGAACCCATCTAGGAAGCTATTCGCTTCTTTCCCTACCACTCTTCAAGCATGTGCTCGGTGTAAGGCAAAGGATAGTTATCTCTCTTAGTAGCTATATTGACTTTTTTATAGTTCACACACACTCAAATCTTTCCATTCTTTTTTAGTACAATCACAATGGATAATATTCAATTCGTGTGCTTGATCTCATAAATGAATCATGTGCTCAAAAGTTTTTCAATCTCTTCTTTTGCAACATGAGCATGCTTTGGATTCATGGCATAAGGCCTTTGTCTAATGGGTGTTGTGTCAAGCACTATAGGAATGTTATGGGTTACTATGCTTGGATCAATACCTTTTAGCTCCTCTATGGACCATGTAAACACATCACAAAATTCCTTTTATTAGAGACTAATGAGGTTAGTCTCCTCATCCTTGGTTAGGTCATCTGCTATGAATATTAATCAAGGCTTTTCACCTTCACCATCTAAGTTGACTTCCTTGACCTTTGGCAGGTTCTTTAATGGTCTCACTAGTTTGGTCTTGTCTCTTCACTCCTAATAATACCACTATTTGATCACCGTTTTTGAATTTTGTGAATCGGTTAGGTAGATCTTGTGTTTTCTTTTGCTTTTCAGCATCTAAACCCTTGGATTTCTTCCTCTTTTCCTCTTTCAATTGTCTATGCCTCAAGTGGACTAGGAGGTCTCCTTTGGTGCATCTGTTCCTAGGGGGCTTTGGAATCTCAAGATCGCTATTCGAGCTTATCTCAGAATTGGACTCGAATAGAGTCTGAATATTTGCCACATTCATATGTTTGTACATTATTAAAACCATGCATACTAAGAAAAATTTAACTCATAATGATTAAATACAATAAAAACTACACATTTAAAATAGTAATTAACTATTAGCATAGATGCATTCCATCTCAAAAAATTAATCACTCTACAATTTTACAGCACCATGGGTCAATTGCAAGATACAATGTAAAAGCACTCTTGGAATAAAGGATAAGACAAAAGGGGAAAATAATTTTTGGATGGTAAATTTAAGTTCTTTTCCACAAAAATAGGGAAGGGTAAAAACAAGCCAAAAGAAGGAACATGCTTTTAGAAAGGCATGCTCAACTAAGAACCTCTTGAAAAAAAGAAAGTTTTAAAGAAAAGCAAGGGGAAAGTTAAAGCATGTCAAGCTCCTCCTCTTCCTTCTTATATATAAACCTTCCTCTTTAGATTGAAAACTATGGATTCTCTTCCCTTTGAATCACACTCTTGGAGCACCTTGCCCTTCTTGATGTAAGAATTCCAAATCTATTAGCTATTTGAAGGATCATGCACTATAGTGATCCTAATCTCCCAAGCATCTCAATACTATGGTGCCTTCACACCGATCTCTCACTATTTTATGCTTGCAAACATAAAATTTTACATTATTTAAATATTTTTACATTGTCCTACACCCAAACTCACTTACTATAAGCTCTATTTTTGTACATCAAGCCCAAAACTCCCAAGAGGTCCAAACAACATCGAATCAAGCCAAGAGCCATCTCTTGAAAAAGTGATATATACATAGGGTCAAGGTTGCCTATGTAGGTAGTCATCTCATGTCAAATGTCAAGTGACACAATGCCACTGATCCTAGCCATTTTGATTATCTTTGTTTGATCAATCATTCTCTCAAGAAACCTTGGTTATCCCCCACAACTCAATCATCCCCTCTTGAAAAAATTTATACTCGAGGAGGAGCTACATACTACTACCAGGTTGGAAGGACTCTTGTTGCTTACTGACATTATTACATACTTTTGCACGCTAGCTTGTAGGACATTTTGACTTATATCCTCTAGCAAAATTGTAATATATCCCTCAATTCTACAATCAGTGGCTTCCCAAGACTGAGCAAACTCCCAAAATCTAGTATTTAAGTATATCCCTCAATTCTACAATTGTGGCTTTGTAAGACCAAACTACCAACATCTAGTATATGAATAAATTTAGTAACGATAGGGAAGACATTTCAGTCTAATCATGTATCTGAATGCAAGTTCAAGTACATCAAAATGTATAGATGGAGCTAAGCAAGGATTTTCAAAATAATTCCAACCAAATCAAGTTGAGGAAGCATGTGACAATGTTTCCATTAGTAGGAAGAGATATCAAAATAATTGATGAAATAGTGGGAAATAAACTTTATCAACATTGTCTACATGGCTTTGCTCTTCTTAGACCCTACATCATTGCACAGGAGAGATTTTAACAAAACATGGCAATAACAAAGCTTCTAATTAACTATAAGCATATCACAAATTCAATGTCTTTTAAAAAGGCAAAGAAAAACAATGTGCATACATTTTAAAACAATGACTATAACAATGTTTAGGTGGATCTTACAAGGATACGAATGGCAATTTTGCATGCTTACAATATGGATTTATAGAGACAGACGAGAGCCTTATATTTGAAATAAATCTAGATGAGATATAAAAATTCTAAAACATTAGAAAATGGAGTAGATAAGCATTGTGCTTGCTCCACAACATGTAGAAGCTTCAAGTCTATAGTTAGAAAACAATCTATGGTGGATACATGTAGCACGTATCTAGTGAGAGCCATGAGACTCTAAAATGGCTTTTCCATTATACAAACACCCCAAGAATTTCTAAATTTTGAATGACAAGACAAACAAGAGTACCTTGAATTGGAAGATCTTCAATCATTTGAAGCAAAACGTCATCTAAGTATTGACCTAAAATTCATGGCGTGTATATTAGTGATCTCAAAGCATCAAAAAATATACATCCAAGCTTGTATTTATGGATGGATGTTGAGCCAAATGCACAATAGTTGGGACATTGGAGAGGCTTCTATTGTTTTAAAAGATTCAGCCTCCTTGGCCAACTATGTCTCACATAGTTGGCTTGTCACCCCAACTCTAAGCATCCTCCCTTCCTACTAGGAAAGAAAAGAACACAAGACTAGTATCGACGAGGTATAGTGAACTCAATAGGTTCTATACTCCACCTTGCCTTTAGACTAGGTACCCTACTTTTTCGCCTCTTGATCTGTCCTCATTTAGGGTTTCCACCACTTTTGGGGCACCTTACCCACTTTGTGGGCTCTTGGCAGTCCTCCTTTGATTAATGCTTCAATCATATTAATTAAATCTAGTTTAGACAATTACACTCATATTTTCATGGCCATAATCCCCACAAACTACTGTGGATTTTCAAATAAAACTATGGAAAATATATCATGTGCATGGATGTAAGCCCGCCGACTCTCACAAAATAATACAATAGTAATAATGATGTCCATGGAATAAGTGCCCAAAATAATCCAATGAATTTGAAAAGATAATCCTCTTTTTGAAGATGGATTTGGCACTTTGTACTTTGACTTTGCTTTGACATTCTTTGAATTTTCCATTCACAATTTACCATTAACATTACCCCCTCTAAGAAGAGTGCCAATCTCATAGGACTCACTTCCAAGGTGGTAGGTTGTAGCTTACACCAAGATGCAAAGTGCAAGGAATGTCTTTGAAAAGTTGTCCTAATGGAGGAGTAGTAGATGCCTTTGATGATGAAGATGGAAATTGCTTTTGGCACTTGGGCACAAAGTGGTCAATGTTGTTGTTTTTGTGATGTAGCTTGTAGGAGTTGTGACACTGATATTGGTACTCTTGATTATTGGTCCCTTGTTGCTGGATAGAACTTGAATGGTCATGGGGAATGTATTGGAGATATAGAAGATGGGAGAACATTGAAGTAGAACTAATGGCGCATGATTCTCCACGAACTTTTGTACTTGCAGAGAAAAACCTTACATGCATTCACTTCCTAGGGGATAATGTTGGTCTTCTGTTTCAAGCATAAGATACATATTGTTGTTCAGCTAAAGTGTTGTCCCACAATTGACGACCCAAACTGTGTATAGATTATGGTGCAAATACTATGTGAATACGCATGCTTAAATAGGTTGGTACTTAGTTCGAAGACTATTCCATGGATTATCCCATTGATTGATGGTTGATGAAGTAAGGGAACTTGAACTAATGAAGATAGAAATAATTTTCCATACTAAAGAAAAAGGGTGGACAAAAGTTACGAGTCTAATCCAAGTAGCTCTTAAAAAATGCTAGATCAATTGCATATGGTTCCTTTGTATCACGAGTACCTTTCTTGCCCTACTATCAAGTTGATGTGTGAACATTGGATGAATGAAGTGAAGAGATAAAAAGTGCAACTAACGTAGCAAGACAAGTCTAACCAAGGTGAGTCAAGACTTCTTACGTGTGTCTTGCCCTTGATGGCCCTAAGTAAATGTGGGGGAAAATGGAAAAAGGGCTAGGGGGTTAAAGACGGAGCTGATTGACACAGGTCACCTAACGTACCTAGCTTGAGGACTCCTAGGTGCAGTGTATTGACCACGTGAGTGCTTTTTTTTAATATTCATATATTTTTTTCTTATTTTTTTGTTTTTTTATCTCTCTTATTTTCCTTGGCTTTTACTTTTCTCTTTAAATAAATGGATGCCATACAACTAGGCTTGCAATCTTACAAAGTTTGAAATGGAAGTATAAGGATCTAAATAGCTAACTAAAAATAGTAAACTTGGCTCTCAGAATGGTTGGTGCACTCAAGAGCATACAATAGATACTAAGCTAGAATAATCAAAGCACAATGACTTGCCAATGAAGTTGTTGAAGAGGAACTGTTATGTTGATAAAAGCTTATTTTTGTGTTGGAGAAAATCGCAACTTCTCCTAAGGAGTTGGGTGGGCATTATATTGAAGTCAAGGCATATCTTGGTTGGAATATTTGGGCCTCAATGTTAAAGGTTTCCTTGTGTCTTTGTCTCTTGTTTGAGGCTCAAGGGTGATATTTCAATTTAATGTTTCTATAGCTTAGGATATTCAAGAAAAACATTTATTGCCGCTACCATCTTTAAGACTTGAAAGACCAATTTAGAAATCTTGTTAGCAATTTGAGATTTAGGTACCATTCTTTCTAGTCACATGGCATGCAACTTGAGGAGATCAATTCTTTGCATGAAGTGGTAAGCTAGGTTTTCTATATTTATACAAATAAGAAATGTTTCCAAGTGAAGTTACCCAATCCTAAAGGCTTACAACTTGTGCTCAAGGGATTGTAAGTGTAAGTCCCTATCTCGAGCCTTTCACCAAGTTGAAAGATCTTAAAACTTGTTTTGAATGTCCAAGAAGTTCTAGCATGGAAATATAAGGAGAAAGATATAACTAAATTGAGATAAGCTAGCTAGCCTACAAACATTCCTTGGGGCTCACATGCACTATTGTACATATGAATATTGATGAATTTGTGCGACTCAAAAAAAGATGAGATGTGATAGTATAATGGCTTTACGTTAATGTATAAGATTCAATCTTATGTGACATTTTCATGCTACAAGGAAACATCAAAATAAAATAAACCTACAGTATAGAACAATAGTATCAATCAAAACGTTTTGAAAAGATAGTACTAACTTTGAGGGTCCAAAAACTTTTATCTTAACATCTTCTCTTGAGGATTTCCTTTTACTAGACATCCAAGATCTAAAATGGCTTTTCCATTATACAAACATCCCAAGAATTTCTAAATTTTGAATGACAAGACAAACAAGAGTATCTTGAATTCGAAGACCTTCAATCATTTGAAGAAAAATGTCATCTAAGTATTGACCTAAAAGTCATGACGTGTATATTTGGGATCTCATAACAGTAAAAAATATATAGATCCAAGATTGTATGGATGGATGTTGAGCCAAATGCACAATAGTTGGGACATTAGAGAGGCTTCTATTATTTTAAAAGATTCAGCTTCCTTGGCCAACTATGTCTCACATAGTTGGCTCATCACTCCAACTCTAAGCATCCTCCCTTCCTACCAGGAAAGAAAAGAACGCAAGACTAGTATCGACGAGGTATAGTGAACTCAATAGGGTCTATACTCCACCTTGCCTTTAGACTAGGCAGCCTACTTTGTCGCCTCTTAATCTATCCTTATTTAGGGTTTCCACCACTTTTGGGGCACCTTACCCACTTTGTGGGCTCTTGGCAGTCCTCCTTTGATTAATGCTTCAATCGTATTAATTAAATCTAGTTTAGACAATTACACTCATATTTTCATGGCCATAATCCCCACAAACTACTGTGGATTTTCAAATGAAACTATGGAAAATATATCATGTGCATGGATGTAAGCCCGCCGACTCTCACAAAATAATAGAATAGTAATAATGATGTCCATGGAATAAGTGCCCAAAATAATCCAATGAATTTGAAAACATAATCCTCTTTTTGAAAACAATTTTGGCACTTTGTACTTTGACTTTGCTTTGACAATATTTGAATTTTCCATTCACAATTTACCATTAACATTACCCCCTCTAAGAAGAGTGTCGATATCATAGGACTCACTTCCAAGGTGGTAGGTTGTAGCTTACACCAAGATGCAAAATGCAAGGAATGTCTTTGAAAAGTTGTCCTAATGGAGGAGTAGTAGATGCCTTTGATGATGAAGATGGAAATTGCTTTTGGCACTTGGGCACAAAGTGGTCAATGTTGTTGTTTTTGTGATGTAGCTTGTAGGGGTTGTGACACTGATATTGGTACTCTTGGCTATTGGTCCCTTGTTGTTGGATAGAGCTTGAATGGTCATGGGGAATGTATTGGAGATATAGAAGATGGGAGAATATTGAAGTAGAACTAATGGTGCATGATTCTCCACGAACTTTTGTACTTGCAGAGAAAAACCTTACATGCATTCACTTCCTAGGGGATAATGTTGGTCTTCTGTTTCAAGCATAAGATACATATTGTTGTTCGGCTAAAGTGTTGTCCCACAATTGACGACCCAAACTGTGTATAGATTATGGTGCAAATACTATGTGAATACGCATGCTTAAATAGGCTGGTACTTAGTTCGAAGACTATTCCATGGGTTATCCCATTGATTAATGGTTGATGAAGTAAGGGATCTTGAACTAATGAAGATAGAAATAATTTTCAATACTAAAGAAAAAGGGAGTTGTTGAAGAATATCATGGGGAAAACCTAAAATGTAGGATGGACAAAAGTTACGAGTCTAATCCAAGTAGCTCTTAAAAAATGCTAGATCAATTGCATATGGTTCCTTTGTATCACAAGTACCTTTCTTGCCCTGCTATCAAGTTGATGTGTGAACATTGGATGAATGAAGTGAATAGATAAAAAGTGCAACTAACCTAGCAAGACAAGTCTAACGAAGGTGAGTCAAGACTTCTTACGTGTGTCTTGCCCTTGATGGCCCTAAGTAAATGTGAGGGAAAATGGAAAAAGGGCTAGGGGGTTAGAGATGGAGCTGATTGACATAAGTCATCTAACGTACCTAGCTTGAGGACTCCTAGGTGCAGTGTATTGACCACGTGAGTGCATAGTTTTTTTGTTGTTCATATGCTTTTTTCTTATTTCTTTTGTTTTTTTATGTCTCTTATTTTCCTTGTCTTTTACTTTTCTCTTTAAATAAATGGATGCCATACAACTAGGCTTGCAATCTTACAAGGTTTGAAATGGAAGCATAAGGATTTGAATAGCTAACTAAAAATAGTAAACTTGGCTCTCGGAATGGTTGGTGCACTCAAGAGCATACAACAGATACTAAGCTGGAATAATCAAAGCACAATGACTTGCCGATGAAGTTGTTGAAGAGGAACTGTTATGTTGATAAAAGCTTATTTTTGTGTTGGAGACTTCTCATTAGGAGCTAGATGGGCATTATATTGAAGTCAAGGCATATCTTGGTTGGAATATTTGGGCCTCAATGTTAAAGGTTTCCTTGTGTCTTTGTCTCTTGTTTGAGGCTCAAGGGTGATATTTCAATTTGATGTTTCCATCAAGAAAGAAAAGCGATATGAGACTCAAAGAGTCCCCATATACATGACCATATTGCCCATTATTCGATAAGATGACACAGTACCTAAGGCTCGAAAAGTTTGTGTTGGTGGACTAACAATTATGTTTAATATGCATGCTAAACTGCTCTTGCTTGATCTTAATCCTCCTTGTGAATGCATGTAGCCAAGGCCACTCCTTTTGCTCTTGCTTGGGCTCTTTACAAGTACCATGCATTGTCTATATGCGATCATGATTAATGCTAGAAGGGCTTGTCATGTTTCTGCAACGTACATGCCAATGCAACTGAGTATAGCTCAAGGCTAAAGTTTTAGACTTTTGACCTTCAACCTCATTACACGTGGAAATGCCTCATTGCCAAACTGTGCCTATTACAATTTTCTCATTGTCTTCCTCTTAATCGCCCCTTTGTGTAAATATCAGCGAACAAAGAAAGCACCCAGAGCCTTTTCGAAGCAGTACTAGCATCCCTGCAAGAAGGCCTAATGCAACATTTCTTTCACAAGTCAAGTGCACGCCGAAGGCTTGTGCGGCATGACTTAAGAAGCCCTTATGGAGCATGTTCAACGTGGCCGCCCTATTGGAGCCCAAATGCAATAATGAATTGAAACACCTCGGTCACATTAGGTGGCTATTTTTGGCCATGTCCTCTACGTTTGGTCTACACATCCCATTGCATAGTGGCTCACAATCCGCTTGTAGCTCTCTATGGTTGTATAGAGGCTTGTGTTGGCCCTAGGTCTCTGCCTTCTCAACCCAAAGGAAAGGGATGGATGCATGTCAATCGTAGTTTAACCAAACTGTAAACGCAAGTTAAAGTTAACACGATCAAAAGAAGCTGACCTAGGTCAAGCAGCTAGCTACTAGAAGAGGGCGCATTACATTATGTTTATGTCCGGCTCAGTAGGTCTACTATTTCTACAAAGCAGTGATCTACCAAGCCACTGAATTTTATTGAGAATCGTATAGAACCATAGTTAGCCTATAACAAGGTAATATGTGAATAAGTCATGATACCTCAGGGGATGGAGTCGGTTGTCTCTTTAGCATCTCAAACTCCCCTCACTTTATGCTCAATTCTGAAACTGAGCCCCCAAATGTACTTTAGCTTGTATTACAACATTGGGCATTGTATTTTCAAAAATTAGGAGAACCGAAAGGGGATACTCTTAGATAAAGATGCTGTATTGGCTACTCCCATGCCTGAGAATCTCACTTACTCGTTGGTTTCACAGGTTGTAGGGACTTATAGGCGTCCCCCTCTTGGTTGTCCCAAAGTGTGTGGGTGTGTACACACGCACACACAAAGATTATTTAAATAACTAACCAGTTAAATAAAGTGCGCACGCGCAAATAAAGAGGCTCATGGAAACGGAGAGAGGGGTTTGTAGACCTAAAAGTGACCGTGCAATGTGGCACAACTGCATCTCAAGGGGCATAGGCACTCTACAAATCTATACCAAAGGATGTTGCTTGCACCATTAAAAAGATGCAGCCGGAATACATTTCGCCTCGATCATCCCAGGTAAGCGTTCTCTGTCCGACAACATTTCGCCAAGATTGAGGGGAACCTCAGGAGAGGCTGGAAAGGTAAAAGCAAGTAGGGTTCCACGTTGGATGCTTGTATGGAGATCAAAAGAGCATGGTATGTGGAGAAGGGCAAGTAGTGCGGAAGATGGCCGCGAAGGAAGCATATGGCATGTCTACAAACGCTCTGGGGAGATATACCTCGTGTACGTATCGGCACGGCACGGAACTCAGTGGAGTGGCTAAAATGGGGGAATTGCGCACGGCAGCGTCGAGAAGTCTAGGGGATCCCCTCCGACACGGCGGCGTGGGTGTGTTTTGGTTTTCTAGGGGATCCTCTCCGACACGTTCGGGACCGCGAGAACGGCGGCGCGGGTGTCTTGGTTTTTCTGTTTTGTTAGGAAAGGGAAAAACAAAACTCCGGGCCCGGGGGATGGAGATTTAGTGGTATACATACAGTGAATGGGTGCTTTTGCTCCCCTGTCAGTCCCGTAGGCAGAGAGAGAGCGGTGGACGCGGAAGGAAACGCAAAAGCTGGCAAGCCAAGCCGGAGGAGGAAGCCCCCGGGGGTATAAAGCAAAGGGTCGGACCGCCAGGGTACCCCATACCTTTCTCGGCCTTTTGGCTAAGATCAAGTGTAGTATCTGTTCTTATCAGTTTAATATCTGATACGTGGCCCATCGGGCCACTACGATATTAACCTAATTTCTTTCACGGGGGCAGCCCCACCCGGCAGCTTGCTGACCGCCGGCCTGCGCGCGTCGCCTCCGTATTGCACTGCCTCGGAGCGCTCGGCGCACCCCCACCCCACAAGTCTCAAGGAAAGGCAGCCCCGCCGCTGTGGAGCCTGCGAACGCGGACTGCTCGTCTAAGGGTTAACAAGCTAGGCTCATGGAGTAGCAGCGTATGGCAGAGGCGGGCCGCCACATTGCTCATGGCAGAGGCGGGCCGCCACATTGCTCGTGTACAGCGTCTGCCTAGCATGGAGCAGCAGCGTATGGCAGAGGCGGGCTGTCACATTGCTCGTGTACAGCGTCTTGCAGGGCAGCGAGCAGAAGAAGGTGCGCGGCCGCTGTTCTGGGGCCGTGCGTGTTGCCGGCGGGACAGACACCTCGATCGCAGCTTGTGGTTGGCGAGCGTCAGGACAGATGTCTTTTCTAAAACAATCATTACACTCTCTCAAAATTCCAGTATATCCAAGTCTCACAAACTGTAGCAGCATACATTATGTGTCGAAAATCATTTGCATGAATCGTATTCCATCACTAAAATATCTACCAAAATAACTCAATCATCAACATAGGCTCGATACTCAGGCTCTTTAAAAACAAACAAGCACCGGAATTTTTATTAATACAAAAGATTTCTTTACAAAGACTTATCGATCATAAATGAATGATACACCAAAACACCATCTCATGGATCCTTTTCCTATGAAAAGTCACTGTTTATTTTCTCATATATCTTGGCGGTCTCTCACGTACATAACAAATACGATATATTCATGGTCCCTAGGAGTAACTCCAACATCCAATTCAAAATTAGGCCTTCTTGGCACTACAACTACTCTTTTAGATGGTATTATCTCATGCAACACTTGTTGATTGACCCCCAATTTCTGATGCAACATTTGGCGATTGACCCCCAATATCTTAGGTATAGGCTCACTACCGAACGACTAGTAATCATTCGTCAAAATCAGTAAACAAAACATATATCTTGACTATCCTTAAACCATTCAACTCATCAAATCCTCCACATCTCATAATGAGGAAGAAAGTTTTAGCCATCATAGATCCCCATATGTCTGTCACCTATCCCCGATGGCAAAAAATTACTCATACATCATGATTTAGGGTGAGGTTGCAGTACAAAGGAATACTTATTATCTCTAAGATCCCAGATATGGCTTCTCTATATGAAAAGTTTTTATGATCCTAAAGACCGTTTGACACATCAAGGAAAAAAAATTCTTGCAAGTGTACTACTTCCTCATATCTAGTTTTTTGTGGCCATAGTGTGTATACTAGAGTCAGTGCAAAACACTCAATAATAGCTCATTCGAACAGATTTGGTTACTTGATTAATTCCTTTTATCCGTCAACTACTTAACCTTCAAACCTTGGCTTTGGTACTATGTGTGAGGCACCTCCTCCATTGGGCCTAGAGGAGTCCTCTACTCAACCACAACTTGTATCCATGTATAATTCTGCCCAATCTCCTCATAGGAAATGTGAGGCTTAGAACATGCGGCTCTTGATTCTACTTCACAGGGGAAGTGTGGATAGGTCACCCCTAATAGTAGTCGAGTGCTCACCTAAGAATACCACTTTGTAATCGATGAAAGATGAGACAATGCTAACATCATATGTGGTTCCAAGAGAGCGAGAGACGGGGGAGAGTGTAACTTGATCCCCTCCTATCCATATGCTTAAGTCTAAACTCCAACCCCTAGAATGATGTTGAACTTGGTAACTAGTCCTATTGAATTTGGGAAGGTCACAAACTAAACGACTTTATCGAGTTTTGAAAAGCTACCAAACTTACCTTGTCCACTCGACCGTAGGCTTTCGATCCTCAAGACCAAAGGTGCCAAACTTTTCTCGATTGGGCTTGCTTTAGCTTCCTAATCAAGCAAAGTATGCTACTACACTATTTTAATATATTAAAATAACATTTTCAATTACCTTATTTATTAAAAATACTTTGTGAAGGCTAAAGTCACAGAAGATCAAAGCAAAGTGAAAGCTAAAGTGCTAGATTTATTTGATGGTGGAACATTATTATTGTAGTGCTTCAATGATTATTTCTAGATACTCATAGTATTAGTGTACTTCATGGATGTATTATTTTGTGAGACCCGAGCTCACTTCTGATCACATTATATTTATCTCCCACATTGCATTTCTTGCACCACAACTCTTGCATGGGTTGCACACATATATTTGTCATTGTATTAGTGTAGGCATGGTCTAATCAGGCTAACTATCAAGTATGCTTCAAGGAAGGACTGGTCTAGATCTGACAAAGGGCCTAGGATATCCAAAAGAGGGTGCAAACGCTAATTCATAGTAATGGAAACCCTAAGATGAAAAAGGGGTACAAACTCTAATTCATAGAGGGACAAACCATAAAATACAAAAGGGGTGCAAGCCCTAAATTGCAAACGGGGTGCCATCCCCTAGAGAAGTGACCTAGCCCTAACCTTAATTTATGTCTATATAAGGATGGGAGGTTTGAGTTGTATTTACTATTTTGATACATCTATTCTGCGGACACTCTGTTAGTGCAGCTATTGAAGCTTTCTATTCTCTTATTCTATTATATCATCCTGCTTTCATTGTTGAGAGTGAGTAAGAGAGAGAGAGAGTGAGAGGTGTGTTGAGTAAGAGATTCAGAAAAGGTAAAGCTCTTCATTGTGATCTTGCTTTTCTCTTCTTCTATACTAGCTTCTTAACTTATTGCTATGCTTGGTGGTAGACGGAGCAATGGTATCAGATCATATTATTTGGGTCGTAAACCATCTTCAAGCCTTCAACCTTTTGGACCATAGGATGATGTAACCACCGAGGTTCTTAGACTCCTACCATGTGGTGGAATAGAAGGCTTGTTTGCTTGTGTGGATGGGATTGATGTGGTATCCATTATCCGCACTTGTCACTTGAACACTCCAAAATACATGCAGCTAGTTTAGGAAGGTTGAATTGGGAGAAATTGGTTCATTGGATTGAGATTGAAAACTCAAAAACCGACACAAAAACAAAAAACAAAAAACTCAAAACTTTTATTGCTTAAACAAACCATGTGGCATTATTGTGGATTGAAGATATATCATGCTTGTAATGCTTGTTGGTTGTGTGTGCAATAAAGAAAAAACAATAAAAAAATGCAAAATGCAAAACACAAGATGTAAAAGTGCAAAATGCAAAATTCAAAACTCAAAACTTAGCCTTTCTTAGCTGAACAATCTGTATATCAATATTGTAGATGCAACTTTTTTATGACGGATGATCGATAGTTTGAGCATTGAAGGATGAAGAGCGAGCAAAACTCAAAACTCAAAATACAAAAGGCAAGGTAAAAAGTCAAAACTCAAACTTGTTTTACTTGAACAATTTGTGTCACACCATTGTGGATTGAAAATACATAAGGAGCTTACCCTCACACTTTGGAAGGAGATTGCTGCATACCACTTCACAGAATGTAAGGGCCCTTGTGATGAGGAGAGGTCACGACCAAGGATGCGTGTTGATCCAATCCGACTCTTTATAGTAGACCACCGAGGTTGTGCTCAAGGATAATGCCCTGGTAAAAGAGTGTTGCTACCAACTCAATTTGCTCGCAAACAAGAACATATCAAACTTTGGTTCTCCAATTGAAGATCGAGCTCCTGGTTAGAGAAGAAAAGCTTCAAGGGAGTAGGTCAGAGTGTGTTGCTCATGTGCATGTCCTAACTCCCCGTCGGCATGCCCAAACTCTTAGGGAAGCTAGTGTAGAATTGAGATACAAGAGCTCCAAAAATAAGAAAGCTTGATACTTTCCCTTTGCTACGATTATGGGTTGTTTTTCATGGAGATAAACAAGTTCTAAGCCAAGGTTGAAATAGTGTACCATCCACTCGTATTGTTTGGTGTCGATGTTGTCCCAATTTGAGTTTGTGTAGGTGTATGAAGTAATGCCATTGTAGTGGATGCAAGGGATGAAGTATTTTTGAGATAGCCAAGCACTCGTGTGCTGGCTTGCCAATGAGTACCTAGTAGAGGTGGAGAACTGCCTCAAGATGCTCATTGGGAAGGAGGCATCCACGTTGTTGGCTAGGTAAATGAGAGACCGGGTATTTGCTAGTATTGCTAGCACACCAATCAACTCGAAATGATGATAAAGCTTAACCTTGTAGCTTGTATCCATGGGAGCAAATACAAGAGTGCATTTAGTCATGCTACGAATAGAAAGATCTCGATACAATACTTTTGGTGGGAAGGAAAGATCCCCAATGGGAAGTTGCTCCCCAAGTCGCGGATTGATGTTGCTACTAGTGCCTAGCCTATAGACCCTTGCCTAGACCTTGCTCTCTTAGATGGTTGACTAGGAGGATGTGTATTGCTAGATTAGAGATAGATGCCATGAAGGGAGCAAGGTTAGAATATAGGTTTCATGCAAGAACTTCTTGTTGGACTTAATCCAAAGACATGGTTAACATAGATTTTCCCACATCATAACCTTTGCTAGGATCTACAACCAGACCTCTAGGCTATGAGAGGGATAGAGAGAGACACTTTTGGCAAACATTTTATGGACGGGGAGAAGAAACTTTTGGCATTGGCCTCAAGCAAGTTTTTAGGACAAGATGGACTAGAAAAGTTCTTTCTAAGCCTTTAGGAGTTTATCAATGTAGGCCTCACCTTAGCTTTCTAGAATATTATGGTATGCAGGGTTATGCTAGAGAGACTTTTTGAGGGATTGATTGGGCATTACATAGTGGAGGCTAATCACTTTCTTTGGATATGCCTACAAGATCTTTGCATAGGTGATTAGTCTCAAACTAAACTTGTTAATGTTGGATATTATTTACCCCACCCAAACAAGTTTATTTCGAAAGTGCACCATCTCAAAAAATATATTCACCTTTTGGGAGCTCACCAATCTTGCTTGTTCTAGAAACTAGGACTTCATTATGCTTCTTTTAGACTTTGAGAAGGCATATGACTCTATGTATTGGACATTCTTGGAGGGCATGATGTTGAAGATAGGATTCCTATTGCAGTTGGGTCAAGGGTGTAGTGGATCTTTATTCCTCAGTACACAACCAAGTTATGACAAGTTGGGCTAGAGGGGAGAAATTTAGCATTCAAAGATGTGTGATATAGGGTTGTCCAGTAGTCCCCTTTTTGTTCCTACAAGTTGTAGAGGCCATGAGCTCCTTGAGCATTCGTAACAACCATAGAGATATTTTGCAAGAAAGTAGGTGTCCTAACTAATTGGCACGAGTCCTATGAATTCTAGGTGGATAATGGAAGTGGGAGGATAGGTGGCCTATATATAGGCAAAAAGTGGCAAAACCCTAAATAGGGTTAAAACCCTATAAATGGCTAAAAGTTTCCAAAAAGAAATGCATTAATGTGTCCTTCATCTAAAGTGTCTAAAACACATAAAATGAGAGATAAACACAATGTCAAAGCTCCTAATGTCCTCGACTATGAGGCTCATAGGCAAGACATGACCGCACAACATACACACAACTACTAACACCTCTTAGATCGTGGATGTGGTAGAAGAATAAGGCGATGCGGGGTGGAATAATCTCTATCGTTGTTTGGAGGAGTAGCTTGTGCCTTTCAAAATTGAAGGGCCTAACATGCTCAATCAAGTGGAAAAGCACTGATCTCTTGGATCAGCTCAAGAAGGTCAACAATACACCTGATGACTATCTTGTAATCCATTCAAATGCTTCTAGATTCTTTTGGCCACCATCAATGTTGAAAACAAGCTTTCTGTCCTTGCCAAGGTTACCCTCATGCTCTAGAAGGAGATTGTTGCCCATACCACTTCAAAAAATGCAAGGGCCCTTGTGGTGTGGAGAGGTCATGGTGAAGGACATGTGTTGATCCAATCTGACTCTTTATAGTAGATCACCAAGGCTGTGCTCAAGTATAATGCCTTGGTAAAAGTGCATGTTACATTGTCTTAGAGTATGAACATACTCCAATTTGAGTGCTGCTACGAACTCAATTTCCTTGCAAACAAGAACATAGCAAGCTTTGGTTCTTTGATTGAAGACCGAGCTCTTGATTAGAGAAAAAACACATCAGGGGAGTAGCCTTGCTCATGTGCATGCCTTAACTCCCCTTGTGTGTATGCCCAAACTTGGGGAAGCTAGTATAGAATCAAGATACAAGAACTTCAAAAATAAGAAAGCTTGATAATTTCCCTTTACTACGTATGATTGTGGATTGTTTTTCATGGAGGTAAATAAGATCTAAGCCAAGGTTGAAATAGTACCGTCCAATTGTATTGTTTGGTGTCGATGTTGTTGTCCCAATTTGAGTTTGTGTAGGTGTATGAAGTAATGCCATTCTAGTGGATGCAAGGGATGAAGTATTTTTGAGATAGCCAAGCACTCATGTGATTGCTTGCCAATGAGTACGTAGTAGAAGTGGACAAATCCCTCAAGATGCTCATCGAAAAGGAGGCATCCATGTTGTTGGCTAGGTAAACAAGAGACCGGCTAATTGCTAGTATTTGCAGCACCAATCAGCTGAGAATGATGATCAAGCTTAACCTTGTAGCATGGATCCATGGGAGCAAATACAGGGGTTCATTTAGTAACACTACAAATAGAAAGATCTCAATACAATACTTCCAGTGGGAAGGAAAGATCCTCAATGTAAAGTTGCTCCCCAAGTCGTGGATTGATGCTACCACCAACGCCTAGCCTATAGACCCTTGCCTAGACTTGAAGAAATTGGATGGGACCAAATACTTAATGTGGTTGTATATGATGAAGCATGTACTATTTGCAAAGTACTTGTGGGGTTATGCATAGAGGCCAACCCAATAGGCCCAATAATTCAAGGAACTATAGATGCATCCAATATATCCATTGTTACTAGTGGATTGACCGACTTCTCCGCCCATAGCTCATCAACTATGATGGTAAGCAAGGAATGCTCATGTGCATGCCTTAATTGCATTGTCATGCAAGAAGAAGATTATGTTGGATATATGATCATGCGCTATGGTCAAATAGGCATGGGAGAGGCTTGTTTCTCTTTATTAAGTGCATAATGAGGCATGCGTTGCTTGCTTATGCAAGTAGTTGGCATTTGAGTACATGGTCGAGGGTGTTTCTACTGGTACATATATCACTTGCATCAAAGATCTCAATGAATAACTTGTTAATATTGATTATAGTATATTCATGCATTGCTAATGTATATTTTGATTGGTTTGTTGGGGTCATATTAGAATTTTGCTACTATTCATTTATTGGCAAAAAATAATGTTGATTTATACACCTTTGATGATATGGTTTCTTTGCTATTCCAAGAAGATTAGTCTTGAATCAATCACTCGAGCATGGTCATAAATTATCAAGGATTTGTAGCCAATCATAAAGGCAAAGGAAAAACATGGCATCAATCAAATTCTAAGGACAATGGCAAAACAACTCCTTTTTCTAATTCTCCTAATGACAAGAATTAGGATAAACACAAGGAACAATGTAACTATTGCAAATAAAAGGGACATGTCATTGAGAAATAAATGAAGCACATGGCAAGCAAAAAGAGGAAATAATTTAGCATGAATTGTGAAAATTCTACCAATTTAATGAATACAACAGCACACATGGTTTTGCTTGGACATACATCTATTGTATGCATTTGTGGTGCCATGCTGTTATGATCCTTTCTCATATGCATAATGTTTATCCATATGGTAGAAGGTAAGAATAAATGGTACTTTGATAATGGTGCTTCTAAGCATATCACTTCCATGATTTGTGTATGTGACTTCAAGATGCACCGAAAGATGGGTCACTCATTTATACAAATAATGCTAATATATGATGAAAGGCATTGGATAGATTTTGTATTATTGCGATGAATGAGGGTACCATTGTTCTTAGAGATGTATTGTATATCCTTGGCCTTTTAAAAAATTTTCTTTCAATTTTAGCCATTACATTTGCTAGAATCATGGTTAAATTTCATGTGGACAGATGCATTGTACATGACTATAATGATGGAGACGATCTTGTGGTCTTAGGCATATTATGAAATAGTCTCTATCAAATTGACATGTACGAAAGAAGAGCATTGGAGGATGCCTTATCCATAGATGGGAAAGTGATAGATTACATTGAGGTATGGCATACTTGGATTTGTCACCTTCATTATGGTAGCTTACTTTGTTTTAAAAGTAAGAAAATGGTGCTAAATCTCCTTCCATTGGAGGCAACAATAATGATGCATGTGAGAGTTGCATTTTGGAGGAAATGTGCCACACCCCTTTTCTTGAAAAATGATCTAGAGTGTTGGTCAAAAGTTACATCTTATATATAGTGGTATATGTGGTTCCATGTGCATCCCATCCATTAAAGAATACTTTTACTTTGTGACCTTCATTGATGATATGACTTGTTACAGCTAGTTATATAGATCAAAGCACAAGTCAGATATGTTCTTATGCTTCAAAACCTTCTTGGCTATGGCTAGAACTCCACGCTAGTTGGTCATTGTTTGGTAATAATGATCGAGGGGAGGAATACATGCCAAGAGAATTCAATGTTTTTTGGCTAAGAAGGGTATTGTCTATCATTGCACTACACCTTAGAAAAATATTGTGGTTGAGAAAAAAAAAACAGATCTCTCATGAAGATGTTACTGTATATGCTAATGCATAACAAGCCACCCCCAAATTTTTGGCTAGATGCTATCATGTGTTACTCTTATGTACTTAATGATAGCCAAAGCATTGGATTGTACATCTTATGAGGCTTGGATTGGTCAAAGGTAAGTGGGGTTGACCAAAGCATTGACTGAATGTAAAACCTTATGCGGTTTTGGAATAGTCGAAAGTTAGCAGGATTGCACATACATGTCTTTAGTTGTTTGGCATGTGCTTTGGTGCAATAGCCATGAGTACACGAGTTGCAAGATAAATGTGTCAAATTTATTTTAACTTATTATAATATATAAAGTAAAGAGTATTTCTTAAACTAACCCTTTATAAGTAAGATTTTTGTTAGTAGAGATGTGATATCTATGCTATGGTATTGCTCTTAGTTTGGATGATGCACACACTGAGAGCACACTCTCTGTTTGTGATCTTGATTCTCATCTTTTATGTATAATATATGCTCTTGATTGGGCCCAATGAGATGCATGTTGTAGCCTTGAAGGTTGAATTACATCATTCAGTTGATGCTATGGACCTTTGGCCATTTGCACAACTATCTTTGCATATAGTTCACTCTAGTTGAGAGGGGCATTGTTTTGAGACAATCTATATATATTTGGGAAGTCGTGAAACATGTAATTTGATATCTCACATGTACTTACTCATTGGGCCTCTTTTTCCCTTGAGACAATTCTTTGTGTTTGCATGGATTTCTAGACACAGTGATTGGGCTGGCTTCTCTAAAAACCGAGTGTCCACTAGTGGTGATTGTTTCATGCTTGGTGATCTTTGCATCTCTTGGATGAGAAAGAAATAGTCTATAGTGGCCACATCTAGTTTCAAGATATATGGCAACATTTATAACTACATTGGAATGTTTATGGCTTTGACCCTATTGGCTTATCTCAGTGTGGAACAATAGATGACTCAACAATCTCGATGAATACTTCTTAGATAACTTATCATTAGGAATGAATGGTAGTCAAATCTTTGCTTGAGAGGGAGTAGTAGCATCGATCTAGATAATAGCCTTGGCTAGAGGGGTCTATGACCAAAGCTAGAAGATCCAAGAGCAACAAGACGAGTAACCTTGTGGTGCAGAAGCACCGTAAGCAACATCAAGACCCTCATGAGCACTTGAGGAAGCATTGGAGGTAGCACACGGGTCTTTGTCTTCAAGGTGATGAATTGCTAGTTTCTTATAAGTATTATGCAAGGCATGCTGGAAATTTTCAATAGCCTCTTGCCATGGAGATGCCATATCTTGCAATAAAGACTCAAGGAGCTCCTCCAACTAGCTCAAATTGAGGGTAAGGGCCTCCTCATCTGAGGATCACTTGGAGCCCTAATAATTGGTTGCCACTCCTTCATCTTTATGAGGTGAGTCTAGAGCTTGTCATTTTGTTGCTAATAGTGGGATCATTTGATTTGAGAGAGTCACAATATCACCAAGGAGCAGTTCTGGAGATAATATGCTAGGTGTTGTGTCATCATGTGGGCCACATCCACATTCAACTGATGGGACATAAAGATTCGAGGCTCAAATGAAGTAGTAAAAGTCACCTAGATCATTGTAGTTCCAAAAGGCAAACAACCACTTAGGGAAATTTAAGCTTATATCCACATTTAAAACACTTCTAAGCAATACTTTCTTGTTCAAGCTTCTTTAGGTGGAACTTAAATTTCATCTTGCCTAAAAAGGAACAAGTTCGGGTGTAGTAGTTGGAATTGGAATAACAAGAGTCATAGTGTTCCCTTCTATTCATAATAACAACTCAAAATAGAATCAAAATGGGTTCTACAACAACTAAAGAAGGAGTACGAGTCGAGGTATTAATCTGTAAAACCTATTTTGAAGTCATTGTAGACTTCAAATTTGGAGTAGCAAGCGACATAATCGAGGCTAGAGATTGGAAATGATAGTATGGACTCCCACCCAAGAATAAGAAAATTTACTCCTCCCAGATTATCATCTGATTTGAGCTTTTTCCTCAGAAGGATCAAAGCTTTCCAATACCTCCTCCATATGAAAGAAAAAATACACATTTTTTCATTCTTTATTGTCACCTTGGAGGTCATGGACACACAATCTCATTTAGCTTAATATGCAAACACGTCATAAAGAGTGTTCAAGATTTGCCACTCTTCATGGGCATTCACAAACCAGCTTGCACTACCCAAGAGTTGTTGAAAGACTTAGAGTTGTTAATCGGTTTGGTAAAAAATGACAAAATGGGGGAAAAGTGGAGCATGCAAGAGGAAACAACCAAGGGCAATAGGAAAAAGCAACAAGAAGAAGAGAAAAGCAGGTGTAAGATTGGAAAAGAGTCAAAGAGAGCATGTGCAATGGGAAAAGACGATGGATCAACATTAAATGTGTTGACATTTACTGCCACGCTGCCTACAAGTAGAAGTTTTAAAATTAAATCTTCTTGAGCATCGTGCTCGCTCTCATTCAACTTGTAAAATCAAAAGCACAATTAATAACAAACAAGTGTGCGAGTTAATCTCTTATAGAAAATAGATAGCTCAAAGGCTCATAGGACCTTGAGGGTGGGTTTTAAGTGAATGGGTGACGAGCACCAATAGAGAATAGAGCCCTGCCCAATATTCAAAAAAGTAAAACTTCATATATAAGGTGAGAAATCTTATTTGTAATGGATTCCACGACTAACGCAACAAAGGCTTATCTACTTCTCTAACACTACGCTGTTTCTTCACCTCTGAGTACTCTGTATATGTGAGCTTTCTTAGGCAGGGAGAGAGAAGTCTTGTGAGGGTTGTGTGTGGTTCTTGCTCTGTGTTTTATCCTCTACCCTTTCTCCTCATCTTTGTGGGATTTCTTCCCAGATTGAGAGATAGATAGATTGAGTTGCTGCATCAGGTGTAGAGAGCTTGAGAGACCTAGAGAGAGAGAGAGAGAGAGAGAGAGAGAGAGAGAGAGAGAGAGAGAGAGAGAGAGAGAGAGAGAGAGAGAGAGAGAGAGAGAGAGAGAGAGAGAGAGAGAGAGAGAGAGAGAGAGAGAGAGAGAGAGAGAGAGAGAGAGAGAGAGAGAGAGAGAGAGAGAGAGAGAGAGAGAGAGAGAGCAAAGGTGGAACCATCTCTACATAGAAAAACAAGGAAGAGGATCTACTTCACATGTACAAGGGATGATGGAGCTTGAGTGCAGAGCTCGAGTAGGGATGTTGGTGGAGTCATCAGAGCTCACAACACTCATCTAGACTACGATGTAGTGAGCCTCCTATTTCAACTATTATCTTTTAATATTCCCCTTGCTTTGGTGGATTCATCAGAGCTCACAACACTCATCTAGACTACGACGTAGTGAGCCTGCTATTTCAACTATTATCTTTTAATATTCCCCTTGATTTGGTGGGCAGTGGGTAGCTATTCGTAGCTATTTGAGTGAGTGAGATTTGATGGAAGGTGAAATCACTGTGTAAGAGCATAAGCAAAGTCAGTTAGAGAGGGCACATGGATGATATGTGTTTCCTGTCTCTAGATTCGATGTATGGACTCAAAGCTACATTTTGGTTATGTTGTTGGGACTTAAGGTAATTTCTCTTGTCAAGTCTCTGACCATAGATGGTGAGTGAAATACGGCAAGTTGGAGCGAGATGGGTTTTCTCACCCCATGAGAGATTTGATATAGAAACCTTGCATATCTTAGTTAGGATATGGACATATTGGAAGGGTATCGATCCGTGGACTGCACATGTTCTTTTTTCATAGGATAGGTTGGATTGCGGAAAAAAATTGCTACAATAGGAAAAAATCCTTTTTATTTATAAAAATTTCAAAACAAAATAAAACAAAATTTAAAAAAAGTTCAAATCTCATATCATGCAATAGAGGCAACTGCATGTGCTTAAGCAGTTGGATGAGCTTCATGGGTTGGAAAGCTATATAAGTTGCAAATTTTTCCCTTGATTTTTTTTTATTTCATCAATTTTTATCATGGGATGCATTGGCATATCATGGGTAGGGAGTTTGACGGTAACTAGCTAGTTGCGTTCAACAACCGAGTACCTGCAAAGAGCATTGAGTGTAGATATCATTGGGATTTTTGTACAAGAAAAAAAGACAATCATAAGGAGCACAAAAATAGGATGGATGTTTTGTAATAACTTTTCATTTTCTGATTTTGATGATTAAGAAAGAGGTTCTTAGAAGCGATGGTACCTATAACAACTAGGTACATTGTTTGCTTGTTGTGTGTTTTGGAGCATATTTTGAAAGGGTAAAGTAATGTGGGTCATGTTGGATATTTTCTGAGTTTTTGGAGATTTATGCTGCATTTTTTATGAGAATTGATGCTTGGAAAAAATAGGCAAAGGATAGTGGGAAGAGGTTGACAACTACCTAGTCATAGTTCCCACTGGTAGCATGGAAAGGCTATAAGTGCATGAAGGAAAAGAAGAGTGCTGGTCATTTAGCATCAGTAATTCAGCATAAAATTCATTTTTTGACTTGAACTTGCATAGAATATTGGTGATCTTATGATAGCCGTTTAGACTTGCACAAGATAGGTACCAACTACATACTATAAGTGGACATAGTCATGATTTACAAGAGCTAGTTTGGGACTATTCTGTAGACTTGTTTTGGAACTGAGTTTGCTGAAGTTTCATTGTAAATCTCTGTGAAATTTTTGAAATTTCTGAATATTCATTGGTTGGGATCAAAAGGTTGTTTTGAAGCTAGTTGGATGATGACTAGCTAGCCAACAGTAATTGTTTGGTAGGCTGTTTGTAGGTGTTTAACCGATGACACATTCAAGATTGCATTTGCTGTAATTTACTATGTTTTTATAGTAGAAATTTCTGATCTTGGGCTGAATACAAAATCATTAGGCATTAGAACCAATTGGGATAAACAGATAGATAGACTAGCTACCATGATATCACTACTAGCTAGAATCACTAGATGTGGGTGTGCCAAAATTGTTGGGAATGTTTAAACTCTTATTGTGATCAGCCAAAGGAGACCGCAAACTTAGAAATTCTATAAGGTTTGTTGAGTAGTAACCATAGGTGTTGCAAGGGCTACACGACTTGTCAAAAAAGTTATCTGCAAGAAAGTACAGGTAAGGGGGTTGATGTGTAAGATGCCTTGGGTTCTGCTTCCAAACCCAAAAATTCATTGACATTTACAGCAAAGAGGGAGGGTTGAGCCACTTAGAGTCAAGGGTGCTATTACAAGCACTTGACAGGCCAATTAGGGGGCTAAAAAAGCTAGTTTGGGGCTCCTAACAGATATAGTTTGGGTTGATTAATCCTTCCAAGTTTGGTAACTCTTGAATTATGAAGAACTGTATGTTTTTTGGGCTGAATTGCAAGTTTTGCACCAGCCATGATCCTCCCATATTCACCTACTCATTGTGAGTTAATCGGTATTTAGGAAGCGGACAACTAGACATAGTCTAGTGACAAGCTTGCCTTTTCGAGTTTGGAAGGGATGAATTGCATTTGGTTTAGTGATCTATCTCTTTATATTGAAGGTCACTAAGTCATTTGTATTATGAATTCCATTTCAAAGCCAAAGGGATAGCTTGCAACCTTGCAAAATTGTAGAGGCCGATCATAACATTGAGCTACAACACTCGGCGAATACTACCGAGACGGGTTGGTAGATTACTTAATAGTTTCAGACCTTATGAGAAGAACTAATTGCAACTAGATAGTGCTTTAAGCTCTCCTAAACTTTGTAGGAGAAGGGATATGCCATTTGGCTTGAGTACAAGGCATATACTTTTAGTCCATCAACTCAAGTGTCGACTTGAGACACAATTCTCTATCCATTGCAATAGTGGTACACCACCACGAGGCTCTTCTTAGAGGTTTTTAGCACTTGCATTGTTCACCTTTCAAAATTTGTGCCCTTGAGGAGAGTTAGAGTACTTTGACCGAACCTCGATTATACATTGGCTGAAAACTTGCATGATCTCCCTTATGATCTTATGAGGCACCATGCAACTATCGCAACCCGCACTTGACATGGACACAAAGTACTACCTTATGTATCTCTACCAAAGACAATCCTTTATCTCTAGTCAAGAATACCCTCTTGTCCTAAGTGTAGACACTAACCTCTTTCCTTGACAAAGAGATGAACCCACCTCCACCATTGCCATCATAAGATCTACTCTTCTAAAAATGAAAGACATATGATTTCGTGCTAGTATCAACTCAACTGTGCCAAAACCTTAGGTTGAATCCCACCATTTTGGACATAGCCTTATCATGAGTTCATAAATAAGGCTTGCTAAGCCATATTGACCATACATCAAGGTCTTGAAGACAACCAATAATGTGCGATACATAAACCCATAGCATTATGATTATAGTACGCATTGAGCCAAAGAGTTGACGCTCATCCCGCCATGAGTGCACTATCAATAGTGTATGTGGGCAAGGCTTAGAGTATCATCAACATCCTTACAATGGAGGATTGTCCCAAAATCCATTACCATTTTTCAACAACCTCAAGGGCTGGCCATCATTGTGTGCTAAATTAAAGTTCCTAGGATCCCAAGTGCAACGATAGCTCCAATTGCCTAGAGTAGACACCAACATCATCACCAAATAATTGCCACATAGTGGATGTTGCATAGCACCATGTGGAAAGAATTCCAAGTGTTGTGACCCCCACTCGAGACAAAGATCACCATAGTATGTTGAATGCACCAAATAGAGTACAAAGCACCATTCCTGACTTAGCTCGAAACATCACATTAACCTGAGTAGTAACATATGCATTGATCCGAGCAAGGATGGAACAATTGTGATTCCAGTGAGCACCCGACATTAACTCAAGAAACATCTCGATACATTGATCCGAGCCGGACCATTTTTGGTTGAACTAAGCAACAACTATTGGAATTGATCCAAGAGCCTCCCTTAATTGGTTTGAGCTACAAGCATCATGATTGGTCATGACCCAAGCACCATCAACAATGATCTCATGACTCCAAAATGATCAAAGACATGCATTGCTATGGTTTAAGTAATGCTCAATGATCACAATGATGAGATGGCAATGATATGAGAAGAACATGAATGATCTAAGTGACATTGATTCGAGTCACGTGGGCTGACATAACACTCACAACATCTTCATCATGTCTTGGATTTGAGTGGTAGTGTGGCAACGATGCAAACTAATTTACCATAGTCATAGCATACATGCTTAGGGCGTTGTCATTTGTAGCACACAAACTCGAACCATAGTTGTCACATTAATCAGAACCTAGTCGTCACATTGACCATAGTCACAAAATATTGATGTTTGCATCATACAAGTTCTTAGCATATTGATTTTCACAACATTGATGCAGACAATAGTCATCACAACTGATGTTCACAACTCAAACCATAGTCATAGCCTACACAATTGCAACATTGACATTTACAGTATTCACTTGGAGCATTGATGGTGCGTTGAAGAATCATAGTCATCAAGCTCACTCGTACCTTCTACGTCAACCACCATGGCCTGAGCAACAATATCATTGGACCAACACTTAGAATAATCATTGGTCACTTGGACCATTGCCTCGCCACCATAAACTCAGAATACATTGTCACATAGATGAGGGAGCATCCGTACCATTGCACAAATCACTCAGACCACTCGATAGCATACATCACTCGGAGCATTGGTGCTGCTACCCGATGGGTTGCCATCATGTCACTATCACTAGCTCCCCTTAAGAGATAGAAGCTTCTAGAAAGACCACTAAAATCAAGGAGGTCACACATAAAAAGCATTCAAGATGTATTTCTGTAGAAGGAAAGAAGTATGGTCATGCCTTGGTGCCTACTAAAGCACAAATGCCTTCTTGTGGAAAGCAAAAGAAAAAAGCACTAACCCCCAAAGTGCTTAAGAAAGAACAAAAGAATTTTGAAAGCACTAGCACATTGGAATGCTTTAAAAGTACAACACACAATGGGTGCTCATCACAAGTGAACTTGAACACAAAGTAGAGGAACCTCTTGCATAGATAACATGACTCAAGGGCACCACCAAAGGAAGAAGTGTGAGAAGGAAAAATATCAAGCCTTAGGATTCATGGGACACGTGAATTCATACCGAGAAATACAAGCATGAAAAAGAGGTAACTGCCACAACACTTAATTTACTCAGGGTGTTTTTTAGTTACATGAGTTGCAATTTCCATGTTCACATGCTAGAAGTAAGCATGCACTTCCTTGTAGCATAGTTTCCTTACATAGACATACACATTGCCAATCCTCTCAAAACCATTTAGGGTGTTCATGTGGGTTGAGCTTTGTGTTTGACATTGCGATTGTTTAAATCGGTGGTGGATTGCAACTTGTGAATTAAGGAACTTCTCCTAAGATCAAACATTTGAATTAACCAAGTAGAGCAAGCACACATAAGAGGAACCTCATTCCTTACAATTTTGATCCATGCAAAACTTGCAAGTGTGGATGTGACATTGCTTAAACTGCATGAGTCTCTAGAACAATCAGTGAGTTTTTGGGTTGGCCAAAATCAAGTGAAGCACGTTGAAAGATAAGAACACTCTCATTTGACATAGACTACTTCTTTTCAGGGATAATGACTCATCCTACATAATTCAAGACCCCAAACAAGGACCTAGAGAAGCCTAGGCTTGCCCTAGTGATCATGGAACCCAAATTGCATTATTTGAGGGGGCATTAATTTAAATTAGTGTACAAACCTTGGGGCAATGTAACACCTTAAGATCTGCCGAACAATATTCTAAGATTTCCAAAGAAACAACCATTCACAAAGGGGGTCCTAGGTCAAGATAGGCAAACAAGCAATTGGCCAAGCCATACTAAGTACAACTTTCTCATGAGCCAAGTCTAGGAGGAAAAATAGTAGAGTTTCCTTGAGGGCACGTTACAAGGGTTGTGACGTTAGTACCTTGAAGTTTCCCCAACTCTTGTGGAAAAGGTGACCCATCTTGAAAAATTTAGGGCATGAGGGCCAAGATCCTACCTTTCTGAAGCACAATACTTGTCCACACAAAAATCTCAAAATCGTAAGTGATAGCCTCATAGTTGGGTGGTAAATGTTGCCAAGCAACCTAGAATTTCCACCAACCTCAAGAATTAGATCTATGTTGCAAACACCTTGTTGGTGCTCAGGACTTTGTAAGCACTATAGAAACCACCCCCTAGGAAGGAAAGTTCCATTACAAATAGTGCTACTGAAACTGAAGAATCCAAGTAACTCTTAGTGTCATGAACCTTTGATTGGGACTTGAAAAGTCATAATCATAGTCAAAAAGTAAGGGAGGACTTGAACGACAATAGTCAAGTAAAGACCTTGTAAAAAAAAAAACATCACAAGTCACACCAAGAGAACTGTTGAGAGAAGGGACAATACTCAAGGCCATGCAGAAACCTGCATTAGATACTTAACGAATACACCATAGTGACAACTTTGGATAGCTTGAAGGCTTTGTAAGCCTAGGGAAAGAGAGTGAACAACTGGCATAAAGGAAGGGGGGTCAATCCTTGAAGAAGAACCTTGGCAACTACACTAGCTTGAAAGCCCAAAAAGAACTCATGAAAAATAGGGAACAAGGAAATCCCCTAACTCACTTAAGGGCATAGGTGGAGAAACAACAGAACATATATGCACACTGTGATAGAAAGAAGTGAACGTGCCTATAAGACCAATGAGAGTCACAAAGGCGATACATATTAGGACATGGCATATTAATTCTCCAAGACACACAACAAGAGCAATGTAGCCTTCTAACAGGGACCAATAGGTACATTTTCAATCCTACCAGAAATCATCAGTCTCATCAAGGAGCTTGTTAGCTAAGGGAAAATAGAGATCATGGCGGGGATGAGCTCTAACATGGATAGTCTAGAAATGGATGCTATAGAGTTTCTCGTGGATATCCAACAACTAATATCACTCTACAACCAACACATGTGGGTTGAACATAGAGGAGGGGATGTGGAAGAGATCATGGCTGATGTAGAAGCGGGCTAGGTAGGAATCTCATTAAGCAAGTTGCAAGGTTTACACGAAATCAAAGGTTAAACAAATGAAGAAAGGAGATAGAGTTGGGTCAAATCCAATGCATCCTAGTTCTAGCCGGAGGTATCTCAATTGGAGGAGAGGCAAGGGATGTAGAGACATCCAATGCTAACCTTAGTCCCTCTGAACTCCTTCTCAAGCAGTTATTGGTTGGATAAGACCTCCATAGAGAAGGGAAGTGCTGCATTAGCCACCACTCCCTTGATCGAGACTAGGAGTAGCACCACGGCTAGAAGCCAAGAAAAAATACCAATTGTTACAAAGCAAGTCAACAAGTACATGCAAGAGATGATCCTTATAGCTTTGATGAATAGTTTGAGTAGGTTTGTAAGTCAAAGAACCTCATGGATGCTGATAAGAGAGCACAAACTTTTGAGTTTTGTCTAGGGGAAAAGGGCCGAACATGGATTACAAGCCTCGATGACACCAAAAGGAACAATTTTGACACTCATCAAATGCTTCTCGGAAGCTGTGTACTCTGATAATCTAATCATCAAGCTCATGAATGTGAGCCATAAGGACAAGGAGGAAATTAGATACTATGTCACCCATGTGAGAAGTCTCTACAAGAGGATCCCAAAACCTGAGAGACCTATGCCTAGGATCGTGTCAACTATCTTAATGGGATAAAAAAGGAGGAGTTATACAAAGCCCTGGTTGGCTAGCAACTCGAGCATGTAGAGAGTTGAATGGGCAAACGTATTTGATGAGGTCATAAGGATGGATGATCTGCTAAAGGAAAGGAGTAGCAAAGCCACACATTCGATAGGAATCATCACTATTCATAGTGAAAGATCCACGATGCGCAGGGAGCAAGAAACATCTAAAGTGCAAGATAAAGGCAAGGGAGTGGAATTCCCTCAGGAGATGAGGCCTTCTAGAATGGAACTTATTATTGATGTCATGATGGAGAAACACGATATCTTGAAAATGATAGAGGCCCTAAAATGATCCCATCTCTACTATAGACAAACTATGTAGCACATACAATGTGATAGTGATCATCTCTCATCTAAATCCTTTATGCGGACTTGCACTTGCACTTGCACTAATGTGGATGTTTTGGGCATGATGTAGCCTAATGTAGAGCTCCTAGGTTAGTTTCATATCTTATTTTATATACTAATATTAGTACATAGCCACCCAATGGAGGACTTCCTTATTAGAGTTTGAAACAATTGCCATTGCTTGCTCCCTCTAACTAGAGGCTAGTAGCTCCTAGAGCTAACATAATTTCCTAAGGCATTCCATGGCCTTGAAGGCTAGTGTGAATCATCTCCCTATAATGCTCTAATGCATTATGTCAAAGTACTAGTTGAATAGCAACAGTACACTAATTTGTATGATAGACCAAAGTAAACATATAATTCAAATTACAACTTAAAGCTATAGATACAAGTATTGTTTAACCTTTTTAAGAAAATCAAAAGCAAGCACAAGGAGAGGTACATAAGTGAAAAAGAACTTGAATACAATTGTGGAAGAGGGAAGAAGATGAGAGTAAATAATACCTTGTTGATTCCTCAAAGAAAAAGATGATGAGAAGTAGAAGGAGAAAAAGATCTTTGAATGCTCCTTCTTTGCTTGCAAATAGGTAAAGGTAATGATTTATCTCTCCTTAGTTCTTTGCATCATTTATTGCTTCTTGCCATTATAAAGCAAGATCTCATCCAAGTCTCTAGTTTTTTGTCTTGATGAGAAGGGCTTGGATCTCCAAATTTGTGCAACCACCTCTCTAAGATCGTCATCAAAGGATAGGGGCTATGAGAGTCTAACATTGAAGTGGGGTCCTTTGACTCTTAAAAAGTAGGTGAATTTGTGGGTGGTCCAAGAGGGTCGTTTGAGTTATTATGTCTAATAGGCCATCCCTATCACAAATCTAGTAATCCGGATAGAATCCATCGATCCTAAAAGAAGATCTTAGGTCATGTTGCCCTATCTCTCTTAGAGAACTGAAGAAAGCCTAGAAATCTACCAATCTGCGATGTGAACCATCGGTCTTGTCCTATAATCTAGAATAAAAGGCCCTCCCCAGTAGCCTTTTCTTGACCTATAATGGTCTTTATGCATTTGCAGATTGTACCCCTATGGCCTCCACCATGTTAAAGGCAATCCCATAATCCAATGATCAACCTATGGTAGGGATTGATTGCTAGTTGATGAAACCTAATAGACGAATAAGTATGTCATTTTCTCTCATATGGGATCCACATGGCTCTCCATGGAAGAACCACAATATCCCAGCCTTGTATGATTGGGTCTACTACTCCCCAATACATATGCAAATACTAGCTTGTATCTTTGTGATAGTCTACCCAATAAGTATGGCTCTGTCTTGGTAATAAATTTTTGTAGCATCCAGATATTCTCTTTGATGAGCGATAATGCTCTTGCAACATGAGAAACTTTATTGACCTTCCCAATGATGCTCTGTGTAAGTTCTATCTCATGAGGCTCTAGCCTTTTGCCTAAAGTGCATCATTTGAAGTCTCGTACTTTCTGTGAGATGCAATCCTCATACATCCTCATAGGATGCACTTGCCACATCTACAACGTTGACTTTCTTTTCTCACATCACTTGACTCACTTGGCATATTGGAGTGCAAGTCAACTCAATATTCAAGGGGTTATTTGCATGCAACCTCCTCCTTAGCACATGTTTTACTTGTTTCATCTGAAAGTTCAAAACTCACCCCCAATTCTTTGAAGAACTTGGACCTTTTATAAAACCCCTCAGTTTCATAGAAAATCTTCAAGATTTATAGTTCTATGTAAAATTTCACGAGATTCATTCATAGAAATATAGGTGTTTTCATTGTCCAGCCACAATTTCACCAAATTTCACCATTTTTGTAAAATTTGCACCATTCAGAATGATGATCAAGCTTAACCTTGCAGCTTGGATCCATGGGAGAAAATACAGGGGTGGATTTAGTCATACTATGAATAGAAAGATCCCAATACAGTACTACCAGTGGGAAAGAAAGATCCTTTGTGAAGTTGCTCCCCAAATTGTGGATTGATGCTACCACCAATGCCTAGCCTATAGAACCTTGCCTAGTCTCAAAGAAATTGGATGGGACCAACTACTAGTTGCAAAGTGGTTGTGGGGTTATGTATCATGCATAGAGGCCAAGCCAATAGGCCCAATGATTCAAGGAATTGTAGATGCATCCAAAATAGCCATTGTTACTAATGGATGGGCCAACTTCTCCCCTCATAGCTGATCAACAAAGATGGTAAGCAAGGAATGCTCGTGCACATGCCTTAATTGCATTGTCATGCAAAAAGAAGATTATGTTGCATATACGATCATGCACTATGGTCAAATAGGCATGGGAGAGGCTTGTTTCTCTTTATTAGGTGCATAATGAGGCACATGTTTCTTGCTTATGCAAGTAGTTGGAGATTGAGTACATGGTTGAGATTACTCTATTGATGCATATATCACTTGCATCAAATATCTCAATAAATAAATTGTTAATATTGACAATATTATCCTCATGCATTGCTTATGTCCACTATATTGGTTGGTTTGTTGGATCTCAGATTGAAACTCGTCGAAGTGTTGTACGTGTTCTATAGACAATCGACGTTTTTGTCAAATTGCCAGCTTACATTAAGAGCAAGGACATGGGGCATGCTCATTAAGATACATCTCACGATCTTGAACATCATGACCTTCATCGTTTTCCATTTGGTCTACGTTACGACAAACAATTTGTTTTTGTTATCATTCTTTTTTTCTTTCTTAAATTATTTGAGAAATGATTTCTTCTCTTATAACTCAGCAAAATTAATGTATGTAAAGTCTCCACCCACCCACAAATTAATGTATGTCAGAGTATTTTCCGTCTCGTGGTATTGCACCGGAGCTCACCACCAGTCTCTCTTTGTTTTTTATCCATTCATTCTCTTCTCTCCTTCCATCTCTCTCTCTTTTTCTCTTTCTTTATTATGTTGTATGTTTATTCTCTCTCTCTCTCTCTCATTCCTTCTTTCTTTTTCTCTTTCTCTCTCTCTCTCTCTCTCATTTCCTTTAACAAAACATCTCTCTCTCTCTCTACTATCAATTTTCTTTACCAAAACATCTCTCTCTCTCTACCACTACCACTACCACTACCACTACCACTACAATAAACAAGAAAAGAAGAAACAACAACAACAACAACAACAACAACAACAACAACAACAACAACAACTACTAGTACTGCTACTGCTACTGCTACTGCTACTGCTACTGCTACAAAGAAGAAAAGAAGATAAAACTACTACTACTACCACTACTACAATAACAACAAACAAGAAAACTAAACAACAATAAACAAGAAAAGAAAAGAAAGAAAAAAAAACTACTACTACTACTACTACTACTACTACTACTACTACTACTACTACTACTACTACTACTACTACTACTACTACTACTACTACTACTACTACTACTACTACTACTACTACTACTACTACTACTACTACTACTACTACTACTACTACTACTACTACTACTACTACTACTACTACTACTACTACTACTACTACTACTACTACTACTACTACTACTACTACTACTACTACTACTACTACTACTACTACTACTACTACTACTACTACTACTACTACTACTACTACCACAATAACAAACCACTACCACTACCACTACCACTATTACTACAATAAACAAGAAAAGAAGAAAAAATAATAATAACTACTAATACTACTACAAAAAAGAAAAGAAGAAAAAACTATCACAACAACAACAACAACAACAACAAATAAGAAAACTAAACAACAATAAACAAGAAAAGAAAAGAAAAAACTACTACTACTACTATAACAAACAGGAAAACTACTATTACTACTACTAGTACTACTACTACAATCACAACTACGACAACTACGACCATGACTACGACTACCACAACAATAACAAACAAGAAAAGAAGAAATTAAACAACAACTACTACTACTATCACTACCACTACCACTACCACTACCACTACCACTACCACTACCACTACCACTACTACTACTATGACTACCATAACAACAACAAATAAGAAAATAAGAAATTAAACAACAACAACTCCCATTACCACTACCACTACCACTACCACAACAATAACAAACAAGAAAAAAAGAAAAGAAGAAATAAAACAACAACAACAATAACAACAACCTCTCCCTCCCTCTCTCTCTCCCTCCCTTCCTCCCTCTCCCTCCCTTTCTCTCTTTCCCTATTATATTTAATGTTTTCTCCCTCTCTCTCTCGTTCCTTCTTTCCTTTTCTCTCTTCCTCTCTCTCTCTCTCTCTCTCTCTCTCTCTCTCTCTCTCTCATTTCCTCTCTTTCTCTCTCAATACACATGATTTTTAACAAAAACAAGTAAAAGAAAAGGAGAAAAAACAAAAACAAAGAAAGAGGGAACAATGCACTCAGTGCAAAGGCCCAAGGATGGATTCGGCGACTCCTCTTCACGATGGCGGCTCCTCTTCACGATGGCGGTTCCTCTTCGTCCTCCATACACTTCCTCCTCTTCTTCGCAAATGGCGGCGGCGGCAATGATGATGGACCTGAAAACGGGCCGGCACTGGCTCATGCACTAGCCGGGCCTCGTCACTACGCACAAGACAACCCCTCGGCCTCGCGGCCAGGAGCGTCTATCAAAATCTCTGCCTTCCTAAACATTGCGTTTATAATACGATGTAGTCCAACTGATCCTAACCCAATATTACTCCTCAGAGGGAGTCCCTTTCACATAGCCAAATAGGCTCAAATCACATACACATGGGGTTCCTCCTACGGCTGAATGCCATCAACCCTCTGCGACTCTCCTACACCTTGGGGATTGGCCCCTTGATGCGTCGCTCAACATTTAGACATTTCGCACACACGTCACTCAAGGTACCAAATAAGCGTGTCCAAGAATGTACCATTGTCCTTACTTCTCTTTCCCCTAGACCCCACGACTAGCCTACAGCATGGGTACCTCACTGCCTCTCATCGTAGGCCATGTTTTAATAAACCAATTGCAATGCATGTCCAGGAGCTGGTCACTGATACTTTTAAATTCTTTTTCATGCTCCATGCATTTGGTGGATGCCTAGTGCTCAAACATTTAGCAAAACAGTATTGTGCACAAGTGCAAAAACATTCTTTTAATGGTTTCCAACTACCGTTGGTGCTTCGTTGCATGGGCCTAGCACCGAGGTGATCCTCGTGCTACTAAGCTCTTAATTTTAATTATCATCCGTCCTAAATGCTATGCATAGAAATCAGTAACTTTCCCATCATCTCACACAGCATTTAGACATATTTCAACTCCTCTACCCTTCCCCGTGTAAATATTACATCGTTGCATAGGTTTATAGGGTATTTTGACATCATTTTATGTGAAAAAACGGAAAAAGACACACTAGAACAAGAAGGTGGGGTTGAACTGAGGCAAATCCTCATGCTTCAGTCCCCACAAACATTCACAAACATTGCTCTTATTTATCCTTATTTTTCGAAACCGAAAATGTATTTTTTCCCTATTTTTTAGGGTTTTTCCACCCTTTTCTTGTATTTTCCCTTATTTTCCTGCATTATTTAATTACTAAAAATTCAAAACAGGTTATGGGCTGTGGCCCTTAGTTCCTTCTTGCAGAAAAATGAAAGTTTAGTTGGTGTTCCTATTCACTTTCCCATTTTTATGACAAAAACCCTCATTTTCCCTTGTTTTTTCATGTTTTACGTGTTTTAGCATATTATTTTAAACCAGCAAATGCATATTTTTCTGATTTTTTGATTATGACCTGCAAGAACTCATGGAAAACAGCAACATGAACAATTTTTATCCCACATGAACAACATTTCATCAACCAAAAGCTATAGAATCTCAAATTTCCTTTGAAAATTTTAAATTACCGCTTATTTGCGTGTTTCGGGTTTTATGTCCATGGCTGCAAATCTGGAAATCAGCAGCACTTCATGTCCAACACAATCACCAATCACCATTTCCAGCCCGTGGAGCAATCCGATCCATGCCGGACAAGCCTCCATCATTCTTTCTTCTTCCTCCTTCTTCCCACATGAACTTGCCTTTAGAAGAGAGAGAGGGAGGAGAGAGAAAGATTGAAATCAGAGATCTTCAAAGAGGGCATCATTGCGCGAGCGAAGGGCGGCGATAGGGTCAGCATACAGAGGGGAATCAATGCCCATGATCATTGGGGGGGGGGGGGTTGTTTGCAGGCTGAGGATTGAGGCATCAACATGTGGGCGCAAAAATCGGCGTGATGAAGGCGCCATCTTCCTCCACGATTTGCATCTTCTCTCTCCTCCAAAGTTTCATGCTACATTTTAAATTTGGGTTCCCAAGGGTCACTTGCCCATTTTGGCCAAATTTTGTCCACCCCTTCGTATCTTGACCGGTTTCTTGGCCATTTCCCCGTCCAGACTCGGAATCGAGCTCTGAAAAATCCTGGGCGTGCGGCTTAGCATCTCGCATTGGCCAGTAGCTCGTGTTAACCCGCACAACTGTCTGAAAATTTATGAAAAATCAACAAGTGTCGCTCGGGCGCCTTTAAAGCACTTTGACGCTTAAAATCGTCCTAGATCGAGCCGCCGCCTTTGACGGTGAATATTTTTCCCTTGATATTCATAATTTTTAGCTATTTTTAAGCACTTCCCGTCACCTAAATTCGGCTCTCATTGGCGACCACGGGATAGGGCGACTCAGCCCGTCGAATCCACGAACATATCTGCACATAAACAACCAAAGAAGCATCAAACTGATACAAAACAAATATATAATAAAACTCAGCACAATGCTCCCCTACCCCTGGGCAGAACCAAGGCATGACATCCACAAGGAGTAGGCCTAGCATCATCTAATAGAAGATCCGAAGTGAGTCACTAACTAGCTGCTCCAACACAGCCAAACTAAAAAACCTATCAAAGAGGTTGCCCTAAGTGGTAGTCTGCACTACTTACCAACTAAAGACAACACAACTAGGAGATCCTACAAGGCGAGGACTCCTATAGCCTGATCAAAGAGTATTTTCTTTCAGCATATTTCTTCTTTTAGGGTTTTTATTGGATGAACATACTTGGGCATGTAAAAAGGAGGGAGCTGAGCGTAGTGACCCAAGGAGATCAGGGCATCGGCCTCAGGACCTGTCTCGGCACCCAAGAACCTACCAAGCCCTCGCAAGGCGACACTTAATCCTTTTCTAACGCTCACTTTTATTTTCGCTCCAACCTTCCTTGTTTTGGTATTATTTTTCCAGCAAGAAGCCACCCCTAGGAAGACAAGGTATTGGCCCCGGGTCTGACTCGTCCCCAGGAACCTACCAGGCCGTCGCAAGGCAATGATCAACTACTTATATATTTTCATTTCTTTTCTTTTCTTTGATAGGGGTTAGAACCCCTTTTTACACACCTCCGTATTTATATTCATCTTTTTAGGATGTACAGAGTTCCTGGGCATCATCATTATTATCTTCTGGCAGGCTTCTCTAACTGCCTCACTACTAACAAGAACTCCTAGAACGGCTGCCTAGCCGGCTAGCAGAAAAGGGCCACTAGGACTTCCTTCTAAAACAGGTCTTTCGATGCCTGACAATGTCGGTGCAGGAGACAATGACTACTCCGACCTCCCTCAAACATACTCAACCTAAACCTGGGACTTCATGCCTTGGTTGCTGGTCCCCAACAAAAAGTATCCCCGCGACAAGTACAAATACAAGTATAACAGGAAAGAAAGGTACTCGTAAAGGAGAGGTATCACCTGGATTGGCCATAAGAAGCTTCCATCGCAGCAAAGGCTCCTCCAGGGTCCACCAAAGTCCACTAACCACGAAATCTATCCAGCACAACACTTAAAACAAAAACCCAATTAAACGCACCCGCACTAGACAGGGAAATGGCCCTCTTGGCCTAATGAAATCAGACATGACTTTGCTACAAAACTAAATCGGCCCTCTTGGCCTAATGAAATCAAACAATACTATGCATAACATCCTCCTGGAAACAACTATGATAGACGTCAAAGCATACCATTCCCAGGGGAACAAAGGCTCGTAGTCCTAAACTAGGTGCATTAGATTATGACCTATCCCTCCTGCGTATATTGCAAGAGGTGTTCGCATCACATGTCTTCTAATCAATCTATGGGTCCCAGATAATAAGGGAGATGAGTCTCGCTTACCCGCTACATCACCCAGATCAACCATCGTCTGCCAAAGAGGGCATGTTCAGAAAGCATACCCCACAACCGACCAGGTCCTGTCTCACCATCAATAGATATATCGGGACAAGGGCCACAATTAAAGAAGAGGTCTTCTTCATACGCGAAATTAGCCAATGAATCGGCAAACTGATTCCAGTTCCGTGGAATCAGTTGAAAAGACACACTATCAAATTCGTCTAGCAGGGCTATGGCAGTATGATGGTACATACAAAGGATGGGGTTCTGTACCATGTATGTCCCGTTGAGTTGATTTAAAACCAGCTGAGAGTCCCCTTTCACCAACAACTGGCGGATACCACCCTTCTTTGCAATATTCAAACCCATAATCAGGGCTTTGTATTCGGCCATATTATTGGTAAAATTCACCCCGAGATAAGCAGCTAACTTCATGACAATGCGTCGTCGGGGGTCTCGGATGACAACTCCTACACTTCCTTTTTTGCATGCACCCCTGGACGCCCCATCAAAGTACAAGGTGTACGTCCATAAAGGGTTTACATATCCCGCCATCCTGAATTCTACTCGTAATTATGGTAATCGAAATTTAGCATATTCAACGGGTGGACTGTAGGCTCCATCCCTCCATCATCATTTAATTCAACAGGGATGCTCGTCAAAGTTTGTAGGCAGTGATGGCAGAAGACCTTGATCTCCCAAATAAATGTCCCGCCTTTTTGCTCAATCACCTTGTATCCTTTGCTCCACCAAATGAGCTTTCCTTGATGATACCTCTGTTCTAAATATGGGTGTTCTAAATAAGGGATCAGACGACCCATCAACCTCTATCACGATTTCCTTGCAGATGTTTGATCGATCTCTCCTAGACCTGCAAGGCAGTCATAGCATTAGTGCAATCAGAAATAATAAGGTTTAATATTATTAAGATTAACCTTATTTTTAAATTCTATCCCCTCAAGGTCAGCTAACAAGACTGTGGATTTATTCTTTCCTATTCTAACGATCCTATAGGGCCCATCCCATTTAGGCTCTAGCTTGCCTGGAAATAATTCACGTCGTGCATCATAATACAAAACAAGCTGTCCTTTCTTGAAGGTGTATTTCTTGGCTTTGATGTCGTGTAGCTGCTTCATTCGGCGCTTCGCCACTTCTTGGTGCAATAAGCTCTGCAGCTTAAGCTCATCTAAATGTGCTAGTGTCGTTAGGCTCTCAAAAAGTGCGTCTTCATCGCTCAAAGAATGATTGATGGCAAACCGAATAGTCGGCAGTTCAATCTCTAAAGGCAAGACACACTCCTCCCCATATACTAACTTGAACGGGATATGGCCAGTGGCTCGTTTGAAGGTCGTATTATAAGCCCACACTGCCACGTATAACTTTTTATCCCAATCCCGTTTCTTTTCTGACACAACTTTGGACAGGATGCCCACAAGCTGCTTGTTGGTGCTTTCAACTTGCCCATTGGCTTGCGGATTATATGGGGTTGTCTTGTTATGCTTGATTTGCCACGTCTCTGTCAAACCTTTGATCACCTTATTCAGGAAATGGGTTCCGCGGTCCGACACTAATTCTTTCGGTGGACCAAACCGGCATATTATCTGCTCTAAAAGGAAACTAGCAGTTTCTTTAGCATCATCTTTCCTTGTTGCACGTGCTTCTGACCACTTTGTGAAGTAGTCAGTTGCGACAATGATGTACCTCTTTTGCGTAGTCGACGACGGAGTAATAGGGCCCACAAAGTCTATTCCCCACTTCTCAAATAGAAGTATCGCCATAATAGGGGTGAGTGGTCGTTTCCTATTCTCTCGACTATCATGTCGTTGGCAAATATCTCATCTCTTAACATACGCAAACGCATCTTGGAAGATGGCAGGCCACCAATAACCTGCTCTTAAAGCCTTTTGTGCTGTAAGCCGTCCAGCAAAATGGCCACCGCAAGCAGAATCATGGCACTCTTCCAAAATGAATGGCACCTCGTCAGGCATCACACACCGGCGATAGATGTCATCAACCCCTTGCCGATATAATGTACCTACGATCAAAGCAAACTTTAACGCTTGCTGCTTAATTCTCCTTTTCTCAGCCTTAGATAATTCGGATCCCGCCTCTCCCGTTGATAAATAATGCGTTATTGCAGCATACCAGGAGGGAATAGATGCCGTATCTATCTTAAGTAACAACTCCATGTCACTACCTTCAGCCACAGATTCTTTCGGCTCCCCAAAGTCCACTAGACATTCCACGATGCCTTGCAACCTTGGTGGCTTACTCTTGATTTCATAATCAAATTCCTGCAAAGTGATTAACCACTTTGCTAGACGATCAGGCGGCTGTAACTTATTCATCAATAGTTGAAGTCCCTCCGCCTTTGTATAAAGCATGACTTTCTCATAGAGAATGTAATGCCTGAATTTCTTGGTCCCAAAGACCATCGCTAGACACAATTTCTCCATGTAAGTATAATTGATTTCGGATACCCCTAGCTTCCGACTAGCAAAAGCAATCAGGTGGTACCACTTCTCTTCCCAAATTTGGGCTAAACAGCAGCTAATACTATACATCGTGGCTGCTGAAAATATATAAAACAATTCACCTCTTTTAGGTGCTTTTAAAATGGGTGCTCTTGCTAGCTCTTGTTTCACATCCTCGAATGCTACCTTACAAGGGTCACCCCATACAAACGAACAGCTAAAAGACAATAAATTTGTAAGCGGCAACGTTCTTTCTGCTAAGGCATTGATGAATCTACGGTAGTAACCAACCGAAGACAGAAAGCTATGAACTTCCTTCGGGGTGCGTGGTGGACCCATGGCAACTATAACTTTAACCTTCTCGGGGTCTGTCGCAATCCCTACTGAACTGACCACATGACCCAGCAATAGCCCATAAGGTACTCCAAAAACACACTTCCTTGGATTTAGGGTGATGCAGAATTGTCTACAGCGCTCAAAGCATTTTCTTAAAATGATCAACTGCCTTTCTCTCATGGTGGCAGCCCCTAAGTCATCAATAAACACCTTCAACTCTTCAGGGGATATGTCACCGAATGTCTTATCTGTTGTTTGTTGCCACAAACCAGGCGCATTGCATAAACCAAAGGCCATCACATGGTACGCAAAAGTACCAAATACAGTGATAAAAGTTATTTTCAACTTATCCTCTTCTGCAATTGCCATTTGGTTGTATCCTGCAAAGCAATCCATAAACGAATATATCTCCCTACCCGCTAATTGATCCAAAATCTAGTCAATAAATGGCAACGGGTAGTAGTCCTTAACTGTTTGCTTATTTAGCTCCCTAAAATCTACACATAAACGGATTTGATTATTCTTCTTCTTTCTAATCACAACTGGCGAACACCATTCCGTGTGTTGCACAGGAAAAATCAAACCCGCTTTTCGAAGCTTCTGTAACTCTTCAAACAGGCCATCCCTCAATTCGAAAGGCATATGCCTTACTTTCTGCCGTACAGGACGACTGCCCTCTTTCAACGGAATTGTATGAACAGCAAGACTAGGAGGGATGCCTCTCAACTCATCATAACCCCAGGCAAAGATATCACGGAATTCCTGGATCAAGGCCACATAGTCCTCCCTTTCTGCTGAGCTGAGCATAGAACCTAATTTGATTGGCCGCGAATCATCAGGCATACCAAGGTCTAGCTCAATAACATCTGCATCTCTTATACGATCTTGGCCCTCTATCGGCTCGTTCAAAGTGATCTGATAGATGTCTTCCGTGGTCGATCCCTCTTTAGACTCATCACTTGATGATGTCTCACTGCCAGATAAATCTTCTAATGTCTCCAATTCTGTAGAAGATAGAGGAGCTCTCTCACTCTGCGGGGACTCAGGATAAGCATCAACCACCACACGTTGGGCACCCCTGCCAAATATCAGTCGACCGGCAGGTATATCTACTTGGCAGTCCGCTTGCAAGATCCAAGGTCGTCCGAGTAATACTTGGTAACTTGGACGGCCTGCAAAACGAATCACCCTAAAGTCCAACAGGCATTCTACATTTGCAACAGTGACATGGACCTTAGTAATGCAGCCTTCTGGCTGTCTCAAACTATCATCTGCCATTCTGAGAATTGTGGAGGTATCTTTCTGGATCGCAAGACCCAACCTTTCCATCAGTTCAGAACTCATAATGTTAACCGATGATCCCGTGTCGACAATGGCATAATCTACTAATATCCCATCGACATAGGCTGCAACCCTTGGGCAATGCTTCTCAGCATGCTCAAACCAGTCATCACCAACTCCCGCAATACCCAAAGGTTCTACAATATACCCGGTACGTAGAATCTTTCTAAATTCTTTACGTACTCCTGGGGAAAGCTTAATAAACTGTAAGAGATTCGCATCCGGCTTGACTTCGCAAAGAGAGCTCGCCAAATCGAATTCATGATAGTTCGATAGAGCTCGCTTTTCACGCCAAACCATCCGCTCTTTAGGTCGCTGAACTGGCTTTATTGCCTCTTTCTTAACTTTCACCTTCTTCTTTGGTGGTTCCTTATCGGCTTTACTTTCTACGGGCTTCAAAGGTCCCCCTTCCATGGCAGGATCCAAAACTTGCGTTCCTTTGTTGCCTTGTTTAGGGTTTCCGTCGGCAGGCTTATCCTTGTCGGCCTCTCTACCCTTTTGACCTCTTGTAAGGACAGCTCGCAAATTAGAGGTTTCAGCATCGTTAACGCGTACAGCCTCAATCAAACTAACCCCACTACCACTTGGTAGCTCCTCCACTGTAGTCTTTGGTCGTTGAAGTATTTGTTTAGGCCCGTCCTCTCGCTGGGAATCATTTCCTTGGGCACGATGATTAACAGGCCCTGGTTGTCGACTTCCTCACTGGAGGGAACTGATCTTACTCCAGCAAGTAGCTGCTAAATGGCCAGATTTTCCACAAATGTCGCACTTAACATTTGGGCAATTTCTTGGATAGTGCTGCCCACCACACCATTTGCAACTAAACCTCGAAGGTGCACCCTCCTCTGGGTATCTACTTCCTATCAAATTTTGTTGTTTTTTAAGGAAGTTGACATCAACGGCTATTTGCCGATACCGCTCCGTAATCATGTCGGTATAATGCTTCATCATGTCTTTAACCTCGCCAAGAACATTGGAAGAACTTGACTCATAGCCTTGGTCATTACCATGTCGTTCCATCGGCCTAACAATTCGATTAGGCACTGGTTGTTGAGCCACAAGCATGGTATTAGAATTGACCACCTGGCTTCCACCACTTGGAGCCATTTGACTACCCGTAGGCATCGATATGCTAGGGGGAGCTGGTAATGAAGGGATATTCTGCATCATGTTTCCTCTCCCATTAGGGTTAGCCATCGCTATCCCTTGGCCACTACTGCCATTGGCTATTGCCATATTGTTTCCCAATACTAAACCCATATTCGAATTGCCTCGAGAAGCATAGGCTTCTTGTAGTCGGGATTCCACCTCTTGTGCTCGTGTAATGGCAGTATCTATATCCCCCAAGGGAACACTACTCAACTGCAATTGGATATTAAAGTCCAAACCATGTAGGAAATATTGCAATTGGGTAGCTGCGGGGATAGGAATAGAGGTGTCCAACTTACGGAAAACCTCTTTTATCTTCTTCGCATAAGCACGAATATCCTCGTGTGGTTCTTGGCGGGTCACGTTAAGTACACGCAACCAATATTGTCCACCCCTTTCAGGGGCAAACTCCCTTCGAAAAGCTCCATAAAATGCATCAATGTTCAATATGGTTCCGGCTTCTAAACCATGATATCATATAGCGGCTCTTCCTTTGAGAGTCATATTGAAGAACATCATTAAATGTCCTTCTTCTTGAATGCGGCAGTTGAACATCAGCTTTTGAAACTCCCTAATGTGGAGTTCCGCATCTTCCTCAACTAACCCATTAAAAATGGGTAGCGGGTAACCTAGAGCCGGCAAATCCGTCGTTCCTGTTGGAATTGCAATAGGCTGCGCCATGACAAGGATTGGATTTGCACTAGGAATAGGGGACGGTGGGATTACACCTCCCGTACTTGACGTGGACTGGCTTATAGAAGGAAGGGGAGCACTAGAGCTTCCACCTTCTCCTAACTTACTGCTTGTGGCCCCAAGACCACTAGATCCACTCCCTCGTAAGGGTTCAGCACCGCTACGCTTAGGAGAATATCTCCTAAAAATTTGAGCACGTCGCCTAGCTCTGTCGTCTCTTTCTTGCTTTTGGATTTCTGCTAGACGATGCTTATCAATAAATAACGGATCAATCTCAGTATCCTTTGGCATAAACTGCTAGTTGGTCCCTAAACAACTAGGATTCGAGAACCGCCACTTTTAAGTGGCTCCCGACAGACGCACCACTGATGGACCTAAAAACGGGCCGGCACTGGCTCATGCACTAGCCGGGCCTCGTCACTACGCACAAGAAAACCCCTCGGCCTCGCGGCCAGGAGCGTCTATCAAAATCTCTGCCTTCTTAAACATTGCGTTTGTAATACGATGTAGTCCAACTGATCCTAACCCAATATTACTCCTCAGAGGGAGTCCCTTTCACATAGCCAAATAGGCTCGAATCACATACACATGGGGTTCCTCCTATGGCTGAATGCCGTCAACCCTCTGCGACTCTCCTACACCTTGGGGATTGGCCCCTCGATGCGTCGCTCAACATTTAGACATTTCACACACACGTCACTCAAGGTACCAAATAAGCGTGTCCAGGAATGTACCATTGTCCTTACTTCTCTTTCCCCTAGACCCCACGACTAGCCTACAGCATGGGTACCTCACTGCCTCTCATCGTAGGTCATGTTCTAATAAACCAATTGCAATGCATGTCCAGGAGCTAGTCACTGATACTTTTAAATTCTTTTTCATGCTCCATGCATTTGGTGGATGCCTAGTGCTCAAACATTTAGCAAAACAGTATCGTGCACAAGTGCAAAAACATTCTTTTAATGGTTTCCAACTACCGTTCGTGCTTCGTTGCATGGGCCTAGCACCGAGGTGATCCTCGTGCTACTAAGCTCTTAATTTTAATTATCATCCATCCTAAATGCTATGCATAGAAATCAGCAACTTTCCCATCATCTCACACGGCATTTAGACATATTTCAACTCCTCTACCCTTCCCCTCGTAAATATTACATCGTTGCATAGGTTTATAGGGTATTTTGACATCATTTTATGTGAAAAAACGGAAAAAGACACACTAGAATAAGGTGGGGTTGAACTGAGGCAAATCCTCATGCTTCAGTCCCCACAAACATTCACAAACATTGCTCTTATTTATCCTTATTTTTCGAAACCGAAAATGTATTTTTTCCCTATTTTTTAGGGGTTTTCCACCCTTTTCTTGTATTTTTCCTTATTTTCCTGCATTATTTAATTACTAAAAATTCAAAACAGGTTATGGGCTGTGGCCCTTAGTTCCTTCTTGCAGAAAAATGAAAGTTTAGTTGGTGTTCCTATTCACTTTCCCATTTTTATGACAAAAACCCTCATTTTCCCTTGTTTTTTCATGTTTTACGTGTTTTAGCATATTATTTTGAACCACCAAATGCATATTTTTCTGATTTTTTGATTATGACCTGCAAGAACTCATGGAAAACAGCAACATGAACAATTTTTATCCCACATGAACAACATTTCATCAACCAAAAGCTATAGAATCTCAAATTTCCTTTGAAAATTTTAAATTACCGCTTATTTGCGTGTTTCGGGTTTTATGTCCATGGCTGCAAATCTGGAAATCAGCAGCACTTCATGTCCAACACAATCACCAATCACCATTTCCAGCCCGTGGAGCAATCCGATCCATGCCGGACAAGCCTCCATCATTCTTTCTTCTTCCTCCTTCTTCCCACATGAACTTGCCTTTAGAAGAGAGAGAGGGAGGAGAGAGAAAGATTGAAATCAGAGATCTTCAAAGAGGGCATCATTGCGCGAGCGAAGGGCGGCGATAGGGTCAGCATACAGAGGGGAATCAATGCCCATGATCATTGGGGGGGGGGGGGTTGTTTGCAGGCTGAGGATTGAGGCATCAACATGTGGGCGCAAAAATCGGCGTGATGAAGGCGCCATCTTCCTCCACGATTTGCATCTTCTCTCTCCTCCAAAGTTTCATGCTACATTTTAAATTTGGGCTCCCAAGGGTCACTTGCCCATTTTGGCCAAATTTTGTCCACCCCTTCGTATCTTGACCGGTTTCTTGGCCATTTCCCCGTCCGGACTCGGAATCGAGCTCTGAAAAATCCTGGGCATTCGGCTTAGCATCCCGCATTGGCCAGTAGCTCGTGTTAACCCGCACAACTGTCTGAAAAATTATGAAAAATCAACAAGTGTCGCTCGGGCACCTTTAAAGCACTTTGATGCTTAAAATCGTCCTAGATCGAGCCGCCGCCTTTGACGGTGAATATTTTTCCCTTGATATTCATAATTTTTAGCTATTTTTAAGCACTTCCCGTCACCTAAATTCCGCTCTCAAATGAGAAGCTTTCCTTTTCTCTATTTCTCTCTTTCTTTCTCTCTCTCTCTCAAATGCAAGATGGAGTTCGCTCTCCCTTTTGTTCTCTGTTTCGTTCGTTTGCGCAAAATAACGCGCTCATGTTTTGGCTTGTGTTTTTTCGTCTGAGCACCATTGCTATTTGCATCGCAAATAGCGACACTGCTATTTTGCATCATAAAGCACCGTCGCTATGCCTCCGTATCCTTGTAGTGATGCTTTTTGGAAACGATTTGATTAATGGGACTCAATACAGAACATAGTAAAACATCATCATTGACGTTAAAATGACTCAAAGCGAGGCACAAGAAAAGTAGCAGCATGAATAACAAAAAATAAATTTGTAAAAGCCAAGATAAATATAGATGGCACTGAATATATAAGGAGGGAGGAAGAACCATCAGAGAAGGGGGGAAAGATGGTGCAAGCTCAAAAAGGCTAACGAATATTGGCAAACTTTGTTGCTGAAGGGAAGGAAGCCGACGAGTTCGTGACCATGACTTGGAGGACGTCTAGCGCTAATGGAGACGGGATGAAGACAAAGAAGATGCTGGCAGATAGTGACAAAACCAAATGGATGGAGAGAACACTGAGAACGTGGCAGAAGATGACAAGGTGATGCAACGATTGGAGGAAAAAGAGAATGAAGGAAAGCAATTATGTCGACAGTTGTTGTTGTGATCCAAGTGAAGAAAGTGATGGAAAGCCACAGAGGAGTGCAAAGAGCAAAAGGCAACAAGAAGGTGAGAACTCAGAAGAGGTGAACGAAGGGGCTTTGACGAGCTCGGATGAAGGTGGTGAGGGCTGAAATGATGAACGGATTGCCTCTTACCCATCCAACCTCCAATCCTCACTAAGAGAACTAAAGAGGGGCACCACCTAGCCAAAGGGAGGATGGGCTAGGACATCCCTTTTCTCAAAGAGAATCAAGAGAACCAAGACACAAATTTACAAGAGAGAATATATGTGCTAGACACCATATTGGAATATAAGAGAGAGAGATGAGAAGAGAGGGAGACAAGAGGAGAAGAGGTAGAAGAAGCTTGCCATTATGCTACATGGAATGAGAAGATGAGAAGAGAGGGAGATAATAGGAGAAGAGGTAGAAGAAGCTTGCCATTATGCTACATAATAAAAGAACTTACTCATAGCTTACCTCAAAGAGATGAGGATATTGTAGAGTGCTCTCATGGACTTGTCCTTCTCCCCTCTCTTCCCTCCATGGGCTCTTTATATAGCCTCCATGAGGGATTAGATTAAGCTAATCTTCTTGATTAACATAATCCTAGATGATGTATGGCATCTTTGAAAATATGGAGCATAGTGGATGGGACAAGTCCCCACCTTGGTCATCATGCAAGAAGCCAAGGGTGGTGGTAGACAAAATAGATAAATGGAGCTAGATTACAAGAGGTGGGTGGCCAAAGCACATTATTATAATATATTTACAAGAAGGATAGAGTGGAAAGTTGGTGTGGTGAAAGAGAGAAGAAAATTGCATGTAGCCAGCAGTCTGCGCCTTCGTAACTTCAAATCCGTGAGGAATTTGAAAAAAGTTTCTTCTGCAACTTTGTAGACCAGGTCGAAACCGATCGGCCTTCGCGGGAATTTTCTTGAAATTAGCTTTTTCTTGGGAGTTATTGAGATTATAAAAAAGGCTTCCAAAAGCTGCTTTGACTTTAGTATCCCATATGTATATAAATACATATAAGCATGTGACAAAAGGGGTCCATGCTTGTAAGCTTTTGTGCAAGATCCAAATGACACCATGATGTGGATATTGACTTGTGTGAAAGGGTGAGGTGTCCTCTAATGATGGTGATAGATTCCAAATCTTAGTGATGCAGACGGGGCCCATGTGTAGTTGGAGGCTAGTCCTTTGAAAAATCCATGCATTCACTCAACTCCTAGGTGTAATCCTTTTTCATCTTCACTAAGATAACCATCCCTTTTACCCTTTACATTGACATGCCTCCTAAGAACTCGTTCCCCCCATTTGCTAGAGTTATCGTAATCGAGAAGCAATGTAGCATACCTAGTGCTTGAAGAGTAAACCCAGAGTGATATGGTAGGCTCTTGATAGGGGCTTTGGCCAAAATTTTTTGGTAGTAATCCGGGTTGTAAAAAACCCGGATCATTAGCCCTCCCCTTAGGCTAGAGGTATTCATGCCTCTAGCTTGATAATGATGGTCCAATAGAGCAAGGAGGACTACACCCCCTCATTGGTGGCTCTTCATTGAATGACTGCTCCAAAGTGTTCATATTTCTTTGAAAATAAGGCTTCAGTCGCCATCCATTTACCCTTGTCTTGTGAACCTTCCCATCCATGTCACCTAGCTTATAGCTGCCATTTGGATATCTCCTTATGACCATGAATGGCCCTTCCCACTTGAACACAAGTTTAGCATCCTTTCTGTTATCAAAGCGATTATCATAACGTAGCACAAGTGATCCTTCCCTTATGTGTTTGCTAGCCAGCTTCTTATTAAAGGTCTTCCTCCTCTCTTCAGCCTGCATGGAATAGTGTTGGACTGCTGCTTCTCTATCTAACTCCAGCCTCTCTAGATCCAATATCCTTTCCTCTAACTTCTTATCTTGATTCTTCTCTTGACTGGCTACTAAAACACGCAAACTGGCCAGTTCCACCTCTATAGGAAGCAAAGCTTCTTGGCCATAGACGAGGTGAAATGGAGTATAGCCAAGCGAGGTTCTAAATGAAGTCCTGTAGGCCCAAAGAGCTGCACTCAATTTTTTATCCCAGTGCTTGGGGTGCATGTGTACCTGCTTGGTAATTATCTTACAAATTAGCCCATTTACTTTTTCGACCAAACCATTACACTGTGGGTAGTAGGGAGTAGAATGCCTGTGCTTGATTTTTAGCCTTTCCATTAGCTCCCCTACTAGGTTCGCCCTAAAACCAGGACCCCGATCAGAGATAATTTCCAAAGGTGTGCCAAACCTGCAACAAATATTTTCAAACACAAATTTTCCCACTTCTTGGGCTGTGATCCTACTAGTTGCTGAAGCCTCTGCCCACCTCGTCATGTAGTCCACTCCCATTATGATGTATTCCTTGCCAGATTGAGTTCGTGGGAGTGGTCCTATTACATCAATCCCCCATTTCTCAAATGGGCCATATGTAGTTATGGGATTTTGTTCCTCATGCACTAGCTTCCTTGGTCCGGCCTTTTGGCAATCGTCACAAGTGCGGCACCAATGTTGCACATCTCAATGTAGACTAGGCCACACAAAACCGGCTTGGAGAATCTTTCTGCTGGTTATTTCTTGAGCAAAATGTCCACCACAAACCCCTTCATGGCAGCTCTTAATCACATCTATAATCTCCTTTGCTGTTGGCACCCTTCTAAGCACTGCATCCTTTCCTTTGCAATACAACACATCATTTATCAAGCGGTATTTAGTGGCCTTAGTAGCTAGCCACCTTTTCTCACTTTTACTCATATGTGTAGGTGCCTCACCTTGCTCGAGAAAATAAAGCACATCTTGTAGTTGAAACTTTCCTTGAAACAAGGGAAGCTTTACGGCAATGATGCCCACCATTGCCTCTTTCAATTTTTCAGCTGCTAGAGCATCTGCGTCGCCATTTGTGCGCGCCTTGGCACAAAATAGATTTGGGCTTTCTGTAGCTTTCTCATGAGAGTTTTAGCTTCCCTCATTTTCACTGCTAAGTTATCATTTTTACAAGCCCAGATTCCTTTCATTTGCTTAACAATGAGCATAGAATCCCCAAAAACATTAAGCCGAGTGATACCATGTGAGAGACACCACTTCAAACCTAAAAGCAAGGCTTGATATTCTGCCTCATTGTTAGAATGGACATCCTCCAAGCTGATACCTTCTCCATAAAGTTTGTCACCTATGGGACTGAACACCACTATTCCTGCTGCCGCTCTGTCTTTAATACGCTTGTAGGCTCCATCAAAGTAGAGGGCATGGGCATTCTCCACCCGTGGCGGCTCCTCAAGAGGAGGTGTCTCCTCTTTTACCTTTCCCTTCTCATTTTCCTTCTTTTGATGGCATCTATGGGTCAACAAATCAGCTAGGCAAGCTCGAGTAGAATCCTCCACTTTGAAGGTGTAGTCAAACTCTTGGAGTTGTATCACCCACTTAGCGATTCTAGCTGAAACATCCATGTGCTGTAAGGCATAGGGAAAATGCTCTTCTGTCGTGATCACTGTGAATGGCCTAGGGAGAAGATAAGGACGAAACTTCCTTACAGCAAACATTAGAGACAAAACCATCACCTCGACCATCTTGTACCCTCGTTCTGATGCTGTCATTACTCTACTAGAAAAGTAAACTGGTCTCATTAGGCCAGTTTTAGCATCCTTTTGTATTAGTGCTGCCCCTAGAGCATCTTCCCCAAAACTCGGGTTGACAAAAAACTCTTGATCCCAACAAGGCTGTAAAATTATAGGAAGGGTGCTAAGAGCCTTCTTCACCTCGTGAAAGCACCTTTCGCTTTCGTCACTCCACAAGAGCTCCTCGGAGTGGGTTAACTGTTGCAGTGGAAATATTAATTGGGAGAGGAGATGAATGAACCGCCCCATATATCGCACCTTCTGAATGAAAGAGGTTAGTTGCTTCACAGAAGATGGTGATGGCACTGCCAATAGGGCCTTAACTTTGTTTGGATCTGCTTCAATGCCCCTCTCACTTACGACATGCCCTAACAAAGTTACACTACTTTCGCCAATTCGACACTTCTCATGGTTTAATTGCCCCCCCATTTGTGCGAGTCGGTTGAAAGCTTCATCCACCTTCCCTAGATGTAGAGCCTTAGAACTATAAATACAAAAATCATCAATAAAGACCCTGATGGATTTCCCAAAATATGGTTGGAAGACATAATTCATAAATCGCTGGAAGGTAGCTGGGGCATTTGTTAATCCAAATGGCATTACTTTGTAAGCAAAACAACCCCAAGGTGTAATGAAGGTGGTCTTCTGTTGATCCTCCTCAGCTATTCGGATCTGGAAATAACCTGAATACCCATCACAAACAGTGTATCTCTCATGCCCAGCCACCTCGTTGAGTATTTCATCCTGAAAGGGAAGAGGAAAGTGATCTCTCTTAGTTGCGGCATTTAGCGGCTTGTAATCCACACAAATCCTCCATTTTCCATTCTTCTTGGGTATCACCACCACAGGTGAAACCCACTCTGAATCCCCTATTGGATAGATAAAGCCTGCCTTTAAAAGTCGTTGCACCTCAGTGAGTAGAGCGTTTTGTTGAACTACTCCCAATCGTCGTAGTCGCTGCACCACTGGCCGTGCTCCCTCTTTTAGATTAATGTGATGTTGTACTGCTGTCACACCTGTGATGTGTTCATAATCAGAAATAAAAAGTGCAGAATGTTTTATCACCACTTCCATGTAGGCTGCCTTCTCCTCAACTGATAGATCCTTAGCCAACATTTTTTCTAACCCCTCCTTCTCGACCTTTGGAAGCTGCTGCGGAATTTCACTACTAGAAGGCCCTTTTAATGTAATCCCCATCACTTCTAGAGAGCTTTCTTCCTCCTCATTAGAAGACTCTCCCTCTGTCATAGATGACCAACCCTCACTGGAACTCCATTCATCAGCGGTGGTTTCTAACACAAGATCCTCCTGTCGGCCCTCCTTCATGTTGTAGATAGTGCTCTTCCATTTTTTATGCAGCCCCTTTTGTGGCCTGAGCTCTAGAGCCCCTGTCTCCCAATCTTGTCTGGCTTTCATTCCCATTAGCCATGGTCGCCCAAGAATGAGCGGATAGCCATCCCCCTTCACTGGCATCACATACATGTCAAGCTCCAGTTGCACTCCACACACCTTTACCTTGACTTTCTTTATAACTCCCAAACAATTTACTACCACATTGTTAGCCATTTTGGCCCCAAATTTAGTAGTTTCATTTACCTCTAATCCCAAACGATGCATCAACTTTTCCGTCATGACACAAATCTCTGCACCTCCATCCACATATGTCTTTGACACTCTCTGCCCATTGATTTCGGCTTCCACTAGAGGTACAATATCTTTCATCTTTCTAGCCTGGATTGCATTCACATGTCTATTCTTCATGGGTCTAATGCTTACCATCTTTGACCATTGTCGCCGCACTGTTGGAGATAGATGTAGTAATTGTGGCCATGAAATTTTTGGCCCTTGATTCCTCACATCAGCAAGCAAATCATAAGCTCTAGTACCTTTACCCAAGGGAAAATCATCTGGCTCAATGTGTCGGCGTGAGCGAGCCCTCCTCTTTTTACTGGTGCGTGTCTTTGCAGCCACTGATGACTCTGCCTCCTCTTCCATATTTTCAACCTCCTTTGGTGGTGTAGGCTCCATCTTCTCAATTCTCCGGGCTTTCTTCACCGGCATTGCTTCAACCTCTACTACTTTGGCCTTCCCTTTGACATCACTCTCATCTAAACTAATTATCCTAACATCATGATTCTCTGGCGGTTGAACAGGCAAGAGCGGCACCTCTGCAAGTGGTCGAGGATGCTGGAGAACTTGAACCGGTGGTGGAGGCCTTGGATTCAGTGGAACAAACCTTTCCCTAGGTGGTGTCACTTGTTGTCCCCTCCTTCTTGATTGGAACCCATTTCCTGGAAAACGCCTGGGATGAGGGCAAAAGTACATACCATGGCCAGTCTCCCCACAATTATAGCAAACATACTCTCTTTCTTGTCTTCTTGGACCTCGATTGCCTTCATTTATGAGGGGAGGGGGCCGCACTCCTTGCACCAAATTTAATGAAAGGCTTTCGAGTTGATTAGTAATGCGTTGTAGGAGCTCTTGCTGTGGTATCTCTGGTTCAGGTGGGGCCTCTGCTATTTCTCTAGGCCTTGGCATGGTTGGTAAAACCTGCATGGGCTCAACTCCCCCCTTCAATTGGGCTTGATACTTCAATTTTCTATCTTTCTCTCTCGCATAAGTGACTGATTCTTCATATGATGTGGGAAACTTTCCTTTGACCTTCTCCCTTAGTAGAGGATGGAGTCCGGGTAGAAAACAATCTTTCTTAAGGCAATCAGGTACTCTTTCTCCCTCGGCTAAAGATGTTGTCCATTTATCCCACAATTTTATAAACATGCCTTCATAGGTTTGGTACTCCCCTGCTATGGTTTGGCGAAGATCTAAGAGTTGTCTCCAAATATATTCAGGTGGCTCTGTATCTTGGTACTTGTGCATGAATGCGGTCTTGAGATTCTCCCAATTACCCCTTGTAGCCTCTGAGAGAGCTTGATACCACACTCGAGCATCACCCTTTAGAACTAAACGAAAGGCCCGTACTTTGGTTGCTTCATCATCCCGGCCTGTGACTAGGAATGCCATTTCTAAGTCATCCAAAAAGTCTAGAGCTTTCTCCCCTTTGTGCCCAAAAAAACTTGGAAAAGCCATGATAGGAAGATGTTGATCTAGCTCAATACAAAATAAAGATGAACACGTCTAGGCCCAAGTCATATCTTATTAAGGGTAGAATAAATGGATTTACAGATGCATTAATCTCAGCAAGACGACGAGGGCCCAATAAGACCCTTATAACATTTTGAAACCTGAGCTTTGTGCTAACGATTATATGTACGGTTTGCCTAGCAAGTGGACGGATAGGTCCATACAAGTCCCTATGGTTCATGGGATACACTTAGAGTAGAATGAATATGTGCACATTAAAGGAGATGTTATAATCCAAAATAGGGAGTATTATGGGATCAGGTGACAACAAGATCTCTCTCAACCTCTCAGCTCCAAAATAGAAGACCAACCTTTGCTGAAAATGTATCTTTCTACTAATGCACACATCCACCCGAATGTTTTGAACCGATTGAAAGTTGTAGAAAGTAGGAGTAGTCATTTATGCATTAACTACAAATTTACACTACAAACTTTCATGAAGCGTGTCGTTGAAGCTATGGCCTCTTAGATCCCACCATTCGAGAGATGCGAAGGATTTGCTCACCACTAATTAGCGTAGCTTTTGTGTGACCATCATCAGCCTTGTAAAGTTCATAGGCTTCGATAGCTATCTTTTCAATTACTTTGAGTCTTCTTGCTAGTAGCAGTTGAAGCGCATCACCATATGTAGCCTCTCGCCAATACCGCACACCATTGATGTGTAACTCACCCTCCAAAAACTTGTTAATCCCCGAATTTGAAAGCGCCTTCACCACTTGAAGACGAAGCTCCGTAGGGAGTGTCTTTACACTAGACACCAAGCACTCAATACAATGCCTTGACGTAGAGACTTGATGAGAGCAAGATTTCTCATGAAGCAAAGAAGGATGTGTGTAATTAACTTGCTTTACCCGCATACGTGCCGTTTTTCGATAAAGATCCTTCTTCTCATGAGCTTCTTTTGGAGACCATTGCGGTACTCTTGAGCGGCGAATCCCTTGAATAGGGTTTGATGAAGATTCCTCCTTAGTGATTTCTTGACAAACACTCGTTGAAGAAGAGGACAACTCCTTAGATGTTTCTTTCTTCATGGAAGTTGTAGAGCATAGCTTGAGAACTCCTCAGCGGGGGCACCAAAAATGAGGGCTGAAATGATGAACGGATTGCCTCTTACCCATCCAACCTCCAATCCTCACTAAGAGAACTAAAGAGGGGCACCATCTAGCCAAAGGGAGGATGGGCTAGGACATCCCTTTTCTCAAAGAGAATCAAGAGAACCAAGACACAAATTTACAAGAGAGAATATATGTGCTAGACACCATATTGGAATATAAGAGAGAGAGATGAGAAGAGAGGGAGACAAGAGGAGAAGAGGTAGAAGAAGCTTGCCATTATGCTACATGGAATGAGAAGATGAGAAGAGAGGGAGATAATAGGAGAAGAGGTAGAAGAAGCTTGCCATTATGCTACATAATAAAAGAACTTACTCATAGCTTACCTCAAAGAGATGAGGATATTGTAGAGTGCTCTCATGGACTTGTCCTTCTCCCCTCTCTTCCCTCCATGGGCTCTTTATATAGCCTCCATGAGGGATTAGATTAAGCTAATCTTCTTGATTAACATAATCCTAGATGATGTATGGCATCTTTGAAAATATGGAGCATAGTGGATGGGACAAGTCCCCACCTTGGTCATCATGCAAGAAGCCAAGGGTGGTGGTAGACAAAATAGATAAATGGAGCTAGATTACAAGAGGTGGGTGGCCAAAGCACATTATTATAATATATTTACAAGAAGGATAGAGTGGAAAGTTGGTGTGGTGAAAGAGAGAAGAAAATTGCATGTAGCCAGCAGTCTGCGCCTTCGTAACTTCAAATCCGTGAGGAATTTGAAAAAAGTTTCTTCTGCAACTTTGTAGACCAGGTCGAAACCGATCGGCCTTCGCGGGAATTTTCTTGAAATTAGCTTTTTCTTGGGAGTTATTGAGATTATAAAAAAGGCTTCCAAAAGCTGCTTTGACTTTAGTATCCCATATGTATATAAATACATATAAGCATGTGACAAAAGGGGTCCATGCTTGTAAGCTTTTGTGCAAGATCCAAATGACACCATGATGTGGATATTGACTTGTGTGAAAGGGTGAGGTGTCCTCTAATGATGGTGATAGATTCCAAATCTTAGTGATGCAGACGGGGCCCATGTGTAGTTGGAGGCTAGTCCTTTGAAAAATCCATGCATTCACTCAACTCCTAGGTGTAATCCTTTTTCATCTTCACTAAGATAACCATCCCTTTTACCCTTTACATTGACATGCCTCCTAAGAACTCGTTCCCCCCATTTGCTAGAGTTATCGTAATCGAGAAGCAATGTAGCATACCTAGTGCTTGAAGAGTAAACCCAGAGTGATATGGTAGGCTCTTGATAGGGGCTTTGGCCAAAATTTTTTGGTAGTAATCCGGGTTGTAAAAAACCCGGATCAGTGGTAAGGAATTGACGCTACTGTGTCGGAAGAGCTCGAAGGTGCAGTCGGCTGCCCGTAGAAGACGATGAAAGTAGAAACGATGAAGACAAAACAAGTAGCAGTCATGCTGACAAAATCAAAAGCTGATGACAAAGTTGATGCAATGTGAATGATGACCAAGACGGAAATTTTAAGATTGCAAATGATGCAACAATAAAGAACCCATGAAAAGCTTCCGCTTGGAGGGAGCGCTACTTCGAAACCCTTTTTGATAAGCTTTGTGTGGACTGCTATGCTCTAGCTATTCGTTTCTCTAAGTTGCTTTATCCGGATCTGCAAGTCAAAATTTCTAACCATTCGTTCAATGCCATTTTTCATCTGCTATATGGCCCTACGGAAGACTATGATCTTGAGTACATGCATGTGGACCTATTGGAGTTGGCGACTTCTCACGACAAGTAGCTCTCTGAAGAACATAATGAAGATAATGGTGAAATTCTTGCACACAAAGAGCTGTTTGTGGAAGGGAAGCTCTGCAAAATGTCTATGGATACTACTTTCATCTAGTCAGTGGAGCTAAAGACCATCAAGAAACTCAGCCTCAAATCTTTTAGACCAACTTTTACCTTCGACATACCAAGTGCCTACCCAAAACTCCAAAAGTTTGAATACCTTAACTGATATCTCTTTACTTCCCTAATCTCAAATTTCTTGACTCTTGACATAAATTAATTTTCCTACATTGCAACTAATCGTTAAGATATGAAGGTGTAGTCGAATACAAGCTCTTCATGGAGAATGGAATGAGATGAAAATCTGGAATCAATATTCAAACCCATAATGGTTTGAGTAATGTAACCTTATTACTTGGAAGTGTCCTATCTTTACTTTTAAAAACACATTCAATTCACCTTGCTCCTAATCATTATCAAGAACAATTGAACATCTTTTTAGCTATGGTCTTCTACATGTACAACAAATATACATCCATGGATTTATCTTGAGTTCTCTTCATCTCACTAAGCATCCCTGCGACGCGCGACTTCATGAACCCCCCCCCCCCCTCGCGCACGAATTTCGTGCGACATCGTTTGAGAGCTTTTTCTTCACACCACTTTGTCACATAGTCCATACATACCAAGATATATCAGCTCTGTTTCATTCTAGTTGGAGAGTCAATTAGGCCTACAAAGTTGATACCCCACTTCTCAAATGGCTTCAGGGGAAGGAGGTGGGTTGCAGTGGTATGACACTACAATCGGTAGTCTTTCCTATCCACTAATAGGCATCACAAAGCTTATAGTAATCATAAGCATCCTTATGTAGTGTAGGTCATCAGTAACCTATGAGCAGAACCTTTCAAGTTGTCACTTCTCTTGCAAAGTCTGCTGCCATAGGGCTCGGCATAGCATACTTTCAACATGATCCTAATCTCATCTCTCACAACACATCTCTGTAGCACTTTATCTTTGTCTCACTTATATAATATGCTACCTAGCAAGGTGTAGGGGGTTGATAATAATAGAAGCTTGAACCGGAAATAGGGAAGCACTAGGGAGGTTTAGATCATCCCGCTCCTCTTTTTCAATTTGAGGAATTTGTGATAGATGATCGACCAAAATATGGGAGCCATCGGGTTTGGTAACCACCTCGAAGTTAAACTCCTAGAATAGGAATAACCATCATGTCATTCTGCCTTTCACATTTGCTTTATTAATTAGGAAGGACAGTGCCTCATGATCCACATAAAACTTGAAGTGCATCGACAGCAGGTATAGTGTCGAAACTTCTCCAAGGAAAATACAATTATGAGGTACTCTAGCTCAGTCATTGTGTAGTTTCTTTTTCGATCAGTGACCTTATGGCTTGTATAATAGATGGGCTAATCCAATTTGGAGAAGCCTTTCTAGCATAAGATTGTACCTAAGCCTTTAACAGATGCATCAATATGCATATGAAACTCCTTCATCCAATCAGGAGGTTGTAGGATGGGTGTGTCAATAAGATATATTGCTTCAAAGTGTTGAAAGCTTCTTCACAATTAGATAGTGCTGAAAGCTTCTTCACAATCATCTGTCCGAATGAACTCTACATATTTCCTTAGGAGCTTTTGCAGAGGGGGTTCTTTGTTGCAAAATGTGCGATGAACTGCCCAACATGGCCAAGAAATCCCCTCAATTATTTGAGGTTCTTTAATGTTGTTAGAGCCACAATCTTCTTAATCTTGGTAGAGTCTATTGCTATCCCTTATGTAGAGACAATGTGGTGCAACAGAGCACCTAAAGAGACTCAAAACAAGCATTATTTGGGGTTGAGGGAGATTCTAGACTCCCAGCATTAATCAAAGCACTGCTCTAGTATCACCAACGCTCACAAAGCAGATTGAAGACATAGAAATCATGTAGATATACCTCAATGAAATCATGTAGGTGATTTTGGAATGTGGTCATCATGACTCGCTGAAAGGTAATAGGGGCATTACATAGCCCAAACGACATCACTCTACTGGCATAAGTATCCTATTCTATTGTAAACCTTGTCTTGGATTGTTTCTCTTCTCCAATCTACATCATTTGATTGTATCTACTTTATCTGTCCAATAGTTGGGAATAGAACTTGTGTCCCACCACTCTATCCAACAGTTAGTCTATGAAAGGGATATAAAAATGATCCTTCTTTGTCTTGGAGTTCAACTTACAAAATTCCACACATATTTGCAACTTTCCACTCTTCTTGAGTACTACCACGATGGGCAAAACCTATTCACTATTGGCCATTGCATAGATGAACTCAGCTTCTAAGAGCTTCAATAACTCTACCTTCACCAAGGCTGAGTAATTTGGATTCATGCGCTTTTGTCTTTTTCGTACCACGTGAGTATAAGGGAAGGGGTTATTTAAGGGAAGGAAGAAACATTTTATAAGGTAAGGTCCCATAAATAGGGGGTAGATAAAGGGTATTTTCATATATTTCTTGCACGCAGGTGACATCTCCTTATTACTACTAGTGAATCCCCCATGATATACAATGGGATCGATCCCCTTCAAATCTTTATATGACCATGCAAACACATCCAAGTTCTCCTTCAGTAGGTTACAAAGGACCAACAACTCCTCTTCTAGAAGGCTACTACCCACCTTTAGTGATGTTCAATACCATCTACATGCACAAAAGATAATTGATTTTTACCATCCACTTTGTGGATGAAGGTCTTGTAGATTGCTTCTAGATACAAATTAAACTCCTTCAAGGGAGTGGTGTCCTCGTTTGATGCTCTACTAGAACCAACTTCTCCCTTTCATAGGGGCTCGACTGGCTTTTTGGGATGTTGAAATGGTATCATGGCTATTTTGGGTTTTGTTTGAGAGTTAGTTACCTCTTGACTCAAGGACTCATCTTTTAACGATGCCTCCAGAAAGATCACATAACAAGAACCATCTGAGTTCTGTTTAGGCTACAGAACTAGTGCTTGTTGGCAAGGTGCATCATCATTGTCCTTTCTTGAGAAGGGGAAATTAGGGAGACAAGAGCTAGTATTAAAGGAATGCTTATTTTACTTAATCCATTTATTATAAATCCTTTGTATATGATGAGATTCATTTACCAGTTCGAAGGGTACCAAAGTCATTCTATCCAATAGCATGGGATCTTCAACTTCGAAAGCCTCTTGGGTTTTCCTTCTCATTTCTATCTTCTTTCGGTTGGATAGATTTTTGCTAGTTTGAATTCATAATCTTCTTCTTTGCTTTCATCATCGTCCTCTTTAGACTCTATCTCTGCCTCTATAGGGGCCCTATAAGAGAAGAACAAGTTCTTTGCTTCATTTTTTGTATCTACTTGTGCTTCTAACTCTGGCTCTACTGTGGCCATATAATAGGGAGAGTAGTATATCCATGCTTCTATCTCATTGTTAGAGGTAATTTACGAAGTCATTTTTGGTTTTGGAAGAAGATATTCACCCATTGACAAGGACTTTGCTTCTTTTGGGAGTTGGCCTATAGTGCCCACTATCACAGAGGACTATGCCTCTGTTTTCTTGGAAAAGATCTATTTGACAACTTCTTCATCTACTAATGTACCATCTATAACTTTTTTGGAGGAGTCTAGTAAGACTTCCATAGAGGTGGACCCATTGCCTTTTTGCGAGCCATAAACCATCACTACCACCTTGTTTGGTCCTCAGCCTCGGGTTAGGATTTCCTTGAACCAATTAGTCCATGCTCTTGCCTCAAAAATCCATGGTCTTCCTAGCAGCAAAGGATATGAGGTCCCATAGGAATTTAGTTTCACCACCAAATAGGTCAGCCAATAGTCTCTTCCTACCACTGTTATCTTCATATATAGGAGAATTCCCTAAGGCTTAATTTTGCTTTGGTCTATCAATCTGATAAGCCACTGTGTAGGCTACATGCCTTGCAGGCCTAGATCCTTCATTGGCACATCTTTCATTATGTTCACTAATGAGCCTCCATCAATCAATGCAACATTGAATGGACTTCTATTCTTTCAAATGTTGCAACTCACTTCGGCAACAATCTCTCATCTTATCTCTCAACACTCCATCTAACTAACCATGCATCCTTCTCTTCAAAAAACCATGCATCCTTCTCTTCAAAAAGCAAGAAAACAAAACTAGCTTCAAGGTGTGAACTCACTTATCTTACCTTCATGCATTGTTGATAATTGCCTACTTGGAGCTATTTTTATGCCATTTTTCATGCAAGTTGGATGGCTTTACCTTTGTATTATGCAATATTTTACATAAAATTTAATAAAAATAATTTTGTAAATTCATATTTGATAATACTAAGATGGAGTTACAAGTGGAGAGAGTTGGGATATCTTAACCAAAAAATATTAGGGAGAAAAATATTTGTAAGTGGTAGAAGGCAAATACGGGGAGTTTGGATTTTTAGTGGAAGTAGTAGACATTTTGGAGATGGAAGAGAATGCGGGTAGAATTTATTATATATGCATAGAATTTGGGTCAATAAGCCATGGATGGGGTCAAAAATAGGTTAGAGATGTGGAAGGATGCCAAAGAGAACCGGTTAAAATATGAAGCTTGTAAATTTGAAGAAGGGGATAATCAAGTTGGGGAGGGAATGTATTGTGAAGAAGGAGGTTGAGCAAGAGAAAAAAAAAAAAAAAAAAAACACCATCATTCTTAGAGTATGTTGATGATTTTCTGTAACATTTGGCATGATTTTCAACATCACTTGCCTATAATCAATCACTTCTTCCATCTCCTCTTTCATCATTCCATACTTAAATCCTACATTATCGTGTAGAGAGAGTGATTTTCATCAAGATTAAGGCCAAATTAGAATATATTAGGCAAGGAACAAAGAACATTAAGGAGTTTCAATATTCTTTATCATAAAGAAAGAGAAGGAGCAAGCACTAACATTGTCAAATATAGCTAACAAATTTTCTTTCTTCTATTAACTGGGTATTTTTATTTCTAATAAAAAATGAAGTGAAATTGATAATTAAAATGGAATTGGTGTTAAAAGTATTGTTCTTTTGATATTTGAGTTTCAAATCAATAAAATGAAGTTTAGTTTTTGCATTATATGAATCAAAATGATAAAGAAATGGTAGAAAATGGATCAAAAACTGTATATTTAAACTCTAATTAGTGGATATTAAGAAAATTGAGAATTATTTATTGAAAATAAGTTTAAAAAGTAAAAAATGATGAAATACACCTAAGAATGAAACCTCATCTTTAGATAATGAATTTAATGAGAGATATAAGAATTTAATAATAATTTTTAATCATAATTAGTAATAATCAAGAAATTTAAAAAGATTTGGAGGCTCCTCACAAGTTATATTGATATTTAAAAATAACTAGGTTACAACCCTAGTTCATACCGTTTTAGGGGATTGGAATGGGACTATGCCATATGGGTAGAGAGGTCGAGCTATGCATCCCTCTCATTTCCCATTCTCTTTGAACCAAGTGCAGCATGGATCTGCTTCGGCTTGGATATCTCTATGTAAAGTAGGATATCCAAGATGCGACAGTAGAATGCTGTCAGGAAACCTTGACCACTAGGAACCCAAATTTTAGGTCGATCCCAGTGGGTTCGACCGCGAACGTTCCTTTACAAGGTGGACTCGAGAAACCCTAGGCGACAAACCCCGTAACATTCCATGGGAATGCCTGGCAACGTCACTTAGATTTATCTCTCGATGGACCGCTAAAATGTGCCTAGACAGCCAATAGGTGAGCACATTACACTCAACCACACCATTTTGCTAAGTTGTAGCGTATTGATAGACAATACCCTTCTTAGCCAAAAAACATTTGATTCTCTTGACATATATTCCTCCCCTTGATCATTATTACAAATAATGACCAACTGGCACATGCAGTTCTAGCCATAGCCAAGAAGGTTTTGAAGCATAAGAACACCTTTGACTTGTGCTTTAATCTATATAACCAGTTGTGACAAGTCATATCATCAATGAAGGTCACAAAGTAAAAGTATTCTTTAATGGATGGAATGCACATGGAACCACATATACCACTATGTATAAGATGTAACTTTTGACTAGTAACTTTTGACCAACACTCTAGATCATTTTTCAAGAAAAGTGGTGAGACAAATTTCCTCCAAAATATAACTCTCACATAAATCATTGTCGTTGCCTCCAATGGAAGGAGATCTAGCACCCTTTTCTTGCTTTTAAAACAAAGCAAGCTACCATAATGAAGGTGACAAATTGAAGTATGCCGCCATACCTCAATGTAATCCATCACTTTCCCAACCATGGATAAGGTATCCTATAATGCTCTTCTTTCATACATGTCAATTTGATAGAGACTATTGCATAATGTGCATAAGACCATAAGATCTTCCCCATCATTATAGTCATATACATTGCATCTGTCCACATGAAATTTAACCATGAATCTAACAAATGTAATGGCTAAAATTGGCAGCAAGTTTTTTAAAAGGCCAAGGATATACAATACATCTTTAAGCACAATGGTAGCCTCATTCATCACAATACTACAAATCTATCCAATGCCTTTTATCATATATTAGCATTATTTGTATAAATGAGTGACCCATTTTTTGGTGCATCTTGAAGTCACATGCACAACTAATTGAAGTGATATGCTTAGAAGCACCATTATCAAAGTACCATGTATTTCTTACCTTCTACCATGGATAAACATGTTGAGATATCGAGCTCCACTCGTGATATGCCAGGGTGACCGTTGTGCATTTATGTCACCGACTTGTCAGTTTGCAGATGTGGTTGGTACACCGCCCATGAATAATAGCTACATGATAGCTATCCTTATCTACTCTAGTTCATGGCTCAGTTAGTATGCCACCTTAGTTAGTTGAGTTTGGTTTGAGACCCATATATAGGGTTCTTCTATTTTTTTGTACTTGACTTCTTTTTGGCTTACACAACTAAGAAGAGGAAAACTGTTTTCAGCCTCCACCTTTGTGTGTATTCCCCCATTGTGCAAGCAAGAAAGCTACAAGTGAGACTCCTTTCTTCTCTCCCACAATCTTGACATGGTATTAGAGCCTTGTTCGTGGTAAGGAGCTCAAGAAAGCAAGCCAAGCTCGCGGTGTTCTGGTAAGAGGAGCAGTGTTGCTTTCATTTTCTATTTTGGGAGCAGATCTCTGCAGGTAGCATAGCCGGAAATTGCAAGAGTGCATTGTCTCAGGTTGAGACGCCACGCCCTTCGCGGTGAATCAAGAGGGCAGTATATGCTACGGGTCAGGGCTTTAGCGCTTGGTGACCCTGTTTTTTTGATTTGAAGCCATTTCGGGGCCTGTTTTGGAGGCGGAAGTTTTCTACACGCAATCAGGAAAAGGCCCAATTTTATGTTGTGCAGCCACTATTCTACAGGTCGGTGAAAAGTTACTGTAGAAATTGTAAATGAGGACCTTCAACTTGATCAACAGGTGGTAATTGATAGTTTATAGGTTATGCCACATTGGTTTATGAAGTTCATTAGCTTGGACGATCCCATTTTTCTCAAGAGCACTCCAAAGTTGACTAGGTCCACAAGTGACATGGAGTAATAGTTGCAAAGGACTTATATGACTTGTATATGATCTATATGAACTCTTTTTTGTGTGGAATAAGGAGAGAAGTCCAGCTCGCGTTTTGTGGTGCATTTTTTGGCCTGCACACTTGTGGAAAATGGAGGGAGAGTTGAAGACTATGGTGAATGCTCCAAAGCATGCGAACACAAAGCAAACTGAAGATCAAGAGAAGATACAAACAAATAAGGTAAGAATCCTTTGGCCCCATCCATTTGGTAACATGGAAATGAGTTGTATGACAGTCGATGAAAGGAAAAAACAAGGATAAAGTATTCAGTCTGCTCTTATGAGCTTCTTTTTCCATTCTCTTACCATATTCGTGTACCATTGAAGCCCTTCTTCTGCCCAAGTACTTGAGTGACTTTGGGGCAAGTCAAGAGGTGATTTTTGCCAATGTATGGGCTGAATAGGCTCTCCCAAAACTGTCATAAATAGCTCAGCCATTAAAACTCATTCATTTGAAGGGGTTTCTTAAAATCTAATCACTTCCTTGTGTAGACAATGCTCCCAAAACAATAGGGCATTGGTTGAGATTGTAATGAGAGACTTTCCCATGAGTTTGTATACATTTTTGAGTCAAGTTTGAGGGCTGGAAATTACTGTTTAATGCAGGGCTGAAGTACATTTGTGGTTCTATTGATGCATTTTTATCATCCTTTGGACTCTATGTCAGTTGTAATGAGTTCTATCTCTCTATACCTTATATCTTGAAGTCTCAATACATGTATCTTCATGAAATGGAGGGCATTAGAGCTTGAATTTGTTGTAGGAAATGGAACAAAATCTGATATAGATCTATGCATAAACCTCATGGTTATTGATGTAATCGGATCCAAGTTTATTATGGTAAACTTGTATGACACGGCTATGTAAGATATTGATTACTCTCTATCTCATCTACTCTCTCCATAACACGAGAATCCATCAAACCCCAATCTTTTTCTTCTCTCCCCTTTGAATCTCTCACTCCTCTTCTACTCTAAACCTCGGTGGTAGACCTTTGACCCCCAACACGACGACATCGTGCGACTACGAAAACTGTCATCAAGCTTGGTGAGACTGAGACTCCTTGTGTTGCTCTTTTGGATCATGGTTCTGAGATTAATGTAATTGTACAAGATTTATATGATACTGGTAGATGGCCAGTTGATATGGATTGTGGTTGGCGCATGCGTGCAATCAATAACACTGCAGAATATTTATATGCTGCTTGTCCAAATCTGAAGATTTCTATTGGAGATGTGGGTGAGTCTTATCATTTCTTTGTACAAAACTCTTGTTCTTATCCTATTATTTTGGGGCAGCCATTTATTGCTGAGTCGTCTCAGATGGAGACTAAGGTTCTGGATGATGGGTCTAGATCTAAAGCAAGGATGGGAAGAGAGTTGTCTAGTTCATGATTGTTTGCATCAATCATTGGAGCCCCAAGAGAGACACCAAGGAAAAGGGGATTCTACTGCAAGAAAATCTATATTGTAACATCAACAAGCTTTTATTTCATTCTTTTGATGACCAAAACAAAGCAAACAACAAATCTTCATGCAGCATCATAGTAGATAACTCCCATGGATTTGATGGAATCAATCATAATCTTCAACTTCTTCATAGGATCCTTCAATAGAACAAGGAACATAAAATAATACACCATTTTTGAATGGAAATCAATCACATAGTATTCATGTTCAATGTCTTCATAGTTTTCTCTCTCAATCTCTCATATATAGTTACATTGTTTTGATAGAATTGACTATCTCTAGCTCTCTCTCTCAATAGTACATCATATCCTCACTAAAATTCTCTATAATGACTCTCAATAATCCTTCTTAGGTTGTGGATGCACCTCCCAAGAGGCATGTCTGATGTGAAGAGACACCAAAGCTACTACAGTGTCTCTTCATAGCTCACTACTATCACTGTCACTTAGTCTTCTCTTCAATCTTCAACAGTTGCTTCTTCCATTTGTTTTAGCTCTTTTGAACTTAGATTAATCCCCACACTTAGAAAGGAAGCGTCCTCGTGACCTAAGAAAAAGAAGAATATAAGTTCACTAAAGACCTCAATTTTATCTTTCGTAGGATCTTCAATAATCTCTCCAAACCACGACCCCAACTTATTACCTGTATCTGATAGAAAAATACTTCTAAAGGAAAACTTTCGTTATTCATTAACTCATCTGATAATCAATTAAAAAGTCATAACAAATTTGTAAAGGATATAAGAGGTTCGTCTTCAGCTTTCCACTGTAGGCTTTCCGTCCACCATCAATAGTTTGAAAAGAGCTCTCGAACAAATTATTCAACCAACACGAACTCATCACATACAATTATTACAACACACACTCAAATACTAACACAACCATTTGAATGACACCTCCAAAAAGAGATATATATCATTAAGAATCATCAAAAATACATTGCAAAGGCATCAATGAAAGTGATCCCTTTTGAAGGCTTGGTGGTTTCAAAAACGATCCATGGAGAAGGACTCATCCACAAATGTCTTGGGAGGATTTTGAAAGAACTGCAGACAGCACATCCTTTCTAGCAAAACAAGGTATCTGCTAGGTAGACATAGGGCATGAAACTATAGGACACCAACTATTGGGAATCAATATTCACATTGACATTCATACAAAGCTTTGGAATGGCCTTTCGATCATTATGGGAATGCGTATGCATATATGCTAGATACCAAGCAAAATGAGCTGTCAATCTCACTGAAGGATCTAGAGATTGTGAATATTGGTGAGTAAAATGAAGGTAATTCTGGTATGCTTGACTCTAGTAGTAGTCCAGTCCCCTGGAATTATTGGCCAGTTAACCTGTGGTCCTGTGAGAGAATCAGTCAAGCTCCATCCTCTTCTTCTTGGAATCTACTTATCAAATCCATTGTACTCACTAACCAACTAAGGGGGTTGAGAAATAGAAGTGGCAGGAGATGGAAGTGGAATAAGTAAAAGAGGATGAAGAGATGGGTAGGAAAAATCATAAAAGGAGGAATAAGCTAAAGGAGTGGCTGAAAATTTAAGTGAATCAGTTAGGAAAGGTGTCAATTGATAAACATGAAAAGTAGAAGGTATATGGATAGATGGAGAAGGGCAAGGTAGAGAAGGGGAAAAAACTCGATCTTCGATGAAAGAACAATAGGTAAATATAGGAATTTGAGGAAAACCCTGAGGTTGGAAAAGAAGAGGTAAGATAGCTGCTGAGTTGATTTGATAAAGGGAAAGATAAGTATCGTAGCGATGGGCCATTTGTTGGTAGTACAATGGGCTAGGAATAGAGGGACCTAAAATAGATCTTCTTTGATAGGCATAAAAAAAGGATGAATCAAATGGATGGTCTTTGGAAAGATAAGCTAGGAGATCCACCCTAAGTTGGTTAGTGCTCTGTACATAAGTAGAAGCTGTATTCTGATGTTGATTCAGGACCACAGAATCAATCATTGAATGCCATGAATTGTCAGGACAAGTAGCCACTTTTGAAGAATAACACTGGAACATGTAAGCTATCCTCAACTCCAAATAATTGACATACAAAACAGCTTGTAAAACCACATCTTCCGCAGACCAAGCCAAATCTACATCATCTGAAATCAACAGATCACCTCGTAGATACATGTAAGACAGCAACATGGTATCCGTCGTCACAGAATCTTCAAACACCATACGGACCACTTCTGTCAGCAAATCATGGGATCGAAAACTTCATGCGATGCAACAAATAGGTACCCAAAACCCCGTATCAGGCAAAAAAGAGAGAAAAACTTCAAACCGCACCTGTAATCGTAGCACATAAGTAAACCATAATACCATAAAAGCCTAATCAGGACCTGACCATAACTTTTGACCAACAATTTCAGCTAAGAGGACTTTACGCACCCATCCCACGAAGCGTGTTTATTAAAAAGGGGGAAAAAGTGTAGTGAGGGGAAATGGTTTTAATGAAGGGTTTATTTTAAGAAATTATCAACAATGGGTGACATTTTATTAGGTTATAAACCTTAATAAGAAAACGATGGTTCTTTCTTAAAATTTTAATTACAATTTATTAGGGTGAAGCGGTGCTTTAACAAAACCCAGACTGCAATTCCCAGATTGGGTTCTCTAAATACAAATTCATTAATTAAAAATTAATAGTGATGTAGAGCGCTTTTTTGCCAGCACGTACTTTTTTGTGACAGCTGGTTCATTTTTATTAAAAATTAAGGTGTCTCTAAAGCACACATAGCGCGTGCAAAGTGAACAGCTGGTTGATTTTTAAATTATTAGGACATTATGTATTTAGCGCGAATGCACGTGGAAAAGTGTTTGAATATAGTTCATTTTAGCAATTAATTGTGGTTAAGGGATAATAAAAATGAATAAAGCTCAAAAAATAAATACCTGGTAGGGGTATGTATGCAATAGATTGAAGGCGCAATGAGTAGTCCCCAAATGCAAGGAATCCAATTTAAAAAAAAACAAACACCACTGAAGGCGCACTGAGTAGTCCCCAAATGCAAGGAATCCAGTAAAAAAAAACAAACACCACTGACTGGAAAAAAATAAAGCACCTTAGTGTTTGTGTGTTATGTTTATTTTATTTTTATTTTTTGGTTATTTTTTTCAATTGTATTTTAGGTGTGTTTGTATTTTGTATATCGTGTGGGTTTTTTTCTTCTCTTTTTTTGTTTTTTTTTTGTATTAAAACGAGATATAGGACACATGAATATGTATTCGACAGTCGGAAGAGGGGGGAGGAAAAAGGAAAAAGTGGGGGAAAGGCTGGCAGGACACGGCTATCAAATTAAATTGGAGTTTCGGTGAAAATATGGCATGTTCACATGGAAAAATGTAAAAAATGTGTACGAAAAAGGCCCGAAGATCCGCAAAAATTAATAACGGACCAACCGTGCATCAGAATGACACGAAGTAAGAAGAAAAAATGTCAGGGGAAAGGGGTAGGAAAGGGCTAGCACATCAGATCAGGGTTCTGAAGCAATAAAGATGCATTCACATGGAAAACCGTCCAATTTACGAAAAGTGCTTCAAAAATTAATAACTTTAGAACTGTTTGTCGGAACAAGGGTTGGTAAAAAGAAAAAATGGGCAGTTCAAAGGGACAAACAGGGCTGTAAGGTTGGATGTGAGTCTCAGTGAATGTAGGGTGTGTTCGCATAAAAAAAGCACAAAACAAAGGATAAAGAAAAAAGGTCAAGGAACAACCCCCGAGATATGGTGAAATAGAACAGAGGAGTGGGGAAGGGACCCCATCAGGGTAAAATAAAGTCATGGCATAGATGCATGATCATAGCAGGGTATATGCATGGGGGTATGCAACATAAACACGCAGGGACGCGTCCCCACAGTTAAAACCTTAGCAAAAAGGGTAAACCGAACATCAAGGTTCTAGTACCACACATCAGACCAACCACGAACATCCCCGAACTTAAGACATGACCACCACTAAAAAACAGAAGGTGTAGGGTTAGAAAACTTGGCCCATATTTCCGAGGAGTAATGTCGACTATCGAGGTTGAGTCTTGTGTCGTTGTCGGTTGCAGGAGGTACCAAGGTGTCTTTATAGCACTCGTCCAACGTCCTTCATGGCAAGGACCACGCAATAGCATCCAAGAGGGTAGCTAGTTGAAGGAATCGTAGGAAATTCAGTGATGATGAGGGATATCGCACTCAACTCACGATCACACAAATGGAATGAAAGAGCAGTCACTCGCCCCATTACTAACATCACTCGATGAAATAATGATGAAAACTCAAAGCTCACACCCAGTTTAGGAATCGACAAAGGAATGGTGCAGAGGGAGGATGCCAGGATGCACAATTGATGGTGCATTAGTGCGTCCAACCCCGTCTCGCATAGGTGCAAGCAGGAAGGCCAAGGAGCCTTGTAGTGCAATGTACAGAACAAAGTGACGTGTCATGTGCTGATGGTAGTGACCCATCCTGTGGGTACATAGGGAAATAGAAATGTACCTGACTCCAATGGTTGTAACGTCCCTCAATCCTCACCTCTCGATAATTAATTGAAGAAACACTAGTCACACTCAGCCCATCCTCTGTCTCACGCTCTATTGAAAGATATAGAGGGCAGCCCATTCTTGAAACCCATTGATGTAATCCTCAATGTCACTTTGCAGAGGTTGTATGCCTTGTGTGCATTGGATGGTGCAATTGTGCATCCCACCCTATGCTGGCATACAGTGCAAGAAGAAAGGACAAGGAGCCTTATGGTGCAGTGCACATGAACAAATCATGCATTGTGCATTGAGAGGCCCATCTCATGGTGCAACACTCCATTCACACATCTCACCTCTCATTTGATTCGAAGGGAAAAACTGGTCACTCATCCCACCCTCTATCTCACTCGCTGATAGATACAAAGGGCAACCCATACTCACATCCCCATCTTGTTAGGATGAAAGCTCACATCACTCAAGGGGTTGGTGATGAAGATCATGTCGGCTGTTGTTGTCATCAGGATTTTAAGGAGGAGGCATACCTAGGAAGGCAGCTTACAAATCTCATACTTCAATGATTTGTAAGAAAAATCGTATGTTAAGAAGGGCAGATGGACTGATATTGCAGAAACAGCGCACCAAGGGAGGTGGCTTCAAATTACTTGCTGAAAAGGGTATGTTGGTGAGTCAACTATCCTGAACTGTGGGGTGTTACTACCTTTTCCACAGTTAGCTTCCTGCCCAAGGGTATTTCCACTTTTTCTTAGAACGAGGTTTGTTATGACAGGGAATTTCTTCCTTTTCTCCCATAACAGTTTTATTTGTTGGTTTTTTTTTGCTTTTTTTTTTCTTTTGTTTTTCCTTTTAAAAAAAAGACAATGGTAGAAATACCATGTGTCAGGACCAACCTCGCCACTGTTGTTGGATCAGATAAGAAGAGAACAAGGTCAGGTTGAGATGTTTCTGCAAGGGGTTAGCAAAACGAGACCGCCTCATGAGGAGAATCATAAGGGCTATCAGAAGCATGACGAGAGCGACAGTGCGACGCCCAAAAGGGGAAGGGTAGGTCGACTATGATTGTCAATATCCCCAAGGAGGAAAGTACTTCTTTAGACGATAGCCATTGATTAGGAAAGGATCATCAGAGACATCAATGATTTGCACCTAAATAGAGCCATTATGATTGACAACAAGTACCTTGTACAAGCCCATCCACCGTTGTTGAAGCTTGCCATGAAAGTTGCCAAATCTTGAATCATAGGCTAGGACAAGGTTACCTTCTTTGAACTCCTTGTGCTTGATGAAATTGTCATGATAGGCCTTGCATCGCGTTTGAGTGGTTTCCATGCACCGTAGGGCCATCCGCCGTATCTCATCCAAGCATTCCAAGTGCAGGAGGTGGCGTTGTAGTGGCTCATCATCTCCCAAGTATTCTTTAATTACCACTTGCAAAGAGGGAAAATTCAATTCAATAGGGAAGATGACTTCTGTACCATACACTAGCTGGAAAGGGGTCTGTCCTGTAGGTGCCTTATGGGAGGTTCTGTATACCCACAGGGCCTCTGTAAGTCGATCGTCCCAGTCATGATGATGTGCAGCAATCGTTCTTGTCAGAATCGAGCAAAGGATGCGATTGGTGACTTCAACTTGGCCATTGGCTCTGAGGTTATAGGGAGTGGACTTGCGGGAGGGTGGTGGATCTTATACAGCTCGGTCAGCTCCTCCATGATTTTGTTAAGGAAATGAGTGCCTCAATCACTTACCAGCTCAAGGGGATTGCCAAAACGGGTGATAATATTCTGTACATGAATAGGGCTATGCTGTTACCATCGTCTTGCTTCAGGGCTTTAGCTTCACACCACTTTGTGACATAATCTGTACATACTAAGATGTATTTGTTCTGCTTCCGTCTGGTGGGTAGATCAATGGGACCCACAAAATCAATCCCCCACTTTTCGAATGGCTTTAGGGGAAGAATGGGTTGCAGTGTCATGGCACTTGTTTTGTTGGGTTTCCCCATTCGCTGATGACAAGCATCACATCTCTTACAATAGTCATATGCATCCTTGTGGAGGGTCGACCACCAATATCCTGCTAATAGAGCCTTCCTAGCTGTCGCTTCTCCTGTGAAGTGTCCACCACATGGTTTGTCATGGCATGCTTTCAATACTATGCTGATTTCATCTCCTACAACACATCTTTGCAATACTTCATCTTTGCCTCTCTTGTACAATGCACTGCCTAGCAAAGTATAGGGGGATGATTCTAACATAAGCTTCTTCTTCTCACGGCTTGAGATGCCAGGAGGATACTATTGAGTTGCCAGGAGATTGGCTATGTCTGCATACCAAGAAGTAATTGTTTCAACTAGAAACAAAGAAGCATTAGGAAGGTCAGGATCATCCTGTTCCTCTTCTTCTGTTTGAGGGATCCGTGAACAGATGATCAGCTTAAGACATGGGAATGGCCAGGCTTAGTGACCACTTCAAAATTGAACTCCTGGAATAGGATTAACCATCTCATTAGTCGTCCTTTAACATCTGGTTTGTTCATTAGGAAGGACAAGGCTTCATGATCCACGTAGAACTTGAAATGCATTGATAATAGATAGTGTCGAAACTTCTCTAGTGCAAACACCATTGCCAAGCACTCAACCTCTGTCACTGTGTAGTTCCATTCCCTATTAGTGACCTTTCAACTTGCATAATAAATTGGTTAATCTAATTTAGAAGGACCCTTTTGACATAGGACAACACCTAGCCCTTTTACTGATGCATCTGTATGCCCATAGAACTGGTTCGTCCAATCAGGAGATTGTAAAATAGGTGCTTGGATAAGGCACTGTTTTAGGGTATTAAAGGCTTCTTCACAATCATCAATCCAAAGGAAATCTGCATCTCTCATTAGGAGCTTGTGTAGAGGGACTGCCTTGGTTGCAAAATGTGCAATAAATCTTTTGTAGTAGCCCACATGGCCAAGAAATCCTCTCAATTGCTTGAGGTTTGTTGGTGCTGTTAAGGTGGCAATCTTCTCAATCTTCGTCGGGTCTATTGCAATCCCTTGTGCAAAGACAATATGGCCCAAAAGAACTCCTGATGAGACGCCAAAGACACATTTGTCGGGGTTGAGAGAAATCCCATACTCTCGACATCTGTCAAAACATTGCTCTAGATGTCCCCAGTGCTCACGAATCAAACTATAGACACAAAAGTCATCAAGATACACCTCAATGAAATCATGCAAATGATTCTGGAAGGCAGCCATTATTACTCATTGTTAGGTGGCAGGAGCATTACAGAGCCCAAATGGCATCACTCTATAGACATAGGTCCCCCATTCTGTGGTGAAGGTTGTTTTGGATTGGTTTTCTTCTGCGATTTGGACTTGGTTATATCCGTTGAATCCATCCAAGAGGGAATATGGCTCATGGCATGCCACTGTGTCCAATAGTTGGTCTGTAAAAGGGATAAGGAATGATCCTTCTTCGTCTTCGAATTGAGCTTTCGAAAGTCCACACATATTCGAATTTTTTCGTTCTTCTCGGGTACTATCACAATGGGTGAAACCCATTCACTATTAGCCATGGGATAAATGAACTTGGCTTCAAGAAGTTTCAATAATTCAGCCTTCACCAGTGCAGAATAACTAGGATTCATACGCCTTTGTCTTTGGCTTATAGGTTTGGCATCAGGCTCTAGGTCAATGTGATATTGGCATACTGTGGGATCAATCCCCTTTAGGTCTTTATATGACCAAGCAAACACGTCTAAGTTCTCTTTAAGTAGGTCTCGTAGGACCACTAGTTTTTCTTCTGGAAGATTGAGACCCACTTTCAGGTGACATTCAGTACTGTCAGTATCCAAGAACATTACTTATCTTTCACCTTCCACTTCATGGATGAATGTCCCATGGATGGCTTCTGGGGATAAAGGTCTGACTCTTTCAAGAGAGGAGTGTCCTTGTCTGATGTTCTGCTAGAACCAATGTCCTCCTTCTCAACAGATGACTCATTTGTTTGTTGAGGTTGTTGGAAGGGTATCAAAGCTTTGTTTTCTTCTATGTGAGTGATTATTTCTTCTGGACTTAGGTATTCATATTCAGAGGATGCGTTCAGGAATGTCACATAGCACGGACCTTCTAGAGGCCCTGGCTCTGAGGGCTTTGGCTTCTGTTGACACGGAGCATCATCATCATCTTTTCTCTCGACTGAATGGTCAGGGTTACAGGAGCCACCGGTGAACTTAATTTTTATGCCTTTAATCTATTGCTTATACAGATTCTACATATTTTGTGGTCCATTGGCCAACCCAAATGGAACCATAGACATTCCATACAGCACCCTAAGATCTTCGGTCTCTGAGGTCTCTGTAGGGACATCAACAAGATCATCCTCTATCAGAGGAAATTTTTTATCTGCACTTTCATAACCTGCTTCATTTTTTTTCTCATCATTTTCATCCTCTTCCTCTAGAGGCTCTGTCTCTGCTTCTATAGAGGCTCTGAAGGAGAAGAATAGATCTTATGCCTCTGCTACTTCTATTTCTGTCACAGCTTCTGACTTTGCTTCTGCCTCTCTCTCTGGCTCTGTGTCTGTTATTGTCTCTGTGACTGTCTCTGTATCCGCTCTGTCTCTGTTCTGCCTCTACTCTGTCTCTGTATCTATTACTGCTCCGTATCTGTTCTACCTTTGCTCTGTCTCTACGACTGTCATGTAATAGGGAGAACGGTACATCCATGCTTCTATTTCATTGTCAGATGTGATTTCAGAAGTTAATTCAAGTTGAGGCCAGAGGTATTCTCCCATGGACAAGGACTTTGCTTCCCTTGGTAGTTGGCTTATAGTGCCCACTGTTAGGGACTGTGCCTCTGTTTTCTTAGGAAAGATATGCTTAACAGCCTCTTCGTCTCTTGATGTACCATCTGTTACCTCGTTGGAGGAGTCAGCTATGACTTTGATGGATATGGATCCATTGCCTTTTTGCAATCCATACATCTTTAACACCACTTTTTTGGGTCCTTTGCCTAGGGTTAGGGTTCCTTTGAACCAGTCCATCATGGCTCTTGCTTCAAAAACCCAAGGTCTTCCCAATATCAGAGGGTATGAGGTCCCATAAGAATTTGGTTTAACCACCAAGTATGTTAGCCAATAGTCTCCTCTTGCAAGGGTTGTTTTGATGTATGGGAGGATTGTCAAGATTGTGGGAGAGAAGGAAGGAGTCTCACTTGAAGCTTTCTTGCTTGCACAATGGGGGAATACACACAAAGATGGAGGCTGAAAACAGTTTTCCTCTTCTTAGTTGTGTAAGCCAAAGAGAACTCTAGTACATAGAAATAGAAGAACCCTATATATGGGTCTCAAACCAAACTCAACTAACTAAGGGGGCATACTAACTGAGCCACGAACTAGAGTAGATAAGGATAGCTGTCATCTAGCTATTATTCATGGACGGTGTACCAACGGCATCTGCAACAACTGACAAGTCGGTGACATAAATGCACAACGGTCACCCTGGCATATCACGAGTGGAGCTCGATATCTCAACACTCCCCCTCGAGCTCAATCCCAATTCCTACACACCAAGCAGGTCTCTGAACTTGCGCAGCTTCTCTATGCCCAATGCCTTCGTGAATATGTTAGCTACCTGATCCTCTGTGCTGACATAAACTAGATCAATAAGACCTAGTAAAACCCTCTCCCGCACATAGTGATAATGCACCTCAATGTGCTTTGTTCTAGCATGATAGACTTGGTTATTTGCCAAGTGTATACTACTCATGTTGTCACAATAAATGACAATTGGCCCATCTGTAGGCTGATGCATATCATAAAGTAGCTTATGCAACCAAGCTACCTCACATGCAGCCATTGCTGCACCCTTGTACTCAGTCCCTGTGCTCGACAAGGCAATTGTAGGCTGTTTCTTGCTGCTCCAAGTGACTGCAGCACTCCTAAAAGAGAACACATATCCACTGGTAGACCATCTATCAGAAATACTACCAGCCCAATCAGCATCAGTGTATCCATGCAACTGTATCTGAACCCCAGTCTCATAAAATAGTCCATACTGCAATGTGGACTTCACATATCTGAGTATGCGTCTAGCCGCATCCAAATGTGGTTTCCTTGGAGCCTGCATAAACTGACTTTCCAATCAAACAGCATAGCTCAAATCTGGACTGGTAAGAGTCATATAAATCAAACTTCCTACTATGCGTCTGTACATAGTAGGGTCTTCCAGAAGCTCACCTACATCTGCACTCAGCTTCACATTCTGCTCCAAAGGAACTGAAATAGGCTTACAGCCTGTCATCCCATATTTGGACAGCATGTCCAGTCCATACTGCCTCTGCAAGAGCTGTATCCCACTTGGTGATCTAATCACCTCAATGCCCAAGAAATAACACAACTCTCCCAAATCCTTCATCTCAAACTTCTGCTTCAATAGCATTTTCACATGAAGGATATCTTCATCACTGTTACATGTCATAATCAAATCATCAACATAAATGACAAGTAGCATAATACCTTTCTCTGTTTTTCTCACATAAAGTGAGAAATCTGCCTTGGAAATCTGAAAACCAATAGTGACAAGATACTGTCCTATCTTGTTAGACCATGCTCTAGGTGCTTGCTTCAAGCCATACAAGGCTTTCTTCAACCTGCAAACAAACTCAGGATGAACAGCATGCACATAACCTGGTGGTTGCTCCATATAGACCTCTTCTTGCAAATCACCATGCAAGAAGGCATTATTTACATCCATTTGATGTAAAGACCATCCCTTTGATGCAGCCATAGCAATGACTACTCTTACGGTTGCCATCCTTGCAATCGGACTGAATGTTTCTTCATAGTCAATGCCATATGTGTGTACATACCCCTTGACTACTAATCTTGCCTTGTATCTGTTCACAGAACCATCTACATTGTGCTTCACCTTATAAACCCACTTACAGCCAATTGCATTTTTACCTTTAGGTAAAGATACCAACTCCCATGTAGCATTTGCTTCCAAGGCATCCATTTCTTCATCCATGGCTTTCTCCCATTTTTCTTTTCCCATGGCTTGCTCAAAAGAAGTGGGTTCTGGTTCCTATATCACTTTGACCATATATGCATAGTGAATGGCTGTAAATCCATCATATTTCAGCCTATCCACAGGATACCTAGCTCTGCTAGACCTGCGAAAAGTAGGTTCACTCCTAGGTGCTCTCAAAACATCTCTGGTCTTCCTTACTCCAGGTGTAACAATAGAAGGAATACCCAACTCATCATCAATGCTCTCTTCTGAGCCACTGGATTCACCATCCACATAAGAGTGACATGCATTCACATCAAACATGGGCTGATCTACCTTCTCTTTTCCTTTTCGTGAAAACTGCATACCACTATCTGCATTGTTTTGAGGAGATTCTCCTGATCTCAATCTGCCTGTCCATGGCGAAGAATATGAACCACTACTAGAGGACACTCCAGGTCCACTAATATTTTGTGACTGTTGCTGTGAATTCTGTGCAGCATTACCATTTTGTGCATCTACATCATCAATCACATTTACTGGTTTATACCAGCTACTCATCTCATCAAAAACAACATCTCTGCTCACTGTAAACTTATGAGTAGAAGGATTATAGTATCTATACCCTTTCTGCTGCAGAGAGTAACCAATAAAGATGCACTTCTCAGCTTTTGGATCCAACTTGGATCTCAACTCATCTGGCACATGAACATAGGCAATGCAACCAAAAATCTTCAAATGAGAAATATCTAGTTTCCTACCAGTATACCTCTCCTCTGGAGTCATCCCATGTATTGCTGCAGTGGGAATCGTGTTCATTATGTAGATTGCTGTAGCAACTGCTTCAGCCCAGTAAAAATCTGGCAAGTCTTTTTCGTTGAGCATGGCATGAGATACCTCTCCAATATGCTTGTTTTTCCTTTCTGCAATTTCATTTTGTTGTGGGGTATGACTGCATGAATATTGCTGCTTTATGCCATGCTCCTGCAGGAATCTTGCAAACTCATTTGAGAGGTACTCTCCCCCTCCATCTGACCTTAGGCATTTTATTTGCAGGCCTGTTTCTTTTTCAACCATAGCTTTAAGAGTTTTGAAATGCCCAAAAACTTCACTTTTCTTTTTCATAAAATACACCCAAACTTTTTTGCTATAGTCATCAATAAAAGTGACAAAATAATGACAGCCTCCAAGAGATGCAGCTTTAGTAGTCCACACATCAGAGTGGATTAATTCCAATGGCTTCTCACTCTTTGAACATGTCTAGGAAATGGTTTCCTTGCCTGTTTTCCAAACTGATAGGCTTCACATATCTTATGCATTTCTGCAACCTTGAATTTTGGCAATCCTGCAACAGTATTTTGGGCCTGCATTGATTTAAGTCGCTGTACATTAACATGACCAATGCGTTTATGCCAGATATCAATATTTGCAACTACACCAGTCCCATGTGCAAACATTGCTGCACTCAATTCAGGCATGTCTGCATCCAACGTAAACATTCTGCCCTTCTTCTTTCCTTTTGCTATCAAGCGACCTTTATTTTTCATATCCTCAACAAAGCATCCATGAGGATTAAATCTGACCTGCAAGCCCTGCTCAACCATTTGACCAACAGAAACCAGATTCTTGGTGATATTAGGGACATGAAATACATCTGACACGTATTTCTTTTTCCCATCTTGCATAGACAAATGAATTTTTCCAATCTGCACAATAGGATGTGCAGTATCATCACTAGTCTCCACAAATCCTGGTTTTTCCATTTTCCTTGCATCCTCCATCCATTCTGCATGACCTGTCATGTGGTTTGATGCACCTGAGTCAACATACCATACATCGTTGCTTTCTTCTGCACTTGTCATAGAATTGTTCATGTGCTGCACCATAAACAAATGCTCATTTCTGTCATCACCCTGTCTACTAGAAGATGCATAATTCCCTTGTTGCAATTTTCCATTCATGATGTCATTCTCCTTTTTATAACAGTCTTTAGCCATATGACCCATTTTACCACAGTAGTAGCATTCAACATTGTTGTTTGCATTTTTGCCTCTTTGCCATCCACCACGACCTCTTTGGCTCCCCCTGCCTCTAAAGTTACCACGTCCTCCTCTATAGGACTGGTTTTCTTGAGTTTGCTACATATTCTGATTTCTACCACGACCTCCAAATCGGCCTCCTCTACCTTTGCCTCTACCTCTTCCAGCATTTAAGTAGAAGACAGCTTCTTTTGAAGTTCCTCCTGAAGAAGATGCACCACTATTTCTCTGCTCCTCAGAAATTAGAAGAGCAATCAACTCCTCAAAATTAGGAAATATTTCACGGATGGAAATGGATGTTCGGAACTGTGCATAATCCTTTCCTAGACCATTCAAGGTCACGTAAACTAAATCATCATCTTCCACTGGCGACCCAATGGAAGCAAGTGCATCTACGATCTTCTTCACCTTCATATGGTAGTCATTGATGCTCATACTTTCTCTTTGCACATTGTGCAACTCTTGCTTGAGCTGTATTTTTCTGGCTTGCGTATTTGTGCTATACATTTTTGACAAAGTATCCCATGCCTCCTTTGGCGTACTTGCATCTTGAATATGCACAATCATAGAGTCTGAAATACTGATAGACAGCCAGTACATAACTTTCCTGGCTCTCTCATGCCATGCTCTAAATGCTTGCATTTGCTGTTAATTGGGAACATCAGGAAGAACTGGTTCTTCTTCATTTCCTGCAACAAATTCCCAATATCCTTTTCCCATAAGGAAATTCGTCATTCTAAACTTCCATGCTTGGAAGTTGTTCTTGTCAAGCTTTTCAGTGACAATCTGTGAAAGAGAATCAGACGCCATTACAGAACACTGTAAAAAATTCTATCACTGCAAAGAACACAGTTTCAGCCTCACAAGGGCAAATCTGCAAAACTAACGAAAGTGGTATTTGACCACACAGTCACTTCCTAGTGACGATTTTGCATAAACATGCAATAAGGATGATTCTGTAACTCCCAATGTCTCTGCGCACAGGCATACAATGCAATTTCTACAGTAACTTTTCAGCAACCTGTAGAACAGTGGTCGCACAACATAAAACTAGGCCTTTTCTTGAGTGCGTGCAAAAAACTTCCGCCTCCAAAACAGGCCTCGAAATGGCCTCAAATCAAAAAAACAGGGTCACCAAGGGCTAAAGCTCTACCCCACAGCGTATACTACCCTCTTCCTTCACCGCGAAGGGCGTCTCAACCTGAGACAATGCACTCTTGCAATTTCTGGCTGTGCTACCTGCAGAGATCTGCTCCCAAAACAGAAAATGAAAGCAACACTGGTCCTCTTACCAGAATGCCACGAGCTTGGCTTGCTTTCTTGAGCTCCTTACCACGAACAAGGCTCTGATACCATGTCAAGATTGTGGGAGAGAAGGAAGGAGTCTCACTTGAAGCTTTCTTGCTTGCACAATGGGGGAATACACAAAGAGGTGGAGGCTGAAAACAGTTTTCCTCTTCTTAGTTGTGTAAGCCAAAGAGAACTCTAGTACATAGAAATAGAAGAACCCTATATATGGGTCTCAAACCAAACTCAACTAACTAAGGTGGTATACTAACTGAGCCACGAACTAGATTAGATAAGGATAGCTATCATCTAGCTATTATTCATGGACGGTGTACCAACCGCATCTGCAACTGACAAGTCGGTGACATAAATGCATAACGGTCACCCTGGCATATCACGAGTGGAGCTCGATATCTCAACAAGGATGTCCAACGGTTTAATTCTACTTTGGTCTGCCAATCTGATAAGCCATTGTGTAGGTTGAATTACTTGCAACCCTAAGTCCTTCATTGTCACATTTGTCATTATGTTTACTGATGAGCCTCCATCAATCAATGCATTTGAGATAAAGCATCCTTCAATGTTGAGATGACAAGCTCAACACATGCAGACATTAATGATGGACCGCTTGGTTAGATGGGTCCGCACGTCTACACTTAGCACGTCGGTGGTCATTATGACTCTCAAATGGCCACTGACTCATTACTTATTATATTCAGGTTGTTACACCTATTTACAATTGTCATATTTATAGCGCCAGTCGACTAGTGTAGTCGGTTATGCATTGTTTGACTTAGTAGGCCACTTTCCTTTATATTGTATCTTATCTATACTTTGTGTACATTGTAAAGAGTATAAAAGAAGAAGAAGAAACTAGTAAGAAAACGTTTTAGCCTCCATCTCTCTTCTTGTCTCTTGAGTGAGCTTCTCCTTGTGCATTTTGTGTGTGTTTGGTGCCACAACTCAAGCAAGTCCCTCCACCACGTGATTCTTGACATGGTATCAGAGCCATGCCACTGAGAGAGGCTGATTTGAAGGCTGAAGTGAAGGAGAAGAAGAAAGGTTCGAGCAAGCAAGCAACGGGTAAGAAGCTCTTCCATTCTTCCACTCTTTCTCTTGGATAGTGCCTGTGGAGGCACTAGAAGCAGGGCAGAGCAAAAATCTTAGATTGCAGTGAGATTTGGTGTGCACGAAGAGCATTGTCTATTCTGCAGATTAACCCTTTAGGGATTTTTCGATGCTATTTTGCCCATCCGAGGTCATTTCAGGCCCTATTTTAGACTTGCAAGGTTGCGGACAGTAGTTCGAGGTACCCTGCAATTTCAGCTATGTCTGCCGTATATAGGTGCCCAGGTTATAGATTTTAGATCTGTAAGTTCAAAGGTGTTTATCAGCAAATAAACACAAGTTTTATCTGCAAACTGGTTGCAGATTGCATATATTGTTGAGCAGACTGTGAAAAAGGTTGTCTAGTGATTGCTGTGCACTATAGGTCGAGGGTTGTAGAAGATTTGCTTGCTGTTTGGTATTAGTTTTGTGATAATGGAAGAGAACAGTGGAAACCCCATTATTGAGAAGCTCAACAAGAACAACTACCCTTCATGGAAGTTCCGTGTCATGAGCTTTCTTATTGGAAAAGGCCTCTACGAGTTTGTGTCAGGTGAATAAAAGGAGCCGGAGGTGAGTGATCCTCCAACTGCAGAAGAGACAAAGGCACGAAAGGAATGGAATGCAAAAGACAAGAAGGTCATGTATTGGCTGTCAGGAGTAATTGACAATAATATGCTTGGACATATTAGAAATGCAGAGAATTCATATGCAGCTTGGACCATACTTGAAAGTATGTTTTCCGTAAATACAAAGGCACGAAAGATTCAACTCAAGTAAGAGTTGAATACATTTAAGAAAGGTAAGATGTCTATCAATGAGTATGCACTGAAGGTAAGGAGTATCGCAGATGCCTTGGCTGTGATTGATGCAATGCCTGATGATGATGATTTGGTGTCGTCTACCTTGGGTGGACTTAACAATGAAAAGGCTTGAAAGTCTTTTGTAACTTCCGTATATGTCAGAAAGCCATTTCCAGATTTCGATGAGTTGGTATCCCTTATGATCACTGAAGAGATCAAGATGCAGAGTGAGACATATGAAAGAAGTGGTGAACAGGTCCAAGCTTTCTACTCTAGTTCAAGAAGGGGACATGGCAGGTTCTCTTCAAGAGGCCGTGGTACAGGACGTGGTAGTGACAACTAGCAAAACAGATTGAATCAGCAATTTGGAGATATGCAGGTTTCAGGAGGTCGTGGTAACTTTAGAGGCAGCGGGAGCTTTAGAGGAAGAGGTGGATGGCAGAATAGAGGTTCTAACAACTCTGGTATTTTGTATCACTACTGTGGCAAAACAGGTCATATTGCAGCCCAATGTTATGCTAAGAAAGATGATATTCGCAGTAGTAAGTTGCAACAAGGAAACTATGCATCGTCTTCATGACATAATGAAGACAAAAATGAACGTCTGTTTGTTATGCAGCATGTGCTGAATGCTGTTACAGGAAAGGGAACACATGATGATGTTTGGTATGTTGATTCAGGTGCATCCAATCATATGACCAGCCATGCACAATGGTTTGGAGAGATGCAAGATTTGCAGATGCAGGTTATGTGCAGACAGGTGATGATTCATGCCACCCAATTTCACACATTGGAAAAGTTCCCTTGTCCTTGCATGATGGTAAGAGAAAGAGTCTTTCAGATGTATTACATGTGCCATCTATTATAAAGAACTTGGTGTCAATCGGTCAGATGGTAGAGCAAGGGATGCAAGTCAGATTTAATGCAAAGGGCTGCTTTGTAGAAGACTTCAATGACAAGTGTAGGTTGGTTGCAAAGGGAAGTAGAGTTGGAAGTATGTTTACTCTGGATGCTGGAATTCCTACTATGAATGCTGCTATGTATGCTAAAGGAAAAGGTATTGTTACAGATATTGAAATTTGGCACAAATGCATTGGACATGCAAATGTACAAAGGCTAAAATTAATGCAGTCCAAAGGGTTGGTTACATGTTTGCCTACATTTAGAATTGCAGAATTTCATAAGGTATGCAAAGCATGTCAGTTTGGTCAGCAGGCAAGACAACCCTTGTCACATGATAGAGATGTAAGCAGAAATATCCTTGATGTTGTGTATACAGATATTTGGGGGCCTACACAAAATGTATCTCTTGGAGGCAGTTCATACTTTGTCACATTCATTGATGATTGTTCTAGAAATCAGTGAGTATATTTTATGAAGGAAAAAAGTAAAGCATTTGAGCACTTTAGAACTTTCAAGGTTGCAGTTGAAAGAGAAACAGGCTTGAAAGTAAAGTGCTAGAGGTTAGATGGAGGGGGAGAGTACCTCTCGAATGAGTTCAATGATTTTCTGAGGTCTCATAGGATAAAGAGACAGTTTGCATGTAGGTATACCCCACAGCAAAATGGGGTTGCAGAAAGGAAAAACATGAATATTGCAGAAGTTGCAAGCGCCTTGATGGCTGAAAAGAATATGCCTAAGCATTTTTGGTCTGAGGTTGTTCATACTGATGTTTATATTATGAACAGAACTCCCGCAGCTGCAGTTAATGGCATGACTCCCGAAGAATGTTTTACAGGTAAGAAGCTTGATGTCTCACACTTGAAAGTGTTTGGTTGCATTGCATATGTTCATGTGCCAGATGAGTTGCAGAAGAAACTAGATCCAAAGGCTGAAAAGTGTGTCTTTATTGGATACTCTTTAGAGCAAAAAGGGTATCGTTGTTATAACCCTGTCACATGTAAGTTCAAAGTGAGTAGGGATGATCTCTGACTATCGTCCTCTGTAACTTTAAGAGGGAAACCTCCTTGGACCAAAATTAGGACCAAACTCCCTAGGCTTTGGTCCAATATCCTATGTTGTCATTTTGGATTCTAGCAAGTTGAATCTTTCATTTTCATCCTTCTGTCTTCGTTCATGCATCTCTTCCAGAGAGCAAATATCCTCTGTATGGTTCTTCCACAAACAATAGGAACAGAAGGCTCTAGGAATGGTTGGTTTTCGGGTACATTTAGTGGCTAAATGTCCCGCTTGATGAAACTTTCCGCACCATGTGTTAGAGCTCATCACATCTCTTCTAGCTCCCGCAAGAGTGGATATATTGGCAGTATTCACCTTCAACATCTGTAGCTGCTCTGTAATCACATCTAGAAGCTCTTTCTTGATACTTGCAACTGAGTTAGATAAGTAGTCCTTCAGATTTTCACCTCCTGAAGTACTTGTAGTAGGATTTTGGGAAGCTTATGTAATTACTGTATACACTGGTTGGGTCGATTCAGAAGATCCTCTGTTTTGGTTCTAATTTAGAGCTTGTGTTGAGACTTGGGATTGTTGATTCCAGTTGGTAGGATTCCACTATTGTTGAGTCGCCATTGGAGGAACTGTTTAAGGCCACTGTTGTTGTGGTTGAACCATCATTTGAGGCACTGTCGTCTGTGGTGACCACAGTGGAGTAGGTGCATTATATTGCGGCACTATTTGCATCTAGGGATAGGGATAGGGAACTGTCCCTGGAACTGTATTTGGTGCGTATACCATTCTTGACATAGGAGGAGGTAAGACTCCTCTTCCTGGAGTCATTGACAGCCTTGCTTCAACTTCGTCATACAATCTTGCACCTTCCACTGCAGCTTGTAGATTGACTGGTCTTCTCAATTCCACGAACTTGCAAACTTCTGGTTGTAGGCCTCTAAGAAACACTCCTTTCTAAATGCCTTCATCCAAATGATGGTTAGTCCATCTCTTCAGGATGGATTCCATTCGCAAAACATAAGCTTCTACTCTTTCTCCAAAGGACTGACTTAGGTTCATGAACTTCTCTCGCATCCGCTCTTCAAAACCTTCATGCCTGAATTTAGTGAGGAAGGCTAACTTCAGGTCGTCCCATGTGCCAAAAGTTCATGTTGCTTATCTCTCATACCACTGAAACGCCGCGCCCTTGAAAGTGGCAGGGAATATTGCTAACCAATGTTCAGGGGTTCTGGCATTGTTAGCCACACATGCTACCATGAATTCTGCTACATGAAGATCAGGGTCTTCATTGTACTCTCCCTTAAAAACTGGCAATGGGACTACATTTGCTAGCCTATCATCAATATTTCCAAGACAAATCTGACTAGGAAGGGGACCTTGAGTTGCCATTGGGACTTATGTAAAGAGTGCTTTTAGAGCGTCAAAGTAGGCTTCTACTGTGCAAGCTCATTCTTAGCTTTGATTTTTGCCTTCTCTCTTCTCACGTACCTCTCGACTCGTTCTAACGCTTGCCTCTTGATTGCATCATTCATCAGGGGCTTGGCTCCAACCAGTTGGTCTGTACTCAACAGGATAGTATCAGGGAGGGGCTTCAGTCTCTCTGATGGATTCTTTGGCCAACATCTCTTCTACTTCCTTCTTTTCAACATATCTGAATTTGGCTTTCAAACCACTATAGAGGGGGAGATATTCCATTCTAAAAGTATCAATACTCATTCTTCTTAGGATCGTTGTTGTGCCATTATAATAATGCCAACTTTTGAGGGTTTCAACAGTGTATGTTGTGAAAAACACTCTGTCTAACAACTTCCAGTGCGTTGCTAATTGGACAAATAGAAGATTATCATTGCACCAAGCATCCCACGTATCTTGGTGTTGAGCATCCACGTACAAATTCCAACTCTTTTCCTTCTTGTTTTCGTGAACCTCCACAGACCACGACTCCTGAAGCTTCTTCACAATCTCCCACTTAATGATATTTGGAAACTTCTCAATGAATGCCAAATATTCCATGGATGGTCATTTTCTCTGTTTTTACTCTTTAGTTTGTTTCTAAACAATTTGCCACCAAGATACAAGTTTATGCTGCTTCAACAGGAAGAGGAAACAGTGCACCATATAGAGCATCATGATGGTGATATGCTTCTACCATTGTGGGATAAACTTCTTGTGGAAAGTGACTTTGATAATGATAATCTCTAACTCTTCAGTGGAGGAAGGAACTTTGCAAACATCCATTGAATTCTCCTCTTCTTAACAATGCCATTTCCTTCATTTTCAACCTCTTCTGATGCTTGTTGATGACAAGTTTCCCCGGCTGTGCACCAAAAACATGGAGCCCCAAGAGAGACACCAAGAAAAAGGGGATTCCAATACAAGAAAATTTATCTTGTAACATCAACAAGCTTTTATTTCATTCTTTTGATGACCAAAACAAAGCAAACAACAAATCTTCACGCTGCATCATAGTAGATAACTCCCACGGATTTGATAGAATCAATCATAATCTTCAACTTCTTCATAGGATCCTTCAATAGAATAAGGAACATAAAATAATACACTATTTTTGAATGGAAATCAATCACATAGTATTCATCTTCAATGTCTTCATAGTTTTCTCTCTCAATCTCTCATATACAATTACACTGTTTTGATAGAATTGGCTATCTCTCTCTCTCTCTCTCTCTCTCTCTCTCTCTCTCTCTCTCTCTCTCTATCTATCTATCTATCTATCTATCTATCTATCTATCTATCTATCTCTCTCTCAATAGTACATTATATCCTCACTACAATACTCTATAATGACTCTCAATAATCCTTCTTAGGTCGTGGATGCACCTCCCAAGAGGTATGGCTGATGTGAAGAGGCACCAGAGCCACTACAGTGTCTCTTCATAGCTCACTACTGTCATTGTCACTTAGTCTTCTCTTCAGTCTTCAGCGCTGCTTCTTCCATTTGTTTTAGCTCTTTTGAACTTAGATTCATCCTTTCCAAAATTTAGAAAACTTTCCCAAAGTCACACATACTTTCTACAGAACACTTACAGAAGGTCTACAGAACAGTACAGTACAGTACCAGAGCAGATACATAATAGTTACAGAGCATAGACAGAGCAGAGACAGAGGCTCTACATTACAAAAGGTTACAGAAGGTCATCAGAACATCATAACTCATACTAACACCTTTCCAAACTATCAAAAACTATTCAATAAGCTTTCAAAATATCTCAATCTTCATCAATCATCAATCCATGCTTCATAAAGAAGACAATCGGAACAAAACAAAAGCTATACAGAAGGTATATTGAACCAATCAGAACCTATCAGAACATCACAGAGCTTCATATCTCTACTTAGAATCATCATGAACTTCCAAAACATAATCAATATCATTCAAAACACTCTCAAATACTTCCATTAACAATCATACATCACTCTAAATCCATCAAAAATCAATCATTCAGACCTCAAAAACAACAAAAATCAGTCAAAAAATTAGTCTTTTTCCACTCTCAACAATCATCAGAGAAATAAGAATTCTTTGAGGGATTCCCCTCTTCCAGTAGGAGAGCCAAATTTTTTCTAGGTACCACTGTCTTGCGAGATGATGGTGGTACGAGTCAAGGAAAGCTCTTGCCTCTTGGCAACGGTAGTTTTTCCTCATGTGTTTATGGTGTATCCAATAAAAGTACTTTGTGTTTTCAATATATTTTTGATATGCTAGAGCTGCCACGTAGTATGTAAAAAGAAATTAAAAAGAATTGATGATTGCAAGTGTTTTGCAGGAAGAAGACCATATGTATGGTCTCTATGATGGCCTTTCATGTTCACATACCATGTAAGAACTTTTGGTATTGCTAAATGCTAACAATGAAGAGTTGACATATGTCTTATAGGTCCATTCTCTAGCGATGTATTGTGAGATTGCTGATTTCATGCTTCGAAAGAATTGGGGTGCTGAGGATTCTCAGAAAAAAGTATTCTTTGCTGACATATTTCAGCAAAAAGATTTGGGTATTGTTGTTTATACATAGCAAAATTTGTGTTTACCAGGGTATTTTCATCAAGGGGTGAAATTTGCAGGTTGTAGCAATGAAGCTAAAGTTTAGAAAAAATATAAGGCAATCAACAAGAATGTTAGACAATTGCAAGGCCGCTACCTTTGGATAGTGATGAGATGATTAGGAGAGCTGCTATGCAACCTCCTTTGTGTGATCCTGTAGGTATTGGACATAAGTTTTTAGCTGAGACATTGAAAGAGACTGAAGATTTTCTACTTCATGAAGAGGTAAGATGTTTTGAAGAGATATTATGCAAGCATGAAAAAGCTTTTGCTTTCTTTCCATATGAGATTGGATGTGTTAATCCTAGGGTTGTGACGCCTATGGTTATTTTTACCATTTCGCATGTCCCTTGGAATCTATGGCCTATTCCTATACCAAGGACTCACTTGCCCAAATTGGAAGAGCTTTTCAATGAGTGGATCACGATGGGAATTTTAGGGCCATCTTGAGCTCCTTATTCCAACAGATGGTTCATAGTTCCTAAGAAGAATGGGACACTCAAATTCATATATGACTTACAACCACTAAACAAGGTCACTATTCAAAATGTTGGTGTTGGACCTATTGTGGATGAGTTCGTTGAAGCTTTTGCTAGACATGCTATCTTTTCACTCGGCAATCTTTATTCTAGATATGATCGGTTCCAGCTTGCCCTTGAAAGCAAAGATTTGACTACGATGAAGATACCTCTAGGTCTTGTCTGAATGTGTATGCTTCTGCAAGGAGCTACTAATTCGGTTGCTCATATGATGAATGGGATGAACAAGGTTCTACGAGATTTTATTCTTGAGCTTACTATGCCTTTCATTGATGATTTACCTATCAAGAGTTGCTTGGAAGAAGGAAAAGATGATTCTTTAGACGACAATGGATGCATATTCTTTGTGGCTTCTCATATTAAAGATGTTGAGGGCATTCTTTGTAGATTGGAAGAAGTGAATTTGACATTGTCAAGGTTGAAGTTTATTTCTAGTGCTAGAGAAATTTTCATTGTTGGACATATGTGTGGATATTATGGTAGTAAGCCTTCTCCTGCAAAGGTTGATGCCATAGAAAAGATTGCAGTGACTTGCTCTTCTTGTCAAGAATTGCGTGGTGGGGGGACTTGCCCAAGATGCTGCACCGATCACACACAGAATACACAAGGAGAAGCTCACTCAAGAGACAAAAAGAGAGATGGAGGCCAAAACGTTTTCTTGCTGATTTCTTCTTCTTCTTTCACACACTTTACAATGTACACAAAGTATAGATAAGATACAACATAAAGGAAAGTGGCCTACTAAGTCAAACAATGCATAACTGACTACACTAGTCGACTGGCGCTATAACTATGCCAGTTGTAAATAGGTGTAACAACCTGAATATAATAAGTAATGAGTCAGTGGCCATGTGAGAGTCATAATGACCACCGACGTGCTAAGTGTAGACGTGTGGACCCATCTAACTAGTCGGTCCATCATCCATGTCCACATGTGTTGAGCTTGTCATCTCAACACTCCCCCTCAAGCTCAACTGCATCTCTGCAACTCCAAGTAAGCTTCAAAACTTTTGAAGCTTCTCTGTACCCAATGCCTTCGTGAAGATGTCAGCTATCTAATCTTGTGTGCTGACATACACCAAGTCAATCTCACTTGCTAGTACCTTCTCTCTCACAAAGTGGTAGTGTACCTCAATATGTTTTGTCCTGGCATGGAACACAGGGTTCCTAGCCAACTGTATACTGCTCATGTTATCACAATAAATGACAACTGGACCTTCCACCTGCACATCCAAATTAGCCATTAACTTTTGTAGCCATACTACCTCACATGCTGCAACAGCAGCACCTCTATACTCAGCCTCTGTACTCGACAACGCAACTATAGATTGCTTTTTGCTACTCCAAGAAACTGCTGCACTACCAAGAGAGAACATGTATCCACTGGTAGATCTTCTATCAGACATACTACCAGCCCAATCTACATCTGTGTATCCAAACACCTGTACATCTGTACCTGCCTCATAGAAAAGTCCATAATGTAATGTGGACTTCACATATCTCAATATGCGCCTGACTGCATCCAAGTGTGGCTTTCTAGGTACTTGTATAAACTGACTCACAAGACCAACAGCGTAGCTCAAGTCTGGCCTTGTAATGGTCATGTAGATCAAACTCCCCACTATCCTCCTGAACATAGTAGGGTCTTCTATCTCATCCCCAACATCAGCACTCAACTTTACATTCTGCTCCAATGGGACTGAAAGTGGTTTGCATGCTGTCATACCATACTTGGACAACATATCCAAGCCATACTGTCTTTGGGACAACCATATACCATCATCACATCTGATCACCTCAATGCCAAGGAAGTACCTTAGCTCGCCTAAATCCTTCATCTCAAACTTCTTCTTCAAAAAATCCTTGACTTCAGCAATCCCACTATCACTATCACCTGTAATAATCAAGTCATCCACATAGATGACTATGATGACCAAACCTGCATCTCCCTTTCTCACATAAAGTGAGTGATCAGCATCAGAAACATAAAAGCCAATATTGACAAGATGCTCTCTAATCTTGTCAGACCATGCTCTAGGTGCTTGCTTGAGCCCATAGAGCACCTTCTTCAACCTGCACACATACGTGGGATGCTCTAAATCTTCATAACTTGCTGGCTGATCCATATACACTTCTTCCTGCAAATCACCATGCAAGAAAGCATTCTTCACATCCATTTGCTGCAACCTCCAACCTTTGGCTACTGCCAAAGCAATCACACATCTGACAGTTGCCATCCTAGCAACTGGACTGAAGGTTTCATCATAATCTATGCCATATGTTTGGGCATAGCCTTTTGCAACCAGCCTAGCTTTGTACCTACTAATAGAACCATCTGCATTGTGATTGATCTTATAAACCCACTTACATCCAATAGCTTTCTTGCCCTTCGGCAATGATACTAGATCCTAAGTCTTATTGGCCTCTAATGCAGTCATCTCCTCAACCATTGCTGCATCCCAATGAGCATGACCAATAGCCTCTGCAAAACATGTGGGCTCAACATCCTCAACTAGTTTCACCATATAAGCATAATGGTGAGCTGCATAACCTTCAAAACCAAATCTTTTAACAGGGTATCTCACCCTGCTAGACCTGCGTACCACTGGATCACTCAATGGAGTCTTTGCATTAATGCATGCTCTCTGCACACCTGGAGTCCTCACTGAAGGAATGCCAAGCTCATCATTCAAGCTCTCTGAGCCACTAGACTCTCCATCAAGAACTGCATCAATGCCTTCTGACACTTTACTCTTTCCTTTGTCTTTACCTGTAGTGCTACTGGATGCACCTAAAGATGTAGAGGTACTCCTTAGTCTCCCAAACCAAGGACTACTAGATGATGTCTCTGCTCCACTAAGAGTCCGTGATTCTTGCTTTTCAGCCTGCACATGAGTGTCATGATCATCATCATCATCCAATGCATCACCACTAGATGCATACCAACTGCTCATTTCATCAAAGATGACATCCCTGCTCACTCTGAACTTACATGTGACATGGTTATAACAGCGATACCCTTTCTGCTCTAAAGAGTATCCAATAAACACACACTTTTCAGCCTTTGGATCCAGTTTCTTCCGCAACTCATCTGGCACATGAACATATGCAATGCAGCCAAACACTTTTAAGTGTGAAACATCAGGCTTCTTACCTGTAAAACATTCTTCGGGGGTCATACCATGAACTGCAGCTGCGGGAGTTTTGTTCATAATATAAACAGCAGTATGAACAACCTCAGACCAAAAATGCTTAGGCATATTCTTTTCAGCCATCAAGGCGCGTGCAACTTCTGCAATATGCTTGTTTTTCTTTTCTGCAACCCCATTTTGTTATGGGGTATACCTGCATGTGAACTATCTCTTTATCCCATGAGACCTCAGAAAATCACTGAACTCATTCGAGAGGTACTCTCCCCCTCCATCTGACCTCAAGCACTTTACTTTCAAGCCTGTTTCTCTTTCAACTACAGCCTTGAAAGTTCTAAAGTGCTCAAAAGCTTCACTCTTTTCCTTCATAAAATATACCCACAGCTTTCTAGAACAATCATCAATGAATGTGACAAAGTATGAACTGCCTCCAAGAGATACATTTTGTGTAGGCCCCCAAATGTCTGTATGCACAACATCAAGGATATTTCGGCTTACATCTCTCTCATGTGAAAAGGGTTGTCTTGCCTGCTTACCAAACTGACATGCTTTGCATACCTTATGAAATTCTACAACTCTAAATGTAGGCAAACCTGTAACCAACCCTTTGGACTGCATTAATTTCAGCCTTTGTACATTTGCATGTCCAATGCATTTGTGTCAAATTTCAATATCTGCTACAACGCATTTCCCTTTAGCATGCATACCAACATTCATAGTAGGAATTCAAGCATCCAGAGTAAACATACGCCCAACTCTACTTCCCTTTGCTACCAACCTGCACTTGTCATTGAAGTCTTCTACAAAGCAGCCCTTTGCATTAAATCTAACTTACAGCCCTTGTTCTACCATTTGACCAACTGACACCAAGTTCTTCGTAATAGATGGCACATGTAATACATCTGAAAGACTCTTTGTCTTACCATCATGCAAGGACAAGGGAACTTTTCCAATGTGTGAAATTGGGTGGCATGAGTCATCACCCGTTTGCACATAACCTGCATTCTGCAAATCCTACATCTCTACAAACCATTCTGCATGGCTGGTCATATGATTGGATGCACCTGAATCAACATACCAAACATCATCATGTGTTCCCTTTCCTGTAACAGCATTCAATATATGCTACATAACAAACAAACATTCATTTTTGTCTTCATTCTGTCGTGAAGACGATGCATAGTTTCCTTGCTACAACTTACCACTACAAATATCATCTTTCTTAGCATAACATTGGACTGCAATATGACCTGTTTTTCCATAGTAGTGACACACAATACCAGGGTTGTTAGAGCCTCTATTCTGCCATCCACCTCTTCCTCTAAAGCTCCCTCTTCCTCTAAAATTACCACGACCTCCTGAAACCTGCATATCACCAAATTGTTGATTCAATTTGTTTTGTTGGTTGTCACTACCACGTCCTGTACCACGGCCTCTTGAAGAGAACCTGCCATGTCCCCTTCCTGAATGGGAGTAGAAAGCCTGGACCTGTTCACCACTTCTTTCAGATGTCTCACTCTGCATGTTAATCTCTTTAGTGAACATAAGGGAGACCAACTCACTGAAATCTGGAAATGGCTTTTTGACATATACAGAAGTTACAAAAGACTTCCAAGCCTTTTCATTGTTAAGTCCACCCAAGGTAGACGACACCAAATCGTCATCATCGGGCATTGCATCAATCACTGCCAAGGCATCTGCAATGCTCCTTACCTTCAATGCATACTCATTGATAGACATCTTCCCTTTCTTTAATGTATTCAACTCTTGCTTGAGTTGAATATTTGGTGCCTTTGTATTTACAGAAAACATACTTTCAAGTATGGTCCAAGCTGCATATGAATTCTCTGCATTTCTGATATGTCCCAGCATATTATTGTCAATTACTGCTGACAGCCAATACATGACCTTCTTGTCTTTTGCATTCCATTCCTTCCGTGCCTTTGTCTCTTCTGCAGTTGGATGATCACTCACCTCCGGCTCCTTTTCTTCACCTGAAACAAACTTGTAGATGCCTTTTCTAATAAGGAAGTTCGTGACATGGAACTTCCATGAAGGGTAGTTGTTCTTGTCAAGCTTCTCAATGATGGGGCTTCCATTGTTCTCTGCCATTATCACAAAATTAATACCAACAGCACAAGCAAATCTTCTGCAACCCTCGACCTGTAGTGCACAGCAATACATCAGACAGCCTTTTTCACTGTTTGCTCAACAATACATGCAATCTGCAACCTGTTTGCAGATAAAACTTGTGTCTACTCAGTGATAAACACCTTTGAACTTACAGATCTGAAATCTGTAACCTGCGCACCCACTTTTGTTCAATACAGTCAAAGTCACAGCGTACCCTGAAACTGCTGTCCGCAGCCCTGCGGCTCTAAAACGGGCCCTAAAACGGCCTCGAATGCCCAAAATAAATGCGAAAAAGCCCTAAAGGGCATGCAGAATACACAGCGCTCTTCGCGCACACCAAATCTCACTGCAATCTGATATTTTTGCTCAACCCTGCTTCCGGTGCCTCCACAGGCACTATCCAAGAGAAAGAGTGGAAGAATGGGAGAGCTTCTTACCTATGCTTGCTTGCTCGAACCTTGCTTCTTCTCCTTTGCTTCAGCCTTCGAAATCAGCCTCTCTCAGTGGCGCTGCTCTGATACCATGTCAAGAATCTTATGGTGGGGGGACTTGCTCAAGATGTTGCGCCGATCACACACAGAATGCACAAGGAGAAGCTCACTCAAGAGACAAGAAGAGAGATGGAGGCCAAAACGTTTTCTTTCTGATTTTTCTTCTTCTTTCACACACTTTACAATGTACACAAAGTACAGATAAGATACAACATAAAGGAAAGTAGCCTACTAAGTCAAACAATGCATAACCAACTACACTAGTCGACTGGCGCTATAACTATGCCAGCTGTAAATAGGTGCAACAACCTGAATATAATAAGTAATGAGTCAGTGGCCATGTGAGAGTCATAATGACCACCGACGTGCTAAGTGTAGATGTGTGGACCCATCTAACCAGGCGGTCCATCATCCATGTCCACATGTGTTGAGCTTGTCATCTCAACACTTCTACTTCGAAGGTTCGCAGGTTTCTTAGAGCTTGTGTATTCTACCTTACTTGGATTCCTCATTTTGCTCATATTGCAGATGATCTCTACTAGCTCTTGAGAATAGAGCAACGTTTTTCTTGGGAGATAAAACATACTAAAGCCATGAAAAAATTGAAGAACTTGTTGAGAGTTGCTCTGACTCTTCAAAAGGAAGATTATGAGTGTGGGAGTCCTATTGCTCTTACTGTTGATACTAGTCCTATCAGCATTAGATGGGGTGTTGGCCAAGATGATGCAGATGGGAATAGGTATGCTATTTATTTTGGGGAAAAAGTCCTAAATGAGCGACAACAAAGGTATCCACAAGTTAAAAGAGAGCTCTTGGGAGTTGTCACGGCTCTCAAGAATGATAGAGAGTACTTCATTGGTCCTATTGTGATAGTCGAGATTGATTTGTTTGCCTCTTCTATGTATGATCACGAGTTGTTCTACTCTATACATTGCCATGCTTAGGTGGATTGGATACATAAAATCCATGAATCTTGAGTTCAAGCACATAGTAGGTAAAGACAACCCAGTAGCCGACATACTTTCACGAGCGAGATATGATGATATGGATTTTTCTTGTATTGATGATGCTGATGATGGGGCTAATATTTCAGCCATGCATGCTGATCATACTTGTCATGTGTCTGCTTTGGAAATCTTTGATGAGACTTTGTATGCATGAGAATATTTTTAGATTGGTCATTAGTTGAGTACTACGTCTAGACAGGATGGATGGATTGATGCAAACTTCAAGAAGATTAGAAGAAAACCTTATGGTTTCTTCTTGCGAAGTGGGCTACTTTGGAAGCATCCACGAAAGCAAAGAGGATAGCCATTGAGAATTGTTTGTGATAGAGCTTCCCAGGTGCGGATCATGAAATAATTCCATGAAAGTCTTTGGGCTGGGCATCGAGCTGTTTGGATGACCTATGAGAAGATCAAAGAGCGTTATTGGTGGAGAGGCATGTATAGAGATATCTCACAGTTTGTTGAGACATGCCCAGATTGTCAATTGTTCTCTTCAGTGAGGCATAGAGATGAGCTTCATCCTACCTAGCCACTATATATTCATTACAAGTGGGCTCTTGATTTGATTACTATGCCTATTGGTTTATGGAAAATGCGCTATATTTTTTTGGCACAAGAAGATCTCACAAATCAAGTGGAAGGAAGAGCATTATGAACAAATTCTACTTCAGTGGCTTGTAAGTTTCTATTGGAGGATGTTATTTGCAAGTATGGATGTATTAGAAAACTTATTGTAGATAGAGGTGAGTTGGATGCTGATGAGCATAGAGAGTTTTTCTCCCACCTTGGCATTAAACTTGCTTTAAATTTAGCATATAATCCAGAAGGCAATGGGAAGAGAGAAAGAGGCATCCGCAGATCATTGTGAAAGCCTTGGCCAAAGCATGCAGTGGATGGGTTCAAGAGTGGCCTAGGTTATTTCCTTATGCCTTATGGGATGATCACACAACTCAAAGTGACTACAGGATTTATGCCATCTGACTTGATGTATGGACAGAAGCCAATCATGCCTACAGAGACTTGCACACTTACTTGGAGTGCTTTACCATGGCAGCAAGAAGAGATGTCTAGAGAAGATCTTTTGGCTCTTCTATTCGTCAGTTGGAGAGAAGACCTGAAGATATTGGGAGAGAAATTCAAAATCTCAAAGAGGCCACAATTCACAACAAATACCACTTTGATAGTAAACACAGATTGAGGCCTAAAGAGAATAAAGAGGGAGATTGGGTGTTGGTCTATGATAGTAGTCTAGACAACCAGTATAGTGCTATTCGCAAGGCTTCTAGACGATGGTTTGGGCCCTATCTAGTGCAGCATGCCCATGATAATGCTACATATTCCTTAGTAGCACTTGATGGTACGGCCTTGTGGATTTCCATTGCGGGGAAGAGAATTAAACTCTTTAAGAGAAGAGATCCTATATCCTATGCAATCGAGGAATCAAATGATGCCATTTACGATGGACTTGAGGGGATGAAGATGAAGACATGGACATTGAAGATGCTTTTGCAAAAGATGATGAGATTACATTGACCATTAAGCTTTGTAGTGATGAGGATGGGTAGCTATGGTCCATCCGGAGGATGTGCAGGTTTGGAGGGGCGGATGTCGTGACGCTGCACATCTACCATTGCAAACTTGAGGGCGGAGTTTTCTGCCAAAATTTTGGACTTTTAAGTCAGTGTCATTATGATTTTATTTTCTATTGGGTGTAACTTTTGTGTTTGCATTTGCATGACATACAAGCACATGTAGTTAGCCTAGGCACAAATTCTTCAATGCATTTATAATATTCTGTGTGGAGCATCGCTCGATTGATTGCATACCATGGAATCTAATTTGCAAACTGTACAAGTGATTGGGCATGAAGTTCTTTTCCAAAGCATTTTCTTGATAGGGCATAATACATGAAAAATGATTTCACATGAAGATTTCTGTTTTGAAGTCTCAAGGAATTGAGAAAAAGAATGCAATGTTGATCCTTCGCTTGGACATTTCTCATGTAACTTATAAACCAATTGTTACTAAGCGCAGATAATATGTCAAAATTTAACAACCTACAAAAGCTAAATGTTATTCGTTCATATTATGGACATTGGATATTTGCATTCGTTATGAAGAAGACGGATATTTCCTATTCTTTGGGACTACTCTATTATGGGGTCCTGTTTTAAGGCTCAAGATGGCCATACAAATTGGTGAAAATACACTCAAGTTAGAATTGATATTTCAATGACAAAGCATACTTTTTGATGATGCACCTCCCCTTGAGACTCAACTGGTATATGGTGATGATTCTGACTATGGATAAGATGCAATTTCCAACTAAGACATTGAGGAAGAAATTGCAACAGCAATGGAATCCTTAAAGACCATAAAGGAGCTTAAATGTTAAGCTGACATTTGTTCCCAAAGATATGGAAGCACAGAATACTATTGGTAGGGTCATGCCCTCTGATACATCTATTGAAGTGACAAAGGGATATCTCTTTTATCCTAAAGAGCACCATGTCCATGTATATCTTGATGGTTGTTAGTTGGAGATTCCTCTATTTAGCAGCTGTTAAGGGATGTAATTTGAAGGTTCACTGCCCTAATATCATCATCTCCATTATCGTAATGCCACCTTGCATTTTGAGTTCATTGTTTTTTCTCTATTATGATATGTTGTCATCATCCATCAATCAGATTGCTATCCTATTCCTAATTTACGAATACTAAAGTCACCATGTCGTCTTCCTCTTCTACTGCTCCTTGGCCCTCTCAAGAGTCCCGTTAATGCATGATAGATAGTTCTCAAAATGCCATAAACATCATGTAGATTGGCGGCATGATGATCCAAATCTTTGAATTCATTCAAATATGCTTTTTGCAAATGATTTGATTAATGGCGCTCAATAGAGAACGCAGTAAAACATCATCATTGACTTTAAAATGACCTAAAGTGAGGCACGAGAAAAGTAGCAGCATGAATAATAAAAGTTTTTTTTGTAAAAGCCAAGATAAATTGAGGTGGAGTTGAATATATAAGGAGGGAGGAAGAACCAATAGAGAAGGGGGGAAAGATGGCACGGGCTCAAAAAGGCTGACGAAGATTAGCAAACTCTGCTTAAGGGAAGGAAGCCGACGAGTTTGTGACTATGACTTGGAGGATGTCTGGGGCTGATGAAGACGGGACTGAGACAAAGAAGGTGCTACAGACAGTGACAAAACCAAATGGATGGAGAGAAGGCTAAGAACGTGGCGGCAGAAGTTGACAAGGTGACGCAATGGTTGGAGGAAAAAGAGAACAAAGGAAAGCAATCATGTCGACGGCTACTACTATGATCAAAGTGAAGAAAGTGATGGAAAGCGACGCAGGAGTGCCGAGAGCAGAAGGCAAGAAGATGGTGAGAACTCCGAAGCGGTGAATGAAGGGACTTCAATGAGCTCAGGACGAAGGGTGGTAAGGAATCGATGTTGTTGTGTCAGAAGAGCTCGAAGGTGCACGTGGCGCTGCAGAAGACGATGGAAGTAGAAACGTTGAAGACAAAACGAGTACAACCGTGCTGACGAAATCAAAAGATGATGACAAAGTTGATGCAATGTGAAGGATGACCAAGATGGAAATTTTAAGATTGCAAACGATGCAATGATAAATAACCGTTGAAAATCTGCCGATTGGAGGGAGTGCTTCTCAAGAACCCTCTTCGATAATATTTGTGTGGACTACTATTCTCTAGTTATTCGTTTCTTTGAGTTTCTTTATCTGAATCTGCATGTCAGAATTTCTAACCATTCATTCAGTGTTGTTTGTCATCCCCTATACGGCCCTATGGAAGACTATGATGTTGAGTACATGCACATGGACCTGTTGGAAATGGCGGCTTCTCACGACAAGTGGCTCTCTGAAGAACATAATGAAGATAATGATGAAATTCTTGTGCACAAAGAGCTGTTTGTGGAAGGGAAACTCGCTTTCATCCAGTCGGTGGAGCTGAAGACCATCAAGAAACTCACCCTCAAATCTTTTAGACGAAATTTTGACCTTTTGCAAGTCGACATACCAAGTGCCTACCAAAACTCTGAAAGTTTGAATACCTTAACTGATATCTCTTTACTTCCCTAATCTCAAAATTCTTGACTCTTGATATAAATTAATTTTCCTACGTTGCAACTAACCGTTAAGATGTGAAGGTGTAGTCAAATACAAGCTTTTCATGGAGAATGGAATGAGGTGACAATCTTGAAGCAATATTCAAACATCTAATGTTTTGAGTAATGTAACCTTATTACTTGGAACTATCCTATCTTCACTTTTAAAAACCCTTTCAATTCACCTTGCTCATAATTATTATCAACAACAATTGAATATATTTTTATCTATGGTCTTCTACGTGTACAACAAATATACATCCATGGATTTATATTGAGTTCTCTTCATCTCACTTAGCATCCCTATGGCGACCGACTTCACGAACCCCTCCCACGTGAATTCCTTGCGACATCATTTGAGAGCTTTTGCTTCACACCACTTTGTCACATAGTCCATACAGGTTCTGTTTCATTCTAGTTGGAGAGTCAATTAGCCCTACGAAGTCAATACCCCACTTCTCAAATGGTTTCAGGGGAAGGAGGTGGGTTGCAGTGGTATGGCACTACAATCGGTAGGCTTTCCTATCCACTAACAAGCATCACAATGCTTATAGTAATCATAGACATCCTTATGTAGTGTAGGCCACCAGTAACCTATGAGCAGAGCCTTTTTGGTTGTCACTTTTCCTACAAAGTGTCTGCCGTCACAGGGCTCGTCATAGCATTCTTTCAACATGATCCCAATCTCATCTCCCACAACACATCTCCATAGCACTTTATCTTTGTCTCACTTATACAATATGTTGTCTAGCAAGGTGTAGGGGGATGATAATAATAGAAGCGTGAACCAGAAATAGGAAAGCATTAGAGAGATTTGGATCATCCTGCTCCTCTTTTTCAGTTTGAGGGATTTGTTATAGATGATCAACCAAAATATGGGAGCTATCGGGTTTGGTAACCACTTCGAAGTTAAACTCCTGGAATAGGAATAACCATCATGTCATTCTGCCTTTCACATTTGCCTTATTAATTAGGAAGGATAGTGCCTCATGATCCACATAAAACTTGAAGTGCATCAACAGCAGGTAGTGTCGAAACTTCTACAAAGCAAATACCATTATGAGGTACTCTAACTCAGTCATTGTGTAGTTTCTTTTCCGATCAGTGGCCTTATGGCTTGTATAGTAGATGGGATAATCCAACTTGGAGAAGCCTTTTTGGCATAAGATTGTACCTAAGGCTTCAACACATGCATTAGTATGCATATGAAACACCTTCATCCAATCAGGAGGTTGTAGGATGGGTGTCTCAATCAGATATATTGCTTGAAAGTGTTGAAAGCTTCTTCACAATTTCAAAGTGTTGAAAGCTTCTTCACAATCATTTGTCCAAATGAACTCTACATCTTTCCTTAGGAGATTTTGCAGGGGGTTCCTTTGTTGCAAAATGTGTGATGAACCGCCTAACATGGCCAAGAAATCCCCTCAATTGTTTGAGGTTCGTTAATGTTGTTAGAGCTACAATCTTCTTAATCTTTGTAGAGTTTGTTGATATCCCTTATGGAAAGACAATGTGGCCCAACAGAGCACCTAAATAGACTCCAAACACGCATTAGTTGGGGTTGAGGGAGATTCCATACTCCCAGCATTAATCAAAGCACTGCTCTAGGTGTCACCAATGCTCATAAAGTAGATTGAAAACATAGAAATCATCTAGATATACCTCAATGAAGTCATGCATGTGATTTTGGAATGTGGCCATCATGACTCACTGAAAGGTAACAAGGGAATTACATAGCCCAAACGACATCACTCTATTGGCATAAGTATCCTATTCTGTTGTAAATGTTATCTTGGATTGATTCACTTCTCCAATCTACACCACTTGATTGTATCCACTTTATGTGTCCATAGTCGGGAATAGAACTCATGTCTCGCCACTATATCCAACAGTTGGTTTGTGAAAGGGATATAGAAATGATCCTCCTTTGTCTTGGAGTTCAACTTACAAAGTTCCACACATATTCGCAACTTTCCACTCTTCTTGGGTACTACCATGATGGGTGAAACCTATTCACTATTGGCCACTGGATAGATGAATGCAGCTTCTAAGAACTTCAACAACTCTACTTTCACCAAGGCTGAGTAATTTGGATTCATGCACTTCTATCTTTGTCATACAAGCTTGGCATGAGACTCTAGGTCGATGTGATGTTGATATATAGTGGGATCAATCCCCTTCAAAACTTTATATGACCATGCAAACACATCCAAGTTCTCCTTCATTAGGTCACAAAGGACCAATAGCTCCTCTTCTAGAACGCTACTACCCACCTTTAGTGATATTCAATACCATCTACATCCAAAAAAGGTAATTGGTTTTTACCTTCCACTTTGCGGATGAAGGTCTCGTAGATTGCTTCTAGATACAGATTCAACTCCTTCAAGGGAGTGGTGTCCTCGTTTGATGCTCTACTAGAAACAACTTCTCCCTTCCATAGGGACTCGGCTAGCTTTTTGGGATGTTGAAATGGTATCATGGCTATTTCAAATTTTGTTTGAGAGTTAGTTACTTCTTGACTCAAGGACTCATCTTTTGATGGCGCCTCTAGAAATGTCATATAACAAGAACCATTTGAGTTTTGTTTAGGCTATAAAACTAGTGCTTGTTGGCAAGGTGCATCATCATTGTCCTTTCTTGAGAAGGGTAAATTAGGGAGACAAGAGCTAGTACTAAAGGAATGCTTATTTTACTTAATCCATTTATTGTAAATCCTTTGTATATGATGAGATTCATTTCACAGTCCGAAGGGTACCAAAGTCATTCTATCCAATAGCACGAGATCTTCAACTTCAAAAGCCTCTTGGGATTTCCTTCTTTTGGTTGGATAGACTCTTCTAGTTCGCATTCATAATCTTCTTCTTTGCTTTGATCATCGTCCTCTTTAGACTCTATCTCTGCCTCTATAGGGGCCCTATAAGAGAAGAACAAGTTCTTTGCTTCATCTTCTGTATGTACTTGTGCTTCTAACTCTGGCTCTACTGTGGCCATAACAAGGAGAGTAGTATATCCATGCTTCTATCTCACTGTTAGAGGTAATTTCCGAAGTCATTTTTGGTTTTGGAAGAAGATATTCACCCATTGACAAGGACTTTGATTCTTTTGGGAGTTGGCTTGTAGTGCCCACTATCACAGAGGACTGTGTCTCTGTTTTCAATGGAAAAGATCTATTTGACAACTTCTTCATCTACTAATGTACCATCTATAACTTTTTTGGAGGAGTCTAGTAAGACTTCGATAGAGGTGGACCGATTTTCTTTTTGCGAGCCATAAAACTTCACTACCACCTTGTTTGGTCCTCAGCCTAGGGTCAACCTAGGGTTAGGATTCCCTTGAACCAATTAATTCGTGCTCTTGCTTCAAAAAGCCATGGTCTTCCTAGTAGCAAAGGATATGAGGTCCCGTAGGAATTTAGTTTCACCACCAAATAGGTCAGCCAATAGTCTCTTCCTACCATGGTTTTCTTCACATATAGGAGAATGCCCTAAGGCTTAATTTTGCTCCGGTCTGCCAATCTGATAAGCCACTGTGTAGGCTATATGCCTTGCAGGCCTAGATCCTTCATTGGCACATCTTTCATCATGTTCACTAATGAGCCTCCATCAATCAATGCAAAATTGAATAGACTTCCATTCTTTCAAATGTTGCAACTCGCTTCAGTAATAATCTCACATCTTATCTCTCAACACTTCATCTAACTAACCATGCATCCTTCTCTTCAAAAAACAAGAACACAAAACTAGCTTCAAGGTGTGAACTCACTTATCTTACCTTCATACATTGTTGACAACTGCCTATTTAGAGCTATTTTTATGCCATTTTTCATGCAAATTGGATGGCTTTACCTCTGTATTATGCAATATTTTTCATAAAATTTAATAAAAATAATATTGTAAATTCATATTTGATAATACTAAGATGGAGTTAGAAGTGGAGAGAGTTGGGATATCTTAAATGAAAAATATTAGGGAGCGAAATATTTGTAAGTGGTAGAATGCAAATATGGGGAGTCTGTATTTTTAGTGGAAGTAGTAGACATTTTGGAGATGGAAGAGAATGCGGGTAGAATTTATTATATATGCATAGAATTTGGGTCAAAAAGCCATGGATGGGGTCAGAAATAGGTCAGAGATGTGAAAGGATGCCAAAGAGAACCAGTTGAAATATGAAACTTGTAAATTTGAAGAAGGGGATAATCAAGAAGTTGAGGAGGGAGTGTCTTGTGAAGAAGGAGGTTGAGCAAGAGAAAAAAAAACACACAAAAAATATACACCATCATTCTTAGAGTATGTTGATGATTTTTTGTAACATTTGGCATGATTTTCAGCATCACTTGGTTGTAATAAATTGTTTCATCCATCTCCTCTTTCATCATTCCGTACTTAAAGCCTATGTTATCGTGTAGAGATAGTGATTTTCATCAAGATTAAGGCCAAATTAGAAGGTATTAGGCGAGGAAAAAAGAAGATTAAGGAGTTTCAAGATTGTTGATCATAAAGAAAGAGAAGGAGCAAGCACTAACATTGTCAAATATAACTAATAAATTTTATTTCTTCTATTAACTGGGTATTTTTGTTTCTAATAAAGAATGAAGTGAAAATGATAATTTAAATGGAATTGGTATTAAAATAATTGTTCTTTTGATATTTGAGTTTCAAATCAATAAAATGGAGTTTAGTTTTTGCATTATATGAATCAAAATGATAAAGAAATGGTAGAAAATGGATCAAAAACTGTATATTTAGACTCTAATTAGTGGATATTAAGAAATTTGAGAATTATTTATTGAAACTAAGTTTAAAAAGTAAAAACATGATGAAATGCACCTAAGAATGAAACCTCATCTTTAGATAATGTATTGAATGAGATATATAAGCATTTAATAATAATTTTTAATCATAATTAGTGATAACCAAGAAATTTAAAAAGATTTTAATAATTATAAAATATTAAAATAGAGTTAAAATATAAGTAGGAGAATATTTCTATAAAATTTTAAGCATTATGGATCTTTGGATTGGAAGATATATAATTTCTAAGGATAGAAATGGCAAATTTTCAGTGTTTTTAGTGCATAATTAGTGAACACTAGAAGGAGATAATGTTATTTATTGATGAGAATTGGTATACAACTTGAATTTGTTATGGAAAATCTTTGGTTAAGAGGGTTTGAGATTTTATGTTTGGAAGTAATCAATATGAATATTTTTATTTTTTGAATAAAAATTAATAAGTTGAGATAGAAAAGGAATTTATCAAATGTTTGAAAGTAGATTATAATGTATTGTTTAGTTAGAGTATACTATTAAAATTTTACGGCTGGTGGAATTTATTATAGGATACTTCATTTGTAAAATGGCATTCACGATAGAAATAGTAATTAGTGAGTATTAAGTATTCTATTAAAGTATTAATAATTTTTAAATATACATTATAAGTTTTATGATATATATCATCTCATATTTGAATATGGAGAAATTTGTACTTGAATTGTTGATAGTTTTAGTTCAAAATGGAAGAAAGTGGATATGCTAAACTTAATTGGGATTCGACTACATATATGAAATTAGTCTATCATTTATATGATCAATTAGAGATTAGTAAGACTTCTTTAGTCCATCTTTTATTATTAATTAACACAATGGCTTTATACATAGCCACTTTACCTATTTATTTGGGGTCTCTTAGGGGGGGGCATCAATTGTATTCTAAAAGCTTAAAGGCTTGAATATGGTTCCACAACTCAAACAATACAAGCTAGTGATGTCATGTCTTTGCATCCACCACCAAGCATACCAACAATTTTTATTTCTTCTATTAACCATGTGCTTTTTTTAAAATGAAAAATGAAGTGAAATGGATAGTTTAAACAAAATTGGTATTAAAAGTATTGTTCTTTTGATCTTTGAGTTTCAAACAATAAAATGGTGTTTAGTTTTTACATTATATGTATCAAAATGATAAAGAAATGGTAGAAAATGGATCAAAAATTGTATATATAGGCTCTAATTAGTGGATATTAAGAAATTTAAGAATTATTTATGAAAATTAACTTCAAATAGAGTTAAAAAATGATGAAATACACCTAAGAATGAAACTTTATCTTATAATAATGAATTTACTTAGAGATATAAGTATTTTAGTGATTGAAATGGTAGTTTTTTATTATAATTAGTAATAATCAAGAAAATTAAAATGAGATTAAGGATGATAAAATATTGAAAAAGAGTTAAAATATAATTAGGAGGAGTTTTATATTTAAAAAAATTGCACTATGGATCCCTAGATTAGAATATGTATAATTTCTAAGGGTAGAAATGGCAATTTTTCAGTGTTTTTAGCACATAATTAGTGAATACTAGAAGTAGATAATGTTATTTTATTGATCAGAATCGGTATGCAACTTCAATTCATTATGAAAAAACTTTGGTTAAGAGGGTTTGCGGTTTTATGTTTGAAAGTAATTAATATGAATTTTTTTTGAATAAAAATAAAGAAAAATTAATAAGTTGAGATAGGGAAGGAATTTCTCAAATGTTTGAAAGGACACTATAGTTTATTTTTTAGCTAGAGTTAGCTAGAGTATGTTATTAAAAGTTTGGGGCTAGTGGATATTATTAGATGATACTTTCTTTGTAAAATGATGTTCAGGGCACAAATAGTAATGAGTGAATATTAAGTATTTTATAAGAGTATTGATAAAGCTTAAGGATGTATTAATAAAGTTAATGCATAAAACTATGAAATCTTGAGAGATTAAAGTGGATATGCCAAAATTAATTGGGGTTGGACTACATATATAAAATTAGGTTGTCATTTATATGATCAATTAGAATTTAGTAAGACTTTTTAAGTCCACCTTTTGTTATTAATTAGCATATTGACTTTATACATAGCCACTTTGCCTATTTATCTGGAGGTCTCTTAGGGGGGCCATCATTTTGATGCATTTGATGAGAGGGAAAAGCATATTAATTGAGGAGAAAAGGGGGTATTCTAAGTTATTTTTAATAAATTAAACATCATTAAAAGGAATTAAATTATTAATGGCAAAGAACTTACATTAAGAAGGAACAGAAACAGAAGGAAGATCTATAAGATCTTCCAATTATCTTATCTAAATACATTCCAAAGTTTAACACCCTTGAAAGGGAACACATAAAAAACCACTAGAAGATTTGCAAGAGTAACATATGAAGAGTCCTTCCTGAGAGATAGAGAGAAGCTATAGAGTCTAGGGTTAGAATCCTACACCTATTTGACCTACTTGTAAGACTTTAATTACTCTAAAACTTTGCGAGAAAAATCAATCAATATAATAAATATGTAATTTGATGGGAGACAATCTGATGAGCCATTATGACATAGATTTTCTACGAGGCTTCTTCCTTGAATTGCCACAAGATATTCAATAGATTATCATAGATAAGGTTAGGGACACCAAGTTGGTAGTGGATAGACGGATTGTTTTGTTAGCATCACACTTTAAACTAGTCGACAAAATTCAACTCAACACTATTAGCATAAAATACCATTGCAACTAGTTCTATAGATAATCATACAAGTATTTCAAGAAAATAGATTGGACCCACATGTCTCCGTGGTGGGTAGTAGTGTCTAAACGCGTGAAATTAACATTTGATACAAAGAAAGTGACTGAAGTGGTTGAAATATTGGGTTTACTAGAAAAATTGGGTGATGATATACCCTATGGGACTGAAAATAAGGAACTACCTGACATTCTTTGGAAGTTAAGTATACATAAACAATGGCTTCTTTTGTAGAGGGAGATGGGGGATGTGTAAGATAGAGAAAGTTGCCAAGTATGATAGTGAATGAGGGAAAACCAAAAACTTGCACAGGATGAGAGAGGAAGAACAAAAATTGAAAAGAAAGCTGAAAGGATAGTGGAGGAGTTAGAGAGATTGAACATTGAGTTACAAAATACCTTGCAAGATAGATTGGATTTGTCATTGAAAATTAGAAAAGTCACTGGAGAGACGTCTTCTATTGGGATTGAGTTAGACTATGATTGGGAGAGGCAAGCACAAAGAGCTTTGAGGGAACAAGTGGTACCAACAAGGCTAGCTCGAAGAAGGGGTCAATTGTGAGTGAGAAAAAAGATGAAGATACAAAAGAAGAGGATCAAAATACTGATGATTTTGTGGGTTCGAATAAGGTTTCCACTAAAACTATGGGACATTGGATAGAGGAAACTTCCACTGATCATACAACAAAGTATAACAACATAGATACCTTTACAAAATATTGGGGTCTTACAAGGTTATTTGCTAACCAAAGAGAGGGTACCAATCTTTGAAGATTCAGAGGAAGTACTAAAAGTGTTATATATGACTATGAGAGCACCTGTGCGACTTACAGATTTTACACTGTATTCTGGTCACTAGGATGACGATCCCGATATGCATGTCCATTAGTTTAAAGTGACATACATAGTAAATGAGATTATTACTTATGAAAAAAAAACTCCACATATTCCCAACAACTTTGAAGAATGAAGTAGTTTGTGTTATGGGAATCTTCCTGTTGCCACAAGGGCGACTTATGTAGTGTTAAGAGAGGCATTCTTAACTAAGTTTAGGTGGCAAGGGTCGAAGGACCATTTAGAATTAGAGTTTGACTATCTGGGACAAAACCTAGGAGAAACCATGAAACATTACATTGGAGACACTAATTAGGAAGATGGGACAAAATTCCCCTTCTGAGGATATGCAAAAACCAAAAATTCATTGAGGGATTGCAAGAAATTGTTAGGGAACATGTAAGTCTTAAGTGGCCAATAAATTTGGCAAACACAAAGATAGAAATATGATGGTGGAAGGAAGTTCAATTAGGACAATTGAGGAGGAAGGGGTTATGCATTAACCCTAGATTAGTTCCCTCAAGTATGTCACCATCCATGGAAATTGACACACCATATCTAGGAGCAATGATTGGGGCAATCACATGTTCATAATCAAATCCAAAAAATTTCTAGAGAAGAAACAAGGTGGAGAGCTAAATGAACGTAACAATGCTAATATTGGGACTCCAAAGTGGTAGAGACCCTTACCAAAACACTCAGAAGATCATGATATAGAAATGGAAGTGACAGATTCGCCACATAATTTAGAAGATCGGCCTATTTTTCCCATTCATTTAAATTCTTCAAAGGTTAAGGAGGGAGTGGCTCCATTTCCTCAAAGATTGAGAGGATCAAAAGCAAACTAAAGATAATGATAAGGCTTCAGTTCTAGACATGGAAGTGATGAAGCACAAGATATTTGGGGCTCTGTTGGATGGCGAAGTATGAATGAATTTAATGACAGAAGAAACAATGCTTAAAATTTGATTGGGTGATAAAAGGAGATTACAAGTATTGTTTTACGTTTAGTTGATAAAAGAAAATTGACACCCTTAGGTCTCTTACATCACATTGCAACTGTGATTGTAGGGTTGGACTTTAGCATTAAATTTTTAGTGGTGTAACCTATTCAAGGAGCTATTTCATACCCAATTCTTTTAGGAAAACCTTGGTTGTTACAATCCTAATGTGATCAAAGCTAGCACAAGGGAATCATAACAATAGGGCCCCAACATGATAGAGTGCAGCCGAGGGTTGTGACCAAAGAGTTCTTGTATGAACCCATGGAAGAGAGTATATATACTAATCAGTTAGACACACATGGGATGGAGGATGAATCCAATGAGAGCTTAGGGACTAAGCAAAACTATGATTGGTTATATATGGATTTTTATCACCGAGCCTCATTAGATGGAGATGAGACAAACTTGAAGATAAGTTAATGAAATGTTTGTCAAAAGGACTGCTTGCTCTATATTCGTGTTTGTACTATAAATTACGCAAACGAACCCTATTCCCTAAAAGGATTAATTAAGGAAGCTGATTTTAACTGTCACACATAATTGTGGTAGGATCTAATTAAATAACTAAAGAACGCCTGCTGAGGGAAGCGGGTGGGCAGAACCCCCGATGGGGCCTTATGGCAAGGTGGTTCCAAAGAACTGGGAGGCTTCCCACAAGTTATCTTGATCTTAGAAAAATACTAGGTTAGAACCCTGGTTCATACCATTTTAGGGGATTGGAATGGGACCACACCTTATGGGTAGAGAGGTCGAGCGATGCATCCCTCTCATTTCCCATTCTCTTTGAACCAAGTGCAGTATGGATCTTCTTTGGCTTGGGTATCTCTGTGTAAAGTAGGATATCCAAGACCCGATGCTAGAATGCTGTTAAGAGACCTTGACTACTAGGAACCCGAATTTCAGGTCGATCCCAGTGGGTTCGGCCGTGAACATTCCATTGCGACCCGAACTCAAGAAAGCCCAGGTGACAAACCCCATAACATTCCATGGGAATGCCGGGCAATGTCGCTTAGATTTGTCTCTCAATGGATCGCTAAAATGTGCCGCGACAGCCAATAGGCGGGCACATTACACTCAACCACACCATTTTGCTAAGTTGTAGTGTTTTGATAGACAATACCCTTCTTAGCCAAAAAACATTTGATTCTCTTGACATATATTCCTCCCCTTGATCATTATTACAAATAATGACCAACTGGCATGCAATTCTAGCCATAGCTAAGAAGGTTTTGAAGCATAAGAACACCTCTGACTTGTGCTTTAATCTATATAACTAGTTGTGACAAGTCATATCATCAATGAAGGTCACAAAGTAAAAGTATTCTTTAATGGATGGGATGCACATGGACCCACATATACCACTATGTATAAGATGTAACTTTTGACTAGTAACTTTTGACCAATACTCTAGATCATTTTTCAAGAAAATAGGTGTGACACATTTCCTCCAAAATATAACTCTCACATACATCATTATCGTTGCCTCCAATGGAAGGAGATTTAGCACCATTTTCTTGCTTTTAAAACAAAGCAAGCTACCATAATGAAGGTGATGAATCCAAGTATGCCGCCATACCTCAATGTAATCCATCACTTTCCCAACAATGGATAAGGTATCATATAATGCTCTTCTTTCATACATGTCAATCTGATAGAGACTATTTCATAATGTGCATAAGACCACAAGATCTTCCCCATCATTATAGTCATATACATTGCATTTGTCCACATGAAATTTAACCATGAATCTAGTAGATGTAATGGCTAAAATTGACATCAAGTTTTTTAAAAGGCCAAGGATGTACAATACATATCTAAGCACAATGTTAGCCTCATTCATCACAATAATACAAATCTATCCAATGCCTTTTATCATATAATAGCATTATTTGTATAAATGAGTTACCCATCTTTTGGTGCATCTTGAATTCACATGCACAACTAATTGAAGTGATATGCTTAGAAGCACCATTGTCAAAGTACCATGTACAATGATGGCTAGCCCTTTAGGTTGTTGAAAAATGGTAATGGATTTTGGGACAATCCTCATGGTAAGGATGTTGATGATACTCTAAGCCTTGCCCACATACACTGTTGATAGTGCACTCATGGCAAGATGAGCATCAACTCTTTGGCTCAATGCATACTATACTCATGATGCTATGGGTTTATGTATCACACATTATTGGTCCGCTTTGAGACCTTGATGTATGGTCGATATGGCTTAGCAAGCCTTATCTATGAACCCATGATAAGGCCATGTCCAAAATGGTGGGATTCAACCTAAGGTTTTGGCACGATTGAGTTGATACTAGCATGAAATCATATGCCTTTCATTTTTGAAAGAGTAGATCTTATGATGGCAATGGTGGAGGTGGGTTCATCTCTTTGTCAAGGAAAGAGGGTAGTGTCTACACTTAGGACAAGAGGGTATTGTTGACTAGAGCCAAAGGATTGTCTCTAGTAGAGATACATAAGGTAGTACTTTGTGTCCATGTCAAGCGTGGTGTCGTTGTGTTGGGGGTCGAAAGTCTACCACCGGGGTCGAAGGTAGTACTTTGTGTCCATGTCATGCGCGGTGTCATCATGTTGGGGGTCTCAGGTCTACCACCGGGGTTTAGAGCAAAAGAGGAGTGAGAGATTCAAAGGGGAGAGAGGAAAAAGATTGGGGTTTGATGGATTCTCGGGTTATGGAGAGAGTAGATGAGATAGAGAGTAATCAATATCTTACATAGCCGTGTCATACAAGTTTACCATAATAAACTTGGATCCGATTACATCAATAACCATGAGGTTTATGCATAGATCTATATCAGATTTTGTTCTATTTCCTACAACAAATTCAAGCTCTAATGCCCTCCATTTCATGAAGATACATGTATTGAGACTTCAAGATACAAGGTATAGAGAGATAGGACTCATTACAACTGACATAGAGTCCAAAGGATAAAAATGCATCAATAGAACCACAAATGTACTTCAGCCTTGCATTAAAATAGTAATTTCCAGCCTTCAAACTTGACTCAAAAATGTATACAAACTCATGGGAAAGTCTCTCATTACAATCTCAACCATTGCCCTATTGTTTTGGGAGCATTGTCTACACAAGGAAGTGATTAGATTTTAAGAAACCCCTTCAAATGAATGAGTTTTAATGGCTACCCTGTTTATGACAGTTTTGGGAGAGCCTATTCAACCCATACATCGGCAAAAATCACCTCTTGACTTGCCCCAAAGTCACTCAAGTACTTGGGCACAAGAAGGGCTTCAATGGTACACGAATATGGTAAGAGAATGGAAAAAGAAGCTCATAAGAGTAGGCTGAATACTTTATCCCTGTTTTTCCCTTTCATGGACTGTCATACAACTCATTTCCATGTTACCAAATGGATGGGGCCAAAGGATTCTTACCTTTTTTGTTTGTATCTTCTCTTGATCTTCAGTTTGCTTTGTGTTCGCATGCTTTGGAGCATTCACCATAGTCTTCAACTCTCCCTCCATCTTCCACAAGTGTGCAGGTGTGCAAGCTAAAAACTGTGCTGCAAAATGTGGGCTAGACTCCTCTCCTTCTTCCACACGAAAAAGAGTTCATATAGATCATATACAAGTCATATAAGACCTTTGCAACTATTACTCCATGTCACTTGTGGACCTAGTCAACTTTGGAGTTCTCTTGAAAAAAGTTGGATCTTCCAAGCTAATGAACTTCATAAACCAATGTGACATAACCTGTAAACTATCAATTACCACCTCTTGATCAAGTTGAAGGTCCTCATATACACTATCATTGCCATTTTTCTTGATACAGACTGAAAATTGCATGTCAAGTTACAAAGGAACTTATGAGATTAAATGACATCTAAGACGAATGTAAGGGAATAATGAATGAATTATGTATGAAAGTTTCTTATGTGGATCCTAATGAAGTTATTCTGCAAACTTAAGAACTCCATGTTTTATGCCATGAATAGAAAACCCTTTGACATTCACCCCCTCCTAACCTACACATCCTCTGGCATGTGCCACTTCATGAATTTGCAGGTTAAGGAGGCTCTTCTTTTGACATATCTTCATCTTCATCCTCTAAGTCTTCTTCTTCTTCCTTGTCTTCAAGTAGTTGGCTCACATCCAAGTCATCAAGCTCATAAGTAGAAGACTCTCTTTGTTTGAAGAGCTTGATACGTTTGCCGGCTACTGGTATCTTGCTCATGGTCCCATCCATTTCAGCCAAAGTGTAAGTAGCATTATCATGTACTACCTTCACCACATATGGTCCAAACCATCGCTTTGGCTAGCTTCCTATGAGCACTATACTGATTTTCTAGGCTGTTGTCATAGACAAGTACCCAATCATTCTCTTGGATAGCTCTTGGACGAAGTTGATGACACTTGTCAAACCTCTTCTTATTCTTCAACCTCGCTGCCTTCAGCCTTTCAATGGCTGTCTTGACATCCTCTGGCCTTCTTTCAAGCTACCTTATGCGCAAAATCAACAGCTCTTCTTTATTTATGCCTTCATCCCAAGGCAAGATACTCCATGTGATAATAGAATCCTCAATAGGCATAATAGGTGGCTGCCCATACATTAGTTCAGCCGGCATATAACCTGTCACTGCACTATGGGTAGTTCTATCAGCTCATAATGCAAATGGAAGCATTTTAGGCCATTCTCTCATCTTCCCTCTTCTGTGAGACTTTGAGAATCGGTTGATGACCTCTTTCACTCTTACCATTGCCTTCAAGATTGTAGGCTGATGTAAGAGATAGCTTGATTCCCAATTGAGCAAAGAAATGGCGAGCCTCATCGGCATTCAATTCTCCTCTATCAGCTGTTACTTTGGCAACACAACCATACCTGCAAAACACTTCTTCAAGTAAAAATCTACAAACAACTTGAGTGGTCTTTGTTGTCAAGGCTTTACCTTCCACCTGATTTGTGAGATCTTCTCTAGCAAGCACTAGATATCTCATGTTCCAAATTCTTGTAGGCATGGTTACTAAATCAATAACCCATCTCTAATGAATGGATAAAGGAAAGGTAGGCTGAAGCCCATCTCTATGCTTAACCATACAGTACATTTGACAAACATGACAAGACTCAACGAAATGCTCAATGTCTTTATACATGTTTTGCCACCAAAATTTCTCTTTTATTTTGGTAAAGTGCCCCATATGCCTCTAAGGTCAGCCAATAGGCTTTCATGAAATTCTTGCATGACATGTCTTTGAGTCTTCTTGTCTCCTAAGACACGAACAGGCGCTCCTCCTTTCTTCTTCACATGCCTCCAAAGGTAGCCATCTTTGAGAAAGAAGCCATAAACCTTTCTCCTGATTCTCTTGAACTCTTCCTGCAATATGTTTCAAATCAGGATTTAAGGATTTAATATAGGCTATCCATCTTAGCATAGCTATGTCGGGAGTGGAACAGTTGGCAATCATGCCCAAGAGTGGAAGACAATCTGTTTCAACTACTACATGTGCACCCATGAAGTACTCCCAATCACACTTCAATGCAGTTACAACTCCCCAAAGTTCTCTTTTAATTTGAGCATACCTTCTTTGACGTAAATTAAGAACCTTCGCTCCAAAGCGGATTGCATACATGTTGCCTTCAAGATCATCTTGACCAACAGCCCATCTTATCTCAATAGGACTTGTGTCTACCGTGAGTATGATAGGCTGTCCATTAGAGTAATCAGCCCTCTTCAAGGTGGGGGCTGAAATCAGCAAATTCTTCAATTTTCAAATAGCTTGAGTATGCTCTTTTTCCCACATAAACCTTTGTCCTTTTCTTAACAATTGATAAATATTTTTAGCAACATGAGCGAAGTGTGGGATCCAAATAAGATAGAAATCATGCGCTTCAAGAAATCTTCTCACCTTTGAAACATTTGTGCATATTTCTCGCATTTTGCCGATGGTATCAATCTCGATTAGAGAAGGCTTTTGGCCATATGGGCCACACATATGCCCAACCACAAAAACTTCTTCAACTCCAAAAATAGATTTAGCTCCTGAAAGAGTAAGATGGACTTCTTCCAGTTTAGACAAGATTTGAGCACAATCATTAATATGATCGAAAACAAACTTGCAGCATCCAAGCTCATTGAGCTCTTCATTCTTCTCATGAATTTCACATCCTTTGATCGGTACATAATCAAGGAAAGGAAGAGTAAGTTGGGGAATATAATCTCTCAATACTTTGTGCATGGCATTCATCATGTGAGCCACTGAATTTGTAGCTCCTTCGGGTAGAGTACACATGCGGACTAAACCAAGAGGCATCTTCATTGTGGTAATGTCTCAGCTTTCCAAAGCAAGCTAAAATTGGTCATAGCCTGAATATAAATCACCCATGGAATAAATTGCTCTACCTACAAAAGCCTCAGCAAATTCATCAATAGTTGGACTCGAACCAACATTTCTAATAGTGATTTTATTGACATGTTGTAAATCTTGAATGAATCGCAAAGATCCATTCTTCTTAGGCACGATAAACCATCGGTTAGAATACATAGCTAAAGATGGCTCCAATATTCGCATCTTTATCTTTTCATTTAAAAGCTCCAGTAACTTAGGCAAATGAGCCATTGGTACCAAAATTGGTTTAATATTCGAAGGGATGTGTGGGACCCTGAAAATCACCATTGGTGCCACAACACTTGGATCCACACAGCCAATTTCATGAGGCTGAAATGAAAAGGCTTTTCCATGTTTCTTTAATATCTGCATAAAAGATTGCTTTTCAGCTGGCAAGAGAAAATATTCTTCACCAATTTTTAGCTCCTGTAAGCTTTTAGCTGTAAATTGGTGACCAATATCTGTGGGGTCATGAAGACTTGGCTATTTGGATGCCCTTTCGGCCAGTCCCTCACTTTCGGGAGGTAGTGGAGTTGCCACCAGCTTGACCTTCTTGTCAACTGTCTTGTACTTTGTTTCTACTCTTGCCTCATCCCTATTTGGCTGTCCAAAAGCTTCATGATCAGCAAATTCTTGAATATGTCATAAATATCCAATGTACATACCTGTATGGACTGATTTTCAGTTTGATTTTCTGCATGAATAGCTGCATGTATTTCAGCCAATGTATCATTATAAATCAGCCCATAAAACTATCTTGAAATTTCTTCATTTTCAGCCAAAACATCAACTTGATTCAGCTCCCATTCCACATGACATAAATGCTTTCTTTCAGCCCTATTCATGGCTGAAAACTGTTTATAACAGCCCACATTGTTGGTTGTAAATACCTACAAATCATCCTTTGACATAGCCCCCTTTACATGTGGAGGAAAATTTTTATTACATGAAGCACTGCCATAGCCTCCACTTATAGCAGTGCAGCCCGAAAACCCTTAAAATCTCGGGCATTAGGAGGCATAGGATGATCTCTCAATCGATCTCTATTCCGGTGATGATTTACACAAACAGTCAGAAATTGGATAGCTTTGTCATTATCCTTACATCTTATCCGAGCATAAGATGGACCATCATCAAGGGCCTTTGTCTCCAAACGAGACTCAGAAATAAAAGGTTGACCAAGAATGATAGGATAGCTACAAGAATCTTGAACAAAGAAATGAAATTCATCTTTTACATCACCAATAGTAACCCGTACATAAGGACATGCCACATAGAGATTGCCAGAAGAATTATTGGCTGCTCTCATGTGCCATCCTGGGTCCACATCTATGGGCCATCCACCATTCTCATAGAGACTTCTTTGTTAGATATGATCAATGCCCCACCCTCATTAGGTACTACCAATGATCCATGGTGCTCAAAGTTGTAAGGCCCCCATTATGAGGAGAAGCCAAATGTGAGCCCGGACATTGGTTGAGTCCTGACTTGTATATCAGATGAGGTCTATGTGACCGGATGGCAAAAAGGTGACTGTTGTGGGTCTAATCTTTGGGTTAGACGGAGTGGTTAAGCTGGTAGCAACTCGAGGCACATTGCATTGAGTTGCGTGCTAAGGGAGTTAAAAGGGGCCCCTATTGTGGGGTCCGGGGGCCGCGGAAGCGGCCCCTGGCTGGGGGGTCCCAGGGGGGCCAGCGGCCCCCCTGGCGGGGGTCCGGGGGCAGCGCCCCCGGCCCGATGGTAAAGGGAATATTCCCTGGAATATTCCCTGGCCGACTAGTGGAGGCTCATATGGTAGGTCGGTCAACAGGCCGACCTAACGACCTTCGCGGGCTATAAAAGCTAAACCCCTTCGCAGCCATCTTACACTCATCTTTCACCCAGTCAGAGTTGTTGTTCCAGCTAGCCTTAAGCTCTTCACCTATCTTCTGTCTAGATCGCCATCTAAGCTTCACACAGTGGAAGCGCACGGGTGGACAGAGCCATCTTTGTATCAGTTGTTTGGAGTTAAAGAATTTTACTGATTCTCCTCTTATCTGTTGTGTACTCTCTATCTCTTTCTCAGATTCTGTTCGCTGCGCCGTGTAATATTTTACATGGTATCAGAGCCCAGGGGGCTCTAGAGATCGGAGAGCGTGCAAGAGGCAAAGGCTTCAACAGCAAAGAGAAACGATGTCGACTCCGGGAAGCAGTTCTGGCGCATCAGGAAGCGGTGCAGGAGGTGGTGCTGCTGTACCGGCTATTCAAACACTGAGGATTCGTCCACCAACCTTCAGCGAAGGCAAGTTAGATGGTACAAACTACACCTTGTGGAAGTTCAAAATTACAACTATCCTTGATTCTTATGAGCTTCTGGAGACTGTGCTGGGGACTGACGCAGAACCACAGCCTACCCCCGACCCATCAAATCCTAGTGTGATGATTCCTCCGAATGCAGATCTTCTACGAGCTTGGAAACGAAGGAATGCAGATGCATTGTGTGCCTTAGTTACAAGCTGTTCTGACAGTGTTTTGACTCTGATTCAGCATACAACCAAAGCGTCAGAGGCTTGGAATGTACTAAGGAGTCAGTATGAAACACGAAACCAAACAAGGATTCAAAACTTGGAGAATCAACTAGCAGCGGAGAAGTTTGCTGAAGGAGAGACGGTTGAAGCATTCATCACTCGGATTAAGAATCTGCGCGACCAGATGGCTGGCGCTGGGATACAAAAGACTAGCGAAGAGCTAGCTCGGAGGTGTCTTCGGATTTGTCCACAAAAGTTTGATGGACTAGTAACTGCCCTTAATACTCAGGTGAGACCTCAAGCTTTGACTTTTGAGGAGTTTTGTGCATTATTAATGGAGGAGGAGTTGAGGCTGAAAGCCCGAGAAGGAAGCAACAATGGAGATGCTGCATTCTCTGCCAATGCAAAAGGCAAAGGTGTTTCCTCCACCAAAAATGATGGTGACAAAAAGAAAAAGGGCGGCAAGAAGAAGTTTCAAGGAGAGTGCTTCTACTGTAAGAAGAAAGGACATGCAATTGCAGATTGTCGTGTCAAGAAGGCAGATGAAAAGAATGGTACCCTTAAAACTAAAGGGAAAGAGACAGCCAATACGGCTGAAGCAGAGTTGGAATTATTCATGGCGACCATTGAGGAAGTGTGCTCCTCGGCGCAAGAAGAATCTACCACTGACTCTTGGGTGTTGGATAGTGGGGCCTCCCGTCACATGACCAACAAGAAAGGTCTATACAGTTCTATGCAGCCTCTACAAGAATCCATCACTGTGACGGTTGGAAATGATGCTAAATGCCCTGCTGCGGGCACAGGTACTATTTCTTTTGTTGCTGCAAATGGTGAAGTCAAAAAGCTTTCAAATGTGTTGTATGTTCCCGAAATCAGAAGAAATCTCTTATCAGTTGCTGCCATAACTGATCTTGGTCATGAAGTGAGGTTCAAGAAGACAGGTGCAGAAATTATTGATAGTGCTGGCACAATTGTTGGCAAAGGAGAAAGGAGGAACAACCTGTATGAGCTAAGTGCTCTTACAGCCACCGCTGGAGTGGGCACAAGTAAGCTTTGGCATGAAAGGTTTGGACACATCGGATTTGCAGTATTGAAGGAGATGCAAAAGCAAGGTATGGTTGCTCACCTACCTACAATAACTGAATTGAAGGAACCATGTGAAGCTTGTATGATGGGCAAGCAACAGAGAAAGGCATTTCCACAAGAAAGCAAGAATAGAGCACATGCTCCTCTAGAGTTGGTGCATGCTGACTTGTGTGGTAAGATGCCTACACAGGCCTTGGGGGGATCTTCTTATTTTATGTTGATTGTCGACGACTACAGTAGGAAGATGTGGGTGTACTTCCTTCGTGATAAGGCTCAAGCTTTTGGTAAGTTTAAAGAATGGCTAATACTTGTTGATAATGAAACAGGGAAAAGTGTGAAGAAATTTAGAACAGATGGTGGTGGTGAGTTCAACTCAAAGGAGTTTGAAGGCTTTTGCAAGAGCAAAGGGATCAAGCGTCAATTGACGACGCCTCACACACCTCAGCAGAATGGTGTTGTGGAACGCAGGAATCGTACCATTGTGGAGATGGCAAGATGCATGCTAAAGGGCAAGGGATTGCCTAACCATTTTTGGGCTGAAGCTGTTAATACTGCAGTCTACATTCTAAATCGGAGCTACACAAAGGCTCTCAAGGGAAAAACACCTCATGAGGCTTACACTGGTAAGAAACCATCTGTTTCACATTTCAGAATTTTTGGATGTGAATGTTATGCACATGTTCCAGATGAGAAGAGAAACAAGTTACAACCAAAAAGCAGAAAATGTATCTTCTTGGGTTATAGTGATGAGCAGAAGGCTTACAAGTTATATGACCAAGAGGCAAAGAAGATCATCGCGAGCCGTGATGTGGTGTTCAAGGAGGAGCTGCATACAGTGGAGGAGGAGAAGGCAAGGTCTTCCACTTTATCATCAAGCGAAGAAGTAGTCCACTATGAACCTGTCCCGAGAGCTATCCCTATCCTTAAGGAGGAGGAAGCATCATCTTCAGATGATGAGGAAAAAGTTCACCAACCTGACATCACCCCACCGGAAAAGCCATTGCCGCGCTGGGTGAAGCAGCTCTATGACCACAATAATCCTATGCCTGCATCTGTTGAGGAGAAGGCAGACGGACCAAGGAGGTCTCAGAGAATAGAGGAGCAAAGGAGGGCTTCTGCTCACATAGTCAACATGGCCTTGATGGTTGAGATTATGAGAGAAGTAAAGGAGCCAACTGACTTAGAAGAAGCACTTGCAGATCCATCATGGAAGGCTGCTATGCAGGCGGAGTATGACAGCATAATGAAGAATGACACTTGGGAGCTAGTGGATCGGCCAGCAAAGCGGAAGATTATTGGCACCAAGTGGATCTGGAAGGTAAAGTACAAGGCTGATGGTACCTTAGAAAAGTACAAAGCTAGACTGGTTGCCCAAGGATTTTCACAAGTTGAAGGGTTTGATTTTCAAGAGTCATTTGCCCCAACTGCCAGAATGACCACTATTCGCACGGTACTTGCAGTGGCTGCCCACAAGAAGTGGCCAGTGTACCAAATGGATGTTAAGTCAGCGTTCTTAAATGGTGACCTCAAGGAGGAGGTGTACGTGGCTCAGCCACCAGGGTTTGAGGCCCCCCATTCTGAGAACAAAGTGTGTAAACTGAAGAAGGCATTGTATGGGCTGAAACAAGCCCCCAGAGCATGGTACCAGCGGATAGATAGGTTCTTTTTAAACCTAAACTTCAAAAGATGTGCCTCAGATGCTAACTTGTATGTTTACAGGGATGGTAAAAAGTCTGTAGTGATTGTCCTATATGTGGACGACCTTCTTATTACAGGTGACTATGAAGATATGATCAACCAAACTCGAAAGGCTTTGAGTTTTGAGTTTGAAATGACAGACTTGGGCTTGCTGCACTATTGTTTGGGGATTGAAGTCTGGCAAGAGCCAGGAAAGATCTTCATCTCTCAGAAGAAGTATGCATGGGAGATCTTGAAGGCATTTGGCATGACCGAGTGCAAGGAGATAGCTACACCTATGGAGGTGAATGTAAAGTTATCCGTTGAGGATACATCAGCACTAGCAGACATTGGGAGGTATAGGAGGTTGGTCGGCAGTCTAATCTACTTGTGTAACACCAGACCAGATATCAGTTTTGCTGTTGGTGTTTTGAGCAGGTTCTCAAACAAACCTCATGAGAGTCATTGGAAGGCTGGGATGCGGGTGCTCAGATACTTGAAGAAAACTCTTGACTATGGTATCACATACAGTTTCGGAACTTCTCTTGTGGGGAACTGTGACTCAGATTGGGCAGGAGACATTGATTCCAGGAAGTCAGTTTCTGGTTATTGTTTCTCTTTGGGTTCAGGAATTTTCTCTTGGATTAGTAAGAAGCAACCAACAGTGGCATTGTCTTCTACCGAAGCAGAGTACAAGGCAGCTTGTTTTGCTGCATGTGAGGCCGTATGGTTGAGAAGGATTCTATGGCATATGGGAGTGCAGGATGAAGAACCAACTGTGCTGAGATGTGACAATCAGAGTTGCATCGCCATTGCCAAAAATCCAGTGTTTCATGCACGCACCAAACATATAGAGATCCAGTATCACTATGTGCGTGATTTGATGGAGGATGGGATAGTGGAATTGGTCTACTGTCCAACAGAGGAGAATGGAGCAGATATCTTCACCAAAGCACTTACGAAGGATCTGCTTCAAGTTCATCTTCAGAGACTCGGCATTGGGCCGAGGAGATAGTTCACCTATGGGTGGACATTGAGGGGGGGTGTTAGATATGATCAATGCCCCACCCTCATTAGGTACTACCAATGATCCATGGTGCTCAAAGTTGTAAGGCCCCCATTATGAGGAGAAGCCAAATGTGAGCCCGGACATTGGTTGAGTCCTGACTTGTATATCAGATGAGGTCTATGTGACCGGATGGCAAAAAGGTGACTGTTGTGGGTCTAATCTTTGGGTTAGACGGAGTGGTTAAGCTGGTAGCAACTCGAGGCACATTGCATTGAGTTGCGTGCTAAGGGAGTTAAAAGGGGCCCCTATTGTGGGGTCCGGGGGCCGCGGAAGCGGCCCCTGGCTGGGGGGTCCCAGGGGGGCCAGCGGCCCCCCTGGCGGGGGTCCGGGGGCAGCGCCCCCGGCCCGATGGTAAAGGGAATATTCCCTGGAATATTCCCTGGCCGACTAGTGGAGGCTCATATGGTAGGTCGGTCAACAGGCCGACCTAACGACCTTCGCGGGCTATAAAAGCTAAACCCCTTCGCAGCCATCTTACACTCATCTTTCACCCAGTCAGAGTTGTTGTTCCAGCTAGCCTTAAGCTCTTCACCTATCTTCTGTCTAGATCGCCATCTAAGCTTCACACAGTGGAAGCGCACGGGTGGACAGAGCCATCTTTGTATCAGTTGTTTGGAGTTAAAGAATTTTACTGATTCTCCTCTTATCTGTTGTGTACTCTCTATCTCTTTCTCAGATTCTGTTCGCTGCGCCGTGTAATATTTTACATTCTTGACATGACGTTGATCTCCGAACCATGGTCTATAAGGGCAATGCATGGAGTCTCTCTTTCTCCAAACTTGACAATGGTTTCAGTAGTCACCCTTGCCCTTGCCCAATGGGTACGGGAGTAGTGATTACTTGGAATAAAATGAGCATCAGTCTCTTCTTGCATGTTGTGAAGACGAGCTTCTTTCTTATGCATGGGCTGCTCTTTGGATTGAGAAGACCCCACCATAACATTCTCTGCAATAGCTTCTTCAATTTCAGCTTCATAGATGTCTTCATCTTTGGCTTCTATGGCTGCAATCAATTCTTTGATTGCCTCCAATCGAATCCCCTGAGTATTCAACTTCTCTTCATCCTGCAAATACACATGAAGAGCTTGCAAAAAAGCATGCACAAATTCTTCAATTTCTTCACCAACACATTGTCTTTTCTGTTTAATTACATCAATTATTACATCATGAAATCCTCGTTTTGCAATTCTAAGAATTTCACCCAATGTAAATTCAATTTTGCTTCCAAGAATCCTTTCTTCTAAGACCCACTTGAGATCCGTCGCAGTCTCTATGTCAGACTGCAGCTTGTAGCCAGGATGTTTGCCTTTTTTCTTTCCTTCCGCCTTCTTTGCTTGTGGGGCATCTTCCATGACATGCTCTAGCGGTGGTGGTGGATTTTCAGCAGCCTTCTGCTGATCTGGTTTACTTCTTGTCACATGTTTGGTTAGCCCTGAAGAGGAGGGACCGGCAACATCTTCTTCTCTTTTCTTCTACCACAGCCTCTTGATTATTGATTTCATCCAACCGAGCGAAAGCTGAAAATGAATCAATTGGCTCGGTCCATCCAGTTCTTCCTCAGATGCATTGACTGGCAATAGTCAAATCATCTTTGGACGCCTTGCCTCGCTCCATGCGATCTAAGGCTTGCATCCACACTTTAGATTTTACATCATCTTTACATGCTTTAACAATCTCATTAGTTGGCTCAATTTGCAGCCCATAGGTAGTTGCATCAACAGTTGCATAGGTTGTTCTTGTTGCCAAATCCTCTAGTCTTTTCTTCATGCCACCGTTACCAAAATTTGGCTCAAGAGGAAGCCCAGTTTCGATCGCATGAATTTTGTCATCCTTCCAAAAGACTAATTTTTGCGCCTCAGCTTCACGGAATGCATTACACTCCCTCTTATCATGCTGTAGGCTATCACACCAGATACAACATCTTTTGAAGCCTTCTCGTATGGGTCTTTGGGCAGCTATCCGCCCTCTTTCTCCCACTTTCACATCAAGCCTTTTCACCTTGGAATTAATCTTTGTTAGATTAAGATGGAGATCCCGCATGCTCCTAATCAGCTCATCCACGACATCCTTCTTTGGAGGTGGAACAACAGGATTTCTTGGTTGCTCAGCCATAGAAACAGGAGGTCGAGATACAAGAACATGCTCTTTTATGGACTCAGATGGTGCAGAGGTAGAACCCCACCTTAGACGCATCCGCTCTCTTCAAGAAATCATATTAACTACTTCAATGACATCACCCCAAGCAGTCTTCAATCCCGTCTCAAAGTCAGGATCTTCAAGCCGATCAATCAGCTTCTCTTGAAGAAGAGGATCTGTAGCCTTCAGAAACAATTCAATCTTCTGGCTCTCCATACTCTGCTAATCATCAGGATCTAGCTGAGCAAATTTGCTTTCAAATTTGCGGTGAAGAGCAGTGGCAGCTAGTCCCTTATTGGACTTTTCAACCCATTCAGTGAAGATTTTCTTCGTCATGAGGCCAAAATCTTCAAGAAAGAATTCTTCTCGAGGAGCCTTCTTGAATGCAGACCATCCCGCATCTTTCTAGAAAAGACCATCAATCCGGTCTTGGAGGATATGTACGGCCAAACGGGCAAAGTATTGGCTCCAAGCATGATGAGGGACCCCAAAGAAGACCATCTTGTCAGTATAGAGGCGGATAAAAGAGGACACATTTTGCCCATTAAATTGCTTGAGCTCCTGCCCAACTGCCTCCAAAGCTTTAATGGCAGCAGCATCACTCCGCTCTTCATCTTGCCTCCGTTGTTGCTGCAATTGCATCTACTGCTGAAATTGCAACTGTTGTTGTTGGTTCTCTTGCATCAGACGATCCAACTGCTACAAGGCATCTCCTCCCGAACCTGATGATTCTCCCATTGTGCTTTCTCTTCTGCAGCCGACTTTCAATCGGGTTCACCATTGTTGTCGTGTTGGGGGTCGAAGGTCTACCACCAGGGTTTAGAGCAGAAGAGGAGTGAGAGATTCAAAGGGGAGAGAGGAAAAAGATTGGGATTCGATGGATTCTTGGGTTATGGAGAGAGTAGATGAGATAGAGAGTAATCAATATCTTACATAGCCGTGTCATACAAGTTTACCATATTAAACTTGGATCCGATTACATCAATAACCATAAGGTTTATGCATAGATCTATATCATATTTTATTCCATTTCCTACAACAAATTCAAGCTCTAATGCCCTCCATTTCATGAAGATACATGTATTGAGACTTCAAGATACAAGGTATAGAGAGATAGAACTCATTACAACTGACATAGAGTCTAAAGGATGATAAAAATGCATCAATAGAACCACAAATGTACTTCAGCCTTGTATTAAAATAGTAATTTCCAGCCCTCAAACTTGACTCAAAAATGTATACAAACTCATGAGAAAATCTCTCATTACAATCTCAACCATTGCCCTATTGTTTCAGGAGCATTGTCTACACAAGGAAGTGATTAGATTTTAAGAAACCCCTTCAAATGAATGAGTTTTAATGGCTACCCTATTTATGACAGTTTTGGGAGAGCCTATTCAGCCCATACATTGGCAAAAATCACCTCTTGACTTGCCCCAAAGTCACTCAAGTACTTGGGCAGAAGAAGGGCTTCAATGGTACATGAATATGGTAAGAGAATGGAAAAAGAAGCTCATAAGATCAGGCTGAATACTTTATCCCTATTTTTCCCTTTCATGGATTGTCATACAACTCATTTCCATGTTACCAAATGAATGGGGCCAAAGGATTCTTACCTTCTTTGTTTGTATCTTCTCTTGATCTTCAGTTTGCTTTGTGTTCTCATTCTTTGGAGCATTCACCATAGTCTTCAACTCTCCCTCCATCTTCCATAGGTGTGCAGGCTGAAAAATGTGCCCCAAAATGCGGCTGGACTCCTCTCCTTCTTCGACACAAAAAAGAGTTCATTAGATCATATACAAGTCATATAAGTCCTTTACAACTATTACTCCATGTCACTTGTGGACCTAGTCAACTTTGGAGTGCTCTTGACAAAAGTTGGATCTTCCAAGCTAATGAACTTCATAAACCAATGTGACATAACCTGTAAACTATGAATTACCACCTCTTGATCAAGTTGAAGGTCCTCATATATACTATCATTGCCATTTTTCTTGATACAAACTGAAAATTGCATGTCAAGTTACAAAGGAACTTATGAGATTAAATGACATCTAAGACAAATGTAAGGGAATAATGACTGAATTATGTATGAAAGTTTCTTATGTGGATCCTAATGAAGTTCTTTTGCAAACTTAAGAACTCCATGTTTTATGCCATGAACAGAAAACCCTTTGACAGCGGGTTGCGATAGTTGCATGGTGCCTCATAAGATCATAAGAGAGATCATGCAAGTTTTCAGCCAATGTATAATTGAGGTTGGATCAAAGTACTCTAACTCTCCTCAAGGGCACAAATCTAGAAAGGTGAACAATGCAAGTGCTAAAAACCTCTAAGAAGAGCCTTGTGGTGGTGTACCACTTGGTGAGTACTTGCAATGGATAGAGAATTGTGCCTCAGGTCAACACTTGAGTCAATGGACTACAAGTATATGCCTTGTACTCAAGCAAAATAACAAATCCCTTCTCCTACAAAGTTTAGGAGAGCTTAAAGCACTATCTAAGTTGCAATTAGTTCTTCTCATAAGTTCTAAAACTATTGAGTAATCTACCAATGCGTCTCGGTAGTATGCAGAGTGTTGTAGCTCAATGTTATGATTGGCCTCTGCAATTTTGCAAGGTTGCAAGCTATCCCCTTTGGCTTTGAAATGGAATTCATAATACGAATGACTTAGTGACCTTCAATATAAAGAGATAGATCACTAAACCAAATGCAATTCATCCCTTCCAAGCTCAAAAAGGCAAGCTTGTCACTAGACTATGTCTAGTTGTTCGCTTCCTAAATACCGCTTGACTCACAATGGGTAGGTGAATATGGGAGGATCATGGCTGGTGCAAAACTTGCAATTCAGTCCAAAAAACCTAGAGTTCTTCATAAGTCAAGAGTTAACAAACTTGGAAGGATTAATCAACCCAAACTATATCTGCTAGGAGCCCCAAACTAGCTTTGTTAGCCTCCTAATTGGCCTGTTAAGTGCTTGTAATAGCACCCTTGACTCTAACAGGCCCAACCCTCCCTCTTTGCTGTAAATGTCAATGAATTTTTTGGTATAGAAGTAGAACCCAAGGCATCTTACACATCAACCCCCTTACCTGTACTTTCTTGCAGAGAACTTTTTTGACAACTCGTGCAACCCTTGCAACACCTATGGTTACTACTCAACAAACCTTATAGAATTTCTAAGTTTGCGATCTCCTTTGGCTGATCACAGTAAGAGTTTAAACATTCCCAACAGTTTTGGCACACCACATCTAGTGATTCTAGCTAGTAGTGATATCATGGTAGCTAGTCTATCTATTTGTTTATCACAATTGGTTCTAATGCCTAATGATTTGCTGTTCAGCCCAAGATCAAAAGTTTCTACTAAAAAAACACAATAAATTACAACAAATGCAATATTGAATGTGTCATCAGTTAAACACCTACAAACAGCCTACTAAACAATTATCGTTGGCTAGCTAGTCATCATTCGACTAGCTTCAAAGCAACCTTTTGATCCAAACCAATGAATATTCATAAATTTCAAAAGTTTCACAGAGATTTACAATGAAACTTCAGCAAACTCAGTTCCAAAACAAGTCTATAGAATAGTCCCAAACTAGCTCTTGTAAATCATGACTATGTCCACTTATAGTATGTAGTTGGTACCTATCTTGTGCAAGTCTAAACGGCTATCATAAGATCACCAATATTCTATGCAAGCTCAAGTCAAAAAATGAATTTTAGGCTGAATTACTGATGCTAAATGACTAGCACTCTTCTTTCCCTTCATGCACTTATAGCCTTTGCACACTACCTGTGGGAATTGTGACTAGGTAGTTGTCAACCTCTTGCCACTATCCTTTGCCTATTTTTTCCAAGCATCAATTCTCATAAAAAATGCAGCATAAATCTCCAAAAACTCAGAAAATCTCCAACATGACCCGCATTACTTTACCCTTTCAAAATATGCTCCAAAACCTACAACAAGCAAACAATGTACCTAGTTGTTATAGGTACCACTGCTTCTAAGAACCTCTTTCTTAATCATCAAAATAGCAAATCCAAAGTTATTACAAAAAATCCATCCTATTTTTGTGCTCCTTATGATTGTCTTTTTTTCTTGTACAAAATCCCAATGATATCCACACTCAATGCTCTTTGCACGTACTTGGTCGTTGACCGCCACTAGCTAGTTACCATCAAACTCCCTACCCATGATATGGCAATGCACCCCATGATAAAAATTGATGAAATTAGAAAAATCAAGGGAAAAAATTGCAACTTATATAGCTTTCCAACCCATGAAGCTCATCCAAGTGCTTAAGCACATGTTGTTGCCTCTATTGTGCATGATATGAGATTTGAATTGTTTTTTTTATTTTGTTTTGAAAATTTTATAAATAAAAATGATTTTTTCCTATTGTAGCAATTTTTTTCTACAATCCAACCTATACTATGAAAAAAGAACATGTGTAGTCCATGGATGGATACCCTTCCAATATGTCCATATCCTGACTAAGATATGCAAGGTTTTGGTATCAAATCTCTCATGGGGCGAGAAAACCCATCTCGCTCAAGCTCAACATATTTCACTCACCATCTATGGTCAAAGACTTGACAAGAGAAATTCCCTTACGTCCCAAAAACAAAACCAAAATGTAGGTTTGAGTCTGTACATCAAATCTAGAGACAGGATACACATATCATCCATGTGCCCTCTCTAACTGAGTTTGCTTACGCTCTTACATGACGAACTCACCTTCCATCAAATTTCACTCCCTCATATAGCTACGAATAGCTACCCACTGCCCACCAAAGCAAGGAGAATATTAAAAGAGAATAGTTGAAATAGGAGGCTCATTGCATCGTAGTTTAAATGAGTGTTGTGAGCTCTGATGACTCCGCCAACATTCCTACTCAAGCTCCACACTCAAACTCCATCATCCCTCGTATATGTGAAATAGATCCTCTTCCTTTTCACCTAAGTAGATATGGTTCCACCTTCAATCTCCCTCTCTCTCTCTTTCTCTCTCTCTCTCTAGGTCTCTAAAGCTTTCTACACCTAATGTAGCAACTCAATCTATCTATCTCTCAATTTGGGAAGGAATCCCAAGAAGATGAGGAGAAAGGGTAGAGGAGCAAACATAGAGCAAGAACCACACACAACCCTCACAAGACTTCTCTCTCCCTGCCTAAGAAAGCTCACATATACAAAGTACTCAGAGGTGAAGAAACAGAGTAATGTTAGAGAAGTAGATAAGCCTTTGTTGCATTAGTCGTGGAATCCATTACAAATAAGATTTCTCACCTTATATATGAAGTTGTACTTTTTTGAAGCTTGGGAAGGGCTCTATTCTCTATTGCTTCCCGTCACCCATTCACTTAAAACCCACCCTCAAGGTCCTATGATCCTTCGAGCTATCTATTTTCTATAAGAGATTAACTCACACATTTGTGTGTTATTAATTGTGCTTTTGATTTTACAACTTGAATGAGAGTGAGCACGATGCTCGAGATGATTTAATTTTAAAACTTCTACTTGTAGGCGGCATGGCAGTAAATGTCAACACATTTAATGTCGGTCCATCATCTTTTCCCATTGTGCATGCTCTCTTTGACTCTTTTCCAATCGTACACATGTTTTTCTCTTCTTCCTGTTGTTTTTTCATATTGCCCTTGGTTGTTTTCTCTTGCATGCTCCACTTTTCCCCCATTTTGTCATTTTTTACCAAACCAATTAACACACTCTAAGTCCTTCAACAACTCTTGGGTAGTGCAAGCTAGTTTGTGAATGCCCATGAAGAGTGGTGAAACTTGAACACTCTCTTTATGATGTGTTTGCATATTAAGCTAAATAAGATTGCGTGTCCATGACCTCCAAGGTGACAATAAAGAATGAAAATTTTTGAATTTTTTGTTTCATATGGAGGAGGTATTGGAAAGCTTCGATCCTTGTGAGGAAGAAGCTCAAATTAGATGATGATCTGGGAGGAGTAAATTTACTTATTCTTGGGTGAGAGTCCATACTATCATTCCCAGTCTACAATGACTTCAACATAGGTTTTGGAGATTAATACCATGACTCGTACTCCTTCTTCAGTTGTTGTAGAACCCATTTTGATTCTATTTTGAGTTGTTATTATGAATACAAGTGAACACTATGACTCTTGTTATTCCAATTCCAACTCCTACACCCAAACTTGTTCTTTCTAGGCAAGATTAAATTTAAGTCCCACCTAGAGAAGCTTGAACAAGAAAGTATTGCCTAGAAGCGACTTTAGCCTATCTCATTGTGGCCACTTTGAATGTTTTAAATGTGGATATAAGCTTAAATTTTCCTAAATGGTTGTTTGCCTTTTGGAACTACAATGATCTAGGTGACTTTTACTACTTCATTTGAGCCTCGAATCTTTATGTCCCATTAGTTGAATGCGGATGTGGCCCACATGATGACACAATAGCTAGCATATTATTTCTAGAACTGCTCCTTGGTGATATTGTGACTCTCTCAAATCAAATGATCCCACTATTAGCAACAAAACGACAAGCTCTAGACTCACCTTATAAAGATGAAGGAGTGGCAACCAATTATTAAGGCTCCAAGTGATCCTCAGATGAGGAGGCCCTTACCCTCAATTTGAGCTAGTTGGAGGAGCTCCTTGATGTTGAGATATCGAGCTCCACTCGTGATATGCCAGGGTGACCGTTGTGCATTTATGTCACCAACTTGTTAGCTGCAGATGCGGTTGATACACCACCCATGAATAATAGCTAGATGACAGCTATCCTTATCTACTCTAGTTCATGGCTCAGTTAGTATGCCACCTTAGTTAGTTGAGTTTGGTTTGAGACCCATATATAGGGTTCTTCTATTTCTTTGTACTTGAGTTCTTTTTGGCTTACACAAATAAGAAGAGGAAAACTGTTTTCAGCCTCCACCTGTGTGTATATTCCCCCATTGTGCAAGTAAGAAAGCTACAACTGAGACTCCTTCCTTCTTTCCCATAATCTTAACATGGTATCAGAGCCTGGTTCATGGTAAGGAGCTCAAGAAATCAAACCAAGTTCGCGGTGTTCTGGTAAGAGAACCAGTGTTGCTTTCATTTTTCGAGTTTTGGGAGCAAGTCTCTGCAGGTAGCACAGCCGGAAAGTGCAAGAGTGCATTGTCTGAGATTGAGATGCCCTTCGCTGTGGAGCAAGAGGGCAGTATATGCTGCGGGTAAGGGCTTTAGCCCTTAGTTGCATTGTTTTTTTGATTTGAGGCCATTTTGGGGCGTGTTTTGGAGGCGGAAGTTTTCTGCACGCACTCAGGAAAAGGCCCTATTTTTTACTGTGCGACCACTATTCTACAGGTCAGTGAAAAGTTACCATAGAAATTGCATCGTATGCCTATGCGCAGAGACATTGGGAGTTACGGAATCATCCTTGTTGCCTATTGATGCAAAATCGTCCCTGGGAAGTGACTGTGTGGTCAAATACCACTTTCATCAGTTTTGCAGATTTGCCCTTGTGAGGCTGAAGCTGTGTTTTTTGCAGTGACATAATTTTTTGTAGTGTTCTGTAATGGCGTCTGATTCTCTTTCACAAATTGTCACTGAAAAGCTTGACAAGAACAACTTCCAAGCATGGAAGTTTAGAATGACGAATTTCCTTATGGGAAAAGGATATTGGGAATTTGTTGCAGGAAATGAAGAAGAACCAGTTCTTCCTGATGTTCCCAATCAACAGCAAATGCAAGCATTTAAAGCATGGCATGAGAGAGCCAGGAAAGTTATGTAATGGCTGTCTATCAGCATTTCAGACTCTATGATTGTGCATATTCAAGATGCAAATACGCCAAAGGAGGCATGGGATACTTTATCAAAAATGTATAGCACAAATATGTAAGCCAGAAAAATGCAGCTCAAGCAAGAGTTGCACAATGTGCAAAGAGAAAGTATGAGCATCAATGACTACCACATGAAGGTGAAGAAGATTGCAGATGCACTTGCTTCCATTGGGTCGCCAGTGGAAGATGATGATTTAGTTTCTGTGACCTTGAATGGTCTAGGAAAGGATTATGCACAGTTCCGAACATCCATTTCTGTCAGTGAAAGATTTCCTGATTTTGAGGAGTTGATTGCTCTTCTAATTTCTGAGGAGCAGAGAAATGGTGGTGCATCTTCTTCAGGAGGAACTTCAAAAGAAGTTGTCTTCTACTCAAATGCTAGAAGAGGTAGAGGCAGAGGTAGAGGAGGCCGATCTGGAGGCCGTGGTAGAAATCAGAATATGCAGCAAACTCAAGAAAACTAGTCCTATGGAGGAGGACGTGGTAACTCTAGAGGCAGGGGGCCAAAGAGGTCGTGGTGGATGGCAAAGAGGCCAAAATGCAAACAGCAATGTTGTTGAGTGTTGAAATGACTTGTTTTTTGGCTGATTTTTGTTGATTTTGAGAGCTGAATGGTTGATTTTATGAGATGATTGATTGATTTGGAAGTGGTTTGAGAGTGTTTTGGATGATATTGATTGCGTTTTGGAAGTTCGTGATGTTTGTTAGTGGTTCTGTGATGTTCTGATAGGTTCTGATTGGTTTTGTATACCTTCTGTTTTGTTCTGTTTTGGTCTGTTTTGTTCTGATTGTCTTCTGTAAAGAGGGATGGAGTATTGATTGATGAAGATTGAGATCTTGTGAAAGCTTATTGGATGGTTTGTGAGAGTTTGGAATGGTTTGAGAATGAGTTATGTGGTTTTGATGACCTTCTGTAACCTTCTGTAGGTCTTCTGTAGAGCCTCTGTCTTTGTTCTGTTCTGTTCTGTACTGTAGCTGTTCTGGTACTGTTCTGTGACTGTTCTGTATGCTTCTGTATGTGTTCTGATGGATGAGAGTGTAGCTTGGGAAAGTTTTCTAGCCTTGGAAAGAGGTGAATACAAGTGCAAAAGAGCTGGAAGAAGTGAAAGAAGTAGCTGCTGAAGACTCAAGTGAAGACTAGAGTGAAGTGACAGTAGTGAGCTATGAAAAGACACTGTAGTGGCTCTAGTGACTCTTCATATCAGACATACCTCTTGGGAGGGGTATCCACGACCTAAGAAGGATTATTGAGAGTGATTTTGAGAGATTTTAGTGAGGATATGATGTATTATTGATGGAAAGAGAGAGAGAGAGTCAGAGATAGCCAATTCTACTCAACCAGAGTGATTGTATATGAGAGATTGAGAGAGAAGACTATGAAGATATTGAAGATGAATACTATGTGATGTATTTCCATTCAAAGATGGTGTATTCCTTTGCTTTATTTGTTCTATTGATGGATTTTGTGAAGATATTGAAGAATATGGTTGATTCTAGTAAATCCGTGGGAGATCTACATGATGCTGTATGAAGATTTGTTGTGCCTGGTGTTCTTTTCTTTATTGTGATCATATGAAACATGATAAACAAGCTTGTTGATGTTACAAGATAGATTTTCTTGCAAGAGAATTTCCTTTTCCTTGGTGTTCCTCTTGGGGTTCCATGTTTTTTGTGCACAGCCGGGGAATCTTGCCATCAACAAGCACCAGAAGAGGCTGAAAATGAAGGAAATGGCATTGCCAAGAAGAGAATAATTCAATGGATGTTTGTAAAGTTCCTTCTTCCACTGAAGAGTTGGAATTCCTCATAATCAAAGCCACTTTCCACAAGAAGTTCATCCCACAATGGCGGAAACACATCACCATCATGATGCATGCTCTATGTGGTGGACAGTTTCCTCTTCCTGTTGAAGCAGCAGAAACTTGGATCTTGGTGGCAAACTGTTTGGGAATAAACTGAAGAGAAGAAACACAGAGAATGACCATCCATGGAAGATTTGGCATTCATTGAGAAGTTTCCAGACAATATCAAGTGGGAGATTGTGAAGAAGCTTCAGGAGTCTTGGTCTGTAGAGGTTCACAAAGACAAGAAGGAAAAGAGTTGGAATTTGTTCGTGGATGCTCAACAGCAAGATACATGGGATGCTTGGTGTACTGATAATCTTCTGTTTGTTCAATTAGCAACCCACTGGAAGTTGGTAGACAGAGTGTTTTTCACAACATACACTATTGAAACCATCAGAAGCTGGTATTACTATGATGATGGCACCACCACAATGCTCAGACGTATGCATTTTGACACCTTCAGAACCGAATACCTTCCTCTGTGCAGTGGCATGAAAGCAGAATTCAGGGACGTTGAAAAGAAAGAAGTAGAAGAAATGTTGGCAAGAGAATCCTCCAGAGACTGAAGCCTTCTGTTAATCCTCTGTGGAGCACTAACAACATAGTGGAGCCAACCCCCTCATGAATGACGCAATAAAGAGGCAAGCGTTAGAACGAGTCCAGAGGTACGTGAGAAAAGAGAAAGCAAAAATAAAGGCTGAGAACGAGCTCGCAGTAGAAGCCGCCTTTGACGCCCTTGCGGAACTCTTTACAGAAGTCCCAATGGCACATCAAGCCCTTCCTCCTCCTGCTGGAGGTCCACTTCCAAGCCAGATCCGTCTTGGAAATATTGATGACAGGCCAGCGAATGTGGTCCCATTGCCAGTTTTTAAGGGAGAGTACAATGAAGACCCCGATCTTCATGTAGCAGAGTTTATGGTAGCATGTGTGGCTAACAATGCCAGAACCCCTGAGCATTGGTTGGCAATATTCCCCGCCACTTTCAAGGGCGCGGCGTTTCAGTGGTATGAGAGACAAGCAGCAGGAACTTTTGGCACATGGGACGACCTGAAGTTGGCCTTCCTCACTAAATTCAGGCGTGAAGGTTTTGAAGAGCGGATGGGAGAGGAATTTATGAACCTAAGTCAATCCTCTGGAGAAAGAGTAGAAGCCTATGTCTCACGAATGGAATCCATCCTGAAGAGATGGACTAACCATAATCTAGATGATGGCATTCAGAAGGGGGTGTTTCTCAGAGGATTACAACCAGAAGTCCGTAAGTTTGTGGAGCTGCAAAGACCAGCCACCCTGCAAGCTGCAACAGAAGGTGCAAGACTCTACGATGAAGTGGAAGCTAGATTGGCAATGAATACAGGAAGAGGAGTCCTACCTCCCCTGATGCCAGGAATGATGTACCCACCAAATGCAGTTCCAGGGACTGTTCCCTATCCCTACCAACAGATGCCCCCGATATCACAGTACAGTGCACCAAATCCACAGTGGCCACAATCCATGCCTCAAATGGTGGTTCAACCACAACAACAATGGTCCCAACCAATTTCCTCAATCCCAAATCAGCAGCAACAGTGGAACCCTACCAACTGGATTCAACAGCCAACAGTTCAAACAAGAGCTCTGAATCAGAACCAGAACAGAGACCCCTCTGTACCAGCCCAACCCGTTTATGCAGTGATTACAGAAACTCCTCAAAACCCTCCTGCTAGTACCTCCGGAGGAGAAAGCTTGAAGGACTACTTATCCAACTCAGTTGCAAACATCAAAAAGGAGTTGATGGATGTGATTACAGAACAACTACAGACGTTGAAAGTGAATACCGCGAGCATATCCAACGTTGCAGGAGCAGGAAGAGATGTGATGCGATCCAATACTTGGTGTGGTAAGTGTCATCAAGCAGGCCATTTAGCCACTGAATGTACACGAAAACCAACCATTCCTGGAGCCTTCTATTCCTACTGTTTGCGAAAGAACCATACAGAGGACATTTGCTCTCTGAAGGAGATACATGATAGGAGAAGGAAGGAAGAAGACGCAAGATTCAACTTGCTGGAATCCAAAATGACAACACAAGATATTGGACCCAAGCCTAGAGAGTTTGGTCCTAATTTTGGACCCAGAAGTTTCCCTCTCAAAGTTACAAAGGAAGACAGTCTGGCGGTGGTCAGAGATCAGAAGTGGAGTGTTACAGATGCGGAGAAAAGGGACACATTTCACCAAATTGCCTAAATCCTAGAAGGTCAGTGGATTACAAGCCCTTATGCAGTCGATGCAAAGGAGAAGGCCACACTGCAAAAGATTGTCCAAGCCCAGCCCCAGTGAAAAACAGTGCTACTGATAGTCCGGCCAAGGCCCAAGAGCCTACCTCCAATTTGGTGGAATTGGAAGTTGCTACCATCACGCGTGCAAAGCAGAAGGAACCACCTGTCCAGAAAGAAAATAACCCTCCTGCAAGAACAATGAAGTTCAATCTTCCACCAGAAGAACAGAACAGAACAGAGCCTAGCAGTGCCGTACAGAGCACTATAGTGCCACAGAGAGTTACAGAGACAGAGACAGGACCGGATGTCAAGATTATGGGAGAGAAGGAAGGAGTCTCACTTGTATCTTTCTTGCTTGCACAATGGGGGAATACACACAAGGGTGGAGACTGAAAACAGTTTTCCTCTTCTTAGTTGTGTAAGCCAAAAGAACTCTAATACAAAGAAATAGAAGAACCCTATATATGGGTCTCAAACCAAACTCAACTAACTAAGGTGGCATACTAACTGAGCCACGAACTAGAGTAGATAAGGATAGCTATCATGTAGCTATTATTCATGGGCGGTGTACCAACCGCGTCTGCAACAACTGACAAGTCGGTGACATAAATACACAACGGTCACCCTGGCGTATCACGAGTGGAGCTCGATATCTCAACACTCCCCCTCGAGCTCAATCCCAATTCCTGCACACCAAGCAGGTCTCTGAACTTGCGCAGTTTCTCTGCGCCCAATGCCTTTGTAAATATGTCAGCTACCTGATCCTCTGTGCTGACATAAACTAGATCAATAAGACCTAGTAAAACCCTCTCTCGCACATAGTGATAATGCACCTCAATGTGCTTTGTTCTAGCATGATAGACTGGGTTATTTGCCAAGTGTATACTACTCATGTTGTCACAATAAATGACAACTGGCCCATCTGTAGACTGATGCATATCATAAAGTAGCTTATGCAACCAAGCTACCTCACATGCAGCCATTGCTGCACCCCTGTACTCAGCCTCTGTGCTCGACAAGGCAACTGTAGGCTGTTTCTTGCTGCTCCAAGTGACTGCAGCACTCCCAAAAGAGAACACATATCCACTGGTAGATCGTCTATCAGAAATACTACCAGCCCAATCAGCATTAGTGTATCCATGCAACTGTATCTGAACCCCAGTCTCATAAAATAGTCCATACTGCAATGTGGACTTCACATACCTGAGTATGCGTCTAGCTGCATCCAAATGCGGTTTCCTTGGAGCGTGCATAAACTGACTTACCAATCCAACAGCATAGCTCAAATTTGGCCTGGTAATAGTCATATAAATCAAGCTTCCTACTATGCGTCTGTACATAGTAAGGTCTTCCAGAAGCTCACCTGCATCTGCGCTTAGCTTCACATTCTGCTCCAAAGGAACTGAAATAGGCTTACAGCCTGTCATCCCATATTTGGACAGCATGTCCAATCCATACTGCCTCTGCAAGAGTTGTATCCCACTTGGTGATCTAATCACCTCAATGCCCAAGAAATAACACAGCTCTCCCAAATCCTTCATCTCAAACTTCTGCTTCAATAGCATTTTCACATAAAGGATATCTTCATCACTGTCACCTGTCATAATCAAATCATCAACATAAATGACAAGTAGCATAATACCGTTCTCTGTTTTTCTCACATAAATTGAGAAATCTGCCTTGGAAATCTGAAAGCCAATAGTGACAAGATATTGTCCTATCTTGTCAGACCATGCTCTAGGTGCTTGCTTCAAGCCATACAAAGCTTTCTTCAACCTGCAAACAAACTCAGGATGAACAGGATGCACATAACCTGGTGGCTGCTCCATATAGACCTCTTCTTGCAAATCACCATGCAAGAAGGCATTCTTTACATCCATCTGATGTAAAAACCATCCCTTTGATGCAGCCATAGCAATGACTGCTCTTACGGTTTCCATCCTTGCAACCGGACTGAATGTTTCTTCATAGTCAATGCCATATGTTTGTGCATACCCCTTGACTACTAATCTTGCCTTGTATCTGTTCACAGAACCATCAGCATTGTGCTTCACCTTATAAACCCACTTACAGCCAATTGCATTTTTACCTTTAGGCAAAGGTACCAATTCCCATGTAGCATTTGCTTCCAAGGCATCCATTTCTTCATCCATGGCTTTCTCCCATTTTTCTTTTCCCATGGCTTGCTCAAAAGAAGTGGGTTCTGGTTCCTGTATCACCTTGACCATATATGCATAGTGAATGGCTGTAAATCCATCATATTTCAGCCTATCCACAGGATACCTAACTCTGGTAGACCTGCGCAAAGTGGGTTCACTCCCAGGTGCTCTCAAAACATCCCTGGTCTTCCTTACTCCAGGTGTAACAATAGAAGGAATACCCAACTCATCATCAATGCTCTGTTCTGAGCCACTGGATTCACCATCCACATAAGAGTGACCTATATTCACATCAAACATGGGCTGATCAACCTTCTCTTTTCCTTTTCGTGATACCTGCATACCACTATCTGCATTGCTTTGAGAAGATTCTCATGATCTCAATCTACCTGTCCATGGCGAAGAATGTGAACCACTGCTAGAAGACGCTCCAGGTCCACTAATATTTTGTGATTGCTGCTGTGAATTCTGTGCAGCATTACCATTTTGTGCATCTACATCATCAATCACATTTACTGGTTTATACCAGCTACTCATCTCATCAAAAACAACATCTCTGCTCACTGTAAACTTATGAGTAGAAGGGTTATAGCATCTATACCCTTTTTGCTGCAGAGAGTAACCAATAAAGATGCACTTCTCAGCTTTTGGATCCAACTTGGATCTCAACTCATCTGGCACATGTACATAGGCAATGCAACCAAAAATTTTCAAATGAGAAATATCTGGTTTCCTACCAGTATACCTCTCCTCTAGAGTCATTCCATGTATTGCTGCAGTGGGAGTCTTGTTCATTATGTAGACTGCTGTAGCAACTGCTTCAGCCCAATAAAAATCTGGCAAGACTTTTTCATTGAGCATGGCACGAGATACCTCTCCAATATGCCTGTTTTTCCTTTCTGCAATTCCATTTTGTTGTGGGGTATGACTGCATGAATATTGCTGCTTTATGCCATGCTCCTACAGGAACCTTGCAAACTCATTTGAGAGGTACTCTCCCCCTCCATCTGACCTTAGGCATTTTATCTGCAGACCTGTTTCTTTTTCAACCATAGCTTTAAGAGTTTTGAAATGCCCAAAAACTTCACTTTTCTTTTTCATAAAATACACCCAAACTTTTCTGCTATAGTCATCAATAAAAGTGACAAAATAATGACAGCCTCCAAGAGATGTAGCTTTAGTAGTCCACACATCAGAGTGGATTAATTCCAATGGCTTCTTACTCTCTTGAACATGTCTAGGAAATGGTTTTCTTACCTGTTTTCCAAACTGACAGGCTTCACATACCTTATGCATTTCTGCAACCTTGAACTTAGGCAATCCTGCAACAATGTTTTGGGCCTGCATTGATTTAAGTCGTTGTACATTAACATGACCAATGCGTTTATGCCAGATATCAATATCTGCAACTACACCGGTCCCATGTGCAAACATTGCTGCACTCAATTCAGGCATGTCTGCATCCAATGTAAACATTCTGCCCTTCTTCTTTCCTTTTGCTATCAAGCGGCCTTTATTTTTCATATCCTCAACAAAGCATCCATGAGGATTAAATCTGACCTGCAAGCCCTGTTCAACCATTTGACCAACAGAAACCAGATTCTTGGTGATATTCGGGACATGAAATACATCGGACAGGTATTTCTTTTTCCCATCCTGCATAGACAAAGGAATTTTTCCAATCTGCACAATCGGATGTGCAGTATCATCACCAGTCTCCACAAATCTTGGTTTTTCCATTTTCCTTGCATCCTCCATCCATTCTGCATGACCTGTCATGTGGTTTGATGCACCTGAGTCAACATACCACACATCGTTGCTTTCTTCTGCACTTGTCACAGAATTGTTCATGTGCTGCACCATAAACAAATGCTCATTTCTGTCATCACCCTGTCTACTAGAAGATGCATAATTTCCTTGTTGCAGTTTTCCATTCATGATGTCATTCTGCTTTTTATAGCAGTCTTTAGCCATATGACCCATTTTATCACAATAGTAGCATTCAACATTACTATTTGCATTTTGGCCTCTTTGCCATCCACCACGACCTCTTTGGCTCCCCCTGCCTCTAGAGTTACCACATCCTCCTCCATAGGACTGGTTTTCTTGAGTTTGCTGCATATTCTGATTTCTACCACGGCCTCCAAATCGGCCTCCTCTACCTCTGCCTCTACCTCTTCCAGCATTTGAGTAGAAGACAGTTTCTTTTGAAGTTCCTCCTGAAGAAGATGCACCACCATTTCTCTACTCCTCAGAAATTAGAAGAGCAATCAACTCCTCAAAATCAGGAAATCTTTCATGGACGGAAATGGATGTCCGAAACTGCGCATAATCCTTTCCTAAACCATTCAAGGTCACAGAAAATAAATCATCATCTTCCACTGGTGACCCAATGGAAGCAAGTGCATCTGCAATCTTCTTCACCTTCATGTGGTAGTCATTGATGCTCATATTTTCTCTTTGCACATTGTGCAACTCTTGCTTGAGCTGCATTTTCCTAGCTTGCGTATTTGTGCTATACATCTTTGACAGAGTATCCCATGCCTCCTTTGGCGTACTTGCATCCTGAATATGCACAATCATAGAGTCTGAAATGCTGATAGACAGCCATTACATAACTTTCCTGGCTCTCTCATGCCATGCTTTGAATGCCTGCATTTGCTGTTGATTGGGAACATCAGGAAGAACTGGTTCTTCTTCATTTCCTGCAACAAATTCCCAATATCCTTTTCCCATAAGGAAATTCGTCATTCTAAACTTCCATGCTTGGAAGTTGTTCTTGTCAAGCTTTTCAATGACAATCTGTGAGAGAGAATCAGACGCCATTAGAGAACACTGCGAAAAATTCTGTCACTGCAAAAACTCAGCTTCACCCTCACAAGGGCAAATCTGCAAAACTGGCGAAAGTGGTATTTGACCACACAGTCACTTCTTAGTGACGATTTTGCATAAACAGGAATCAAGGATGATTCTGTAACTCCCAATGTCTCTGTGCACAAGCATACGATGCAATTTCTACAAAAACTTTTCACTGACCTGTAGAACAGTGGCTGCACAGCATAAAACTGGGCCTTTTCCTGAGTGCGTGCAAAAAACTTCCGCCTCCAAAACAGGCCCCGAAATGGCCTCAAATCAAAAAAATAAGGTCGCCCAGGGCTAAAGCCCTATCTCGCAGCATATACTGCCCTCTTGCTTCACCGCGAAGGGCGTCTCAACCTGAGACAATGCACTCCTGCACTTTCCGGCTGTGCTACCTGCAGAGATATGCTCCCAAAACAGAAAATGAAAGCAACACTGGTCCTCTTACCAGAACACCGCGAGCTTGGCTTGCTTTCTTGAGCTCCTTACCACGAACAAGGCTCTGATACCATGTCAAGATTGTGGGAGAGAAGGAAGGAGTCTCACTTGTATCTTTCTTGCTTGCACAATGGGGGAATACACACAAGGGTGGAGGCTGAAAACAGTTTTCCTCTTCTTAGTTGTGTAAGCCAAAAGAACTCTGGGTCTCAAACCAAACTCAACTAACTAAGGTGGCATACTAACTGAGCCACGAACTAGAGTAGATAAGGATAGCTATCATGTAGCTATTATTCATGGGCGGTGTACCAATCGCGTCTGCAACAACTGACAAGTCGGTGACATAAATACACAACGGTCACCCTGGCGTATCATGAGTGGAGCTCGATATCTCAACACCGGAGGTCCAGGAGACAGAAGAGGAGGAGGTGCCACAAGTGACAGAAGAAGTTCCCATGATGCCTCTGTTGGAAGAAAGAGGGAAAATGAAAATGGGTGTTGCCCCATTCCCTAATCGGTTAGAGAAGCCAGTGGATCCTATTAAGGAATACGATCTGGTCAGAGATCTAGATACCTTTAAACCAAACCTTACATTCCGACAATTATTGATGTTGTCTCCCAGTTGCCGGAAAAGGTTCAAAAGTGTACTGACAAGAAGACGTGGTTTAAGGATTGCTCCCTCAACAGCAACAAAGTCCAATAAAGCTCCAGAGCCTGTAAAAGAAGTGGACGTGGCTAATGCTTTCCTAGATCCGGGTACTCCAGAGACTGGCGTGTGGATTGAAGGCTGATTCATTGCAAATGCACTGATTGATGGAGGCTCGTCAGTGAACATTATGACGGATGTGACAATGAAAGATCTAGGCCTACAAGGTGTGCAACCCACCCAATGGCTCATCAGACTGGCGGATCAGAGTAGAATCAAGCCTTTGGGCATTCTCCCATATGTGAAGACTACAGTGGCTGGAAAATATTATTGGCTAACCTATCTGGTAGTGAAGCCAAACTCTTATGGTACATCCTATCCTCTGTTACTGGGCAGATCATGGCTTTTTGAAGCCCGAGCAAGGACGGATTGGTTCAAAGGAACCTTGACATTGGGTAGAGGACCCAACAAAGTGGTGCTGAAACTGTATGGTTCTCAAAAAGGACATGGATCCACCTCCTTGGAATTATCTTCTGACTCCCCTAATGAGGCTACAGATGGAATATCAGCAGATGAAGATGCTGTCAAACAGATCCTTCCCAAGAAAACAGTGGCACATTCCTTAACAGTGGATACTATAAGCAGACTTCCAAAAGACGCAAAGCCATTATCAATGGGTGAATACTTCCTGCCTGAACCAGGAATGAATTCTGAAATCATTTTTGACAGTGAGATAGAAGCATGGATGTACTGCTCTCCCTGTTACATGGCCATAGCAGAGACAGAGACAGAGGCAGAAGAGGAAACAGAGAATCTGTTCTTCTGTTACAGAGCTCCTACAAAGACAGAGATAGAAGCAGAGACAGAAACAGAAGCAGAAGTAGAGACAGAGGCAAAAGAGGATGGATATGATATGGACGAAGAAGATTATGAAAGTGAAACGGAAGAGTCTATCCCACCTGAAGAGGATACATTTGAGGAAGAAGTTCCAGAAGCATCAGAAGCAGATGAGCTCATGCTATGGAACAGAATGGTGATGGTACCATTTGGTTTGGTAAATGGATCTTCTCATATACAAAATTCTTATAAGACGTGGGTTAAGAAGAACAAGCCGTCTTTCAGCAGTGGCTCATGCCGTCCTCACCCATCCTTGCCAAAGAAAGATGATGATGATGCACCGTGCCAACAAGCAACAGTCCGACAAACCCAACAGAAATCAGAGGGTCCCTGTTATGTGACGTTCTTGGATGTGTCATCTTCAGAAGAGGAGTAGTCTTCAAGCCAAGAGGTAATTAGTTTTGAAACCAAACCTGAAACGGCTCTAATCCCATTTCAACATCTTAAGGAGCAACCTAAGTCTCCACCAAAAGAAGAAGTTGGTTCTAGTGGGACACTAGAAGAGGACACCACTCCCTTGAAGGAGTCAGATCTGTATCCAGAAGCAGTCCATGGGACCTTCATCCGTGAAGTAGAAGGTGAAAGGCGGTTAACCTTTATGGATGCAGAAGGCACTAAATGCCACTTGAAGGTGGGTAACAGTCTCCCAGAAGAGGAGTTGTCAACCTTGTACAACTTGTTGAAAGAGAATTTGGACGTGTTTGCATGGTCCTACAAAGACCTAAAGGGGATTGATCCCACAATATGTCAACATCATATTGACTTGGAGCCTGATGCCAAGCCAGTACAGTAACGACAGAGGCGAATGAACCCGAATTATTCCACATTGGTGAAAGCGGAGCTGCTGAAGCTTTTGGAAACCGAGTTCATCTATCCAGTGGCAAATAGTGAATGGGTTTCACCCATCGTGGTTGTACCCAAGAAGAATGGCAAATTGCGCATATGTGTGGATTTCCGAAAGCTTAATTCCAAGACAAAGAAGGATCACTTTCCTATCCCTTTCACAGACCAACTGTTGGACACAGTGGCAGGACATGAGCTTTATTCCCTTCTGGATGGATTCAGTGGATACAATCAAGTGCAGATTGCAGAAGAAGACCAATCCAAAACAACCTTCACCACAGAATGGGGAACCTACGCTTATCGGGTGATGCCGTTTGGGCTCTGCAATGCCCCTGCTACTTTCTAACAAGTCATGATGGCTACATTTCAAAATCATCTGCACGACTTCATTGAGGTATATTTGGATGACTTTTGTGTCTATAGTTTGATCCGTGAACACTGGGAACACCTGGAACAATGCTTTGACCGATGCCGGGAGTATGGGATTTCCCTCAACCCCGACAAATGCATCTTTGGGGTCTCTTCCGGAGTTCTGTTGGGTCACATTGTCTCTGCACAAGGGATATCAACAGACCCTGCAAAGATTGAAAAGATTGCAGCTCTGACAGCACCCACCAACCTCAAACAGTTGAGGGGATTCCTAGGCCATGTGGGTTACTACAGAAGGTTCATAGCCCATTTTGCAACAAAGGCAACCTCCTTGCACAAGCTCCTGAGGAAAGATGCAGAGTTTACTTGGACGAAAGAATGTGACAAAGCCTTTCACACTTTGAAGCAGTGTCTGATTGAGGCACCCATTCTACAACCTCCTGATTAGACGAAAGAGTTCCACATACACACTGATGCATCAATTGAAGGTTTAGGTGTTGTCCTCTGCCAGAAGGGCTCCTCGAAGTTGGATCAACCGATCTATTATGCAAGCCGAAAAGTCACTGATAGGGAACGGAACTACACAGTGACAGAGCTGGAGTGCTTGGCAATGGTGTTTGCTCTAGAGAAGTTTCGCCACTACCTCCTATCTACCCACTTTAAATTTTATGTGGATCATGAGGCCCTGTCCTTCCTGATGAACAAAGCAGATGTGAAAGGACGAATGATGAGATGGCTCCTTTTATTCCAGGAGTTCGACTTTGAGGTGATTACTAAGCCTGGTCGTTCCCATGTTCTGGCTGATCATCTGTCGCGTATCCCACAAACTGCAGACGAGGAGCAGGATGATCCAGACCTCCCTGATGCTTCCCTATTCTTGGTAGAAATTGTAACTCCCTGATATGCAGACATTGCCAATCTGCTAGCAACCCAACAGTATCCTCCTGGTCTTTCTAGTCGGGAGAGGAAGAAGCTTATGCTAGAATCAGCCCCATACACCCTGCTAGGTGGTGTACTGTACAAGAAAGGCAAAGATGAAGTGCTCCAAAGATGTGTTGCAGGAGAAGAGATTGGGATTGTTCTGAAGGCTTGCCATGACGAGCCATGTGGAGGTCACTTTGCAGGAGAAGCTACAGCCAGGAAGGCTTTGCTAGCAGGTTACTGGTGGCCTACAATTCACAAAGATGCCTATGATTACTATAAAAGATGTGATGCTTGTTAAAGAATGGGAAAACCCACGAAGACAAGTGCCATGCCATTGCAACCTATCCTTCCCTTAAAGCCATTTGAGAAATGGGGCATCGACTTCGTAGGTCCAATCGATCCTCCTACCAGAAGGAAACAGAACCGATACATCCTCGTATGTACGGATTATATTACAAAGTGGTGTGAAGCTAAAGCCCTAAAGCGGGACGATGGTAACAGCGTGGCCCTGTTCATGTACGAGAATATCATCACCCGTTTTGGCAGTCCTTTAGAGCTGGTAAGTGACAGAGGCACTCATTTCCTTAATAAAGTCATGGAGGAGTTGACAGAGTTGTATAAGATCCGCCATCGCAAGTCCACTCCTTATTACCCCAGAGCCAACAGCCAAGTCGAAGTCACGAATCGCATCCTCTGCTCGATTCTAACAAGAACGATTGTCGCACATCGTCATGATTGGGATGATTGACTTACAGAGGCCCTCTGGCCGTACAGAACCTCCCATAAAGCAGCAACAGGACAGACACCCTTCCAGCTGGTGTATGGTACAGAAGCTGTTTTTCCTGTTGAACTGGAATTACCCTCTTTGAGAGTGGCTATCAAAGAGCGTTTGGGGGATGATGATTCACTGCAACGCCATCTCCTGCACTTGGAATGTTTGGACGAAATTCGTAGGATGGCTCTACAGTGCATGGAAGCCATGCAAGCTCGACGTAAGGCTTACCATGATAGCTTCATCAAGCACAAGGAGTTCAAAGAAGGTGATTTGGTCCTAGCCTATGATTCACGATTTGGCAAGTTTCCTGGCAAGCTCCAGCAGCGGTGGATGGGCCCCTATAAGGTACTTGCCGTCAACCCTAATGGCTCTGTCCAAGTGCAGACCGTTGATGCCTGTGATGATCCCTTTCTGATCAATGGATATCGCCTGAAGAAGTACTTCCCTCCTTGGGGATCTTGACAATTACGGTCACTTGATCCTTTCCCTCGTTGGCACGGCACTGTACTTCTTATGATGCTACTCCTAATAGTCGTTCTTCAGTCACTCCTGATGACGTGGACGCAACCCTCTGTCCCCTCAAACCCCCCTTCGAGCCTTGATCTCTTGTCCTCTATTTTCCACCAGCGACAGTGGTGAGATTGGTTCTGACAAATGGTAGTTCTACCATTCCCTTGCTCAATTCGAAAAAAAGAAGAAGAAAACTATACATATCGGTCATGGGAGAAAAGGACTTAGGTCCCTGTCATGCCGACCTATTCTTCGGGAAAAGGTGGCAACACCCTCGGGAATAGGGAAAAAACAAAGGAAAAATATTTTAAAAAGAAAAAAAAAACCAATCTGTTATGAGAGAAAAGGAAGCAATTCCCTGTCATAGCAGGCCTCGTGCCAAGAAAAGGTGGTAAACACCCTTGGGCGGGAAGCTGGCTGTGGAAAAGGTGGCAACACCCAGCAGTCCAGAAAGTGGATTCATTAATTGATATTCCCAGGATCCAATTCTGAAGCTACCTCCCTTGGTACGCTGTGTCCTGGGTCTCTCTGCAAAGTGACTACCTGTCCTCTAGCAGACGACATGTTCATGTCCAATACAACGTTCGATTTGATGGCTACCTCCCTGGGTACGCCTCTTCAACCACTGATGACGCGATCTTCATCGACAAACAATAGAGTGACGTGAGCTTTCATCCTAACCGGATGGGGAAGTGAGTATGGTTGCCCTCTATAATTATCAACAAAGAGTGAGATAGAGGGTGGGGCGAGAGACCAGTCTTTTCCCTTCCAATCAAATGAGAGGTGAGAAGTGTGAATGAAGTGTTGCACGCACGGGATGGGCCTCTCAATGCACAAAGCATAACTTGTTTCCGTGCACTGCACTATAAGGCTCCCTTGCCTTCCTTCTCGCACCGTATGCCGGCACAGGGCGGGATGCACAGTTGCACCATCAAATGCGCACAAGGCATACAACCTTTGCACAAGTGACTGTGAGGATTACATCAACAGGTTTCAGGAAAAGGTTTCCCTTCTGTAACTATCAACAGAGAGTGAGACAGAGGGTGGGATGAGTGTGACTAGAGTTTCTTCAATCAATTACCGAGAGGTGAGATTGAGGGACGTTACGACACTTGGAGTCAGGTATGTTCTTGTTTTCCTATGCACCCACAGGATGGGTCTTTGTCGTCATCACAAGACACGCCACCCTGTTCTGTACACTGCAATGTAAGGCTCCCTTGCCTTCCTTCTTGCACCTATGCCAGACGGGTTGGACGCACTAATGCACCCTCAATTGTGCACCCTGGCATACTCCTTCTGCACCATTCCCCCTTGTTGATTCCTCAACCGGGTATGCGATATGGGTTCCATCATTTTTCCTTGAGTGATATTAGTCATGGGGCTCTGTGACTATTCTTTCATTCCATTTGAGTGACTGCGAGTTGAGTGCAATATCCCTCATCATCGACAACGTATTTCCTGCGATTCCTTCCACCAGCTACCTCCCTGGGTACTGTTGCGTGGTCCCTGCCATGAAGGACGTGTGCTGTAAAGATGCCTTGGTACCTCCTGCAGTCGACGACAACCCTGGACGTGCCATCGATACTCAACCTTGCTTCTTGACGAAACGGGCCAAGTTTTTCTAGCCCTACACCTTCTGTTTCTTCGTGACAGTCATGTTTTAAGTATGGGGAAGTTAGCGGATGGTCTGTGGCGTGGTCCTAGGTCCCTGTTGCTTGGTTAACCCTATCCGTTAAGGTCTTAAGTGTGGCGATGCGTCCCTACGCGTCTACATTGCAGACCCTTCTGCATATGCCTTACCCTGCTCATGCATGTATGCCATGATTTGCTTTTACCCTACGGGGATCCCTTTCCATCTACCCGGTTATGTTCCACCCACCCTTGGGGCTGTTCCCTTACAGTTTTCCTTTATTCCTTGATTTTGAGGTCCTACTATGTGAATGCATCCTACGTTCACCAAAGTCCCAATCCAACCTTATAGCCCTATTCCTCCCTTTGCATTGACCAGTTTTCCTTTTTACCTACCCCTGTTCCGGTCCACGGTTTTTGCGTTATTAATTTTTGACACATTTTGCGTCAATTAGCCGGTCTTCCATATGAACGCGCTTTGCTTGCTTCGGAACCGTGATCTGACATCATAGCCCTGACAACCACTTTTCCCCTGATATTTTTCCTTTTTATTCCGTGTCATTCCGATACACGGTTTGTCCATTCTTAATTTTCCGGTTTTTTACGACTTTTTCGTGCGTATTTTTTGATATTTTTCCATGTGAACCTGCCCTGTTTGAATCGGAATTCCCATCTGCTTTGACAGCCATGTCCCTTGTGTCTTCCCCTACCTTTTTCCTTTTTCCTCCCTCCTCTTTCGCCTTCTGGATTTTTACTTATTAATTTTTACATGCGTTTTCGGGCGTATTTTTGGAGTTTTTCGCATGTGAACCCCTCCTACTTCCACCGGAACTGTGGTTAAACATGACCATCCTATGCCATTCCTTCCTGCGGACATTTTTCCTTCTTACTGCATGTTATTCCGGCGCACGGTTTGTCCGATATTAATTTTCGATCCCATTTTCGGGTTTTTTTTTTGTTTTTCCCATGTGCACGCGTCTTATCTCAGTCCGAACTCTGTTTTGATGTGATAGGATTGTCGAGCACGTCTTTTTGCACAGTTTTTCTTTTTCTTGCACCTCGTTCCGCTGCACGGATCTCCCGCTATTAATTTTTAATTGCGTTTTTTGTTCGTTTTTTGGGTTTTTTGCATGTGACTGCCCTTTCCCCCTCCCGAAACCTCCGTCATATATTTTTCTTGTTTTCCCCCTGTCGTCCTGCCCACTTTTTGTTTTTACGCTATTTCGTTTTGACATGCGAATTAGGAGTTATTAATTTTTCTTTATTTTTACGTACATTCGCGCGCCCGTTTTGCGCGTGCACGCGCCCTTTTTCGATTTTACGCATCTCCACGCACCCCGGTCGTGTCCGCATGACCCGTACCGTCATCTCGGTGCCATTTCAATCCCGTCACGGCAAATTTTTTTACCCCGCCCCGGGCACGTGCGCGGGACGGGGGTACGCGCCCATTTTCCCCCACCCCCTACCCTACCCTCTACCACCCCTACCTCTTTCCTTGGCCACCCCCCACCCCTCTTGGGCCCTGCCCACCCCCACCCCGCCCATTGTTCCCCACCCCTACCCCTGCCCATCCCTTCCTACCCCTACCCACCCCTCCCCACCCTTCTTTCTCCCCGACTCTCCCTCCCCTAACCGCCTCCCCACCCTTTCACCCCTCCTCCTCTTCTCTTCTTTCTTTCCTTCTTCCTCTCCCACCATGCCACTCCTCCCTTCTCCCTCCCCTCCTTCCTCTCCCTCTTGCCTGCCTCGCTGCCTCCACTCTCCCCCCTGCAACGCCTAGTCGCCTCCACGCAATCAAAGCCACCTTGCCCGGCGTCCACCACCTGCCGCCTCTCCGTCAAAGTAGCCCGCCTACGGCCGTTGCAGCGCCTGGCCACCTCCTGGTGCTCTGCTCAAGCGGCCGCCTTACGGGCCTCGTGCCCCGCTGCCATCGCTGCCGTATTGCAGCCGCCGCCTCCTCGTCCCTGCCCTGCGCCTCTCCCGCTGTGACGTCATCATCGCCGACGCCCCGCCCTCACGGTTGTCGCCGACAGCGCCCACTGACGCGCTGCGCCTCCCGCCAGGTCGCCCGTGCAGCCCGCCCTTGACAGAGCCGCTGCCCGCCGTCCTCCAAGCCGTCTGGCCGCCGTGGCCAGCCTTCACAGCGCCCGAGCAGCCGTCGTCCGCCGCCGCCGGACGCGCCGCCGCCGCCCTCCTCCCCTTCCTCCTCCTCCTCCTCTTCCACCACCTCCTTCCTCACTAACTCAAGTTAGTTGGACTAACTAACCCTTGTAACTAACCTAACATTAGTTCTAGTAATTAACCCTAGTTAGGACCATTAACCCTAACCCTAACCCTAACCCTAACCCACCTTAGGTTAACTAACCCCCTTTAGGTTAGTTTCTACTAACTTGACTTATCTGATTTATCTAACCTGACTAACCTAACTTGACTTGACTTGGGCAGACTAACATGACTTACCCAGATTAACCAAACTTCACTGACTTCCTTCTAACTTCCTTATCTGATTAACATGATTTATATGATTTAATTAATTTCTAAATTAATTTTCCCATCAAAATAATTCATAAAAATTTCTAAAAATTCCCTTTGTTTTTTGCCAATTTTTGGGAGTTTGTCCGCTGGAACTTACCAACCCTAAAATTTCTGAAAATTAAATATTTCCTAATTTATCCCCCAAATTGCCAACAAATGTAGAAAATTCATTTAAAAATAGTAAAAAATTCTAAAAAAATTCCCCTCACCCCCCTTGACCATTTTTCATTTATTTTTCACTTTAAAAAATTATCATACATGGTACCCCTATTGTTTAAAAAAAAAACAAACCAATAAACCATCAAACGGAAATTTCCCTTACCACTCTCTATTTTGTTTGCCTAGATTCCATTGTGGATATTTCCTCCATATTCATGTGTTGTATATATTGATTTCCCTATTCTTATTTTTATTCTTATTTATTTAAAAAAATAAAAACAACACCAACTACACAAACAAAAAACAAAAAATAAAACAACCAAACACATCCACAAAACATCATACCCTCACTAACAAAACAACCACCATAAATAATCCCGACTTACAAAAAAAAAAAGATTAAGAAAACAACAATCCAACAAAAAAAAAACAAAATCAACACATCCGCTAAGGTGTTGTCTTTGTTGTTTCATCAGTGGTCTTTACTTTTCCTTTACTGGATTCACTTCTTTTGGGGGACTCTTCCGTGCGCATTTCTGCATTACATACACACCCCTTCCAAGTATTTATTTTATGTGTTTTATTTATTTTTATTTTTCCCTTAATCACAAATTAATTGTTAAAATGAACTCTTTAATTCACCCACAATTCCACGCGCATTCGCGCTCCATACACATATACTTTTTAATTAAAATAAACCCGCCGTTCACTTCACACGCGCTACGTGCGCTACAGAGGCACTTTAATTTTTAATTAAAATCAACCAACCGTCACATGCCCACGCGCTGGCAAAGAAGCGCTCCACATCACCTTGATTTGTAATCAATGAATTTGCATTTAGAGACCCAGTCGGGTATCGAAGTCCGGGAATCGAATTAATGCACCGCTTCACCTAATAATTGGTAATTTAATTTCTAATAAGGAACCGCCGTTTTCTTGCTAAGGTTTATCACCTAATAAAACTTTACCCATTCTTACTAATTTATTAAAATCAACCCTTCATTAACTTAATTCCCCCCTCACTGCACTTAATTCCCCTTTTTAATGAACCGGTTCGTGGGATGGGTATGCGCAGTCATTAGAGTTATTTTCTTGATCCAGTCCTGGTTTATCACCGATGTAGTCTTGATATGTGTCGGATATGGTATTGTTTTGGTTTACTGTCTTTGTTACGGTTAAGGGTACGGTATGCAGTTTTTTCTTTTCTTGCCTGATACGGGGTTCTGGGTGTTTGTCTGCTGCATCGCATGAAGCTTTCGGTCGCATGTGTCTTAAGGTCATGTCGAATTTTTTCTAGGATGTGGTTTGCTTGGGATTAGTTGGTCGAGTCACGTTGATTATTCTCTTATCCTTGGTTTTTTGTCTGTTGCTTTGCAGGCATTCTCCTTGATTGTCTGTGTTGGTGGTGTGTGTGTAACCATCTGAATGGCGCCTTCTCATACTCCTCCCCCTATCCAGTACGTCCCACTAGTTAGTAGGGATTACTCTTCCCTACTTACTTTTGAGCCTCTCACGAAGGCGGGACTTGCTGCTTTTGTGGCTACTTCTTTTTCCCTGCTTCCAGAGGATCCGTCGTTATGTGATGAGTTCCTGGCCTCTTACAATAAGAAGACAGGACTAATCCAGGGAATTTCTATAACTTTGACACCTCGAGGCTTAGGGAAGGCTCTGTCTCTACCCTCCAAAGGTGAACCTTTTATGACCACTCGTCAGCTCTTCTCTAATGAAGAGATTCTGAAGCTGTTGCAAAAGCAGACAAGGGAAATGCTGGATGTTAAGAAGGTGATCAACTCTTCAGGAGTTTCCTTTTCTATGATCACTGATCCCGTATGGAAGACGATCTGTCAATTTCTTCAAGACAGGTTTATGTCTGCCAAAACACCATCCCAGTACTTGTCCAAAGAGCTTTTTACAGCTTCCCGGATGGTGCTGAAAGGAGTTGCTATTGATTGGAGCACTTACCTCCTCACTAAAATGGATCAGCATTTCGTTAAAGTTACCAGGGGTAATGTTACCAATGTCAGATATGGATCATATTTGTTTGACTTCTTGACCTATTCAGGTTTACAGAAGACTGTGCCTCCACCTCCTCCATCAGATCCAGTACCTCCTCCTCCACCTTCAGATGAGTCAGAACCATCCCAGTACTTGTCCAAAGAGCTTTTTACAGCTTCCCGGATGGTGCTGAAAGGAGTTGCTATTGATTGGAGCACTTACCTCCTCACTAAAATGAATCAGCATTTCGTTAAAGTTACCAGGGGTAATGTTACCAATGTCAGATATGGATCATATTTGTTTGACTTCTTGACCTATTCAGGTTTACAGAAGACTGTGCCTCCACCTCCTCCATCAGATCCAGTACCTCCTCCTCCACCTTCAGATGAGTCAGAACCTATTGACATCGAGGATGATCATTCTCCGCCTCCCCTGGTCATCCAGCGCAAACGCTTGAAGAGGGTAGCGGATAAAGCTCCTTCCGTACTTCCTTCAGTGTCCATCCCTGCTACCTCTGGCAGTGATCTCCCTGGGTATCTCACTTGTAATAACCTGTTCAGAGCACATCGAGAAGGATCATTGGTGATATCAGTTCCCTCCCTGCACAGTCTTGTTTCAGGAGATGCAATTCCTTTTCTCTGTAAGGATATTCAAAGCTCCATTGAGTTGTCAGTGACAGCTTGTGTTCAACAGCTGTACGCGTCTTTTTATGAAGAACTCATGCAGTCTAAGGACCAGTTGCATAAGGCAACATCCGAGTTAGCTTCTGTTAAGGATACCCTAGCAGATTTATTTAAGCAAATGGAACAACAAACCCAACTGGTTGCCACCCAAAGCGATGAGATCTCTTCTTTGAAGATCCAGTTACTAGAGGCTCAATCACAGGTTACTAGCCTTTCAGAGGAAAAGGAGAGGATGTCCAGAGAAGCGCAGGAATTCCATGTTATCTTAGATGATAAACTTTCAGCTTTACAGATTGCTACTGACACAGTGGCCAACCAAGCCTCCCAAATCCAGTAGTTGCAAGATCAACTGGTGAAGTCTCGCTTTATTCCTCCAAGCCCTAATGTTCCCTTGATTCCTTCTCTTTCACAGTGGGACTTGGCTGCTCTTCAGAGACAGGCTACTTTGTGCCCTCTATTCCAAGATAAAGTGGAAAGATTGCAGTCCCGAATGGACTTGTTATGATCTACCTTTGAGGAGTTTCAGGAATATGTCTCACCAGACCATTCTTTCTTTGTCCACTACCACTTACAGAAGTTGGTCTTCTATATGAAGCTTTCCATGATGGATTTACCTCTTCCAGAGGATGGATGGAATGGGGCTTGGTCTGCTGAGTTGTTGACAGAGGTAATCAGGATGGTCTTTGAAGATTCTGTCACGCCAGATACCATGTTGATGTCATACATGTATCTACGAGGAGACTTGTTAATTCCCGATGAGGTGGATATGGCATGGTATGTGGGGGATGTGGTATTACAGGCTGTTTTGTATGTCAATCATTTGGAGTTGCGCATAGCTGACATGTTCCAGAGTTATTCCTCCAAAGTGGCTGATTGTCATGATAATTCTTGGCATCCCATGATTGATTCTGTAGTTCTGAATCAAAGACAAAACACAGCTCCTACCTTTGCCCAGAGTACTAATCAACTGAGGATGGATCTCTTAGCCTATCTTTCAAAACATAATCCATTTGATGCTACCTTCTTTGATGCCTATCATCGACGATCTCTCTTAGGACCTTCTATTCCTACCCTCCTCTATTACCAACAAATGGCTCACCGCTATGCTATATATCTTTCCCTTTGTCAATCTAATTCCACCATTATTTTACCCCTTCTTTTCCAACCTTCATCTTTCCCTCAAATTCCCATTTTTACATACTGTTCCTTTATTGAGGATAGGGTATTTTCCCCTTCTCCGCCCTGTCCTTCTCCATCCATTAATGTACCCTCTACATTTCCTATTTATCAGTTAACACCCTTCCTTAGTGATTTCCTACAAATTTCTGCCACTCCTTCTTTAAACTTTTCTTCTTTTTATGATTTTTCCTATCCCTCCCTTCATCCACTTTCCCTTATTCCATTACCCTCTCCTAACACTTCTATATCTCAACCACCTCAGTTGGTTAGTGACTGTGACGGGTTTGATAATCAGATTTCTAGGAGAAGGGGATGGAGTTCAGATGATTGCCTTACAGGACCTCAGATTAATTGGCCAGTAATTCCAGGAGAATGGACAGCTTCCAGTCAAGCTTATCAGAACTATGTTCATTTTGCTCAGCAGTATTCACAATCTGCAGATCCTTCAGTGAGATTAACTGCTCACTTTGCTTGGTACCTGGCGTATATGCATAGGCACTCTCATAATGATTCCAAGCCTATTCCCAAGTTGTGCCTGAATGTCAATGTGAGCATTGATTCCCAGCAACTGGAGATATTGTATTTTCATGCCCTTTGTTTGCCTAGCAGATACCTGGTCCTGTTGGAAAGGATGTGTTGTCTCCAATTTTTTCAAAATCCTCCCAAAAACTTTGTAGATGAATCCTTGTCTATGGATCGTTTCCGACAACATCAATCTTTTAAGAGGAATCATCTTCATTGATACCTTTCCAATGTTTGGTGAAAGCTTTCTAATGAAAATCTTTCTTTTTGGAGGAGTCATTCAGATGGTTGTGTTGTGTATTAGTGTTTGTGTTGTGAGTTCATTTATGTCAAACGAACGTGGTGGTTTCCTATTGGATTGGATTTCGTGTGCGAGCTACATTTTGGAGAATTGTGGTGATGGGGTCGTGGATGGAGAATTGAAGCTGATGCAGATGAAGAAGAAGCAAACTCTTATATCCTTTACAAATTTTTTGTGCTTTTCTTGTTTGCTAAGCGGTGTTAATGTATAAAGGGTTTTCCTTTCTTTGTATTTTTATATCAGAACCAGGTTATAAGTTGGGGTCGTGGTGGATGGATTCTTTGTGAAAAGATATTGAAGATCAAAGTTGCGCTTTTAAATGAACTTGTATTCCCTTTTTCCTGGGTCGCGAGGACGCTTCCTTATTAAGTGTGGGGATATGTTGAGTGTTGAAATGACTTGTTTTTTGGCTGATTTTTGTTGATTTTGAGAGCTGAATGGTTGATTTTATGAGATGATTGATTGATTTGGAAGTGGTTTGAGAGTGTTTTGGATGATATTGATTGTGTTTTGGAAGTTCATGATGTTTATTAGTGGTTCTATGATGTTCTGATAGGTTCTGATTGGTTTTGTATACCTTCTGTTTTGTTCTGTTTTGGTCTGTTTTGTTCTGATTGTCTTCTGTAAAGAGGGATGGAGTATTGATTGATGAAGATTGAGATCTTTGAAAGCTTATTGAATGGTTTGTGAGAGTTTGGAATGGTTTGAGAATGAGTTATGTGGTTTTGATGACCTTCTGTAACCTTCTGTAGGTCTTCTGTAGAGCCTCTGTCTCTGTTCTGTTCTGTTATGTACTGTAGCTGTTCTGGTACTGTTCTGTGACTGTTTTATATGCTTCTGTATGTGTTCTGATGGATGAGAGTGTAGCTTGGGAAAGTTTTCTAGCCTTGGAAAGAGGTGAATACAAGTGCAAAAGAGCTGGAAGAAGTGGAAGAAGTAGCTGCTGAAGACTCAAGTGAAGACTAGAGTGAAGTGACAGTAGTGAGCTATGAAAAGACACTATAGTGGCTTTGGTGACTCTTCATATCAGACATACCTCTTGGGAGGGGTATCCACGGCCTAAGAAGGATTATTGAGAGTGATTTTGAGAGATTGTAGTGAGAATATGATGTATTATTGATGGAAAGAGAGAGAGAGAGTCAGAGATAGCCAATTCTACTCAACCAGAGTGATTGTATATGAGAGATTGAGAGAGAAGACTATGAAGATATTGAAGATGAATACTATGTGATGTATTTCCATTCAAAGATGGTGTATTCCTTTTCTTTCTTTGTTCTATTGATGGATTTTGTGAAGATATTGAAGAATATGGTTGATTCTAGTAAATCCGTGGGAGATCTACATGATGCTGTATGAAGATTTGTTGTGTCTGGTGTTCTTTTCTTTATTGTGATCATATGAAACATGATAAACAAGCTTGTTGATGTTACAAGATAGATTTTCTTGCAAGAGAATTCTCTTTTCCTTGGTGTTCCTCTTGGGGCTCCAAATGTTGAATGCTACTACTGTGGTAAAATGGGTCATATGGCTAAAGACTGCTATAAAAAGCAAAATGACATCATGAATGGAAAATTGCAACAAGGGAATTATGCATCTTCTAGTAGACAGGGTGATGACAGAAATAAGAATTTGTTTATGGTGCAGCACATGACCAATTCTGTGACAAGTGTAGAAGAAAGCAACGATGTGTGGTATGTTGACTCAGGTGCATCAAACCACATGACAGGTCATGCAAAATGGATGGAGGATGCAATAAAAATGGAAAAACCAGGATTTGTGGAGACTGGTGATGATAATGCACATCCTATTGTGGAGATTGGAAATTTTCCTTTGTCTATGCAGGATGGAAAAAAGAAATACATGTCGGATGTATTTCATGTCCCAAATATCACCAAGAACCTGGTCTCTGTTGGTCAAATGGTTGAGCAGGGCTTGCAGGTCAGATTTAATCCTCATGGATGCTTTGTTGAGGATATGAAAAATAAAGGTCGCTTGATAGCAAAAGGAAAGAAGAAGGGCAGATTGTTTATGTTGGATGCAGACATGCCTGATTTGAGTGCAGCAATGTTTGCACATGGGACCGGTGTAGTTGCAGATATTGATATCTGGCATAAACGCATTGGTCATGTTAATGTACAGCGACTTAAATGAATGCAGGCCCAAAATATTGTTGCAGGATTGCCTAAATTCAAGGTTGCAGAAATGCATAAGGTATGTGAAGCCTGTCAATTTGGAAAACAGGCAAGGAAACCATTTCCTAGACATGTTCAAGAGAGTAAGAAGCCATTGGAATTAATCCACTTTGATATGTGGACTACTAAAGCTACATCTATTGGAGGCTATCATTATTTTGTCACTTTTATTGATGACTATAGCAGAAAATTTTGGGTATATTTTATGAAAAAGAAAAGTGAAGTGTTTGGGCATTTCAAAACTCTTAAAGCTATGGTTGAAAAAGAAACAGGCCTGCAAATAAAATGCCTAAGGTCAGATGGAGGGGGAGAGTACCTCTCAAATGAGTTGCAAGGTTCTTGTAGGAGCATGGCATAAAGCATCAATATTCATGCAGTCATACCCCACAACAAAAAGGAATTGCAGAAAGGAAAAATAGGCATATTGGAGAGGTATCTTGTGCCATGCTCAACGAAAAAGACTTGCCAGATTTTTACTGGGCTGAAGCAGCTGCTACATCAGTCTACATAATGAATAGGACTCCCATTGCAGCAATACATGGGATGACTCTAGAGGAGAGGTATACTCATAGGAAACCAGATATTTTTCATTTGAAGATTTTTGGTTGCATTGCCTATGTTCATGTGCCAGATGAGTTGAGATCCAAGTTGGATCCAAAAGCTGAGAAGTGCATCTTTATTGGTTACTCTCTGCAGAAAGGGTATAGATGTTATAACCCTTCTACTCGTAAGTTTACAGTGAGCAGAGATGTTTTTTATGAGATGAGTAGCTGGTATAAACCAATAAATGTGATTGATGATGTAGATGCACAAAATGGTAATGATGCACAGAATTCACAGCAGCAATCATAAAATATTAGTGGACCTGGAGTGTCATCTAGCAATGGTTCACATTCTTCATAGGTAGATTGAGATCAGGAGAATCTCCTCAAAACAATGCAAATAGTGGTATGCAGGTTTCACGAAAAGGAAAAGAGAAGGTAGATCAGCCCATGTTTGATGTGAATGCAGGTCACTCTTATGTAGATGGTGAATCCAGTGGCTCAGAACAGATCATTGATGATGAGTTGGGTATTTATTCTATTGTTACACCTAGAGTAAGGAAGACCAGGGATGTTTTGAGAGCACCTGGGAGTGAACCTACTTTGCGCAGGTCTACCAGAGCTAGGTATCCTGTGGATAGGCTGAAATATGATGGATTTATAGCCATTCACTATGCCTTTATGGTCAAAGTGATATAGGAACCAGAACCCACTTCTTTTGAGCAAGTCATGGGAAAAGAAAAATGGGAGAAAGCCATGGATGAAGAAATGGATGCCTTGGAAGCAAATGCTGCATGGGAATTGGTACCTTTGCCTAAAGATAAGAATACAATTGGTTGTAAGTGGGTTTATAAGGTGAAGCACAATGCAGATGGTTCTGTGAACAGATACAAGGCAAGATTAGTAGTCAAGGGGTATGCACAAACATATGGCATTGATTATGAAGAAACATTCAGTCCGATTGCAAGGATGGCAACCATAAGAGCAGTCATTGTTATGGCTACATCAAAGGGATGGTCTTTACATCAGATGGATGTAAAGAATGCCTTCTTGCATGGTGATTTGCAAGAAGAGGTCTATATGGAGTAACCACCAGGTTATGTGCATGCTGTTCATCCTGAGTTTGTTTGCAGGTTGAAGAAAGCCTTGTATGGCTTGAAGCAAGCACCTAGAGCATGGTCTGACAAGATAGGACAGTATCTTGTCACTATTGGCTTTCAGATTTTCAAGGCAGATTTCTCACTTTATGTGAGAAAAATAGAGAAAGGTATTATGCTACTTGTCATTTATGTTGATGATTTGATTATGACAAGTGACAGTGATGAAGATATCCTTCATGTGAAAATGCTATTGAAGCAAAAGTTTGAGATGAAGGATTTGGGAGAGCTGTGTTATTTCTTGGGCATTGAAGTGATAAGATCACCAAGTGGGATATGGCTCTTGCAGAGGTAGTATGGATTGGACATGCTGTCCAAATATGGGATGACAGGCTGTAAGCCTATTTCAGTTCCTTTGGAGCAAAATGTGAAGCTGAGCGCAGATGCAGGTGAGCTTTTGGAAGACCCTACTATGTACAGACGCATAGTAGGAAGTTTGATTTATATGACTATTACTAGGCTAGATTTGAGCTATGCTGTTGGATTGGTAAGTCAGTTTATGCAGGCTCTAAGGAGACCGCATTTGGATGCAGCTAGATGCATACTCAGGTATATGAAGTCCACATTCCAATATGGACTATTTTATGAAACTGGGATTCAGATACAGTTGCATGGATACACTGATGCTGATTGGGCTGGTAGTATTTCTGATAGATAATCTACTAGTGGATATGTGTTCTCTTTTGGGAGTGCTGCAGTCACTTGGAGCAGCAAGAAACAGCCTACACTTCCCTTGTCGAGCACAGAGGCTAAGTACAGGGGTGCAGCAATGGCTGCATGTGAGGTAGCTTGGTTGCATAAGCTAGTTTATGATATGCATCAGCCTACAGATGGGCCAGTTGTCATTTATTGTGACAACATGAGTAGTATACACTTGGCAAATAACCCAGTCTATCATGCTAGAACAAAGCACATTGAGATGCATTATCACTATGTGCGGGAGAGTGTTTTACTAGGTCTTATTTATCTAGTTTATGTCAGCACAGAGGATCAGGTAGCTGACATATTTACGAAGGCATTGGGTGCAGAGAAGCTGCGCAAGTTCAGAGACCTGCTTGGTGTGCAGGAATTGGGATCGAGCTTGAGGGGGAGTGTTGAGATATCGAGCTCCACTCATGATATGCCAGGGTGACCGTTGAAATGTCACCGACTTGTTAGTTGCAAATGCGGTTGGTACACCACCCATGAATAATAGCTAGATAACAGCTATCCTTATCTACTCTAGTTCATGGCTCAATTAGTATGCCACCTTAGTTAGTTGAGTTTGGTTTGAGACCCGTATATAAGGTTCTTCTATTTCTTTGTACTTGAGTTCTTTTTGGCTTACACAACTAAGAAGAGGAAAATTGTTTTCAGCCTCCACCTGTGTGTGTATTCCCCCATTGTGCAAGTGAGAAAGGTACAAGTGAGACTCCTTCCTTCTCTCCCATAATCTTGACACTTGAGTCTTTATTGCAAGAGATGGTATCTCCATGGCAAGACGCTATTGAAAATTTTCAGCATGCCTTGCATAATACTTATAAGAAACTAGCAATTCATTACCTTGAAGACAAAGCCTAATATGAGCAACATGGGCTCCTTGGTGATATTATGCCCATGTTTCTCCTTGGTGATATTATGTCCCATTAGAAGATCCAAGTGCAACATGGGTATTTGTCTTCTAGCTTTGGTCACAAACCCCTCTACCCAAGCCTATTATCTAGATCGATGCTACTACTCCCTCTCAAGCAAAGCTTTGACTACCATTTGTTCCTAATGATAAGTTATCTAAGAAGTACTCATCAAGATTGTTGGGTCATCTATTTTCAAGACTGAGATCAACCAATAGGGTCAAAGCAATAAACATTCCAATGTAGCTATAAATGTTGCCATATATCTTGAAACTAGATGTGGCCACTACAAACTATTTATGTGTAGCCCAATCACTATGTCTAGATGTAGCCCAATCACTATGTCTAGAAATGCATGCAAACACAAAGAACTATCTCAAGGGAAAAAAAGGCCCAATGAGTAAGTACCTGTGAGATATCAATAGATATGAAAATGGCCAAAGTCCCATAACATCAACTGAATGATGTAATTCAACCTTCAAAGATACAATATGCATCTCATTGGTCCCAATCAAGAGCTTATATTATGCATACAAGATGAGAATCAAGATATCATCTCCATTCTCACAAACAGAGAGTGTGCTCTCAGTGTGTGCATCATCCAAACTAAGAGCAATACCATATCCTAGATACCACATCTCTACTAACAAAAATCTTGCTTATAAAGGGTTAGTTTAAGAAATAACCTTTACTTTCTATATTATAATAAGTTAAAATGCATTTGATGCATTTATCTTGCAACTTGTGTACTCATGACTATTGCACCAAAGCACATGCCAAACAACTAAAGACATGTATGTGCGATCCTACTAACTTTTGAACTATTCCAAAACCGCATAAGGTTTTACATTCAGTCAATGCTTTGGACCAATCCAAGCCTCATAAGATGTACATTAAGCCAATGCTTTGGCTATCATTAAGTACATAAGAGTAACACGCGAAAGTGTCTAGCCAAAAATTTGGGGGTGGCTTGTTATGCATTAGCATATATAGTAACATCTTCGTGAGAGATCTATTTATTTTCTCAACCACACCATTTTTCTAAGGTGTAGTGCAATGATAGACAATGCCCTTCTTAGCCAAAAAACATTGAATTATCTTGACATGTATTCCTCCCCTCGATCATTATTACCAAACAATGACCAATTGGTGTGGAGTTCTAGCCATAGCCAAGAAGGTTTTGAAGCATAAGAACACATCACACTTGTGCTTTGATCTACATAACTAGCTGTGACAAGTCATATCATCAATGAAGGTCACAAAGTAAACGTATTCTTTAATGCATGGGATGCTCATGGAACCACATATACCACTATATATAAGATGTAACTTTTGACCAACACTCTAGATCATTTTTCAGGAAAAGGGGTGTGGCACATTTCCTCTAAAATGCAACTCTCACATACATCATTATCATTGCCTCCAATGGAAGGAGATTTAGCACCATTTTCTTGCTTTTAAAACAAAGCAAGCTACCATAATGAAGGTGACAAATCCAAGTATGCCATACCTCAATGTAATCTATCACTTTCCCATCTATGGATAAGGCATCCTCTAATGCTCTTCTTTCATACAAGTCAATCTGTTAGAGACTATTGCATAATATGCCTAAGACCACAAGATCGTCTCCATCATTATAGTCATGTATACAGTGCATCTTCCCACTTGAAATTTAGCCATGAGTCTAGCACATGTAATGGCTAAAATTGAAACCAAGTTTTCTAAAAGGCCAAGGATATACAATACATCTCTAAGCAAAATGGTAGCCTCGTTCATAGCAATAATACAAATCTATCCAATGCCTTTCATCGTATATTAGCATTATTTGTATAAATGAGTGACCCATCTTTCGGTGCATCTTGAAGTCACATGCACAAATCATTGAAGTGATATGCTTAGAAGCACCATTATCAAAGTACCATTTATTCTTACCTTCTACCATATGGATAAACATTATGCACATGAGAAAGGATCATAAGAGCATGGCACCACAAATGCATACAATAGATGTATGTCCAAGCAAAACCATGTGTGTTGTTGTATTCATTAAATTGGCCAAATTTTCACAATTCATGCTAAATTATTTCCTCTTCTTGCTTGCCATGTGCTTCATGTATTCCTCAATGACATGTCCCTTTTATTTGTAATAGTTACATTGTTCCTTGTGTTTATCCTAATTCTTGTCATTAGGAGAATTAGAAAAAGGAGTTGTTTTGCCATTGTCCTTAGAATTTGATTGATGCCATGTTTTTCCTTTGCCTTTATGATTGACTGAAAATCCTTGATAATCTATGACCATGCTCGAGTGATTGATGCGAGATTAATCTTCTTGGAATAGCAAAGAAACCACATCATCAAAGGTGTATAAATCAACATTATTTTTTGCCAATAAATGAATAGTAGGAAAATTCTAATATGACCCCAACAAACCAACCAAAATATACATCAGCAATGCATGAAGATACTATAATCAATATTAGCAAGTTATTCATTGAGATCTTTGATGCAAATGATATATGTACCAGTAGAAACACCCTCAGCCATATACTCAATCTCCAACTACTTGCATAAGCAAGAAACACATGCCTCATTATGCACTTAATAAAGAGATACAAGCCTCTCCCATGCCTATTTGACCATAGCGCATGATCATATATCCAACATAGTCTTCTTCTTGCATGACAATGCAATTAAGGCATGCATATGAGCATTCCTTGCTTACCATCATAGTTGATGAGCTATGGGGGGAGAAGTCGGTCAATCCACTAGTAACAATGGATATATTGGATGCATCTACAGTTCCTTGAATTATTGGGCCTATTGGGTTGGCCTCTATGCATTGTTAAAGATACGGGATCTAGGACATGGCAGTGAGTTATGGTGGATGGAAGGAGAAGTGTGGACTCATGATGGAGATGACAAAGACACTGTTTGTTACACAAGTGAATTAGGTTCCAAGATTGAGACTTGGACTCATAAACACAATCTTGTGTATGTGGACAATGACATTGACACTTCACTGAAAAGAAAAGAGTACTATCATTGCATTAAGAAAAGGAAGCAAGTACAATGCTTTATAGGAAAGTAGGAAACTGCAGTAGGCACCACTGTGCATATGGGATAGGTTAGCCTGCATGTTCTTGGCCCTGAAGCTTCATACAAAGAGGCTGTTTTAGTGAGTGATTGCTGATTCTCAACACCCCTCCTCAATCACAACTAGAAAGGCACAAAGTGTGTAGAGGCTGTAATGAGAACCACCTGCAAAGTGTGGGCACACCACAAACATGGTAGACACCAGAGGCTGTCGCAGAAAAGGCTAAGTGTGGGCACCAAAACATGATGGACATCCAGAGGCTGTAACAGGGGCCTCATAAAGTGTACAGGGACTGTAATGCCAAGTTACATGAGGAGTTTACAAAGCTTATGGCAAGAAGCATTAGAGCAAGGAAATACAAGGCTTTTAAAACACTATCAGAGTAATGAGAGTAGAAGGACTGATGAGTCTTGTCCTTCCGATCCTGGTGGTCTTCATCTTCATCTTCTTCTTCATCTTTTGGTCCATGGTCTTCTTCTTCTTTCACAGCTGCAAGATAGGCCTTTTGGGACCTCTTCCTAGCATGACAGAACTTCTCAGTATGTCCGGTCCTTTTGCAGAAGTCACAGAAGAGCGGTTCCTTTTTACCTTTGTATCTGTTGTTTACATATAACATTTGTTTATCCTTTGAAGTGCTAGGCTCTTCTTTGCTTTTAAGTTTCTTTTCTTCTTCTAACAGAGAGGCTTTAATATCAACAAGTTGAGGATCAGGCATATTGGTTAGAGTGGTTGATACATTATCATAGGCAGGAGGCAGACTTTTTAGCAAGACACCAATACAAACATCTTCATCCATTTTTAGCTTTATTCCTGCAAGTTGAGTAAGCAAGCTTTCCATGTAGTTCAGATGGGATGCCAGGGATGTATGAGGCTTCATATCAAGTAGAAAAAATTCAATTAATAGACCATACTTAGACGACTTTGACTGTGCACCAAATAAGGTATCCAATTTATCCCAAGTGTCATGGGACGTGTCACAGGCATCCACATGATGGATGTAGCTATCGTCCAATTCTAGTTTGATGATGGCTTGTACCTTGTCATCATTCTTCTGCCAAGTAACTACAAGGTCCGCATCTCGAGGTTTCTTCTCTTTGCCATTTGTGATGGCCCAAAGACCCTTCTTCATCAGGATGAGCTTGATGCGGGTCTGCCAAGTGTGAAACCTGGCTCCTTTGAATCGAGCATTTGGAGAGTCTTTTCCCATGCTGAGGTTGCAAGATCAGCAGCAAATCAACACCAGAATTTTGAGATTTTATCAGTAAAAGAGCATATTACAATGTGTCAAAAGACACGGGTAATGGCAGTGTGAAAACACACTATATCAGTGTTGATGTTGAGCTTGATTCTTCTTGTTCGGGATCGTTCGATCATTCTTCAATCTTCTCAGGTCCTTCCCCTCCTTGATTTGATGTTGGGTCAATGGATTAGAGTGGGCTTTAGCTTGGTTTAGTGTCAGGAGTGAGAAAAATGAGGAAAAAAGAAGCTTGAGAGATTTTGGCTATGGTGGAATTAGGGTTTCTGAGATAGGGGCCTGGTTTTTTTCAGATTGTAGGACTTGTAGTTGATCATTTTCAAAAAAATTTACATGTCTAGGAAGCTTATGTCAAGGGCTATCAAAACCCCATGGAAATCATCCAGATCGTGGATAGCACGGCGCACGCAGAGGGCGCGAACAGACACGGTGCAGATCTGGGCAGCGACATCGAATTTCTGCAATGCTAGGGCTGTAGATCACCAATGTGCCTCTGTGATGTGCCAGGGAGAAGCACAGGGAGTAGAAGAACAATCCCTTAGAAGGAATCAGGAGCTGAAGTTGCCTGGTTGAGGAGTTATGGAAGCTCCAAGTGAGGTAGGTCCTGTCTGGCTATGGCAGACACAGGGCAGAGATTAAGAATTTTCACAATGCTGAAGCTATGCTTGCCCAAAGTCAATGATTGATGTGTCAAGAAGAAGCTCTGGAAGCAGGGGAACACTTTCCCATAAGGAAGCTCCAGGAGGTTTCACCTGTGGAGTGAGATATAAGAGCTTGAAGCAGGTTTGGCTATGGCTGCCAAGCAGGGCAGTGAGAAGAAGGAGTAGGAGATGAGGTCCTAGACTTGGCCTGAGCTGGACTGAGCTCAAACTGAGATAGATGAGAGTGAATTGAAGTTGGAGGAGCAGTGCCATGCACGTCTGTGCTCTGATACCATGTTAAAGATACGGGATCTAGGACATGGCAGTGAGTTATGGTGGATGGAAGGAGAAGTGTGGACTCATGATGGAGAAGACAAAGACACTGTTTGTTACACAAGTGAATTAGGTTCCAAGATTGAGACTTGGACTCATAAACACAATCTTGTGTATGTGGACAATGACATTGACACTTCATTGAAAAGAAAAGATTACTATCATTGCATATAGAAAAGGAAGCAAGTACAATGCTTTATAGGAAAGTAGGAAACTGCAGTAGGCACCACTGTGCATATGGGATAGGTTAGCCTGCATGTCCTTGGCCCTGAAGCTTCATACAAAGAGGCTATTTTAGTGAGTGATTGCTGATTCTCAACATGCATTACCCCACAACTACTTTGCAAATAGTACATGCTTCATCATATACAACCACATTGAGTATTTGGTCCCATCAAATTTCTCCGAGTCTAGGCAAGGGTCTATAGGCTAGACATTGGTGGTAGCATCAATCCACGACTTGGGGAGAAACTTTGCATTGAGGATCTTTCCTTCCCACTAGAAGTATTGTATTGAGATCTTTCTATTTGTAGTATGACTAAATGAACCCTTGTATTTGCTCCCATGGATCCATGCTGCAAGGTTAAGCTTGATCATCATTCTCAGCTGATTGGTGCTGCCAATACTAGCAATTAGCTGGTCTCTTGTTTACTTAGCCAACAACACAGATGCCTCCTTTTCGATGAGAATCTTGAGAGAGTTCTCCACTTCTACTATGTACTCATTGGCAAGCAATCACATGAGTTCTTGGCTGTCTCAAAAATTATTCATCCCTTGCATCCACTAGAATGGCATACTTCATACACCTACACAAACTCAAATTGGGACAACATCGACACCAAACAATACAATTGGACGGTACTATTTCAACCTTGGCTTAGATCTTATTTACCTCCATGAAAAACAATCCACAATCATACGTAGTAAAGGGAAATTATCAAGCTTTCTTATTTTTGAAGTTCTTGTATCTTGATTCTACACTAGCTTCCCCAAGTTTGAGCATACACACAAGGGGAGTTAAGGCATGCACATGAGCAACATTACTCCCCTAATGTGTTTTTTCTCTAATCAGGAGCTCGGTCTTCAATCAGAGAACCAAAGTTTGCTATGTTCTTGTTTGCGAGGAAATTGAGTTGGTAGAAGCACTCAAATTGGAGTATGTTCGTACTCTAAGACAATGTCACATACACTTTTACCAAGGCATTATACTTGAGCACAGCCTCGGTGATCTACTATAAAGAGTCGGATTGGATCAACACATGTCCTTCCCCATGACCTCTCCACACCACAAGGGCTCTTGCATTTTGTGAAGTGGTATGGGCAACAATCTCCTTCTAGAGCATGAGGGTAACCTTGGCGAGGACAGAAAGCTTGTTTTGAACATTGATGGTGACCAAAAGAATCTAGAATCATTTGAATGGTTTACAAGATAGTCATCAAGTATTGTTGACCTTCTTGAGCTAATCCAAGAGATCAGTTCTTTTCCACTTGATTGAGCATGTTAGGCCCTTCAATTTGTTGGGGGTAAAGGCGCCTCCGCCGTGCCGTCCCGTGTATTACTACACTGATAGTACCCGCCACTGCACACTGCAGGTGGCGGGCGCCCGTCATGTCACTTTATTCTTTATTCTTTTAGTGACAGTTTGAATAAAGGAAGGCCCGGCCACACATTGTGACTGTTGGAGTTCCCATTTCTTGTCTCTCTCTTTCTTGCTCTTGCTCTCCCACCATAGCTCGTGTGCAAGCTTCGATCCTTCTCGCCTTTCAACTGGTATCAGAGCTTGGCATTCTCTTGCTCGAGCTCGACTCGGTGCTTCCCGACCTTCGCATCGACTCGCTTCACGCATTGGGTCTCCATCCTGGCAGCCATAGCCGACCTCTTGAGCTCTCGACTCTCCTCGACTTCCCGAGCTCCATTCCGGCCTTCTTGAGCTTCATCAGGGCCTTGCTCTTGAGGTATTGCTTCAGCATTTGCAGGCATTTGAGTGTATTCTCAGTTTGAAACAGGGCAGGAACAAAGGGCAGCCACTCTTCTTGAGCTCCATAGCTCATATCTTCCCTCCCCTTTGCATTGGGCCTTCATGGCTTGGTATGTGCCTACCTTGGGCCATCATTGAGCCCCCCCACACTCAACATTCAGCCACGTGATTAAAGCAGCACTCCAGGCCTCAACATGCTGAATATGGCACCCATTTTCAGACTTTGACCTCCATGTTTTACAGCTGAATGCTTTGTTGCTCATGGAGCACTCATCATTGGCCTATTTGGAGGGCATTTGAGCTATTTTTGGATGTCATTTTGATGCTTTGGCTTGACATTGAGGTTGGGAGCTGATCATTCTCAGTTTTGAAACTGTCATTCACTGCATAACAGTGCTGGAAACAGGGCAGCACCCCTGACACTGACATTTGTTGCTTATGCCTCATTCCATTGGAGCTATTTGATGCCCGTATGCGGTCTACTTCCTACCCGGATGTATTGGGGATGTATGCATTTGGTTTGACCATGATTTTGGCTTGAATTTGGGGCTGAAATCTACTGTTTAGAACAGTAAATACATGCTGGAATAATAGTGGGCTGAAGGTACTTGACATGCTTTGGCACTTACCTACCGATACCGGATGTATGCTTTGAGCTTTGGCATGATGTCTCTGACATTTGGGGACGACTTGGAGCATATGTATGAGATTATGGGATGCTTTTGAGCTTTGCATTAGCTCCGTCTTCACTGGCATTTGGACCGACTTGGCATGCTCGTGGACCGCCTATGCCTCATGTCTCTGCTTGACAGTTAGGCTTTTGCATTACATGCTTTGGTTCGTGACATATGCTGTTTGGTTCGTGTATGCCATACCGACATTTGGAGCTTGGATTTGGATGTATTTGAGCATTCCCGGCTTACTTGATCACTGATCTTGGTCGCTATTTGGATGTCATTGAGTTGACCGAGAGCTTATTTGGACTTATGTATTGCTTCATGGTTAATACGACCGGTGCTTCATGTATGTCATGCTCTCTTGGATGCGCTTGATGCATTGACAGGGTCACTTATCACTGGTGCTTTCTCTTGGGTTGTTTGAGCTTCTGAGCTCGCTTTGTACGCCTTTTGTGCCATTGGGAGCATTTTACATGCTTGCTTGACCTTTGACAGTTGCATGCTATTGGAGCACTTACATGTATTTGGAGTAGTTTATGTCTTGAGCAGCTACATACGCATTGAGACTTTGGGATCATACTCCGATCTTTATGGATATGCATTGATGTACTCTTGGTTCACAGGATGCTTATGAGCTGAGTCTCATATTTGGATCTTTCTCTTTGAGCAGACACCTATTTGTGTCAGGTTTTGGCAGTTACAGGAACACTTTGCCTAGAGTGTCTGGGGGTGTGCCTTTCATTGGCAGATGTTATTTTGACATGCTTCGGTGTTGAGCTCATGTTCTTTTCACTGTCATTGGCCTTGCTTATATCCGTTTCATGCCGGCTTTGGACCTAGCATTGTTTGCTTCACATTGGATCCTATTTTGGGACAGTTTGCTCTCTAGACTGCATACCTGCAATTTATTACAGTAAGTAGTTATTGGTGGACTGAGGTGTACTTTTCATGCTGAAATATCCTGATGTGGTGTACTGCACCTAATACTAAATGGGCAGCAACTTTTGGCACACTTTGCTCGCCCTTTGGACCCCGTTTTGGTCATTTTTGGGCAGTTTCTGCAGTAAAACAGCAAGCAATTTTGGACTGTTTGGGCATTTCCAGCCTGCATAATGGCGTCATCTTCGCATGATAGTGCCATCTTTAACATTACAAAGTTGGATGGTACCAACTACTCTTACTGGAAGAGTCAAATATGGCAGGTTTTGGTGCAGAAATCTCAGATTAAGCCACTTCGGTTGAGTGGGGAGCAGCCTGAAACTATGGACAATGACGACTGGCTTGAACTTGATGAGCTATGCAAGTCCACGATTGTATTGTCTCTCACTGAACAGGTACATTATAATGTATTTGAGGAAGCACAGAGTGCATGGGATCTATGGAATAAGATCAAGAATCTTTATGATAAGAAAAGTCCGGCGAGTCAGATGTACTGGTTGAAGCAGCTTATGGATCTGCGCATGAAGGATAATGCGACTATGTCTGCTCACTTGAGCCAGTTCCATGCTATACTGAAGAACCTGACTTCGCAGGATATCACCTTTGGAGAGGAAGTAACTCCTCTTTTCTTGCTTGGGACTCTGAATGAGTCATGGGATGTATTCCGCACTGCTCTTTGTGCCTCTAGTGCTACTCTAAAATTGGCAGATGTTGAGAGTGCTCTTCTTCAGGAAGAGGTGAATCGCAAAAACTTGGATGCCTCTCGTGATAGTCATGCTTTGACAGTTAGAGGCAGGAATGACAGGTATGACCGTGGTAATGGCCGAGGCCGTGACTCGCAGAAGGGTCGGTCTAAATCTCGTGGCAAGTCGCGTAGTAAGTCGCGTGGGCGCAATGCAAATGTCACTTGTCATCATTGTGAGAAAAAGGGCCATATTAGACCACAGTGTCATGAGTTGCGCAATGAGAAGCGCAAGGATAAGGGGAAAGATAAAATGCAGGAGAAGTCCTCTGATCGCAGCATAGTACCTGCGAAGTCCAGCGTCAAGATTGAGAAAATTAATGTCATGCAGACTGAGGAGTCCGATGGTGGTGATGAGTTTATACTTGCAGCTAGTTCTTCTGATGCTTCACACTTGACTGAGACATCTAGTATGTATGCACAGTGCTGGTTATTGGATTCAGGTGCGTCCTTCCATGTGACGCCTTACCGTGAGTGGTTTCACTCTTACCGTACTGTATCTGGATCAGTCAGACTTGGAGATGACAGGTCTCTTGATACTGTGGGCTATGGAGATATTCAGTTGCAGTTTTCCACTGGCAGTTCCTTTTTGCTCAGGGATGTACGTCATGTACCTGCGCTTACGCACAGTCTTATGTCTGCAGGACAGTTGGATGATGCAGGGTTTCATGTCTGTTTTGGGGATTCTGCCTGGAAATTTACCAAAGGCAGACTTGTGCTTGCTAGAGGTGCCAAGGTTGGCAGCCTCTATCCTCTTGTTGTATCTGGGTCTTCTGTAGACCACGTTTTGGCAGTGGGCTCTATCCCACATGTATCACTTTGGCATGCCCGTTTGGGGCATATGTCTTTGAAGGGAATGAAAATGTTATCTGGTTTGCAGTATCTTCCGCCTTTGGACTATGCACGTTTTGACTCGTGTGATCATTGTCTTTATGGTAAGCAGAATAGGTCTACGCATAAGAAATCGGGTAGGCCACGCATGAGTGAGCCCTTGGCATTGGTGCATTCCGATGTTTGTGGGCCTATGCCTTGCATGTCTATGGGTGGCGCGAAGTACTTTGTTACCTTCATTGATGATTTTTCTAGGAAAGTGTGGGCTTATCCCATAAAGCAAAAGTCCGATGTCTTGGCAGTCTTTCAGCGTTGGCTTGCTCTTGTTGAGAACCAGACTGGGTATAGGCTGAAATGCCTTAAGACTGACAATGGAGGAGAATATGTCTCACGTGCTTTTGAGCAGTTTTGTGATGACAGGGGTATTAAGCGTCAGTTGACCGCCCCTTACACCCCACCCCAGAATGGTTTGGCTGAGCGCATGAACAGGACTATTCAGGAGCGTGTGCGCTCTATGCTTAGCCATGCAGGCCTACCCCAGAGTTTTTGGGCTGAGGCAATTAGTACGGCAGTGCATGTCATAAACCGATCGCCTTCCAGTGGATTGGATTTCCAGGTTGCAGAGGAAGTTTGGGCTGGTAAGCCACCCTCTTATGCACATCTCCGTGTCTTTGGATGTGAGGCATTCTGCCATGTGCCCAAGGACAAGAGGAGTAAATTGGATCCAAAGAGCATTAAATGCATATTCCTTGGCTATGGTGAGTCAGGAGAGATGGGCTATCGCCTATAGGATCCACAGGCGCGGAAAATAGTACGCAGCCATGATGTCGTCTTCCATGAAGACAAGATGTACAGGCAGCCTAAGAAGGTGGTTGAGATCCGCAGAGTGATCTTTCAGGAGGAGCCTAGAGCTCCAGCACAGCCAGTAGTACAGCTGCAACAATTCCTCCACAGGGCCAGGGTGTTGGACAAGCAGTTAGACAGGCAGCAGAGCCTGCGGTGAGACGGTCTGCTAGAGACAGACGTCCACCTGACAGATTTCAGCCCTCTATGCATTATGTTTTGGTTACAGATGCAGGAGAGCCTTTCACTTATGATGAGGCTATGCGCAGGGGTGACAGTCACTCCTGGGAGAGAGCTATGCAGTCTGAGATAGACTCCCTGCATAATAATGAGACTTGGGATTTGGTTGCCTTGCCTAAGGGCAAGAAGGCTTTGCCATGCAAGTGGGTGTACAAGCTGAAAAGTACCCCTGGACACCCCAAGCCGGCATACAAGGCTAGATTGGTAGCAAAGGGTTTTAAGCAGGAACATGGTGTGGACTTTGATGAGGTCTTCTCTCCTGTGGTTAAGATGACCACCCTGCGCTTAGTCTTGGCTTTGGTTGCACAGCTTGACTTAGATCTATATCAGATGGATGTCAAGACGGCTTTTCTACATGGGGACTTGCATGATGAGATCTATATGGATCAGCCTAAGGGCTTTACAGAACTTGGCAGGGAGCACCTAGTGTGCAAGTTGAACAAGAGCTTGTATGGCTTGAAGCAGGCACCTAGGGAATGGTATCATAAGTTTGATGCCTTTATGCAGTCACAGGGCTACAACAGGAGTGCTATGGATCCGTGTCTTTACACGAAGAAAGCCCGTGATGGCAGTTTGCTTATCTTGGTACTCTATGTTGATGATATGCTGATAGCAGGAAAAGCTCATGATGAGCTAGATGCTCTTAAATATCAGCTGAAGAAGAGCTTTGAGATGAAGGATTTGGGACAGGCCTCACATATACTTGGGATGCGCATTAAGCGCGATAGGCATCAGGGGCTTTTGTATCTCTCACAGCGGGAGTACATTCATAAAGTCCTTGAGTGCTTCCACATGCAGGACATAAAGCCTATTGGTTGTCCATTACCTTCTTATGTGAAGGTATCACAGGCCGATTGTCCGCAGACAGATGAGCAGAGGGCCGAGATGGCCAAGATCCCTTATGCTTCAGCCGTGGGCAGTTTGATGTATGCCATGATAGCCACTCGTCCAGATATTGCGCATGCAGTTGGTGTTGTGGCACGCTATATGGCTACACCTGGCAGCAGACATTGGGATGCCGTGAAGGGTATCATGAGGTACCTGAAGGGCACAGCAGATATGTGTATTTGCTATGGCAGCTAGGATACAGGGGTCGTGGGGTACACTGACTCCGATTATGCAGGACATGTAGATAGTAGGAAGTCAACTTCTGGCTATGTATTCACCTATGCTGGAGGGGCTGTCTCTTGGATGTCCAGGGTTCAGAAGTGTACGGCTTTGTCTACCACTGAGACCGAGTATGTTGCAGCCACTGAGGCTTGCAAGGAGGCCATATGGTTAGGCCGTCTAGTTGCTGACCTTGGGATTGATGCTACACCTACACTGCATTCGGATTCTATGAGTGCCATTCAGTTGGCTAAGAATCCGGTCTTCCATGCAAAGACGAAACACATTGAGGTGAGGTATCACTTCATACGTGGTGTCGTGGAGGACAGGTCTGTTGACCTTGTCAAGATCTCCACTGACGAGAATCCTGCAGATCTGCTCACGAAGAGCCTCACTATTGAGCGCTTTGCCTTCCTCAGGAGGTTGATGGACGTTGGATGAGATGTCGCCTTTCCTCATCCCTTGTACCTATGTACATTTGTACTGTCTTTTCTTTTTCTTTTCTCTCTCACTAGAGCAGATTTGCCTTTAAGTGGGAGGTTGTTGGGGGTAAAGGCGCCTCCGCTGTGTTGCCCCGTGTATTACTACACTGACAGTACCCGCCACTACACACTGCAGGTGGCGGGCTCCCGTCACGTCACTTTATTCTTTATTCTTTTAGTGACAGTTTGAATAAAGAAAGGCCTGGTCACACATTGTGATTGTTGGAGTTTCCATTTCTTGTCTCTCTCTTTCTTGCTCTTGCTCTCCCGCCATAGCTTGCATGCAAGCTTCGATCCTTCTCACCTTTCACAATTTTGAAAGGCATAAGCTACTCCTCCAAACAACAATAGAGATTATTCCACCCCGCATCGCCTTATTCTTCTACCACATCCAGGATCTAAGAGGAGGTGTTAATAGTTGTGTGTATGTTGTGCAGTCATGTCTTGCCTATGAGCCTCATAGTCAAGGATGTTAGGAGCTTTGACATTGTATTTATCTCTCATTTTATGTGTTTTAGACACTTTAGATGAAGAGCACATTAATGCATTTCTTTTTGGACACTTTTAGCCATTTCTAGGGTTTGAACCCTATTTAGGGTTTTGCCACTTTTTGCCTATATATAGGCCACCTATCCTCCCACTTCCATTATCCACCTAGAAATCATAGGACTTATGCAAATTAGTTAGGACACCTACTTTCCTGCAAAATATCTCTATGGTTGTAACGAATGCTCAAGGAGCTCATGGCCTCTACAACATGTAGGAACAAAAAGGGGGCTACTGGACAACCGTATATCACACATCTTTGAATGCTAAACTTCTCCCCCCTAGCGCAACTGGTCATAAATGGTTGTGTACTGAGGAATAAAGATCCACTACACCCTTGACCCAACTGCAATAAGAATCCCATCTTCAACATCATGCCCTCCAAGAACGTCCAATCCATAGAGTCATATGCCTTCTCAAAGTCTGAAAGAAGCATAATGAAGTCCTAGTTTCTAGAAGAAGCAAGACTGGTGAGCTCCCAAAAGGTGAAGATATTTTTTGAAATGGTGCACTTTCAAACTAAACTTGTTTGGGTGGGGTAAATAATATCCAACATTAACAAGTTTAGTCTGAGACTAATCACCTATGCAAAGATCTTTTAGGCATTTCCAAAGAAAGTGATTGGCCTCTACTATGTAATGCCCAATCGATCCCTCAAAAAGTCTCTCTCGCATAACCTTGCATACCATAATATTCTAGAAAGCTAAGGTGAGGCCTACATTGATAACCTCCTAAAGGCTTATAAAGAAATTTTCTAGTCCATCGTCTCCTAAAAACTTTCTTGAGGCCAATGCCAAAAGTGTCTTCTCCTCGTCCATAAAATGTTTGCTCATCCTATGTGACCACCCTCCTAGTGCTTTGTCGTACTATCTCTCTCTATCCCTCTCATAGCCTAGAGGTCTAGTTGTAGCTCCTAGCAAAGGTTATGATGTGGGAAAAGCTATGTTAACCATGCCTTTGGATTAAGTCCAACAAGAAGCTCTTGCATGAAACCTATATTCTAACCTCGCTCCCTTCATGGCATCTATCTCTAATCTAGCAATACACATCCTCCCAGCCAACCATCTAAGAGAGCAAGGTCTAGGCAAGGGTCTATAGGCTAGGCACTAGTGGTAACATCAATCCACGACTTGGGGAGCAACTTCGCATTGGGGATCTTTCCTTCCCACCGAAAGTATTGTATCGAGATCTTTCTATTCGTAGCATGACTAAATGCACTCCTATATTTGCTCACATGGATACAAGCTGCAAGGTTAAGCTTTATCATCATTCTGAGCTGATTGGTGTGCTCCCAATATTAGCAAATACCCGGTCTCTCGTTTACCTAGCCAACAACGTGGATGCCTCCTTCCCAATGAGCATCTTGAGGCAGTTCTCCACCTCTACTAGGTACTCATTGGCAAGCCAGCACACGAGTGCTTGGCTATCTCAAAAATACTTCATCCCTTGCATCCACTACAATGGCATTACTTCATACACCTACTCAAACTCAAATTGGGACAACATCGACACCAAACAATACGAGTGGATGGTACACTATTTCAACCTTGGCTTAGGACTTGTTTATCTCCATGAAAAACAACCCATAATCGTAGCAAAGGGAAAGTATCAAGCTTTCTTATTTTTGGAGCTCTTGTATCTCAATTCTACACTAGCTTCCCTGAGAGTTTGGGCATGCCGACGGGGAGTTAGGACATGCACATGAGCAACACACTCTGACCTACTCCCTTGAAGTTTTTCTTCTCTAACCAGGAGATCGATCTTCAATTGGAGAACCAAAGTTTGATATGTTCTTGTTTGCGAGAAAATTGAGTTGGTAGCAACACTCTTTTACCAAGGCATTATCCTTGAGCACAACCTCAGTAGTCTACTATAAAGAGTCGGATTGGATCAACATGCATCCTTGGCCGTGACCTCTCCACATCACAAGGGCCCTTACATTCTGTGAAGTGGTATGCAGCAATCTCCTTCCAAAGTGTGAGGGTAAGCTCCTTATGTATTTTCAATCCACAATAGTGTGACACAAATTGTTCAAGTAAAACAAGTTTGAGTTTTGACTTTTTACCTTGCCTTTTGTATTTTGAGTTTTGAGTTTTGCTCACTCTTCATCCTTCAATGCTCAAACTATCGATCATCCCCGTCATAAAAAAGTTGCAACTACAATATTGATATACAGATTGTTCAGCTAAGAAAGGCTAAGTTTTGAGTTTTGAATTTTGCATTTTGCACTTTTACATCTTGTGTTTTGCATTTTGCATTTTTTTATTGTTTTTTCTTTATTGCACACACAACCAACAAGCGTTACAAGCATGATATATCTTCAATCCACAATAATGCCACATGGTTTGTTTAAGCAATAAAAGTTTTGAGTTTTTTGTTTTTTGTTTTTGTGTCGGTTTTGAGTTTTCAATCTCAATCCAATGAACCAATTCAACCTTCCTAAACTAGCTGCATGTATTTTGGAGTGTTCAAGTCACAAGTGCGGATAATGGCTACCACATCAATCCCATCCACACAAGCAAACAAGCCTTCTATTCCACCACATGGTAGGAGTCTAAGAACCTCGGTGGCTACATCATCCTATGGTCCAAAAGCTTGAAGGCTTGAAGATGGTTTACGACCCAAATAATATGATCTGATACCATTGCTCCGTCTACCACCAAGCATAGCAATAAGTTAAGAAGCTAGTATAGAAGAAGAGAAAAGCAAGATCACAATGAAGAGCTTTACCTTTTCTGAATCTCTTACTCAACACACCTCTCACTCTCTCTCTCTCTTACTCACTCTCAACAATGAAAGCAGGATGATATAATAGAATAAGAGAATAGAAAGCTTCAATAGCTGCACTAACAGAGTGTCCGCAGAATAGATGTATCAAAATAGTAAATACAACTCAAACCTCCCATCCTTATATAGACATAAATTAAGGTTAGGGCTAGGTCACTTCTCTAGGGGATGGCACCCCGTTTGCAATTTAGGGCTTGCACCCCTTTTGTATTTTATGGTTTGTCCCTCTATGAATTAGAGTTTGTACCCCTTTTTCATCTTAGGGTTTCCATTACTATGAATTAGCGTTTGCACCCTCTTTTGGATATCCTAGGCCCTTTGTCAGATCTAGACCAGTCCTTCCTTGAAGCATACTTGATAGTTAGCCTGATTAGACCATGCCTACACTAATACAATGACAAATATATGTGTGCAACCCATGCAAGAGTTGTGGTGCAAGAAATGCAATGTGGGAGATAAATATAATGTGATCAGAAGTGAGCTCGGGTCTCACAAAATAATACATCCATGAAGTACACTAATACTATGAGTATCTAGAAATAATCATTGAAGCACTACAATAATAATGTTCCACCATCAAATAAATCTAGCACTTTAGCTTTCACTTTGCTTTGATCTTCTGTGACTTTAGCCTTCACAAAGTATTTTTAATAAATAAGGTAATTGAAAATGTTATTTTAATATATTAAAATAGTGTAGTAGCATACTTTGCTTGATTAGGAAGCTAAAGCAAGCCCAATCGAGAAAAGTTTGGCACCTTTGGTCTTGAGGATCGAAAGCCTACGGTCGAGTGGACAAGGTAAGTTTGGTAGCTTTTCAAAACTCGATAAAGTCGTTTAGTTTGTGACCTTCCCAAATTCAATAGGACTAGTTACCAAGTTCAACATCACCGCCAAGATATACACACTATGGCCACAAAAAACTAGATATGAGGAAGTAGTACACTTGCAAGAATTTTTTTTCCTTGATGTGTCAAACGGTCTTTAGGATCATAAAAACTTTTCATATAGAGAAGCCATATCTGGGATCTTAGAGATAATAAGTATTCCTTTGTACTGCAACCTCACCCTAAATCATGATGTATGAGTAATTTTTTGCCATCGGGGATAGGTGACAGACATATGGGGATCTATGATGGCTAAAACTTTCTTCCTCATTATGAGATGTGGAGGATTTGATGAGTTGAATGGTTTAAGGATAGTCAAGATATATGTTTTGTTTACTGATTTTGACGAATGATTACTAGTCGTTCGGTAGTGAGCCTATACCTAAGATATTGGGGGTCAATCGCCAAATGTTGCATCAGAAATTGGGGGTCAATCAACAAGTGTTGCATGAGATAATACCATCTAAAAGAGTAGTTGTAGTGCCAAGAAGGCCTAATTTTGAATTGGATGTTGGAGTTACTCCTAGGGACCATGAATATATCGTATTTGTTATGTACGTGAGAGACCGCCAAGATATATGAGAAAATAAACAGTGACTTTTCATAGGAAAAGGATCCATGAGATGGTGTTTTGGTGTATCATTCATTTATGATCGATAAGTCTTTGTAAAGAAATCTTTTGTATTAATAAAAATTCCGGTGCTTGTTTGTTTTTAAAGAGCCTGAGTATCGAGCCTATGTTGATGATTGAGTTATTTTGGTAGATATTTTAGTGATGGAATACGATTCATGCAAATGATTTTCGACACATAATGTATGCTGCTACAGTTTGTGAGACTTGGATATACTGGAATTTTGAGAGAGTGTAATGATTGTTTTAGAAAAGACATCTGTCCTGACGCTCGCCAACCACAAGCTGCGATCGAGGTGTCTGTCCCGCCGGCAACACGCACGGCCCCAGAACAGCGGCCGCGCACCTTCTTCTGCTCGCTGCCCTGCAAGACGCTGTACACGAGCAATGTGACAGCCCGCCTCTGCCATACGCTGCTGCTCCATGCTAGGCAGACGCTGTACACGAGCAATGTGGCGGCCCGCCTCTGCCATGAGCAATGTGGCGGCCCGCCTCTGCCATACGCTGCTACTCCATGAGCCTAGCTTGTTAACCCTTAGACGAGCAGTCCGCGTTCGCAGGCTCCACAGCGGCGGGGCTGCCTTTCCTTGAGACTTGTGGGGTGGGGGTGCGCCGAGCGCTCCGAGGCAGTGCAATACGGAGGCGACGCGCGCAGGCCGGCGGTCAGCAAGCTGCCGGGTGGGGCTGCCCCCGTGAAAGAAATTAGGTTAATATCGTAGTGGCCCGATGGGCCACGTATCAGATATTAAACTGATAAGAACAGATACTACACTTGATCTTAGCCAAAAGGCCGAGAAAGGTATGGGGTACCCTGGCGGTCCGACCCTTTGCTTTATACCCCCGGGGGCTTCCTCCTCCGGCTTGGCTTGCCAGCTTTTGCGTTTCCTTCCGCGTCCACCGCTCTCTCTCTGCCTACGGGACTGACAGGGGAGCAAAAGCACCCATTCACTGTATGTATACCACTAAATCTCCATCCCCCGGGCCCGGAGTTTTGTTTTTCCCTTTCCTAACAAAACAGAAAAACCAAGACACCCGCGCCGCCGTTCTCGCGGTCCCGAACGTGTCGGAGAGGATCCCCTAGAAAACCAAAACACACCCACGCCGCCGTGTCGGAGGGGATCCCCTAGACTTCTCGACGCTGCCGTGCGCAATTCCCCCATTTTAGCCACTCCACTGAGTTCCGTGCCGTGCCGATACGTACACGAGGTATATCTCCCCAGAGCGTTTGTAGACATGCCATATGCTTCCTTCGCGGCCATCTTCCGCACTACTTGCCCTTCTCCACATACCATGCTCTTTTGATCTCCATACAAGCATCCAACGTGGAACCCTACTTGCTTTTACCTTTCCAGCCTCTCCTGAGGTTCCCCTCAATCTTGGCGAAATGTTGTCGGACAGAGAACGCTTACCTGGGATGATCGAGGCGAAATGTATTCCGGCTGCATCTTTTTAATGGTGCAAGCAACATCCTTTGGTATAGATTTGTAGAGTGCCTATGCCCCTTGAGATGCAGTTGTGCCACATTGCACGGTCACTTTTAGGTCTACAAACCCCTCTCTCCGTTTCCATGAGCCTCTTTATTTGCGCGTGCGCACTTTATTTAACTGGTTAGTTATTTAAATAATCTTTGTGTGTGCGTGTGTACACACCCACACACTTTGGGACAACCAAGAGGGGGACGCCTATAAGTCCCTACAACCTGTGAAACCAACGAGTAAGTGAGATTCTCAGGCATGGGAGTAGCCAATACAGCATCTTTATCTAAGAGTATCCCCTTTCGGTTCTCCTAATTTTTGAAAATACAATGCCCAATGTTGTAATACAAGCTAAAGTACATTTGGGGGCTCAGTTTCAGAATTGAGCATAAAGTGAGGGGAGTTTGAGATGCTAAAGAGACAACCGACTCCATCCCCTGAGGTATCATGACTTATTCACATATTACCTTGTTATAGGCTAACTATGGTTCTATACGATTCTCAATAAAATTCAGTGGCTTGGTAGATCACTGCTTTGTAGAAATAGTAGACCTACTGAGCCGGACATAAACATAATGTAATGCGCCCTCTTCTAGTAGCTAGCTGCTTGACCTAGGTCAGCTTCTTTTGATCGTGTTAACTTTAACTTGCGTTTACAGTTTGGTTAAACTACGATTGACATGCATCCATCCCTTTCCTTTGGGTTGAGAAGGCAGAGACCTAGGGCCAACACAAGCCTCTATACAACCATAGAGAGCTACAAGCGGATTGTGAGCCACTATGCAATGGGATGTGTAGACCAAACGTAGAGGACATGGCCAAAAATAGCCACCTAATGTGACCGAGGTGTTTCAATTCATTATTGCATTTGGGCTCCAATAGGGCGGCCACGTTGAACATGCTCCATAAGGGCTTCTTAAGTCATGCCGCACAAGCCTTCGGCGTGCACTTGACTTGTGAAAGAAATGTTGCATTAGGCCTTCTTGCAGGGATGCTAGTACTGCTTCGAAAAGGCTCTGGGTGCTTTCTTTGTTCGCTGATATTTACACAAAGGGGCGATTAAGAGGAAGACAATGAGAAAATTGTAATAGGCACAGTTTGGCAATGAGGCATTTCCACGTGTAATGAGGTTGAAGGTCAAAAGTCTAAAACTTTAGCCTTGAGCTATACTCAGTTGCATTGGCATGTACGTTGCAGAAACATGACAAGCCCTTCTAGCATTAATCATGATCGCATATAGACAATGCATGGTACTTGTAAAGAGCCCAAGCAAGAGCAAAAGGAGTGGCCTTGGCTACATGCATTCACAAGGAGGATTAAGATCAAGCACGAGCAGTTTAGCATGCATATTAAACATAATTGTTAGTCCACCAACACAAACTTTTCGAGCCTTAGGTACTGTGTCATCTTATCGAATAATGGGCAATATGGTCATGTATATGGGGACTCTTTGAGTCTCATATCGCTTTTCTTTCTTGATGGTAAATCAACCATCAGCACTTTGTCTTGTTCATATACGATGTGGTTAGCATGCGTTTGGTATATTGTTCTATTTGCACTTATATGAGTATGTGAGAATGTACAAATGGGAGTTGGGATATGAGCTTCCCACTTGAAAATACCCATTAAGTTTGCTACACCAAAGCCAATGTAGTAAGGGCTACTAAATATAATTCTATTTCCCAACGATTTTAAAATTCAGAGGATGGCAAGCCATGACCTAGAAAAAGAGCCTCAAGAGTTTGTTAGAAGGCGACTATCAAAATTCAATATTAGCAAGTCTCATTCTAAAAGTGAGCCTCAAGAATACACGTATAGATGATGATCTTGGATGTCTAGTAAAGGGAAATCCTCAAGAGACAATGTTAAGATAAAAGTTTTTGGACCCTCAAAGTTAGTAATATCTTTTCAAAACGTTTTGATTGATACTATTGTCCTATACCGTAGGTTTATTTTATTTTGATGTTTCCTTGTAGCATGAAAATGTCACATAAGATTGAATCTTATACATTAACGTAAAGCCATTATACTATCACATCTCATGTTTTTTTGAGTCACACAAATTCATCAATATTCATATGTACAATAGTGCATGTGAGCCCCAAGGAATGTTTGTAGGCTAGCTAGCTTATCACAATTTAGTGATATCTTTCTCCTTATATTTCCATGCTAGAACTTCTTGGGGACATTCAAAACAAGTTTTAAGATCTTTCAACTTGGTGAAAGGCTCGAGATAGGGACTTACACTTACAATCCCTTAAGCACAAGTTGTAAGCCTTTAGGATTGCGTAACTTCACTTGGAAACATTTCTTATTTGTATAAATATAGAAAACCCAGCTCACCACTTCATGCAAAGAATTGATCTCCTCAAGTTGCATGCCATGTGACTAGAAAGAATGGTACCTAAATCTCAAATTGCTACCAAAATTTCTAAATTGGTCTTTCAAGTCTTAAAGATGGTAGCGGCAATAAATGTTTTTCTTGAAGATCCTAAGCTATGGAAACATCAAATTGAAATATCACCCTGGAGCCTCAAACAAGAGACAAAGACACAAGGAAACCTTTAACATTGAGGCCCAAATATTCCAACCAAGATATGCCTTGACTTCAATATAATGCCCATCTAGCTCCTCATGAGAAGTCTCCAACACAAAAATAAGCTTTTATCAACATAACACTTCCTCTTCAACAACTTCATCGGCAAGTCATTGTGCTTTGATTATTCCAGCTTAGTATCTGTTGTATGCTCTTGAGTGCACCAACCATTCCGAGAGCCAAGTTTACTATTTTTAGTTAGCTATTCAAATCCTTATGCTTCCATTTCAAACCTTGTAAGATTGCAAGCCTAGTTGTATGGCATCCATTTATTTAAAGAGAAAAGTAAAAGACAAGGAAAATAAGAGAGATAAAAAAACAAAAGAAATAATAAAAAAACATATGAACAACAAAAAAACTATGCACTCACGTGGTTAATACACTGCACCTAGGAGTCCTCAAGCTAGGTACGTTAGATGACTTATGTCAATCAGCTCCATCTCTAACCCCCTAGCCCTTTTTCCATTTTCCCTCACATTTACTTAGGGCCATCAAGGGCAAGACACACGTAAGAAGTCTTGACTCACCTTCGTTAGACTTGTCTTGCTAGGTTAGTTGCACTTTTAAACTATTCATTTCATTCATCCAATGTTCACACATCAACTTGATAGTGGGGCAAGAAAGGTACTTGTAATACAAAGGGACCATATGCAGTTGATCTAGCATTTTGTAAGAGCTACTTGGATTAGACTCGTAACTTTTGTCCATCCTACATTTTAGGTTTTCCCCATGATATTCTTCAACAACTCCCTTTTTCTTTAGTATCGGAAATTATTTCCATCTTCATTTGTTCAAGATCCCTTCATCAACCATCAATCAATGGGATAACCCATGGAATAGTCTTCGAACTAAGTACCAGCCTATTTAAGCATGCGTATTCACATAGTATTTGCACCATAATCTATAAACGGTTTGGGTCGTCAATTGTGGGACAACACTTTAGCCAAACAACAATATATATCTTATGCTTGAAACAGAAGACCAACATTATCCCCTAGGAAGTGAATGCATGTAAGGTTTTTCTCTGCAAGTACAAAAGTTCGTAGAGAATCATGCACCATTAGTTCTACTTCAATATTCTCCCATCTTCTATATCTCCAATACATTCCCCATGACCATTCAAGCTCTATCCAACAACAAGGGACCAATAGCCAAGAGTACCAATATCAGTGTCACAACCCCTACAAGCTACATCACAAAAACAACAACATTGACCACTTTGTGCCCAAGTGCCAAAAGCAATTTCCATCTTCATCATCAAAGGCATCTACTACTCCTCCGTTAATATCTCTCCTTAGCAACGATGTAGGGTCTAAGAAGAGCAAAGCCATGTAGATAATGTTGATAAAGTTTATTTCACACTATTTCATCAATTATTTGATCTCTCTTCCTACTAATGGAAACTTTGTCACATGCTCCCACAACTTGATTTGGTTAGAATTATTTTGAAAATCCTTGCTTAGCTCCATCTATACACTTTGATGTACTTGAACTTGCAATCGGATACGTGATTAGATTGAAATGTCTTCCCTATCGTTACTAAATTTATTTATATACTAGATTTTGGTAGTTTGGTGTTACAAAGCAACAATCATAGAATCGAGGGATATACTTAAATACTAGATTTTGGGAGTTTGCTCAGTCTTAGGAAGCCATTGATCATAAAATTGAGGGATATATTACAATTTTGCTAGAGGATATAAGTCAAAATGTCCTACAAGCTAGCATGCAAAAGTATGTAATAATGTCAGTAAGCAATGAGAGTCCTTCCAACTAGGTAGTAGTATGTACCTCCTCCCCGAGTAGAATTTTGCTCAAAAGGGGATGATTGAGTTGTGGGGGATAACCGAGGTTGCTTGAGAGAATGATTGATCAAACAAAGATAATCAAAATGGCTAGGATCATAGTGGCGTGGTGTTGCTTGACATTTGGCATGAGATGATTGCCTGCATAGGCAACCTTGACCCTATGTATATATCACTTTCTCAAGAGATGGCTCTTGGCTTGATTTGATGTTGTTTGGACCTTCAAGGAGTTTTGGGCTTGATGCACAAAAATAGAGCTTATAGTAAGTGAGTTTGGGTGTAGGACAATGTAAACATATTTAAATAATATAAAATTTTATGTTTGCAAGCATGAAATAGAGAGAGATCAGTGTGAAGGCATCATAATCTTGAGATGCTTGGGAGATTAGGATCAGGATAGTGCATGATCCCTCGAATAGTTAGTAGATTTGGAATTCTTACATCAAGAAGGGCAAGGTGCTCCAAGAGTGTGATTCAAAGGGAAGAGAATCCATAGTTTTCAATCTAAAGAGGAAGGTTTATATATAAGAAGGAAGAGGAGGAGCTTGACATGCTTTTAGCTTTCCCCTTGCTTTTCTTTTAAATTTCTTTTTTTCAAGAGGTTCTCACTTGAGCATGCCTTTCTAAAAGCATGTTCCTTCTTTTGGCTTGTTTTTAACCTTCCCTATTTTTGTGGAAAAGAACTTCAATTCGCCATCCAAAAATTATTTTCCCCTTTTTCCTTATCTTTTATTCCAAGAGTGCTTTTACATTGTATCTTGCAGTTGACCCGTCATGCACACTTAGTATCAAATTTAGGTTTTATAAAATTGTTGAAATATTAATTTTTTGAGATGGATGCATCTATGCTAATAGTTAATTACCATTTCAAATGTGTAGTTTTTATCGTATTTAATCATTATGGGTTAAATTTTTCTTAGTATGCATGTTGTAATAATGTACAAACATACAAATGTGGCAAATGTTCACACTCTATTGAAGTCCAATTCTAAGATACACTCAAATAGCGATCCTGAGATTCCAAAGCCCCCTAGGAAACAGATGCACCAAAGGAGGCCTCCTAGTTCACTTGACGCATAGACAATTGAAGGAGGAAAAGAGGAAGAAATCCAAGGATTCAAATGCTGAAAAGAAAAAGTAAGCACAAGACCTACCAAACTAATTCACAAAATTCAAAAAGGGTGATCAAATAGTGGTATTATTGGGAGTGAAGAGACAAGGCCAAACTAGTGAGCCCATTGAAGAACCTGCCAAAGGTCAAGGAAGTCAACTTAGATGGTGAAGGTGAAAAGCCCTGATTAATATTCATAGCAGATGACCTGACCAAGGACGAGGAGACTAACCTCATTAGTCTCTAATAAAAGGAATTCTTTGATGTGTTTGCATGGTCCATAGAGGAGGTAAAAGGTATTGATCCAAGCATAGTAACCCATAACATTCCTATAGTGCTTGACACAACACCCATTAGACAAAGGCCTTACACCATGAATCCAAAGCATGCTCATGTTGTCACATGATTCATTTTTGAGATCGAGCACACGGATTGGATATTATCCATTGTGATTGTACTAGAAAAGAATGGAAAGATTTGAGTGTGCGTAAACTACAAAAAATTCAATATAGCTACTAAGAGAGATAACTATCCTTTACCTTACACCAACACATGCTTGAAGAGTGGCAGGGAAAGAAGTGAATAGCTTCTTAGATGGGTTCTCAGGATACAACCAAATACAAGTCCACTTAGACGATAGGCACAAAACAACATTCACCACCGAATGGGGGGTGTTTGCTTACATTGCCATGCCCTTTGGGCTAACCAATACCCCTACTACCTTTCAACACCTCATGTGTGCTCTCTTCAAAGACATGCTTAGGAAGTGGTTGGAAGTATTTGTTGATGACCTATGTGTTCAAACCAACTGGAAAATACACATGGAAAAACTCCATGTAGACTTTGAATACTGTGGACAATATGCTCTCTTATTGAATCCCTTGAGGTGCCAGAAACATGGCTGTATATTAGGGCACATTGTGTTGAGGAATGGAATTTCCATTGACTTCTCAAAAGTTAAGGTGATTGTTGATCTTCCACCTTCGACCAACTATAAGGGAGTTCAGTGCTTCCTAGGTCATCCGAATATTATCGACGATTCATGTTGAATTATGCATTGATTTCTAGGCTAATATACAAATTATTGATTGTGTTCAAGTGGACAAATGCGTGCCATAGCAAACCTATGAGTGGCTTAAGGAGGCCCTAACATCGACATCTATATTAAGAGCCCTAGATTAGTCCATTACTTTCCATGTGCACATTGATACTTTGAAATTTACCGTGGGGGCAGAATCGTGCCAACTTGGTGAAGATAACATAGATTTTCTAGTGAGTTTTGCAAGCAGGCAACTCACTGATGCATAGATGGACTATTCAACAATAGAGCGAGAACAGTTGACAACGGTATTTGTGCTAAAAAGTTTAGGCATTATCTTTTGGCCACACCATTCACCTTCGTTGTTGATCTTCAGGTATTGCTTTACCTTGTTAATAAACCTTGCGCAACAGGGTGCATTTCCAGATGGTCATTGCTATTGTTGGAATTTGAATTCTCAGTGGTAGTGCGAAGAGGAGAGAAATATTATATGGCTAACCATATGTCGTGGACCTTGGTCCATTTCCATTCTAGTTTAGCTAAAAGGTCACGTAGAGGTTTTAAGTTAGCAACCAAATTGTTGTTCAATTTATTGGCTAGATACTCTACTATTTCCTGAAGCTCTAATTTGTTGTTGGGAATGTGGGACAAGGCCGGTTTGCCCGGGTTGAGTGAGCTTCCTGCCATCATGCAAAGTGGCACAACTGGCTCCTTAGTTGGCATGGTTGCGGCCTTAGCAGCCTGTTGATGTGGTTCTTCCTCATCCGAGAATGGTAGGTCAATGGTTGCCAAAACGTGAATCCAATCTCTCTCATCCTCAGGGAAAGGAATATATCTAGCGAGCAATCCATAGGGTTTGGTCGTTTGAGTATCACCTTTTAGCATAGCCGAGATGGCAGCTAGGTCAACAGGTGTCGTCGTCCAAGTGTCCATCTCTACCCTCACTGCACTAGTTCTATTCCCTAGGAAAATCAACCCATTGCCCCAGTCCTCTATGACACGTGCATTCCTCATCCAAGGTCAGCCTAATAGTATGTCATAATCCACTCCCTTCATGACAATGAAGTTTACCAAAAACTGCATACCGGCAATCTTTACCGACCAATTCTTTAAGACCCCAAATGGTCTTACCCTCATTCCATTTGCTAACGTGACATTAAATCTAGCAGTCTCTACAGGAGGGTTTCTCCATGCCTCTAGGACTGCATGGTTTAGCACACTAACACCAGCGCCTATGTCTACAATCCCTTTTCGAGTCATGTCTCCTAAAGCTAGGATGTGCAAAATTGCATGCATTTCAGTGCCTTCCCAAAAAGCATAGATGTGCAAAGACTTAGGATTTGAGTGTAGAGTTAGACTTGGGATCCGTATAACTGCATCATGATCTTGCGGATCAGCACCCGCAAGTCCTGTGTGTCCCTCGATCAAGTCTTTTAACTCCTGCCACAAGGAATGATTTTGCCTAAGTAGATCCTCCAAGCTTAGAGTTACTAGAGTGGACAACAAGGTTGTGAGGAGGTTACTGGACCCTTGTCTTCCTCTGAGGCTAGGAGTTCTAGGCCATGCGTTCTGTCTGCCTTGGTAAGTTTCCCCCCGGCCTTGCTGCTGAGTCGCTCCCAGTGGTGCAGGTATGCTCCTAGCCTGTGGTTTTGAGGGTGAGATTGGTGTGCTCACACTAGAGAAGTCGTCCATAGGATCTTCCAATATAGGTTCGGCATCCTCGAGGTGCTTTTGGGCGTCCTTGACCTACTCCTTGACCTTGGCTATAGCCTCGAGTTGCCGTTTGGGGTGGGGATATTCCCCTACCTTGGCACTCCCTAGCTCAGCTGTCTTAGGAGCCGAGGTCTCTGCCTCTACATCTGTGACCTTCTTTCCCGTTACTAGCGTAGTCGTTTCCTTGGTTTTAAGGGTTATCTTTGCATCGGTTCTCTTTTTCCGTCTCCTCTGGCTTTTCTTCCCCATTGAGGTTGCATCAAGGTTACTTGGCCTTGGCAAGGAGATGCCTGCTTGTTTCGTTTGAGCTTGCATCATAGCATGTAGTGGGATGGGCGTATCCTCACTACCAAAAGTTTCCACTCCAAAGAGCCCCAAAGGCACCGATGGCATGTTGGCAGAGCTGGTTGATGGCTTCCGCCTAGGACAGTCAGGAAACAGATGTGTGATTCCACACTTTGCGCATCGGAGATCCGCTTTGTCCTTGTTAGCTTGTTCTCGCTCTAGGCAGCGTGATGAAATGTGGCTTGGGTGGCCGCAAGTCCAGCATGTGACCGGATCCTGGCTCGGCCCTCCAAAGATTGCCCTCCTCATCATAGGATATGTACGGATTGACATATGTCTCTTCCTCATTAGGCTCCTCCACAAAGTGAACAGGAGCATTGCTAGATGGGTGAGTCACAAAAGGCCCTGTTGGCCTGGGTATACCAGTTGGGTTCATCTCCAGCCTAGGCACGGCAGGTCTTGAGTCAGTCGGTGCTCGAAGAGCTAACTGGGCTCCCCTGCCAAAGAAATTAGGTGGCCTATTACCTAAGTATGGAGGGTTGTACTGCTGCGTGTATAGGAATCTCCTCGGCATTCTGCAATGCACTGCATCATGCCTGAATCTACCGTAATTTGAGCATGGCCGAGATCTAGGATCTTGGCACTCAATTGGAAGGTGATTGCTGTCGCAGTATACACATTGTACATGCGATCTCACAGGCTTCCTCATGAGCTCTTGCAACTGTGCAATCTCCATTCTCATCTCTGCGATCCCTTGGTCGTGGTCTACACTCTTTCCCTTATCCTGCATGCTAGCAGTTGCTTTTTTCCCCAAAGTGGTTGATCTCTCAAGGTCCCTCTGGCTTGCACTATCTCAGTTGGTAGTTCTCATGCTACATTCTCTGAGTTGATCATCTATGCGTATTGCCTCCTCAAAGACTTAAGCTAGCACATCTCGTTGTAAGGTGGAGTTACTGGCCAAAGCCTTGTAGAGCTCCTCACTCCGAATCCCGTTCATGAACACTGTAGACACTGCCCTCTCGGTAGGTCGCTCATTGGCGGGGATTCTCTTGTAGAGGCTGCACACCTGAGTGACGTAATCCCTAACGTCTTCCTTCTCCCTTTGACTGATATTCATCAACCTAACAATGAGGTTATTTGAATACCCCGCCTCCGAAAACCTCTTGATGAAGAGGCCCTTAAGGCGAGCAAAGTTTATACGTTCTGCATCATCCAGACTAGAATACCAGGTCCTCCCCTTGTCGCCTAAGCACAGCCCGAAGGCTTGAGCTCGATGCGCAGGGTCAGTAAGACCGTTTGCCTCACATACTTGCTCGAACTACTCCATGAAGCTGTATGGGTCACTACTAGGTTCGTATCGAGCTAGTTGTTTTGCTACTATGGGGATTCTAGCCTGCCCTTTAGCCCCTTATGTGACTCCCAATCCTGACAGTAGTGCGGTGGCTAGGGCAGTAGCACTCTGTTCCACGGATATATTGTGCATGAGTCGCTTTGCCACCAGTTCACTCAATGTCATGCCAACCTCTACTGCCCGTTCCCTCTCTACATTCGGTCCGAACTTGGCCGCCCCAGCTAGGTCTAGTACTCGTCTAGCCTCGTACATATCTACATCTTGCTGCAGCCTTCTAGCCCTTTGCTCATGGTTGTAGGCAATTATGCCTTCCAGCGCTCTCTTAATAGCTCTTCTCTCTTCTTCCAGGTTAGCTACCACTTCCTCTATAGATCTGCCTTGGATCACGGTCCTGGTGAGTAGATCGTAGTCATGGACCAGTTCCTGGACCGAGGTTGGAAATTCTCCTAAGTCTAATTGGTCTTCCCCTTGTTTGCCTCTTGATCCCGACATTGTTTCTGCTTTCAGCTTCATGAGGTTGTCAATGAATCCAGTTAGCTCCGGCAGCTTCCACTCCTCTATCTTGTTGCTTCCTGTATCTTTGTGTCTTCTCCAGGTACTACTAGTAGGGCACTCAGGCACCTGTCTAAGTCTTGGGGTCTTCTCCTACTAGTGGGTTCCTTAATGTTATTAGATATCCTGGTGTGTTCCTTGTTATTCGAAAGCAGCTGCAATCCTTATTCGCACGTTGTGCTTAGTGCTTTCGCGGTGCTTGGTGCAAAAACAGCCTTTTCTCTTTTCTTGCTGTGCAGACTTAGCGAGGCACAAGAGTGAAGTGCCGATGCAGGAAGCATTTAATGCAAACTCCACCTTGTTTCCACCCACATTCCCAGCCTAATCTGAGTTCTCAACTCGGTTCCCGGCTATTCTACGGTCTTTCTGCGGGTCTGTGCTGCATTTTCTGTTTTGCCCTAAGTTCGATTGGTCTCTGAGGTTCTAATGGTCAAACTGGGTCTTGGGGGTGTTCAGGGTTGCGTCCTGGGGTTAGGTCTGTGGCAAGGCCAGCAAAAGATCCTTATCTTTTCCTTCTAGCAGGATGGCCCGATTCTGGGAATCGGACAGAGCTGGTCTGACTCTAGGAGTCGGAGGGTCCGATTCTTGCAGTCGGATAGGTCTGGTCCGACTCTAGTAGTTGGACGGGGTTGGTCCGATTCTGGGACTCGTCCAACTGGTGGTCCGATTCTAGGAATCGGACCAAGAGGGTGGTCCTATTTTCCAAGTGGTCCGATCATGGACTCGGCTATGATGGTCCGACTACAATGGTCCAACTCTAATGGGCAGTCCGAGTGCCATGTGGCATGTCCGATCGGGGTGTCCGGTTCTGGGGATCGGACAGGGATGGTCCGACTCCTCAGTTGGACGGTCCGATTCTGGGAATCAGACGGTCCAACTCCAGGACTCGGGTGGTCCGATTCTGGGAATCGAACCACTGCGAGTTGGTCCGACTGTGTCGGCGGCGGCGGGCGCGATTCCGACGCGTTTGGATCCCTCTTAATGTCTACTGCACACAATGACTACAGACTTCCCATATCTGATTAGAGCACTATTGAAAAACACCAGACTCACCTGGAGCAGCACGAATCGATGGCACCTAGAATCGTGGTAGTGTTTCCTCTTCCTACGAACCAGAAGCTCTCTCTCTCTCTCACAAGGCTAACCAAAGAAATGAGGTTTGTCCTGGCCTCCCAAGCCTCTTAAGGTCCTTTCCCAGCACTGCAAAACCTTACAGCCAGTTCCCTTTCCCTGTTTCACCCAAAAACTTGAATCTGGTCCCCTGTTTCCAACAGCGGCTAGAACCTCTGTTTTCTCTTTTCTTACCCTAATCTAACCTTAATCTAGTGCAGCCAACATGCAAAACAAAAATGTAGAATGGTAGTCCTAATCTAATGCTTCCAACAAACCCAAATACTTACATGTTTCATGGATTAAACCCTCCTAAAACTCCTAGTTATCTCGAGCACCGGTTCAGGGCTGCAAACCCTACTTCTATACTTGATTCGATGCACGCGGGGCTCAAGGCTCGATTCCGTCTATCCCGGCAACGAAACCAAAATGGAGGGGAGCTTCAAGCTCTACCCCAAGACCTACGGACCACTTATTGCTCAAGTGTTTCGAACCGAGCGGCCATGGCTACCTCTCACATAACCGACGCGCAATGCCTACCTTACGGGTGTAGTGAGCTTACCATGATGCTCGATCGAGTACCCTCCTCTTTCTTGCACATCGGTAGCTCCACGATCCTTGAGGCAAGCTCAAGCAACCTCAATCCCTCTCCCATGAGCTTCATCCTCCATAGCCACGCGCAAGATAAGAGAAGAGAAGAGAGGAGGGGAAGATGAAGAGAGAAGATGGAGAGCTTCTTCTCCAAGATCCCTCACTCTCACACAATCACTTCCTCACTCCCTCACACTCTCTCAATCCCTCTCTCAAGCACAAGCAAGAAGGCAAGAAACAAGAGAAGAAGAAGAAGAAGCTTTGGCCACACACAAGAATGAGCTTCCCATTCACTTTTCAACTTTATATACATGCCCTACTTTTCGTGGGCGGTCATTCCCCTTTTTTACATCGCCGACCATTAGCCTAGGCCCATTTCTCATTTCCCACCGTTCCAGTCTATCCTATCCCTAACTAATGCATACAATTTGCACAGGAGTGAGCCTGGCGCTCTCTTATAAGGTTTTGGAAGTGTTTTTGCACTTAATGGTGCGCTTTTTATTCTTTTACTCTCCTTGGGCAACTCTAAGACTTCTTGAGGGTCATGCCCGTGCCTTTAATTTTTTCAAGGGTCTAGTTGCCAGTTAAGGCACCTTTTCCTTCTTTTCTTTTTTTCCATTTCCCGTTCCTCTGTGCTGCAGTAAACAGTAGTCCCAATACTGAAGATGGAATCACCTACTAAACTACGACCCCTGAGCCAGACCCCTTCCTCAAGCGAGGGATGTGAGTTTAACTCGGAGTCTGAAGTCAGTACATAGAGTGATCCCGAAATACCCCAACCCTCTAATGTCAAATGCACTAAAGGGGACTTGCCGATCCACTTAAGGCGCAAGCGGATTAAGGAGGGGACCAAGAAGCAAACTAAAGACTCAGAAGGAGAGAGGCAAAGGAAACCACAGGATCTACCCAAACACTTTACAAAGTTTAAGAAGGGTGATAGAGTGGTTGTTCTGCCAGGAGCAAAGAGACAAGGGCAAGCCAGGGAACCAATTGAGGGACCCGCCAGGGTCAAGGAAGTCAACCTGGCAGAGGAGGGCAAGAAACCACAACCCGTGTTCATTGTTGACGACCTGACCAAGGAGGAGGAGGCTAGGTTGGTGGCCCTCCTGCGGGAGTATGTCGATGTGTTTGCCTGGTCCTTGGTGGAACTGAGAGGAGTCGATCCTAGGGTCATGACCCATAACATCCCCATGGTCCCAGAAGCAGTGCCAACAAAGCAGCGACCTTACCCTATGAATCCCAAACACACTCATGCGGTGAAGGAAGAGATCAATAAGCTTATGAAGGTGGGATTTATATATGAAATCGAGCACACAGATTGGGTATCGCCCATAGTGATAGTTATGAAAAAGAATGGCAAGATTCGAGTGTGTGTAAATTACAAGAAGGTGAATGCCGCTACGAAGAGAGACAACTACCCTTTGCCATATACCAAGCACATGCTAGAGAGAGTAGCAGGCAAAGAAGCTTACAGCTTTCTGGATGGATTCTTAGGCTACAATCAAGTGCAAGTGCATCCTGATGACAGGGCCTTCGCCACGGAGTGGAGTGTCTTTGCCTACATCATTATGCCCTTTGGGCTAATGAATGCTCCTACAACCTTCCAATGATTAATGTGCACGATCTTCAAGGATATGCTGCGACGCGAGCCGGAGGTGTTTGTGGATGACCTATGCGTACACTCCAGTTGGGCAGAACACTTAGAGAGGCTGGGAGCTGAGGCTGGGAGCCGAGGTTGGGAGCCGTCTTCGAACGGTGCCGACTATACAAACTCTTGCTGAACCCCTTGAAGTGCCAGTTCTGGGTGAAGCACGGATGCATCCTAGGGCATGTAGTGTCATGGAATGGCATTGCCACTGACTTTTCAAAAGTCAAGGCCATTACCGACCTCCCACCGCCCACCAATTACAAGGGCGTCCAGTGCTTCTTAGGCCACACAGGATACTACCGACGCTTTGTACTAAACTACGCACTAATTGCTAGACCATTGTACAAGCTACTGATTGTATTCGAGTGGATTGAGGAATGCCAATGCGTGTATGAGTAGTTAAAGAAGGCCCTCACCGATGCACCCATCTTACGAGCCCCAGACTGGAGCATAGCATTCCATGTACACATAGATGCCTCCAAATTTGCCATCGGAGCCGTTCTCTGCCAACCTAGTGAACATAGTCTTGATTACCCCGTGAGCTTTGCTAGCAAGTAGCTCACCGAAACAGAAATGAACTACTCCACTATAGAAAGGGAAGGGCTAGCCATGGTGTTCACCGTGAAAAAATTTAGGCATTACCTATTGGCCATGCCCTTCGTCTTTTACATGGACCATTAAGCTCTGCTGTATCTCGTAAATAAGCCATGCACCACAAACTGTATAGCAATGTGGTTACTTCTCCTGCTGGAGTTCGATTTCTCAGTGATTGTGCGCAAAGGGAAGTAGCACTACATGGCGGATCACGTGTCCTGCATACCCATCGAGGAAACTGTTGGCCAAGGCATCCCTGACGATTTACCTGATGCGCACCTCTTTGGCCTGTCTAGCGAAGGGGATTTGTTTAGAGCTGATTTTGACACCCTACTGGGCAGACGATGTTGTCCAAGTGTTAGAAAATGGCCTGCCAGAGAGACCTATTGAGAAAGCCACGCTAAGGAGACTCATCTTAAAGATTCAGCCATACCAATTAATTTTTGGCCAACTCTATAGGGTGGGACAAGATGGCATGTTACATAGATGTGTGTGCAAGCACGAGATGCACGATGTATTGAGAGAGGCACACGGCGAGATAGCTGGCGGGCATTTTAGTGGGGACACGATTGCCCGTAAGGTATTACAATCCCAACTTTGGTGGCCTCCCCTATTCCACGATGCCGCTAAGTTTGTCAAACACTACGACAAATGCCAGAGGACTAAGATACCTATGTGCAAAGATAGGATGGAGTTGACCCCCATAGTAGCTCGACAGCCCTTCGAGAAATGGGGCATTGACTTCATCGAACCTATTAGTCCAGTGGCTCAATACTCCCAGGTTCGCTACATCATTGTTGCAACGGACTACCTCACAAAGTGGGCGGAGGCATGAGCCACCAGAAGGAACGATGCCAGGACTACTGCGAAATTCCTGTGGGAGCATGTCTTTTCGCGGTTTGGGTGTCCAATCGAACTAGTGAGTGATCAAGGTGCGCACTTCGTTAATGAAGTAATATCCCACCTGCTCTCAACCTTTTTGATCATTCATAGAAGGTCTTCCCCTTACTACCCACAGGAAAATGGCCAAGCGGAGTCCACAAATAAAATCTCTGTCAACCTGCTTACTAAGGTAGTATCCACATCACAAAGAGACTGGGATAATAAGCTAATGGCTGCTTTGTGGGCTTATCGGACAGCTTATAAGACGGATGTTGGGCAAACATCCTTTAGGCTAACCTATGGGACGGAGGCCATTCTACCTCTAGAGTTTTTTGTCCCTAGCTTGAGAATAGCAGCGCAGCAACGTTGGGAGGGGAGAGAGGCTTGGATTAATCGCTTAGAGGAACTAGAGCGTCTCATAGAAACTCGGTTTTTAGCCACCCACGCTCTAGTCTGCGAAAAAGTGCGACGAAAGCTGTGGTATGACAAGCACGTCAACCAGTGTAACTTTGATCACGGGGACCTCGTGTTACTCTACTCGGTGAAAGGGCACAAATAGAAAATGAAATTTCGAGGGCTGGGGCCTTTCCAAGTGCGTGCAATTAGCAGAACGGGCAATGTCGAGTTGGAGACGCTCGAAGGGGAAGGAATAGGCTTCTTCAATGGTAGTCACATGAAAAAGTACTATCCCCCTTCCCATCCGCTGCACAAACCACTGATGTGCGAACCCCCCATCGCTGTCTGCGTGACCACAATCATTGAACTAACTGATCACGATGAAGAAGCAGTGGCACCCGTCTACCTTCGGATCACGGTCACTATAGAGCGGACATATTCTTTTGACGCTCTGATCAACGAAGGGGCTGACCAAAACATCTTCACACATGACCATTGGACATGCATTGGTCGGCCCAAATTACAGCCCACAAACGCAAAACTTAGCCCATTTGGGGGCAACACTTACCCTCTCTTAGGGAAATGCCAAGCGACTGTCTTCGTTCAGTCTAGGAGTATCCCAGTCGTCTTTTATGTGTTACCAAACACTAAATGGGCCAGTAATAAATCGCTACTAGGGCGCACTTTCAAAAAGCAGACAAGTTGCAATGTGGACTACAACCTAGACCGCATTCACCTGACCATGGGCAGTGTGCGTATAGTAACTACTTTCAGCAAGGGCCATCTCGCACCTCCTACAACTGCAGAGCCACCGATGGAGACCCCCATAGCCTAGCCTAAGGCAAAGGGTAGGAATGCCTTACCCTGTACCTCAACCGCTAGAGGCAAACCCACCCAAGCCGTCCACATGGCCAGGGAACCCATGCACATATGGGTGCCGAAATGGCAAGCGCCGCCTCCTGCTAGACCACAGAAACATGCTCCTAAATGCAAAAAATATCAGTCAAGGCCTAAGAGGTAGCCCAGGTGCCACCGACATGGGTGCACCACCACCCCACAATGGATGCCGAAAGACCCCCTGTGAGCGTAGGGATACTATGAGGGCAACCCCTGGATATGGGTGCCTAAGGTCAGACACCCGAAAGTGTCAACTTTAGGCAACCCCACTCCAGTTGAACAAGTTGCACGAAACGTCAACCCAACAACGGTGATGGTTAAGGCCACCCAGCACCCTCAGTGCCCCAAACTAGATGATCCAGCACCATCCAGATCAGACAAGGTGCATATGCCCATGCCTGCTCAAACGACTTGCAACACGCTCCCTACGGCATAGGAGCCCACCGCAGCATTTTCAAATGATCCAAAGTGCACAAATCCATTAACTATCCTTACAAGGGAGCCACTATTGTCCAGCCCAATTGCTCCATCGCCACCGATGAGTTTGAAACCTTCGTACGAAAGACGATTCTTCCTGTCAGCGGCCAAGGATCTCGCTGAGACCTCCGAGAATGACGTAGTGACATGCATCAAGGAGTTGGAAGACACCTTCACCACATTTGCTAGAAGCTACAAGAGACTTGACCTAGGACTTCTTAACGAACCCCTTGCATTTTCTCGTTGCCATGCACTTGGGAGGACTACGAGTTCATGACCGTCAAGTTTTCCAAAATTGCAGTTGAGCTAATCGCTAATGGAGAGATCTCGAAGGAACAGGCAGTTCTCAAACAACTAGTCACCTCATACCACAAGCCCGCTCGCTCTATGCCGGAACGTGAATTGGAGGAGCTTATGCAGCTTGCCAGCTCTGCTTCTCCATTCCTGCAACTGTGGTACGCCTTACGACTCCAATGGGAGAAAAAAGGTCGTTGGATCATGACTAATGTTGAGCAACGGAGGGCAATCAAAGCAATTGAACGTGACCCTATGTACGTGGCACCTCTTTCATTCAGAGTTCTAGCCATGACACGCAACTTAAACTTAGATGATCAGTTATACTGGCCCACCCGTACATCGACCAATTCCTCACAGAGGAGGAGTTGCACATTGCTAGTCGCCTCAACTCGGGAGACATGTTCCATAATGTCTTAACTTACATCACTCAAGCTTCCCTGCAACCAGGCAAACTTGATCGCCATGCCCAGTTTGAATACAACCCTAACCTGTATACCTAGCTTATGGCCAAGTAGCCCACCCCGCACGGCCCATGCAAGCCTTCCCTCCCCCCGTGCCAATTAGAAAAGAGGGAAGAAGAGCCAGTGCGACTGACCGAGTGGGGTAACAAAAGGGTGAGGGCTGACAACGCCCTACTAAATGCAAAAGAGGAAAGGATGCAAAAAGGAAAAGATGTTGGTTATTAATTGTTTCTACATATTTATTTTAAATAAAGAGCTTCATCTCCTTAAGTCTGCCCAGTAAACTGGCGCACATGTTTTTTTGACTGGGATAATGACATGCACATACCATGGCAGGACAAGACAGACTTCCATTTACGGAAGCAGAAATGACAAAATATGGAATCAACATCGAAACACAGGGCTTCAGCCAATTTACTCTCAAGCATACCATGAACCTGGATGAGGCTATCTCGGAGGAGCTGGCCGTAAGAGAGCTGGTGAATAGATGTAGCCTCCAAAAGTACGTCGAGAAAGTCGTGCAGGCTGTCGACTACAGCATGTGCGCAGAGTTCTTGAGAAATTTCAATGAAGCACGAAGCTGTAGCACGGTCACGGTAAGGGAAGGTAATCAAGAAAGACGAGTATAGGTACCCCTTGATGCCACCACCGTCGAAAGAGCCCTGGGACTCGTGCCCAAAAAGGAAAGATGTCCCAAAAGGGACGTATACGCCATGCTGGGAGTCAAAAAGGAAGATGTACACACAATCGATGGAATTAGTCTAGCCGACATTCCAGACCCGGCGACAAGGATGCGGGCGAATATGATCCATTCTCTTTTCTCTAGCCACAGGTACAACGCCCTGATGAATAGGATCAGTGTACCACTGCTAGAAAGCATTGCGGCAGGGGTCCCTGAAGAGGTGGACTAGAACGGGTTCGTCTAGAAGATTATAAAGAGTTCCACCACCCTTCTAGCTCTAGCCGCAACGCCAGCCACAGCGAGGACTCCCCAGCCTCCACTGCACGATCCATGAGAAAAAAACCTGCCATCAAGGCCTCCACGATCAGGTACGGAGGCATACTTACCACAATCATTGACGAGGCCATCAAGGGTGTTGGTGGGGAAGGAGAGCAGGTTGAGCACCAAGACTCACCACATCAAGAGGAGGAAGTCTCAAGTGAAAGGACGGCTAGCGATGTAGGGGTCCCTAAAGTACCACCCCCGCAAAAGGCCAAGCCTCAAATGCAAACAAAGGACAACAAGGGCCAAAAGAGGGCGAAGACACTGAGAAAAAGGGAGTGAGCTGAGGTGAAGGGGGCTCGAGAAGAGTCATGTGGGTTGGAAGAACAACTGCAGAAGGAGGAGGAGGAAGAACTTGCAAGAGTTAAAGAGGAGCCAAAAAGGGTAGAAGAGGACTGGCAAAGAAGGGCAGAAGAGGAAGCCTACGAACTACGCATGAAGGAACTGGACGAGTTGGCTGAGGCCACTCGCAGGTCTATTGAAGAAGCTCATAGACCGGAAGAAATCCACCCCTATAGTCCTCACCACGAAGCCGAAGTGAGTGGCAATGCGAGGGCAGCCCCGATGACTACAAGCAAGGGAAAGTCACCGCTCCATTCCCTGCCTCCCTCCTTCGTGCCAACACCCACAGACACCCCAAATGCCCCATAGCCCGCGCCTTCTTTGGACACTGCCCAATTGATGAGCATGATGCAAATGCTTGTCAGTAAGGTGGCAGAGATTGTCCCAGAACCCGGCATGAAAAGACCTACCGCAGTCGATGCTGAATCTAAAAAAGACCCTAAGCAGCAAAACTCGAAGCATCTACCACCACAGTCCCCATCCCCCTGTCACCGGGAGCAAACTACGATGCCTACATAGCCGAGCTCTTAGCACAGCTGGAAGTGGCAAAGGAGGAAAAGAAGGTGGCTGATCCGGGTTTTTTACAACCTGGATTACTACCACAAAATTTGGCCAAAGCCCCTATCAAGAGCTTACCATATCACTTTGGGTTTACTCTTCAAGCACTAGGTATGCTGCATTGCTTCTCAATTATGATAACTCTAGCAAATGGGGGGAACAAGTTACAAAGTTGTAGAAGAAACTTTTTTCAGATTCTTTACGAATTTGAAGTTACAAAGGTGCAGACTGTTGGCTATATGCAATTTGCTTCTCTCTTTCACCACACCAACTTTCCACTATATCCTTCTTGTAAATATATTATAATAATGTGCTTTGGGCACCCACCTCTTGTAATCTAGCTCCATTTCTCTATTTTGTCTACCACCACCCTTGGCTTCTTGCATGATGACCAAGGTGGGGACTTGTCCCATCCACTATTCTCCATATTTTCAAAGATGCCATACATCATCTAGGATTATGTTAATCAAAAAGATTAGCTTAATCTAAACCCTCATGGAGGCTATATAAAGAGCCCATAGAGAATGAAGAGAGGGAAGAGGGACAATGATAAGCCCATGAGAGCACTCTAGAATACCCTCATGCTAGTCCATCTCTTTGAGGTGAGCTATGAGTGAGTTCTTTTATTATGTAGCATAATGGCAAGCTTCCTCTACCTCTTCTCCTATTATCTCCCTCTCTTCTCATCTTCTCATTCCATGTAGCATAATAGCAAGTTTCCTCTACCTCTTCTCCTCTTGTCTCCCTCTCCTCTCATCTCTCTCACACGTATTCTAATATGGTGTCTAGTACATATATTCTCTCTTGTAAATTTGTGTCTTGGTTCTCTTGATTCTCTTTGAGAAAAGGGATGTCCTAGCCCATCCTCCCTTTGGCTAGGTGGTGCCCCTCTTTAGTTCTCTTAGTAAGGATTGGAGGTTGGATGGGTAAGAGGCAATGGGTAAGAGGCAACCCGTTCATCATTTCAGCCCTCATTTTTTGTGCCCCCGCTAAGGACATTCTCAACCACAATTCTCTACCTCCTTATGTGGGACGATACAACACATGGTGGTGCATCCTCTACAACAAGTGCCCCAAGTGGCTCTTCTCCAACGCCTTCACCAAATTTTTTAAGTTGGTCGAATTCCACGACTCCCACAATGGTCTCCCAAGGAAGCCCAAGAAAGGAAGTATGCCTATCGGATGATGGCACGTATGCGGGTAAAAGGTGTTCACCTTAGAAATTTCATTCTTTCATAACGGAAAAAATCATGTTGCCATCAATTGCTAGGTTCTCATATGTGGTGAGTGTTTTGCAAACAAAGTGAAGGCCCTTCTGAGAGGTCCTCGTCTCCAAATCATCAAATCCCTCTCTCTCTCTGGCCTAATCCACATCAAAGGAGGACAACTATGTATGAACGGTGTGGAGTTTTGTAGAAGTGCAAAGTATGGAGACTACCTTCAACTGTTGTTAGCTCGAAGGTTGGGTGTGGTTGAAAAGGTGGCCATCACACCTTATGAAATATATGTCGCCGAGGATGGACACACTAAGGCAAGAACAATCGCTGGTGAGCAAATTCTCTATATAGCGAAGTTGGTGGGTTCCAGAAAGAAACACTCTGGGAAAAATCCTTCATAATTCAAGAAAGTGCATTCCCTCTACTCCCTTAAGTAGTCTCCACTCATGAATAATAATAATGGCCCGAATTTCTACACCTTCTACTCTGTACAAAACATCCGAGTTAATGTATGCATCAGTAGGAAGATTTTCTTCCAACAGCGTCTTATCATGTACTTTGGGGCTGAAAGATTAAGGAAGATTCTTGTATCACCAGAACCTATAATCTTCCCAATGCTAGACTACAATGCATCCTTCAATGTACACATGTCTTTAACTTATTATAATAGTTTCTCATGAATCACCACGAGTTGTATGGACCTATCCGTCCACTTGCTATGCTAACTGTGCATATTGTAGCCAGCACAAAGCTTAGATTCCAAGGCATTATTAGAAGCATACTGGGGCCTAGATGTCTTGCTGAAATCAATGCATCTGTGAACCCATTCATCCTTCCCCTCATAAAATACAACTTAAGTCTAGACGTTTTCATCTTCGTACTCTACTAAGGCAACATGGCATTTCCAAGTTTTTTTAGGCATAAAGGGAAGAAATCTCTGGACTTTTTGGATGACTTAGAAATGGCCTTCTTAGTCACAGGCCGGGATGATGAAGCAACCAAAGTACGGGCCTTCCCTTTAGTTCTAAAGGGTGATGCTCGAGTGTGGCATCAAGCTCTCTCAGAGGCTACAAGGGGTAATTGGGAGGATCTCAAGACCGCATTCATGCACAAGTACCAAGATACAGAGCCACCTGAAGATATTTGGAGACAACTCTTAGATCTTTGCCAAACCTTACCAGGGGAGTACCAAGCATATGAAGGCATGTTTATAAAATTGTGGGATAAATGGATAGCCTCTTTAGCCGAGGGAGAAAGAGTACCTGATTGCCTTAAGAAAGATTGTTTTCTAGCCGGACTCCATCCTCTACTAAGGGAGAAGGTCAAAGGAAAGTTTCCCACATCCTATAAAGAACCAGTCACTTATGCGAGGGAGAAAGATAGAAAATTGAAGTATCAAGCCCAGTTGAAGGGGGGAGTTGAGCCCATACAGGTTTTACCAACCATGCCAAGGCCTAGAGAAATAGCAGAGGCCCCACCTGAACCGGAGAACAAAAGACCACCTTCATTACACCTTGGGGTTGTTTTGCTTACAAAGTAATGCCATTTGGATTAACAAATGCCCCAACTACCTTCCAACGATTCATGAATTATGTCTTCCAGCCATATTTTGGGAAATCCATCAGGGTCTTTATTGATGATTTTTGTATTTATAGTTCTAAGGCTCTACATCTAGGAAAGGTGGATGAAGCTTTCAACCAACTTGCACAAATGGAGGGGCAGTTAAACCATGAGAAGTGTCGCATTGACGAAAGCAGTGTAACTTTGTTAGGGCATGTTGTAAGTGAGAGGGGTATTGAAGCAGATCCAAACAAAGTTAAGGCCCTATTGGCGGTGCCATCACCATCTTCTGTGAAGCAACTAACCTCTTTCATTCAGAAGGTGCGATATATGGGGCGGTTCATTCATCTCCTCTCCCAATTAATATTTCCACTGCAACAGTTAACCCACTCTGAGGAGCTCCTGTGGAGTGACGAAAGTAAAAGGTGCTTTCACGAGGTGAAGAAGGCTCTTAGCACCCTTCCTATAATTTTACAGCCTTGTTGGGATCAGGAGTTTTTTGTCAATCTGAGCTTTGGGGAAGATGCTCTAGGGGCAGCACTAATACAAAAGGATGCTAAAACTGGCCTAATGAGATCAGTTTACTTTTCTAGTAGAGTAATGATAGCATCAGAACGAGGGTACAAGATGGTGCTTAGAAGGGTGCCAACAGCAAATGAGATTATGGATGTGATTAAGAGCTGCCATGAGGGGGTTTGTGGCAGACATTTTGCTCAAGAAATAACCAGCAGGAAGATTCTCCATGCCGGTTTTGTATGGCCTAGTCTACATCGAGATGTGCAACATTGGTGCCGCACTTGTGACGATTGCCAAAAGGCTGGATCAAGGAAGCTAGTGCATGAGGAACAAAATCCCATAACTACATATGGCCCATTTGAGAAATGGGGGATTGATGCAATAGGGCCACTCCCACGCACTCAATCTGGCAATGAATACATCATAATGGGTGTGGACTACATGACGAGGTGGGCAAAGGCTCCAGCAACTAGTAGGATCACAGCCCAAGAAATGGAAAATTTTGTGTTTGAAAATATTTGTTGCAGGTTTGGCACACCTTTGGAAATTATCTCTGATCGGGGTCCTGGTTTTAGGGCGAACCTAGTAGGGGAGCTAATGGAAAGGCTAAAAATCAAGCATAGGCATTCTACTCCCTACTACCCACAGTGTAATGGTTTGGTCGAAAAAGTGAATGGGCTGATTTGTAAGATAATTACCAAGCAAGTACACATGCACCCCAAGCACTGGGATAAAAAATTGAGTGCAACTCTTTGGGCCTACAGGACTTCATTTAGAGCCTCACTTGGCTATACTCCATTTCACCTCGTCTATGGCCAAGAGGCTTTGCTTCCTATAGAGGTGGAACTGGCCAGTTTGCGTGTTTTAGTAGCCAGTCAAGAGAAGAATCAAGATAAGAAGTTAGAGGAAAGGATCTTGGATCTAGAGAGGCTGGAGTTAGACAGAGAAGTAGCAATCCAACACTATTCCATGCAGACTGAAGAGAGGAGGAAGACATTTAATAAGAAGTTGGCTAGCAAATACATAAGGGAAGGATCACTTGTGCTACGCTATGATAACCGCTTTGATAACAGAAAGGATGCTAAACTTGTGTTCAAGTGGGAAGGGCCATTCATGGTCATAAGGAGATATCCAAATGGCAGCTATAAGCTAGGTGACATGGATGGGAAGGTTCACAAGACAAGGGTAAATGGATGGCGCGACTGAAGCCTTATTTTCAAAGAAACATGAACACTTTGGAGCAGTAATTCAATGAAGAGCCACCAATGAGGGGGTGCAGTCCTCCTTGCTCTATTGGACCATCATTATCAAGCTAGAGGCATGAATACCTCTAGCCTAAGGGGAGAACTAATGATCCGGGTTTTTTACAACCCGGATTACTACCACAAAATTTGGCCAAAGCCCCTATCAAGAGCTTACCATATCACTTTGGGTTTACTCTTCAAGCACTAGGTATGCTACATTACTTCTCGATTATGATAACTCTAGCAAATGGGGGGAACAAGTTCTTAGGAGGCATGTCAATGTAAAGGATAAAAGGGATGGTTATCTTAGTGAAGATGAAAATGGATTACACCTAAGAGTTGAGTGAGTGCATATATTTTTTCAAAGGACTAGCCTCCAACTACACATGGGCTCTGTCTGCATCAATAAGATTTGGAATCTATCACCATCATTAGAGGGTACCTCACCCTAGCACACAAGTCAATATCCACATCATGGTGTCATTTGGATCTAACATAAAAGCTTACAAGCATGGACCCCTTCTGTCACATGCTTATATGTATTTATATATATATGGGGGACTAAAGTCAAAGCAGCTTTTGGAAGCCGTTTTTTATAATCTTGATAACTCCCAAGAAAAAGAAAATTTCAAGAAAATTCCCACGTAGCCCGATCGGTTTTGACCTGATCTACAAAGTTGGAGAAGAAACTTTTTTCAGATTCTTCACGGATTTGAAGTTACGAAGGTGCAGACTACTGGCTATATGCAATTTGCTTCTCTCTTTCACCACACCAACTTTCCACTCTATCCTTCTTGTAAATATATTATAATAATGTGCTTTGAGCACCCACCTCTTGTAATCTAGCTCCATTTCTCTATTTTGTTTACCACCACCCTTGGCTTCTTGCATGATGACCAAGGTGGGGACTTGTCCCATCCACTATTCTCCATATTTTCAAAGATGCCATACATCATCTAGGATTATGTTAATCAAGAAGATTAGCTTAATCTAAACCCTCATGGAGGCTATATAAAGAGCCCATAGAGAATGAAGAGAGGGAAGAGGGACAATGACAAGCCCATGAGAGTACTCTAGAACACCCTCATGCTAGTCCATCTCTTTGAGGTGAGCTATAAGTGAGTTCTTTTATTATGTAGCATAATGGCAAGCTTCCTCTACCTCTTCTCCTATTATCTCCCTCTCTTCTCATCTTCTCATTCCATGTAGCATAATGGCAAGTTTCCTCTACCTCTTCTCCTCTTGTCTCCCTCTCCTCTCATCTCTCTCTCTCATATTCTAATATGGTGTCTAGTACATATATTCTCTCTTGTAAATTTGTGTCTTGGTTCTCTTGATTCTCTTTGAGAAAAGGGATGTCCTAGCCCATCCTCCCTTTGGCTAGGTGGTGCCCCTCTTTAGTTCTCTTAGTGAGGATTGAAGGTTGGATGGGTAAGAGGCAACCCGTTCATCATTTCAGCCCTCAATGGCCATATTGGAGCTGGAGAAAGAACGGAAAACCTCGGCGGCCCTAAAACTCGAAGTTTCGAAGCAAGAGGCTAACCAGCGAAGAGAGATCAAAATGTTACAAGACCATCTGGAGAGGCAAAGAAGAAGGAGACCTAGGACAATGAGAACCGCCTACGCTAGAGGTTGGAGGATGAGGAACAGAACCTGGTGGCCAAGCAACGAAGTTTAAAGTTACTGGTGCAGCAGTATGCCGACCTAGAGCAAAGAACGGCCAGACTAGAGGGGTACGGCCTATTGGCAACTCAAGAAGGTGAACCGAGCGAGGGGCAGGGGGACATCATGGCACAGCTTCAGTATGCGCTTGAGGAGCAAAATAGGCTAGAAAGAGAGATAGAATTCCTAGCGTAGGGCTGGTCCACAACCCTCGCAACAGAAATGCAAGAACAACAATAGGAGATACAATAGTTGCGAGGGGCGTTAGAAGTTGCCAATGAAGATACTGAGGCCCTCATGGCCATGGCTTTCATGCAACGGAGAACGCACCTTGCAAAAATCCAGAGCCATGAGCAGTTGGCACAGGAGAGATCAGAACAAATTAATGAGGTAGAGCATAAATTCAGCATCGCAACTCAAGCGAAGGAAATCGTCAAAGCGCAATTGGCTCGAAAGTCCTGGGAGTGGCATCAACTCTGGGCTTTAACAAGAGAACAATAACAGATGATGACCACATTGGCGAGTGCGATGAAAGAGGAAAAACAAAAGATGGATGATAGGGCCAACGCTTGGGAAGCAAATAACTTGGACAGAATCAGGCAATTAACAGAACGCTTGGCAGTGGCAGAGTGCGAGAGAGTGCTTGCCCAATCTAGAGCTAAAGCAGCCAATGTATGCACCCATGCACAATGGAAAGCCTTCCTCAGCACCGTGCTCCACGTCACCCAAGCACAGGGCGATGATTCAATGGAGAGGATGCAAAGAAAACTAGAATTGACTACACGGTCGCTCAGGTACGGTCTTCAAGAACAGGAGCTCCCCGCCAGCACGGGACTCACCAAAGAACAACAATTCAGCTACGTGTGCAGTACCAGCCTCTCCACTGATGAGCTCAAGGACCTGGGATTCGAAGAGCAGAAGCCGGCCGCACCACCATCGCAAACAATCCCAGCCGCAGCCGAACAAGAAACCGAGGAAGGCCCGGATTCGAACCAAGAGGCCGACGAAGAACTACAGAAAGCGCCCAGTCCCCCTCTACCCGACCTCCCACCGGACAACACTAAAGAGGCACACATATTGAAACGCATTGTGGCAGCCACAAGAAGGAGACAGGAGCTGGTAGATGATGCACAACGCAAAGCCCGGTCATTGCCAAGACAACTCTCTGACGAGCCAGTACCGCTACGAAGGGACCCCAACCCCATTGACTGGCCGCAAGAATTGGTCATCTGGCGTGACTGGGAGTTTCAGACAAGGCCTTTTGAGATGTCCTTCTCCTACCCACGCTCGCTGGACAAGGCGTTGTCGCTCAATATCCTATCCAAAATCAAGGAGCTAGCTAATGACCTAGCGAACCGTTGGGTGGAAGAAAGGAGCCTAATTATGACCCGGTGGAGGCAGGAGCCTGCAAACTACTAGTAGGACAAGGTGAACCAGATTCCCAAATCCGTCCAAGGCTACGAGGTGCAGCCAAAGTGGCGGCGGAGGATTTGGAACACCAATTTTGACGCCTAGACAACCTTCTGTAGCTCCCTCCCCGAGGAGCAAAATGACCCCTCCCACATGCCATACCCCCGCCGGCACACACTTTGCTCATGGCACCTAGGGATCACCCCTAGCCCCTCTCCCCACTCCGCGCTTAGGGCACATCAAGGGCAGGACTCTCAGACCTGTCACCCTAAGCTTTGCATGGCACTACACCTCCAACCATGCACGAACTGGGTCCTCAAGTGTGAGACATTACCAAGGGCTTGCCCAAGGTTAGACCCACCTCCCAGTTCCACTACACATGCATTTACACCTCACCGTGAGACAGATACCCTCTTAGGGAGTGCACAATCTTCTCTTTAGGCTATTCGTAACTCAATCAAGCCGCCATTGGCTACATGTGTTCTTCAATGGATAACGGAGCCTGGTTTTGGCAGTCATCGTCGACGACAAATTCCAATTGTGCCAACAAGGCCGAGCATCTTCGTGTAGATCAAAGCAAGCCAGAGTCTCTCCCAATCACTAGGAACCAACACCCCACCATCTCTCATCGCAGCGCCGCCTTTTTGACAAGTGGTCATCTACCCACCTTTTTCATTTAGCACCAATCCAAACTACCCTGCTGCTCCCCACCCCAGTGCCATGGGACTGGCACTCCGCTAGGAGGGGGGTAATGTTTACCGCAGCACAAAGGAACGAAAAATGGAGTAGAAGTGTGGGAGAAATGGAAGAAGGAGACAACCAAGAAGGCACAAGACAAAGAAAGGATAAGGGTAAAAGTGTGCCTGGATGGAGGGCAGACTCTGAAACGAACGACGGTGTCGCCTCGAGAAAAGAAAAGAGTAAAAGCGAGCCATTACATATGAAGGCGTTCTCGAATCCTTGTTAAAAGAGCATCGGGCTCACTCCCGTGCCAATTGTATGCATTAGTGGGAACGTGATAAGTTAGAATGGTGGGAAATAGGAAAAGAGGGCCTAGGCTAATGGCCGGCCATGTAAAAAATGGGGATGACTGCCCAAAAAGTAGGGCATGTATATAAAGTTCAAAAGTGAATGAGAAGTTCATTCTTGGGTGTGGCTAAAGCTTCTTCTTCTTCTTCTCTTGCTTCTTACCTTCTTGCTTGTGCTTGAGTGAGGGATTGAGGGAGTGTGAGGGAGTGAGGGAGTGAGTGTGTGTGAGTGAGGGATCATGGGGAAGAAGCTCCCCATCTTCTCTCTTCATCTTCCCTTCTCTTCTTCTCTCTCGTCTTGCACGGCTATGGAGGATGGAGCTTGACGAAGAGGGATTGAGGTTGCTTGAGCTTGCCACAAGGATCCTGGAGCTACCGGAGTGTGAGAGAGAGGAGGGAACTTGATCGAGCATCAAGGTAAGCTCACTACACCCGCAAGGTAGGCATTGCGCGTCGGCTATGTGAGAGGTAGCCATGGCTAGTCGGCTTGAAACGCTTGATCAATAAGCGGTCCGTAGGTCTCGGGGTAGAGCTTCATAGCTCCCCTACAGATAGAACTACCCATAGTGCAGAAACAGGTTATATGCCGGCTGAACTGATATATGAGCAGCCACCTATTATGCCTATTGAGGATTCTATTGTCACATGGAGTATCTTGCCTTGGGATAAAGGCATAAATAGAGAAGAGTTGTTGATTTTGCGCATAAGGCAGCTTGAAAGAAGGCCAGAAGATGTCAAGAGAGCCATTGAAAGGCTGAAGGCAGCAAGATTGAAGAATAAGAAGAGGTTTGACAAGCATCATCGACTCCGTCTAAGAGCTATTCAAGAGAATGATTGGGTACTTGTCTATGATAGCAGCCTGGACAATCAATATAGTGCTCATAGGAAGTTAGCCAAGCGATGGTTTGGACCATATGTGGTAAAAGTAGTACATGATAATGCTACTTATACTTTGGCTTAAATGGATGGGACAATGGTCAAGGTACCAATAGCTGGTAAACGTATCAAGCTCTTCAAACGAAGAGAGTCTTCTACTTATGAGCTTGATGACTTGGATATGAGCCATCTACTTGAAGACAAGCAAGATCAAGAAGACTTAGAGGATGAAGATGAAGATATGACAGAAGAAGACCCTCCTTAACCTATAATTTTGTGAAATGGCACATGCCGGAGGATGTGCAAGTTAGGAGGGGGTGAATGTCAGAAAGTTTTTTGTTCATAATATAAATCATAGAATTCTTATGATCACAGAAGAACTTTATTAGGACTTACATGAGGAATTTTCATACATAACTCAGTCATTGTTACCCAACAACCAGCTTAGATATCACTTAGTTTCATAAGTTCTCTTGTAACTGTCATACAATTTTCAATTGTACCATGTATATTGATAAAAATTAAGTCTATGGGAACCCACAACTTGATCAGCTCGAAGTAATTGACAGTTTGTAGGCTAAGTCACATTGGTTCAAGAGGAAAATTTGGTTGGAAATCAAGAGAAGTGCCAAAAGTCCACTAGGTTCATGTGGGACCTGAAATAATGGACTAAAATGACTTGTAAGTGACCTAAATGGTTAAAATGAGAAGTGGGAGCTGAGCAGGATGCAGCCCGCATTTTTCGGCGTAAAAAACAGGCCTGCATACGTGTGGCAGATGGAGGATGAGCTGTGGGCTACGGTGCATGCTCCAAAGCATGCAAACTCAAGACAAATTGGAGCTGAAGAAGGAGACACAAACAAGGAAGGTGAGAGCTCTTCTTACCCATCCATTTGGTATGACAAAAATGAATGGTATAATAGTCCATAAAAGGGGGAAACCTGAGAAAAAGTTTTCAGCCTGCTCTTATGTATGTCTTCTCTCATTGCTTTTACCATATTCATGGTCCAATGAAACCCGTCTTGTACCCAAGTACTTGAGTGACTTTGGGGCAAGCAAAGGGGAGGATTTTGAAGGTGTATGGGCTGTTATGGACTGAAAAAACCAGTCATAAATATGGCATCGCACTGTTCTTGTCCATTTTGATGAGTAAACAAGTTATCTATGTGGTTGTAAGAGAGGAAATTGACCTCTTAACATCAGGGCTTCACTTGTGAATGATTAGAGGAGCTTATTCATGGGATTATGTGCACTTTTGGAGCTTGATTATGGGTTGGAAATTACTGTTTTAAAATAGGGCCGAAGTTAAATTTATGCTTTTACAATGCATTTCATGAGCTTTTGATCTATGTCTTGAATGTATTTGAGTCTAACATCAAAATACTTGTATCTTGGAGTTGTTATTCATTCATGTTCATGAAATGGAAACCATTTGAGCTTGCATTTGGATTAAATCTGAGATTATCCCTATTGTAATGGCTTATTATTCCCATATGCATTTGATGTGAACAAGACAAAGTATTTTCATGTATGCTAAATAAAAAGAAAAAGCTTGATATCTTCTTCTTCAACTAAGTCATTTCTAAAATCCAAATCTTATCAAACCCCAATCTTTTCTTCTTCTCCAAACCTTGAGTCCCACACTCCTCTTCTGCTCTAAGCCCCGGTGGTAGACCTTCAACCCCCAACATGACGACAACGTATATCGAAAAGTTTGGACAAGAGCATGACCACACTAAGTTTGTGGAATTCTTGAGGACGTATGACCCCGATAAAGAGAATGGGATAGTGTCCTTGGCAAGCAGAGAAGGAATCACATAGGTGTGGATCCCGCTCAGCAAGGCCTTAGTGGAAAACGCGCTGGGGTTGGAACCAAAGTTGGAGAAGAGGCATAAAAGAGATGTCTATGCCATGTTGGGGATGAGGAAGCAAAGTGTCTTAACAAATGATGGCATAAGTATCCAGGACATTCCCAACGTAGAGGTCAGGCTGCAAGCCAAGGTGATCCACGACCTCTTCTCTAGCCTAAGATACAATTCGCTCATGCGTAGGATCAACATGCTTGTGCTGGAGAGCATGGCAGCTCAATCGCTGCATAAAGTGGATTGGAACGGTTGTGTCAGGAAAACCATAGATCATATAGCCAAGACAATAGACCTTGGAAGCAGACCGATGAGTGGAGAATCCCCAGCATCAAAGGGAACTGACAGGAAGAGGCCCTCAGTCAAGGCCTCATTCATAGGGTATGGAGGAGTCTTGACCGCCCTTATCCGAGAGGTGATAAAAGAGGTGCAAGACAGAGAAGAGGGATAAGACAAAATGCCTAAGAGGCCAGCTTCTCGTCATGACAAAGAACAATCAAGTGAGAGGACGGCGAGTAAAGTAGAGGGAGAGCAAGAAGCTTAATCTAGCAAGAGAAGAGAAGAGAAGAAGAGAAGAAGAAGAGTCCCTCTTTCCCTTGGGTGGTCATCCCCTTTTTACATGGCCAGCCATGGCCTAGGCCCTTTTTTCCATTGTTCTCCTATCTTCCTAGCTTCCTACCTTTCCCTTGGGTGGTCATCCCCTTTTTACATGGCCGGCCCTGTTTTCCATTGTTCCCCTATCTTCCTAGCTTCCTTCCTACCACCCATCTACCTTTACAATTTGCACGAGTGAGAACAATTTAAAGGTACGCCTTCTTGCTTTTGGCTTCTTGCGGCTTCCATGGTTGCGTCTTGTATTCTTGATGGTTGTTTCCATGCTTTTAGATTTCTTTCGAGCCCACGATCTTATAGGGCATCTTTTCCTTTTTTTCTCCTTGCACTTTTCCTCTTGATGCCTTGTTTTCTGCTTCCTTCACTTTGCAGTAACCATTACCCCCCTCCTAGTTGAGTGCCAGTCCGATGTCACAATATGTGTGTTAGCATCCAAGGCTCATTTGGATGCATAGTCAGCTTATTACCTTTCCTTTTTGTGATGATGATTGTTAAACAAAATCTCTACTATGATGTATTTTGGGCCTACATATAAGATATGTACAATTGAGACAGAAAAGTAAGGCATAAGTTTGTAGTTCAGAATTTTAAGTGCATAATGCCTAAAATGGATAAAGAAGTTACATTTTGAACACATGTATTATATTACCCTCAATGATTTATATCACAAGAGAAAAGGATGTCATGCTTAAAATTTACATTATATCTATCACAAGAGGAGAGAACTAGAGTATCTTGGATAGAGGTGAGCATGTGACTATTATGAGATACCAATTTCATTTTATGTAACTTTTCTTTTAAGGCCACCATTCCCTTGATTTGAAGCTATAAGGATTTCTTGAGGTAGATAAACAAGTATAAACATTAGCACTAGATGAAGAACACACACACACACACACACACACGCACACACACGCACACACACACACACACACACACACACACACACACATGTGGTGAGTCCCGCAGCATATACTACCCTCTTGCTACACCGCGAAGGGCGTCTCAATCTGAGACAATGCACTCTTGCACTTTTCGGCTGTGCTACCTACAGAGACTTGCTCCCAAAACAGAAAAATGAAAGCAACACTAGTCCTCTTACCAGAACACCGCGAACTTGGTTTGCTTTCTTGAGCTCCTTACCACGAACAAGGCTCTGATACCATGTCAAGATTGTGGGAGAGAAGAAAGGAGTCTCACTTGTAGCTTTCTTGCTTGCACAATGGGGGAATACACACAATGGTGCAGGTTGAAAACAGTTTTCCTCTTCTTAGTTGTGTAAGCCAAAAGAACTCAAGTACATAGAAATAGAAGAACCCTATATATGGGTCTCAAACCAAACTCAACTAACTAAGGTGGCATACTAACTGAGCCACGAACTAGAGTAGATAAGGATAGCTGTCATCTAGCTATTATTCATGGGCGGTGTACCAACCACATCTGCAAACTGACAAGTCAGTGACATAAATGCACAACGGTCACCCTGGCATATCATGAGTGGAGCTCGATATCTCAACAAGCTAGTGTAGAATCAAGATACAAGAGCTTCCAAAATAAGAAAGCTTGATAATTTCCCTTTACTACGTATGATTGTGGATTGTTTTTCATGGAGGTAAATAAGATCTAAGCCAAGGTTGAAATGGTACCATCCAATTGTATTATTTGGTGTCGATGTTGTTGTCCCAATTTGAGTTTGTGTAGGTGTATGAAGTAATGCCATTCTAGTGGATGCAAGGGATGAAGTATTTTTGAGACAGCCAAGGACTCATGTGATTGCTTGCCAATGAATACATAGTAGAAGTGGAGAAATCCCTCAAGATGCTCATCGAAAAGGAGGCATCCATGTTGTTGGCTAGGTAAACAAGAGACCGACTAATTACTAGTATTTGCAGCACCAATCAGCTGAGAATGATGATTAAGCTGCTTAACCTTGTAACATGGATCCATGGGAGCAAATACAGGGGTTCATTTAGTAACACTACAAATAGAAAGCTCTCAATACAATACTTCCAGTGGGAAGGAAAGATCCTCAATGTAAAGTTGCTCCCCAAGTCGTGGATTGATGCTGCACCAACGCCTAGCCTATAGACCCTTGCCTAGACTCGGAGAAATTGGATGGGACCATATACTTAATGTGGTTGTATATGATGAAGCATGTACTATTTGCAAAGTAGTTGTGGGGTTATGCATAGAGGCCAACCCAATAGGCCCAATAATTCAAGGAACTGTAGATGCATCCAATATATCCATTGTTACTAGTGGATTGACCGACGTCTCCCCCCATAGCTCATCAACTATGATGGTAAGCAAGGAATGCTCATGTGCATGCCTTAATTGCATTGTCATGCAAGAAGAAGATTATGTTGGATATATGATCATGCGCTATGGTCAAATAGGTATGGGAGAGGCTTGGTTCTCTTTATTAAGTGCATAATGAGGCATGTGCTGCTTGCTTATGCAAGTAGTTGGCGTTTGAGCACATGGCTGAGGGTGTTTCTACTGGTACATATATCACTTGCATCAAAGATCTCAATGAATAACTTGTTAATATTGATTATAGTATATTCATATATTGCTGATGTATATTTTGGTTGGTTTGTTGGGGTCATATTAGAATTTTGCTACTATTCATTTATTGGCAAAAAATAATGTTGATTTATACACCTTTGATGATGTGGTTTCTTTGCTATTCCAAGAAGATTAGTCTCGCATCAATCACTCGAGCATGGTCATAGATTATCAAGGATTTGTAGCCAATCATAAAGGCAAAGGAAAAACATGGCATCAATCAAATTCTAAGGACAATGGCAAAACAACTCCTTTTTCTAATTCTCCTAATGACGAGAATTAGGATAAACACAAGGAACAATGTAACTATTGCAAATAAAAGGGACATGTCATTGAGGAATACACGAAACACATGGCAAGCAAAAAGAGGAAATAATTTAGCATGAATTGTGAAAATTCTACCAATTTAATGAATACAACAGCACACATGGTTTTGCTTGGATATACATGTATTGTATGCATTTGTGGTGCCATGCTCTTATGATCCTTTCTCATATGCATAATGTTTATCCATATGGTAGAAGGTAAGAATAAATGGTACTTTGATAATGGTGCTTCTAAGCATATCACTTCAATGATTTGTGTATGTGACTTCAAGATGCACCGAAAGATGGGTCACTCATTTATACAAATAATGCTAATATATGATGAAAGGCATTGGATAGATTTGTATTATTGCGATGAATGAGGTTACCATTGTTCTTGGCCTTTTAGAAAAATTTCTTTCAATTTTAGCCATTACATTTGCTAGACTCACGATTAAATTTCATGTGGACAAATGCATTGTACATGACTATAATGATGGAGATGATCTTGTGGTCTTAGGCATATTATGAAATAGTCTCTATCAGATTGACTTGTATGAAAGAAGAGCATTAGAGGATGCCTTATCCATAGATGGGAAAGTGATAGATTACATTGAGGTATGGCATACTTGGATTTGTCACCTTCATTATGGTAGCTTGCTTTGTTTTAAAAGCAAGAAAATGGTGCTAAATCTCCTTCCATTGGAGGCAACGATAATGATGCATGTGAGAGTTGCATTTTGGAGGAAATGTGCCACACCCCTTTTCTTGAAAAATGATCTAGAGTGTTGGTCAAAAGTTACATCTTATATATAGTGGTATATGTGGTTCCATGTGCATCCCATCCATTAAAGAAAACTTTTACTTTGTGACCTTCATTGATGATATGACTTGTCATAGCTAGTTATATAGATCAAAGCACAAGTCAGATATGTTCTTATGCTTCAAAACCTTCTTAGCTATTGCTAGAACTCCACGCTAGTTGGTTATTGTTTGGTAATAATGATCAAGGGGAGGAATACATGCCAAGAGAATTCAATGTTTTTTGGCTAAGAAGGGTATTGTCTATCATTGCACTACACCTTAGAAAAATATTGTGGTTGAGAAAGAAAAACAGATCTCTCATGAAGACGTTACTGTATATGCTAATGCATAACAAGCCGCCCCCAAATTTTTGGCTAGATGCTATCATGTGTTACTCTTATGTACTTAATGATAGCCAAAGCATTGGCTTAATGTACATCTTATGAGGCTTGGATTGGTCAAAGGTAAGTGGGGTTGACCAAAGCATTGACTGAATGTAAAACCTTCTGCGGTTTTGGAATAGTCGAAAGTTAGCAGGATCGCACATACATGTCTTTAGTTGTTTGGCATGTGCTTTGGTGCAATAGCCATGACTACACGAGTTGCAAGATAAATGTGTCGAATTTATTTTAACTTATTATAATATATAAAGTAAAGAGTATTTCTTAAACTAACCCTTTATAAGTAAGATTTTTGTTAGTAGAGATGTGGTATCTATGGTATGGTATTGCTCTTAGTTTGGATGATGCGCACACTGAGAGCACACTCTCTGTTTGTGATCTTGATTCTCATCTTGTATGTATAATATATGCTCTTGATTGCCAATGAGATGCATATTGTAGCCTTGAAGGTTGAATTACATCATTCAGTTGATGCTATGGACCTTTGGCCATTTGCACAACTATCTTTGCATATAGTTCACTCTAGTTGAGAGGGGCATTGTTTTGAGACAATCTATATATATTTGGGAAGTAGTGAAACATGTATTTTGATATCTCACATGTACTTACTCATTGGGCCTTTTTTTCCCTTGAGACAATTCTTTGTATTTGCATGCATTTCTAGACACAGTGATTGGGCTGGCTTCTCTGAAAAACGAGTGTCCACTAGTGGTGATTGTTTCATGCTTGGTCATCTCTGCATCTCTTGGATGAGAAAGAAATAGTCTATAGTGGCCACATCTAGTTTCAAGATATATGGCAACATTTATAGCTACATTTCAATGTTTATGGCTTTGACCCTATTGGCTTATCTCAGTGCGGGACAATAGATGACTTAACAATCTCGATGAGTACTTCTTAGATAACTTATCATTAGGAACGAATGGTAGTCAAAGCTTTGCTTGAGAGGGAGTAGTAGCATCGATCTAGATAATAGCCTTGGCTAGAGGAGTCTATGACCAAAGCTAGAAGATCCAAGAGCAACAAGACGAGTAACCTTGTGGTGCAGAAGCACCGTAAGCAACATCAAGACCCTCATGAGCACTTGAGGAAGCATTGGAGGTAGCACATGGGTCTTTGTCTTCAAGGTGATGAATTGCTAGTTTCTTATAAGTATTATGCAAGGCATGCTGAAAATTTTCAATAGCCTCTTGCCATGGAGATGCCATCTCTTGCAATAAAGACTCAAGGAGCTCCTCCAACTAGCTCAAATTGAGGGTAAGGGCCTCCTCATCTGAGGATCACTTGGAGCCTTAATAATTGGTTGCCACTCCTTCATCTTTATGAGGTGAGTCTAGAGCTTGTTGTTTTGTTGCTAATAGTGGGATCATTTGATTTGAGAGAGTCACAATATCACCAAGGAGCAGTTTTGGAAATAATATGCTAGGTATTGTGTCATCATGTGGGCCACATCCACATTCAACTGATGGGACATAAAGATTCGAGGCTCAAATGAAGTAGTAAAAGTCACCTAGATCATTGTAGTTCCAAAAGGCAAACAACCACTTAGGGAAATTTAAGCGTATATCCACATTTAAAACATTCAAAGTGGCCACAATGAGACAGGCTAAAGTCGCTTCTAGGTAATACTTTCTTGTTCAAGCTTCTCTAGGTGGGACTTAAATTTCATCTTGCCTAGAAAGGAACAAGTTCGGGTGTAGGAGTTGGAATTGGAATAACAAGAGTCATAATGTTCACTTCTATTCATAATAACAACTCAAAATAGAATCAAAATGGGTTCTACAACAATTGAAGAAGGGGTACGAGTCGAGGTATTAATCTCCAAAACCTATTTTGAAGTCATTGTAGACTTCAAATTTGGAGTAGCAAATGACATAATCGAGGCTAGAGATTGGAAATATTAGTATGGACTCCCACCCAAGAATAAGAAAAATTACTCCTCCCAGATTATCATCTGATTTGAGCTTCTTCCTCAGAAGGATCAAAGCTTTCCAATACCTCCTCCATATGAAACAAAAAATACAAATTTTTTCATTCTTTATTTTCACCTTGGAGGTCATCGACACACAATCGTATTTAGCTTAATATGCAAACACGTCATAAAGAGAGTGTTCAAGATTCACCACTCTTCATGGGCATTCACAAACTAGCTTGCACTACCAAAGAGTTGTTGAAAGACTTAGAGTGTGTTAATTGGTTTGGTAAAAAATGACAAAATGGGGGAAAAGTGGAGCATGCAAGAGGAAACAACCAAGGGCAATAGGAAAAAGCAACAGGAAGAAGAGAAGAGCAGGTGTAAGATTGGAAAAGAGTCAAAGAGAGCATGTGCAATGGGAAAAGACGATGTATCAACGTTAAATCTGTTGACATTTACTACCACACTGCCTACAAGTAGAAGTTTTAAAAATCAAAAGCACAATTAATAACAAACAAGTTGTGTGAGTTAATCTCTTATAGAAAATAGATAGCTCAAAGGCTCATAGGACCTTGAGGGTGGGTTTTAAGTGAATGGGTGACGGGCACCAATAGACAATAGAGCCCTACCCAAGGTTCAAAAAAGTAAAACTTCATACATAAGGTGAGAAATCTTATTTGTAATGGATTCCACGACTAACGCAACAAAGGCTTATCTACTTCTCTAACACTACTATGTTTCTTCATCTCTGAGTACTCTGTATATGTGAGCTTTCTTAGGCAGGGAGAGAGAAGTCTTGTAAGGGTTGTGTGTGGTTCTTGCTCTGTGTTTTATCCTCTACCCTTTCTCCTCATCTTCGTGGGATTTCTTCCCAGATTGAGAGATAGATAGATTGAGTTGCTGCATCAAGTGTAGAGTGCTTGAGAGACCTAGAGAGAGAGAGAGAGAAAGAGAGAGAGAGGGAGATCAAAGGTGGAACCATCTCTACTTAGACAAACAAGGAAGAGGATCTACTTCACACGTACAAGGGATGATGGAGCTTGAGTGCGGAGCTCGAGTAGGCATGTTGGTGGAGTAATAAGAGCTCACAACACTCATCTAGACTACGACGTAGTGAGCCTCCTATTTCAACTATTATCTTTGAATATTCTCCTTGCTTTGGTGGGCAGTGGGTAGCTATTCATAGCTATTTGAGTGAGTGAGATGTGATGGAAGGTGAAATCACCGTGTAAGAGCATAAGCAAAGTCAGTTAGAGAGGGCACATCGATGATATGTGTTTCCTGTCTCTGGATTCGACGTATGGACTCAAAGCTACATTTTGGTTCTGTTGTTGGGACTTAAGGGAATTTCTTTTGTCAAGTCTCTGACCATAGATGGTGAGTGAAATACGCCAAGCTCGAGCGAGATGGGTTTTCTCACCCCACGAGAGATTTGATATAGAAACCTTGCATATCTTAGTTAGGATATGGACATATTGGAAGGGTATCGATCCGTGGATTGCACATGTTCTTTTTTCATAGGATAGGTTGCATTGCGGAAAAAACTTGCTGCAATAGGAAAAATCATTTTTATTTATAAAAATTTCAAAACAAAATAAAACAAAATTTTAAAAAAATTCAAATCTCATATCATGCAATAGAGGCAACGACATGTGCTTAAGCAGTTGGATGAGCTTCATGGGTTGGAAAGCGATATAAGTTGCAATTTTTTCCCTTGGTTTTTCTAATTTCATCAATTTTTATCATGGGATGCATTGCCATATCATGGGTAGGGAGTTTGATGGTAACTAGCTAGTGGCGGTCAACGACCGAGTACGTGCAAAGAGCATTGAGTGTGGATATCATTGGGATTTTTGTACAAGAGAAAAAGACTATCATAAGGAGCACAAAAATAGGATGGATTTTTTGTAATAACTATTGATTTTCTGATTTTGATGATTAAGAAAGAGGTTCTTAGAAGCGGTGGTACCTATAACAACTAGGTACATTGTTTCCTTGTTGTGTGTTTTGGAGCATATTTTGAAAGGGTAAAGTAATGTGGGTCATGTTGGAGATTTTCTGATTTTTTGGAGATTTATGCTGCATTTTTTATGAGAATTGATGCTTGGAAAAAATAGGCAAAGGATAGTGGGAAGAGGTTGACAACTACCTAGTCACAGTTTCCACTGGTAGCATGCAAAGGCTATAAGTTCATGAAGGAAAAGAAGAGTGCTGGTCATTTAGCATCAGTAATTCATCATAAAATTCATTTTTTGACTTGAACTTGCATAGAATATTGGTGATCTTATGATAGCCGTTTAGACTTGCACAATATAGGTACCAACTACATACTATAAGTGGACATAGTCATGATTTACAAGAGCTAGTTTGGGACTATTCTGTAGACTTGTTTTGGAACTGAGTTTGCTGAAGTTTCATTGTAAATCTCTGTGAAATTTTTGAAATTTCTGAATATTCATTGGTTGGGATCAAAAGGTTGCTTTGAAGCTAGTTGGATGATGACTAGCTAGCCAATGGTAATTGTTTAGTAGGCTGTTTGTAGGTGTTTAACCGATGACACATTTAAGATTGCATTTGCTGTAATTTACTGTGTTTTTATAGTAGAAAGTTTTGATCTTGGGCTGAACACAAAATCATTAGGCATTAGAACCAATTGTGATAAACAGATAGATAGACTAGCTACCATGATATCACTACTAGCTAGAATCACTAGATGTGGGTGTGCCAAAATTGTTGGGAATGTTTAAACTCTTATTGTGATCAGCCAAAGGAGACCGCAAACTTAGAAATTCTGTAAGGTTTGTTGAGTAGTAACCATAGGTGTTGCAAGGGTTGCACTACTTGTCAAAAAAGTTCTTTGCAAGAAAGTACAAGTAAGGAGGCTGATGTGTAAGATGCCTTGGGTTCTACTTCCAAACCCAAAAATTCATTGACATTTACAACAAAGAGGGAGGGTTGAGCCACTTAGAGTCAAGGGTGCTATTACAAGCACTTGACAAGCCAATTAGGGGGCTAAAAAAGCTAGTTTGGGGCTCCTAACAGATATAGTTTGGGTTGATTAATCCTTCCAAGTTTGGTAACTCTTGAATTATGAAGAACTGTAGGTTTTTGGGGCTGAATTGCAAGTTTTGCACCAGCCATGATCCTCCAATATTCACCTACCCATTGTGAATTAATCGGTATTTAGGAAGCGGACAACTAGACATAGACTAGTGATAAGCTTGCCTTTTCGAGTTTGGAAGGGATGAATTGCATTTGGTTTAGTGATCTATCTCTTTATATTGAAGGTCACTAATTCATTTGTATTATGAATTCCATTTCAAAGCCAAAGGGGATAGCTTGCAACCTTGCAAAATTGTAGAGGCCGATCATAACATTGAGCTACAACACTCCGCATACTACTGAGACGGGTTGGTAGATTACTTAATAGTTTCAGACCTTATGAGAAGAACTAATTGCAACTTAGATAGTGCTTTAAGCTCTCCTAAACTTTGTAGGAGAAGGGATTTGCCATTTGGCTTGAGTACAAGGCATATACTTTTAGTCCATCGACTCAAGTGTCGACTTGAGGCACAATTCTCTATCCATTGCAAGTACTCACCAAGTGGTACACCACCACGAGGCTCTTCTTAGAGGTTTTTAGCACTCGCATTGTTCACCTTTCAAGATTTGTGCCCTTGAGGAGAGTTAGAGTACTTTGACCAAACCTCTATTATACATTGGCTGAAAACTTGCATGATCTCCCTTATGATCTTATGAGGCACCATGCAGCTATCGCAACCCGCGCTTGACATGGACACAAAGTACTACCTTATGTATCTCTACTAGAGACAATCCTTTGGCTCTAGTCAAGAATACCCTCTTGTCCTAAGTGTAGACACTACCCTCTTTCCTTGACAAAGAGATGAACCCACCTCCACCATTGCCATCATAAGATCTACTCTTCCAAAAATGAAAGACATACGATTTCATGCTAGTATCAACTCAACTGTGCCAAAACCTTAGGTTGAATCCCACCATTTTGGACATAGCCTTATCATGAGTTCATAGATAAGGCTTGCTAAGCCATATTGACCATACATCAAGGTCTTGAAGACAACCAATAATGTGCGATACATAAACCCATAGCATTATGATTATAGTACGCATTGAACCAAAGAGTTGACGCTCATCCCGCCATGAGTGCACTATCAATAGTGTATGTGGGCAAGGCTTAGAGTATCATCAACATCCTTATGATTAGGATTGTCCCAAAATCCATTACCATTTTTCAACAACCTCAAGGGCTGGCCATCATTGTGCGCTAAATTAAAGTTCCTAGGATCCCAAGTGCAACAATAGCTCCAATTGCCTAGAGTAGACACCAACATCATCACCAAATAATTGCCACATAGTGGATGTTGCATAGCACCATGTGGAAAGAATTCCAAGTGTTGTGACCCCCACTCGAGACAAAGATCACCATAGTATGTTGAACGCACCAAATAGAGTACAAGGCACCATTCCTGACTTAGCTCGGAACATCACATTAACCTGAGTAGTAACATCTGCATTGATCCGAGCAAGGATGGAACAATTGTGATTCCAGTGAGCACCCGACATTAACTCAAGAAACATCTCGATACATTGATCCGAACCAGACCGTTTTGGGTTGAACTAAGCAACAACTTTTGGAATTGATCCAAGAGCCTCCCTTAATTGGTTTGAGCTACAAGAATCATGATTGGTCATGACCCAAGCACCATCAACAATGATCCCATGACTCCAAAATGATCAAAGCCATGCATTGCTATGGTTTGAGTAATGCTCAATGATCACAATGATGAGATGGCAATGATATGAGAAGAACATGAATGATCTAAGTGACATTGATTCGAGTCACGTGGGTCGACACATAACACTCACTACATGTTCATCATGTCTTGGATTTGAGTAGTAGTGTGGCAACGATTAAAACTAATTTACCATAGTCGTAGCATACATGCTTAGGGCATTGCCATTTGTAGCACACAAACTCGAACCATATTTGTCACATCAATCAGACCCTAGTCGTCACATTGACCATAGTCACAAAATATTGATGTTTGCATCATACAAGTTCTTAGCATATTGATTTTCACAGCATTGATGTAGACAATAGTCATCACAACTCATGTTCACAACTCAAACCATAGTCATAGCCTACACAATTGCAACATTGACATTTACAGTATTCACTTGGAGCATTGATGGTGCATTGAAGAATCATAGTCATCAAGCTCACTCGTACCTTCTACGTCAACCACCATGGCCTGAGCAACAATATCATTGGACCAACACTTAGACTAATCATTGGTCACTTAGACCATTGCCTCACCACCATAAACTCAGAATACATTGTCACGTAGATGAGGGAGCATCCATACCATTGCAAAAATCACTCAGACCCTCGATAGCATACATCACTCGGAGCATTGGTGCTACTACCCGATGGGTTGCCATCATGTCATTGTCACTAGCTCCCCTTGAGATATAGGAGCTTCTAGAAAGACCACTAAAAGCAAGGAGGTCACACATAAAAAGCATTCAAGATGTTTTTCTGTAGAAGGAAAGAAGTATGGTCATTCATTGGTGCCTACTAAAGCACAAATGCCTTCTTGTGGAAAGAAAAAGAAAAAAGCACTAACCCCCAAAGTGCTTAAGAAAGAACAAAAGAATTTTGAAAGCACTAGCACATTGGAATGCTTTAAAAGCACAACACACAATGGGTGCTCGTCACAAGTGAACTTGAACACAAAGTAGAGGAACCTCTTGCATAGATAACACGTCTCAAGGGCACCACCAAAGGAAGAAGTGTGAGAAGGAAATATCAAGCGTTAGGATTCGTGGGACATGTGAAGTCATATCGAGAAATACAAGCATGACAAAGAGGTAACTGCCACAACACTTAATTTACTCAAGGTGTTTTTTAGTTACATGAGCTGCAATTTCCATGTTCACATGCTAGAAGTAAGCATGCACTTCCTTGTAGCATAGTTTCTTTACATAGAGGTTGCGAATGTTGAGACCTTGAACCTATTCCATGTCATACACATTTCAAATCCTCTCAAAACCATTTAGGGTGATCATGTGGGTTGAGCTTTGTGTTTGACATTGCGATTGTTTGAGTCGGTGGTGGATTGCAACTTGTGAATTCAGGAACTTCTCCTAAGATCAAACATTTGAATTAACCAAGTAGAGCAAGCACACATAAGAGGAACCTCATTCCTTACAATTTTGATCCATGCAAAACTTGCAAGTGTGGATGTGACATTGCTTAAACTGCACGAGTCTCTAGAATAATCAGTGAGTTTTTGGGTTGGCCAAAATCAAGTGAAGCACGTTGAAAGATAAGAACACTCTCATTTCACATAGACTACTTCTTTTCAGGGATAGTGACTCATCCTACATAATTCAAGACCCCTAACAAGGACCTAGAGAAGCTTAGGCTTGCCCTAGTGATCATGGAGCCCGAATTGCATTATTTGAGGGGGCAATAATTTAAATTAGTGTACAAACCTTGGGGCAATGTAACACCTTAAGATCAACCGAACAATATTCTAAGATTTTCAAAGCAACAACCATTCACAAAGGGGGTCCTAGGTCAAGATAGGCAAACAAGCAATTGGCCAAGCCATACTAACTACAACTTTCTCACGAGCCAAGTCTAGGAGGAAAAACAATAGAGTTTCCTTGAGGGCAGGTTACAAGGGTTGTGATGTTAGTAACTTACTTGAAGTTTCCCCAACTCTTGTGGAAAAGGTGACCCATCTTGAAAAATTTAGGGCATGAGGGCCAAGATCCTGCCTTTCTGAAGCACAATACTTGTCCACACAAAAATCTCAACATCGTAAGTGATAGCCTCACAGTTGGGTGTTAAATGTTGCCAAGCAACCTAGAATTGCCACCAACCTCAAGAATTAGACCTATGGTGCAAACACCTTGTTGGTGCTAAGGACTTTGTAAGCACTATAGAAACCACCCCCTAGGAAGGAAAGTTACAACTAGTGCTATTGAAACTGAAGAATCCAAGTATCTCTTAGTGTCATGAACCTTTGAGTGGGACTTGAAAAGTCATAATCATAGTCAACAAGTAAGGGAGGACTTGAACGACAATAGTCAAGTAGAGACCTTGTAAAAAAAAACGTCACAAGTCACACCGAGAGAACTGTTGAGAGAAGGGACAATACTCAAGGCCATGCACAAATGTGCATTAGATACTTAACGAATACACCATAATGACAACTTTGGATAGCTTGAAGGCTTTGTAAGCCTAGGGAAAGAGAGTGAAAAACTGGCATAAAGGAAGGGGGGTCAATCCTTGAAGAAGAACCTTGGCAACTACACTAGCTTGAAAGCCCAAAAAGAACTCATGAAAAATAGGGAACAAGGAAATCCCCTAACTCACTTAAGGACATAGGTGGAGAAACAACAAAACATATATGCACATTGTGATAGAAAGAAGTGAACGTGCCTATAAGACCAATGAGAGTCACAAAGGTGACACATATTAGGACATGGCATATTAATTCTCTAAGACACACAACAAGAGCAGTGCAGCCTTCTAACAGGGACCGATAGGTACATTTTCAATCCTACCAGAAATCATCAGTCTCATCGAGGAGCTTGTCAGCTAAGGGCAAATAGAGATCATGGCGGGGATGAGCTCTAACATGGATAGTCTAGAAATGGATGCTATAGAGTTTCCCATGCATATCCAAAAGGTAATATCCCTCTACAACCAACACATGTGGGTTGAACATAGAGGAGGGGATGTGGAAGAGATCATGGTTGATGTAGAAGCGGGCTAGGTAGGAATCTCATTAAGCAAGTTGCAAGGTTTACACGAAATCAAAGGTTAAACAAATGAAGAAAGGAGATAGAGTTGGGTCAAATCCAATGCATCCTAGTTCTAGCCGGAGGGATGTCAATTGGAGGAGAGGCAAGGGACGTAGAGACATCCAATGCTAACCTTAGTCCCTCTGAACTCCTTCTCAAGCAGTTATTGGTTGGATAGGACCTCCATAGAGAAGGGAAGTACTGCATTAGCCACCACTCCCTTGATCAAGATTAGGAGTAGCACCATAGCTAGAAGCCAAGCAAAAATACCAATTGTTACAAAGCAAGTCAACAAGTACATGCAAGAGATGATCCTTATAGCTTTGATGAATAGTTTGAGTAGGTTTGTAAGTCAAAGAACCTCATGGATGCTGATAAGAGAGCACAACCTTTTGAGTTTTGTCTAGGGGAAAAGGGCCGAACATGGTTTACAAGCCTCGATGACACCAAAAGGAACAATTTTGACACTCATCAAATGCTTCTCGAAAGCTGTGTACTCTGATAATCTAGTCATCAAGCTCATGAATGTGAGCCATAAGGACAAGGAGGAAATTAGAGACTATGTCACCCATGTGAGAAGTCTCTACAAGAGGATCCCAAAACCTGAGAGACCTATACCTAGGATCATGTCAACTATCTTAATGGGATAAAAAAGGAGGAGTTATACAAAGCCCTGGTTGGCTAGCAACTCGAGCATGTAGAGAGTTGAATGGGCAAACGTATTTGATGAGGTCATAAGGATGGATGATCTGCTAAAGGAAAGGAGTAGCAAAGCCACACATTCGATAGGAATCATCACTATTCATAGTGAAAGATCCACGATGCGTAGGGAGCAAGCAACATCTAAAGTGCAAGATAAAGGCAAGGGAGTGGAATTCCCTCAGGAGATGAGGCCTTCTAGAATGGAACTTATTATTGATGTCATGATGGAGCAACACGATATCTTGAAAATGATAGAGGCCCTAAAATGATCCCATCTCTACTATAGACAAACTATGTAGCACATACAATGTGATAGTGATCATCTCTCATCTAAATCCTTTATGCAGACTTGCACTTGCACTAATGTGGATGTTTTGGGCATGATGTAGCCTAATGTAGAGCTCCTAGGTTAGTTTCATATCTTATTTTATATACTAATATTAGTACATAGCCACCCAATGGAGGACTTCCTTATTAGAGGTTGTAACAATTGCCATTGCTTGCTCCCTCTAACTAGAGGCTAATAGCTCCTAGAGCTACATAATTTCCTAAGGCATTCCATGGCCTTGAAGGCTAGTGTGACTCATCTCCCTATAATGCTCTAATGCATTATGTCAAAGTACTAGTTGAATAACAACACTACACTAATTTGTATGTTGAAATATTCTTTGATAGACCAAAGTAAACATATAATTCAAATTACAACTTAAAGCTATAGCTACAAGTATTGTTTAACCTTTTTAAGAAAATCAAAAGCAAGCACAAGGAGAGGTATATAAGTGAAGAAGAACTTGAATACAATTGTGGAAGAGGGAATAAGATGAGAGTAAATAGTACCTTGTTGATTCCTCAAAGAAAAAGATGATGAGAAGTAGAAGGAGAAAAAGATATCTGAATGCTCCTTCTTTGCTTGCAAATAGGTAAAGGTAATGATTTATCTCTCCTTAGTTCTTTGCATCATTTATTGCTTCTTGCCATTATAAAGCAAGATCTCATCCAAGTCTCTAGTTTTTTGTCTTGATGAGAAGGGATTGGATCTCCAAAATTGTGCAACCATCTCTCTAAGATCTTCATCAAAGGATAGGGGCTCTGGGAGTCTAACATTGAAGTGGGGTCCTTTGACTCTTAAAAAGCAGGTGAATTTGTGGGTGGTCCAAGAGGGTCGTTTGAGTTATTATGTCTAATAGGCCATCCCTATCACAAATCTAGTAATCCAAATAGAATCCATTGATCCTAAAGAAGATCTTAGGTCATGTTTCCCTATCTCTCTTAGAGAATTGAAGAAAGCCTAGAAATCTACCAATCTGAGATGTGAACCATCGGTCTTGTCCTATAATCTAGAATAAAAGGCCCTCCCCAATAGCCTTTTCTCGACCTATAATGGTCTCTATGCATTTGCATATTGTATCCCTATGGCCTCCACCATGTTAAAGGCAACCCCATAATCCAATGATCAACCTACGGTAGGGATTGATTGCTGGTTGATGAAACCTAATAGACCAATAAGTATGTCATTTTCTCTCATATGGGATCCACATGGCTCTCCATGGAAGAACCACAATATCCCAGCCTTGTATGATTGGGTCTACTACTCCCCAATACATATGCAAATACTAGCTTGTACCTTTGTGATAGTCTACCCAATAAGTGTGGCTCTATCGTGGTAATAAATTTTTGTAGCATCCGGATATTCTCTTTGTGAGCAATAATGCTCTTGCAACATGAGAAACTTTATTGACCTTCCCAATGATGCTTTGTGTAAGCTCTATCTCATGAGGCTCTAGCCTTTTGCCTAAAGTGCATCATTTGAAGTCTCGTACTTTCTGTGAGATGCCATCCTCATACATCCTCATAGGATGCACTTGCCACATCTACAAAGTTGACTTTCTTTTCTCACATCACTTGACTCACTTGACACATTGGAGTGCAAGTCAACTCAATATTCAAGGGGTTATTTGCATGCAACCTCCTCCTTAGCACATGTTTTACTTGTTTCATCTGAAAGTTCAAAACTCACCCCCAATTCTTGAAGAAATTGGACCTTTTAGTCAAAACCCCTCAGTTTCATAGAAAATCTTCAAGATTTATAGTTCTATGTAAAATTTCATGAGATTCATTCATAGAAATATAGGGGTTTTCATTGTCCAGCCACAATTTCACCAAATTTCACCATTTTTGTAAAATTTGCACCAGTCAGAATGATGATCAAGCTTAACCTTGCAGCTTGGATCCATGGGAGAAAATAGAGGGGTGGATTTAGTTATACTACGAATAGAAAGATCCCAATACAATACTACCAGTGGGAAAGAAAGATCCTTTGTGAAGTTGCTCCCAAAATTGTGGATTGATGCTGCCACCAATGCCTAGCCTATAGACCCTTGCCTAGTCTCAAAGAAATTGGATGGGACCAACTACTAGTTGCAAAGTGGTTGTGGGGTTATGTATCATGCATAGAGGCCAAGCCAATAGGCCCAATGATTCAAGGAATTGTAGATGCATCCAATATAGCCATTGTTACTACTGGATTGGGCCAACTTCTCCCCTCATAGCTAATGAACAAAGATAGTAAGCAAGGAATGCTCGTGCACATGCCTTAATTGCATTGTCATGCAAAAAGAAGATTATGTTGCATATACGATCATTTGATGTTTCAATTTGATGTTTCCATAGCTTAGGATCTTCAAGAAAAACATTTATTGCCGCTACCATCTTTAAGACTTGAAAGACCAATTTAGAAATTTTGGTAGCAATTTGAGATTTAGGTACCATTCTTTCTAGTCACATGGCATGCAACTTGAGGAGATCAATTCTTTGCATGAAGTGGTGAGCTGGGTTTTCTATATTTATACAAATAAGAAATGTTTCCAAGTGAAGTTACGCAATCCTAAAGGCTTACAACTTGTGCTCAAGGGATTGTAAGTGTAAGTCCCTATCTTGAGCCTTTCACCAAGTTGAAAGATCTTAAAACTTGTTTTGAATGTCCTCAAGAAGTTCTAGCATGGAAATATAAGGAGAAAGATATCAGTAACTTGTGATAAGCTAGCTAGCCTACAAACATTCCTTGGGGCTCACATGCACTATTGTACATATGAATATTGATGAATTTGTGTGACTCAAAAAAAGATGAGATGTGATAGTATAATGGCTTTACGTTAATGTATAAGATTCAATCTTATGTGACATTTTCATGCTACAAGGAAACATCAAAATAAAATAAACCTATGGTATAGGACAATAGTATCAATCAAAACGTTTTGAAAAGATATTACTAACTTTGAGGGTCCAAAAACTTTTATCTTAACATTGTCTCTTGAGGATTTTCCTTTACTAGACATCCAAGATCATCATCTATACGTGTATTCTTGAGGCTCACTTTTAGAATGAGACTTGCTAATATTGAATTTTGATAGTCGCCTTCTAACAAACTCTTCAGGCTCTTTTTCTAGGTCATGGCTTGCCATCCTCCGAATTTAAAAATTGTTGGGAAATAGAATTATATTGAGTAGCCCTTACTACATTGCATAAGATGAGGGCTTTGAGGCTGATCCAAATTTTGTAGTTGCAACTTGCTTTTCAGAATAAGGCATCCAAGTTCATCTTCAAGCTTTGGTGTAGCAAACTTAATGGGTATTTTCAAGTGGGAAGCTCATATCCCAACTCCCATTTGTACATTCTCACATACTCATATAAGTGCAAATAGAACAATATACCAAACGCATGCTAACCACATCGTATATGAACAAGACAAAGTGCTGATGGTTGATTTACCATCAAGAAAGAAAAGCGATATGAGACTCAAAGAGTCCCCATATACATGACCATATTGCCCATTATTCGATAAGATGACACAGTACCTAAGGCTCGAAAAGTTTGTGTTGGTGGACTAACAATTATGTTTAATATGCATGCTAAACTGCTCTTGCTTGATCTTAATCCTCCTTGTGAATGCATGTAGCCAAGGCCACTCCTTTTGCTCTTGCTTGGGCTCTTTACAAGTACCATGCATTGTCTATATGCGATCATGATTAATGCTAGAAGGGCTTGTCATGTTTCTGCAACGTACATGCCAATGCAACTGAGTATAGCTCAAGGCTAAAGTTTTAGACTTTTGACCTTCAACCTCATTACACGTGGAAATGCCTCATTGCCAAACTGTGCCTATTACAATTTTCTCATTGTCTTCCTCTTAATCGCCCCTTTGTGTAAATATCAGCGAACAAAGAAAGCACCCAGAGCCTTTTCGAAGCAGTACTAGCATCCCTGCAAGAAGGCCTAATGCAACATTTCTTTCACAAGTCAAGTGCACGCCGAAGGCTTGTGCGGCATGACTTAAGAAGCCCTTATGGAGCATGTTCAACGTGGCCGCCCTATTGGAGCCCAAATGCAATAATGAATTGAAACACCTCGGTCACATTAGGTGGCTATTTTTGGCCATGTCCTCTACGTTTGGTCTACACATCCCATTGCATAGTGGCTCACAATCCGCTTGTAGCTCTCTATGGTTGTATAGAGGCTTGTGTTGGCCCTAGGTCTCTGCCTTCTCAACCCAAAGGAAAGGGATGGATGCATGTCAATCGTAGTTTAACCAAACTGTAAACGCAAGTTAAAGTTAACACGATCAAAAGAAGCTGACCTAGGTCAAGCAGCTAGCTACTAGAAGAGGGCGCATTACATTATGTTTATGTCCGGCTCAGTAGGTCTACTATTTCTACAAAGCAGTGATCTACCAAGCCACTGAATTTTATTGAGAATCGTATAGAACCATAGTTAGCCTATAACAAGGTAATATGTGAATAAGTCATGATACCTCAGGGGATGGAGTCGGTTGTCTCTTTAGCATCTCAAACTCCCCTCACTTTATGCTCAATTCTGAAACTGAGCCCCCAAATGTACTTTAGCTTGTATTACAACATTGGGCATTGTATTTTCAAAAATTAGGAGAACCGAAAGGGGATACTCTTAGATAAAGATGCTGTATTGGCTACTCCCATGCCTGAGAATCTCACTTACTCGTTGGTTTCACAGGTTGTAGGGACTTATAGGCGTCCCCCTCTTGGTTGTCCCAAAGTGTGTGGGTGTGTACACACGCACACACAAAGATTATTTAAATAACTAACCAGTTAAATAAAGTGCGCACGCGCAAATAAAGAGGCTCATGGAAACGGAGAGAGGGGTTTGTAGACCTAAAAGTGACCGTGCAATGTGGCACAACTGCATCTCAAGGGGCATAGGCACTCTACAAATCTATACCAAAGGATGTTGCTTGCACCATTAAAAAGATGCAGCCGGAATACATTTCGCCTCGATCATCCCAGGTAAGCGTTCTCTGTCCGACAACATTTCGCCAAGATTGAGGGGAACCTCAGGAGAGGCTGGAAAGGTAAAAGCAAGTAGGGTTCCACGTTGGATGCTTGTATGGAGATCAAAAGAGCATGGTATGTGGAGAAGGGCAAGTAGTGCGGAAGATGGCCGCGAAGGAAGCATATGGCATGTCTACAAACGCTCTGGGGAGATATACCTCGTGTACGTATCGGCACGGCACGGAACTCAGTGGAGTGGCTAAAATGGGGGAATTGCGCACGGCAGCGTCGAGAAGTCTAGGGGATCCCCTCCGACACGGCGGCGTGGGTGTGTTTTGGTTTTCTAGGGGATCCTCTCCGACACGTTCGGGACCGCGAGAACGGCGGCGCGGGTGTCTTGGTTTTTCTGTTTTGTTAGGAAAGGGAAAAACAAAACTCCGGGCCCGGGGGATGGAGATTTAGTGGTATACATACAGTGAATGGGTGCTTTTGCTCCCCTGTCAGTCCCGTAGGCAGAGAGAGAGCGGTGGACGCGGAAGGAAACGCAAAAGCTGGCAAGCCAAGCCGGAGGAGGAAGCCCCCGGGGGTATAAAGCAAAGGGTCGGACCGCCAGGGTACCCCATACCTTTCTCGGCCTTTTGGCTAAGATCAAGTGTAGTATCTGTTCTTATCAGTTTAATATCTGATACGTGGCCCATCGGGCCACTACGATATTAACCTAATTTCTTTCACGGGGGCAGCCCCACCCGGCAGCTTGCTGACCGCCGGCCTGCGCGCGTCGCCTCCGTATTGCACTGCCTCGGAGCGCTCGGCGCACCCCCACCCCACAAGTCTCAAGGAAAGGCAGCCCCGCCGCTGTGGAGCCTGCGAACGCGGACTGCTCGTCTAAGGGTTAACAAGCTAGGCTCATGGAGTAGCAGCGTATGGCAGAGGCGGGCCGCCACATTGCTCATGGCAGAGGCGGGCCGCCACATTGCTCGTGTACAGCGTCTGCCTAGCATGGAGCAGCAGCGTATGGCAGAGGCGGGCTGTCACATTGCTCGTGTACAGCGTCTTGCAGGGCAGCGAGCAGAAGAAGGTGCGCGGCCGCTGTTCTGGGGCCGTGCGTGTTGCCGGCGGGACAGACACCTCGATCGCAGCTTGTGGTTGGCGAGCGTCAGGACAGATGTCTTTTCTAAAACAATCATTACACTCTCTCAAAATTCCAGTATATCCAAGTCTCACAAACTGTAGCAGCATACATTATGTGTCGAAAATCATTTGCATGAATCGTATTCCATCACTAAAATATCTACCAAAATAACTCAATCATCAACATAGGCTCGATACTCAGGCTCTTTAAAAACAAACAAGCACCGGAATTTTTATTAATACAAAAGATTTCTTTACAAAGACTTATCGATCATAAATGAATGATACACCAAAACACCATCTCATGGATCCTTTTCCTATGAAAAGTCACTGTTTATTTTCTCATATATCTTGGCGGTCTCTCACGTACATAACAAATACGATATATTCATGGTCCCTAGGAGTAACTCCAACATCCAATTCAAAATTAGGCCTTCTTGGCACTACAACTACTCTTTTAGATGGTATTATCTCATGCAACACTTGTTGATTGACCCCCAATTTCTGATGCAACATTTGGCGATTGACCCCCAATATCTTAGGTATAGGCTCACTACCGAACGACTAGTAATCATTCGTCAAAATCAGTAAACAAAACATATATCTTGACTATCCTTAAACCATTCAACTCATCAAATCCTCCACATCTCATAATGAGGAAGAAAGTTTTAGCCATCATAGATCCCCATATGTCTGTCACCTATCCCCGATGGCAAAAAATTACTCATACATCATGATTTAGGGTGAGGTTGCAGTACAAAGGAATACTTATTATCTCTAAGATCCCAGATATGGCTTCTCTATATGAAAAGTTTTTATGATCCTAAAGACCGTTTGACACATCAAGGAAAAAAAATTCTTGCAAGTGTACTACTTCCTCATATCTAGTTTTTTGTGGCCATAGTGTGTATATCTTGGCGGTGATGTTGAACTTGGTAACTAGTCCTATTGAATTTGGGAAGGTCACAAACTAAACGACTTTATCGAGTTTTGAAAAGCTACCAAACTTACCTTGTCCACTCGACCGTAGGCTTTCGATCCTCAAGACCAAAGGTGCCAAACTTTTCTCGATTGGGCTTGCTTTAGCTTCCTAATCAAGCAAAGTATGCTACTACACTATTTTAATATATTAAAATAACATTTTCAATTACCTTATTTATTAAAAATACTTTGTGAAGGCTAAAGTCACAGAAGATCAAAGCAAAGTGAAAGCTAAAGTGCTAGATTTATTTGATGGTGGAACATTATTATTGTAGTGCTTCAATGATTATTTCTAGATACTCATAGTATTAGTGTACTTCATGGATGTATTATTTTGTGAGACCCGAGCTCACTTCTGATCACATTATATTTATCTCCCACATTGCATTTCTTGCACCACAACTCTTGCATGGGTTGCACACATATATTTGTCATTGTATTAGTGTAGGCATGGTCTAATCAGGCTAACTATCAAGTATGCTTCAAGGAAGGACTGGTCTAGATCTGACAAAGGGCCTAGGATATCCAAAAGAGGGTGCAAACGCTAATTCATAGTAATGGAAACCCTAAGATGAAAAAGGGGTACAAACTCTAATTCATAGAGGGACAAACCATAAAATACAAAAGGGGTGCAAGCCCTAAATTGCAAACGGGGTGCCATCCCCTAGAGAAGTGACCTAGCCCTAACCTTAATTTATGTCTATATAAGGATGGGAGGTTTGAGTTGTATTTACTATTTTGATACATCTATTCTGCGGACACTCTGTTAGTGCAGCTATTGAAGCTTTCTATTCTCTTATTCTATTATATCATCCTGCTTTCATTGTTGAGAGTGAGTAAGAGAGAGAGAGAGTGAGAGGTGTGTTGAGTAAGAGATTCAGAAAAGGTAAAGCTCTTCATTGTGATCTTGCTTTTCTCTTCTTCTATACTAGCTTCTTAACTTATTGCTATGCTTGGTGGTAGACGGAGCAATGGTATCAGATCATATTATTTGGGTCGTAAACCATCTTCAAGCCTTCAAGCTTTTGGACCATAGGATGATGTAGCCACCGAGGTTCTTAGACTCCTACCATGTGGTGGAATAGAAGGCTTGTTTGCTTGTGTGGATGGGATTGATGTGGTAGCCATTATCCGCACTTGTGACTTGAACACTCCAAAATACATGCAGCTAGTTTAGGAAGGTTGAATTGGTTCATTGGATTGAGATTGAAAACTCAAAACCGACACAAAAACAAAAAACAAAAAACTCAAAACTTTTATTGCTTAAACAAACCATGTGGCATTATTGTGGATTGAAGATATATCATGCTTGTAACGCTTGTTGGTTGTGTGTGCAATAAAGAAAAAACAATAAAAAAATGCAAAATGCAAAACACAAGATGTAAAAGTGCAAAATGCAAAATTCAAAACTCAAAACTTAGCCTTTCTTAGCTGAACAATCTGTATATCAATATTGTAGTTGCAACTTTTTTATGACGGGGATGATCGATAGTTTGAGCATTGAAGGATGAAGAGTGAGCAAAACTCAAAACTCAAAATACAAAAGGCAAGGTAAAAAGTCAAAACTCAAACTTGTTTTACTTGAACAATTTGTGTCACACTATTGTGGATTGAAAATACATAAGGAGCTTACCCTCACACTTTGGAAGGAGATTGCTGCATACCACTTCACAGAATGTAAGGGCCCTTGTGATGTGGAGAGGTCACGGCCAAGGATGCATGTTGATCCAATCCGACTCTTTATAGTAGACTACTGAGGTTGTGCTCAAGGATAATGCCTTGGTAAAAGAGTGTTGCTACCAACTCAATTTTCTCGCAAACAAGAACATATCAAACTTTGGTTCTCCAATTGAAGATCGATCTCCTGGTTAGAGAAGAAAAACTTCAAGGGAGTAGGTCAGAGTGTGTTGCTCATGTGCATGTCCTAACTCCCCGTCGGCATGCCCAAACTCTCAGGGAAGCTAGTGTAGAATTGAGATACAAGAGCTCCAAAAATAAGAAAGCTTGATACTTTCCCTTTGCTACGATTATGGGTTGTTTTTCATGGAGATAAACAAGTCCTAAGCCAAGGTTGAAATAGTGTACCATCCACTCGTATTGTTTGGTGTCGATGTTGTCCCAATTTGAGTTTGAGTAGGTGTATGAAGTAATGCCATTGTAGTGGATGCAAGGGATGAAGTATTTTTGAGATAGCCAAGCACTCGTGTGCTGGCTTGCCAATGAGTACCTAGTAGAGGTGGAGAACTGCCTCAAGATGCTCATTGGGAAGGAGGCATCCACGTTGTTGGCTAGGTAAACGAGAGACCGGGTATTTGCTAATATTGGGAGCACACCAATCAGCTCAGAATGATGATAAAGCTTAACCTTGCAGCTTGTATCCATGTGAGCAAATATAGGAGTGCATTTAGTCATGCTACGAATAGAAAGATCTCGATACAATACTTTCGGTGGGAAGGAAAGATCCCCAATGCGAAGTTGCTCCCCAAGTCGTGGATTGATGTTACCACTAGTGCCTAGCCTATAGACCCTTGCCTAGACCTTGCTCTCTTAGATGGTTGGCTGGGAGGATGTGTATTGCTAGATTAGAGATAGATGCCATGAAGGGAGCGAGGTTAGAATATAGGTTTCATGCAAGAGCTTCTTGTTGGACTTAATCCAAAGGCATGGTTAACATAGCTTTTCCCACATCATAACCTTTGCTAGGAGCTACAACTAGACCTCTAGGCTATGAGAGGGATAGAGAGAGATAGTACGACAAAGCACTAGGAGGGTGGTCACATAGGATGAGCAAACATTTTATGGACGAGGAGAAGACACTTTTGGCATTGGCCTCAAGAAAGTTTTTAGGAGACGATGGACTAGAAAATTTCTTTATAAGCCTTTAGGAGGTTATCAATGTAGGCCTCACCTTAGCTTTCTAGAATATTATGGTATGCAAGGTTATGCGAGAGAGACTTTTTGAGGGATCGATTGGGCATTACATAGTAGAGGCCAATCACTTTCTTTGGAAATGCCTAAAAGATCTTTGCATAGGTGATTAGTCTCAGACTAAACTTGTTAATGTTGGATATTATTTACCCCACCCAAACAAGTTTAGTTTGAAAGTGCACCATTTCAAAAAATATCTTCACCTTTTGGGAGCTCACCAGTCTTGCTTCTTCTAGAAACTAGGACTTCATTATGCTTCTTTCAGACTTTGAGAAGGCATATGACTCTATGGATTGGACGTTCTTGGAGGGCATGATGTTGAAGATGGGATTCTTATTGCAGTTGGGTCAAGGGTGTAGTGGATCTTTATTCCTCAGTACACAACCATTTATGACCAGTTGCGCTAGGGGGGAGAAGTTTAGCATTCAAAGATGTGTGATATACGGTTGTCCAGTAGCCCCCTTTTTGTTCCTACATGTTGTAGAGGCCATGAGCTCCTTGAGCATTCGTTACAACCATAGAGATATTTTGCAGGAAAGTAGGTGTCCTAACTAATTTGCATAAGTCCTATGATTTCTAGGTGGATAATGGAAGTGGGAGGATAGGTGGCCTATATATAGGCAAAAAGTGGCAAAACCCTAAATAGGGTTCAAACCCTAGAAATGGCTAAAAGTGTCCAAAAAGAAATGCATTAATGTGCTCTTCATCTAAAGTGTCTAAAACACATAAAATGAGAGATAAATACAATGTCAAAGCTCCTAACATCCTTGACTATGAGGCTCATAGGCAAGACATGACTGCACAACATACACACAACTATTAACACCTCCTCTTAGATCCTGGATGTGGTAGAAGAATAAGGCGATGCGGGGTGGAATAATCTCTATTGTTGTTTGGAGGAGTAGCTTATGCCTTTCAAAATTGTGAAAGGTGAGAAGGATCGAAGCTTGCATGCAAGCTATGGCGGGAGAGCAAGAGCAAGAAAGAGAGAGACAAGAAATGGAAACTCCAACAATCACAATGTGTGACCAGGCCTTTCTTTATTCAAACTGTCACTAAAAGAATAAAGAATAAAGTGACGTGACGGGAGCCCGCCACCTGCAGTGTGTAGTGGCGGGTACTGTCAGTGTAGTAATACACGGGGCAACACAGCGGAGGCGCCTTTACCCCCAACAACCTCCCACTTAAAGGCAAATCTGCTCTAGTGAGAGAGAAAAGAAAAAGAAAAGACAGTACAAATGTACATAGGTACAAGGGATGAGGAAAGGCGACATCTCATCCAACGTCCATCAACCTCCTGAGGAAGGCAAAGCGCTCAATAGTGAGGCTCTTCGTGAGCAGATCTGCAGGATTCTCGTCAGTGGAGATCTTGACAAGGTCAACAGACCTGTCCTCCACGACACCACGTATGAAGTGATACCTCACCTCAATGTGTTTCGTCTTTGCATGGAAGACCGGATTCTTAGCCAACTGAATGGCACTCATAGAATCCGAATGCAGTGTAGGTGTAGCATCAATCCCAAGGTCAGCAACTAGACGGCCTAACCATATGGCCTCCTTGCAAGCCTCAGTGGCTGCAACATACTCGGCCTCAGTGGTAGACAAAGCCGTACACTTCTGAACCCTGGACATCCAAGAGACAGCCCCTCCAGCATAGGTGAATACATAGCCAGAAGTTGACTTCCTACTATCTACATGTCCTGCATAATCGGAGTCAGTGTACCCCACGACCCCTGTATCCTAGCTACCATAGCAAATACACATATCTGCTGTGCCCTTCAGGTACCTCATGATACCCTTCACGGCATCCCAATGTCTGCTGCCAGGTGTAGCCATATAGCGTGCCACAACACCAACTGCATGCGCAATATCTGGACGAGTGGCTATCATGGCATACATCAAACTGCCCACGGCTGAAGCATAAGGGATCTTGGCCATCTCGGCCCTCTGCTCATCTGTCTGCGGACAATCGGCCTGTGATACCTTCACATAAGAAGGTAATGGACAACCAATAGGCTTTATGTCTTGCATGTGGAAGCACTCAAGGACTTTATGAATGTACTCCCGCTGTGAGAGATACAAAAGCCCCTGATGCCTATCGCGCTTAATGCGCATCCCAAGTATATGTGAGGCCTGTCCCAAATCCTTCATCTCAAAGCTCTTCTTCAGCTGATATTTAAGAGCATCTAGCTCATCATGAGCTTTTCCTGCTATCAGCATATCATCAACATAGAGTACCAAGATAAGCAAACTGCCATCACGGGCTTTCTTCGTGTAAAGACACGGATCCATAGCACTCCTGTTGTAGCCCTGTGACTGCATAAAGGCATCAAACTTATGATACCATTCCCTAGGTGCCTGCTTCAAGCCATACAAGCTCTTGTTCAACTTGCACACTAGGTGCTCCCTGCCAAGTTCTGTAAAGCCCTTAGGCTGATCCATATAGATCTCATCATGCAAGTCCCCATGTAGAAAAGCCGTCTTGACATCCATCTGATATAGATCTAAGTCAAGCTGTGCAACCAAAGCCAAGACTAAGCGCAGGGTGGTCATCTTAACCACAGGAGAGAAGACCTCATCAAAGTCCACACCATGTTCCTGCTTAAAACCCTTTGCTACCAATCTAGCCTTGTATGCCGGCTTGGGGTGTCCAGGGGTACTTTTCAGCTTGTACACCCACTTGCATGGCAAAGCCTTCTTGCCCTTAGGCAAGGCAACCAAATCCCAAGTCTCATTATTATGCAGGGAGTCTATCTCAGACTGCATAGCTCTCTCCCAGGAGTGACTGTCACCCCTGCGCATAGCCTCATCATAAGTGAAAGGCTCTCCTGCATCTGTAACCAAAACATAATGCATAGAGGGCTGAAATCTGTCAGGTGGACGTCTGTCTCTAGCAGACCGTCTCACCGCAGGCTCTGCTGCCTGTCTAACTGCTTGTCCAACACCCTGGCCCTGTGGAGGAATTGTTGCAGCTGTACTACTGGCTGTGCTGGAGCTCTAGGCTCCTCCTGAAAGATCACTCTGCGGATCTCAACCACCTTCTTAGGCTGCCTGTACATCTTGTCTTCATGGAAGACGACATCATGGCTGCGTACTATTTTCCGCGCCTGTGGATCCTATAGGCGATAGCCCATCTCTCCTGACTCACCATAGCCAAGGAATATGCATTTAATGCTCTTTGGATCCAATTTACTCCTCTTGTCCTTGGGCACATGGCAGAATGCCTCACATCCAAAGACACGGAGATGTGCATAAGAGGGTGGCTTACCAGCCCAAACTTCCTCTGCAACCTGGAAATCCAATCCACTGGAAGGCGATCGGTTTATGACATGCACTGCCGTACTAATTGCCTCAGCCCAAAAACTCTGGGGTAGGCCTGCATGGCTAAGCATAGAGCGCACACGCTCCTGAATAGTCCTGTTCATGCGCTCAGCCAAACCATTCTGGGGTGGGGTGTAAGGGGCGGTCAACTGACGCTTAATACCCCTGTCATCACAAAACTGCTCAAAAGCACGTGAGACATATTCTCCTCCATTGTCAGTCTTAAGGCATTTCAGCCTATACCCAGTCTGGTTCTCAACAAGAGCAAGCCAACGCTGAAAGACTGCCAAGACATCGGACTTTTGCTTTATGGGATAAGCCCACACTTTCCTAGAAAAATCATCAATGAAGGTAACAAAGTACTTCGCGCCACCCATAGACATGCAAGGCATAGGCCCACAAACATCGGAATGCACCAATGCCAAGGGCTCACTCATGCGTGGCCTACCCGATTTCTTATGCGTAGACCTATTCTTCTTACCATAAAGACAATGATCACACGAGTCAAAACGTGCATAGTCCAAAGGCGGAAGATACTGCAAACCAGATAACATTTTCATTCCCTTCAAAGACATATGCCCCAAACGGGCATGCCAAAGTGATACATGTGGGATAGAGCCCACTGCCAAAACGTGGTCTACAGAAGACCCAGATACAACAAGAGGATAGAGGCTGCCAACCTTGGCACCTCTAGCAAGCACAAGTCTGCCTTTGGTAAATTTCCAGGCAGAATCCCCAAAACAGACATGAAACCCTGCATCATCCAACTGTCCTGCAGACATAAGACTGCGCGTAAGCGCAGGTACATGACGTACATCCCTGAGCAAAAAGGAACTGCCAGTGGAAAACTGCAACTGAATATCTCCACAGCCCACAGTATCAAGAGACCTGTCATCTCCAAGTCTGACTGATCCAGATACAGTACGGTAAGAGTGAAACCACTCACGGTAAGGCGTCACATGGAAGGACGCACCTGAATCCAATAACCAGCACTGTGCATACATACTAGATGTCTCAGTCAAGTGTGAAGCATCAGAAGAACTAGCTGCAAGTATAAACTCATCACCACCATCGGACTCCTCAGTCTGCATGACATTAATTTTCTCAATCTTGACGCTGGACTTCGCAGGTACTATGCTGCGATCAGAGGACTTCTCCTGCATTTTATCTTTCCCCTTATCCTTGCGCTTCTCATTGCGCAACTCATGACACTGTGGTCTAATATGGCCCTTTTTCTCACAATGATGACAAGTGACATTTGCATTGCGCCCACGCGACTTACTACGCGACTTGCCACGAGATTTAGACCGACCCTTCTGCGAGTCACGGCCTCGGCCATTACCACGGTCATACCTGTCATTCCTGCCTCTAACTGTCAAAGCATGACTATCACGAGAGGCATCCAAGTTTTTGCGATTCACCTCTTCCTGAAGAAGAGCACTCTCAACATCTGCCAATTTTAGAGTAGCACTAGAGGCACAAAGAGCAGTGCGGAATACATCCCATGACTCATTCAGAGTCCCAAGCAAGAAAAGAGGAGTTACTTCCTCTCCAAAGGTGATATCCTGCGAAGTCAGGTTCTTCAGTATAGCATGGAACTGGCTCAAGTGAGCAGACATAGTCGCATTATCCTTCATGCGCAGATCCATAAGCTGCTTCAACCAGTACATCTGACTCGCCGGACTTTTCTTATCATAAAGATTCTTGATCTTATTCCATAGATCCCATGCACTCTGTGCTTCCTCAAATACATTATAATGTACCTGTTCAGTGAGAGACAATACAATCGTGGACTTGCATAGCTCATCAAGTTCAAGCCAGTCGTCATTGTCCATAGTTTCAGGCTGCTCCCCACTCAACCGAAGTGGCTTAATCTGAGATTTCTGCACCAAAACCTGCCATATTTGACTCTTCCAGTAAGAGTAGTTGGTACCATCCAACTTTGTAATGTTAAAGATGGCACTATCATGCGAAGATGACGCCATTATGCAGGCTGGAAATGCCCAAACAGTCCAAAATTGCTTGCTGTTTTACTGCAGAAACTGCCCAAAAATGACCAAAACGGGGTCCAAAGGGCGAGCAAAGTGTGCCAAAAGTTGCTGCCCATTTAGTATTAGGTGCAGTACACCACATCAGGATATTTCAGCATGAAAAGTACACCTCAGTCCACCAATAACTACTTACTGTAATAAATTGCAGGTATGCAGTCTAGAGAGCAAACTGTCCCAAAATAGGATCCAATGTGAAGCAAACAATGCTAGGTCCAAAGCCGGCATGAAACGGATATAAGCAAGGCCAATGACAGTGAAAAGAACATGAGCTCAACACCGAAGCATGTCAAAATAACATCTGCCAATGAAAGGCACACCCCCAGACACTCTAGGCAAAGTGTTCCTGTAACTGCCAAAACCTGACACAAATAGGTGTCTGCTCAAAGAGAAAGATCCAAATATGAGACTCAGCTCATAAGCATCCTGTGAACCAAGAGTACATCAATGCATATCCATAAAGATCGGAGTATGATCCCAAAGTCTCAATGCGTATGTAGCTGCTCAAGACATAAACTACTCCAAATACATGTAAGTGCTCCAATAGCATGCAACTGTCAAAGGTCAAGCAAGCATGTAAAATGCTCCCAATGGCACAAAAGGCGTACAAAGCGAGCTCAGAAGCTCAAACAACCCAAGAGAAAGCACCAGTGATAAGTGACCCTGTCAATGCATCAAGCGCATCCAAGAGAGCATGACATACATGAAGCACCGGTCGTATTAACCATGAAGCAATACATAAGTCCAAATAAGCTCTCGGTCAACTCAATGACATCCAAATAGCGACCAAGATCAGTGATCAAGTAAGCCGGGAATGCTCAAATACATCCAAATCCAAGCTCCAAATGTCGGTATGGCATACACGAACCAAACAGCATATGTCACGAACCAAAGCATGTAATGCAAAAGCCTAACTGTCAAGCAGAGACATGAGGCATAGGCGGTCCACGAGCATGCCAAGTCGGTCCAAATGCCAGTGAAGACGGAGCTAATGCAAAGCTCAAAAGCATCCCATAATCTCATACATATGCTCCAAGTCGTCCCCAAATGTCAGAGACATCATGCCAAAGCTCAAAGCATACATCCGGTATCGGTAGGTAAGTGCCAAAGCATGTCAAGTACCTTCAGCCCACTATTATTCCAGCATGTATTTACTGTTCTAAACAGTAGATTTCAGCCCCAAATTCAAGCCAAAATCATGGTCAAACCAAATGCATACATCCCCAATACATCCGGGTAGGAAGTAGACCGCATACGGGCATCAAATAGCTCCAATGGAATGAGGCATAAGCAACAAATGTCAGTGTCAGGGGTGCTGCCCTGTTTCCAGCACTGTTATGCAGTGAATGACAGTTTCAAAACTGAGAATGATCAGCTCCCAACCTCAATGTCAAGCCAAAGCATCAAAATGACATCCAAAAATAGCTCAAATGCCCTCCAAATAGGCCAATGATGAGTGCTCCATGAGCAACAAAGCATTCAGCTGTAAAACATGGAGGTCAAAGTCTGAAAATGGGTGCCATATTCAGCATGTTGAGGCATGGAGTGCTGCTTTAATCACGTGGCTGAATGTTGAGTGTGGGGGGGCTCAATGATGGCCCAAGGTAGGCACATACCAAGCCATGAAGGCCCAATGCAAAGGGGAGGGAAGATATGAGCTATGGAGCTCAAGAAGAGTGGCTGCCCTTTGTTCCTGCCCTGTTTCAAACTGAGAATACACTCAAATGCCTGCAAATGCTGAAGCAATACCTCAAGGGCAAGGCCCTGATGAAGCTCAAGAAGGCCGGAATGGAGCTCGGGAAGTCGAGGAGAGTCGAGAGCTCAAGAGGTCGGCTATGGCTGCCAGGATGGAGACCCAATGCGTGAAGCGAGTCGATGCGAAGGTCGGGAAGCACCGAGTCGAGCTCGAGCAAGAGAATGCCAAGCTCTGATACCAGTTGAAAGGCGAGAAGGATCGAAGCTTGCACGCGAGCTATGGCGGGAGAGCAAGAGCAAGAAAGAGAGAGACAAGAAATGGGAACTCCAACAGTCACAATGTGTGGCCGGGCCTTCCTTTATTCAAACTGTCACTAAAAGAATAAAGAATAAAGTGACGTGACGGGTGCCCGCCACCTGCAGTGTGCAGTGGCGGGTACTATCAGTGTAGTAATACACGGGACGGCACGGCGGAGGCGCCTTTACCCCCAACAAATTGAAGGGCCTAACATGCTCAATCAAGTGGAAAAGAACTGATCTCTTGGATTAGCTCAAGAAGGTCAACAATACTTGATGACTATCTTGTAAACCATTCAAATGATTCTAGATTCTTTTGGTCACCATCAATGTTCAAAACAAGCTTTCTGTCCTCGCCAAGGTTACCCTCATGCTCTAGAAGGAGATTGTTGCCCATACCACTTCACAAAATGCAAGAGCCCTTGTGGTGTGGAGAGGTCATGGGGAAGGACATGTGTTGATCCAATCCGACTCTTTATAGTAGATCACCGAGGCTGTGCTCAAGTATAATGCCTTGGTAAAAGTGTATGTGACATTGTCTTAGAGTATGAACATACTCCAATTTGAGTGCTTCTACCAACTCAATTTCCTCGCAAACAAGAACATAGCAACCTTTGGTTCTCTGATTGAAGACCGAGCTCCTGATTAGAGAAAAAACACATTAGGGGAGTAATGTTGCTCATGTGCATGCCTTAACTCCCCTTGTGTGTATGCTCAAACTTGGGGAAGCTAGTGTAGAATCAAGATACAAGAACTTCAAAAATAAGAAAGCTTGATAATTTCCCTTTACTACGTATGATTGTGGATTGTTTTTCATGGAGGTAAATAAGATCTAAGCCAAGGTTGAAATAGTACCGTCCAATTGTATTGTTTGGTGTCGATGTTGTCCCAATTTGAGTTTGTGTAGGTGTATGAAGTATGCCATTCTAGTGGATGCAAGGGATGAATAATTTTTGAGACAGCCAAGAACTCATGTGATTGCTTGCCAATGAGTACATAGTAGAAGTGGAGAACTCTCTCAAGATTCTCATCGAAAAGGAGGCATCCGTGTTGTTGGCTAAGTAAACAAGAGACCGGCTAATTGCTAGTATTGGCAGCACCAATCAGCTGAGAATGATGATCAAGCTTAACCTTGCAGCATGGATCCATGGGAGCAAATACAGGGGTTCATTTAGTCATACTACAAATAGAAAGATCTCAATACAATACTTCTAGTGGGAAGGAAAGATCCTCAATGCAAAGTTTCTCCCCAAGTCGTGGATTGATGCTACCACCAATGTCTAGCCTATAGACCCTTGCCTAGACTCGAAGAAATTTGATGGGACCAAATACTCAATGTGGTTGTATATGATGAAGCATGTACTATTTGCAAAGTAGTTGTGGGGTAATGCATGTTGAGAATCAGCAATCACTCACTAAAATAGCCTCTTTGTATGAAGCTTCAGGGCCAAGGACATGCAGGCTAACCTATCCCATATGCACAGTGGTGCCTACTGCAGTTTCCTACTTTCCTATAAAGCATTGTACTTGCTTCCTTTTCTGTGTGCAATGATAGTAATCTTTTCTTTTCAATGAAGTGTCAATGTCATTGTCCACATACACAAGATTGTGTTTATGAGTCCAAGTCTCAATCTTGGAACCTAATTCACTTGTGTAACAAACAGTGTCTTTGTCTTCTCCATCATGAGTCCACACTTCTCCTTCCATCCACCATAACTCACTGCCATGTCCTAGATCCCGTATCTTTAACATGGTATCAGAGCACAGACGTGCATGGCACTGCTCCTCCAACTTCAATTCACTCTCATCTATCTCAGTTTGAGCTCAGTCCAACTCAGGCCAAGTCTAGGACCTCATCTCCTACTCCTTCTTCTCACTGCCCTGCTTGGCAGCCATAGCCAAACCTGCTTCAAGCTCTTATATCTCACTCCACAGGTGAAACCTCCTGGAGCTTCCTTATGGGAAAGTGTTCCCCTGCTTCCAGAGCTTCTTCTTGACACATCAATCATTGACTTTGGGCAAGCATAGCTTCAGCATTGTGAAAATTCTTAATCTCTGCCCTGTGTCTGCCATAGCCAGACAGGACCTACCTCACTTGGAGCTTCCATAACTCCTCAACCAGGCAACTTCAGCTCCTGATTCCTTCTAAGGGATTGTTCTCCTACTCCCTGCGCTTCTCCCTGGCACATCACAGAGGCACATTGGTGATCTACAGCCCTAGCATTGCAGAAATTCGATGTCGCTGCCCAGATCTGCACCGTGTCTGTTCGCGCCCTCTGCGTGCGCCGTGCTATCCGCGATCTGGATGATTTCCATGGGGTTTTGATAGCCCTTGACATAAGCTTCCTAGACATGTAAATTTTTTTGAAAATGATCAACTACAAGTCCTACAATCTGAAAAAAACCAGGCCCCTATCTCAGAAACCCTAATTCCACCATAGCCAAAATCTCTCAAGCTTCTTTTTTCCTCATTTTTCTCACTCCTGACACTAAACCAAGCTAAAGCCCACTCTAATCCATTGACCCAACATCAAATCAAGGAGGGGAAGGACCTGAGAAGATTGAAGAATGATCGAACGATCCCGAACAAGAAGAATCAAGCTCAACATCAACACTGATATAGTGTGTTTTCACACTGTCATTACCCGTGTCTTTTGACACATTGTAATATGCTCTTTTACTGATAAAATCTCAAAATTCTGGTGTTGATTTGCTGCTGATCTTGCAACCTCAGCATGGGAAAAGACTCTCCAAATGCTCGATTCAAAGGAGCCAGGTTTCACACTTGGCAGACCCGCATCAAGCTCATCCTGATGAAGAAGGGTCTTTGGGTCATCACAAATGGCAAAGAGAAGAAACCTCGAGATGCGGACCTTGTAGTTACTTGGCAGAAGAATGATGACAAGGTACAAGCCATCATCAAACTAGAATTGGACGACAGCTACATCCATCATGTGGATGCCTGTGACACGTCCCATGAGACTTGGGATAAATTGGATACCTTATTTGGTGCACAGTCAAAGTCGTCTAAGTATGGTCTATTAATTGAATTTTTTCTACTTGATATGAAGCCTCATACATCCCTGGCATCCCATCTGAACTACATGGAAAGCTTGCTTACTCAACTTGCAGGAATAAAGCTAAAAATGGATGAAGATGTTTGTATTGGTGTCTTGCTAAAAAGTCTGCCTCCTGCCTATGATAATGTATCAACCACTCTAACCAATATGCCTGATCCTCAACTTGTTGATATTAAAGCCTCTCTGTTAGAAGAAGAAAATAAACTTAAAAGCAAAGAAGAGCCTAGCACTTCAAAGGATAAACAAATGTTATATGTAAACAACAGATACAAAGGTAAAAAGGAACCGCTCTTCTGTGACTTCTGCAAAAGGACCGGACATACTGAGAAGTTCTGTCATGCTAGGAAGAGGTCCCAAAAGGCCTATCTTGTAGCTGTCAAAGAAGAAGAAGACCATGGACCAAAAGATGAAGAAGAAGATGAAGATGAAGACCACCAGGATCGGAAGGACAAGACTCATCAGTCCTTCTACTCTCATTACTCTGATAGACTGTTTTAAAAGCCTTGTATTTCCTTGCCCTAATGCTTCTTGCCATAAGCTTTGTAAACTCCTCATGTAACTTGGCATTACAGTCCCTGTACACTTTATGAGGCCCCTGTTACAGCCTCTGGATGTCCATCATGTTTTGGTGCCCACACTTAGCCTTTTCTGCGACAGCCTCTGGTGTCTACCATGTTTGTGGTGTGCCCACACTTTGCAGGTGGTTCTCATTACAGCCTCTACACACTTTGTGCCTTTCTAGTTGTGATTGAGGAGGGGTGTTGAGAATCAGCAATCACTCACTAAAACAGCCTCTTTGTATGAAGCTTCAGGGCCAAGAACATGCAGGCTAACCTATCCCATATGCACAGTGGTGCCTACTGCAGTTTCCTACTTTCCTATAAAGCATTGTACTTGCTTCCTTTTCTTAATGCAATGATAGTACTCTTTTCTTTTCAGTGAAGTGTCAATGTCATTGTCCACATACACAAGATTGTGTTTATGAGTCCAAGTCTCAATCTTGGAACCTAATTCACTTGTGTAACAAACAGTGTCTTTGTCATCTCCATCATGAGTCCACACTTCTCCTTCCATCCACCATAACTCACTGCCATGTCCTAGATCCCGTATCTTTAACAATGCATAGAGGCCAACCCAATAGGCCCAATAATTCAAGGAACTGTAGATGCATCCAATATATCCATTGTTACTAGTGGATTGACCGACTTCTCCCCCCATAGCTCATCAACTATGATGGTAAGCAAGGAATGCTCATATGCATGCCTTAATTGCATTGTCATGCAAGAAGAAGACTATGTTGGATATATGATCATGCGCTATGGTCAAATAGGCATGGGAGAGGCTTGTATCTCTTTATTAAGTGCATAATGAGGCATGTGTTTCTTGCTTATGCAAGTAGTTGGAGATTGAGTATATGGCTGAGGGTGTTTCTACTGGTACATATATCATTTGCATCAAAGATCTCAATGAATAACTTGCTAATATTGATTATAGTATCTTCATGCATTGCTGATGTATATTTTGGTTGGTTTGTTGGGGTCATATTAGAATTTTCCTACTATTCATTTATTGGCAAAAAATAATGTTGATTTATACACCTTTGATGATGTGGTTTCTTTGCTATTCCAAGAAGATTAATCTCGCATCAATCACTCGAGCATGGTCATAGATTATCAAGGATTTTCAGTCAATCATAAAGGCAAAGGAAAAACATGGCATCAATCAAATTCTAAGGACAATGGCAAAACAACTCCTTTTTCTAATTCTCCTAATGACAAGAATTAGGATAAACACAAGGAACAATGTAACTATTGCAAATAAAAGGGACATGTCATTGAGGAATACATGAAGCACATGGCAAGCAAGAAGAGGAAATAATTTAGCATGAATTGTGAAAATTTGGCCAATTTAATGAATACAACAACACACATGGTTTTGCTTGGACATACATCTATTGTATGCATTTGTGGTGCCATGCTCTTATGATCCTTTCTCATGTGCATAATGTTTATCCATATGGTAGAAGGTAAGAATAAATGGTACTTTGATAATGGTGCTTCTAAGCATATCACTTCAATGATTTGTGCATGTGACTTCAAGATGCACCGAAAGATGGGTCACTCATTTATACAAATAATGCTAATATACGATGAAAGGCATTGGATAGATTTGTATTATTGCTATGAACGAGGCTACCATTTTGCTTAGAGATGTATTGTATATCCTTGGCCTTTTAGAAAACTTGGTTTCAATTTTAGCCATTACATGTGCTAGACTCATGGCTAATTTCAAGTGGGAAGATGCACTGTATACATGACTATAATGATGGAGACGATCTTGTGGTCTTAGGCATATTATGCAATAGTCTCTAACAGATTGACTTGTATGAAAGAAGAGCATTAGAGGATGCCTTATCCATAGATGGGAAAGTGATAGATTACATTGAGGTATGGCATACTTGGATTTGTCACCTTCATTATGGTAGCTTGCTTTGTTTTAAAAGCAAGAAAATGGTGCTAAATCTCCTTCCATTGGAGGCAATGATAATGATGTATGTGAGAGTTGCATTTTAGAGGAAATGTGCCACACCCCTTTTCCTGAAAAATGATCTAGAGTGTTGGTCAAAAGTTACATCTTATATATAGTGGTATATGTGGTTCCATGAGCATCCCATGCATTAAAGAATACGTTTACTTTGTGACCTTCATTGATGATATGACTTGTCACAGCTAGTTATGTAGATCAAAGCACAAGTGTGATGTGTTCTTATGCTTCAAAACCTTCTTGGCTATGGCTAGAACTCCACACCAATTGGTCATTGTTTGGTAATAATGATCGAGGGGAGGAATACATGTCAAGATAATTCAATGTTTTTTGGCTAAGAAGGGCATTGTCTATCATTGCACTACACCTTAGAAAAATGGTGTGGTTGAGAAAATAAATAGATCTCTCACGAAGATGTTACTATATATGCTAATGCATAACAAGCCACCCCCAAATTTTTGGCTAGACACTTTCACGTGTTACTCTTATGTACTTAATGATAGCCAAAGCATTGGCTTAATGTACATCTTATGAGGCTTGGATTGGTCCAAAGCATTGACTGAATGTAAAACCTTATGCCGTTTTGGAATAGTTCAAAAGTTAGTAGGATCGCACATACATGTCTTTAGTTGTTTGGCATGTGCTTTGGTGCAATAGTCATGAGTACACAAGTTGCAAGATAAATGCATCAAATGCATTTTAACTTATTATAATATAGAAAGTAAAGGTTATTTCTTAAACTAACCCTTTATAAGCAAGATTTTTGTTAGTAGAGATGTGGTATCTAGGATATGGTATTGCTCTTAGTTTGGATGATGCACACACTGAGAGCACACTCTCTGTTTGTGAGAATGGAGATGATATCTTGATTCTCATCTTGTATGCATAATATAAGCTCTTGATTGGGACCAATGAGATGCATATTGTATCTTTGAAGGTTGAATTACATCATTCAGTTGATGTTATGGGACTTTGGCCATTTTCATATCTATTGATATCTCACAGGTACTTACTCATTGGGCCTTTTTTTCCCTTGAGATAGTTCTTTGTGTTTGCATGCATTTCTAGACATAGTGATTGGGCTACATCTAGACATAGTGATTGGGCTACACATAAATAGTTTGTAGTGGCCACATCTAGTTTCAAGATATATGGCAACATTTATAGCTACATTGGAATGTTTATTGCTTTGACCCTATTGGTTGATCTCAGTCTTGAAAATAGATGACCCAACAATCTTGATGAGTACTTCTTAGATAACTTATCATTAGGAACAAATGGTAGTCAAAGCTTTGCTTGAGAGGGAGTAGTAGCATTGATCTAGATAATAGGCTTGGGTAGAGGGGTTTGTGACCAAAGCTAGAAGACAAATACCCATGTTGCACTTGGATCTTCTAATGGGACATAATATCACCAAGGAGCAACATGGGCATAATATCACCAAGGAGACCATGTTGCTCATATTAGGCTTTGTCTTCAAGGTAATGAATTGCTAGTTTCTTATAAGTATTATGCAAGGCATGCTGAAAATTTTCAATAGCGTCTTACCATGGAGATACCATCTCTTGCAATAAAGACTCAAGTGTCAAGATTATGGGAGAGAAGGAAGGAGTCTCACTTGTACCTTTCTCACTTGCACAATGGGGGAATACACACACAGGTGGAGGCTGAAAACAATTTTCCTCTTCTTAGTTGTGTAAGCCAAAAAGAACTCAAGTACAAAGAAATAGAAGAACCTTATATACGGGTCTCAAACCAAACTCAACTAACTAAGGTGGCATACTAACTGAGCCATGAACTAGAGTAGATAAGGATAGCTGCTATCTAGCTATTATTCATGGGTGGTGTACCAACCGCATTTGCAACTAACAAGTCGGTGACATTTCAACGGTCACCCTGGCATATCATGAGTGGAGCTCGATATCTCAACACTCCCCCTCAAGCTCGATCCCAATTCCTGCACACCAAGCAGGTCTCTGAACTTGCACAGCTTCTCTGCACCCAATGCCTTCGTAAATATGTCAGCTACCTGATCCTCTGTGCTGACATAAACTAGATAAATAAGACCTAGTAAAACACTCTCCCGCACATAGTGATAATGCATCTCAATGTGCTTTGTTCTAGCATGATAGACTGGGTTATTTGCCAAGTGTATACTACTCATGTTGTCACAATAAATGACAACTGGCCCATCTGTAGGCTGATGCATATCATAAACTAGCTTATGCAACCAAGCTACCTCACATGCAGCCATTGCTGCACCCCTGTACTTAGCCTCTGTGCTCGACAAGGGAACTGTAGGCTGTTTCTTGCTGCTCCAAGTGACTGCAGCACTCCCAAAAGAGAACACATATCCACTAGTAGATTATCTATCAGAAATACTACCAGCCCAATCAGCATCAGTGTATCCATGCAACTGTATCTGAATCCCAGTTTCATAAAATAGTCCATATTGGAATGTGGACTTCATATACCTGAGTATGCATCTAGCTGCATCCAAATGCGGTCTCCTTGGAGCCTGCATAAACTGACTTACCAATCCAACAGCATAGCTCAAATCTAGCCTAGTAATAGTCATATAAATCAAACTTCCTACTTTGCGTCTGTACATAGTAGGGTCTTCCAAAAGCTCACCTGCATCTGCGCTCAGCTTCACATTTTGCTCCAAAGGAACTGAAATAGGCTTACAGCCTGTCATCCCATATTTGGACAGCATGTCCAATCCATACTACCTCTGCAAGAGCCATATCCCACTTGGTGATCTTATCACTTCAATGCCCAAGAAATAACGCAGCTCTCCCAAATCCTTCATCTCAAACTTTTGCTTCAATAGCATTTTCACATGAAGGATATCTTCATCACTGTCACTTGTCATAATCAAATCATCAACATAAATGACAAGTAGCATAATACCTTTCTCTATTTTTCTCACATAAAGTGAGAAATCTGCCTTGAAAATCTGAAAGCCAATAGTGACAAGATACTGTCCTATCTTGTCAGACCATGCTCTAGGTGCTTGCTTCAAGCCATACAAGGCTTTCTTCAACCTGCAAACAAACTCAGGATGAACAGCATGCACATAACCTGGTGGTTGCTCCATATAGACCTCTTCTTGCAAATCACCATGCAAGAAGGCATTCTTTACATCCATCTGATGTAAAGACCATCCCTTTGATGTAGCCATAACAATGACTGCTCTTATGGTTGCCATCCTTGCAACCGGACTGAATGTTTCTTCATAATCAATGCCATATGTTTGTGCATACCCCTTGACTACTAATCTTGCCTTGTATCTGTTCACAGAACCATCTGCATTGTGCTTCACCTTATAAACCCACTTACAACCAATTGTATTCTTATCTTTAGGCAAAGGTACCAATTCCCATGTAGCATTTGCTTCCAAGGCATCCATTTCTTCATCCATGGCTTTCTCCCATTTTTCTTTTCCCATGACTTGCTCAAAAGAAGTGGGTTCTGGTTCCTATATCACTTTGACCATAAAGGCATAGTGAATGGCTATAAATCCATCATATTTCAGCCTATCCACAGGATACCTAGCTCTGGTAGACCTGCGCAAAGTAGGTTCACTCCCAGGTGCTCTCAAAACATCCCTGGTCTTCCTTACTCTAGGTGTAACAATAGAATAAATACCCAACTCATCATCAATGATCTGTTCTGAGCCACTGGATTCACCATCTACATAAGAGTGACCTGCATTCACATCAAACATGGGCTGATCTACCTTCTCTTTTCCTTTTCGTGAAACCTGCATACCACTATCTGCATTGTTTTGAGGAGATTCTCCTGATCTCAATCTACCTATGAAGAATGTGAACCATTGCTAGATGACACTCCAGGTCCACTAATATTTTATGATTGCTGCTGTGAATTCTGTGCATCATTACCATTTTGTGCATCTACATCATCAATCACATTTATTGGTTTATACCAGCTACTCATCTCATAAAAAACATCTCTGCTCACTGTAAACTTACAAGTAGAAGGGTTATAACATCTATACCCTTTCTGCAGAGAGTAACCAATAAAGATGCACTTCTCAGCTTTTGGATCCAACTTGGATCTCAACTCATCTGGCACATGAACATAGGCAATGCAACCAAAAATCTTCAAATGAAAAATATCTGGTTTCCTACGAGTATACCTCTCCTCTAGAGTCATCCCATGTATTGCTGCAATGGGAGTCCTATTCATTATGTAGACTGATGTAGCAGCTGCTTCAGCCCAGTAAAAATCTGTCAAGTCTTTTTCGTTGAGCATGGCATAAGATACCTCTCCAATATGCCTATTTTTCCTTTCTGCAATTCCTTTTTGTTGTGGGGTATGACTGCATGAATATTGATGCTTTATGCCATGCTCCTGCAGGAACCTTGCAACTCATTTGAGAGGTACTCTCCCCCTCCATCTGACCTTAGGCATTTTATTTGCAGGCCTGTTTCTTTTTCAACCATAGCTTTAAGAGTTTTGAAATGCCCAAACACTTCACTTTTCTTTTTCATAAAATATACCCAAAATTTTCTGCTATAGTCATCAATAAAAGTGACAAAATAATGATAGCCTCCAATAGATGTAGCTTTAGTAGTCCACATATCAAAGTGGATTAATTCCAATGGCTTCTTACTCTCTTGAACATGTCTAGGAAATGGTTTCCTTGCCTGTTTTCCAAATTGACAGGCTTTACATACCTTATGCATTTCTGCAACCTTGAATTTAGGCAATCCTGCAACAATATTTTGGGCCTGCATTCATTTAAGTCGCTGTACATTAACATGACCAATGCGTTTATGCCAGATATCAATATCTGCAACTACACCGGTCCCATGTGCAAACATTGCTGCACTCAAATCAGGCATGTCTGCATCCAACATAAACAATCTGCCCTTCTTCTTTCCTTTTGCTATCAAGCGACCTTTATTTTTCATATCCTCAACAAAGCATCCATGATGATTAAATCTGACCTGCAAGCCCTGCTCAACCATTTGACCAACAGAGACCAGGTTCTTGGTGATATTTGGGACATGAAATACATCCGACATGTATTTCTTTTTTCCATCCTGCATAGACAAAGGAAAATTTCCAATCTCCACAATAGGATGTGCATTATCATCACCAGTCTCCACAAATCCTGGTTTTTCCATTTTTATTGCATCCTCCATCCATTTTGCATGACCTGTCATGTGGTTTGATGCACCTGAGTCAACATACCACACATCGTTGCTTTCTTCTACACTTGTCACAGAATTGGTCATGTGCTGCACCATAAACAAATTCTTATTTCTGTCATCACCCTGTCTACTAGAAGATGCATAATTCCCTTGTTGCAATTTTCCATTCATGATGTCATTTTGCTTTTTATAGCAGTCTTTAGCCATATGACCCATTTTACCACAGTAGTAGCATTCAACATTTGGAGCCCCAAGAGGAACACCAAGGAAAAGGGAATTCTCTTGCAAGAAAATCTATCTTGTAACATCAACAAGCTTGTTTATCATGTTTCATATGATCACAATAAAGAAAAGAACACCAGACACAACAAATCTTCATACAGCATCATGTAGATCTCCCACGGATTTACTAGAATCAACCATATTCTTCAATATCTTCACAAAATCCATCAATAGAACAAAGAAAGCAAAGGAATACACCATCTTTGAATGGAAATACATCACATAGTATTCATCTTCAATATCTTCATAGTCTTCTCTCTCAATCTCTCATATACAATCACTCTGGTTGAGTAGAATTGGCTATCTCTGACTCTCTCTCTCTCTTTCCATCAATAATACATCATATTCTCACTACAATCTCTCAAAATCACTCTCAATAATCCTTCTTAGGCCGTGGATACCCCTCCCAAGAGGTATGTCTGATATGAAGAGTCACCAAAGCCACTATAGTGTCTTTTCATAGCTCACTACTGTCACTTCACTCTAGTCTTCACTTGAGTCTTCAGCAGCTACTTCTTCCACTTCTTCCAGCTCTTTTGCACTTGTATTCACCTCTTTCCAAGGCTAGAAAACTTTCCCAAGCTACACTCTCATCCATCAGAACACATACAGAAGCATATAGAACAGTCACAGAACAGTACCAGAACAGCTACAGTACATAACAGAACAGAACAGAGACAGAGGCTCTACAGAAGACCTACAGAAGGTCATCAAAACCACATAACTCATTCTCAAACCATTCCAAACTCTCACAAACCATTCAATAAGCTTTCAAAGATCTCAATCTTCATCAATCAATACTCCATCCCTCTTTACAGAAGACAACCAGAACAAAACAGACCAAAACAGAACAAAACAGAAGGTATACAAAACCAATCAGAACCTATCAGAACATCATAGAACCACTAATAAACATCATGAACTTCCAAAACACAATCAATATCATCCAAAACACTCTCAAACCACTTCCAAATCAATCAATCATCTCATAAAATCAACCATTCAGCTCTCAAAATAAAAAAAAATCAGCCAAAAAACAAGTCATTTCAACACTCAACATATCCCCACACTTAATAAGGAAGCGTCCTCGCGACCCAGGAAAAAGGGAATACAAGTTCATTTAAAAGCGCAACTTTGATCTTCAATATCTTTTCACAAAGAATCCATCCACCACAACCCCAACTTATAACCTGGTTCTGATATAAAAATACAAAGAAAGGAAAACCCTTTATACATTAACACCGCTTAGCAAACAAGAAAAGCACAAAAAATTTGTAAAGGATATAAGAGTTTGCTTCTTCTTCATCTGCATCAGCTTCAATTCTCCATCCACGACCCCATCACCACAATTCTCCAAAATGTAGCTCGCACACGAAATCCAATCCAATAGGAAACCACCACGTTCGTTTGACATAAATGAACTCACAACACAAACACTAATACACAACACAACCATCTGAATGACTCCTCCAAAAAGAAAGATTTTCATTAGAAAGCTTTCACCATACATTGGAAAGGTATCAATGAAGATGATTCCTCTTAAAAGATTGATGTTGTCGGAAACGATCCATAGACAAGGATTCATCTATAAAGTTTTTGGGAGGATTTTGAAAAAATTGGAGACAGCACATCCTTTCCAACAGGACCAGGTATCTGCTAGGCAAACAAAGGGCATGAAAATACAATATCTCCAGTTGCTGGGAATCAATGCTCACATTGACATTCAGGCACAACTTGGGAATAGGCTTGGAATCATTATGAGAGTGCCTATGCATATACGCCAGGTACCAAGCAAAGTGAGCAGTTAATCTCACTGAAGGATCTGCAGACTGTGAATACTGCTGAGCAAAATGAACATAGTTCTGATAAGCTTGACTGGAAGCTGTCCATTCTCCTGGAATTACTGGCCAATTAATCTGAGGTCCTGTAAGGCAATCATCTGAACTCCATCCCCTTCTCCTAGAAATCTGATTATCAAATCCGTCACAGTCACTAACCAACTGAGGTGGTTGAGATATAGAAGTGTTAGGAGAGGGTAATGGAATAAGGGAAAGTGGATGAAGGGAGGGATAGGAAAAATCATAAAAAGAAGAAAAGTTTAAAGAAGGAGTGGCAGAAATTTGTAGGGAATCACTAAGGAAGGGTGTTAACTGATAAATAGGAAATGTAGAGGGTACATTAATGGATGGAGAAGGACAGGGCGGAGAAGGGGAAAATACCCTATCCTCAATAAAGGAACAGTATGTAAAAATGGGAATTTGAGGGAAAGATGAAGGTTGGAAAAGAATGGGTAAAATAATGGTGGAATTAGATTGACAAAGGGAAAGATATATAGCATAGCGGTGAGCCATTTGTTGGTAATAGAGGAGGGTAGGAATAGAAGGTCCTAAGAGAGATCGTCGATGATAGGGATCAAAGAAGGTAGCATCAAATGGATTATGTTTTGAAAGATAGGCTAAGAGATCCATCCTCAGTTGATTAGTACTCTGGGCAAAGGTAGGAGCTGTGTTTTGTCTTTGATTCAGAACTACAGAATCAATCATGGGATGCCAAGAATTATCATGACAATCAGCCACTTTGGAGGAATAACTCTGGAACATGTCAGCTATGCGCAACTCCAAATGATTGACATACAAAACAGCCTGTAATACCACATCCCCCACATACCATGCCATATCCACCTCATCGGGAATTAACAAGTCTCCTCGTAGATACATGTATGACATCAACATGGTATCTGGCGTGACAGAATCTTCAAAGACCATCCTGACTACCTCTGTCAACAACTCAGCAGACCAAGCCCCACTCCATCCATCCTCTGGAAGAGGTAAATCCATCGTGGAAAGCTTCATATAGAAGACCAACTTCTGTAAGTGGTAGTGGACAAAGAAAGAATGGTCTGGTGAGACATATTCCTGAAACTCCTCAAAGGTAGACCATAACAAGTTCATTCGGGACTGCAATCTTTCCACTTTATCTTGGAATAGAGGGCACAAAGTAGCATGTCTCTGAAGAGCAGCCAAGTCCCACTGTGAAAGAGAAGGAATCAAGGGAACATTAGGGCTTGGAGGAACAGAGCGAGACTTCACCAGTTGATCTTGCAACTACTGGATTTGGGAGGCTTGGTTGGCCACTGTGTCAGTAGCAATCTGTAAAGCTGAAAGTTTATCATCTAAGATAACATGGAATTCCTGCGCTTCTCTGGACATCCTCTCCTTTTCCTCTGAAAGGCTAGTAACCTGTGATTGAGCCTCTAGTAACTGGATCTTCAAAGAAGAGATCTCATCGCTTTGGGTGGCAACCAGTTGGGTTTGTTGTTCCATTTGTTTAAATAAATCTGCTAGGGTATCCTTAACAGAAGCTAACTCGGATGTTGCCTTATGCAACTGGTCCTTAGACTGCATGAGTTCTTCATAAAAAGACGCGTACAGCTGTTGAACACAAGCTGTCACTGACAACTCAATGGAGCTTTGAATATCCTTACAGAGAAAAGGAATTGCATCTCCTGAAACAAGACTGTGCAGGGAGGGAACTGATATCTCCAATGATCCTTCTCGATGTGCTCTGAACAGGTTATTACAAGTGAGATACCCAGGGAGATCACTGCCAGAGGTAGCAGGGATGGACACTGAAGGAAGTACGGAAGGAGCTTTATCTGCTACCCTCTTCAAGCGTTTGCGCTGGATGACCAGGGGAGGCGGAGAATCATCATCCTCGATGTCAATAGGTTCTGACTCATCTGAAGGTGGAGGAGGAGGTACTGGATCTGATGGAGGAGGTGGAGGCACAGTCTTCTGTAAACCTGAATAGGTCAAGAAGTCAAACAAATATGATCCATATCTGACATTGGTAACATTACCCCTGGTAACTTTAACGAAATGCTGATCCATTTTAGTGATGAGGTAAGTGCTCCAATCAATAGCAACTCCTTTCAGCACCATCCGGGAAGCTGTAAAAAGCTCTTTGGACAAGTACTGGGATGGTGTTTTGGCAGACATAAACCTGTCTTGAAGAAACTGACAGATCGTCTTCCATACGGGATCAGTGATCATAGAAAAGGAAACTCCTGAAGAGTTGATCACCTTCTTAACATCCAGCATTTCCCTTGTCTGCTTTTGCAACAGCTTCAGAATCTCTTCATTAGAGAAGAGCTGACGAGTGGTCATAAAAGGTTCACCTTTGGAGGGTAGAGACAGAGCCTTCCCTAAGCCTCGAGGTGTCAAAGTTATAGAAATTCCCTGGATTAGTCCTGTCTTCTTACTGTAAGAGGCCAGGAACTCATCACATAACGACGGATCCTCTGGAAGCAGGGAAAAAGAAGTAGCCACAAAAGCAGCAAGTCCCATCTTCGTGAGAGGCTCAAAAGTAAGTAGGGAAGAGTAATCCCTACTAACTAGTGGGACGTACTGGATAGGGGGAGGAGTATGAGAAGGCGCCATTCAGATGGTTACACACACACCACAAACACAGACAATCAAGGAGAATGCCTGCAAAGCAACAGACAAAAAACCAAGGATAAGAGAATAACCAACGTGACTCGACCAACTAACCCCAAGCAAACTACATCCTAGAAAAAATTCGACATGACCTTAAGACACATGCGACCGAAAGCTTCATGCGATGCAGCAGACAAACACCCAGAACCCCGTATCAGACAAGAAAAGAAAAAACTGCATACCGTACCCTTAACCGTAACAAAGACAGTAAACCAAAACAATACCATATCCGACACATATCAAGACTACATCGGTGATAAACCAGGACTGGATCAAGAAAATAACTCTAATGACTGCGCATACCCATCCCACGAACCGGTTCATTAAAAAGGGGAATTAAGTGCAGTGAGGGGGGAATTAAGTTAATGAAGGGTTGATTTTAATAAATTAGTAAGAATGGGTAAAGTTTTATTAGGTGATAAACCTTAGCAAGAAAACGGCGGTTCCTTATTAGAAATTAAATTACCAATTATTAGGTGAAGCGGTGCATTAATTCGATTCCCGGACTTCGATACCCGACTGGGTCTCTAAATGCAAATTCATTGATTACAAATTAAGGTGATGTGGAGCGCTTCTTTGCCAGCGCGTGCGCATGTGACGGTTGGTTGATTTTAATTAAAAATTAAAGTGCCTCTGTAGCGCACGTAGCGCGTGTGAAGTGAACGGCGGGTTTATTTTAATTAAAAAGTATATGTGTATGGAGCGCGAATGCGCGTGGAACTGTGGGTGAATTAAAGAGTTCATTTTAACAATTAATTTGTGATTAAGGAAAAAATAAAAATAAATAAAATACATAAAATAAATACTTGGAAGGGGTGTGTATGTAATGCAGAAATGCGCACGGAAGAGTCCCCCCAAAAGAAGTGAATCCAGTAAAGGAAAAGTAAAGACCACTAATGAAACAACAAAGACAACACCTTAGCGGATGTGTTGATTTTGTTTTTTTTTTGTTGGGTTGTTGTTTTCTTAATCTTTTTTTTTTTTTGTAAGTCGGGATTATTTATGGTGGTTGTTTTGTTAGTGAGGGTATGATGTTTTGTGGATGTGTTTGGTTGTTTTTTTTTTTTTTTTTTGTAGTTGGTGTTGTTTTTGTTTTTGTTTTTGTTTTTTTTAAATAAATAAGAATAAAAATAAGAATAGGGAAATCAATATATACAACACATGAATATGGAGGAAATATCCACAATGGAATCTAGGCAAACAAAATAGAGAGTGGTAAGGGAAATTTCCGTTTGATGGTTTATTGGTTTGTTTTTTTTTTAAACAATAGGGGTACCATGTATGATAATTTTTTAAAGTGAAAAATAAATGAAAAATGATCAAGGGGGGTGAGGGGAATTTTTTAAGAATTTTTTACTATTTTTAAATGAATTTTCTACATTTGTTGGCAATTTGGGGGATAAATTAGGAAATATTTAATTTTCAGAAATTTTAGGGTTGGTAAGTTCCAGCGGACAAACTCCCAAAAATTGGCAAAAAACAAAGGGAATTTTTAGAAATTTTTATGAATTATTTTGATGGGAAAATTAATTTAGAAATTAATTAAATCATATAAATCATGTTAATCAGATAAGGAAGTTAGAAGGAAGTCAGTGAAGTTTGGTTAATCTGGGTAAGTCATGTTAGTCTGCCCAAGTCAAGTCAAGTTAGGTTAGTCAGGTTAGATAAATCAGATAAGTCAAGTTAGTAGAAACTAACCTAAAGGGGGTTAGTTAACCTAAGGTGGGTTAGGGTTAGGGTTAGGGTTAGGGTTAATGGTCCTAACTAGGGTTAATTACTAGAACTAATGCTAGGTTAGTTACAAGGGTTAGTTAGTCCAACTAACCTGAGTTAGTGAGGAAGGAGGTGGTGGAAGAGGAGGAGGAGGAGGAAGGGGAGGAGGGCGGCGGCGGCGGCGGCGCGTCCGGCGGCGGCGGACGACGGCTGCTCGGGCGCTGTGAAGACTGCCCACGGCGGCCAGACGGCTTGGAGGACGGCGGGCAGCGGCTCTGTCAAGGGCGGGCTGCACGGGCGACCTGGCGGGAGGCGCAGCGCGTCAGCGGGCGCTGTCGGCGACAACCGTGAGGGCGGGGCGTCGGCGACGATGACGTCACGGCGGGAGAGGCGCAGGGCAGGGACGAGGAGGCGGCGGCTGCAATACGGCAGCGATGGCAGCGGGGCACGAGGCCCGTAAGGCGGCCGCTTGAGCAGAGCACCAGGAGGTGGCCAGGCGCTGCAACGGCCGTAGGCGGGCGACTTTGACGGAGAGGTGGCAGGTGGTGGACGCCGGGCAAGGTGGCTTTGACTGCGTGGAGGCGACTAGGCGTTGCAGGGGGGAGAGTGGAGGCAGCGAGGTGGGCAAGAGGGAGAGGAAGGAGGGGAGGGAGAAGGGAGGAGCGGCATGGTGGGAGAGGAAGAAGGAAAGAAAGAAGAGAAGAGGAGGAGGGGCGAAAGGGCGGGGAGGCGGTTAGGGGAGGGAGAGTCGGGGAGAAAGAAGGGTGGGGAGGGGTGGGTAGGGGTAGGAAGGGATGGGTAGGGGTAGGGGTGGGGAACAATGGGCGGGGTGGGGGTGGGCAGGGCCCAAGAGGGGTGGGGGGTGGCCAAGGAAAGAGGTAGGGGTGGTAGAGGGTAGGATAGGGGGTGGTGGAAAATGGGCGCGTACCCCCGTCCCGCGCACGTGCGCGGGGCGGGGTAAAAAAATTTGCCGTGACGGGATTGAAATGGCACCGGGATGACGGTACGGGTCATGCGGACACGACCGGGGTGCGTGGAGATGCGTAAAATCGAAAAAGGGCGCGTGCACGCGCAAAACGGGCGCGCGAATACACGTAAAAATAAAGAAAAATTAATAACTCCCAATTCGTACGTTAAAACGAAATAGCGTAAAAACAAAAAGTGGGCAGGACGACAGGGGGAAAACAAGAAAAATATATGACGGAGGTTTCGGGAGGGGGAAAGGGCGGTCACATGCAAAAAACCCAAAAAACGAACAAAAAACGCAATTAAAAATTAATAGCGGGAGATCCGTGCAGCGGAACGAGGTGCAAGAAAAAGAAAAACTGTGCAAAAAGACGTGCTCGACAATCCTATCACATCAAAACAGAGTTCGGACTGAGATAAGACGCGTGCACATGGGAAAAACAAAAAAAAAACCCGAAAATGGGATCGAAAATTAATATCGGACAAACCGTGCGCCGGAATAACATGCAGTAAGAAGGAAAAATGTCCGCAGGAAGGAATGGCATAGGATGGTCATGTTTAACCACAGTTCCGGTGGAAGTAGGAGGGGTTCACATGCGAAAAACTCCAAAAATACACCCGAAAACGCATGTAAAAATTAATAAGTAAAAATCCAGAAGGCGAAAGAGGAGGGAGGAAAAAGGAAAAAGGTAGGGGAAGACACAAGGGACACGGCTGTCAAAGCAGATGGGAATTCCGATTCAAACAGGGCAGGTTCACATGGAAAAATATCAAAAAATACGCACGAAAAAGTCGTAAAAAACCAGAAAATTAAGAATGGACAAACCGTGTATTGGAATGACATGGAATAAAAAGGAAAAATATCAGGGGAAAAGTGGTTGTCAGGGCTATGATGTCAGATCACGGTTCCGAAGCAAGCAAAGCGCGTTCATATGGAAGACCGGCTAATTGACGCAAAATGTGTCAAAAATTAATAACGCAAAAACCGTGGACCGGAACAGGGGTAGGTAAAAAGGAAAACTGGTCAATGCAAAGGGAGGAATAGGGCTATAAGGTTGGATTGGGACTTTGGTGAACGTAGGATGCATTCACATAGTAGGACCTCAAAATCAAGGAATAAAGGAAAACTGTAAGGGAACAGCCCCAAGGGTGGGTGGAACATAACCGGATAGATGGAAAGGGATCCCCGTAGGGTAAAAGCAAATCATGGCATACATGCATAAGCAGGGTAAGGCATATGCAGAAGGGTCTGCAATGTAGATGCGTAGGGACGCGTTGCCACACTTAAGACCTTAACGGATAGGGTTAACCAAGCAACAGGGACCTAGGACCACGCCACAGACCATCCGCTAACTTCCCCATACTTAAAACATGACTGTCACGAAGAAACAGAAGGTGTAGGGCTAGAAAAACTTAGCTCGTTTCGTCAAGAAGCAAGGTTGAGTATCGATGGCACGTCCAGGGTTGTCGTCGACTGCAGGAGGTACCAAGGCATCTTTACAACACACGTCCTTCATGGCAGGGACCACGCAACAGTACCCAGGGAGGTAGCTGGTGGAAGGAATCGCAGGAAATACGTTGTCGATGATGAGGGATATTGCACTCAACTCGCAGTCACTCAAATGGAATGAAAGAATAGTCACAGAGCCCCATGACTAATATCACTCAAGGAAAAATGATGGAACCCATATCGCATACCCGGTTGAGGAATCAACAAGGGGGAATGGTGCAGAAGGAGTATGCCAGGGTGCACAATTGAGGGTGCATTAGTGCGTCCAACCCGTCTGGCATAGGTGCAAGAAGGAAGGCAAGGGAGCCTTACATTGCAGTGTACAGAACAGGGTGGCGGGTCTTGTGATGACGGCAAAGACCCATCCTGTGGGTGCATAGGAAAACAGGAACATACCTGACTCCAAGTGTCGTAACGTCCCTCAATCTCACCTCTCGGTAATTGATTGAAGAAACTCTAGTCACACTCATCCCACCCTCTGTCTCACTCTCTGTTGATAGTTACAGAAGGGAAACCTTTTCCTGAAACCTGTTGATGTAATCCTCACAGTCACTTGTGCAAAGGTTGTATGCCTTGTGCGCATTTGATGGTGCAACTGTGCATCCCGCCCTGTGCCGGCATACGGTGCGAGAAGGAAGGCAAGGGAGCCTTATAGTGCAGTGCACGGAAACAAATTATGCTTTGTGCATTGAGAGGCCCATCCCGTGCATGCAACACTTCATTCACACTTCTCATCTCTCATTTGATTGGAAGGGAAAAGACTGGTCTCTCGCCCCACCCTCTATCTCACTCTTTGTTGATAATTATAGAGGGCAACCATACTCACTTCCCCATTCGGTTAGGATGAAAGCTCACGTCACTCTATTGTTTGTCGATGAAGATCGCGTCATCAGTGGTTGAAGAGGCGTACCCAGGGAGGTAGCCATCAAATCGAACGTTGTATTGGACATGAACATGTCGTCTGCTAGAGGACAGGTAGTCACTTTGCAGAGAGACCCAGGACACATCGTACCAAGGGAGGTAGCTTCGGAATTGGATCCTGGGAATATCAATTAATGAATCCACTTTCTGGACTGCTGGGTGTTGCCACCTTTTCCACAGCCAGCTTCCCGCCCAAGGGTGTTTACTACCTTTTCTTGGCACGAGGCCTGCTATGACAGGGAATTGCTTCCTTTTCTCTCATAACAGATTGGTTTTTTTTTTCTTTTTAAAATATTTTTCCTTTGTTTTTTCCCTATTCCCGAGGGTGTTGCCACCTTTTCCCGAAGAATAGGTCGGCATGACAGGGACCTAAGTCCTTTTCTCCCATGATCGATATGTATAGTTTTCTTCTTTTTTTTTTTCGAATTGAGCAAGGGAATGGTAGAACTACCATTTGTCAGAACCAATCTCACCACTGTCGCTGGTGGAAAATAGAGGACAAGAGATCAAGGCTCGAAGGGGGGTTTGAGGGGACAGAGGGTTGCGTCCACGTCATCAGGAGTGACTGAAGAACGACTATTAGGAGTAGCATCATAAGAAGTACAGTGCCGTGCCAACGAGGGAAAGGATCAAGTGACCGTAATTGTCAAGATCCCCAAGGAGGGAAGTACTTCTTCAGGCGATATCCATTGATCAGAAAGGGATCATCACAGGCATCAACGGTCTGCACTTGGACAGAGCCATTAGGGTTGACGGCAAGTACCTTATAGGGGCCCATCCACCGCTGCTGGAGCTTGCCACGAAACTTGCCAAATCGTGAATCATAGGCTAGGACCAAATCACCTTCTTTGAACTCCTTGTGCTTGATGAAGCTATCATGGTAAGCCTTACGTCGAGCTTGCGTGGCTTCCATGCACTGTAGAGCCATCCTACGAATTTCGTCCAAACATTCCAAGTGCAGGAGATGGCGTTGCAGTGAATCATCATCCCCCAAACGCTCTTTGATAGCCACTCTCAAAGAGGGTAATTCCAGTTCAACAGGAAAACAGCTTCTGTACCATACACCAGCTGGAAGGGTGTCTGTCTTGTTGCTGCTTTATGGGAGGTTCTGTACGCCCAGAGGGCCTCTGTAAGTCGATCATCCCAATCATGACGATGTGCGGCAATCGTTCTTGTCAGAATCGAGCAGAGGATGCAATTCGTGACTTCGATTTGGCTGTTGGCTCTGGGGTAATAAGGAGTGGACTTGCGATGGCGGATCTTATACAACTCTGTCAACTCCTCCATGACTTTATTAAGGAAATGAGTGCCTCTGTCACTTACCAGCTCTAAAGGACTGCCAAAACGGGTGATGATATTCTCGTACATGAACAGGGCCACGCTGTTACCATCGTCCTGCTTTAGGGCTTTAGCTTCACACCACTTTGTAATATAATCCGTACATACGAGGATGTATCGGTTCTGTTTCCTTCTGGTAGGAGGATCGATTGGACCTACGAAGTCGATGCCCCATTTCTCAAATGGCTTTAAGGGAAGGATAGGTTGCAATGGCATGGCACTTGTCTTCGTGGGTTTTCCCATTCTTTGACAAGCATCACATCTTTTACAGTAATCATATGCATCTTTGTGAATTGTAGGCCACCAGTAACCTGCTAGCAAAGCCTTCCTGGCTGTAGCTTCTCCTGCAAAGTGACCTCCACATGGCTCGTCATGGCAAGCCTTCAGAACAATCCCAATCTCTTCTCCTGCAACACATCTTCGGAGCACTTCATCTTTGCCTTTCTTGTACAGTACACCACCTAGCAGGGTGTATGGGGCTGATTCTAGCATAAGCTTCTTCCTCTCCCGACTAGAAAGACCAGGAGGATACTGTTGGGTTGCTAGCAGATTGGCAATGTCTGCATATCAGGGAGTTACAATTTCTACCAAGAATAGGGAAGCATCAGGGAGGTCTGGATCATCCTGCTCCTCGTCTGTAGTTTGTGGGATACGCGACAGATGATCAGCCAGAACATGGGAACGACCAGGCTTAGTAATCACCTCAAAGTCGAACTCCTGGAATAAAAGGAGCCATCTCATCATTCGTCCTTTCACATCCGCTTTGTTCATCAAGAAGGACAGGGCCTCATGATCCACATAAAATTTAAAGTGGGTAGATAGGAGGTAGTGGCGAAACTTCTCTAGAGCAAACACCATTGCCAAGCACTCCAGCTCTGTCACTGTGTAGTTCCGTTCCCTATCAGTGACTTTTCGGCTTGCATAATAGATCGGTTGATCCAACTTCGAGGAGCCCTTCTGGCAGAGGACAACACCTAAACCTTCAATTGATGCATCGGTGTGTATGTGGAACTCTTTCGTCTAATCAGGAGGTTGTAGAATGGGTGCCTCAATCAGACACTGCTTCAAAGTGTGGAAGGCTTTGTCACATTCTTTCGTCCAAGTAAACTCTGCATCTTTCCTCAGGAGCTTGTGCAAGGAGGTTGCCTTTGTTGCAAAATGGGCTATGAACCTTCTGTAGTAACCCACATGGCCTAGGAATCCCCTCAACTGTTTGAGGTTGGTGGGTGCTGTCAGAGCTGCAATCTTTTCAATCTTTGCAGGGTCTGTTGATATCCCTTGTGCAGAGACAATGTGACCCAACAGAACTCCGGAAGAGACCCCAAAGATGCATTTGTCGGGGTTGAGGGAAATCCCATACTCCCGGCATCGGTCAAAGCATTGTTCCAGGTGTTCCCAGTGTTCACGGATCAAACTATAGACACAGAAGTCATCCAAATATACCTCAATGAAGTCGTGTAGATGATTTTGAAATGTAGCCATCATGACTTGTTGGAAAGTAGCAGGGGCATTGCAGAGCCCAAACGGCATCACCCGGTAAGCGTAGGTTCCCCATTCTGTGGTGAAGGTTGTTTTGGATTGGTCTTCTTCTGCAATCTGCACTTGATTGTATCCACTGAATCCATCCAGAAGGGAATAAAGCTCATGTCCTGCCACTGTGTCCAACAGTTGGTCTGTGAAAGGGATAGGAAAGTGATCCTTCTTTGTCTTGGAATTAAGCTTTCGGAAATCCACACATATGCGCAATTTGCCATTCTTCTTGGGTACAACCACGATGGGTGAAACCCATTCACTATTTGCCACTGGATAGATGAACTCGGTTTCCAAAAGCTTCAGCAGCTCCGCTTTCACCAATGTGGAATAATTCGGGTTCATTCGCCTCTGTCGTTACCGTACTGGCTTGGCATCAGGCTCCAAGTCAATATGATGTTGACATATTGTGGGATCAATCCCCTTTAGGTCTTTGTAGGACCATGCAAACACGTCCAAATTCTCTTTCAACAAGTTGTACAAGGTTGACAACTCCTCTTCTGGGAGACTGTTACCCACCTTCAAGTGGCATTTAGTGCCTTCTGCATCCACAAAGGTTAACCGCCTTTCACCTTCTACTTCACGGATGAAGGTCCCACGGACTGCTTCTGGATACAGATCTGACTCCTTCAAGGGAGTGGTGTCCTCTTCTAGTGTCCCACTAGAACCAACTTCTTCTTTTGGTGGAGACTTAGGTTGCTCCTTAAGATGTTGAAATGGGATTAGAGCCGTTTCAGGTTTGGTTTCAAAACTAATTACCTCTTGGCTTGAAGACTACTCCTCTTCTGAAGATGACACATCCAAGAACGTCACATAATAGGGACCCTCTGATTTCTGTTGGGTTTGTCGGACTGTTGCTTGTTGGCACGGTGCATCATCATCATCTTTCTTTGGCAAGGATGGGTGAGGACGGCATGAGCCACTGCTGAAAGACGGCTTGTTCTTCTTAACCCATGTCTTATAAGAATTTTGTATATGAGAAGATCCATTTACCAAACCAAATGGTACCATCACCATTCTGTTCCATAGCATGAGCTCGTCTGCTTCTGATGCTTCTGGAACTTCTTCCTCAAATGTATCCTCTTCAGGTGGGATAGACTCTTCCGTTTCACTTTCATAATCTTCTTCGTCCATATCATATCCATCCTCTTTTGCCTCTGTCTTTACTTCTGCTTCTGTTTCTGTCTCTGCTTCTATCTCTGTCTTTGTAGGAGCTCTGTAACAGAAGAACAGATTCTCTGTTTCCTCTTCTGCCTCTGTCTCTGTCTCTGCTATGGCCATGTAACAGGGAGAGCAGTACATCCATGCTTCTATCTCACTGTCAGAAGTGATTTCAGAAGTCATTCCTGGTTCAGGCAGGAAGTATTCACCCATTGATAATGGCTTTGCGTCTTTTGGAAGTCTGCTTATAGTATCCACTGTTAAGGAATGTGCCACTGTTTTCTTGGGAAGGATCTGTTTGACAGCATCTTCATCTGCTGATATTCCATTTGCAGCCTCATTAGGGGAGTCAGAAGATAATTCCAAGGAGGTGGATCCATGTTCTTTTTGAGAACCATACAGTTTCAGCACCACTTTGTTGGGTCCTCTACCCAAGGTCAAGGTTCCTTTGAACCAATCCGTCCTTGCTCGGGCTTCAAAAAGCCATGATCTGCCCAGTAACAGAGGATAGGATGTACCATAAGAGTTTGGCTTCACTACCAGATAGGTTAGCCAATAATCTTTTCCAGCCACTGTAGTCTTCACATATGGGAGAATGCCCAAAGGCTTGATTCTACTCTGATCCGCCAGTCTGATGAGCCATTGGGTGGGTTGCATACCTTGTAGGCCTAGATCTTTCATTGTCACATCCGTCATAATGTTCAGTGACGAGCCTCCATCAATCAGTGCATTTGCAATGAATCAGCCTTCAATCCACACGCCAGTCTCTGGAGTACCCGGATCTAGGAAAGCATTAGCCACGTCCACTTCTTTTACAGGCTCTGGAGCTTTATTGGACTTTGTTGCTGTTGAGGGAGCAATCCTTAAACCACGTCTTCTTGTCAGTACACTTTTGAACCTTTTCCGGCAACTGGGAGACAACATCAATAATTGTCGGAATGTAAGGTTTGGTTTAAAGGTATCTAGATCTCTGACCAGATCGTATTCCTTAATAGGATCCACTGGCTTCTCTAACCGATTAGGGAATGGGGCAACACCCATTTTCATTTTCCCTCTTTCTTCCAACAGAGGCATCATGGGAACTTCTTCTGTCACTTGTGGCACCTCCTCCTCTTCTGTCTCCTGGACCTCCGGTGTTGAGATATCGAGCTCCACTCATGATACGCCAGGGTGACCGTTGTGTATTTATGTCACCGACTTGTCAGTTGTTGCAGACGCGATTGGTACACCGCCCATGAATAATAGCTACATGATAGCTATCCTTATCTACTCTAGTTCATGGCTCAGTTAGTATGCCACCTTAGTTAGTTGAGTTTGGTTTGAGACCCAGAGTTCTTTTGGCTTACACAACTAAGAAGAGGAAAACTGTTTTCAGCCTCCACCCTTGTGTGTATTCCCCCATTGTGCAAGCAAGAAAGATACAAGTGAGACTCCTTCCTTCTCTCCCACAATCTTGACATGGTATCAGAGCCTTGTTCGTGGTAAGGAGCTCAAGAAAGCAAGCCAAGCTCGCGGTGTTCTGGTAAGAGGAGCAGTGTTGCTTTCATTTTCTGTTTTGGGAGCAGATCTCTACAGGTAGCACAGCCGGAAAGTGCAGGAGTGCATTGTCTCAGGTTGAGACGCCCTTCGCGGTGAAGCAAGAGGGCAGTATATGCTGCGGGATAGGGCTTTAGCCCTGGGCGACCTTATTTTTTTGATTTGAGGCCATTTCGGGGCCTGTTTTGGAGGCGGAAGTTTTTTGCACGCACTCAGGAAAAGGCCCAGTTTTATGCTGTGCAGCCACTGTTCTACAGGTCAGTGAAAAGTTTATGTAGAAATTGCATCGTATGCTTGTGCACAGAGACATTGGGAGTTACAGAATCATCCTTGGTTCCTGTTTATGCAAAATCGTCACTAAGAAGTGACTGTGTGGTCAAATACCACTTTCGCCAGTTTTACAGATTTGCCCTTTTGAGGGTGAAGCTGAGTTTTTGCAGTGACAGAATTTTTCGCAGTGTTCTCTAATGGCGTCTGATTCTCTCTCACAGATTGTCACTGAAAAGCTTGACAAGAACAACTTCCAAGCATGGAAGTTTAGAATGACGAATTTCCTTATGGGAAAAGGATATTGGGAATTTGTTGCAGGAAATGAAGAAGAACCAGTTCTTCCTGATGTTTCCAATCAACAGCAAATGCAGGCATTCAAAGCATGGCATGAGAGAGCCAGGAAAGTTATGTACTGGCTGTCTATCAGCATTTCAGACTCTATGATTGTGCATATTCAGGATGCAAGTACGCCAAATGAGGCATGGGATACTCTGTCAAAGATGTATAGCACAAATACGCAAGCCAGGAAAATGCAGCTCAAGCAAGAGTTGCACAATGTGCAAAGAGAAAATATGAGCATCAATGACTACCACATGAAGGTGAAGAAGATTGCAGATGCACTTGCTTCCATTGGGTCACCAGTGGAAGATGATGATTTAGTTTCTGTGACCTTGAATGGTTTAGGAAAGGATTATGCGCAGTTTCGGACATCCATTTCCGTCCATGAAAGATTTCCTGATTTTGAGGAGTTGATTGCTCTTCTAATTTCTGAGGAGCAGAGAAATGGTGGTGCATCTTCTTCAGGAGGAACTTCAAAAGAAACTGTCTTCTACTCAAATGCTGGAAGAGGTAGAGGCAGAGGTAGAGGAGGCCGATTTGGAGGCCGTGGTAGAAATCAGAATATGCAGCAAACTCAAGAAAACCAGTCCTATGGAGGAGGACGTGGTAACTCTAGAGGCAGGGGGAGCCAAAGAGGTCGTGGTGGATGGCAAAGAGGCCAAAATGCAAACAGTAATGTTGAATGCTACTATTGTGATAAAATGGGTCATATGGCTAAAGACTGCTATAAAAAGCAGAATGACATCATGAATGGAAAACTGCAACAAGGAAATTATGCATCTTCTAGTAGACAGGGTGATGACAGAAATGAGCATTTGTTTATGGTGCAGCACATGAACAATTCTGTGACAAGTGCAGAAGAAAGCAACGATGTGTGGTATGTTGACTCAGGTGCATCAAACCACATGACAGGTCATGCAGAATGGATGGAGGATGCAAGGAAAATGGAAAAACCAAGATTTGTGGAGACTGGTGATGATACTGCACATCCGATTGTGCAGATTGGAAAAATTCCTTTGTCTATGCAGGATGGGAAAAAGAAATACTTGTCCGATGTATTTCATGTCCCGAATATCACCAAGAATCTGGTTTCTGTTGGTCAAATGGTTGAACAGGGCTTGCAGGTCAGATTTAATCCTCATGGATGCTTTGTTGAGGATATGAAAAATAAAGGCCGCTTGATAGCAAAAGGAAAGAAGAAGGGCAGAATGTTTACATTGGATGCAGACATGCCTGAATTGAGTGCAGCAATGTTTGCACATGGGACCGGTGTAGTTGCAGATATTGATATCTGGCATAAACGCATTGGTCATGTTAATGTACAACGACTTAAATCAATGCAGGCCCAAAACATTGTTGCAGGATTGCCTAAGTTCAAGGTTGCAGAAATGCATAAGGTATGTGAAGCCTGTCAATTTGGAAAACAGGCAAGAAAACCATTTCCTAGACATGTTCAAGAGAGTAAGAAGCCATTGGAATTAATCCACTCTGATGTGTGGACTACTAAAGCTACATCTCTTGGAGGCTGTCATTATTTTGTCACTTTTATTGATGACTATAGCAGAAAAGTTTGGGTGTATTTTATGAAAAAGAAAAGTGAAGTTTTTGGGCATTTCAAAACTCTTAAAGCTATGGTTGAAAAAGAAACAGGTCTGCAGATAAAATGCCTAAGGTCAGATGGAGGGGGAGAGTACCTCTCAAATGAGTTTGCAAGGTTCCTGTAGGAGCATGGCATAAAGCAGCAATATTCATGTAGTCATACCCCACAACAAAATGGAATTGCAGAAAGGAAAAACAGGCATATTGGAGAGGTATCTCGTGGCATGCTCAATGAAAAAGTCTTGCCAGATTTTTATTGGGCTGAAGCAGTTGCTACAGCAGTCTACATAATGAACAGGACTCCCACTGCAGCAATACATGGAATGACTCCAGAGGAGAGGTATACTGGTAGGAAACCAGATATTTCTCATTTGAAAATTTTTGGTTGCATTGCCTATGTACATGTGCCAGATGAGTTGAGATCCAAGTTGGATCCAAAAGCTGAGAAGTGCATCTTTATTGATTACTCTCTGCAGCAAAAAGGGTATAGATGCTATAACCCTTCTACTCATAAGTTTACAGTGAGCAGAGATGTTGTTTTTGATGAGATGAGTAGCTGGTATAAACCAGTAAATGTGATTGATGATGTAGATGCACAAAATGGTAATGCTGCACAGAATTCACAGCAGCAATCACAAAATATTAGTGGACCTGGAGCGTCTTCTAGCAGTGGTTCACATTCTTCGCCATGGACAGGCAGATTGAGATCATGAGAATCTTCTCAAAGCAATGCAGATAGTGGTATGCAGGTATCACGAAAAGGAAAAGAGAAGGTTGATCAGCCCATGTTTGATGTGAATATAGGTCACTCTTATGTGGATGGTGAATCCAGTGGCTCAGAACAGAGCATTGATGATGAGTTGGGTATTCCTTCTATTGTTACACCTGGAGTAAGGAAGACCAGGGATGTTTTGAGAGCACCTGGGAGTGAACCCACTTTGCGCAGGTCTACCAGAGTTAGGTATCCTGTGGATAGGCTGAAATATGATGGATTTACAGCCATTCACTATGCATATATGGTCAAGGTGATACATGAACCAGAACCCACTTCTTTTGAGCAAGCCATGGGAAAAGAAAAATGGGAGAAAGCCATGGATGAAGAAATGGATGCCTTGGAAGCAAATGCTACATGGGAATTGGTACCTTTGCCTAAAGGTAAAAATGCAATTGGCTATAAGTGGGTTTATAAGGTGAAGCACAATGCTGATGGTTCTGTGAACAGATACAAGGCAAGATTAGTAGTCAAGGGGTATGCACAAACATATGGCATTGATTATGAAGAAACATTCAGTCCGGTTGCAAGGATGGCAACCGTAAGAGCAGTCATTGCTATGGCTGCATCAAAGGGATGGTTTTTACATCAGATGGATGTAAAGAATGCCTTCTTGCATGGTGATTTGCAAGAAGAGGTCTATATGGAGCAGCCACCAGGTTATGTGCATACTGTTCATCCTGAGTTTGTTTGCAGGTTGAAGAAAGCTTTGTATGGCTTGAAGCAAGCACCTAGAGCATGGTCTGACAAGATAGGACAGTATCTTGTCACTATTGGCTTTCAGATTTCCAAGGCAGATTTCTCACTTTATGTGAGAAAAACAGAGAACGGTATTATGCTACTTGTCATTTATGTTGATGATTTGATTATGACAGGTGACAGTGATGAAGATATCCTTCATGTGAAAATGCTATTGAAGCAGAAGTTTGAGATGAAGGATTTGGGAGAGCTGTGTTATTTCTTGGGCATTGAGGTGATTAGATCACCAAGTGGGATACAGCTCTTGCAGAGGCAGTATGGATTGGACATGCTGTCCAAATATGGGATGACAGGCTGTAAGCCTATTTCAGTTCCTTTGGAGCAGAATCTGAAGCTAAGCGCAGATGCAGGTGAGCTTCTGGAAGACCCTACTATGTACAGACGCATAGTAGGAAGCTTGATTTATATAACTATTACCAGGCCAGATTTGAGCTATGCTGTTGGATTGGTAAGTCAGTTTATGCAGGCTCCAAGGAAACCGCATTTGGATGCAGCTAGACGCATACTCAGGTATGTGAAGTCCACATTGCAGTATGGACTATTTTATGAGACTGGGGTTCAGATACAGTTGCATGGATACACTAATGCTGATTGGGCTGGTAGTATTTCTGATAGACGATCTACCAGTGGATATGTGTTCTCTTTTGGGAGTGCTGCAGTCACTTGGAGCAGCAAGAAACAGCCTACAGTTTCCTTGTCGAGCACAGAGGCTGAGTACAGGGGTGCAGCAATGGCTGCATGTGAGGTAGCTTGGTTGCATAAGCTACTTTATGATATGCATCAGTCTACAGATGGGCCAGTTGTCATTTATTGTGACAACATGAGTAGTATACACTTGGCAAATAACCAAGTCTATCATGCTAGAACAAAGCACATTGAGGTGCATTATCACTATGTGCGAGAGAGGGTTTTACTAGGTCTTATTGATCTAGTTTATGTCAGCACAGAGGATCAGGTAGCTGACATATTTACAAAGGCATTGGGCGCAGAGAAACTGCGCAAGTTCAGAGACCTGCTTGGTGTGCAGGAATTGGGATTGAGCTCGAGGGGGAGTGTTGAGATATCGAGCTCCACTCGTGATACGCCAGGGTGACCGTTGTGTATTTATGTCACCGACTTGTCAGTTGTTGCAGACGCGGTTGGTACACCGCCCATGAATAATAGCTACATGATAGCTATCCTTATCTACTCTAGTTCGTGGCTCAGTTAGTATGCCACCTTAGTTAGTTGAGTTTGGTTTGAGACCCATATATAGGGTTCTTCTATTTCTTTGTATTAGAGTTCTTTTGGCTTACACAACTAAGAAGAGGAAAACTGTTTTCAGTCTCCACCCTTGTGTGTATTCCCCCATTGTGCAAGCAAGAAAGATACAAGTGAGACTCCTTGCTTCTCTCCCATAATCTTGACATCCGGTCCTGTCTCTGTCTCTGTAACTCTCTGTGGCACTATAGTGCTCTGTACGGCACTGTTAGGCTCTGTTCTGTTCTGTTCTTCTGGTGGAAGATTGAAATTCATTGTTCTTGCAGGAGGGTTATTTTCTTTCTAGACAGGTGGTTCCTTCTGCTTTGCACGCGTGATGGCAGCAACTTCCAATTCCACCAAATTGGAGGTAGGCTCTTGGGCCTTGGCCGGACTATCAGTAGCACTGTTTTTCACTGGGGCTGGGCTTGGACAGTCTTTTGCAGTGTGGCCTTCTCCTTTGCATCGACTGCATAAGGGCTTGTAATCCACTGACCTTCTAGGATTTAGGCAATTTGGTGAAATGTGTCCCTTTTCTCCGCATCTGTAACACTCCACTTCTGATCTCTGACCACCGCCAGACTGTCTTCCTCTGTAACTTTGAGAGGGAAATCTTCTGGGTCCGAAATTAGGACCAAACTCTCTAGGCTTGGGTCCAATATCTTGTGTTGTCATTTTGGATTCCAGCAAGTTGAATCTTGCGTCTTCTTCCTTCCTTCTCCTATCATGTATCTCCTTCAGAGAGCAAATGTCCTCTGTATGGTTCTTCCGCAAACAGTAGGAACAGAAGGCTCCAGGAATGGTTGGTTTTCGTGTACATTCAGTGGCTAAATGGCTTGCTTGATGACACTTACCACACCAAGTATTGGATCGCATCACATCTCTTCCTGCTCCTGCAACGTTGGATATGCTCGCGGTATTCACTTTCAACGTCTGTAGTTGTTCTGTAATCACATCCATCAACTCCTTTTTGATGTTTGCAACTGAGTTGGATAAGTAGTCCTTCAAGCTTTCTCCTCCGGAGGTACTAGCAGGAGGGTTTTGAGGAGTTTCTGTAATCACTGCATAAACGGGTTGGGCTGGTACAGAGGGGTCTCTGTTCTGGTTCTGATTCAGAGCTCTTGTTTGAACTGTTGGCTGTTGACTCCAGTTGGTAGGGTTCCACTGTTGCTGCTGATTTGGCATTGAGGAAATTGGTTGGGACCATTGTTGTTGTGGTTGAACCACCATTTGAGGCATGGATTGTGGCCACTGTGGATTTGGTGCACTGTACTGTGATATCGGGGGCATCTGTTGGTAGGGATAGGGAACAGTCCCTGGAACTGCATTTGGTGGGTACATCATTCCTGGCATCAGGGGAGGTAGGACTCCTCTTCCTGTATTCATTGCCAATCTAGCTTCCACTTCATCGTAGAGTCTTGCACCTTCTGTTGCAGCTTGCAGGGTGGCTGGTCTTTGCAGCTCCACAAACTTACGGACTTCTGGTTGTAATCCTCTGAGAAACACCCCCTTCTGAATGCCATCATCTAGATTATGGTTAGTCCATCTCTTCAGGATGGATTCCATTCGTGAGACATAGGCTTCTACTCTTTCTCCAGAGGATTGACTTAGGTTCATAAATTCCTCTCCCATCCGCTCTTCAAAACCTTCACGCCTGAATTTAGTGAGGAAGGCCAACTTCAGGTCGTCCCATGTGCCAAAAGTTCCTGCTGCTTGTCTCTCATACCACTGAAACGCCGCGCCCTTGAAAGTGGAGGGGAATATTGCCAACCAATGCTCAGGGGTTCTGGCATTGTTAGCCACACATGCTACCATAAACTCTGCTACATGAAGATCGGGGTCTTCATTGTACTCTCCCTTAAAAACTGGCAATGGGACCACATTCGCTGGCCTGTCATCAATATTTCCAAGACGGATCTGGCTTGGAAGTGGACCTCCAGCAGGAGGAGGAAGGGCTTGATGTGCCATTGGGACTTCTGTAAAGAGTTCCGCAAGGGCATCAAAGGCGGCTTCTACTGCGAGCTCGTTCTCAGCCTTTATTTTTGCTTTCTCTTTTCTCACGTACCTCTGGACTCGTTCTAACGCTTGCCTCTTTATTGCGTCATTCATCAGGGGGTTGGCTCCACTATGTTGTTAGTGCTCCACAAAGGATTAACAGAAGGCTGCAGTCTCTGGAGGATTCTCTTGCCAACATTTCTTCTACTTCTTTCTTTTCAACGTCCCTGAATTCTGCTTTCATGCCACTGCACAGAGGAAGGTATTCGGTTCTGAAGGTGTCAAAATGCATACGTCTGAGCATTGTGGTGGTGCCATCATCATAGTAATACCAGCTTCTGATGGTTTCAATAGTGTATGTTGTGAAAAACACTCTGTCTACCAACTTCCAGTGGGTTGCTAATTGAACAAACAGAAGATTATCAGTACACCAAGCATCCCATGTATCTTGTTGTTGAGCATCCACGAACAAATTCCAACTCTTTTCCTTCTTGTCTTTGTGAACCTCTACAGACCAAGACTCCTGAAGCTTCTTCACAATCTCCCACTTGATATTGTCTGGAAACTTCTCAATGAATGCCAAATCTTCCATGGATGGTCATTCTCTGTGTTTCTTCTCTTCGGTTTATTCCCAAACAGTTTGCCACCAAGATCCAAGTTTCTGCTGCTTCAACAGGAAGAGGAAACTGTCCACCACATAGAGCATGCATCATGATGGTGATGTGTTTCCGCCATTGTGGGATGAACTTCTTGTGGAAAGTGGCTTTGATTATGAGGAATTCCAACTCTTCAGTGGAAGAAGGAACTTTACAAACATCCATTGAATTATTCTCTTCTTGGCAATGCCATTTCCTTCATTTTCAGCCTCTTCTGGTGCTTGTTGATGGCAAGATTCCCCGACTGTGCACCAAAAACATGGAGCCCCAAGAGGAACACCAAGGAAAAGGGAATTCTCTTGCAAGAAAATCTATCTTGTAACATCAACAAGCTTGTTTATCATGTTTCATATGATCACAATAAAGAAAAGAACACCAGGCACAACAAATCTTCATACAGCATCATGTAGATCTCCCACGGATTTACTAGAATCAACCATATTCTTCAATATCTTCACAAAATCCATCAATAGAACAAATAAAGCAAAGGAATACACCATCTTTGAATGGAAATACATCACATAGTATTCATCTTCAATATCTTCATAGTCTTCTCTCTCAATCTCTCATATACAATCACTCTGGTTGAGTAGAATTGGCTATCTTTGACTCTCTCTCTCTCTTTCCATCAATAATACATCATATCCTCATTACAATCTCTCAAAATCACTCTCAATAATCCTTCTTAGGTCGTGGATACCCCTCCCAAGAGGTATGTCTGATATGAAGAGTCACCAGAGCCACTACAGTGTCTTTTCATAGCTCACTACTGTCACTTCACTCTAGTCTTCACTTGAGTCTTCAGCAGCTACTTCTTTCACTTCTTCCAGCTCTTTTGCACTTGTATTCACCTCTTTCCAAGGCTAGAAAACTTTCCCAAGCTACACTCTCATCCATCAGAACACATACAGAAGCATATAGAACAGTCACAGAACAGTACCAGAACAGCTACAGTACAGAACGTAACAGAACAAAGACAGAGGCTCTACAGAAGACCTACAGAAGGTTACAGAAGGTCATCAAAACCACATAACTCATTCTCAAACCATTCCAAACTCTCACAAACCATCCAATAAGCTTTCACAAGATCTCAATCTTCATCAATCAATACTCCATCCCTCTTTACAGAAGACAATCAGAACAAAACAGACCAAAACAGAACAAAACAGAAGGTATACAAAACCAATCAGAACCTATCAGAACATCACAGAACCACTAACAAACATCATGAACTTCCAAAACACAATCAATATCATCCAAAACACTCTCAAACCACTTCCAAATCAATCAATCATCTCATAAAATCAACCATTCAGCTCTCAAAATCAACAAAAATCAGCCAAAAAACAAGTCATTTCAACACTCAACAACATTGCTGTTTGCATTTTGGCCTCTTTGCCATCCACCATGACCTCTTTGGCCCCCTGCCTCTAGAGTTACCACGTCCTCCTCCATAGGACTAGTTTTCTTGAGTTTGCTGCATATTCTAATTTCTACCACGGCCTCCAGAGCGGCCTCCTCTACCTCTGCCTCTACCTCTTCTAGCATTTGAGTAGAAGACAACTTCTTTTGAAGTTCCTCCTGAAGAAGATGCACCACCATTTCTCTGCTCCTCAGAAATTAGAAGAGCAATCAACTCCTCAAAATCAGGAAATCTTTCACTGACAGAAATGGATGTTCGGAACTGTGCATAATCCTTTCCTAGACCATTCAAGGTCACAGAAACTAAATCATCATCTTCCACTGGCGACCCAATGGAAGCAAGTGCATCTGCAATCTTCTTCACCTTCATGTGGTAGTCATTGATGCTCATACTTTCTCTTTGCACATTGTGCAACTCTTGCTTGAGCTGCATTTTTCTGGCTTACATATTTGTGCTATACATTTTTGATAAAGTATCCCATGCCTCCTTTGGCGTATTTGCATCTTGAATATGCACAATCATAGAGTCTGAAATGCTGATAGACAGCCAGTACATAACTTTCCTGGCTCTCTCATGCCATGCTTTAAATGCTTGCATTTGCTGTTGATTGGGAACATCAGGAAGAACTGGTTCTTCTTCATTTCCTGCAACAAATTCCCAATATCCTTTTCCCATAAGGAAATTCGTCATTCTAAACTTCCATGCTTGGAAGTTGTTCTTGTCAAGCTTTTCAGTGACAATTTGTGAAAGAGAATCAGACGCCATTACAGAACACTACAAAAAATTATGTCACTGCAAAAAACACAGCTTCAGCCTCACAAGGGCAAATCTGCAAAACTGACGAAAGTGGTATTTGACCACACAGTCACTTCCCAGGGACGATTTTGCATCAATAGGCAACAAGGATGATTCCGTAACTCCCAATGTCTCTGCGCATAGGCATACGATGCAATTTCTATGGTAACTTTTCACTGACATGTAGAATAGTGGTCGCACAGTAAAAAATAGGGCCTTTTCCTGAGTGCGTGCAGAAAACTTCCGCCTCCAAAACACGCCCCAAAATGGCCTCAAATCAAAAAAACAATGCAACTAAGGGCTAAAGCCCTTACCCGCAGCATATACTGCCCTCTTGCTCCACAGCGAAGGGCATCTCAATCTCAGACAATGCACTCTTGCACTTTCCGGCTGTGCTACCTGCAGAGACTTGCTCCCAAAACTCGAAAAATGAAAGCAACACTGGTTCTCTTACCAGAACACCGCGAACTTGGTTTGATTTCTTGAGCTCCTTACCATGAACCAGGCTCTGATACCATGTTAAGATTATGGGAAAGAAGGAAGGAGTCTCAGTTGTAGCTTTCTTACTTGCACAATGGGGGAATATACACACAGGTGGAGGCTGAAAACAGTTTTCCTCTTCTTATTTGTGTAAGCCAAAAAGAACTCAAGTACAAAGAAATAGAAGAACCCTATATATGGGTCTCAAACCAAACTCAACTAACTAAGGTGGCATACTAACTGAGCCATGAACTAGAGTAGATAAGGATAGCTGTCATCTAGCTATTATTCATGGGTGGTGTATCAACCGCATCTGCAGCTAACAAGTCGGTGACATAAATGCACAACGGTCACCCTGGCATATCACGAGTGGAGCTCGATATCTCAACATCAAGGAGCTCCTCCAACTAGCTCAAATTGAGGGTAAGGGCCTCCTCATCTGAGGATCACTTGGAGCCTTAATAATTGGTTGCCACTCCTTCATCTTTATAAGGTGAGTCTAGAGCTTGTCATTTTGTTGCTAATAGTGGGATCATTTGATTTGAGAGAGTCACAATATCACCAAGGAGCAGTTCTAGAAATAATATGCTAGCTATTGTGTCATCATGTGGGCCACATCCGCATTCAACTAATGGGACATAAAGATTCGAGGCTCAAATGAAGTAGTAAAAGTCACCTAGATCATTGTAGTTCCAAAAGGCAAACAACCATTTAGGAAAATTTAAGCTTATATCCACATTTAAAACATTCAAAGTGGCCACAATGAGATATGCTAAAGTCGCTTCTAGGCAATACTTTCTTGTTCAAGCTTCTCTAGGTGGGACTTAAATTTAATCTTGCCTAGAAAGAACAAGTTTGGGTGTAGGAGTTGGAATTGGAATAACAAGAGTCATAGTGTTCACTTGTATTCATAATAACAACTCAAAATAGAATCAAAATGGGTTCTACAACAACTGAAGAAGGAGTACGAGTCATGGTATTAATCTCCAAAACCTATTTTGAAGTCATTGTAGACTGGGAATGATAGTATGGACTCTCACCCAAGAATAAGTAAATTTACTCCTCCCAGATCATCATCTAATTTGAGCTTCTTCCTCACAAGGATCGAAGCTTTCCAATACCTCCTCCATATGAAACAAAAAATTCAAAAATTTTCATTCTTTATTGTCACCTTGGAGGTCATGGACACGCAATCTTATTTAGCTTAATATGCAAACACATCATAAAGAGAGTGTTCAAGTTTCACCACTCTTCATGGGCATTCACAAACTAGCTTGCACTACCCAAGAGTTGTTGAAGGACTTAGAGTGTGTTAATTGGTTTGGTAAAAAATGACAAAATGGGGGAAAAGTGGAGCATGCAAGAGGAAACAACCAAGGGCAATATGAAAAAACAACAGGAAGAAGAGAAAAATATGTGTACAATTGGAAAAGAGTCAAAGAGAGCATGCGCAATGGGAAAAGATGATGGACCGACATTAAATGTGTTGACATTTACTGCCATGCCGCCTACAAGTAGAAGTTTTAAAATTAAATCATCTCGAGCATCGTGCTCACTCTCATTCAAGTTGTAAAATCAAAAGCACAATTAATAACACACAAATGTGTGAGTTAATCTCTTATAGAAAATAGATAGCTCGAAGGATCATAGGACCTTGAGGGTGGGTTTTAAGTGAATGGGTGACGGGAAGCAATAGAGAATAGAGCCCTTCCCAAGCTTCAAAAAAGTACAACTTCATATATAAGGTGAGAAATCTTATTTGTAATGGATTCCACGACTAATGCAACAAAGGCTTATCTACTTCTCTAACATTACTCTGTTTCTTCACCTCTGAGTACTTTGTATATGTGAGCTTTCTTAGGCAGGGAGAGAGAAGTCTTGTGAGGGTTGTGTGTGGTTCTTGCTCTATGTTTGCTCCTCTACCCTTTCTCCTCATCTTCTTGGGATTCCTTCCCAAATTGAGAGATAGATAGATTGAGTTGCTACATTAGGTGTAGAAAGCTTTAGAGACCTAGAGAGAGAGAGAGAAAGAGAGAGAGAGGGAGATTGAAGGTGGAACCATATCTACTTAGGTGAAAAGGAAGAGGATCTATTTCACATATACGAGGGATGATGGAGTTTGAGTGTGGAGCTTGAGTAGGAATGTTGGCGGAGTCATCAGAGCTCACAACACTCATTTAAACTACGATGCAATGAGCCTCCTATTTCAACTATTCTCTTTTAATATTCTCCTTGCTTTGGTGGGCAGTGGGTAGCTATTCGTAGCTATATGAGGGAGTGAAATTTGATGGAAGGTGAGTTCGTCGTGTAAGAGCGTAAGCAAACTCAGTTAGAGAGGGCACATGGATGATATGTGTATCTTGTCTCTAGATTTGATGTACAGACTCAAACCTACATTTTGGTTTTGTTTTTGGGACGTAAGGGAATTTCTCTTGTCAAGTCTTTGACCATAGATGGTGAGTGAAATATGCTGAGCTTGAGCGAGATGGGTTTCCTCGCCCCATGAGAGATTTGATACCAAAACCTTGCATATCTTAGTCAGGATATGGACATATTGGAAGGGTATCCATCCATGGACTACACATGTTCTTTTTTCATAGTATAGGTTGGATTGTAGAAAAAAATTGCTACAATAGGAAAAAATCATTTTTATTTATAAAATTTTCAAAACAAAATAAAAAAAACAATTCAAATCTCATATCATGCACAATAGAGGCAACAACATGTGCTTAAGCACTTGGATGAGCTTCATGGGTTGGAAAGCTATATAAGTTGCAATTTTTTCCCTTGATTTTTCTAATTTCATCAATTTTTATCATGGGGTGCATTGCCATATCATGGGTAGGGAGTTTGATGGTAACTAGCTAGTGGCGGTCAACGACCAAGTACGTGCAAAGAGCATTGAGTGTGGATATCATTGGGATTTTGTACAAGAAAAAAAGACAATCATAAGGAGCACAAAAATAGTATGGATTTTTTGTAATAACTTTGGATTTGCTATTTTGATGATTAAGAAAGAGGTTCTTAGAAGCAGTGGTACCTATAACAACTAGGTACATTGTTTGCTTGTTGTAGGTTTTGGAGCATATTTTGAAAGGGTAAAGTAATGCGGGTCATGTTGGAGATTTTCTGAGTTTTTGGAGATTTATGCTGTATTTTTTATGAGAATTGATGCTTGGAAAAAATAGGCAAAGGATAGTGGCAAGAGGTTGACAACTACCTAGTCACAATTCCCACAGGTAGTGTGCAAAGGCTATAAGTGCATGAAGGGAAAGAAGAGTGCTAGTCATTTAGCATCAGTAATTCAGCCTAAAATTCATTTTTTGACTTGAGCTTGCATAGAATATTGGTGATCTTATGACAGCCGTTTAGACTTGCACAAGATAGGTACCAACTACATACTATAAGTGGACATAGTCATGATTTACAAGAGCTAGTTTGGGACTATTCTATAGACTTGTTTTGGAACTGAGTTTGCTGAAGTTTCATTGTAAATCTCTGTGAAACTTTTGAAATTTATGAATATTCATTGGTTTGGATCAAAAGGTTGCTTTGAAGCTAGTCGAATGATGACTAGCTAGCCAACGATAATTGTTTAGTAGGCTGTTTGTAGGTGTTTAACTGATGACACATTCAATATTGCATTTGTTGTAATTTATTGTGTTTTTTTAGTAGAAACTTTTGATCTTGGGCTGAACAGCAAATCATTAGGCATTAGAACCAATTGTGATAAACAAATAGATAGACTAGCTACCATGATATCACTACTAGCTAGAATCACTAGATGTGGTGTGCCAAAACTGTTGGGAATGTTTAAACTCTTACTGTGATCAGCCAAAGGAGATCGCAAACTTAGAAATTCTGTAAGGTTTGTTGAGTAGTAACCATAGGTGTTGCAAGGGTTGCACGAGTTGTCAAAAAAGTTCTCTGCAAGAAAGTACAGGTAAGGGGGTTGATGTGTAAGATGCCTTGGGTTCTACTTCTATACCAAAAAATTCATTGACATTTACAGCAAAGAGGGAGGGTTGGGCCTGTTAGAGTCAAGGGTGCTATTACAAGCACTTAACAGGCCAATTAGGAGGCTAAAAAAGCTAGTTTGGGGCTCCTAGCAGATATAGTTTGGGTTGATTAATCCTTCCAAGTTTGTTAACTCTTGACTTATGAAGAACTCTAGGTTTTTTGGACTGAATTGCAAGTTTTGCACCAGCCATGATCCTCCCATATTCACCTACCCATTGTGAGTCAAGCGGTATTTAGGAAGCGAACAACTAGACATAGTCTAGTGACAAGCTTGCCTTTTTGAGCTTGGAAGGGATGAATTGCATTTGGTTTAGTGATCTATCTCTTTATATTGAAGGTCACTAAGTCATTCGTATTATGAATTCCATTTCAAAGCCAAAGGGGATAGCTTGCAACCTTGCAAAATTGCAGAGGCCAATCATAACATTGAGCTACAACACTCTGCATACTACCGAGACGCATTGGTAGATTACTCAATAGTTTTAGAACTTATGAGAAGAACTAATTGCAACTTAGATAGTGCTTTAAGCTCTCCTAAACTTTGTAGGAGAAGGGATTTGTTATTTTGCTTGAGTACAAGGCATATACTTGTAGTCCATTGACTCAAGTGTTGACCTGAGGCACAATTCTCTATCCATTGCAAGTACTCACCAAGTGGTACACCACCACAAGGCTCTTCTTAGAGGTTTTTAGCACTTGCATTGTTCACCTTTCTAGATTTGTGCCCTTGAGGAGAGTTAGAGTACTTTGATCCAACCTCAATTATACATTGGCTGAAAACTTGCATGATCTCTCTTATGATCTTATGAGGCACCATGCAACTATCGCAACCCGCTGTCAAAGGGTTTTCTGTTCATGGCATAAAACATGGAGTTCTTAAGTTTGCAAAAGAACTTCATTAGGATCCACATAAGAAACTTTCATACATAATTCAGTCATTATTCCCTTACATTTGTCTTAGATGTCATTTAATCTCATAAGTTCCTTTGTAACTTGACATGCAATTTTCAGTTTGTATCAAGAAAAATGGCAATGATAGTATATATGAGGACCTTCAACTTGATCAAGAGGTGGTAATTCATAGTTTACAGGTTATGTCACATTGGTTTATGAAGTTCATTAGCTTGGAAGATCCAACTTTTGTCAAGAGCACTCCAAAGTTGACTAGGTCCACAAGTGACATGGAGTAATAGTTGTAAAGGACTTATATGACTTGTATATGATCTAATGAACTCTTTTTTGTGTCGAAGAAGGAGAGGAGTCCAGCCGCATTTTGGGGCACATTTTTCAGCCTGCACACCTATGGAAGATGGAGGGAGAGTTGAAGACTATGGTGAATGCTCCAAAGCATGAGAACACAAAGCAAACTGAAGATCAAGAGAAGATACAAACAAAGAAGGTAAGAATCCTTTGGCCCCATTCATTTGGTAACATGGAAATGAGTTGTATGACAATCCATGAAAGGGAAAAATAGGGATAAAGTATTCAGCCTGATCTTATGAGCTTCTTTTTCCATTCTCTTACCATATTCATGTACCATTGAAGCCCTTCTTCTGCCCAAGTACTTGAGTGACTTTGGGGCAAGTCAAGAGGTGATTTTTGCCAATGTATGGGCTGAATAGGCTCTCCCAAAACTGTCATAAATAGGGTAGCCATTAAAACTCATTCATTTGAAGGGGTTTCTTAAAATCTAATCACTTCCTTGTGTAGACAATGCTCCTGAAACAATAGGGCAATGGTTGAGATTGTAATGAGAGATTTTCTCATGAGTTTGTATACATTTTTGAGTCAAGTTTGAGGGCTAGAAATTACTATTTTAATACAAGGCTGAAGTACATTTGTGGTTCTATTGATGCATTTTTATCATCCTTTAGACTCTATGTCAGTTGTAATGAGTTCTATCTCTCTATACCTTGTATCTTGAAGTCTCAATACATGTATCTTCATGAAATGGAGGGCATTAGAGCTTGAATTTGTTGTAGGAAATGGAATAAAATATGATATAGATCTATGCATAAACCTTATGGTTATTGATGTAATCGGATCCAAGTTTAATATGGTAAACTTGTATGACACGGCTATGTAAGATATTGATTACTCTCTATCTCATCTACTCTCTCCATAACCCAAGAATCCATCGAATCCCAATCTTTTTCCTCTCTCCCCTTTGAATCTCTCACTCCTCTTCTGCTCTAAACCCTGGTGGTAGACCTTCGACCCCCAACATGACAACAATGGTGAACCCGATTGAAAGTCGGCTGCAGAAGAGAAAGCACAATGGGAGAATCATCAAGTTCGGGAGGAGATGCCTTGTAGCAGTTGGATCGTCTGATGCAAGAGAACCAACAACAACAGTTGCAATTTCAGCAGTAGATGCAACTGCAGCAACAACGGAGGCAAGATGAAGAGCGGAGTGATGCTGCTGCCATTAAAGCTTTGGAGGCAGTTGGGCAGGAGCTCAAGCAATTTAATGGGCAAAATGTGTCCTCTTTTATCCGCCTCTATACTGACAAGATGGTCTTCTTTGGGGTCCCTCATCATGCTTGGAGCCGATACTTTGCCCGTTTGGCCGTACATATCCTCCAAGACCGGATTGATGGTCTTTTCTAGAAAGATGCGGGATGGTCTGCATTCAAGAAGGCTCCTCGAGAAGAATTCTTTCTTGAAGATTTTGGCCTCATGACGAAGAAAATCTTCACTGAATGGGTTGAAAAGTCCAATAAGGGACTAGCTGCCACTGCTCTTCACCGCAAATTTGAAAGCAAATTTGCTCAGCTAGATCCTGATGATTAGCAGAGTATGGAGAGCCAGAAGATTGAATTGTTTCTGAAGGCTACAGATCCTCTTCTTCAAGAGAAGCTGATTGATCGGCTTGAAGATCCAGACTTTGAGACGGGATTGAAGACTGCTTGGGGTGATGTCATTGAAGTAGTTAATATGATTTCTCGAAGAGAGCGGATGCGTCTAAGGTGGGGTTCTACCTCTGCACCATCTGAGTCCATAAAAGAGCATGTTCTTGTATCTCGACCTCCTGTTTCTATGGCTGAGCAACCAAGAAATCCTGTTGTTCCACCTCCAAAGAAGGATGTCGTGGATGAGCTGATTAGGAGCATGCGGGATCTCCATCTTAATCTAACAAAGATTAATTCCAAGGTGAAAAGGCTTGATGTGAAAGTGGGAGAAAGAGGGCGGATAGCTGCCCAAAGACCCATACGAGAAGGCTTCAAAAGATGTTGTATCTGGTGTGATAGCCTACAGCATGATAAGAGGGAGTGTAATGCATTCCGTGAAGCTGAGGCGCAAAAATTAGTCTTTTGGAAGGATGACAAAATTCATGCGATCGAAACTGGGCTTCCTCTTGAGCCAAATTTTGGTAACGGTGGCATGAAGAAAAGACTGGAGGATTTGGCAACAAGAACAACCTATGCAACTGTTGATGCAACTACCTATGGGCTGCAAATTGAGCCAACCAATGAGATTGTTAAAGCATGTAAAGATGATGTAAAATCTAAAGTGTGGATGCAAGCCTTAGATCGCATGGAGCGAGGCAAGGCGTCCAAAGATGATTTGACTATTGCCAGTCAATGCATCCGAGGAAGAACTGGATGGACCGAGCCAATTGATTCATTTTCAGCTTTCGCTCGGTTGGATGAAATCAATAATCAAGAGGCTGTGGTAGAAGAAAAGAGAAGAAGATGTTGCCGGTCCCTCCTCTTCAGGGCTAACCAAACGTGTGACAAGAAGTAAACCAGATCAGCAGAAGGCTGCTGAAAATCCACCACCACCGCTAGAGCATGTCATGGAAGATGCCCCACAAGCAAAGAAGGCGGAAGGAAAGAAAAAAGGCAAACATCCCGGCTACAAGCTGCAGTCTGACATAGAGACTGCGACGGATCTCAAGCGGGTCTTAGAAGAAAGGATTCTTGGAAGCAAAATTGAATTTACATTGGGTGAAATTCTTAGAATTGCAAAACGAGGATTTCATGATGTAATAATTGATGTAATTAAACAGAAAAGACAATGTGTTGGTGAAGAAATTGAAGAATTTGTGCATGATTTTTTGCAAGCTCTTCATGTGTATTTGCAGGATGAAGAGAAGTTGAATACTCAGGGGATTCGATTGGAGGCAATCAAAGAATTGATTGCAGCCATAGAAGCCAAAGATGAAGACATCTATGAAGCTGAAATTGAAGAAGCTATTGCAGAGAATGTTATGGTGGGGTCTTCTCAATCCAAAGAGCAGCCCATGCATAAGAAAGAAGCTCGTCTTCACAACATGCAAGAAGAGAGTGATGCTCATTTTATTCCAAGTAATCACTACTCCCGTACCCATTGGGCAAGGGCAAGGGTGACTACTGAAACCATTGTCAAGTTTGGAGAAAGAGAGACTCCATGCATTGCCCTTATAGAACATGGTTCGGAGATCAACGTCATGTCAAGAAGTCTCTATGAGAATGGTGGATGGCCCATAGATGTGGACCCAGGATGGCACATGAGAGCAGCCAATAATTCTTCTGGCAATCTCTATGTGGCATGTCCTTATGTACGGGTTACTATTGGTGATGTAAAAGATGAATTTCATTTCTTTGTTCAAGATTCTTGTAGCTATCCTATCATTCTTGGTCAACCTTTTATTTCTGAGTCTCGTTTGGAGACAAAGGCCCTTGATGATGGTCCATCTTATGCTCGGATAAGATGTAAGGATAATGACAAAGCTATCAAATTTCTGACTGTTTGTGTAAATCATCACCGGAATAGAGATCGATTGAGAGATCATCCTATGCCTCCTAATGCCCGAGATTTTAAGGGTTTTCGGGCTGCACTGCTATAAGTGGAGGCTATGGCAGTGCTTCATGTAATAAAAATTTTCCTCCACATGTAAAGGGGGCTATGTCAAAGGATGATTTGCAGGTATTTACAACCAACAATGTGGGCTGTTATAAACAGTTTTCAGCCATGAATAGGGCTGAAAGAAAGCATTTATGTCATGTGGAATGGGAGCTGAATCAAGTTGATGTTTTGGCTGAAAATGAAGAAATTTCAAGATAGTTTTATGGGCTGATTTATAATGATACATTGGCTGAAATACATGCAGCTATTCATGCAGAAAATCAAACTGAAAATCAGTCCATACAGGTATGTACATTGGATATTTATGACATATTCAAGAATTTGCTGATCATGAAGCTTTTGGACAGCCAAATAGGGATGAGGCAAGAGTAGAAACAAAGTACAAGACAGTTGACAAGAAGGTCAAGCTGGTGGCAACTCCACTACCTCCCGAAAGTGAGGGACTGGCCGAAAGGGCATCCAAATAGCCAAGTCTTCATGACCCCACAGATATTGGTCACCAATTTACAGCTAAAAGCTTACAGGAGCTAAAAATTGGTGAAGAATATTTTCTCTTGCCAGCTGAAAAGCAATCTTTTATGCAGATATTAAAGAAACATGGAAAAGCCTTTTCATTTCAGCCTCATGAAATTGGCTGTGTGGATCCAAGTGTTGTGGCACCAATGGTGATTTTCAGGGTCCCACACATCCCTTCGAATATTAAACCAATTTTGGTACCAATGGCTCATTTGCCTAAGTTACTGGAGCTTTTAAATGAAAAGATAAAGATGCGAATATTGGAGCCATCTTTAGCTCTGTATTCTAACCGATGGTTTATCGTGCCTAAGAAGAATGGATCTTTGCAATTCATTCAAGATTTACAACATGTCAATAAAATCACTATTAGAAATGTTGGTTCGAGTCCAACTATTGATGAATTTGCTGAGGCTTTTGTAGGTAGAGCAATTTATTCCATGGGTGATTTATATTCAGGCTATGACCAATTTTAGCTTGCTTTGGAAAGCTGAGACATTACCACAATGAAGATGCCTCTTGGTTTAGTCCGCATGTGTACTCTACCCGAAGGAGCTACAAATTCAGTGGCTCACATGATGAATGCCATGCACAAAGTATTGAGAGATTATATTCCCCAACTTACTCTTCCTTTCCTTGATTATGTACCGATCAAAGGATGTGAAATTCATGAGAAGAATGAAGAGCTCAATGAGCTTGGATGCTGCAAGTTTGTTTTCGATCATATTAATGATTGTGCTCAAATCTTGTCTAAACTGGAAGAAGTCCATCTTACTCTTTCAGGAGCTAAATCTATTTTTGGAGTTGAAGAAGTTTTTGTGGTTGGGCATATGTGTGGCCCATATGGCCAAAAGCCTTCTCTAATCGAGATTGATACCATCGGCAAAATGCGAGAAATATGCACAAATGTTTCAAAGGTGAGAAGATTTCTTGAAGCGCATGATTTCTATCTTATTTGGATCCCACACTTCGCTCATGTTGCTAAAAATATTTATCAATTGTTAAGAAAAGGACAAAGGTTTATGTGGGAAAAAGAGCATACTCAAGCTATTTGAAAATTGAAGAATTTGCTGATTTCAGCCCCCACCTTGAAGAGGGCTGATTACTCTAATGGACAGCCTATCATACTCACGGTAGACACAAGTCCTATTGAGATAAGATGGGCTGTTGGTCAAGATGATCTTGAAGGCAACATGTATGCAATCCGCTTTGGAGTGAAGGTTCTTAATTTACGTCAAAGAAGGTATGCTCAAATTAAAAGAGAACTTTGGGGAGTTGTAACTGCATTGAAGTGTGATTGGGAGTACTTCATGGGTGCACATGTAGTAGTTGAAACAGATTGTCTTCCACTCTTGGGCATGATTGCCAACTGTTCCACTCCCGACATAGCTATGCTAAGATGGATAGCCTATATTAAATCCTTAAATCCTGATTTGAAACATATTGCAGGAAGAGTTCAAGAGAACCAGGAGAAAGGTTTATGGCTTCTTTCTCAAAGACGGCTACCTTTGGAGGCATGTGAAGAAGAAAGGAGGAGCGCCTGTTCGTGTCTTAGGAGACAAGAAGACTCAAAGACATGTCATGCAAGAATTTCATGAAAGCCTATTGGCTGACCTTAGAGGCATATGGGGCACTTTACCAAAATAAAAGAGAAATTTTGGTGGCAAAACATGTATAAAGACATTGAGCATTTCGTTGAGTCTTGTCATGTTTGTCAAATGTACTGTATGGTTAAGCATAGAGATGGGCTTCAGCCTACCTTTCCTTTATCCATTCATTAGAGATGGGTTATTGATTTAGTAACCATGCCTACAAGAATTTGGAACATGAGATATCTAGTGCTTGCTAGAGAAGATCTCACAAATCAGGTGGAAGGTAAAGCCTTGACAACAAAGACCACTCAAGTTGTTTGTAGATTTTTACTTGAAGAAGTGTTTTGCAGGTATGGTTGTGTTGCCAAAGTAACTGCTGATAGAGGAGAATTGAATGCCGATGAGGCTCGCCATTTCTTTGCTCAATTGGGAATCAAGCTATCTCTTACATCAGCCTACAATCTTGAAGGCAATGGTAAGAGTGAAAGAGGTCATCAACCGATTCTCAAAGTCTCACAGAAGAGGGAAGATGAGAGAATGGCCTAAAATGCTTCCATTTGCATTATGAGCTGATAGAACTACCCATAGTGCAGTGACAGGTTATATGCCGGCTGAACTAATGTATGGGCAGCCACCTATTATGCCTATTGAGGATTCTATTATCACATGGAGTATCTTGCCTTGGGATGAAGGCATAAATAAAGAAGAGCTGTTGATTTTGCGCATAAGGTAGCTTGAAAGAAGGCCAGAGGATGTCAAGACAGCCATTGAAAGGCTGAAGGCAGCGAGGTTGAAGAATAAGAAGAGGTTTGACAAGTGTCATCAACTTCGTCCAAGAGCTATCCAAGAGAATGATTGGGTACTTGTCTATGACAACAGCCTAGAAAATCAGTATAGTGCTCATAGGAAGCTAGCCAAAGCGATGGTTTGGACCATATGTGGTGAAGGTAGTACATGATAATGCTACTTACACTTTGGCTGAAATGGATGGGACCATGAGCAAGATACCAGTAGCCGGCAAACGTATCAAGCTCTTCAAACAAAGAGAGTCTTCTACTTATGAGCTTGATGACTTGGATGTGAGCCAACTACTTGAAGACAAGGAAGAAGAAGAAGACTTAGAGGATGAAGATGAAGATATGTCAAAAGAAGAGCCTCCTTAACCTGCAAATTCATGAAGTGGCACATGCCAGAGGATGTGTAGGTTAGGAGGGGGTGAATGTCAAAGGGTTTTCTATTCATGGCATAAAACATGGAGTTCTTAAGTTTGCAGAATAACTTCATTAGGATCCACATAAGAAACTTTCATACATAATTCATTCATTATTCCCTTACATTCGTCTTAGATGTCATTTAATCTCATAAGTTCCTTTGTAACTTGACATGCAATTTTCAGTTTGTATCAAGAAAAATGGCAATGATAGTGTATATGAGGACCTTCAACTTGATCAAGAGGTGGTAATTGATAGTTTACAGGTTATGTCACATTGGTTTATGAAGTTCATTAGCTTGGAAGATCCAACTTTTCTCAAGAGCACTCCAAAGTTGACTAGGTCCACAAGTGACATGGAGTAATAGTTGCAAAGGTCTTATATGACTTGTATATGATCTATATGAACTCTTTTTTGTGTGGAAGAAGGAGAGGAGTCTAGCCCACATTTTGCAGCACAGTTTTTAGCTTGCACGCCTGCACACTTGTGGAAGATGGAGGGAGAGTTGAAGACTATGGTGAATGCTCCAAAGCATGCGAACACAAAGCAAACTGAAGATCAAGAGAAGATACAAACAAAAAAGGTAAGAATCCTTTGGCCCCATCCATTTGGTAACATGGAAATGAGTTGTATGACAGTCCATGAAAGGGAAAAACAGGGATAAAGTATTCAGCCTACTCTTATGAGCTTCTTTTTCCATTCTCTTACCATATTCGTGTACCATTGAAGCCCTTCTTGTGCCCAAGTACTTGAGTGACTTTGGGGCAAGTCAAGAGGTGATTTTTGCCGATGTATGGGTTGAATAGGCTCTCCCAAAACTGTCATAAACAGGGTAGCCATTAAAACTCATTCATTTGAAGGGGTTTCTTAAAATCTAATCACTTCCTTGTGTAGACAATGCTCCCAAAACAATAGGGCAATGGTTGAGATTGTAATGAGAGACTTTCCCATGAGTTTGTATACATTTTTGAGTCAAGTTTGAAGGCTGGAAATTACTATTTTAATGCAAGGCTGAAGTACATTTGTGGTTCTATTGATGCATTTTTATCCTTTGGACTCTATGTCAGTTGTAATGAGTCCTATCTCTCTATACCTTGTATCTTGAAGTCTCAATACATGTATCTTCATGAAATGGAGGGCATTAGAGCTTGAATTTGTTGTAGGAAATAGAACAAAATCTGATATAGATCTATGCATAAACCTCATGGTTATTGATGTAATCGGATCCAAGTTTATTATGGTAAACTTGTATGACACGGCTATGTAAGATATTGATTACTCTCTATCTCATCTACTCTCTCCATAACCCGAGAATCCATCAAACCCCAATCTTTTTCCTCTCTCCCCTTTGAATCTCTCACTCCTCTTTTGCTCTAAACCCCGGTGGTAGACCTGAGACCCCCAACATGATGACACCGCGCATGACATGGACACAAAGTACTACCTTCGACCCCGGTGGTAGACCTTCGACCCCCAACACAACGACACCACGCTTGACATGGACACAAAGTACTACCTTATGTATCTCTAATAGAGACAATCCTTTGGCTCTAGTCAACAATACCCTCTTGTCCTAAGTGTAGACACTACCCTCTTTCCTTGACAAAGAGATGAACCCACCTCCACCATTGCCATCATAAGATCTACTCTTTCAAAAATGAAAGGCATATGATTTCATGCTAGTATCAACTCAATCGTGCCAAAACCTTAGGTTGAATCCCACCATTTTGGACATGGCCTTATCATGGGTTCATAGATAAGGCTTGCTAAGCCATATCGACCATACATCAAGGTCTCAAAGCGGACCAATAATGTGTGATACATAAACCCATAGCATCATGAGTATAGTATGCATTGAGCCAAAGAGTTGATGCTCATCTTGCCATGAGTGCACTATCAACAGTGTATGTGGGCAAGGCTTAGAGTATCATCAACATCCTTACCATGAGGATTGTCCCAAAATCCATTACCATTTTTCAACAACCTAAAGGGCTAGCCATCATTGTACATGGTACTTTGACAATGGTGCTTCTAAGCATATCACTTCAATTAGTTGTGCATGTGAATTCAAGATGCACCAAAAGATGGGTAACTCATTTATACAAATAATGCTATTATATGATAAAAGGCATTGGATAGATTTGTATTATTGTGATGAATGAGGCTAACATTGTGCTTAGATATGTATTGTACATCCTTGGCCTTTTAAAAAACTTGATGTCAATTTTAGCCATTACATCTACTAGATTCATGGTTAAATTTCATGTGGACAAATGCAATGTATATGACTATAATGATGGGGAAGATCTTGTGGTCTTATGCACATTATGAAATAGTCTCTATCAGATTGACATGTATGAAAGAAGAGCATTATATGATACCTTATCCATTGTTGGGAAAGTGATGGATTACATTGAGGTATGGCGGCATACTTGGATTCATCACCTTCATTATGGTAGCTTGCTTTGTTTTAAAAGCAAGAAAATGGTGCTAAATCTCCTTCCATTGGAGGCAACGATAATGATGTATGTGAGAGTTATATTTTGGAGGAAATGTGTCACACCTATTTTCTTGAAAAATGATCTAGAGTATTGGTCAAAAGTTACTAGTCAAAAGTTACATCTTATACATATTGGTATATGTGGGTCCATGTGCATCCCATCCATTAAAGAATACTTTTACTTTGTGACCTTCATTGATGATATGACTTGTCACAACTAGTTATATAGATTAAAGCACAAGTCAGAGGTGTTCTTATGCTTCAAAACCTTCTTAGCTATGGCTAGAACTGCATGCCAGTTGGTCATTATTTGTAATAATGATCAAGGGGAGGAATATATGTCAAGAAAATCAAATGTTTTTTGGCTAAGAAGGGTATTGTCTATCAAAACACTACAACTTAGCAAAATGGTGTGGTTGAGTGTAATGTGCCCGCCTATTGGCTGTCGCGGCACATTTTAGCGATCCATTGAGAGACAAATCTAAGCGACATTGCCCGGCATTCCCATGGAATGTTATGGGGTTTGTCACATGGGCTTTCTTGAGTTCGGGTCGCAATGGAATGTTCACGGCCGAACCCACTGGGATCGACCTGAAATTCGGGTTCCTAGTAGTCAAGGTCTCTTAACAGCATTCTAGCATCGGGTCTTGGATATCCTACTTTACACAGAGATACCCAAGCCAAAGAAGATCCATACTACACTTGGTTCAAAGAGAATGGGAAATGAGAGGGATGCATCGCTCGACCTCTCTACCCATAAGGTGTGGTCCCATTCCAATCCCCTAAAATGGTATGAACCAGGGTTCTAACCTAGTATTTTTCTAAGATCAAGATAACTTGTGGGAAGCCTCCCAGTTCTTTGGAACCACCTTGCCATAAGGCCCCATCGGGGGTTCTGCCCACCCGCTTCCCTCAGCAGGCGTTCTTTAGTTATTTAATTAGATCCTACCACAATTATGTGTGACAGTTAAAATCATCTTCCTTAATTAATCCTTTTAGGGAATAGGGTTCGTTTGCGTAATTTATAGTACAAACACGAATATAGAGCAAGCAGTCCTTTTGACAAACATTTCATTAACTTATCTTCAAGTTTGTCTCATCTCCATCTAATGAGGCTCGGTGATAAAAATCCATATATAACCAATCATAGTTTTGCTTAGTCCCTAAGCTCTCATTGGATTCATCCTCCATCCCATGTGTGTCTAACTGATTAGTATATATACTCTCTTCCATGGGTTCATACAAGAACTCTTTGGTCACAACCCTCGGCTGCACTCTATCATGTTGGGGCCCTATTGTTATGATTCCCTTGTGCTAGCTTTGATCACATTAGGATTGTAACAACCAAGGTTTTCCTAAAAGAATTGGGTATGAAATAGCTCCTTGAATAGGTTACACCACTAAAAATTTAATGCTAAAGTCCAACCCTACAATCACAGTTGCAATGTGATGTAAGAGACCTAAGGGTGTCAATTTTCTTTTATCAACTAAACATAAAACAATACTTGTAATCTCCTTTTATCACCCAATCAAATTTTAAGCATTGTTTATTCTGTCATTAAATTCATTCATACTTCGCCATCCAACAGAGCCCCAAATATCTTGTGCTTCATCACTTCCATGTCTAGAATTGAAGCCTTATCATTATCTTTAGTTTGCTTTTGATCCTCTCAATCTTTGAGGAAATGGAGCCACTCCCTCCTTAACCTTTGAAGAATTTAAATGAATGGGAAAAATAGGCCGATCTTCTAAATTATGTGGCGAATCTGTCACTTCCATTTCTATATCATGATCTTCTGAGTGTTTTGGTAAGGGTCTCTACCACTTTGGAGTCCCAATAGTAGCATTGTTATGTTCATTTAGCTCTCCACCTTGTTTCTTCTCTAGAAATTTTTTGGATTTGATTATGAACATGTGATTGCCCCAATCATTGCTCCTAGATATGGTGTGTCAATTGCCATGGATGGTGACATACTTGAGGGAACTAATCTAGGGTTAATGCATAACCCCTTCCTCCTCAATTGTCCTAATTGAACTTCCTTCCACCATCATATTTCTATCTTTGTGTTTGCCAAATTTATTGGCCACTTAAGACTTACATGTTCCCTAACAATTTCTTGCAATCCCTCAATGAATTTTTGGTTTTTGCATATCCTCAGAAGGGGAATTTTGTCCCATCTTCCTAATTAGTGTCTCCAATGTAATGTTTCATGGTTTCTCCTAGGTTTTGTCCCAGATAGTCAAACTCTAATTCTAAATGGTCCTTCGACCCTTGCCACCTAAACTTAGTTAAGAATGCCTCTCTTAACACTACATAAGTCGCCCTTGTGGCAACAGGAAGATTCCCATAACACAAACTACTTCATTCTTCAAAGTTGTTGGGAATATGTGGAGTTTTTTTTTCATAAGTAATAATCTCATTTACTATGTATGTCACTTTAAACTAATGGACATGCATATCGGGATCATCATCCTAGTGACCAGAATACAGTGTAAAATTTGTAAGTCGCACAGGTGCTCTCATAGTCATATATAACACTTTTAGTACTTCCTCTGAATCTTCAAAGATTGGTACCCTCTCTTTGGTTAGCAAATAACCTTGTAAGACCCCAATATTTTGTAAAGGTATCTATGTTGTTATACTTTGTTGTATGATCAGTGGAAGTTTCCTCTATCCAATGTCCCATAGTTTTAGTGGAAACCTTATTCGAACCCACAAAATCATCAGTATTTTGATCCTCTTCTTTTGTATCTTCATCTTTTTTCTCACTCACAATTGACCCCTTCTTCGAGCTAGCCTTGTTGGTACCACTTGTTCCCTCAAAGCTCTTTGTGCTTGCCTCTCCCAATCATAGTCTAACTCAATCCCAATAGAAGACGTCTCTCCAGTGACTTTTCTAATTTTCAATGACAAATCCAATCTATCTTGCAAGGTATTTTGTAACTCAATGTTCAATCTCTCTAACTCCTCCACTATCCTTTCAGCTTTCTTTTCAATTTTTGTTCTTCCTCTCTCATCCTGTGCAAGTTTTTGGTTTTCCCTCATTCACTATCATACTTGGCAACTTTCTCTATCTTACACATCCCCCATCTCCCTCTACAAAAGAAGCCATTGTTTATGTATACTTAACTTCCAAAGAATGTCAGGTAGTTCCTTATTTTCAGTCCCATAGGGTATATCATCACCCAATTTTTCTAGTAAACCCAATATTTCAACCACTTCAGTCACTTTCTTTGTATCAAATGTTAATTTCACGCGTTTAGACACTACTACCCACCACGGAGACATGTGGGTCCAATCTATTTTCTTGAAATACTTGTATGATTATCTATAAAACTAGTTGCAATGGTATTTTATGCTAATAGTGTTGAGTTGAATTTTGTCGACTAGTTTAAAGTGTGATGCTAACAAAACAATCCGTCTATCCACTACCAACTTGGTGTCCCTAACCTTATCTATGATAATCTATTGAATATCTTGTGGCAATTCAAGGAAGAAGCCTCGTAGAAAATCTATGTCATAATGGCTCATCAGATTGTCTCCCATCAAATTACATATTTATTATATTGATTGATTTTTCTCGCAAAGTTTTAGAGTAATTAAAGTCTTACAAGTAGGTCAAATAGGTGTAGGATTCTAACCCTAGACTCTATAGCTTCTCTCTATCTCTCAGGAAGGACTCTTCATATGTTACTCTTGCAAATCTTCTAGTGGTTTTTTATGTGTTCCCTTTCAAGGGTGTTAAACTTTGGAATGTATTTAGATAAGATAATTGGAAGATCTTATAGATCTTCCTTCTGTTTCTGTTCCTTCTTAATGTAAGTTCTTTGCCATTAATAATTTAATTCCTTTTAATGATGTTTAATTTATTAAAAATAACTTAGAATACCCCCTTTTCTCCTCAATTAATATGCTTTTCCCTCTCATCAAATGCATCAAAATGATGGCCCCCCTAAGAGACCTCCAGATAAATAGGCAAAGTGGCTATGTATAAAGTCAATATGCTAATTAATAACAAAAGGTGGACTTAAAAAGTCTTACTAAATTCTAATTGATCATATAAATGACAACCTAATTTTATATATGTAGTCCAACCCCAATTAATTTTGGCATATCCACTTTAATCTCTCAAGATTTCATAGTTTTATGCATTAACTTTATTAATACATCCTTAAGCTTTATCAATACTCTTATAAAATACTTAATATTCACTCATTACTATTTGTGCCCTGAACATCATTTTACAAAGAAAGTATCATCTAATAATATCCACTAGCCCCAAACTTTTAATAACATACTCTAGCTAACTCTAGCTAAAAAATAAACTATAGTGTCCTTTCAAACATTTGAGAAATTCCTTCCCTATCTCAACTTATTAATTTTTCTTTATTTTTATTCAAAAAAAATTCATATTAATTACTTTCAAACATAAAACCGCAAACCCTCTTAACCAAAGTTTTTTCATAATGAATTGAAGTTGCATACCGATTCTGATCAATAAAATAACATTATCTACTTCTAGTATTCACTAATTATGTGCTAAAAACACTGAAAAATTGCCATTTCTACCCTTAGAAATTATACATATTCTAATCTAGGGATCCATAGTGCAATTTTTTTAAATATAAAACTCCTCCTAATTATATTTTAACTCTTTTTCAATATTTTATCATCCTTAATCTCATTTTAATTTTCTTGATTATTACTAATTATAATAAAAAACTACCATTTCAATCACTAAAATGCTTATATCTCTAAGTAAATTCATTATTATAAGATAAAGTTTCATTCTTAGGTGTATTTCATCATTTTTAAACTCTATTTGAAGTTAATTTTCATAAATAATTCTTAAATTTCTTAATATCCACTAATTAGAGCCTATATATACAATTTTTGATCCATTTTCTACCATTTCTTTATCATTTTGATACATATAATGTAAAAACTAAACACCATTTTATTGTTTGAAACTCAAAGATCAAAAGAACAATACTTTTAATACCAATTTTGTTTAAACTATCCATTTCACTTCATTTTTCATTTTAAAAAAAGCACATGGTTAATAGAAGAAATAAAAATTGTTGGTATGCTTGGTGGTGGATGCAAAGACATGACATCACTAGCTTGTATTGTTTGAGTTGTGGAACCATATTCAAGCCTTTAAGCTTTTAGAATACAATTGATGCCCCCCCCTAAGAGACCCCAAATAAATAGGTAAAGTGGCTATGTATAAAGCCATTGTGTTAATTAATAATAAAAGATGGACTAAAGAAGTCTTACTAATCTCTAATTGATCATATAAATGATAGACTAATTTCATATATGTAGTCGAATCCCAATTAAGTTTAGCATATCCACTTTCTTCCATTTTGAACTAAAACTATCAACAATTCAAGTACAAATTTCTCCATATTCAAATATGAGATGATATATATCATAAAACTTATAATGTATATTTAAAAATTATTAATACTTTAATAGAATACTTAATACTCACTAATTACTATTTCTATCGTGAATGCCATTTTACAAATGAAGTATCCTATAATAAATTCCACCAGCCGTAAAATTTTAATAGTATACTCTAACTAAACAATACATTATAATCTACTTTCAAACATTTGATAAATTCCTTTTCTATCTCAACTTATTAATTTTTATTCAAAAAATAAAAATATTCATATTGATTACTTCCAAACATAAAATCTCAAACCCTCTTAACCAAAGATTTTCCATAACAAATTCAAGTTGTATACCAATTCTCATCAATAAATAACATTATCTCCTTCTAGTGTTCACTAATTATGCACTAAAAACACTGAAAAATTGCCATTTCTATCCTTAGAAATTATATATCTTCCAATCCAAAGATCCATAATGCTTAAAATTTTATAGAAATATTCTCCTACTTATATTTTAACTCTATTTTAATATTTTATAATTATTAAAATCTTTTTAAATTTCTTGGTTATCACTAATTATGATTAAAAATTATTATTAAATGCTTATATATCTCATTCAATACATTATCTAAAGATGAGGTTTCATTCTTAGGTGCATTTCATCATGTTTTTACTTTTTAAACTTAGTTTCAATAAATAATTCTCAAATTTCTTAATATCCACTAATTAGAGTCTAAATATACAGTTTTTGATCCATTTTCTACCATTTCTTTATCATTTTGATTCATATAATGCAAAAACTAAACTCCATTTTATTGATTTGAAACTCAAATATCAAAAGAACAATTATTTTAATACCAATTCCATTTAAATTATCATTTTCACTTCATTCTTTATTAGAAACAAAAATACCCAGTTAATAGAAGAAAGAAAATTTATTAGTTATATTTGACAATGTTAGTGCTTGCTCCTTCTCTTTCTTTATGATCAACAATCTTGAAACTCCTTAATCTTCTTTTTTCCTCGCCTAATACCTTCTAATTTGGCCTTAATCTTGATGAAAATCACTATCTCTACACGATAACATAGGCTTTAAGTACGGAATGATGAAAAAGGAGATGGATGAAACAATTTATTACAACCAAGTGATGCTGAAAATCATGCCAAATGTTACAAAAAATCATCAACATACTCTAAGAATGATGGTGTATATTTTTTGTGTGTTTTTTTTTCTCTTGCTCAACCTCCTTCTTCACAAGACACTCCCTCCTCAACTTCTTGATTATCCCCTTCTTCAAATTTACAAGTTTCATATTTCAACTGGTTCTCTTTGGCATCCTTTCACATCTCTGACCTATTTCTGACCCCATCCATGGCTTTTTGACCCAAATTCTATGCATATATAATAAATTCTACCCGCATTCTCTTCCATCTCCAAAATGTCTACTACTTCCACTAAAAATACAGACTCCCCATATTTGCATTCTACCACTTACAAATATTTCGCTCCCTAATATTTTTCATTTAAGATATCCCAACTCTCTCCACTTCTAACTCCATCTTAGTATTATCAAATATGAATTTACAATATTATTTTTATTAAATTTTATGAAAAATATTGCATAATACAGAGGTAAAGCCATCCAATTTGCATGAAAAATGGCATAAAAATAGCTCTAAATAGGCAGTTGTCAACAATGTATGAAGGTAAGATAAGTGAGTTCACACCTTGAAGCTAGTTTTGTGTTCTTGTTTTTTGAAGAGAAGGATGCATGGTTAGTTAGATGAAGTGTTGAGAGATAAGATGTGAGATTATTGCTGAAGTGAGTTGCAACATTTGAAAGAATGGAAGTCCATTCAATTTTGCATTGATTGATGGAGGCTCATTAGTGAACATGATGAAAGATGTGCCAATGAAGGATCTAGGCCTGCAAGGCATATAGCCTACACAGTGGCTTATCAGATTGGCAGACCGGAGCAAAATTAAGCCTTAGGGCATTCTCCTATATGTGAAGAAAACCATGGTAGGAAGAGACTATTGGCTGACCTATTTGGTGGTGAAACTAAATTCCTACGGGACCTCATATCCTTTGCTACTAGGAAGACCATGGCTTTTTGAAGCAAGAGCACGAATTAATTGGTTCAAGGGAATCCTAACCCTAGGTTGACCCTAGACTGAGGACCAAACAAGGTGGTAGTGAAGTTTTATGGCTCGCAAAAAGGAAATCGGTCCACCTCTATCGAAGTCTTACTAGACTCCTCCAAAAAAGTTATAGATGGTACATTAGTAGATAAAGAAGTTGTCAAATAGATCTTTTCCATTGAAAACAGAGACACAGTCCTCTGTGATAGTGGGCACTACAAGCCAACTCCCAAAAGAATCAAAGTCCTTGTCAATGGGTGAATATCTTCTTCCAAAACCAAAAATGACTTCGGAAATTACCTCTAACAGTGAGATAGAAGCATGGATATACTACTCTCCTTGTTATGGCCATAGTAGAGCCAGAGTTAGAAGCACAAGTACATACAGAAGATGAAGCAAAGAACTTGTTCTTCTCTTATAGGGCCCCTATAGAGGCAGAGATAGAGTCTAAAGAGGACGATGATCAAAGCAAAGAAGAAGATTATGAATGCGAACTAGAAGAGTCTATCCAACCAAAAGAAGGAAATCCCAAGAGGCTTTTGAAGTTGAAGATCTCGTGCTATTGGATAGAATGACTTTGGTACCCTTCGGACTGTGAAATGAATCTCATCATATACAAAGGATTTACAATAAATGGATTAAGTAAAATAAGCATTCCTTTAGTACTAGCTCTTGTCTCCCTAATTTACCCTTCTCAAGAAAGGACAATGATGATGCACCTTGCCAACAAGCACTAGTTTTATAGCCTAAACAAAACTCAAATGGTTCTTGTTATATGACATTTCTAGAGGCGCCATCAAAAGATGAGTCCTTGAGTCAAGAAGTAACTAACTCTCAAAAAAAATTTGAAATAGCCATGATACCATTTCAACATCCCAAAAAGCTAGCCGAGTCCCTATGGAAGGGAGAAGTTGTTTCTAGTAGAGCATCAAACGAGGACACCACTCCCTTGAAGGAGTTGAATCTGTATCTAGAAGCAATCTACGAGACCTTCATCCGCAAAGTGGAAGGTAAAAACCAATTACCTTTTTTGGATGTAGATGGTATTGAATATCACTAAAGGTGGGTAGTAGCGTTCTAGAAGAGGAGCTATTGGTCCTTTGTGACCTAATGAAGGAGAACTTGGATGTGTTTGCATGGTCATATAAAGTTTTGAAGGGGATTGATCCCACTATATATCAACATCACATCGACCTAGAGTCTCATGCCAAGCTTGTATGACAAAGATAGAAGTGCATGAATCCAAATTACTCAGCCTTGGTGAAAGTAGAGTTGTTGAAGTTCTTAGAAGTTGCATTCATCTATCCAGTGGCCAATAGTGAATAGGTTTCACCCATCATGGTAGTACCCAAGAAGAGTGGAAAGCTGCGAATATGTGTGGAATTTTGTAAGTTGAACTCCAAGACAAAGGAGGATCATTTCTATATCCCTTTCACAAACCAACTGTTGGATATAGTGGCGAGACATGAGTTCTATTCCCGACTATGGACACATAAAGTGGATACAATCAAGTGGTGTAGATTGGAGAAGTGAATCAATCCAAGATAACATTTACAACAGAATAGGATACTTATGCCAATAGAGTGATGTTGTTTGGGCTATGTAATTCCCTTGTTACCTTTCAGTGAGTCATGATGGCCACATTCCAAAATCACATGCATGACTTCATTGAGGTATATCTAGATGATTTCTATGTTTTCAATCTACTTTATGAGCATTGGTGACACCTAGAGCAGTGCTTTGATTAATGCTGGGAGTATGGAATCTCCCTCAACCCCAACTAATGCGTGTTTGGAGTCTATTTAGGTGCTCTGTTGGGCCACATTGTCTTTCCATAAGGGATAGCAACAAACTCTACAAAGATTAAGAAGATTGTAGCTCTAACAACATTAACGAACCTCAAACAATTGAGGGGATTTATTGGCCATGTTAGGCGGTTCATCACACATTTTGCAACAAAGGAACCCCCTGCAAAATCTCCTAAGGAAAGATGTAGAGTTCATTTGGACAAATGATTGTGAAGAAGCTTTCAACACTTTGAAATTGTGAAGAAGCTTTCAACACTTTCAAGCAATATATCTGATTGAGACACCCATCCTACAACCTCCTGATTGGATGAAGGTGTTTCATATGCATACTAATGCATGTGTTGAAGCCTTAGGTACAATCTTATGCCAAAAAGGCTTCTCCAAGTTGGATTATCCCATCTACTATACAAGCCATAAGGCCACTGATCGGAAAAGAAACTACACAATGACTGAGTTAGAGTACCTCATAATGGTATTTGCCTTGTAGAAGTTTCGACACTACCTGCTGTTGATGCACTTCAAGTTTTATGTGGATCATGAGGCACTATCCTTCCTAATTAATAAGGCAAATGTGAAAGGCAGAATGACATGATGGTTATTCCTATTCCAGGAGTTTAACTTCGAAGTGGTTACCAAACCCGATAGCTCCCATATTTTGGTTGATCATCTATAACAAATCCCTCAAACTGAAAAAGAGGAGCAGGATGATCCAAATCTCTCTAATGCTTTCCTATTTCTGGTTCACGCTTCTATTATTATCATCCCCCTACACCTTGCTAGACAACATATTGTATAAGTGAGACAAAGATAAAGTGCTATGGAGATGTGTTGTGGGAGATGAGATTGGGATCGTGTTGAAAGAATGCTATGACGAGCCCTGTGACGGCAGACACTTTGTAGGAAAAGTGACAACCAAAAAGGCTCTGCTCATAGGTTACTGGTGGCCTACACTACATAAGGATGTCTATGATTACTATAAGCATTGTGATGCTTGTTAGTGGATAGGAAAGCCTACCGATTGTAGTGCCATACCACTGCAACCCACCTCCTTCCCCTGAAACCATTTGAGAAGTGGGGTATTGACTTTGTAGGGCTAATTGACTCTCCAACTAGAATGAAACAGAACCTGTATGGACTATGTGACAAAGTGGTGTGAAGCAAAAGCTCTCAAACGATGTCGCAAGGAATTCACATGGGAGGGGTTCGTGAAGTCGGTCGCCATAGGGATGCTAAGTGAGATGAAGAGAACTCAATATAAATCCATGGATGTATATTTGTTGTACACGTAGAAGACCATAGATAAAAATATATTCAATTGTTGTTGATAATAATTATGAGCAAGGTGAATTGAAAGGGTTTTTAAAAGTGAAGATAGGATAGTTCCAAGTAATAAGGTTACATTACTCAAAACATTAGATGTTTGAATATTGCTTCAAGATTGTCACCTCATTCCATTCTCCATGAAAAGCTTGTATTTGACTACACCTTCACATCTTAACGGTTAGTTGCAACGTAGGAAAATTAATTTATATCAAGAGTCAAGAATTTTGAGATTAGGGAAGTAAAGAGATATCAGTTAAGGTATTCAAACTTTCAGAGTTTTGGGTAGGCACTTGGTATGTCGACTTGCAAAAGGTCAAAATTTCGTCTAAAAGATTTGAGGGTGAGTTTCTTGATGGTCTTCAGCTCCACCGACTGGATGAAAGCGAGTTTCCCTTCCACAAACAGCTCTTTGTGCACAAGAATTTCATCATTATCTTCATTATGTTCTTCAGAGAGCCACTTGTCGTGAGAAGCCGCCATTTCCAACAGGTCCATGTGCATGTACTCAACATCATAGTCTTCCATAGGGCCGTATAGGGGATGACAAACAACACTGAATGAATGGTTAGAAATTCTGACATGCAGATTCAGATAAAGAAACTCAAAGAAACGAATAACTAGAGCATAGTAGTCCACACAAATATTATCGAAGAGGGTTCTTGAGAAGCACTCCCTCCAATCGGCAGATTTTCATCGGTTATTTATCATTGCATCGTTTGCAATCTTAAAATTTCCATCTTGGTCATCCTTCACATTGCATCAACTTTGTCATCATCTTTTGATTTCGTCAGCACGGTTGTACTCGTTTTGTCTTCAACGTTTCTACTTCCATCGTCTTCTGCAGCGCCACGTGCACCTTCGAGCTCTTCTGACACAACAATATCGATTCCTTACCACCCTTCGTCCTGAGCTCATTGAAGTCCCTTCATTCACCGCTTCGGAGTTCTCACCATCTTCTTGCCTTCTGCTCTCGGCACTCCTGCGTCGCTTTCCATCACTTTCTTCACTTTGATCATAGTAGTAGCCGTCGACATGATTGCTTTCCTTTGTTCTCTTTTTCCTCCAACCATTGCGTCACCTTGTCAACTTCTGCCGCCACATTCTTAGCCTTCTCTCCATCCATTTGGTTTTGTCACTGTCTGTAGCACCTTCTTTGTCTCAGTCCCGTCTTCATCAGCCCCAGACATCCTCCAAGTCATAGTCACAAACTCGTCGGCTTCCTTCCCTTAAGCAGAGTTTGCTAATCTTCGTCAGCCTTTTTGAGCCCGTGCCATCTTTCCCCCCTTCTCTATTGGTTCTTCCTCCCTCCTTATATATTCAACTCCACCTCAATTTATCTTGGCTTTTACAAAAAAAACTTTTATTATTCATGCTGCTACTTTTCCCATGCCTCACTTTAGGTCATTTTAACGTCAATGATGATGTTTTACTGCGTTCTCTATTGAGCGCCATTAATCAAATCATTTGCAAAAAGCATATTTGAATGAATTCAAAGATTTGGATCATCATGCCGCCAATCTACATGATGTTTATGGCATTTTGAGAACTATCTATCATGCATTAACGGGACTCTTGAGAGGGCCAAGGAGCAGTAGAAGAGGAAGATGACATGGTGACTTTAGTATTCGTAAATTAGGAATAGGATAGCAATCTGATTGATGGATGATGACAACATATCATAATAGAGAAAAAACAATGAACTCAAAATGCAAGGTGGCATTACGATAATGGAGATGATGATATTAGGGCAGTGAACCTTCAAATTACATCCCTTAACAGCTGCTAAATAGAGGAATCTCCAACTAACAACCATCAAGATATACATGGACATGGTGCTCTTTAGGATAAAAGAGATATCCCTTTGTCACTTCAATAGATGTATCAGAGGGCATGACCCTACCAATAGTATTCTGTGCTTCCATATCTTTGGGAACAAATGTCAGCTTAACATTTAAGCTCCTTTATGGTCTTTAAGGATTCCATTGCTGTTGCAATTTCTTCCTCAATGTCTTAGTTGGAAATTGCATCTTATCCATAGTCAGAATCATCACCATATACCAGTTGAGTCTCAAGGGGAGGTGCATCATCAAAAAGTATGCTTTGTCATTGAAATATCAATTCTAACTTGAGTGTATTTTCACCAATTTGTATGGCCATCTTGAGCCTTAAAACAGGACCCCATAATAGAGTAGTCCCAAAGAATAGGAAATATCCGTCTTCTTCATAACGAATGCAAATATCCAATGTCCATAATATGAACGAATAACATTTAGCTTTTGTAGGTTGTTAAATTTTGACATATTATCTGCGCTTAGTAACAACTGGTTTATAAGTTACATGAGAAATGTCCAAGCGAAGGATCAACATTGCATTCTTTTTCTCAATTCCTTGAGACTTCAAAACAGAAATCTTCATGTGAAATCATTTTTCATGTATTATGCCCTATCAAGAAAATGCTTTGGAAAAAAACTTCATGCCCAATCACTTGTACAGTTTGCAAATTAGATTCCATGGTATGCAATCAATCGAGCGATGCTTCACACAGAATATTATAAATGCATTGAAGAATTTGTGCCTAGGCTAACTACATGTGCTTGTATGTCATGCAAATGCAAACACAAAAGTTACACCCAATAGAAAATAAAATCATAATGACACTGACTTAAAAGTCCAAAATTTTGGCAGAAAACTCCGCCCTCAAGTTTGCAATGGTAGACGTGCAGCGTCACGACATCCGCCCCTCCAAACCTGCACATCCTCCGGATGGACCATAGCTACCCATCCTCATCACTACAAAGCTTAATGGTCAATGTAATCTCATCATCTTTTGCAAAAGCATCTTCAATGTCCATGTCTTCATCTTCATCCCCTCAAGTCCATCGTAAATGGCATCATTTGATTCCTCGATTGCATAGGATATAGGATCTCTTCTCTTAAAGAGTTTAATTCTCTTCCCTGCAATGGAAATCCACAAGGCCGTACCATCAAGTGCTACTAAGGAATATGTAGCATTATCATGGGCATGCTGCACTAGATAGGGCCCAAACCATCGTCTAGAAGCCTTGCGAATAGCACTATACTGGTTGTCTAGACTACTATCATAGACCAACACCCAATCTCCCTCTTTATTCTCTTTAGGCCTCAATCCGTGTTTACTATCAAAGTGGTATTTGTTGTGAATTGTGGCCTCTTTGAGATTTTGAATTTCTCTCCCAATATCTTCAGGTCTTCTCTCCAACTGACGAATAGAAGAGCCAAAAGATATTCTCTAGACATCTCTTCTTGCTGCCATGGTAAAGCACTCCAAGTAAGTGTGCAAGTCTCTGTAGGCATGACTGGCTTCTGTCCATACATCAAGTCAGATGGCATAAATCCTGTAGTCACTTTGAGTTGTGTGATCATCCCATAAGGCATAAGGAAATAACCTAGGCCACTCTTGAACCCATCCACTGCATGCTTTGGCCAAGGCTTTCACAATGATCTGCGGATGCCTCTTTCTCTCTTCCCATTGCCTTCTGGATTATATGCTAAATTTAAAGCAAGTTTAATGCCAAGGTGGGAGAAAAACTCTCTATGCTCATCAGCATCCAACTCACCTCTATCTACAATAAGTTTTCTAATACATCCATACTTGCAAATAACATCCTCCAATAGAAACTTACAAGCCACTGAAGTAGAATTTGTTCATAATGCTCTTCCTTCCACTTGATTTGTGAGATCTTCTTGTGCCAAAAAAATATAGCGCATTTTCCATAAACCAATAGGCATAGTAATCAAATCAAGAGCCCACTTGTAATGAATATATAGTGGCTAGGTAGGATGAAGCTCATCTCTATGCCTCACTGAAGAGAACAATTGACAATCTGGGCATGTCTCAACAAACTGTGAGATATCTCTATACATGCCTCTCCACCAATAACGCTCTTTGATCTTCTCATAGGTCATCCAAACAGCTCGATGCCCAGCCCAAAGACTTTCATGGAATTATTTCATGATCCGCACCTGGGAAGCTCTATCACAAACAATTCTCAATGGCTATCCTCTTTGCTTTTGTGGATGCTTCCAAAGTAGCCCACTTCGCAAGAAGAAACCATAAGGTTTTCTTCTAATCTTCTTGAAGTTTGCATCAATCCATCCATCCTGTCTAGACGTAGTACTCAACTAACGACCAATCTAAAAATATTCTCATGTATACAAAGTCTCATCAAAGATTTCCAAAGCAGACACATGACAAGTATGATTAGCATGCATGGCTGAAATATTAGCCCCATCATCAGCATCATCAATACAAGAAAAATCCATATCATCATATCTCGCTCGTGAAAGTATGTCGGCTACTGGGTTGTCTTTACCTACTATGTGCCTGAACTCAAGATTCATGGATTTTATGTATCCAATCCACCTAAGCATGGCAATGTATAGAGTAGAACAACTCGTGATCATACATAGAAGAGGCAAACAAATCAATCTCGACTATCACAATAGGACCAATGAAGTACTCTCTATCATTTTTGAGAGCCGTGACAACTCCCAAGAGCTCTCTTTTAACTTGTGGATACCTTTGTTGTCGCTCATTTAGGACTTTTTCCCCAAAATAAATAGCATACCTATTCCCATCTGCATCATCTTGGCCAACACCCCATCTAATGCTGATAGGACTAGTATCAACAGTAAGAGCAATAGGACTCCCACACTCATAATCTTCCTTTTGAAGAGTCAGAGCAACTCTCAACAAGTTCTTCAATTTTTTCATGGCTTTAGTATGTTTTATCTCCCAAGAAAAACGTTGCTCTATTCTCAAGAGCTAGTAGAGATCATCTGCAATATGAGCAAAATGAGGAATCCAAGTAAAGTAGAATACACAAGCTCTAAGAAACCTGCGAACCTCCGAAGTAGAAGTGTTGAGATGACAAGCTCAACACATGTGGACATGGATGATGGACCGCCTGGTTAGATGGGTCCACACATCTACACTTAGCACGTCGGTGGTCATTATGACTCTCACATGGCCACTGACTCATTACTTATTATATTCAGGTTGTTGCACCTATTTACAGCTGGCATAGTTATAGCGCCAGTCGACTAGTGTAGTTGGTTATGCATTGTTTGACTTAGTAGGCTACTTTCCTTTATGTTGTATCTTATCTGTACTTTGTGTACATTGTAAAGTGTGTGAAAGAAGAAGAAAAATCAGAAAGAAAACGTTTTGGCCTCCATCTCTCTTCTTGTCTCTTGAGTGAGCTTCTCCTTGTGAATTCTGTGTGTGATCGGCGCAACATCTTGAGCAAGTCCCCCCACCATGAGATTCTTGACATGGTATCAGAGCAGCGCCACTGAGAGAGGCTGATTTTGAAGGCTGAAGCAAAGGAGAAGAAGCAAGGTTCGAGCAAGCAAGCATAGGTAAGAAGCTCTCCCATTCTTCCACTCTTTCTCTTGGATAGTGCCTGTGGAGGCACCGGAAGCAGGGTTGAGCAAAAATATCAGATTGCAGTGAGATTTGGTGTGCACGAAGAGCGCTGTGTATTCTGCATGCCCTTTAGGGCTTTTTCGCATTTATTTTGGGCATCCGAGGCCGTTTTAGGGCCCGTTTTAGAGCCGCAGGACTGCGGACAGCAGTTTCAAGGTACGCTGTGACTTTGACTGTATTGAACAAAAGTGGGTGCGCAGGTTACAGATTTCAAATCTGTAAGTTCAAAGGTGTTTATCACTGAGTAAACACAAGTTTTATCTGCAAACAGGTTGCAGATTGCATGTATTGTTGAGCAAACAGTGAAAAAGGCTGTCTGATGTATTGCTGTGCACTACAGGTCGAGGGTTGCAGAAGATTTGCTTGTGCTGTTGGTATTAATTTTGTGATAATGGCAGAGAACAATGGAAGCCCCATCATTGAGAAGCTTGACAAGAACAACTACCCTTCATGGAAGTTCCATGTCACGAACTTCCTTATTAGAAAAGGCATCTACAAGTTTGTTTCAGGTGAAGAAAAGGAGCCGGAGGTGAGTGATCATCCAACTGCAGAAGAGACAAAGGCACGGAAGGAATGGAATGCAAAAGACAAGAAGGTCATGTATTGGCTGTCAGCAGTAATTGACAATAATATGCTGGGACATATCAGAAATGCAGAGAATTCATATGCAGCTTGGACCATACTTGAAAGTATGTTTTCTGTAAATACAAAGGCACCAAATATTCAACTCAAGCAAGAGTTGAATACATTAAAGAAAGTGAAGATGTCTATCAATGAGTATGCATTGAAGGTAAGGAGCATTGCAGATGCCTTGGCAGCGATTGATGCAATGCCCGATGATGACGATTTGGTGTCGTCTACCTTGGGTGGACTTAACAATGAAAAGGCTTGGAAGTCTTTTGTAACTTCTGTATATGTCAAAAAGCTATTTCCAGATTTCAGTGAGTTGGTCTCCCTTATGTTCACTGAAGAGATTAACATGCAGAGTGAGACATCTGAAAGAAGTGGTGAACAGGTCCAGGCTTTCTACTCCCATTCAGGAAGGGGACATGGCAGGTTCTCTTCAAGAGGCCGTGGTACAGGACGTGGTAGTGACAACCAACAAAACAAATTGAATCAACAATTTGGTGATATGCAGGTTTCAGGAGGTCGTGGTAACTTTAGAGGAAGAGGGAGCTTTAGAGGAAGAGGTGGATGGCAGAATAGAGGCTCTAACAACTCTGGTATTGTGTGTCACTACTGTGAAAAAACAGGTCATATTGCAGTCCAATGTTATGCTAAGAAAGATGATATTCGTAGTGGTAAGTTGTAGCAAGGAAACTATGCATCGTCTTCACGACAGAATGAAGACAAAAATGAACGTTTGTTTGTTATGTAGCATATATTGAATGCTGTTACAGGAAAGGGAACACATGATGATGTTTGGTATGTTGATTCAGGTGCATCCAATCATATGACTAGCCATGCAGAATGGTTTGTAGAGATGTAGGATTTGTAGAATGCAGGTTATGTGCAAACGGGTGATGACTCATGCCACCCAATTTCACACATTGGAAAAGTTCCCTTGTCCTTGCATGATGGTAAGACAAAGAGTCTTTCAGATGTATTACATGTGCCATCTATTACAAAGAACTTGGTGTCAGTTGGTCAAATGGTAGAACAAGGGCTGCAAGTTAGATTTAATGCAAAGGGCTGCTTTGTAGAAGACTTCAATGACAAGTGCAGGTTGGTAGCAAAGGGAAGTAGAGTTGGGCGTATGTTTACTCTGGATGCTTGAATTCCTACTATGAATGTTGGTATGCATGCTAAAGGGAAATGCGTTGTAGCAGATATTGAAATTTGACACAAATGCATTGGACATGCAAATGTACAAAGGCTGAAATTAATGCAGTCCAAAGGGTTGGTTACAGGTTTGCCTACATTTAGAGTTGTAGAATTTCATAAGGTATGCAAAGCATGTCAGTTTGGTAAGCAGGCAAGACAACCCTTTTCACATGAGAGAGATGTAAGCCGAAATATCCTTGATGTTGTGCATACAGACATTTGGGGGCCTACACAAAATGTATCTCTTGGAGGCAGTTCATACTTTGTCACATTCATTGATGATTGTTCTAGAAAGCTGTGGGTATATTTTATGAAGGAAAAGAGTGAAGCTTTTGAGCACTTTAGAACTTTCAAGGCTGCAGTTGAAAGAGAAACAGGCTTGAAAGTAAAGTGCTTGAGGTCAGATGGAGGGGGAGAGTACCTCTCGAATGAGTTCAGTGATTTTCTGAGGTCTCATGGGATAAAGAGACAGTTCACATGCAGGTATACCCCATAACAAAATGGGGTTGCAGAAAAGAAAAACAAGCATATTGCAGAAGTTGCACGCGCCTTGATGGCTGAAAAGAATATGCCTAAGCATTTTTGGTCTGAGGTTGTTCATACTGCTGTTTATATTATGAACAAAACTCCCGCAGCTGTAGTTCATGGTATGACCCCCGAAGAATGTTTTACAGGTAAGAAGCCTGATGTTTCACACTTGAAAGTGTTTGGCTGCATTGCATATGTTCATGTGCCAGATGAGTTGCGGAAGAAACTGGATCCAAAGGCTGAAAAGTGTGTGTTTATTGGATACTCTTTAGAGCAGAAAGGGTATCGCTGTTATAACCATGTCACATGTAAGTTCAGAGTGAGCAGGGATGTCATCTTTGATGAAATGAGCAGTTGGTATGCATCTAGTGGTGATGCATTGGATGATGATGATGATCATGACACTCATGTGCAGGCTGAAAAGCAAGAATCACGGACTCTTAGTGGAGCAGAGACATCATCTAGTAGTCCTTGGTTTGGGAGACTAAGGAGTACCTCTACATCTTTAGGTGCATCCAGTAGCACTACAGGTAAAGACAAAGGAAAGAGTAAAGTGTCAGAAGGCATTGATGCAGTTCTTGATGGAGAGTCTAGTGGCTCAGAGAGCTTGAATGATGAGCTTGGCATTCCTTCAGTGAGGACTCCAGGTGTGCAGAGAGCATGCATTAATGCAAAGACTCCATTGAGTGATCCAGTGGTACGCAGGTCTAGCAGGGTGAGATACCCTGTTAAAAGATTTGGTTTTGAAGGTTATGCAGCTCACCATTATGCTTATATGGTGAAACTAGTTGAGGATGTTGAGCCCACATGTTTTGCAGAGGCTATTGGTCATGCTCATTGGGATGCAGCAATGGTTGAGGAGATGACTGCATTAGAGGCCAATAAGACTTAGGATCTAGTATCATTGCCGAAGGGCAAGAAAGCTATTGGATGTAAGTGGGTTTATAAGATCAAGCACAATGCAGATGGTTCTATTAGTAGGTACAAAGCTAGGCTGGTTGCAAAAGGCTATGCCCAAACATATGGCATAGATTATGATGAAACCTTCAGTCCAGTTGCTAGGATGGCAACTGTCAGATGTGTGATTGCTTTGGCAGCAGCCAAAGGTTGGAGGTTGCAGCAAATAGATGTGAAGAATGCTTTCTTGCATGGTGATTTGCAGGAAGAAGTGTATATGGATCAGCCAGCAGGTTATGAAGATTTAGAGCATCCCACGTATGTGTGCAGGTTGAAGAAGGTGCTCTATGGGCTCAAGCAAGCACCTAGAGCATGGTCTGACAAGATTAGAGAGTATCTTGTCAATATTGGCTTTTATGTTTCTGATGCTGATCACTCACTTTATGTGAGAAAGGGAGATGCAGGTTTGGTCATCATAGTCATCTATGTGGATGACTTGATTATTACAGGTGATAGTGATAGTGGGATTGCTGAAGTCAAGGATTTTTTGAAGAAGTTTGAGATGAAGGATTTAGGCGAGCTAAGGTACTTCCTTGGCATTGAGGTGATCAGATGTGATGATGGTATATGGTTGTCCCAAAGACAGTATGGCTTGGATATGTTGTCCAAGTATGGTATGACAGCATGCAAACCACTTTCAGTCCCATTGGAGCAGAATGTAAAGTTGAGTGCTGATGTTGGGGATGAGATAGAAGACCCTACTATGTTCAGGAGGATAGTGGGGAGTTTGATCTACATGACCATTACAAGGCCAGACTTGAGCTACGCTGTTGGTCTTGTGAGTCAGTTTATACAAGTACCTAGAAAGCCACACTTGGATGCAGTCAGGCGCATATTGAGATATGTGAAGTCCACATTACATTATGGACTTTTCTATGAGGCAGGTACAGATGTACAGGTGTTTGGATACACAGATGTAGATTGGGCTGGTAGTATGTCTGATAGAAGATCTACCAGTGGATACATGTTCTCTCTTGGTAGTGCAGCAGTTGCTTGGAGTAGCAAAAAGCAATCTATAGTTGCGTTGTTGAGTACAGAGGCTGAGTATAGAGGTGCTGCTGTTGCAGCATGTGAGGTAGTATGGCTACAAAAGTTAATGGCTAATTTGGATGTGCAGGTGGAAGGTCCAGTTGTCATTTATTGTGATAACATGAGCAGTATACAGTTGGCTAGGAACCCTGTGTTCCATGCCAGGACAAAACATATTGAGGTACACTACCACTTTGTGAGAGAGAAGGTACTAGCAAGTGAGATTGACTTGGTGTATGTCAGCACACAAGATCAGATAGCTGACATCTTCACGAAGGGATTGGGTACAGAGAAGCTTCAAAAGTTTTGAAGCTTACTTGGAGTTGCAGAGATGCAGTTGAGCTTGAGGGGGAGTGTTGAGATGACAAGCTCAACACATGTGGACATGGATGATGGACCGCCTAGTTAGATGGGTCCACACGTCTACACTTAGCACGTCGGTGGTCATTATGACTCTCACATGGCCACTGACTCATTACTTATTATATTCAGGTTGTTACACCTATTTACAACTGGCATAGTTATAGCGCCAGTCGACTAATGTAGTCGGTTATGCATTGTTTGACTTAGTAGGCCACTTTCCTTTATGTTGTATCTTATCTATACTTTGTGTACATTGTAAAGTGTGTGAAAGAAGAAGAAGAAATCAGCAAGAAAACGTTTTGGCCTCCATCTCTCTTTTTGTCTCTTGAGTGAGCTTCTCCTTGTGTATTCTGTGTGTGATCGGTGCAGCATCTTGGGCAAGTCCCCCCACCACGCGATTCTTGACAAGAAGAGCAAGTCACTGCAATCTTTTCTATGGCATCAACCTTTGCAGGAGAAGGCTTACTACCATAATATCCACACATATGTCCAACAATGAAAATTTCTCTAGCACTAGAAATAAACTTCAACCTTGACAATGTCAAATTCACTTCTTCCAATCTACAAAGAATGCTCTCAACATCTTTAATATGAGAAGCCACAAAGAATATGCATCCATTGTCGTCTAAAGAATCATCTTTTCCTTCTTCCAAGCAACTCTTGATAGGTAAATCATCAATGAAAGGCATAGTAAGCTCAAGAATAAAATCTCGTAGAACCTTGTTCATCCCATTCATCATATGAGCAACCGAATTAGTAGCTCCTTGCAGAAGCATACACATTCAGACAAGACCTAGAGGTATCTTCATCGTAGTCAAATCTTTGATTTCAAGGGCAAGCTGGAACCGATCATATCTAGAATAAAGATTGCCGAGTGAAAAGATAGCATGTCTAGCAAAAGCTTCAACGAACTCATCCACAATAGGTCCAACACCAACATTTTGAATAGTGACCTTGTTTAGTGGTTGTAAGTCATATATGAATTTGAGTATCCCATTCTTCTTAGGAACTATGAACCATCTGTTGGAATAAGGAGCTCAAGATGGCCCTAAAATTCCCATCGTGATCCACTCATTGAAAAGCTCTTCCAATTTGGGCAAGTGAGTCCTTGGTATAGGAATAGGCCATAGATTCCAAGGGACATGCGAAATGGTAAAAATAACCATAGGCGTCACAACCCTAGGATTAACACATCCAATCTCATATGGAAAGAAAGCAAAAGCTTTTTCATGCTTGCATAATATCTCTTCAAAACATCTTACCTCTTCATGAAGTAGAAAATCTTCAGTCTCTTTCAATGTCTCAGCTAAAAACTTATGTCCAATACCTACAGGATCACACAAAGGAGGTTGCATAGCAGCTCTCCTAATCATCTCATCACTATCCAAAGGTAGCGGCCTTGCAATTGTCTAACATTCTTGTTGATTGCCTTATATTTTTTCTAAACTCTAGCTTCATTGCTACAACCTGCAAATTTCACCCCTTGATGAAAATACCCTGGTAAACACAAATTTTGCTATGTATAAACAACAATACCCAAATCTTTTTGCTGAAATATGTCAGCAAAGAATACTTTTTTCTGAGAATCCTCAGCACCCCAATTCTTTCGAAGCATGAAATCAGCAATCTCACAATACATCACTAGAGAATGGACCTATAAGACATATGTCAACTCTTCATTGTTAGCATTTAGCAATACCAAAAGTTCTTACATGGTATGTGAACATGAAAGGCCATCATAGAGACCATACATATGGTCTTCTTCCTGCAAAACACTTGCAATCATCAATTCTTTTTAATTTCTTTTTACATACTACGTGGCAGCTCTAGCATATCAAAAATATATTGAAAACACAAAGTACTTTTATTGGATACACCATAAACACATGAGGAAAAACTACCGTTGCCAAGAGGCAAGAGCTTTCCTTGACTCATACCACCATCATCTCGCAAGACAGTGGTACCTAGAAAAAATTTGGCTCTCCTACTGGAAGAGGGGAATCCCTCAAAGAATTCTTATTTCTCTGATGATTGTTGAGAGTGGAAAAAGACTAATTTTTTGACTGATTTTTGTTGTTTTTGAGGTCTGAATGATTGATTTTTGATGGATTTAGAGTGATGTATGATTGTTAATGGAAGTATTTGAGAGTGTTTTGAATGATATTGATTATGTTTTGGAAGTTCATGATGATTCTAAGTAGAGATATGAAGCTCTGTGATGTTCTGATAGGTTCTGATTGGTTCAATATACCTTCTGTATAGCTTTTGTTTTGTTCCGATTGTCTTCTTTATGAAGCATGGATTGATGATTGATGAAGATTGAGATCTTTTGAAAGCTTATTGAATAGTTTTTGATAGTTTGGAAAGGTGTTAGTATGAGTTATGATGTTATGATGACCTTCTGTAACCTTTTGTAATGTAGAGCCTCTGTCTCTGCTCTGTCTATGCTCTGTAACTATTATGTATCTGCTCTGGTACCGTACTATACTGTTCTGTAGACCTTCTGTAAGTGTTCTGTAGAAAGTATGTGTGACTTTGGGAAAGTTTTCTAAATTTTGGAAAGGATGAATCTAAGTTCAAAAGAGCTAAAACAAATGGAAGAAGCAGCGCTGAAGACTGAAGAGAAGACTAAGTGACAATGACAGTAGTGAGCTATGAAGAGACACTGTAGTGGCTCTGGTGCCTCTTCACATCAGACATACCTCTTGGGAGGTGCATCCACGACCTAAGAAGGATTATTGAGAGTCATTATAGAGTATTGTAGTGAGGATATAATGTACTATTGAGAGAGAGATAGATAGATAGATAGATAGATAGATAGATAGATAGATAGAGAGAGAGAGAGAGAGAGAGAGAGAGAGAGAGAGAGAGAGAGAGAGAGAGAGAGAGAGAGAGATAGCCAATTCTATCAAAACAGTGTAATTGTATATGAGAGATTGAGAGAGAAAACTATGAAGACATTGAAGATGAATACTATGTGATTGATTTCCATTCAAAAATAGTGTATTATTTTATGTTCCTTATTCTATTGAAGGATCCTATGAAGAAGTTGAAGATTATGATTGATTCTATCAAATCCGTGGGAGTTATCTACTATGATACAGCGTGAAGATTTGCTGTTTGCTTTGTTTTGGTCATCAAAAGAATGAAATAAAAGCTTGTTGATGTTACAAGATAAATTTTCTTGTATTAGAATCCCCTTTTTCTTGGTGTCTCTCTTGGGGCTCCATGTTTTTGGTGCGCAGCCGGGGAAACTTGTCATCAACAAGCATCAGAAGAGGTTGAAAATGAAGGAAATGGCATTGTTAAGAAGAGGAGAATTCAATGGATGTTTGCAAAGTTCCTTCCTCCACTGAAGAGTTAGAGATTATCATTATCAAAGTCACTTTCCACAAGAAGTTTATCCCACAATGGCAGAAGCATATCACCATCATGATGCTCTATATGGTGCATTGTTTCCTCTTCCTGTTGAAGCAGCATAAACTTGTATCTTGGTGGCAAATTGTTTAGAAACAAACTAAAGAGTAAAAACAGAGAAAATGACCATCCATGGAATATTTGGCATTCATTGAGAAGTTTCCAAATATCATTAAGTGGGAGATTGTGAAGAAGCTTCAGGAGTCGTGGTCTGTGGAGGTTCACGAAAACAAGAAGGAAAAGAGTTGGAATTTGTACGCGGATGCTCAACACCAAGATACGTGGGATGCTTGGTGCAATGATAATCTTCTATTTGTCCAATTAGCAACGCACTGGAAGTTGTTAGACAGAGTGTTTTTCACAACATACACTGTTGAAACCCTCAAAAGTTGGCATTATTATAATGGCACAACAACGATCCTAAGAAGAATGAGTATTGATACTTTTAGAATGGAATATCTCCCCCTCTATAGTGGTTTGAAAGCCAAATTCAGATATGTTGAAAAGAAGGAAGTAGAAGAGATGTTGGCCAAAGAATCCATCAGAGAGACTAAAGCCCCTCCCTGATACTATCCTGTTGAGTACAGACCAACTGGTTGGAGCCAAGCCCCTGATGAATGATGCAATCAAGAGGCAAGCGTTAGAACGAGTCGAGAGGTACATGAGAAGAGAGAAGGCAAAAATCAAAGCTAAGAATGAGCTTGCACAGTAGAAGCCTACTTTGACGCTCTAAAAGCACTCTTTACATAAGTCCCAATGGCAACTCAAGGTCCCCTTCCTAGTCAGATTTGTCCTGGAAATATTGATGATAGGCTAGCAAATGTAGTCCCATTGCCAGTTTTTAAGGGAGAGTACAATGAAGACCCTGATCTTCATGTAGCAGAATTCATGGTAGCATGTGTGGCTAACAATGCCAGAACCCCTGAACATTGGTTAGCAATATTCCCTGCCACTTTCAAGGGCGCGGCATTTCAGTGGTATGAGAGATAAGCAACATGAACTTTTGGCACATGGGACGACCTGAAGTTAGCCTTCCTCACTAAATTCAGGCATGAAGGTTTTGAAGAGCGGATGCGAGAGAAGTTCATGAACCTAAGTCAGTCCTTTGGAGAAAGAGTAGAAGCTTATGTTTTGCGAATGGAATCCATCCTGAAGAGATGGACTAACCATCATTTGGATGAAGGCATTTAGAAAGGAGTGTTTCTTAGAGGCCTACAACCAGAAGTTTGCAAGTTCGTGGAATTGAGAAGACCAGTCAATCTACAAGCTGCAGTGGAAGGTGCAAGATTGTATGACGAAGTTGAAGCAAGGCTGTCAATGACTCCAGGAAGAGGAGTCTTACCTCCTCCTATGTCAAGAATGGTATACGCACCAAATACAGTTCCAGGGACAGTTCCCTATCCCTATCCCTAGATGCAAATAGTGCCGCAATATAATGCACCTACTCCACTGTGGTCACCACAGACGACAGTGCCTCAAATGATGGTTCAACCACAACAACAGTGGCCTTAAACAGTTCCTCCAATGGCGACTCAACAATAGTGGAATCCTACCAACTGGAATCAACAATCCCAAGTCTCAACACAATCTCTAAATTAGAACCAAAACAGAGGACCTTCTGAATCGACCCAACCAGTGTATGCAGTAATTACAGAAGCTTCCCAAAATCCTACTACAAGTACTTCAGGAGGTGAAAATCTGAAGGACTACTTATCTAACTCAGTTGCAAGTATCAAGAAAGAGCTTCTAGATGTGATTACAGAGCAGCTACAGATGTTGAAGGTGAATACTGCCAATATATCCACTCTTGCGGGAGCTAGAAGAGATGTGATGAGCTCTAACACATGGTGCGGAAAGTTTCATCAAGCGGGACATTTAGCCACTAAATGTACCCGAAAACCAACCATTCCTAGAGCCTTGTGTTCCTATTGTTTGTGGAAGAACCATACAGAGGATATTTGCTCTCTGAAAGAGATGCATGAACGAAGACAGAAGGATGAAAATGAAAGATTCAACTTGCTAGAATCCAAAATGACAACATAGGATATTGGACCAAAGCCTAGGGAGTTTGGTCCTAATTTTGGTCCAAGGAGGTTTCCCTCTCAAAGTTACAGAGGACAATAGTCAGAGATCATCCCTACTCACTTTGAACTTACATGTGACAGGGTTATAACAACGATACCCTTTTTGCTCTAAAGAGTATCCAATAAAGACACACTTTTCAGCCTTTGGATCTAGTTTCTTCTGCAACTCATCTGGCACATGAACATATGCAATGCAGCCAAACACTTTCAAGTGTGAGACATCAAGCTTCTTACCTGTAAAACATTCTTCGGGAGTCATGCCATGAACTGCAGCTGCGGGAGTTCTGTTCATAATATAAACATCAGTATGAACAGCCTCAGACCAAAAATGCTTAGGCATATTCTTTTCAGCCATCAAGGCGCGTGCAACTTCTGCAATATTCCTGTATTTCCTTTCTGCAACCCCATTTTGCTGTGGGGTATACCTGCATGCAAACTGTCTCTTTATCCTATGAGACCTCAGAAAATCATTGAACTCATTCGAGAGGTACTCTCCCCCTCCATCTAACCTCTAGCACTTTACTTTCAAGCCTGTTTCTCTTTCAACTGCAACCTTGAAAGTTCTAAAGTGCTCAAATGCTTTACTTTTTTCCTTCATAAAATATACTCACTGATTTCTAGAACAATCATCAATGAATGTGACAAAGTATGAACTGCCTCCAAGAGATACATTTTGTGTAGGCCCCCAAATATCTGTATACACAACATCAAGGATATTTCTGCTTACATCTCTATCATGTGACAAGGGTTGTCTTGCCTGCTGACCAAACTGACATGCTTTGCATACCTTATGAAATTCTGCAATTCTAAATGTAGGCAAACATGTAACCAACCCTTTGGACTGCATTAATTTTAGCCTTTGTACATTTGCATGTCCAATGCATTTGTGCCAAATTTCAATATCTGCAACAATACATTTTCCTTTAGCATACATAGCAGCATTCATAGTAGGAATTCCAGCATCCAGAGTAAACATACTTCCAACTCTACTTCCCTTTGCAACCAACCTACACTTGTCATTGAAGTCTTCTACAAAGCAGCCCTTTGCATTAAATCTGACTTGCATCCCTTGCTCTACCATCTGATCGATTGACACCAAGTTCTTTATAATAGATGGCACATGTAATATATCTGAAAGACTCTTTCTCTTACCATCATGCAAGGACAAGGGAACTTTTCCAATGTGTGAAATTGGGTGGCATGAATCATCACCCGTCTGCACATAACCTGCATCTGCAAATCTTGCATCTCTCCAAACCATTGTGCATGGCTGGTCATATGATTGGATGCACCTGAATCAACATACCAAACATCATCATGTGTTCCCTTTCCTGTAACAGCATTCAGCACATGCTGCATAACAAACAGACGTTCATTTTTGTCTTCATTATGTCATGAAGACGATGCATAGTTTCCTTGTTGCAACTTACTACTGCGAATATCATCTTTCTTAGCATAACATTGGGCTGCAATATGACCTGTTTTGCCACAGTAGTGATACACAATACCAGAGTTGTTAGAACCTCTATTCTGCCATCCACCTCTTCCTCTAAAGCTCCCGCTGCCTCTAAAGTTACCACGACCTCCTGAAACCTGCATATCTCCAAATTGCTGATTCAATCTGTTTTGCTAGTTGTCACTACCACGTCCTGTACCACGGCCTCTTGAAGAGAACCTGCCATGTCCCCTTCTTGAACTAGAGTAGAAAGCTTGGACCTGTTCACCACTTCTTTCATATGTCTCACTCTGCATGTTGATCTCTTCAGTGATCATAAGGGATACCAACTCATCGAAATCTGGAAATGGCTTTCTGACATATACGGAAGTTACAAAAGACTTTCAAGCCTTTTCATTGTTATGTCCACCCAAGGTAGACGACACCAAATCATCATCATCAGGCATTGCATCAATCACAGCCAAGGCATCTGCGATACTCCTTACCTTCAGTGCATACTCATTGATAGACATCTTACCTTTCTTAAATGTATTCAACTCTTACTTGAGTTGAATCTTTCGTGCCTTTGTATTTACGGAAAACATACTTTCAAGTATGGTCCAAGCTGCATATGAATTCTCTGCATTTCTAATATGTCCAAGCATATTATTGTCAATTACTCCTGACAGCCAATACATGACCTTCTTGTCTTTTGCATTCCATTCCTTTCGTGCCTTTGTCTCTTCTGCAGTTGGAGGATCACTCACCTCCGGCTCCTTTTATTCACCTGACACAAACTCGTAGAGGCCTTTTCCAATAAGAAAGCTCATGACACGGAACTTCCATGAAGGGTAGTTGTTCTTGTTGAGCTTCTCAATAATGGGGTTTCCACTGTTCTCTTCCATTATCACAAAACTAATACCAAACAGCAAGCAAATCTTCTACAACCCTCGACCTATAGTGCACATCAATCACTAGACAACCTTTTTCACAGTCTGCTCAACAATATATGCAATCTGCAACCAGTTTGCAGATAAAACTTGTGTTTATTTGCTGATAAACACCTTTGAACTTACAGATCTAAAATCTATAACCTGGGCACCTGTATACGGCAGACATAACTGAAATTGCAGGGTACCTCGAACTACTGTCCGCAACCTTGCAAGTCTAAAACAGGGCCTGAAATGACCTCGGATGGGCAAAATAGCATCGGAAAATCCCTAAAGGGTTAATCTACAGAATAGACAATGCTCTTCGTGCACACCAAATCTCACTGCAATCTAAGATTTTTGCTCTGCCCTGCTTCTAGTGCCTCCACAGGCACTATCCAAGAGAAAGAGTGGAAGAATGGAAGAGCTTCTTACCCGTTGCTTGCTTGCTCGAACCTTTCTTCTTCTCCTTCACTTCAGCCTTCAAAATCAGCCTCTCTCAGTGGCATGGCTCTGATACCATGTCAAGAATCACGTGGTGGAGGGACTTGCTTGAGTTGTGGCGCCAAACACACACAAAATGCAAAGGAGAAGCTCACTCAAGAGACAAGAAGAGAGATGGAGGCTAAAACGTTTTCTTACTAGTTTCTTCTTCTTCTTTTATACTCTTTACAATGTACACAAAGTATAGATAAGATACAATATAAAGGAAATTGGCCTACTAAGTCAAACAATGCATAACCGACTACACTAGTCGACTGGCGCTATAAATATGACAATTGTAAATAGGTGTAACAACCTGAATATAATAAGGAATGAGTCAGTGGCCATGTGAGAGTCATAATGACCACCGACGTGCTAAGTGTAGACGTGCGGACCCATCTAACCAAGCGGTCCATCATTAATGTCTGCATGTGTTGAGCTTGTCATCTCAACATTGAAGGATGCTTTATCTCAAATGCATTGATTGATGGAGGCTCATCAGTAAACATAATGACAAATGTGACAATGAAGGACTTAGGGTTGCAAGTAATTCAACCTACACAATGGCTTATCAGATTGGCAGACCAAAGTAGAATTAAACCGTTGGACATCCTTGTTGAGATATCGAGCTCCACTCGTGATATGCCAGGGTGACCGTTATGCATTTATGTCACCGACTTGTCAGTTGCAGATGCGGTTGGTACACCGTCCATGAATAATAGCTAGATGATAGCTATCCTTATCTAATCTAGTTCGTGGCTCAGTTAGTATGCCACCTTAGTTAGGAGTTTGGTTTGAGACCCATATATAGGGTTCTTCTATTTCTATGTACTAGAGTTCTCTTTGGCTTACACAACTAAGAAGAGGAAAACTGTTTTCAGCCTCCACCTCTTTGTGTATTCCCCCATTGTGCAAGCAAGAAAGCTTCAAGTGAGACTCCTTCCTTCTCTCCCACAATCTTGACATGGTATCAGAGCCTTGTTCGTGGTAAGGAGCTCAAGAAAGCAAGCCAAGCTCGTGGCATTCTGGTAAGAGGACCAGTGTTGCTTTCATTTTCTGTTTTGGGAGCAGATCTCTGCAGGTAGCACAGCCAGAAATTGCAAGAGTGCATTGTCTCAGGTTGAGACGCCCTTCGCGGTGAAGGAAGAGGGCAGTATACGCTGTGGGATAGAGCTTTTGCCCTTGGTGACCCTGTTTTTTTGATTTGAGGCCATTTCGAGGCCTGTTTTGGAGGCGGAAGTTTTTTGCACGCACTCAGGAAAAGGCCTAGTTTTATGTTGTGCGACCACTGTTCTACAGGTTGGTGAAAAGTTACTGTAGAAATTGCATTGTATGCCTGTGCGCAGAGACATTGGGAGTTACAGAATCATCCTTATTGCATGTTTATGCAAAATCGTCACTAGGAAGTGACTGTGTGGTCAAATACCACTTTCGTTAGTTTTGCAGATTTGCCCTTGTGAGGCTGAAACTGTGTTCTTTGCAGTGATAGAATTTTTTACAGTGTTCTGTAATGGCGTCTGATTCTCTTTCACAGATTGTCACTGAAAAGCTTGACAAGAACAACTTCCAAGCATGGAAGTTTAGAATGACGAATTTCCTTATGGGAAAAGGATATTGGGAATTTGTTGCAGGAAATGAAGAAGAACCAGTTTTTCCTGATGTTCCCAATTAACAGCAAATGCAAGCATTTAGAGCATGTCATGAGAGAGCCAGGAAAGTTATGTACTGGCTGTCTATCAGTATTTCAGACTCTATGATTGTGCATATTCAAGATGCAAGTACGCCAAAGGAGGCATGGGATACTTTGTCAAAAATGTATAGCACAAATACGCAAGCCAGAAAAATACAGCTCAAGCAAGAGTTGCACAATGTGCAAAGAGAAAGTATGAGCATCAATGACTACCATATGAAGGTGAAGAAGATCGTAGATGCACTTGCTTCCATTGGGTCGCCAGTGGAAGATGATGATTTAGTTTACGTGACCTTGAATGGTCTAGGAAAGGATTATGCACAGTTTCGAACATCCATTTCCGTTCGTGAAAGATTTCCTAATTTTGAGGAGTTGATTGCTCTTCTAATTTCTGAGGAGCAGAGAAATGGTGGTGCATCTTCTTCAGGAGGAACTTCAAAAGAAGCTGTCTTCTACTCAAATGCTGGAAGAGGTAGAGGCAGAGGTAGAGGAGGCTGATTTGAAGGTCGTGGTAGAAATCAGAATATGTAGCAAACTCAAGAAAACCAGTCCTATAGAGGAGGACGTGGTAACTTTAGAGGCAGGGGGAGCCAAAGAGGTCGTGGTGGATGGCAAAGAGGCCAAAATGCAAACAACAATGTTGAATGCTACTACTGTGGTAAAATGGGTCATATGGCTAAAGACTATTATAAAAAGGAGAATGACATCATGAATGGAAAATTGCAACAAGGGAATTATGCATCTTCTAGTAGACAGGGTGATGACAGAAATGAGCATTTGTTTATGGTGCAGCACATGAAAAATTCTATGACAAGTGCAGAAGAAAGCAACGATGTATGGTATGTTGACTCAGGTGCATCAAACCACATGACAGGTCATGCAGAATGGATGGAGGATGCAAGGAAAATGGAAAAACCAGGATTTGTGGAGACTAGTGATGATACTGCACATCCTATTGTGCAGATTGGAAAAATTCATTTGTCTATGCAAGATGGGAAAAAGAAATACGTGTCAGATGTATTTCATGTCCCGAATATCACCAAGAATCTGGTTTCTGTTGGTCAAATGGTTGAGCAGGGCTTGCAGGTAAGATTTAATCCTCATGGATGCTTTGTTGAGGATATGAAAAATAAAGGTCGCTTGATAGCAAAAGGAAAGAAGAAGGGCAGAATGTTTACGTTGGATGTAGACATGCCTGAATTGAGTGCAGCAATGTTTGCACATGGGACTGGTGTAGTTGCAAATATTGATATCTGGCATAAACGCATTGGTCATGTTAATGTACAGCGACTTAAATCAATGCAGGCCCAAAATATTGTTGCAGGATTGCCAAAATTCAAGGTTGCAGAAATGCATAAGGTATGTGAAGCCTATCAGTTTGGAAAACAGGCAAGGAAACCATTTACTAGACATGTTCAAAGAGTGAGAAGCCATTGGAATTAATCCACTCTGATGTGTGGACTACTAAAGTTGCATCTCTTGGAGGCTGTCATTATTTTGTCACTTTTATTGATGACTATAGCAGAAAAGTTTGGGTGTATTTTATGAAAAAGAAAAGTGAAGTTTTTGGGCATTTCAAAACTCTTAAAGCTATGGTTGAAAAAGAAACAGGCCTGTAAATAAAATGCCTAAGGTCAGATGGAGGGGGAGAGTACCTCTCAAATGAGTTTGCAAGATTCCTGCAGGAGCATGGCATAAAGCAGCAATATTCATGCAGTCATACCCCACAACAAAATGAAATTGCAGAAAGGAAAAACAAGCATATTGGAGAGGTATCTCATGCCATGCTCAACGAAAAAGACTTGCCAGATTTTTACTGGGCTGAAGCAGTTGCTACAGCAATCTACATAATGAACATGATTCCCACTGCAGCAATACATGGGATGACTCCAGAGGAGAGGTATACTGGTAGGAAACTAGATATTTCTCATTTGAAGATTTTTTGTTGCATTGCCTATGTTCATGTGCCAGATGAGTTGAGATCCAAGTTGGATCCAAAAGCTGAGAAGTGCATCTTTATTGGTTACTCTCTGCAGCAGAAAGGGTATAGATACTATAATCCTTCTACTCATAAGTTTACAGTGAGCAGAGATGTTGTTTTTGATGAGATGAGTAGCTGGTATAAACCAGTAAATGTGATTGATGATGTAGATGCACAAAATGGTAATGCTGCACAGAATTCACAGCAACAGTCACAAAATATTAGTGGACCTGGAGTGTCCTCTAGTAGTGGTTCATATTCTTCGCCATGGACAGGCAGATTGAGATCAGGAGAATCTCCTCAAAACAATGCAGATAGTGGTATGCAGTTTTCACGAAAAGGAAAAGAGAAGGTAGATCAGCCCATGTTTGATGTGAATGCATGTCACTCTTATGTGGATGGTGAATCCAGTGGCTCAGAAGAGAGCATTGATGATGAGTTGGGTATTCCTTCTATTGTTACACCTGGAGTAAGGAAGACCAGAGATGTTTTGAGAGAACCTAGGAGTGAACCTACTTTTCGCAGGTCTAGCAGAGCTAGGTATCCTGTGGATAGGCTGAAATATGATGGATTTACAGCCATTCACTATGCATATATGGTCAAAGTGATATAGGAACCAGAACCCACTTCTTTTGAGCAAGCCATGGGAAAAGAAAAAAGGGAGAAAGCCATGGATGAAGAAATGGATGCCTTGGAAGCAAATGCTACATGGGAGTTGGTATCTTTACCTAAAGGTAAAAATGCAATTGGCTGTAAGTGGGTTTATAAGGTGAAGCACAATGTAGATGGTTCTGTGAACAGATACAAGGCAAGATTAGTAGTCAAGGGGTATGTACACACATATGGCATTGACTATGAAGAAACATTCAGTCCGATTGCAAGGATGGCAACCGTAGGAGTAGTCATTGCTATGGCTGCATCAAAGGGATGGTCTTTACATCAAATGGATGTAAATAATGCCTTCTTGCATGGTGATTTGCAAGAAGAGGTCTATATGGAGCAACCACCAGGTTATGTGCATGCTGTTCATCCTGAGTTTGTTTGCAGGTTGAAGAAAGCCTTGTATGGCTTGAAGCAAGCACCTAGAGCATGGTCTAACAAGATAGGACAGTATCTTGTCACTATTGGTTTTCAGATTTCCAAGGCAGATTTCTCACTTTATGTGAGAAAAACAGAGAAAGGTATTATGCTACTTGTCATTTATGTTGATGATTTGATTATGACAGGTAACAGTGATGAAGATATCCTTCATGTGAAAATGCTATTGAAGCAGAAGTTTGAGATGAAGGATTTGGGAGAGTTGTGTTATTTCTTGGGCATTGAGGTGATTAGATCACCAAGTGGGATACAGCTCTTGCAGAGGCAGTATGGACTGGACATGCTGTCCAAATATGGGATGACAGGCTGTAAGCCTATTTCAGTTCCTTTGGAGCAGAATGTGAAGCTGAGTGCAGATGTAGGTGAGCTTCTGGAAGACCCTACTATGTACAGACGCATAGTAGGAAGTTTGATTTATATGACTCTTACCAGTCCAGATTTGAGCTATGCTGTTGGATTGGAATGTCAGTTTATGCAGGCTCCAAGGAAACCACATTTGGATGCGGCTAGACGCATACTCAGATATGTGAAGTCCACATTGCAGTATGGACTATTTTATGAGACTGGGGTTTAGATACAGTTGCATGGATACACTGATGCTGATTGGGCTGGTAGTATTTCTGATAGATGATCTACCAGTGGATATGTGTTCTCTTTTAGGAGTGCTGCAGTCACTTGGAGCAGCAAGAAACAGCCTACAATTGCCTTGTCGAGCACAGGGGCTGAGTACAGGGGTGCAGCAATGGCTGCATGTGAGGTAGCTTGGTTGCATAAGCTACTTTATGATATGCATCAGCCTACAGATGGGCCAATTGTCATTTATTGTGACAACATGAGTAGTATACACTTGGAAAATAACCAAGTCTATCATGCTAGAACAAAGCACATTGAGGTGCATTATCACTATGTGCGGGAGAGGGTTTTACTAGGTCTTATTGATCTAGTTTATGTCAGCATAGAGGATCACGTAGCTAACATATTCACGAAGGCATTGGGCATAGAGAAGCTGCGCAAGTTCAGAGACCTGCTTGGTGTGCAGGAATTGGGATTGAGCTCGAGGGGGAGTGTTGAGATATCGAGCTCCACTCGTGATATGCCAGGGTGACCGTTGTGCATTTATGTCACCGACTTGTCAGTTGTTGCAGATGCCGTTGGTACACCGTCCATGAATAATAGCTAGATGACAGCTATCCTTATCTACTCTAGTTCGTGGCTCAGTTAGTATGCCCCCTTAGTTAGTTGAGTTTGGTTTGAGACCCATATATAGGGTTCTTCTATTTCTATGTACTAGAGTTCTCTTTGGCTTACACAACTAAGAAGAGGAAAACTGTTTTCAGCCTCCATCTTTGTGTGTATTCCCCCATTGTGCAAGCAAGAAAGATTCAAGTGAGACTCCTTCCTTCTCTCCCACAATCTTGACAATCCTCCCATACATCAAAACAACCCTTGCAAGAGGAGACTATTGGCTAACATACTTGGTGGTTAAACCAAATTCTTATGGGACCTCATACCCTCTGATATTGGGAAGACCTTGGGTTTTTGAAGCAAGAGCCATGATGGACTGGTTCAAAGGAACCCTAACCCTAGGCAAAGGACCCAAAAAAGTGGTGTTAAAGATGTATGGATTGCAAAAAGGCAATGGATCCATATCCATCAAAGTCATAGCTGACTCCTCCAACGAGGTAACAGATGGTACATCAAGAGATGAAGAGGCTGTTAAGCATATCTTTCCTAAGAAAACAGAGGCACAGTCCCTAACAGTGGGCACTATAAGCCAACTACCAAGGGAAGCAAAGTCCTTGTCCATGGGAGAATACCTCTGGCCTCACATCTGACAATGAAATAGAAGCATGGATGTACCGTTCTCCCTATTACATGACAGTCGTAGAGACAGAGCAAAGGTAGAACAGATACGGAGCAGTAATAGATACAGAGACAGAGTAGAGGCAGAACAGAGACAGAGCGGATACAGAGACAGTCACAGAGACAATAACAGACACAGAGCCAGAGAGAGAGGCAGAAGCAAAGTCAGAAGCTGTGACAGAAATAGAAGTAGCAGAGGCATAAGATCTATTCTTCTCCTTCAGAGCCTCTACAGAAGCAGAGACAGAGCCTCTAGAGGAAGAGGATGAAAATGATGAGAAAAAAAATGAAGCAGGTTATGAAAGTGCAGATAAAAAATTTCCTCTGATAGAGGATGATCTTGTTGATGTCCCTACAGAGACCTCAGAGACCGAAGATCTTAGGGTGCTGTATGGAATGTCTATGGTTCCATTTGGGTTGGCCAATGGACCACAAAATATGTAGAATCTGTATAAGCAATAGATTAAAGGCATAAAAATTAAGTTCACCGGTGGCTCCTGTCACCCTGACCATTCAGTCGAGAGAAAAGATGATGATGATGCTCCGTGTCAACAGAAGCCAAAGCCCTCAGAGCCAGGGCCTCTAGAAGGTCCGTGCTATGTGACATTCCTGAACGCATCCCCTGAATATGAATACCTAAGTCCAGAAGAAATCATCACTCACATAGAAGAAAACAAAGCTTTGATACCCTTCCAACAACCTCAACAAACAAATGAGTCATCTGTTGAGAAGGAGGACATTGGTTCTAGCAGAACATCAGACAAGGACACTACTCTCTTGAAAGAGTCAGACCTTTATCCCCAGAAGCCATCCATGGGACATTCATCCATGAAGTGGAAGGTGAAAGATAAGTAATGTTCTTGGATACTGACAGTACTGAATGTCACCTGAAAGTGGGTCTCAATCTTCCAGAAGAAAAACTAGTGGTCCTACGAGACCTACTTAAAGAGAACTTAGACGTGTTTGCTTGGTCATATAAAGACCTAAAGGGGATTGATCCCACAGTATGCCAATATCACATTGACCTAGAGCCTGATGCCAAACCTATAAGCCAAAGACAAAGGCGTATGAATCCTAATTATTCTGCACTGGTGAAGGCTAAATTATTGAAACTTCTTGAAGCCGAGTTCATTTATCCTGTGGCTAATAGTGAATGGGTTTCACCCATTGTGGTAGTACCCGAGAAGAACGAAAAAATTCGAATATGTGTGGACTTTCGAAAGCTCAATTCGAAGACGAAGAAGGATCATTCCTTATCCCTTTTACAGACCAACTATTGGACACAGTGGCATGCCATGAGCTATATTCCCTCTTGGATGGATTCAACGGATATAACCAAGTCCAAATCGCAGAAGAAAACCAATCCAAAACAACCTTCACCACAGAATGGGGGACCTATGCCTATAGAGTGATGCCATTTGGGCTCTGTAATGCTCCTGCCACCTAACAACGAGTAATAATGGCTGCCTTCCAGAATCATTTGCATGATTTCATTGAGGTGTATCTTGATGACTTTTGTGTCTATAGTTTGATTCTTGAGCACTGGGGACATCTAGAGCAATGTTTTGACAGATGTCGAGAGTATGGGATTTCTCTCAACCCCGACAAATGTGTCTTTGGCGTCTCATCAGGAGTTCTTTTGGGCCATATTGTCTTTGCACAAGGGATTGCAATAGACCCGACGAAGATTGAGAAGATTGCCACCTTAACAGCACCAACAAACCTCAAGCAATTGAGAGGATTTCTTGGCCATGTGGGCTACTACAAAAGATTTATTGCACATTTTGCAACCAAGGCAGTCCCTCTACACAAGCTCCTAATGAGAGATGCAGATTTCCTTTGGATTGATGATTGTGAAGAAGCCTTTAATACCCTAAAACAGTGCCTTATCCAAGCACCTATTTTACAATCTCTTGATTGGACGAACCAGTTCCATGTGCATACAGATGCATCAGTAAAAGGGCTAGGTGTTGTCCTATGTCAAAAGGGTCCTTCTAAATTAGATTAACCAATTTATTATGCAAGTTGAAAGGTCACTAATAGGGAATGGAACTACACAGTGACAGAGGTTGAGTGCTTGGCAATGGTGTTTGCACTAGAGAAGTTTCGACACTATCTATTATCAATGCATTTCAAGTTCTACGTGGATCATGAAGCCTTGTCCTTCCTAATGAACAAACCAGATGTTAAAGGACGACTAATGAGATGGTTAATCCTATTCCAGGAGTTCAATTTTGAAGTGGTCACTAAGCCTGGCCATTCCCATGTCTTAAGCTGATCATCTGTTCACGGATCCCTCAAACAGAAGAAGAGGAACAGGATGATCCTAACCTTCCTAATGCTTCTTTGTTTCTAGTTGAAACAATTACTTCCTGGTATGCAGACATAGCCAATCTCCTGGCAACTCAATAGTATCCTCCTGGCATCTCAAGCCGTGAGAAGAAGAAGCTTATGTTAGAATCATCCCCCTATACTTTGCTAGGCAGTGCATTGTACAAGAGAGGCAAAGATGAAGTATTGCAAAGATGTGTTGTAGGAGATGAAATCAGCATAGTATTGAAAGCATGCCATGACAAACCATGTGGTGGACACTTCACAGGAGAAGCGACAGCTAGGAAGGCTCTATTAGCAGGATATTGGTGGTCGACCCTCCACAAGGATGCATATGACTATTGTAAGAGATGTGATGCTTGTCATCAGCGAATGGGGAAACCCAACAAAACAAGTGCCATGACACTGCAACCCATTCTTCCCCTAAAGCCATTCGAAAAGTGGGGGATTGATTTTGTGGGTCCCATTGATCTACCCACCAGACGGAAGCAGAACAAATACATCTTAGTATGTACAGATTATGTCACAAAGTGGTGTGAAGCTAAAGCCCTGAAGCGAGACGATGGTAACAGCATAGCCCTATTCATGTACAGAATATTATCACCCGTTTTGGCAATCCCCTTGAGCTGGTAAGTGATTAAGGCACTCATTTCCTTAACAAAATCATGGAGGAGCTGACCGAGCTGTATAAGATCCACCACCCTCCCGCAAGTCCACTCCCTATAACCTCAGAGCCAATGGCCAAGTTGAAGTCACCAATCGCATCCTTTGCTCGATTCTGACAAGAACGATTGCTGCACATCATCATGACTGGGACGATCGACTTACAGAGGCCCTGTGGGTATACAGAACCTCCCATAAGGCACCTACAGGACAGACCCCTTTCCAGCTAGTGTATGGTACAGAAGTCATCTTCCCTATTGAATTGAATTTTCCCTCTTTGCAAGTGGTAATTAAATAATACTTGGGAGATGATGAGCCACTACAACGCCACCTCCTGCACTTGGAATGCTTGGATGAGATACGGCGGATGGCCCTACGGTGCATGGAAACCACTCAAACGCGATGCAAGGCCTATCATGACAATTTCATCAAGCACAAGGAGTTCAAAGAAGGTAACCTTGTCCTAGCCTATGATTCAAGATTTGGCAACTTTCATGGCAAGCTTCAACAACGGTGGATGGGCTTGTACAAGGTACTTGCTGTCAATCATAACGGCTCTATTTAGGTGCAGATCGTTGATGTCTCTGATGATCATTTCCTAATCAATGGCTATCGTCTAAAGAAGTACTTTCCTCCTTGGGGATATTGACAATCATAGTCGACCTACCCTTCCCCTTTTGGGCGTCGCACTGTCGCTCTCATCATGCTTCTGATAGCCCTTATGATTCTCCTCATGAGGCGGTCTCGTTTTGCTAACCCCTTGCAGAAACATCTCAACCTGACCTTGTTCTCTTCTCATCTGATCCAACAACAGTGGCGAGGTTGGTCCTGACACATGGTATTTCTACCATTGTCTTTTTTTAAAAAGGAAAAACAAAAGAAAAAAAAAAGCAAAAAAAAACCAACAAATAAAACTGTTATGGGAGAAAAGGAAGAAATTCCCTGTCATAACAAACCTCGTTCTAAGAAAAAGTGGAAATACCCTTGGGCGGGAAGCTAACTGTGGAAAAGGTAGTAACACCCCACAGTTCAGGATAGTTGACTCACCAACATACCCTTTTCAGCAAGTAATTTGAAGCCACCTCCCTTGGTGCGCTGTTTCTGCAATATCAGTCCATCTGCCCTTCTTAACATACGATTTTTCTTACAAATCATTGAAGTATGAGATTTGTAAGCTGCCTTCCTAGGTATGCCTCCTCCTTAAAATCCTGATGACAACAACAACCGACATGATCTTCATCACCAACCCCTTGAGTGATGTGAGCTTTCATCCTAACAAGATGGGGATGTGAGTATGGGTTGCCCTTTGTATCTATCAGCGAGTGAGATAGAGGGTGGGATGAGTGACCAGTTTTTCCCTTCGAATCAAATGAGAGGTGAGATGTGTGAATGGAGTGTTGCACCATGAGATGGGCCTCTCAATGCACAATGCATGATTTGTTCATGTGCACTGCACCATAAGGCTCCTTGTACTTTCTTCTTGCACTGTATGCCAGCATAGGGTGGGATGCACAATTGCACCATCCAATGCACACAAGGCATACAACCTCTACAAAGTGACATTGAGGATTACATCAATGGGTTTCAAGAATGGGCTGCCCTCTATATCTTTCAATAGAGCGTGAGATAGAGGGTGGGCTGAGTGTGACTAGTGTTTCTTCAATTAATTATCGAGAGGTGAGGATTGAGGGACGCTACAACCATTGGAGTCAGGTACATTTCTATTTCCCTATGTACCCACAGGATGGGTCACTACCATCAGCACATGACACGTCACTTTGTTCTGTACATTGCAGTACAAGGCTCCTTGGCCTTCCTGCTTGCACCTATGCGAGACGGGGTTGGACGCACTAATGCACCATCAATTGTGCATCCTGGCATCCTCCCTCTGCACCATTCCTTTGTCGATTCCTAAACTGGGTGTGAGCTTTGGGTTTTCATCATTATTTCATCGAGTGATGTTAGTAATGGGGCGAGTGACTGCTCTTTCATTCCATTTGTGTGATCGTGAGTTGAGTGCGATATCCCTCATCATCACTGAATTTCCTACGATTCCTTCAACTAGCTACCCTCTTGGATGCTATTGCGTGGTCCTTGCCATGAAGGACGTTGGACGAGTGCTATAAAGACACCTTGGTACCTCCTGCAACTGACAACGACACAAGACTCAACCTCGATAGTCGACATTACTCCTCGGAAATATGGGCCAAGTTTTCTAACCCTACACCTTCTGTTTTTTAGTGGTGGTCATGTCTTAAGTTCGGGGATGTTCGTGGTTGGTCTGATGTGTGGTACTAGAACCTTGATGTTCGGTTTACCCTTTTTGCTAAGGTTTTAACTGTGGGGACGCGTCCCTGCGTGTTTATGTTGCATACCCCCATGCATATACCCTGCTATGATCATGCATCTATGCCATGACTTTATTTTACCCTGATGGGGTCCCTTCCCCACTCCTCTGTTCTATTTCACCATATCTCGGGGGTTGTTCCTTGACCTTTTTTCTTTATCCTTTGTTTTGTGCTTTTTTTATGCGAACACACCCTACATTCACTGAGACTCACATCCAACCTTACAGCCCTGTTTGTCCCTTTGAACTGCCCATTTTTTCTTTTTACCAACCCTTGTTCCGACAAACAGTTCTAAAGTTATTAATTTTTGAAGCACTTTTCGTAAATTGGACGGTTTTCCATGTGAATGCATCTTTATTGCTTCAGAACCCTGATCTGATGTGCTAGCCCTTTCCTACCCCTTTCCCCTGACATTTTTTCTTCTTACTTCGTGTCATTCTGATGCACGGTTGGTCCGTTATTAATTTTTGCGGATCTTCAGGCCTTTTTCGTACACATTTTTTACATTTTTCCATGTGAACATGCCATATTTTCACCGAAACTCCAATTTAATTTGATAGCCGTGTCCTGCCAGCCTTTCCCCCACTTTTTCCTTTTTCCTCCCCCCTCTTCCGACTGTCGAATACATATTCATGTGTCCTATATCTCGTTTTAATATTAAAAAAAAACAAAAAAAAGAGAAGAAAAAAACCCACACGATATACAAAATACAAACACACCTAAAATACAATTGAAAAAAATAACCAAAAAATAAAAATAAAATAAACATAACACACAAACACTAAGGTGCTTTATTTTTTTCCAGTCAGTGGTGTTTGTTTTTTTTTACTGGATTCCTTGCATTTGGGGACTACTCAGTGCGCCTTCAGTGGTGTTTGTTTTTTTTTAAATTGGATTCCTTGCATTTGGGGACTACTCATTGTGCCTTCAATCTATTGCATACATACCCCTACCAGGTATTTATTTTTTGAGCTTTATTCATTTTTATTATCCCTTAACCACAATTAATTGCTAAAATGAACTATATTCAAACACTTTTCCACGTGCATTCGCGCTAAATACATAATGTCCTAATAATTTAAAAATCAACCAGCTGTTCACTTTGCACGCGCTATGTGTGCTTTAGAGACACCTTAATTTTTAATAAAAATGAACCAGCTGTCACAAAAAAGTACGTGCTGGCAAAAAAGCGCTCTACATCACTATTAATTTTTAATTAATGAATTTGTATTTAGAGAACCCAATCTGGGAATTGCAGTTTGGGTTTCGTTAAAGCACCGCTTCACCCTAATAAATTGTAATTAAAATTTTAAGAAAGAACCATCGTTTTCTTATTAAGGTTTATAACCTAATAAAATGTCACCCATTGTTAATAATTTCTTAAAATAAACCCTTCATTAAAACCATTTCCCCTCACTACACTTTTTCCCCCTTTTTAATAAACACGCTTCGTGGGATGGGCGCGTAAAGTCCTCTTAGCTGAAACTGTTGGTCAAAAGTTATGCTCAGGTCCTGATTAGGCTTTTATGGTATTATGGTTTGCTTATGTGCTACGATTACAGGTGCGGTTTGAAGTTTTTCTCTCTTTTTAGCCTGATACGGGGTTTTGGGTACCTATTTGTTGCATCGCATGAAGTTTTCGGTCCCATGATTTGCTGACAGAAGTGGTCCGTATGGTGTTTGAAGATTCTGTGACGACGAATACCATGTTGCTGTCTTACATGTATCTACGAGGTGAACTGTTGATTTCAGATGATGTAGATTTGGCTTGGTCTGCGGAAGATGTGGTTTTACAAGCTGTTTTGTATGTCAATTATTTGGAGTTGAGGATAGCTGACATGTTCCAGTGTTATTCTTCAAAAGTGGCTACTTGTCCTGACAATTCATGGCATTCAATGATTGATTCTGTGGTCCTGAATCAACATCAGAATACAGCTTCTACTTATGTACAGAGCACTAACCAACTTAGGGTGGATCTCCTAGCTTATCTTTCCAAAGACCATCCATTTGATTCATCCTTTTTTTATGCCTATCAAAGAAGATCTATTTTAGGTCCCTCTATTCCTAGCCCATTGTACTACCAACAAATGGCCCATCGCTACGATACTTATCTTTCCCTTTATCAAATCAACTCAGCAGCTATCTTACCTCTTCTTTTCCAACCTCAGGGTTTTCCTCAAATTCCTATATTTACCTATTGTTCTTTCATCGAAGATTGAGTTTTTTCCCCTTCTCTACCTTGCCCTTCTCCATCTATCCATATACCTTCTACTTTTCATGTTTATCAATTGACACCTTTCCTAACTGATTCACTTAAATTTTCAGCCACTCCTTTAGCTTATTCCTCCTTTTATGATTTTTCCTACCCATCTCTTCATCCTCTTTTACTTATTCCACTTCCATCTCCTGCCACTTCTATTTCTCAACTCCCTCAGTTGGTTAGTGAGTACAATGGATTTGATAAGCAGATTCCAAGAAGAAGAGGATGGAGCTTGACTGATTCTCTCACAGGACCACAGGTTAACTGGCCAATAATTCCAGGGGACTGGACTACTACTAGAGTCAAGCATACCAGAATTACCTTCATTTTACTCACCAATATTCACAATCTCTAGATCCTTCAGTGAGATTGACAGCTCATTTTGCTTGGTATCTAGCATATATGCATACGCATTCCCATAATGATCGAAAGGCCATTCCAAAGCTTTGTATGAATGTCAATGTGAATATTGATTCCCAATAGTTGGTGTCCTATAGTTTCATGCCCTATGTCTACCTAGCAGATACCTTGTTTTGCTAGAAAGGATGTGCTGTCTGCAGTTCTTTCAAAATCCTCCCAAGACATTTGTGGATGAGTCCTTCTCCATGGATCGTTTTTGAAACCACCAAGCCTTCAAAAGGGATCACTTTCATTGATGCCTTTGCAATGTATTTTTGATGATTTTTAATGATATATATCTCTTTTTGGAGGTGTCATTCAAATGGTTGTGTTAGTATTTGAGTGTGTGTTGTAATAATTGTATGTGATGAGTTCGTGTTGGTTGAATAATTTGTTCGAGAGCTCTTTTCAAACTATTGATGGTGGACGGAAAGCCTACAGTGGAAAGCTGAAGACGAACCTCTTATATCCTTTACAAATTTGTTATGACTTTTTAATTGATTATTAGATGAGTTAATGAATAACGAAAGTTTTCATTTAGAAGTATTTTTCTATCAGATACAGGTAATAAGTTGGGGTCGTGGTTTGGAGAGATTATTGAAGATCCTACGAAAGATAAAATTGAGGTCTTTAGTGAACTTATATTCTTCTTTTTCTTAGGTCACGAGGACGCTTCCTTTCTAAGTGTGGGGATTAATCTAAGTTCAAAAGAGCTAAAACAAATGGAAGAAGCAACTGTTGAAGATTGAAGAGAAGACTAAGTGACAGTGACAGTAGTGAGCTATGAAGAGACACTGTAGTAGCTCTGGTGTCTCTTCACATCAGACATGCCTCTTGGGAGGTGCATCCACGACCTAAGAAGGATTATTGAGAGTCATTATAGAGAATTTTAGTGAGGATATGATGTACTATTGAGAGAGAGAGCTAGAGATAGTCAATTCTATCAAAACAATGTAACTGTATATGAGAGATTGAGAGAGAAAACTATGAAGACATTGAACATGAATACTATGTGATTGATTTCCATTCAAAAATGGTGTATTATTTTATGTTCCTTGTTCTATTGAAGGATCCTATGAAGAAGTTGAAGATTATGATTGATTCCATCAAATCCATGGGAGTTATCTACTATGATGCTGCATGAAGATTTGTTGTTTGCTTTGTTTTGGTCATCAAAAGAATGAAATAAAAGCTTGTTGATGTTACAATATAGATTTTCTTGCAGTAGAATCCCCTTTTCCTTGGTGTCTCTCTTGGGGCTCCAATGATTGATGCAAACAATCATGAACTAGACAACTCTCTTCCCATCCTTGCTTTAGATCTAGACCCATCATCCAGAACCTTAGTCTCCATCTGAGACGACTCAGCAATAAACGGCTGCCCCAAAATAATAGGATAAGAACAAGAGTTTTGTACAAAGAAATGATAAGACTCACCCACATCTCCAATAGAAATCTTCAGATTTGGACAAGCAGCATATAAATATTCTGCAGTGTTATTGATTGCACGCATGCGCCAACCACAATCCATATCAACTGGCCATCTACCAGTATCATATAAATCTTGTACAATTACATTAATCTCAGAACCATGATCCAAAAGAGCAACACAAGGAGTCTCAGTCTCACCAAGCTTGATGACAGTTTTCGTAGTCGCACGATGTCGTCGTGTTGGGGGTCAAAGGTCTACCACCGAGGTTTAGAGTAGAAGAGGAGTGAGAGATTCAAAGGGGAGAGAAGAAAAAGATTGGGGTTTGATGGATTCTCGTGTTATGGAGAGAGTAGATGAGATAGAGAGTAATCAATATCTTACATAGCCGTGTCATACAAGTTTACCATAATAAACTTGGATCCGATTACATCAATAACCATGAGGTTTATGCATAGATCTATATCAGATTTTGTTCCATTTCCTACAACAAATTCAAGCTCTAATGCCCTCCATTTCATGAAGATACATGTATTGAGACTTCAAGATACAAGGTATAGAGAGATAGAACTCATTACAACTGACATAGAGTCCAAAGGATGATAAAAATGCATCAATAGAACCACAAATGTACTTCAGCCCTGCATTAAACAGTAATTTCCAGCCCTCAAACTTGACTCAAAAATGTATACAAACTCATGGGAAAGTCTCTCATTACAATCTCAACCAATGCCCTATTGTTTTGGGAGCATTGTCTACACAAGGAAGTGATTAGATTTTAAGAAACCCCTTCAAATGAATGAGTTTTAATGGCTGAGCTATTTATGACAGTTTTGGGAGAGCCTATTCAGCCCATACATTGGCAAAAATCACCTCTTGACTTGCCCCAAAGTCACTCAAGTACTTGGGCAGAAGAAGGGCTTCAATGGTACACGAATATGGTAAGAGAATGGAAAAAGAAGCTCATAAGAGCAGACTGAATACTTTATCCTTGTTTTTTCCTTTCATCGACTGTCATACAACTCATTTCCATGTTACCAAATGGATGGGGCCAAAGGATTCTTACCTTATTTGTTTGTATCTTCTCTTGATCTTCAGTTTGCTTTGTGTTTGCATGCTTTGGAGCATTCACCATAGTCTTCAACTCTCCCTCCATTTTCCACAAGTGTGCAGGCCAAAAAATGCACCACAAAACGCGAGCTGGACTTCTCTCCTTATTCCACACAAAAAAGAGTTCATATAGATCATATACAAGTCATATAAGTCCTTTGCAACTATTACTCCATGTCACTTGTGGACCTAGTCAACTTTGGAGTGCTCTTGAGAAAAATGGGATCGTCCAAGCTAATGAACTTCATAAACCAATGTGGCATAACCTATAAACTATCAATTACCACCTCTTGATCAAGTTGAAGGTCCTCATTTACAATTTCTACAGTAACTTTTCACCGACCTGTAGAATAGTGGCTGCACAACATAAAATTGGGCCTTTTCCTGAGTGCGTGCAGAAAACTTCCGCCTCCAAAACAGGCCCCGAAATGGCTTCAAATTAAAAAAACAGGGTCACCAAGCGCTAAAGCCCTGACCCGTAGCATATACTGCCCTCTTGATTCACCGCGAAGGGCGTCTCAACCTGAGACAATGCACTCTTGCAATTTCCGGCTATGCTACCTGCAAAGATCTGCTCCCAAAATAGAAAATGAAAGCAACACTGCTCCTCTTACCAGAACACCGCGAGCTTGGCTTGCTTTCTTGAGCTCCTTACCACGAACAAGGCTCTGATACCATGTCAAGATTGTGGGAGAGAAGAAAGGAGTCTCACTTGTAGCTTTCTTGCTTGCACAATGGGGGAATACACACAAAGGTGGAGGTTGAAAACAGTTTTCCTCTTCTTAGTTGTGTAAGCCAAAAAGAAGTCAAGTACAAAAAAATAGAAGAACCCTATATATGGGTCTCAAACCAAACTCAACTAACTAAGGTGGCATACTAACTGAGCCATGAACTAGAGTAGATAAGGATAGCTATCATGTAGCTATTATTCATGGGCGGTGTACCAACCGCATCTGCAAACTGACAAGTCGGTGACATAAATGCACAACGGTCACCCTGGCATATCACGAGTGGAGCTCGATATCTCAACATGTTTATCCATGGTAGAAGGTAAGAAATACATGGTACTTTGATAATGGTGCTTCTAAGCATATCACTTCAATTAGTTGTGCATGTGACTTCAAGATGCACCAAAAAATGGGTCACTCATTTATACAAATAATGCTAATATATGATAAAAGGCATTGGATAGATTTGTAGTATTGTGATGAATGAGGCTACCATTGTGCTTAAAGATGTATTGTATATCCTTGGCCTTTTAAAAAACTTGCTGCCAATTTTAGCCATTACATTTGTTAGATTCATGGTTAAATTTCATGTGGACAGATGCAATGTATATGACTATAATGATGGGGAAGATCTTATGGTCTTATGCACATTATGCAATAGTCTCTATCAAATTGACATGTATGAAAGAAGAGCATTATAGGATACCTTATCCATGGTTGGGAAAGTGATGGATTACATTGAGGTATGGCGGCATACTTCAATTTGTCACCTTCATTATGGTAGCTTGCTTTGTTTTAAAAGCAAGAAAAGGGTGCTAAATCTCCTTCCATTGGAGGCGACGACAATGATTTATGTGAGAGTTATATTTTGGAGGAAATTTGTCTCACCACTTTTCTTGAAAAATGATCTAGAGTGTTGGTCAAAAGTTACTAGTCAAAAGTTACATCTTATACATAGTGGTATATGTGGTTCCATGTGCATTCCATCCATTAAAGAATACTTTTACTTTGTGACCTTCATTGATGATATGACTTGTCACAACTAGTTATATAGATTAAAGCACAAGTCAAAGGTGTTCTTATGCTTCAAAACCTTCTTGGCTATGGCTAGAACTGCATGTGCCAGTTGGTCATTATTTGTAATAATGATCAAGGGGAGGAATATATGTCAAGAGAATCAAATGTTTTTTGGCTAAGAAGGGTATTGTCTATCAATACGCTACAACTTAGCAAAATGGTGTGGTTGAGTGTAATGTGCTCACCTATTGGCTGTCTAGGCACATTTTAGCGGTCCATCGATAGATAAATCTAAGTGACATTGCCAGGCATTCCCATGGAATGTTACGGGGTTTGTCGCCTAGGGTTTCTCGAGTCCACCTTGTAAAGGAACGTTCGCGGTCGAACCCACTGGGATCGACCTAAAATTTGGGTTCCTAGTGGTCAAGGTTTCCTGACAGCATTCTACTGTCGCATCTTGGATATCCTACTTTACATAGAGATATCCAAGCCGAAGCAGATCCATGCTGCACTTGGTTCAAAGAGAATGGGAAATGAGAGGGATGCATAGCTCGACCTCTCTACCCATATGGCATAGTCCCATTCCAATCCCCTAAAACGGTATGAACTAGGGTTGTAACCTAGTTATTTTTAAATATCAATATAACTTGTGAGGAGCCTCCAAATCTTTTTAAATTTCTTGATTATTACTAATTATGATTAAAAATTATTATTAAATTCTTATATCTCTCATTAAATTCATTATCTAAAGATGAGGTTTCATTCTTAGGTGTATTTCATCATTTTTTACTTTTTAAACTTATTTTCAATAAATAATTCTCAATTTTCTTAATATCCACTAATTAGAGTTTAAATATACAGTTTTTGATCCATTTTCTACCATTTCTTTATCATTTTGATTCATATAATGCAAAAACTAAACTTCATTTTATTGATTTGAAACTCAAATATCAAAAGAACAATACTTTTAACACCAATTCCATTTTAATTATCAATTTCACTTCATTTTTTATTAGAAATAAAAATACCCAGTTAATAGAAGAAAGAAAATTTGTTAGCTATATTTGACAATGTTAGTGCTTGCTCCTTCTCTTTCTTTATGATAAAGAATATTGAAACTCCTTAATGTTCTTTGTTCCTTGCCTAATATATTCTAATTTGGCCTTAATCTTGATGAAAATCACTCTCTCTACACGATAATGTAGGATTTAAGTATGGAATGATGAAAGAGGAGATGGAAGAAGTGATTGATTATAGCCAAGTGATGTTGAAAATCATGCCAAATGTTACAGAAAATCATCAACATACTCTAAGAATGATGGTGTTTATTTATTTTTTTGTTTTTTTTCTCTTGCTCAACCTCCTTCTTCACAATACATTCCCTCCCCAACTTGATTATCCCCTTCTTCAAATTTACAAGCTTCATATTTTAACCGGTTCTCTTTGGCATCCTTCCACATCTCTAACCTATTTTTGACCCCATCCATGGCTTATTGACCCAAATTCTATGCATATATAATAAATTCTACCCGCATTCTCTTCCATCTCCAAAATGTCTACTACTTCCACTAAAAATCCAAACTCCCCGTATTTGCCTTCTACCACTTACAAATATTTTTCTCCCTAATATTTTTTGGTTAAGATATCCCAACTCTCTCCACTTGTAACTCCATCTTAGTATTATCAAATATGAATTTACAAAATTATTTTTATTAAATTTTATGTAAAATATTGCATAATACAAAGGTAAAGCCATCCAACTTGCATGAAAAATGGCATAAAAATAGCTCCAAGTAGGCAATTATCAACAATGCATGAAGGTAAGATAAGTGAGTTCACACCTTGAAGCTAGTTTTGTTTTCTTGCTTTTTGAAGAGAAGGATGCATGGTTTTTTGAAGAGAAGGATGCATGGTTAGTTAGATGGAGTGTTGAGAGATAAGATGAGAGATTGTTGCCGAAGTGAGTTGCAACATTTGAAAGAATAGAAGTCCATTCAATGTTGCATTGATTGATGGAGGCTCATTAGTGAACATAATGAAAGATGTGCCAATGAAGGATCTAGGCCTGCAAGGCATGTAGCCTACACAGTGGCTTATCAGATTGATAGACCAAAGCAAAATTAAGCCTTAGGGAATTCTCCTATATATGAAGATAACAGTGGTAGGAAGAGACTATTGGCTGACCTATTTGGTGGTGAAACTAAATTCCTATGGGACCTCATATCCTTTGCTGCTAGGAAGACCATGGATTTTTGAGGCAAGAGCATGGACTAATTGGTTCAAGGAAATCCTAACCCGAGGCTGAGGACCAAACAAGGTGGTAGTGATGGTTTATGGCTCGCAAAAAGGCAATGGGTCCACCTCTATGGAAGTCTTACTAGACTCCTCCAAAAAAGTTATAGATGGTACATTAGTAGATGAAGAAGTTGTCAAATAGATATTTTCCAAGAAAACAGAGGCATAGTCCTCTGTGATAGTGGGCACTATAGGCCAACTCCCAAAAGAAGCAAAGTCCTTGTCAATGGGTGAATATCTTCTTCCAAAACCAAAAATGACTTCGTAAATTACCTCTAACAATGAGATAGAAGCATGGATATACTACTCTCCCTATTATATGGCCACAGTAGAGCCAGAGTTAGAAGCACAAGTAGATACAAAAAATGAAGCAAAGAACTTGTTCTCCTCTTATAGGGCCCCTATAGAGGCAGAGATAGAGTCTAAAGAGGACGATGATGAAAGCAAAGAAGAAGATTATGAATTCAAACTAGCAAAAATCTATCCAACCGAAAGAAGATAGAAATGAGAAGGAAAACCCAAGAGGCTTTCGAAGTTGAAGATCCCATGCTATTGGATAGAATGACTTTGGTACCCTTCGAACTGGTAAATGAATCTCATCATATACAAAGGATTTATAATAAATGGATTAAGTAAAATAAGCATTCCTTTAATACTAGCTCTTGTCTCCCTAATTTCCCCTTCTCAAGAAAGGACAATGATGATGCACCTTGCCAAAAAGCACTAGTTCTGTAGCCTAAACAGAACTCAGATGGTTCTTGTTATGTGATCTTTCTGGAGGCATCGTCAAAAGATGAGTCCTTGAGTCAAGAGGTAACTAACTCTCAAACAAAACCCAAAATAGCCATGATACCATTTCAACATCCCAAAAAGCCAGTCGAGCCCCTATGAAAGGGAGAAGTTGGTTCTAGTAGAGCATCAAACGAGGACACCACTCCCTTGAAGGAGTTTAATTTGTATCTAGAAGCAATCTACGAGACCTTCATCCACAAAGTGGATGGTAAAAATCAATTATCTTTTGTGCATGTAGATGGTATTGAACATCACTAAAGGTGGGTAGTAGCCTTCTAGAAGAGGAGTTGCTGGTCCTTTGTAACCTACTGAAGGAGAACTTGGATGTGTTTGCATGGTCATATAAAGATTTGAAGGGGATCGATCCCATTGTATATCACGGGGGATTCACTAGTAGTAATAAGGAGATGTCACCTGCGTGCAAGAAATATATGAAAATACCCTTTATCTACCCCCTATTTATGGGACCTTACCTTATAAAATGTTTCTTCCTTCCCTTAAATAACCCCCTCCCTTATACTCACGTGGTACCATACAGTAAACCCTAGTGGACCCCCTAGGCTATATATCAACATCACATCGACCTAGAGTCTGATGCCAAGCTTGTACGAAAAAGACAAAAGTGCATGAATCCAAATTACTCAGCCTTGGTGAAGGTAGAGTTATTGAAGCTCTTAGAAGCTGAGTTCATCTATGCAATGGCCAATAGTGAATAGGTTTTGCCCATCGTGGTAGTACTCAAGAAGAGTGGAAAGTTGCAAATATGTGTGGAATTTTGTAAGTTGAACTCCAAGACAAAGAAGGATCATTTTTATATCCCTTTCATAGACTAACTGTTGGATAGAGTGGTGGGACACAAGTTCTATTCCCAACTATTGGACAGATAAAGTAGATACAATCAAATGATGTAGATTGGAGAAGAGAAACAATCCAAGACAAGGTTTACAATAGAATAGGATACTTATGCCAATAGAGTGATGTCGTTTGGGCTACGTAATGCCCCTATTACCTTTCAGCGAGTCATGATGACCACATTCCAAAATCACCTACATGATTTCATTGAGGTATATCTACATGATTTCTATGTCTTCAATCTGCTTTGTGAGCGTTGGTGATACTAGAGCAGTGCTTTGATTAATGCTGGGAGTCTAGAATCTCCCTCAACCCCAAATAATGCTTGTTTTGAGTCTCTTTAGGTGCTCTGTTGCACCACATTGTCTCTACATAAGGGATAGCAATAGACTCTACCAAGATTAAGAAGATTGTTGCTCTAACAACATTAAAGAACCTCAAATAATTGAGGGGATTTCTTGGCCATGTTGGGCAGTTCATCGCACATTTTGCAACAAAGAACCCCCTCTGCAAAAGCTCCTAAGGAAATATGTAGAGTTCATTCGGACAGATGATTGTGAAGAAGCTTTCAGCACTATCTAATTGTGAAGAAGCTTTCAACACTTTGAAGCAATATATCTTATTGACACACCCATCCTACAACCTCCTGATTGGATGAAGGAGTTTCATATGCATATTGATGCATCTGTTAAAGGCTTAGGTACAATCTTATGCTAGAAAGGCTTCTCCAAATTGGATTAGCCCATCTATTATACAAGCCATAAGGTCACTGATCGAAAAAGAAACTACACAATGACTGAGCTAGAGTACCTCATAATTGTATTTTCCTTGGAGAAGTTTCGACACTATACCTGCTGTCGATGCACTTCAAGTTTTATGTGGATCATGAGGCATTGTCCTTCCTAATTAATAAAGCAAATGTGAAAGGCAGAATGACATGATGGTTATTCCTATTCTAGGAGTTTAACTTCGAGGTGGTTACCAAACCCGATGGCTCCCATATTTTGGTCGATCATCTATCACAAATTCCTCAAATTGAAAAAGAGGAGCGGGATGATCTAAACCTCCCTACTGCTTCCCTATTTCCGGTTCAAGCTTCTATTATTATCAACCCCCTACACCTTGCTAGGTAGCATATTATATAAGTGAGACAAAGATAAAGTGCTACAGAGATGTGTTGTGAGAGATGAGATTAGGATCATGTTGAAAGTATGCTATGCCAAGCCCTATGGCAGCAGACTTTGCAAGAGAAGTGACAACTTGAAAGGTTCTGCTCATAGGTTACTAATGGCCTACACTACATAAGGATGCATATGATTACTATAAGCTTTGTGATGCCTATTAGTGGATAGGAAAGACTACCGATTGTAGTGCCATACCACTGCAACCCACCTCCTTCCCCTGAAGCCATTTGAGAAGTGGGGTATCAACTTTGTAGGCCTAATTGACTCTCCAACTAGAATGAAACAGAGCTGATATATCTTGGTATGTATGGACTATGTGACAAAGTGGTGTGAAGAAAAAGCTCTCAAACGATGTCGCACGAAATTCGTGCGCGAGGGGGGGGGGGTTCATGAAGTCGCGCGTCGCAGGGATGCTTAGTGAGATGAAGAGAACTCAAGATAAATCCATGGATGTATATTTGTTGTACATGTAGAAGACCATAGCTAAAAAGATGTTCAATTGTTCTTGATAATGATTAGGAGCAAGGTGAATTGAATGTGTTTTTAAAAGTAAAGATAGGACACTTCCAAGTAATAAGGTTACATTACTCAAACCATTATGGGTTTGAATATTGATTCCAGATTTTCATCTCATTCCATTCTCCATGAAGAGCTTGTATTCGACTACACCTTCATATCTTAACGATTAGTTGCAATGTAGGAAAATTAATTTATGTCAAGAGTCAAGAAATTTGAGATTAGGGAAGTAAAGAGATATCAGTTAAGGTATTCAAACTTTTGGAGTTTTGGGTAGGCACTTGGTATGTCGAAGGTAAAAGTTGGTCTAAAAGATTTGAGGCTGAGTTTCTTGATGGTCTTTAGCTCCACTGACTAGATGAAAGTAGTATCCATAGACATTTTGCAGAGCTTCCCTTCCACAAACAGCTCTTTGTGTGCAAGAATTTCACCATTATCTTCATTATGTTCTTCAGAGAGCTACTTGTCGTGAGAAGCCGCCAACTCCAATAGGTCCACATGCATGTACCCAAGATCATAGTCTTCCATAGGGCCATATAGCAGATGACAAATGGCATTGAACGAATGGTTAGAAATTTTGACTTGCAGATCCGGATAAAGCAACTTAGAGAAACGAATAGCTAGAGCATAGCAGTCCACACAAAGCTTATCAAAAAGGGTTTCGAAGTAGCGCTCCCTCCAAGCGGAAGCTTTTCATGGGTTCTTTATTGTTGCATCATTTGCAATCTTAAAATTTCCGTCTTGGTCATCATTCACATTGCATCAACTTTGTCATCAGCTTTTGATTTTGTTAGCATGACTGCTACTTGTTTTGTCTTCATCGTTTCTACTTTCATCGTCTTCTACGGGCAGCCGACTGCACCTTCGAGCTCTTCCGACACAGTAGCGTCAATTCCTTACCACCTTCATCCGAGCTCGTCAAAGCCCCTTCGTTCACCTCTTCTGAGTTCTCACCTTCTTGTTGCCTTTTGCTCTTGGCACTCCTCTGTGGCTTTCCATCACTTTCTTCACTTGGATCACAACAACAATTGTCGACATAATTGCTTTCCTTCATTCTCTTTTTCCTCCAATCGTTGCATCACCTTGTCATCTTCTGCCACGTTCTCAGTGTTCTCTCCATCCATTTGGTTTTGTCACTATCTGCCAGCATCTTCTTTGTCTTCATCCCGTCTCCATTAGCGCTAGACGTCCTCCAAGTCATGGTCACGAACTCGTCGGCTTCCTTCCCTTCAGCAACAAAGTTTGCCAATATTCGTTAGCCTTTTTGAGCTTGCACCATCTTTCCCCCCTTCTCTGATGGTTCTTCCTCCCTCCTTATATATTCAGTGCCATCTATATTTATCTTGGCTTTTACAAATTTATTTTTTGTTATTCATGCTGCTACTTTTCTTGTGCCTCGCTTTGAGTCATTTTAACGTCAATGATGATGTTTTACTATGTTCTGTATTGAGTCCCATTAATCAAATCGTTTCCAAAAAGCATCACTACAAGGATATGGAGGCATAGCGACGGTGCTTTATGATGCAAAATAGCGGTGTCGCTATTTGCGATGCAAATAGCAATGGTGCTCAGACGAAAAAACACAAGCCAAAACATGAGCGCGTTATTTTGCGCAAACGAACGAAACAGAGAACAAAAGGGAGAGCGAACTCCATCTTGCATTTGAGAGAGAGAGGGAAAGAAAGAGAGAAATAGAGAAAAGGAAAGCTTCTCATTTGAGAGCGGAATTTAGGTGACGGGAAGTGCTTAAAAATAGCTAAAAATTATGAATATCAAGGGAAAAATATTCACCGTCAAAGGCGGCGGCTCGATCTAGGACGATTTTAAGCATCAAAGTGCTTTAAAGGCGCCCGAGCGACACTTGTTGATTTTTCATAATTTTTCAGACAGTTGTGCGGGTTAACACGAGCTACTGGCCAATGCGGGATGCTAAGCCGAACGCCCAGGATTTTCCAGAGCTCGATTCCGAGTCCGGACGGGGAAATGGCCAAGAAACCGGTCAAGATACGAAGGGGTGGACAAAATTTGGCCAAAATGGGCAAGTGACCCTTGGGAACCCAAATTTAAAATGTAGCATGAAACTTTGGAGGAGAGAGAAGATGCAAATCGTGGAGGAAGATGGCGCCTTCATCACGCCGATTTTTGCGCCCACATGTTGATGCCTCAATCCTCAGCCTGCAAACAACCCCCCCAATGATCATGGGCCTTGATTCCCCTCTGTATGCTGACTCTATCGCCGCCCTTCGCTCGCGCAATGATGCCCTCTTTGAAGATCTCTGATTTCAGTCTTTCTCTCTCCTCCCTCTCTCGCTTCTAAAGGCAAGTTCATGTGGGAAGAAGGAGGAAGAAGAAAGAATGATGGAGGCTTGTCCGGCATGGATCGGATTGCTCCACGGGCTGAAAATGGTGATTGGTGATTGTGCTGGACATGAAGTGCTGCTGATTTCCAGATTTGCAGCCATGGACATAAAACCCGAAACACGCAAATAAGCGGTAATTTAAAATTTTCAAAGGAAATTTGAGATTCTATAGCTTTTGGTTGATGAAATGTTGTTCATGTGGGATAAAAATTGTTCATGTTGCTGTTTTCCATGAGTTCTTGCAGGTCATAATCAAAAAATCAGAAAAATATGCATTTGGTGGTTCAAAATAATATGCTAAAACACGTAAAACATGAAAAAACAAGGGAAAATGAGGGTTTTTGTCATAAAAATGGGAAAGTGAATAGGAACACCAACTAAACTTTCATTTTTCTGCAAGAAGGAACTAAGGGCCACAGCCCATAACCTGTTTTGAATTTTCAGTAATTAAATAATGCAGGAAAATAAGGGAAAATACAAGAAAAGGGTGGAAAAACCCTAAAAAATAGGGAAAAAATACATTTTGGGTTTCGGAAAATAAGGATAAATAAGAGCAATGTTTGTGAATGTTTGTGGGGACTGAAGCATGAGGATTTGCCTCAGTTCAACCCCACCTTATTCTAGTGTGTCTTTTTCCATTTTTTCACATAAAATGATGTCAAAATACCCTATAAACCTATGCAACGATGTAATATTTACAAGGGGAAGGGTAGAGGAGTTGAAATATGTCTAAATGCCGTGTGAGATGATGGGAAAGTTGCTGATTTCTATGCATAGCATTTAGGACGGATGATAATTAAAATTAAGAGCTTAGTAGCACGAGGATCACCTCGGTGCTAGGCCCATGCAACGAAGCACGAACGGTAGTTGGAAACCATTAAAAGAATGTTTTTGCACTTGTGCACGATACTGTTTTGCTAAATGTTTGAGCACTAGGCATCCACCAAATGCATGGAGCATGAAAAAGAATTTAAAAGTATCAGTGACCAGCTCCTAGACATGCATTGCAATTGGTTTATTAGAACATGACCTACGATGAGAGGCAGTGAGGTACCCATGCTGTAGGCTAGTCGTGGGGTCTAGGGGAAAGAGAAGTAAGGACAATGGTACATTCCTGGACACGCTTATTTGGTACCTTGAGTGACGTGTGTGCGAAATGTCTAAATGTTGAGCGACGCATCGAGGGGCCAATCCCCAAGGTGTAGGAGAGTCGCAGAGGGTTGACGGCATTCAGCCATAGGAGGAACCCCATGTGTATGTGATTCGAGCCTATTTGGCTATGTGAAAGGGACTCCCTCTGAGGAGTAATATTGGGTTAGGATCAGTTGGACTACATCGTATTACAAACGCAATGTTTAGGAAGGCAGAGATTTTGATAGACGCTCCTGGCCGCGAGGCCGAGGGGTTGTCTTGTGTGTAGTGACGAGGCCCGGCTAGTGCATGAGCCAGTGCCGGCCCGTTTTTAGGTCCATCAGTGGTGCGTCTGCCGGGAGCCACTTAAAAGTGGCGGTTCTTGAATCCTAGTTGTTTAGGGACCAACTAGCAGTTTATGCCAAAGGATACTGAGATTGATCCGTTATTTATTGATAAGCATCGTCTAGCAGAAATCCAAAAGCAAGAAAGAGACGACAGAGCTAGGCGACATGCTCAAATTTTTAGGAGATATTCTCCTAAGCGTAGCGGTGCTGAACCCTTACGAGGGAGTGGATCTAGTGGTCTTGGGGCCACAAGCAGTAAGTTAGGAGAAGGTGGAAGCTCTAGTGCTCCCCTTCCTTCTATAAGCCAGTCCACGTCAAGTACGGGAGGTGTAATCCCACCGTCCCCTATTCCTAGTGCAAATCCAATCCTTGTCATGGCGCAGCCTATTGCAATTCCAACAGGAACGACGGATTTGCCGACTCTAGGTTACCCGCTACCCATTTTTAATGGGTTAGTTGAGGAAGATGCGGAACTCCACATTAGGGAGTTTCAAAAGCTGATGTTCAACTGCCGCATTCAAGAAGAAGGACATTTAATGATGTTCTTCAATATGACTCTCAAAGGAAGAGCCGCTATATGATATCATGGTTTAGAAGCCGGAACCATATTGAACATTGATGCATTTTATGGAGCTTTTCGAAGGGAGTTTGCCCCTGAAAGGGGTGGACAATATTGGTTGCGTGTACTTAACGTGACCCGCCAAGAACCACACGAGGATATTCGTGCTTATGCGAAGAAGATAAAATAGGTTTTTCGTAAGTTGGGCACCTCTATTCCTATCCCCGCAGCTGCCCAATTGCAATATTTCCTACATGGTTTGGACTTTAATATCCAATTGTAGTTGAGTAGTGTTCCCTTGGGGGATATAGATACTGCCATTACACGAGCACAAGAGGTGGAATCCCGACTACAAGAAGCCTATGCTTCTCGAGGCAATTCGAATATGGGTTTAGTATTGGGAAACAATATGGCAATAGCCAATGGCAGTAGTGGCCAAGGGATAGCGATGGCTAACCCTAATGGGAGAGGAAACATGATGCAGAATATCCCTTCATTACCAGCTCCCCCTAGCATATCGATGCCTACGGGTAGTCAAATGGCTCCAAGTGGTGGAAGCTAGGTGGTCAATTCTAATACCATGCTTGTGGCTCAACAACCAGTGCCTAATCGAATTGTTAGGCCGATGGAACAACATGGTAATGACCAAGGCTATGAGTCAAGTTCTTCCAATGTTCTTGGCGAGGTTAAAGACATGATGAAGCATTATACCGACATGATTACGGAGCGGTATCGGCAAATAGCCATTGATGTCAACTTCCTTAAAAAACAACAAAATTTGATAGGAAGTAGATACCCAGAGGAGGGTGCACCTTCGAGGTTTAGTTGCAAATGGTGTGGTGGGCAGCACTATCCAAGAAATTGCCCAAATGTTAAGTGCGACATTTGTGGAAAATCTGGCCATTTAGCAGCTACTTGCTGGAGTAAGATCAGTTCCCTCCAGTGAGGAAGTCGGCAACCAGGGCCTGTTAATCATCGTGCCCAAGGAAATGATTCCCAACGAGAGGACGGACCTAAACAAATACTTCAACGACCAAAGACTACAGTGGAGGAGCTACCAAGTGGTAGTGGGGTTAGTTTGATTGAGGCTGTACGCGTTAACGATGCTGAAACCTCTAATTTGCGAGCTGTCCTTATAAGAGGTCAAAAGGGTAGAGAGGCCGACAAGGATAAGCCTGCCGATGGAAACCCTAAACAAGGCAACAAAGGAACACAAGTTTTGGATCCTGCCATGGAAGGGGGACCTTTGAAGCCCGTAGAAAGTAAAGCCGATAAGGAACCACCAAAGAAGAAGGTGAAAGTTAAGAAAGAGGCAATAAAGCCAGTTCAGCGACCTAAAGAGCGGATGGTTTGGCGTGAAAAGCGAGCTCTATCGAACTATCATGAATTCGATTTGGCGAGCTCTCTTTGCGAAGTCAAGCCGGATGTGAATCTCTTACAGTTTATTAAGCTTTCCCCAGGAGTACGTAAAGAATTTAGAAAGATTCTACGTACCGGGTATATTGTAGAACCTTTGGGTATTGTGGGAGTTGGTGATGACTGGTTTGAGCATGCTGAGAAGCATTGCCCAAGGGTTGCAGCCTATGTCGATGGGATATTAGTAGATTATGCCATTGTCGACACGGGATCATCAGTTAACATTATGAGTTCTGAACTGATGGAAAGGTTGGGTCTTGCGATCCAGAAAGATACCTCCACAATTCTCAGAATGGCAGATGATAGTTTGAGACAGCCAGAAGGCTGCATTACTAAGGTCCATGTCACTGTTGCAAATGTAGAATGCCTGTTGGAATTTAGGGTGATTCATTTTGCAGGCCGTCCAAGTTACCAAGTATTACTCGGACGACCTTGGATCTTGCAAGCGGACTGCCAAGTAGATATACCTGCCGGTCGACTGATATTTGGCAGAGGTGCCCAACGTGTGGTGGTTGATGCTTATCCTGAGTCCCCGCAGAGTGAGAGAGCTCCTCTATCTTCTACAGAATTGGAGACATTAGAAGATTTATCTGGCAGTGAGACATCATCAAGTGATGAGTCTAAAGAGGGATCGACCACGGAAGACATCTATCAGATCACTTTGAACAAGCCGATAGAGGGCCAAGATCGTATAAGTGATGCAGATGTTATTGAGCTAGACCTTGGTATGCCTGATGATTCGCGGCCAATCAAATTAGGTTCTATGCTCAGCTCAGCAGAAAGGGAGGACTATGTGGCCTTGATCCAGGAATTCCGTGATATCTTTGCCTGGGGTTATGATGAGTTGAGAGGCATCCCTCCTAGTCTTGCTGTTCATACAATTCCATTGAAAGAGGGCAGTCGTCCTGTACGGCAGAAAGTAAGGCGTATGCCTTTCGAATTGAGGGACGGCCTGTTTGAAGAGTTACAGAAGCTTCGAAAAGCGGGTTTGATTTTTCCTGTGCAACACACGGAATGGTGTTCGCCAGTTGTGATTAGAAAGAAGAAGAATAATCAAATCCGTTTATGTGTAGATTTTAGGGAGCTAAATAAGCAGACAGTTAAGGACTACTACCCGTTGCCATTTATTGACCAGATTTTGGATCAATTAGCGGGTAGGGAGATATATTCGTTTATGGATTGCTTTGCAGGATACAACCAAATGGCAATTGCAGAAGAGGATAAGTTGAAAACAACTTTTATAACTGTATTTGGTACTTTTGCGTACCATGTGATGGCCTTTGGTTTATGCAATGCGCCTGGTTTGTGGCAACAAACAGCAGATAAGACATTCAGTGACATATCCCCTGAAGAGTTGAAGGTGTTTATTGATGACTTAGGGGCTGCCACCATGAGAGAAAGGCAGTTGATCATTTTAAGAAAATGCTTTGAGCGCTGTAGACAATTCTGCATCGCCCTAAATCCAAGGAAGTGTGTTTTTGGAGTACCTTATGGGCTATTGCTGGGTCATGTGGTCAGTTCAGTAGGGATTGCGACAGACCCCGAGAAGGTTAAAGTTATAGTTGCCATGGGTCCACCACGCACCCCGAAGGAAGTTCATAGCTTTCTGTCTTCGGTTGGTTACTACCGTAGATTCATCAATGCCTTAGCAGAAAGAACGTTGCCGCTTACAAATTTATTGTCCTTTAGCTGTTCGTTTGTATGGGGTGACCCTTGTAAGGTAGCATTCGAGGATGTGAAACAAGAGCTAGCAAGAGCACCCATTTTAAAAGCACCTAAAAGAGGTGAAGTGTTTTATATATTTTCAGCAGCCACGATGTATAGTATTAGCTGCTGTTTAGCCCAAATTTGGGAAGAGAAGTGGTACCACCCGATTGCTTTTGCTAGTCGGAAGCTAGGGGTATCCGAAATCAATTATACTTACATGGAGAAATTGTGTCTAGCGATGGTCTTTGGGACCAAGAAATTCAGGCATTACATTCTCTATGAGAAAGTCATGCTTTATACAAAGGCGGAGGGACTTCAACTATTGATGAATAAGTTACAGCCGCCTGATCGTCTAGCAAAGTGGTTAATCACTTTGCAGGAATTTGATTATGAAATCAAGAGTAAGCCACCAAGGTTGCAAGGCATCGTGGAATGTCTAGTGGACTTTGGGGAGCCGAAAGAATCTGTGGCTGAAGGTAGTGACATGGAGTAGATACGGCATCTATTCCCTCCTGGTATGCTGCAATAATGCATTATTTATCAACGGGAGAGGCGGGATCCGAATTATCTAAGGCTGAGAAAAGGAGAATTAAGCAGCAAGCGTTAAAGTTTGCTTTGATCGTAGGTACATTATATCGGCAAGGGGTTGATGACATCTATCGCCGGTGTGTGATGCCTGACGAGGTGCCATTCATTTTGGAAGAGTGCCATGATTCTGCTTGCGGTGGCCATTTTGCTGGACGGCTTACAGCACAAAAGGCTTTAAGAGCAGGTTATTGGTGGCCTGCCATCTTCCAAGATGCGTTTGCGTATGTTAAGAGATGAGATATTTGCCAACGACATGATAGTCGAGAGAATAGGAAACGACCACTCACCCCTATTATGGCGATACTTCCATTTGAGAAGTGGGGAATAGACTTTGTGGGCCCTATTACTCCGTCGTCGACTACGCAAAAGAGGTACATCATTGTCGCAACTGACTACTTCACAAAGTGGTCAGAAGCACGTGCAACAAGGAAAGATGATGCTAAAGAAACTGCTAGTTTCCTTTTAGAGCAGATAATATGCCGGTTTGGTCCGCCGAAAGAATTAGTGTCGGACCGCGGAACCCATTTCCTGAATAAGGTGATCAAAGGTTTGACAGAGACGTGGCAAATCAAGCATAACAAGACAACCCCATATAATCCGCAAGCCAATGGGCAAGTTGAAAGCACCAACAAGCAGCTTGTGGGCATCCTGTCCAAAGTTGTGTCAGAAAAGAAACGGGATTGGGATAAAAAGTTCAAGGAGGCAGTGTGGGCTTATAATACGACCTTCAAACGAGCCACTGGCCATACCCCGTTCAAGTTAGTATATGGGGAGGAGTGTGTCTTGCCTTTAGAGATTGAACTGCCGACTATTCGGTTTGCCATCAATCATTCTTTGAGCGATGAAGACGCACTTTTTGAGCGCCTAACGACACTAGCACATTTAGATGAGCTTAAGCTGCAGAGCTTATTGCACCAAGAAGTGGCGAAGCGCCGAATGAAGCAGCTACACGACATCAAAGCCAAGAAATACACCTTCAAGAAAGGACAGCTTGTTTTGTATTATGATGCACGACGTGAATTATTTCCAGGCAAGCTAGAGCCTAAATGGGATGGGCCCTATAGGATCGTTAGAATAGGAAAGAATAAATCCACAGTCTTGTTAGCTGACCTTGAGGGGATAGAATTTAAAAATAAGGTTAATCTTAATAATATTAAACCTTATTATTTCTGATTGCACTAATGCTATGACTGCCTTGCAGGTCTAGGAGAGATCGATCAAACATCTGCAAGGAAATCGTGATAGAGGTTGATGGGTCGTCTGATCCCTTATTTAGAACACCCATATTTAGAACAGAGGTATCATCAAGGAAAGCTCATTTGGTGGAGCAAAGGATACAAGGTGATTGAGCAAGAAGGCGGGACATTTATTTGGGAGATCAAGGTCTTCTGCCATCACTGCCTACAAACTTTGACGAGCATCCCTGTTGAATTAAATGATGATGGAGGGATGGAGCCTACAGTCCACCCGTTGAATATGCTAAATTTCGATTACCATAATTACGAGTAGAATTCAGGATGGCGGGATATGTAAACCCTTTATGGACGTACACCTTGTACTTTGATGGGGCGTCCAGGGGTGCATGCAAAAAAGGAAGTGTAGGAGTTGTCATCCGAGACCCCCGACGACGCATTGTCATGAAGTTAGCTGCTTATCTCGGGGTGAATTTTACCAATAATATGGCCGAATACAAAGCCCTGATTATGGGTTTGAATATTGCAAAGAAGGGTGGTATCCGCTAGTTGTTGGTGAAAGGGGACTTCTGGATCGTATAAAGCTCTATTTACATAATGCTATAAAGGGGACTCTCAGCTATAAAGGGGACTCTCAGCTTTCTGTCTTCGGTTGGTTATGAGAACTCCATGTAATTATGTGCATGTTAGCTATATATTTTTACAAGCTCTATTTACCATGAATCCAGTCCACCCAAAAGAAGATGCATATTTTTCAGCTAATAACTTGAACCAGAGTGGCTGGAAAACAGCACATAAATATTCTATGACAAACATTGTTCTGTCAATGAGGAGGAGCTAACCATCAACAGGTGTTGAATTGGTCTTTATGTTGAAAGATCGACTTGCTAAAACAGAAAACATGACACTTGATGTAATGAAGGAGCTGAAACTGCTTATGAAAGGAAACCTGAAACTATTCTTATTAGAACTGTAAACAAGCAATGTTCTTAAGCTCTACTGGTCGAAGCTCTACATCTCCTATTTTTGGTACAAGTATCTCAACTCTACAAGGGCTCTCCATATGCCACTTTTTCATCCCATCTACTCCATCACCAAAGCACATTGATTATTCTGACAGCAATGCAGAAAAATAGAGACACACATGATATATACTATCAGAACTCTTCTATGTTTTTGAAGATGGTTCATTCAATACAAAGAATTCTATATGATCATGTACATTTTTTATCTTCCCAACTGATCAACATCACAGGAAGTATTTGTTATCATAACAGATTTGACTTCGTTCTCTTGCTTGATTTTCTATCCTGAAATTTATCAAGGACTTCTGAAGTTGCGACATTGCTTTCGAAACCCTTCGACAACGCTTAAGCTGCAGCCGCCTGATCGTTTGGCAAAGTGGTTGATCATTTTGTAGGAGTTTGATTATGATATTAAGAGTAAGCCACCGAGGTTGCAGGGTATTGTGGAATGCCTTGTGGATTTCGGGGAGTCGACAGAGATTTTGGCTGAAGGAAGTGATATTGAGGAAATGTTTAAAATTGATACAGCTTCCATTCCATCTTGGTATACTGCTATTACGCACTATTTATCAATAGGAGAGACTAGAGCTGGTCTATCAAAGTCAGAAAAGAGGAAAATCAAACAATAGGCATTGAAGTTTTCCTTGATCGCAGGAATACTATATCGGCAGGGTATTGATGATATTTACTGCCGATGTGTGATGACTGATGAGGTTCCTTTCATCTTGGAAGAGTGCCATGACTCTACATCTTGGATATTGGTGGCCGTCCATCTTTCAAGATTCTTTTGAGTATGTGAAGAGATGTGATGCCTGTCAAAGACATGACACAACAGAGAGAATAGGAAACGCCCACTTACGCCTATCATGGCTATCCTTCCATTTGAGAAGTGGGGTATTGATTTTGTGGGTCCTATTACCCCGTCGTCTACTACTTAGAAGAGGTATATTATAGTAGCAACTGATTATTTTACAAAATGGTCAGAAGCGCGGGCAACGAGGCAGGACAATGCAAAAGAGACTGCAAGTTTCCTTTTAGAGCAGATTATCTACCGTTTCGGTCCACTGAAAGAATTATTGTCAGACCATGGAACCCATTTTTTGAACAAAGCGATCAAAAGCTTGACTGAGGCTTGGCAAATCAAGCACAATAAAACAACTCCTTATAATCCGCAAGAAAATGGGCAGGTGGAAAGTACTAATAAGCAGCTTATGGGTATCTTGTCTAAGATAGTCTCTGAGAAGAAACGAGACTGGGACAGGAAGCTATCTGTGGCAGTATGGGCGTACAATACCACGTTCAAGCGAGCTACCGGTCATACTCCATTTAAATTGGTTTACGGGGAAGAGTGTGTGTTACCCCTTGAAATTGAGTTGCCAACCATACGGTTTGCAATTAACCATTTTTTGGAAGATGAGGATTCCCTTTTTGAACGTTTCACGACCCTAGCCCACCTGGATGAGCTGAAGTTGTATAGCTTATTACACCAGGAGGTAGCTAAACGTTGGATGAAGCAGTTGCATGACCTTAGAGCAAAGAAGTATACCTTTAAAAAAGGGCAATTGGTCCTATATTATGATGCACATAGGGAGCTGTTTCTAGGGAAGCTAGAACCTAAATGGGATGGTCCCTACAAGATTGTCAGGTTAAAGAAAAATAGGTCTACGGCTCTACTAGCTGATTTACAGGGAGTAGAGTTTAAAAATAAGGTTAATCTTAATAAGATTAAACCTTATTATTTCTAAGTACTCTAATTTGGAGAAATGCATTGCAGGTCCATGCTAGGGATGATTTGAGACCTGCAAAAGAGCTTAAAGCCGGTTGATGGGGCGGTTAATTCCCTATTTGGAGCACCCATATCTAGAGCAGAGATACCATCAGGGGAAACTTATCTGGTGGAGCAAAGGATACAAAGTGATTGAGCAAGAAGAAGGAACCTTTGTATGGGAGATCAAAGTCTTCTTCCATCACTGCTTACGACTGTTGACGAGTATCCGTGTTGAGTTCAATGAAGAAGGTGGGATGGAGCCGTCAGTTCATCCTCTTAACATGTTGAATTTTGATTATCATAATTATGAATAGAGGAGTTCGTGATGGTAGGCTATGTAAACCCATTGTGGACGTATACATTATATTTTGACGGAGCATCCAGGGGCCCTAATAAAAAAGGGAGTGTTGGAGTAGTAATCCGAGATCCCCAACGTAGAGTTATGATGAAGTTAGCTGCTTATGTCGGGGTAGGATTCACTAACAATATGGCGGAGTATAAAGCCTTGATTATGGGACTGCATATTGCCAAACAAGGTGGTATTCGTCGGTTGTTAGTAAAAGGGGATTCCCAATTGATCCTGAATCAGCTAGATGGGACATACACAGTGCGGAATCCCATTCTTTGTATGTATCATCGAACTGCTATGACCCTACTTGAGGAGTTTGAGAGAGTGTCTTTTCAGCTGATTCCACGTTACTAGAATTAGTTTGCGAATTCACTGACAAATCTTGCTTATGAAAAAGACATTTTCTTTAACTATGGTCCTAGTTCGAATATTGCTATCAAAAATGAAATAGGACCCGATCGCTTGTGGGGAATGTTATCAGAATATGCAATATATGGCAGATGATGGTTGATATGGGTGATGCAAAGAGTAGTCGAGACCAATCTATTGTTATTATCCTGGACCCATAGGTTGATTAGACAACATGTTATACAAGTGAAATGCTTTATTTCATTCGGCCAAGAGGGCCAGTCGTCTGTTTAGTGCAAGTGCGGTTAATGGTTTCTTGTTTTAGTTTTGTGCTAGACAGGTTCGGAAGAAGAGCTTGGAAGGAGCCTTTTGTTGCGTGGAAGCTTCTCGTGGCCCTATCCAGGTGATATCTTTCCTTTATGAGTACTGTGGTTTCTATGCTATATATGTATCTATGTGCTTGTTAAGGGGTTTTTTCTTTTCTTGTTGGGGACCGCCATCCAAGGCATGAAGTCCCAGGTTTAGGTTCAGTATGCTTGAGGGAGGTCTGAGTAGTCATTGCCTCCTGTAAAGACATTGCCAGGCATCGAAAGACCTGTTTTAGAAGGGAGTTCTAGTGACCCTGTTCTACTAGCCTGCTAGGCAGCTGTTCTAGGAGTTCTTGCTTAGTTGTGAGGCAGTTAGAGAAGCCTGCCAGAAGAAAAATAATGATGATAAGGGAAGAGGAACCCTGAATATCTTAAAGACAATAAATATATACAGAGGTGTGTAAAAAGGGGTTCTAACCCCTGCCAAAAAAAAAAAGAAAAGAAACAAAAATTTATAAGCAGTTGATCGTCGCCTAGCAAAGGCCTGGTAGGTTTCTCGGGATGAGTCAGACCCGAGGCTGATGCCTTGTCTTCCTAGGGGTGGCTTCATGCTAGAAAAGAAGAAAGCAAGGAAGGTTGGAGCGAAAATAAAAGTGAGCATCAGAAAAGGATTAAGTGTCGCATTGCGAGGGCTTGGTAGGTTCTTGGGTACCGAGGAAGGACCCGAGGCCAATGCCCTGTTCTCCTTGGGTCACTACGCTCAGCTCCCTCCTTTTTACATGCCCGAGTATGAAACCTAAAACCCTAAAAGAAGAAATGTACTATAAGAACGTACTTCTTGATCAAGCTATAGGAGTCCTTGCCTAGTCGGAGCTCCTGGTTGTGTTGTCCTTAGTTAGGTAGGTAGTTCAGACCACCACTTAGGGCAACCTCTTTGATAGTTCTTTTTAGTTTGGTCGGGTTGGAGCAGTTGGTTAGTGACTAGCTTGGGACCTTCTATCAGATTATTCTAGGCCTACTCCTTGTGGATGTCATACCTTAGTTTTCTCAGGGGGTAGGGTGAGCATTGTGCTGTGTTTAGTATGTATCTATTTTGTATCAGCTTGATGCTTCCTTTGGTTGTTTTGTGCAGATCTATTAGGGGATTCGACAAGCTGAGTCGCCCTATCCCGTGGTCGCCAATGAGAGCGGAGTTTTGATGCCGAGAAGTGCTTAAAAATAGCCAAAAATTACGAATATCAAGGGAAAAATATTCAACATCGAAGGCGGCGGCTCCAGCTAGGACGATTTTAAGCACCAAGTGAAATACGACTCTTAAAAGGCGCCCGAGCGACACTTGTTGATTATGGAGACTAAATAAAGCTGAGTTTATACGTATTACATAATGCCTGTGTCTAGTAATACCACGTTATGTGCATGTTGTAGGCTATATATATGGACCCTGTTCTGTTGACCTGCTAGGCAGCCGTTCTAGGAGTTCCTGTTAGTTGTGAGGCAGTTAGAGAAGCCTACTAAAATAATGATGGAAAGAGACCAAACCCTAAAATATCTAAAAGACAATATATTAATATATGGAGGTGTGTAAAAAGGGGTTCCAACCCCTATAAAAATAGAAATGGAAAGAAAGAAAAATCTTTGAGTTGTTTTTTATCGCCTTGCAAAGGCTTGGTAGGTTCTCGGGGACGAGTTAGACCTAGGGCCGATGCCTTGTCTTCCGAGGGGTGGTTTCTAGCTGTAAACATGAGAATAAAAGAAGGTTGGAGCAAAAATAAAAGTGAGCATTAGAAAAGGATTAAGTGTCGCCTTGCGCGGGCTTGGTAGGATCTTGGGTACCGAGACAGGACCTAAGGCCGATGCCTTGCTCTCCTTGGGTCACTACACTCAGCTCCCTCCTTTTTACATGCCCGAATATGGAAAGTAAGAGGCTAAAGACCTAATGTGCTAAAGGAAAATATTTGTTGATTAGGCTATAGGAGTCCTCACCTAGTAGGAGCTCCTAGTTAAGTTGTCATTCGTTAGGTAGGTAGTTCAGACCACCACTGTGGATGACCTCTTTGATGGTTCTTTTTAGCTTGACTATGTTGGAGCAGTTAGTTAGTGACTAGCTTTCTCAGGTTATGCTAGGCCTCCTCCTCGTGGATTTCATGCCTTGGTTTTGACAAGGGGGTAGGGTGAGAGCTATGATGTGTTTTGTTGTGTATCTATTTTGTATCAGCTTGATGCTCTTTGTGGTTGTGTTTATGTGCAGATTTGTTCGTGGGATTCGACGGGATGAGTTGTCCTATCGCGTGGTTGCCAATGACATATGATTTTTTATGCCAAGAAGTGCTTAAAAATAGTCAAAATTTTCAAATTTCAGGGGAAAAATAGATTTCGTCGAAGGCAGTGGTGGCAATCAGTACGATTTTAAGCGGCAATGCCTGGAAAAGGCATAAAAGATCCACTTGATGACAGTTGATGAATTTTCATAATTATTTGGCATGTCACATGGGACCTTGGAAGATTCTCGATAGTGGAGGACTTCAAGACAGACGCCTAGGATTTTTCGGACTGAAATTTGGACACCGGACGTGGGAGATAGGATGCACGGGAGGCCAAGACTAAAGTCAAGTGTGAAAGGACTTAAAGGATGCAAAAGGGCATGACCCTTGGGGGCTCCCTTTAGGGGGCCCCTTTAAAAAAAAAGATTTTGAGGGGGAGGGAGTGCCTTTTTTTTCACGTGAGCAGGGAGAGGGCACCATCTTCTTCCCAATGATTGAGATGGATTATGGGGATTGTAAGCAACCCCCCCAACCGATTACATGCCTGCTCTACCCTTGATCTTCGCTCTCCATCACTCTAGTCCACTCTTCAAATGGTTGCCTGGTTGTGGAGATCAGATTTCAGTATTTCTCTCTCCTCCCTCTCTCTCTCCTGCAAGGGGCAGTTCCTGTGTGTGAAGAAGAATGAAGCCCGGTTGGTGAATGCCGATGAATGCCCGTCCACCCGGTGCGGTACCGGATTGCTTCCAAACCGAAGGTTGGATGAAGGTGGCAGTGTGGAGGTGGACTAAGAATAAAATGGAGCTTGGTTTGCAGACCCGCAACAAGTTTCAAAACCCAAAATAATAAAAAAATACACGATAATGACATTTTTACAAAGAAAATGGCTCTTTTTTCGCATTTGATGAGGTTAGCAATGTTCGTATGGACTGAAAATTAATGGACATGTTGTTTGCTATCGGTTTTAGTCTTTCATAATAAAAAATTAAAAAATATACACTTAAAGTGTGGAAAATAACTGAGAAAACCCCGAAAAGCATGGTTTTTAGAGTAAAAACAGGATTTTTGGGCTTAAAATCGAAAAAGAATGAAACAAAACACCAAAAAAATGTGCATGGTTGCTATTTAAGGACTCAAGAGCCACAGCTTTGAAATAATGCTTATTTTCTTCTATTTTTATTGATAATAAATAAGGAAAAATAGAGAAAAATACTTTTTAAAAGGGAAAAAAATAGAGAATGGACTAGGAAAATCATGGAAAAGTATGGATGTGTCTGCTAGTGTATAATGAGGATAAAGCATGAGGGTTTGCCTTAGGTTATCCCCATTTATATGTTTTTGTGAGTATTTACTACTTATTTCATGCGAAATACACATGAAATCACTCCTTTACCTATGCAACGAGGCAAAACCTTAAATGGTAGGGGGGAGGATGGAAGTTTGAGTGCTAAAATATAATATAAAATCTGATATATTTGCTAAATTATTCATATAGGATGGCGTTAAGTTAAATAAAGGAAAGTACATCACGAGTGTAAGGCTTGGTGTCTTCTCCCATCGCAGCAATTACGTGTTAGTGTATGGAAACATGAAAAGAATGGATTTGCACAATGCACGATGCTGGTTTTTCAATTGTTTGAGTACTTAATCATATACACATTTGCATCAATCATCGTGAAATGGTATCAATTACAAGCTACTGGATGCATAGCACTTGGTTTCTCTAGGACTTGACCCACGTTGAGAGAGTGAGCAACTCAGCTGTAGGTCTAGATGGTGGGTCAAAGGGGATTGATCTTACACCAACCTTCACGTTGGGTTCACCAATGTCACAGCGCGTAGGGTTGAAGGTCACCACAGGGGTTTGGCAAGAAAACTGGATAAGATAGATGGAGATGTGTCTTCAAGAGATAAGTAGATTATAGTGAATGTTTAAAGGTTCAAGAGGTACTTCACGGTCAATCACAGGGATTTGAGAGAAAAGAATGTACGGGGTTTCAAGAGCTTAGACTCCAGAGATGGTAGAGATAAAACAAGGGTTGAAGGTTTCAAGCCAAGTTCTTGAAGATGTTGATAGAGCTTCCAACTGCATGTTCTTAGCAAAGATCACAAGAGTATTATCTCTCATAAGTTCTAACTCAAATCAAGCTTATTTTCTTCACTATAAGAGAAATAATAAATTATAAAATCAAGTACAATATGCTTTCGTGTATCATAAACAACTCTGCATCCCATCATTTATACATGATAGCATAGGATGAACCAACTTTGCATGATTACATTCAATGTAGACTACTAGGGACAAAAGCTTATGAGTCAATTACAAGGCTTGTAGGGCAAAGAGACTTGCTTCAAGAGAGCTTCAAATTGAGTTCCTGATAAGGATAAGTTACCACACCTAAGAAATAAGAGAAAAAGCTCCTCTTAATTGAAGAGCACCCTGCCACAGCACCATGAAAACCAGGAACCGGCCAAGAGAGGCTGCAAGCACACTTGCTGGCCATGAAAACTTGCAAGAAAACTCTCCTTCTCACCAAGAATCCATGCTCTCCAAACACAAAAGAGAGAGGCACACAAGAAATTAGGAAATTCTTCCATCCTCACTCTCTTCCTCTTCCTCACTCTCCATGAGATCTTGCGAAGGAGCACAAGAGAGAAAGAAACAAGAATGAGAAAGATGAGAGTTGTGCCAAAATGGGAGAGAGGGAAATGAACCGTGATAAGAGAAGATAAAGGAAGAGAGAGGATGTAACCACCTCAACCTCCCACCTCCTCAAATCACTCGACAATCCTCTTCCTTTTCTTTTCTTGATATATAAAATTTGAATTTGCATACAACTTGGCTAAGGTCTAAAAGACCCTTTATTTTTGGAATGAGACAAAATGTGTTGACCTTTCCTTTTCCTTTCCATATTTTAAGATGTGAGCTTAAGGATCCACATTATTACATTGCTTCATATTTGAAATTTTTTAAAAGATGGTACAAAAGCAAACTACCATTTTTACAAAAGATGTTTCTATGTTTAGCACATTTATGTGCTTATTTTTGCACTAATTTCTCGATAATCATTGATTCAACTCAAAGCATCTATGAATGATCTACAAGCATTGCCCTACCATAGAGGCGCATAATAGTTGCATATTTTGGCAAGATTTCTTTAGAGTAAGAAATGAATTAAAAGAACAATGTTGTAGCTAATTCTCTAAATATGGCTGAAGATATTAGTCCCAAATCACCCCAAATTTCTTCCAAAATTCACCTCTGATGATAGCATAAACTTCCCCTAACACAGTGTTGGTGTCTTTGGTGTCGAGAGTCCACCACAGGGGTAAAAGACAGCAAGGTGAAGGTAGATTTAGGGAGAGGAGTAGACGGAAGAGAAGGGGTTTGAAGAAATTGAAGACATAGAAGAAGACACAAAAAAGAATTAGAAAATGTAGAAGAATACTAATAGAGATGAAGCCTATCGGTTTATTCCTGCATTATGAGAAGATAAAACTCTAAAAGAAAAAAAGTATATAAAATAATACCTTCATCTATGTTCCTCAAATCGCCAATCTGATGCTTCCATTGGCTAAAGGGGGGTAAAATACTAGGACACCTAACCAAAATTCAGCCAGATCACTCCTTCTTCATCTCCCACTTTAGAGTGTTGTTCACTACCTAAAAATAGTGATTGTGCATCGTGCAAATTCACCAATATTTCTTTTTACATAAAATCCTCTCAAAATGGCTGAAAGCTACATGCTTTCTTTTACATGTCATCCTAATCTTGTCTATAGTTTTATGGATTTTTACAAGAGATAATATCTAAAATATCAAAAATTGGCTAAAACTTGTCCAAAAATCTAATATTTTTGATCCATGGACACTAACACTAATGTATAAAATGGCATTGGCTCTCTAAATCAATAAGAAATCCACACTCTAGATTTTTTTACACGGTGTGTGCGTAGCGGTGTCAAGATTGTGGGAGAGAAGGAAGGAGTCTCACTTGAAGCTTTCTTGCTTGCACAATGGGGGAATACACACAGAGATGGAGGCTGAAAATAGTTTTCCTCTTCTTAGTTGTGTAAGCCAAAAGAAAAGTACAAAGAAATAGAAGAATCCTATATATGGGTCTCAAACCAAACTCAACTAACTAAGGTAGCATACTAACTGAGCCACAAACTAGAGTAGATAAGGATAGCTATCATGTAGCTATTATTCATGGGCGGTGTACCAACCGTGTCTGCAACTGACAAGTCGGTGACATAAATACACAACGGTCACCCTGGTGTATCAACATGTCCAATCCATACTGCCTCTGCAAGAGCTGTATCCCACTTGGTGATCTAATCACCTCAATGCCCAAGAAATAACGCAGCTCTCCCAAATCCTTCATCTCAAACTTCAGCTTCAATAGCATTTTCACATGAAGGATATCTTCATCACTGTCACCTGTCATAATCAAATCATCAACATAAATGACAAGTAGCATAATACCTTTCTCTGTTTTTCTCACATAAAGTGATAAATCTGCCTTGGAAATCTGAAAGCCAATAGTGACAAGATACTGTCCTATCTTGTCAAACCATGCTCTAGGTGCTTGCTTCAAGCCATACAAGGCTTTCTTCAACTTGCAAACAAACTCAGGATGAACAGCATGCACATAACTTGGTGGCTGCTCCATATAGACCTCTTCTTGCAAATCACCATGCAAGAAGGCATTCTTTACATCCATCTGATGTAAAGACCATCCCTTTGATGCAGCCATAGCAATGACTGCTCTTACGGTTGCCATCCTTGCAACCGGACTGAATGTTTCTTCATAGTCAATGCCATGATTGGTCTCAGCACGAACAATCTCCTCTCCATCATTCTAATGGTAATCATGATGAGGAAAAACCTGATACACAAGGTGGCTTCAATGACACAAATAGTTTATTCTCCACAGAAAAAAATGGTTTGGGCCCCTTGTTGATCATGTAGAGCTGTCTTCAAATAACCTCAACTAATTATAATCTTAGCCCTCGACATACTCCTTTAACAGTTCCCAAATCTAACAAATAAGCCTACCTCGTAGAAAAAAAATCTCGAGCAAACTCAACTCCATGCCTTCTCCTAAATTTCTATCCCTGGTCTTCCTTACTCCAGGTGTAACAATAGAAGGAATACCCAACTCATCATCAATGCTCTGTTCTGAGCCACTGGATTCACCATCCACATAAGAGTGACCTGCATTCACATCAAACATGGGCTGATCAACCTTCTCTTTTCCTTTTCGTGATACCTGCATACCACTATCTGCATTACTTTGAGAAGATTCTCCTGATCTCAATCTGCCTGTCCATGGCGAAGAATGTGAACCACTACTAGAGGACGCTCCAGGTCCACTAATATTTTGTGATTGTTGCTGTGAATTTTGTGCAGCATTACCATTTTCTGCATCTACATCATCAATCACATTTACTGGTTTATACCAGCTACTCATCTCATAAAAAACAACATCTCTGCTCACTGTAAACTTACGAGTAGAAGGGTTATAGCATCTATACCCTTTTTCCTGCAGAGAGTAACCAATAAAGATGCACTTCTCAGCTTTTGGATCCAACTTGGATCTCAACTCATCTGGCACATGTACATAGGCAATGCAACCAAAAATTTTCAAATGAGAAGTATCTGGTTTCCTACCAGTATACCTCTCCTTTGGAGTCATCCCATGTATTGTTGCAGTGGGAGTCCTGTTCATTATGTAGACTGCTGTAGCAACTGCTTCAGCCCAATAAAAATCTGACAGGTCTTTTTCATTGAGCATGGCACGAGATACCTCTCCAATATGCCTGTTTTTCCTTTCTGCAATTCCATTTTGTTGTGGGGTATGACTGCATGAATATTGCTGCTTTATGCCATGCTCCTGCAGGAACCTTGCAAACTCATTTGAGAGGTACTCTCCCCCTCCATCTGACCTTAGGCATTTTATTTGCAGACCTGTTTCGTTTTCAGCCATAGCTTTAAGAGTTTTGAAATGCCCAAAAACTTCACTTTTCTTTTTCATAAAATACACCCAAAATTTTGTGCTATAGTCATCAATAAAAGTGACAAAATAATGGCAGCCTACAAGAGATGCAGCTTTAGTAGTCCACACATCAGAGTGGATTAATTCCAATGGCTTCTCACTCTCTTGAACATGTCTAGGAAATGGTTTCCTTGCCTGTTTTCCAAATTGGCAGGCTTCACATACCTTATGCATTTCTGCAACCTTGAATTTAGGCAAACCTACAACAATATATTGGGCCTGCATTGATTTAAGTCGTTGTACATTAACATGACCAATGCGTTTATGCCAGATATCAATATCTGCAACTACACCGGTCCCATGCGCAAACATTGCTGCACTCAATTCAGGCATGTCTGCATCCAACGTAAACATTCTGCCCTTCTTCTTTCCTTTTGCTATCAAGCGACCTTTATTTTTCATATCCTCAACAAAGCATCCATGAGGATTAAATCTGACCTGCAAGCCCTGGTCAACCATTTGACCAATAGAAACCAGATTCTTAGTGATATTTGGAACATGAAATACATCGGACAGGTATTTCTTTTTCCCATCCTGCATAGACAAAGGAATTTTTCCAATCTGCACAATAGGATGTGCAGTATCATCACCAGTCTCCACAAATCCTGGTTTTTCCATTTTCCTTGCATCCTCCATCCATTCTGCATGACCTGTCATGTGGTTTGATGCACCTGAGTCAACATACCATACATCATTGCTTTCTTATGCACTTGTCACAGAATTGTTCATGTGCTGCACCATAAACAAATGCTCATTTCTGTCATCACCCTGTCTATTAGAAGATGCATAATTCCCTTGTTGCACTTTTCCATTCATGATGTCATTCTGCTTTTTATAGCAGTCTTTAGCCATATGACGCATTTTACCACAATAGTAGCATTCAACATTACTGTTTACATTTTGGCCTCTTTGCCATCCACCACGACCTCTTTGGCTCCCCCTGCCTCTAGAGTTACCACGTCCTCCTCCATAGGACTGGTTTTCTTGAGTTTGCTGCATATTCTGATTTCTGCCATGGCCTCCAAATCGGCCTCCTCTACCTCTGCCTCTACCTCTTCCAGTATTTGAGTAGAAGACAGCTTCTTTTGAAGTTCCTCCTGAAGAAGATGCACCACCATTTCTCTGCTCCTTAGAAATTAGAAGAGCAATCAACTCCTTAAAATCAGGAAATCTTTCACGAACAGAAATGGATGTTCGGAACTGTGCATAATCCTTTCCTAGACCATTCAAGGTCACTGAAACTAAATCATCATCTTCCACTGGCGACCCAATGGAAGCAAGTGCATCTGCAATCTTCTTCACCTTCATGTGGTAGTCATTGATGCTCATACTTTCTCTTTGCACATTGTGCAACTCTTGCTTGAGCTGCATTTTCCTGGCTTGCGTATTTGTGCTATACATTTTTGACAAAGTATCCCATGCCTCCTTTGGCATACTTGCATCTTGAATATGCACAATCATAGAGTCTGAAATACTGATAGACAACCAGTACATAACTTTCCTGGCTCTCTCATGCCATGCTTTAAATGCCTGCATTTGCTGTTGATTGGGAACATAAGGAAGAACTGGTTCTTCTTCATTTCCTGCAGCAAATTCCCAATATCTTTTTCCCATAAGGAAATTCGTCATTCTAAACTTCCATGCTTGGAAGTTGTTCTTGTCAAGCTTTTCAGTGACAATCTGTGAGAGAGAATCAGATGCCATTACAGAACACTACAAAAAATTATGTCATTGCAAAGAACACAGCTTCAGCCTCACAAAGGCAAATCTGCAAAACTGACGAAAGTGGTATTTGACCACACAGTCACTTCCTAGTGACGATTTTGCATAAACAGGAACCAAGGATGATTCTGTAACTCCCAATGTCTCTGCACACAAGTATACGATGCAATTTCTATGGTAACTATTCACCGACGTGTAGAACAGTGGTCGCACAGCATAAAATAGGGCCTTTTCCTGAGTGCGTGCAGAAAACTTCCGCCTCCAAAATAGGCCCCGAAATGGCCTCAAATCAAAAAAACAGGGTCGCCATGGGCTAAATCCCTCTCCCGCATCATATACTGCCCTCTTGCTTCACCGCGAAGGGTGTCTCAACCTGAGACAATGCACTCTTGCAATTTCCGGCTGTGCTACCTGCAGAGATCTGCTCCCAAAATAGAAAATGAAAGCAACACTGCTCCTCTTACCAGAACACCGCGAGCTTGGCTTGCTTTCTTGAGCTCCTTACCACGAACAAGGCTCTGATACCATGTCAAGATTGTGGGAGAGAAGGAAGGAGTCTCACTTGAAGCTTTCTTGCTTGCACAATGGGGGAATACACACAAAGATGGAGGCTGAAAATAGTTTTCCTCTTCTTAGTTGTGTAAGCCAAAAGAACTCAAGTACAAAGAAATAGAAGAACCCTATATATGGGTCTCAAACCAAACTCAACTAACTAAGGTGGCATACAAAGTGAGCCACGAACTAGAGTAGATAAGGATAGCTATTATGTAGCTATTATTCATGGGCGGTGTACCAACCGCGTCTGCAACTGACAAGTCGGTGACATAAACACACAACGGTCACCCTGGTGTATCACAAGTGGAGCTCGATATCTCAACAAGCGGCATGACAACATGGACCACTATCTAATCTAGAATACAATCCAAACTTCTAAGATTGGCTCATGCAAAAGTAAAATACTGTGATCATAGGTTGAATGCCTTTGACTTCTCAAACCTTAATCTTAGGAATATTTCTTCTTAATTCCAATGGGGAGGGGATAAGGTGAATCAAACATGTAAGGTGAATGAAACATGTAAGGAATAAAACCTCGAACAATGTCCAAAAGCAGAAAGAGTGGATGAAAATCAACTTGTGATTGAGAAAAAGCATCATAATTTTTTGAAAATGGATAGAACTACTTAAAGGAAATTCTCTTTCTTTACTTAAGCATTTTAATTGCCCATAAGCACATAATCTTTGAGCAATAAGTTGTTTTAAGATAACTAATCGTGAATATGGCTTCATGATAGGCACCTATAATGGCATGATAGGAGAAAACCAGCAAGCTGCCATTCTCGGATGAGGAGCATGCGAAGTATAGCCTCTCGATGGAAACAAGGGCCTACAACCACTTCAAATTCACGCACATCCTAAATTTGGAAGACATCATAATGGAAGAGCCAGCTATCAAGTAACTCATGAAGTAGTGTAAGCTGTAGAAGTACATGGAGAAGGTGGGCCAAGCCATCGACAATGAGAAGTGCATGAAATTACTTCAGACTTTCAATAGGAACCGCGACACCATCACCGTGTGAAAAGGAGAGTAAACCCACCAAGTATAGATTGAGTTGACACTTGAGTTGATGGAGAAGACATTGGGCCTAGGCAACAAGGTGGAAAGACGGTTGAAGAGAAACGTGTATGCCATGCTAGGAATGGACAAAGTGATGTTTCACACTAATGACAGAATTATCTTCACTGATATTTCTGATCCAGAAATCCAATTGCAAGCCAAAATGGTGCATGGACTGTTCTCTGGCCAAAGGTACAACTCGATAATGAGCCGAATCAATGTGTCTATGCTAGAGAGCATCACCACCAGATCTCTACATGAAGTAAACCTGAATGGGTTCGTGCGGAAGACCATTGAGTCTTCAGCAAATGCATTGGCAATAGGAGGAAGACCCACAAGAGGAGAGTCCCCACCTTCTAAGGCAACAAGAAAGGTATCCTCCTCAAAGGCCTCGACCATTGATCGTAGGGAACATGACATTCATAGGTAATAACGCATCTTGGCCATATACTAATTCAAAAGGGATGAATCCTGTAATTGTCTTCTACATTTTTCTACAAGCTCACAAATCTTGATGTAGATAATTGTTCCAATCTTTAGGATGATCTTCCACCATCTTAAAGAGAATCTTTTGTAACGTTCCATTGAATGCTTCCACCAATCCGTTGCACTGAGAGTAATAAGGACTAGTAAATGTGTGTTTCAAGTCTAGTTTCCATGTTAATTCCCTCAATAGCTTATTTTTGAAGCCAAGTCCTTGATCTCTAACTATTTCTAGTGGTATTCAAAATTTGCAGCATATGTCCTCCATGAGGAACTGAGTTACAACCTCTTTCTTGTAATTCCTTGTAGCCTTAGCTTCAGGCCATTTGGTCATATAATCCACAGCATTAATGATGTAAGAATTTCCTATTTTTGTACTAGGCAAAGGTCCAATAAAATCCAAACCCCACTTCTCAAACGGTCCATAGGAAACAATGGCTTTAGCAGGTTCTAGAATTAGTACCCTTTTTGCGTAGGATTGGCGAGCATGACAACTTTTACACTAATGAGCAACATCAACACTCAGACTAGGCCAAGTAAGTAGTGCTAGCAGAATTTTCCTTTTGGAAAGCTTAAAACCAAAATGACCACCACATGCTTCCTCATGATAGGAAGATAAACAAGCAAGAATCTTAGAACTATCTAGTACCCTTCTTAGTACATTATCAATCCCCTTCATGTACAACTGATCATTTATGAGAACATATGCCGTGGCCCTTCTGATAATGGCATACCTTTTGTATTTATTAGTCAATGAATTTAGCTCCCCAATTTTTAGAAACTCTTCAATTAGGTGAAGGCTCTCCCTACCCTCATATCTAGGATTATCCACCCTCATTGCTGCAACATATTGGAAAATAGCATTTTTAGCCAATTCATGAGCTCTACGGTTGTTCTCCCTACCAATATGCCAAATCTCAAATTTCTGCAGCTACCTCATGAGGCCTTTTATCTTAAATAGCGAGTCCTTCAAAATATCTTTATTGGCTTTCCAAACATTTTGAACCTGTCTGACCACCAACATAGCATCTTCTTTTGCAACTATCTTCATGTATCCTAGTTGAATACACTGTTTTAGGCTAGCATGTAAACTCGAATATTCAACTTCATTGTTACTTTGTATCTCTTTACTCTCTTGACTTCTAGAAAAGACTTCTTGATTTTCAGAATCCATAATGACAAAACCCAATCCTCCCTTTTTTAGCACTCTTTTGTAGTTGCCATAAAAAAACAAGGTAGCATCTTTATCCTTCATCTCCTCATGAATTTGCAGATGTAGAATCAGTTTTCATCTTATCACAAATGCACTTTCAATGGGTTCTTTATAAGTCAAGATATCAGCTAAGCTAGCTCTTACAGTATCCTCCTTCAAACATGTAAATTTAAATTCTTGCAAAGCAAGTAGCCACTTAGTAACTCTTGGAGCATTTTTAGCAGATCGCAAAACTTGTGGAAGCAACTCGGAACTAGTAAAACACCATATTGGTGAATATGGGAATTTCGCACAAGTTTGGGACATTTGGTCAAAACTTTGGATTTCCCATAACTTGAACACCATTTATTGAAAATGAGTGATTTATGGCTCCTTAGATCCCATTTTTCAAGTGCTTTCCAATTATAGGTCACATGATAGGGTTTTGAGAAACTTACGAACATGTTATCCACACCCCTCTTTTTTAGTTTTCAAAAATGGGAATTGGGTGATTCCCAAATTTACTAATATGGTGTTGTAAGTACTACAAATGGTTTTTGAATCAAGTATGATTTCCATATTTTAACTACATATACCAGCCCCCATACCAACAATTCTTCTTCTATCCAAGCTTTTTCAGTCGCTCCAATGGATCTGCTTATATAAAACACCGGTGTCGTGTTGCTGCGCATCCGAGTCGTATACACCTCCATTTCTTTTGTTGTGCATTTGTGTTAATTTCCGCGTGTGATTCATTGTTTGTGTGATGCATTTTAATAATCCGCATCCAATGTATATATTCCCTTAGTGCATGCGCATGATTTTGTTTGGATGCATGATGTGCGTATATTAGAAAAATATGAAAACCTGATGCCAAAGGACATTATCCAGCTGATAATTTTAATGATGAACTCGAAGAAAAGTGCAGGATACCGTGGAATCAAAGGAAGCTTTATAGAAGCTGACATTTAAGCTATGAAGACAAAGGTGTAAATTCAGGAATATCATGTGTAATGGGCAGACTTAAGGAGTGCTGAACGGGTTCCCTTGTCGAGATGAAGACTCTTGGAATGCACTTATTGCCGGGATTTGCAAGTATAGGGAAGTTCCCTTGGCTTGATGTTTGCTGGTATATTCTGGGGTAGTTTTGCTGGTGGGATCCTTGGATGTGGCATAGGAACATCACTTTATGGAGTGAGTTTAAAGGATGCTTTGGTAATACCAAATGTTTGGGGGATCCCTTGTTTTTTTTCTGCACCGTTACAGAGAAAGAAAAGGGGAAAGAATAGAAAAAGCTATTCTTAGATTTGTCTAAGATTATTGAGTGGTGGCGGCAAAAATGGATGGGGAAGAATTCGAATAGAGGGAAGAAGGAAACAGAAGGAACGGGGGGGGAAGGAAGCTGTAGATTGCGCTTTTTGATGGACATTATACAAGGGAAAAAGGATATAGTGGACCGGAACCTGGATCGAGATCTCTTCTACTGAAACGATTTTCTGATGATTATTCTCCATTTTTATCCTTCACTTCAGAAGCGTGAGGTCGAAAGCAAAGGTGAGAGCGTGCTGGAAGGACATATTCAGAGGCAGAACGTAAGAAAGTGTTGCTTCGACATGGACAGGAGTTACTGGTGTCGTATCTGGAGATCAAGCTCTCAGTGTTAAAGAAATGAGGATGGAAGAGAAGAACACGGAATGAGTTGCTTCATGGCAGAACGATCAGAAGCAAACGATTAACATCTAGGATGAAAACGAGCTCTTGGAGAATGGGCTTCACACTCTTCTACAATAGCTCATAGGTGCAGCTGTAATAACTGGAGAGTCCAGAGCATCATCTAATGAGACGGTGGCTTCGTCAGCAAGTGCAGATACAGGTTGGGTGCAATAGTCAGGAAGTTTCTGAGTGATGAAGGGAAGAGGCAAGCTTAGGGAAAGAAAAAGCAGGGACGCTGAATGAAGGATGGGGTGATGAAGACAAAGTCGAAAGCTGAAGAAGTCGACAGCTAACCAAAGGAGGGAAGATCAACGGGGCAGCTGCTCACAGAGGGGGGAGGAACCTTCTACCTACCTGCTACCTGCTATCGAGGAGCTGTGGCCATGAAGTACACTCTGACAAGATCAAGGATTGTCGAGTATTCTCTGATGGTTTGGTTCATTAAGGCCACCTTTTCCCTACTCTACGGCCTCGCAAACTCCATTCGGCAATACATACCGCATCTCCACGAGTTTATAAGTCTAGCTTGGTAGACATATGAATAGCCTACCCAGTCGCCATAGCGTCAAAGAGCGTTGCCTATAGCTTAATGTACTCCACCACGAGGCTGGCAGATATCATGAGGCAAAGGTGCCATCCCCCGCCGCCGTACTACTCAGCAAACCATTGCAAAGATTAGACGATCTTCTTCGTTGTGCTTGTGGGGTGGATGACATGAGCCGTCGGTACCTTTGCTGATTATGAGAGGTGTCGTCTCCCTCATAGGGGCAATCCCTACAGCTGACACTCGTCATCGTGACTTCACAAAGAGCTTGTTTTTTTTCTTGGTGCGCTTGGGAGTGTACTACATGGGGCTGTCAGGGCATGATTGGCAGTGGAGACCATGAGCATCTCTTGGAGGAGGAAGCATCTTGACAGGAATTGTGCTTGTCGGTGGCATGTTCCAGCTGGTGTCTGAGTCTCTAGCAAAAATTCTGTTTTTGAACTGAACTCACTTTGCATTTATAATGGTATATGTTAGATTTGGACTTCTTGTTTCATATGTTCTTCTTGGCACGATACTGAAAACTGCTGGAGGAGACCTCACAATAGATTTCTTCTACATGGCACCTGAGCTATTGGGTTGGGATGAAACATGCCCAAATTTGAACTGCAAGTTTATGGGGAAGCTTCTATTGCCGTGAAGAAGATCGACTCTCCAAATTGTGTAGACGTAATGTCAGATAAGTAAAGGAGCTGAACTTCTAGTCTTCTTGGATATACATGGAGATTACAAGTTATTTTTCTAAGGAAATATGCCTATAACTGCAGCTTCTTGTCAAGAGTAGTTGGCAGCTTCTTTGTTGTAATTCGCTTGGCAAGCAATGTAGTGATCTTTGGCATTAAAAAAATTTTGAGATCTTCTTGTTAGCCTCGTGCCTTGCAGCATCTTGAACCCCGTGTTCTGCAGCCTTTGCGTGAACTCTTTGACACCGGTCTCATATATGACATCCCTTTTTCCCTTCTGCATTAAAATGGCTCCCATTGCATTTTTCCCAACACTGATACTAATGAAGAAAGGTTTATCCTAGTTTGGAGACATAAGAACTGGCAAAGTGCTTAACTTCTCTTTAATCTACAAGAATGCATCCTCTTCAACTTGCATCCAAACTAAAGGATCCCTTTGAGTTACTTTCTGTAAAGGATATACATATTCAGCCAACATATAGAATGACCTTGATAGATACCTCAACTTTTGAACAAAGCTCATTAGTTGTTTTACAATTTTTGGAGAATCCATAAGAAGTAAAGCCTCCACTTTACTAGGCTCAGGTGAAATACCATTATCAGGGATTAACTAACCACCATCATCATCAAGTCTGCAAAAAATGAGAGTGCAATGCCCTTGAGATGTACACACAAAAGTCATCCATAAATACATGCAAAAATTTTGCAATGAAAGGGGAAAATACCCAACTATCCCATTTTGAAAAGCTAGTGTATGCATTCATCAGACCAAAAGGCATCACTCTATAACAGAAGCATCCCCATGGGGTAATAAACATTGTTTTCTTATGATATTCTTATGTTATTCTGATTTGGAAATATCCAGAGTATCCATCACACAACTACAAAATTTATGACCAGCCACTTGATCCAAGATCTCATCCTGAAATGGAAGAAGATAGTAGTCCCTCTTAGTAGATACATTAAGAGGCTTGAAATCAACACATACTCTCCACTTTCCATTTTTCCTCTCTTTTTGAACCCTCGATTGACAACCCAAAGAGGTCAACTTCCCTAGAGAGTAGGCTAACTTTCCATTCTCTATCTTCCTCATCAAGGCTGGAATTTTTTGAATCACTACTTTCATCACCTCCATCAGCACTTTCATGTCCATTTTGAATGACATACCCTGTTTTCATGTCAAAGATCACCCTCTTATGAGTTGGCTTCTCTAGATAAAGTTCCAATTGACCTCTATACCAATCTTGTCTGGATCTCATACCAATCAACCATGGTCATCCCAAAATGAGAGGATATGCCCCAAGTTTTGCAGCCATAACATGGAAATGTAAACATGCTCTTTGACCTCCAATGTTGATTTCCAAGTTCTCAATGACTCCCAAGCATTTCACTTTTAAGCTATTTGCCATTTTAACCTTAAACAATGACTCCCCTATCATTTTAAGATGCATTTGCAACATTGCTTTTTCAGTGATTACACAAACTTGCACACCACCATCAACATAAACTTGATCAATTTTCCTTCCTGTATCGATGCGTCCATGACAGGTATAATGTCTTTCACATTTGATATAGGTATACCACTCCAACATGCCCAATTTGGGTTTTTCCTTTCTTGATGCTAACCAAACCATGCCATTGCCTCCTCAGAGATGAGTTCATCTACAGTAGCTGACCATATGTAACATCAACCTTTTTACCTTTTAAGTCTTCAAGCAGGTTGTAAGGAACTTGATTGACTCCCAAAGCAAAGTCCCCCATTTGAATCTTCCTTCATGGTCTAGCTTTCCTGCTAGTTTCTAGATCATCTACAACCTATTTTCCCTTTTTAATCCTTGCTGCCCTTTGAGTTTCAGTTTTAGTATCCCTCTCTCTGACTCTCTTGTTAGCAAAAACATCTACATTTTTCCCATCATCAAACATGTTGGTTTTGATCAAATTCATACATGATATGCCTTCACTAGGTCTTCTTTCCAATTGTTGCCTAGTTGGTTCAAGTGGCCTTTATTCCTATCGAGGTCTAGCGTCTTGCCTAGCATTTCCTTATGGCATGGGATACATCTCCCTTCCTGTTCTTCTTGGATAAGGGCAATGAGGAGTAATATGACCTCTCTCCCTACAATTAAAGTATTCAAAGTTTTCCCATCTATTTCTTGGAGGTCCTCTAAATTTAGGTTGCATTTAAGGCTGCCTTGCCTGGAATAGGCTCATATTCAAATTTAGATTTGCCAATTGTTCATGTAGTTTACTAATCACACCATCATCAAGTTTCCTATGGTGTTGTTGAGTTCTATTATCCACTCTTTCAAATGCCCCATGAAGATTCACAGCTTACTATCCTGCATTTCCTACAATAGTGTCAACCTGATTAGGCCGTAAAAAGGCAGGCACAGCAATACCTCTTGATTAATCCAACCTCTATTGTATTTTCCTTTCTTTTCTTTGGCTATTTTGACTACAACTTCATATGTATCAAGGTCTTTGATTAGAATATTTTCTCTAATTTTAGGTTTGAGCAATGAAACAAACTCGTCCTTTTTCAAGAACATCATGGGAGGTTGCTCCATACTCTGTGCAATTTCTATCCTTTGCTTCAAATCTTACAACAAATTTAGACATTTCCTCATTTTCTCCCTAAAACATCCTTTCCAAAGCATCCTCATTTTCAATACCAAAGAAATGTTCATATCCAAAAGCCTCCATGCTTGAGTTTGTGTATAGGTTGGTTTCCAAACCTTACACTTCCCAACTGATAAGATCAACAAGAGATCTTCCATACAGGAGATCCTTAGTGGGGGCACCAATCTATGGTAGGTGAATTGGGTAGTTGGTCTCTAACAACCCCCAAGACAATACCACAGGATAAAGACTGAGAATCTCACCTCAACAAAACCCACGAGGCAGCACCACTGAACACATGATAAAAAATTCTTGATCACTCACTCCTCACTGAGACTTCAACTCAACAACTTAAGCAGTTTAAATCTTCAAGCTCAGAATTACCATTTTTAGAGAGAATCTGATGCTGAAACAACCATGGTAGAGACTTTTACAACACAAGCTTTCAGATTCAAACGACTCCTATTTTTAGGGATGGCAACCCCACACAACAAATTTCCCCATAAAGCGTGATTGCTTCAAGCAGTACAAAATCAGACCCTCTCTATTCTTCTTTCCTCAGAGCACACATAAATAAAAACCAAATACATAGGTACTCAAAACTTTATATGGAAAATTTTCATACCAATTCAATGGCTATAAGCATTTCACTGTTGTAGACATTCCATTGATGCATCAAAATAGAGCTTGCATTGATATAACAATGGAAAATCATAATGAATTCCATGGGAAACCAAGTTGGTGATGTAGAAGCTGTTGAATTCACATGTTTCCTCATAGAGCACAGAAATTGCCTCATGGAGCATTACACAGAACAATTCATAACTTTCTAACCAGATCTTGGATTGCCAAGCTTCAAAAAGAAAATTTGTAGCTCTCTTTTCAATCTATAATTCTTCAAAACAACTGAGATCCAAATTCCTTGATCTGCTACCGTTAAATAGCTCTGCAGAGTTTGTAGTCCTAAATTCATGTATTCTCTATACAACAAACACAACTGCTCTATTCCAAAAGCACAAACTTGCAAATGGGAAGATACATTCTTTGACTTCACATTGTCATTTTAGCATACCAGCAGATACATCTCAGCATATCTTGCATTGATGAAGAGTTGCAGGAGCTTCAAACTTTATGAATTCTGATCTACCATTTTCTTGGTTGCAAATCCTTTCAGATTTCTAGCAACTTGAGTCCCTGAATTCAACATCTGACCATAATACATATTCCCTACTACATACCCAGTTTTTTATGTAGAGACCCTTCACTTCCATTCTTCTCTGTTGTTGACAGGAAGCCTCACTCAACAACTAACATGCATCACTTTTAACAGGATGAAGAACAACCCTCTACTGTCTTTCACTCATATCCATACATCAAAATTGATCTGAAAACTCTCTGCACCATGCAATAGTAGAAGAAAACAAGACAAAAATAACACTCTTATTACCATCATCTAAAAACTGAGAACTCACATCAACCCATTGACTTCAGCAGCCCTGCCATCCTGCTCCACAGCTTCAATAACTTCAACTCTAGGGCCTCTTTCTTATGATAATTTGTTCTTCTTCTTCTAAGCTTTAGATTTCTCCCTTCTTCAAACTACAAGATTCTTCTTCTCCCTCCCTCCCTCCCTCCCTCCCTCCCTCCCTCCCTCTCTCTCTCTCTCTCTCTCTCTCTCTCTCTCTCTCTCTCTCTCTCTCTCTCTCTCTCTCTCTCTCTCTCTCTCTCTCTCTCACGATGATTGTCTTGTGTCGAACACTTCTCTTCTCTTATTTTTTCAAAAAACTCACGTTTTTACTTTTTTCCTTATTTTTCCAAGTTGCCCCTTACTTCCCCTTAATTGCTAGATGGAAAACATGCCCCTTGCTACGTAAAATTCCACTCGGGGACTCAAAATCGAAAGTAAGAATACATTTTCTTCTCTTCTTGCGCGAAGCATGTATCTCAAAACTGAAATATCACAACCACATGTCAAACATGCATGGTAGCCCTTGGGATTTCCATCTATAAACCTGACTCTCGCTATGAGTAAGTGTTAGAAAGATAAAAAATGATATTTGCATGTGCTACCCCACTTGACTTCACACAGCATCATGTCCCTAGTCACTCATTTTCACTCACCAACATGGGGGAGCTCTAAATATTTTGGCGAGGTTCTCTCAAGGATGAGGGAGGTCTTGTTAAGGATGAAGGATGATCCTTAAGGATGCTCTCTCAAGGATGAAGGAAAGCCCCAAATATTCTAGCCAGGATTTCTCAAGGATGAGGGAGAAGCTCCTAGGGCTCTCAGAAGGAAAGTGAGGGGCACAATGTAATTCATTTTATAATAGCGCCAAGTCCTCTCCTATGCAAGATGTATAGTCGAAATGAACATAGGTGAAGGGATAAGGTAAGTTGAAGGGATTAGAAAAAAGCCAAGTTAGGATGGCGTCATATTGACCTCGAAGGGTGAGAGGGGGGATCCCTCCAACACCATCGTCAATTTCAAGGACAGATCCACCCACTCGCCATTCTCCAAGATAGATACATCTAACACCATCATCAATTTCAAGGAAAAATCCTCCCACCCGCCATTCTCCAAGAGGGTTCCATCCAACACCATCTGCAATTTCAAAGAACCGATCCACCCACCATGAACGTCAGGAAGGGACTAGCCCCAACACCATCTTCAATTTCAAGGGTAGATCTATCCAACACCATCCCCAACAAGGGCTTGTATACAAACTCAAAATGCCACCTAACTATATCCATCCCACCTTCCAACTACTACCCATCAGTGCTGATCCGAGAAAATCACAAAAAATATTTGTCTAACATTTTGTTGATTTTTTGTACATTTGGAGCTTTGAAATAAAGAAGAGGGTGGGAACAACCTCTTGGGAAATCCAAGAAATCACTGGATGAAAATATTTCATGGACCGGTTTACCAAGGGGGGGTGAAGAGTAAAGATCAATGGAGGAAGGTGAAGGGAAAATGTATAATGTGAAAAGGAAAGATATGAAATGGATTTGGATCCATCCAAAGGGCATGTGAGGCTCATAATGTCATGACTTTGGAGCCTTATGACAATTCAACCAAATGGGACCCTTCTTGGAAGCATTAGTGGAAGAAAATCAGGCACATGATTTTGTAATATTTTTTTAAAATACTTCCACTCCGATCCAAAAAAACTTTTCAACATAAAAGTTGTAGCGCGTGAGCTGAAGTTTCGGTTGGTATTTTTTTATAATTTTTTGGAGCTACGAGTCGGGAGATATGGCCAAAATGGTGGATGCCAACTTTTTCCAACTGCAGTGGAGACCACCTCCCAGTTTAATACACATCCATACTTTCTTCCCCACACTTAACACTTCCATAAAACATCATTCATTAGACCCCCAACCCTTTCCCCTCTCTTATCCTCTCTCTCAAGCTAATAAACCGTTAGATCTCCCCTCCTAAATCACCCTCAAATCATCCTTAGTTGTAGTAGTAATGTATGAACTCTCATTACTCTCTCTCTATTATTGCTAGATATGATCTTATTTTATGAAGATTCTCTATATTTTTTTATAGGAGAGCTCTTGGACTCAAGCTATGGGGGGGAGAATGGAGACAACTCACCTATGATGGAGCTTGATTAAGTACAAATTGGTCAACAAAACATCTAGATGGAGCTTCCATATTGGTGGAACCGCCTTAATGCAGCTTTGGTGGTGTTAATTCCTATTACATCCTAACCTCCTCCCTAAACACCCTCAAGGCCTATATAAAGAGGCCTTCTCCTTTGTAATTTGTAAGAGGAGAGAGAGCAAAGAGGCCTCCTTCAGCCCTATTGAGCCTTCCCCATTCTCCTTCATGAGCTTATGGAATTCCTTCTCTTACTATAGCTTATGTATGCTCTACAATGTAATAAGCCCAGGATATTGGTGTCCATATTGTGTATATTGGTTATGTCCCGAGGGTTCTCCATCTCTTAAGTTTATTGATTCATCTATTTTTTCGTAGTTCTCTCATTCTCACTCACTCTCTCTCTCTCTTCCTCTCTTAGTTTTCATCTCTTCTCCCTTACAATCTCCTCTCCCTCTTGCATAGCGTCCTAGTCCGCTCTTCCATGACTACGTGGTGCCCTTATCTCATTCACTTTGTGGCAGAAGGGAGTTTGGCATAGTATAGAGGCTGCCATACCGAATTTCCTTCGTCATAAATTGGTGCCCCCGCTGAGGACATTCTCATCCATGCGGGACGATACAACACATGGTGGTGCATCCTCTAAAACAAGTACTCCAAGTGGCTCTTCTCCAACGCCTTCACCAACTCTTTTTGAAGCTGATCGAAGTCCACGACTCCCACAATGGTCTCCCAAGGAAGCCCAAGAAAGGAAGTATGCCTATCGGATGACGGCACGTATGCGGGTAAAAGGTGTTCACCTTAGAAATTCCATTCTCTCACAATGGAAAAAATCATGTTGCCATCAATTGCTAGGTTCTCATAATTGTGGTGAGTGTTTTGCAAACAAAGTAAAGGCTCTTCCAGAAGGTCCTCGTCTCCAAATCATCAAATCCCTCTCTCTCTCTGGCCTAATCCACATCAAAGGAGGACAATTATGCATGAACGGTGTGGAGTTTTGTAGAAGTGCAAAGTATGAAGACTACCTTCAACTGTTGTTAGCTCGAAGGTTGGGTGTGGTTGAAAAGGTGGCCATCACACCTTATGAAATATATGTCGCCGAGGATGGACACACTAAGGCAAGAACAATCACTGGTGAGCAAATTCTCCGTATAGCAAAGTTGGTGGGATCCAAAAAGAAACATTCTGGGAAAAATCCTTCATAATTCAAGAAAGTGCATTCCCTCTACTCCCTTAAGTAGTTTCTACTCATGAATAATAATAATGGCCCGAATTTCTACACCTTCCACTCTGTACAAAACATCCAAGTTAATGTATGCATCACTAGGAATATTTTCTTCCAACAGCGTCTTGTCATGTACTTTGGAGCTGAAAGATTAAGGGAGATTCTTGTATCACCAGAACCTATAATCTTCCCAATGCTAGACTACAATGCATCCTTCAATGTACATGTCTTTATCCTATTATAATAGTTTCTCATGAATCACAACGAGTTGTATGGACCTATCCGTCCACTTGCTATGCAAACTGTGAATATTGTAGCTAGCACAAAGCTTAGATTCCAAGGCATTATTAGAAGCATATTGGGGCCTAGACGTCTTGCTGAAATCAATGCATCTGTAAACCCATTCATCCTTCCCCTCATAAAATACAACTTAAGTCTAGACGTGTTCATCTTTGTACTCTACTAAGGCAACATGGCATTTCCAAGCTTCTTTGGGCGCAATGGAGAAAATGCATTGGATTTTTTGGACAACCTTGAGATGGCCTTCCTTGTCTCTGGGAGGGATGATGAAGCATTAAAGTTGAGGGCTTTTCCTTTGGTGCTCAAGGAAGAAGCTAGAATGTGGTTCCAAACTCTAAATCCGGCCCAAAGAGCTGAATGGGAAGGATTGAAGGCAGCTTTCCTGCAGAGATTTCAACAAACTAACTCAGCTGAAGAGTTATGGCAACGACTTTTGGCCCTCCATCAAAGTGATCCTTATGGTTATGCAACTTATGAGGAAGGGTTTTTGAAGCTTTGGGGGCAGTGGTCAGACTCACTAAACCCTGGAGAGAGAGCTCCAAACTGCCTTCAAAAGGATCGATTTATTTCAGGTTTGTATCCCTTGCTTAGGGAGAAGGTAAAGGTGAAATTTCCAAACACTTTTGAAGATGCTTTGAGAATCACTAGGGAAAAGAATCGAAAGATTCTGTACCAAGCCCAAGCTAGCCAAACAGGTTTGGGAAACAACATCACAACTATGGAGGCCTCTCAAGTTTCCCCAAATGTATCTAATGCACCAGGCCTTATTAGAGGTCAAGAAGACATGATCCAACAAATAAACAATCTTACTAATCAACTAGAGGGTTTGAGAGTGAATCTTGTGCAAGGTGCAAGAAGACCTATCGAGGGGAATGGTGGGAATCGACCATAAATGCGGCGACAAGCAAGGGAGATGTTGTGTTACAACTGTGGAGAAAATGGACATGGCATGTACAATTGTCCTCACCCTAGAAGATATGATCACCCTGCCAGAGGTCCTCGACAACAAGTAAGCCCTCCTCGTGCTAGGACTCAAGAGCAAGAGCAGTCACGACCTGCAATTTTACAACCACCTTATGTTCAAGCTGAAACCCCTGTTGTTCAACCAAATGTTAATGTCATAAAAATAGAGGAGGTGGTCAGGGATAGAAGGCTCCAAGAAGAAATAGCAAGAGGTAAGATGAAGGTAGATGTAGTAGAGACCATGCCTATCAAGCGGGTACGTGTCCAGACTGAGGCAAGTAAGGAAGCAACCAATGAGGCAAGTACATCACGGGCACCTGGAGATGAAGGGAAGAAGAGAAAGACTCGAACTAGGTCTAAAACTGATATCTCTGACTTCCCTTTGGGTTCTCGGACACAACCTTATGATCTGGTAGCAGACGTGAGCTCTCAAGGGCCAAAAATTACTTGGCCACAACTACTTCATGCCTCTCCAAAGCTACGACGACAATGGTCAAAAATGGTAAGCACAAGGGCAAGGCAAGGTAAAATGGTTAGTGCAATCAAGGCATATGGACTCAAAGATATAGTGCCTATAGTGGAGGCTCAAATTAAAGGTCAACGGATTCGAAAAACATACATTGATAGTGGAGCAGAGGTTTGTGTCATGACAGAAAAACTTATGCATCAATTAGGTTTAGAAGTAATGGAATCCTCAACCTTCAGGGCAAAGATGGCCAACAATGATGCGGTCACATGTGTGGGTGTAGTGAAAGCTTTGAGAGTATCTGTTTTTGGAATCACTGCAGCAGTGGATGTTTATGTGATGCCAGTAAAGGGGGAAGGATATCCCCTCATCCTAGGGAGACCTTGGCTTATGGGCATCGGAGCTAGGCAAGATTGGGCAACAGGAGATCTAGAGTTGAGGCCACGTAAGGTGGGTGGCCACGATCAAAAGGTGGTTTACAACTTGAAGAGTGGGTGTCAAGAGAACCTTGAACTAGAAACGTCTGCCGATGAGTGGAGCTCAAGTGGATGTTCCTCATCAGTAGAAGAGGAAGAGAGTTCAAGTGGAGAGAGTGATAGCACTCTCGAAGTTATGGGCGTCACCTTAAAGGAACCTACCTTATCAGAAGACAACCCAAGAATCCAAGGAGAAGATGTGTGGGATGCTAGCCTAGAGAAGATGATATCCAAGGATATAAAGGATGAAGAAAGGGAGGGTTATGTGAATGTTCTCAAGAAGCATGCATCATTGTTTATTTCTGATTATACTCACATTACAGGTGTCATTGCAGTGAAGCATCACATCCAACTCAAAGAAGGAAGCAAACCTATAGTACAAAGATTGAGAAGACTGGGAGTTGTGCAACAGGATGCACTGTTGATGGAGGTGAAGAGACTCTTGAATGCAGGATTCATATACCCAGTGGAAGATTCAGAATGGGTCTCCCCAGTAGTAGTGAGGCCAAAGAAAAATGGTAAGTGGCGAGTATGCATAGATTACAAGCCACTAAATGCTGCAACAAAGAGGGACCACTTCCCTCTCCCATTTCAGGATGAAATCTTGAATGAAGTAGTGGGACATGAGCAGTATACGGTGTGTGATGGCTACTCTGGCTACTTCCAGATTCACATTGCAGAGGAGGATCAAAAGAAGACCACTTTCATCACACCATGGGGCTGTTTTGCCTTTCGGGTCATGCCCTTTGGTCTCACAAATGCCCCAGCAACCTTTCAACGATTCATGAATATGGTTTTCCAACCTTACTTTGGTAAGTCCATAAGGGTTTTCATAGATGACTTTTGTATTTACAGCTCAAGGAACATACATCTATGCAAGGTTGATGAAGGATTTACTCGCTTAGCTAGGTTGGGTGGACAACTAAATAAGGATAAATGTCACATTGGGGAAAGCAAGGTTACACTACTAGGGCATGTAGTGTCAATTGAAGGAATTGAGGTAGATCCAAATAAGGTAGAAACATTGCTAGCTCTACCTTCCCCAACCTCCATCAAACAATTGGTCTCCTTCTTACAAAAGCTAAGATATTTGGGTAGATTTATACACTTACTCTCTCAGGCCATATACCCCCTGCAGCAACTGACACGCCAATAAACACTTGTATGGAGTGAACAAAGTGAAGGACATTTTAAGGAGATAAAGAAAATGTTGGGGTCACTTCCTATAATCCTCCAGCCTTGTTGGGAAGAAACATTCTTTGTAAACCCTAGTGTGGGAGAAGAGGCCATTGGTGCTGCTCTCCTACAAAAAGATCCAAAAACATCCTTCATGAGGCCTGTGTATTTTGCCAGCCGCCTCATGAAAGCCTCAGAGAAGGCTTACACCTCCATGGAACAACTAGTGTTGGCCCTCATGTTTGCAGTAACCAAATTTCGGCCATATTTACTTCCAAAGAGGTTTGTGATCATCACTGTGGAGGATATGTTTCCCTATGCACTACAACATATGGAAATCTCTGACAAAATAGCAAAGTGGCTGGTCCGACTTCAAGAGTTTGACTATACAGTGCAGGTTGAAAAAACAACTCGGGCATGCTTGGCTGATATTTTGACAAATAGGTGCTATGAGAAAAATCTCGTGGTGAAAAGAAAGAACCTTCCACCACCCCTATCCATAAAAACTCTTGTAGATGCTTATAGCCTCTACTTTGATGGTGCATACAAGAGAACTAAGGATAAGGCAGCCGCAGGCATCGTTGTTTTCTCTCCTTTAGGAGAGAAAATCTATTGTGAAGGAATCATCTTGGAAGGTGTCCACTCTAACAATGAGGCAGAATATCAAGCTTTAATTCATGGTCTTTGTTGGTGTCTTAGTAATTCAATCGAGAGATTGAATGCTTTTGGAGACTCCATGCTATTGGTAAGGCAGATGCAAGGTACATGGGCATGCAAAAATACAAACCTCTCTAGTAAAATGAGAGAGGCCAAATCTCTTATGAGAAGATTTAGGGAGGCACAAGTACATCATGTGCCAAGAGACCAGAACAAAGATGCCGACCATCTAGCATCATCAAAGCTGAATGAGTCAATGGTGGGAGCAGTGGCTATCAAACCCCCACTTCGACAAGGCAAGTAAGACTTAGAAGATATTCTACATCTCTTAGAACAAGGAGAAGCTCCCAAACACCTGACTAAGGGAGAAAGACAGTGGCTAGCTCGGAAGGCTACAAGATATCGCATAGTAAATGACAGTTTGTATTGTCTTGGTAAGGATGGTGTGCTTAGGAAAGTGCCGTCAAAATGGGAAATTGAAGAAATCTTAAAAGCTTGCCATGATGATGTGTGTGGAGGCCACTTTGCACACGACATCACAAGTAGAAAGGTTCTACAAGCCGGCTTTACTTGGCCCAGTCTACACCGAGATGTCAAATATTGGTGTCAAACATGTGAAGAATGTCAGAAATCAGGACCATGACGGCTCATAGCAGAACCCCAAACCCCAATCAAGGTCTATGGACCCTTTGAGAAGTGGGGAATTGATGCCATAGGGCCTCTACCATGCACTCCATCAGGAAAAGAGTATATTATCATGGGGGTAGATTACATGACTAGATGGGCCGAGGCTATGCCAACTAGAAGAATCACTGCTAAGGAAGTGAGTAAATTCATCTTTGATCACATTTGTTGTAGGTTTGGTACCCCTCTTGAAATACTATCAGATAGAGGACCAGGGTTTAGAGTTAATGTGGTGGGTGAACTCATGCAAAAGCTAAATATTCAACGACGACACTCTACCCCTTACTACCATCAATGCAATGGATTGGTCGAAAAGGTAAATGGAATGATTTGTAAAATCATCAGCAAACAGGTACATTCAAGGCCCTGGGATTGGGACAAGCACCTTAGTGGAGCTCTATGGGCTTACAGAACCTCCTTCAAAACCATGTTAGGGTTCACACCTTTTCATCTAGTTTATGGACAAGAGGCTCTTTTGCCTATTGAGGTAAAATTAGCTAGCCTTCGGGTATTAGGTGGCACAGTAGGCTCTCAAAAGGAGAAGTTACATCAAAGATTACTGGACCTAGAGAGGCTACAATTGGATCGTGAAGAAGCCATCAACCACTACTCCCAGGAAGCTGAGAAGCGTATAAAAAATTTCAACAAGAAGCTAACAGATAAAAACATCAAGGAGGGATCTTTAGTGCTTCGATATGACAATCGCTTTGATAAAAGAAAGGATGGCAAGTTTCTCTACCAGTGGGAGGGACCGTTTTGGGTCACAAAAAAATTCAACAATGGCTCCTACAAACTTCAAGACATTGAGGGAAAAGTTCACAAGACCAGTGTAAATGGATGGCACTTAAAACCCTATCACATCAAGGTGGGGTTAGCTCAAGATACCAAAGAGTGTCTAGAGGCATAAATACCTCTAGCCAGGTTGGGGGGGGCTATATGATCCGAGAAAATCACAAAAAATATTTGTCTAACATTTTGTTGATTTTTTGTACATTTGGAGCTTTGAAATAAAGAAGAGGGTGGGAACAACCTCTTGGGAAATCCAAGAAATCACTGGATGAAAATATTTCATGGACCGGTTTACCAAGGGGGGGTGAAGAGTAAAGATCAATGGAGGAAGGTGAAGGGAAAATGTATAATGTGAAAAGGAAAGATATGAAATGGATTTGGATCCATCCAAAGGGCATGTGAGGCTCATAATGTCATGACTTTGGAGCCTTATGACAATTCAACCAAATGGGACCCTTCTTGGAAGCATTAGTGGAAGAAAATCAGGCACATGATTTTGTAATATTTTTTTAAAATACTTCCACTCCGATCCAAAAAAACTTTTCAACATGAAAGTTGTAGCGCGTGAGCTGAAGTTTTGGCTGGTATTTTTTTATAATTTTTTGGAGCTACGAGTCGGGAGATATGGCCAAAATGGTGGATGCCAACTTTTTCCAACTGCAGTGGAGACCACCTCCCAATTTAATACACATCCATACTTTCTTCCCCACACTTAACACTTCCATAAAACATCATTCATTAGACCCCCAACCCTTTCCCCTCTCTTATCCTCTCTCTCAAGCTAATAAACCATTAGATCTCCCCTCCTAAATCACCCTCAAATAATCCTTAGTTGTAGTAGTAATGTATGAACTCTCATTACTCTCTCTCTATTATTGCTAGATATGATCTTATTTTATGAAGATTCTCTATATTTTTTTATAGGAGAGCTCTTGGACTCAAGCTATGGGGGGGAGAATGGAGACAACTCACCTATGATGGAGCTTGATTAAGTACAAATTGGTCAACAAAACATCTAGATGGAGCTTCCATATTGGTGGAACCGCATTAATGCAGCTTTGGTGGTGTTAATTCCTATTACATCTTAACCTCCTCCCTAAACACCCTCAAGGCCTATATAAAGAGGCCTTCTCCTTTGTAATTTGTAAGAGGAGAGAGAGCAAAGAGGCCTCCTTCAGCCCTATTGAGCCTTCCCCATTCTCCTTCATGAGCTTATGGAATTCATTCTCTTACTATAGCTTATGTATGCTCTACAATGTAATAAGCCCAGGATATTGGTGTCCATATTGTGTATATTGGTTATGTCCCGAGGGTTCTCCATCTCTTAAGTTTATTGATTCATCTATTTTTTCGTAGTTCTCTCATTCTCACTCACTCTCTCTCTCTCTTCCTCTCTTAGTTTTCATCTCTTCTCCCTTACAATCTCCTCTCCCTCTTGCATAGCGTCCTAGTCCGCTCTTCCATGACTAGGTGGTGCCCTTATCTCATTCACTTTGTGGCAGAAGGGAGTTTGGCATAGTATAGAGGCTGCCATACCGAATTTCCTTCGTCAAGTGCCATGGGACTAGCACACAACTAGGTGGGGGTAATGTTAACCTCAATACAAGAAAAAGTAGAAAGAGTGGAAAAGTTCAATTTGGGAGCTGAAAGAGGCAACCCAAAAGAAAATCAACCACAATGGAAGAAGTAAGAAGGGAAACAGCCAAAAGCGCAAGGGCAGCCTCAAAAACTAAGCCAAAGACAAAAGTGCATTTATAAATGCAAGGCGCCCCTAAAACTTTTGTAAAAGAGCGTTAGGCTCCCTTCTGTCCAATTGTAAGGGTAGACGGGCAAGAGAAAGGAAGCTAAGATGATAGGAGGACAATGGGAAAGAGGGCCTAGGTAAAAAAGAGGATGATAGCCCAAAAGGGATTAGGGTTTTGTATACAAACTCAAAATGTGAATGAGAAGCTCATTCTTTGGTATGCGACAAAGTGGACTCATCTTCTTCTCTTCTCCTTCTTGCTTGCTTGTGTGTGCTTGAGAGAGGGAGTGTGAGATTGTAAGGGAGTGAGTGTGTGAGGGTGAGGGATCTTGGAGGTGAAGCTCTCCATCATCTCCTCTCTTCTTTTCTTTTCTTCTCTTCTCTTCTCTTCTCTTACGTGTGGCTATAGAGGATGGAGCTTGGAGGTGGAGGCTTGAGCTCGCATCTTGAATTGTGGAGCTGCCAATGTGCTTGAGGGAGAAGGCAACTCATTTGGGCATCAAGGTAAGCTTACAACACCCTGATCCACTACAAGGGAATGTGGCAATAGCGATGCCGATTAGCGACGCCGGATATCGGCGTCGCTATAGGCATCGCTATATGCGTCGCTATTTGCGTCGCTATATGCGTCGCTATTTGTGTCGCAAATGCGACGCAAATAGCGACGCATATAGCGACGCCAATTGCGACGTCGCAGGGAAAAAAAGCGCGGACGAAACCAGAGCGTCGTTTTCATTTTCTTTTCTTCGCCTTTTGAGAGCGAGAGCGAGGGAGAGAGCGAGGGAGAGAGCGAGGGAGAGAGCCAAGGCTTTGTGAGAGAAGAGGAGGAAGAGACTTGCTGCCGCCGCCGCCACCGCCACCGCCGTTGTTCGCGAAGGAGAGGAGGAGCCCTCGTTGCAAAGAGAAGCCGCCCACGCTCGCCATATCTCATTGGTGAGTCTCCCTCTCTCTTTCTTTTACTTGTTGAAGGTTTAAATCGTTCTCTTTTGTTTGTTTAGGAGAGGAAAATGAAAGAGAAGGAGAGGGAGAGGGAGAGAGAGGGAGAGAGGGAGAGGGAGAGGGAGAGGGAGAGGGAGAGAAAGAGAGGGAGAGTGCATTCTCTCTCTCTCTCCCTTTTGCTTGTTTAATGTTTAAATTACTTTATTTTTTGCTTGTTTAGGAGAGGAAACGAGAGAGTAAGAGAGAAAGAGAGGGAGAGGGAGAGGGAGAGGGAAAGAAAGTGAAAGAGAAAGAAAGAGAAAGAGAAATAGAGGGAGAGGGAGAGGGAGGGGGAGGAAATAGGAGAGGGAGAGAAAGAGAAAGAGAGGGAGAAGGAGGGAGAGTGCATTCTCTCTCTCCCTCCCTCTCCCTTTTGCTTGTTTAATGTTTGAATCACTTTATTTTTTGCTTGTTTAGGAGAGGAAATGAGAGAGAAAGAGAGTGAGAGGGAGAGGAAGGGGAAGGAAATGAGAGAGGGATAGAAAGAGAAAGAGAGGGAGAGTGCATTGTATCTCTCCCTCTCCCTTTTTGCTTGGAGGATGTTTAAATCACTTTATTTTTTGCTTGTTTAGGAAATGAGAGAGAAAGAGAGATAGAGAGGGAGAGGGAGAAAAAGAGAAAGAGAGGGAGAGGGAGAGGGAGAGGGAGGGGGAGGGGAAGGAAATGAGAGAGGGAGAGAAAGAGGGAGGGGGAGGGAGAGGGAGGGAGGGAGAGGGAGAGGGAGAGGGAGAAAGAGGGAGGGAGAGGGAGAGGGAGGGGGAGGGAGGAAATGAGAGAGGGAGAGAAAGAGAACGAGAGGGAGAGGGAGAGGGTGAGAGAAAGAGAGGGAGAGAGGGAGAGGGAGAGAAAGAGAGAGAGAGGGAGGGGAAGGAAATTTAAGATAATATACGTATTGGTGATGGTATGCAATGTGCTTTGCATACGGCCACGTACTTCATCAAAATGGACCCAAAATTATTGTTATAGAAGAAGAAACCCTTAAATTGAGTATAGGATAATTTCTCTTAGGTCTTATGACTATGAGTAGAATTGATTGAAATAAATTTTATTACCATAGTTATAAAATTTCATAGATGGCGCGCATTAATTTTAAAATGGATTACTTATACTCAAAGCCGAGATATAACAAAAAATTATCTACCGGGACAAACAAATCGTTGAGCATGATACAAGGCCGAGATATAACATTGGAAAATCTCTCGACTACTATATACAATGCAAGGTTTATGGTCAACTTGCAACTTGACGTAAAGCTATCCATTTAAGCCTCGTTTGCTGTAATGTAGATAAGATGGCAAACGAAGAATGTCCTATTGTTCAAGACCGCGAGTCATATCTTAATCAGTGTGTCCCATGTCCTTGCTCTCAATGCAAGTTGGCAATTAGACGAAAACGCCGATTGTCTATAGAACACGTACGACGATTTGGCGAGTTTCAATCTGAGATCATTGATCAGGCGATTGCAGATTTTCAGCAAATGTTAATTTGAAGTTAGCATTTTTCATGCATTGTACTCTCAAGCTAATTGAAAACCATACACAATAAGATTGGGTCTTGTTGGCAAATTTTGTATCCAGGGGGGTGATGTCTCGACCCAAGGGGGAGTGCACCCTTTGCGGCCAATTAGAAGAGTTCATGGATGTGCGATGGATGGATTACAGGAGCCAATCGACCACTCACAAGGCCCATCTATACTGTCAATGCCAGAGGAGACAGACAACCTTCCCGACCTGCCTACAATCTTGGAGCCTGAGATGGAGGCAATGATCAATGCATTGATTCCCATGGATGTTGAGACATCTGACCCGCTTAGAGAGGAAGCATCCATACCATTATATGATGGGTGCCGAGTATCTTGGTTGAAGACATTGCTTGCACTCTTAAGTGTGCAAGCAAAATACGGTTGGAGCGATACGAGTGTGACTGAGTTATTCAGGTACCTTGCACACAGAATTCATTGTTTTTTTAAAAAACAGTATTATTGCAAACATGGATGGATTTTTCAAGGTGTTTTATGATTTTTTCAGGTTATTGAAATATCATATATTGCCACCTGCAAACACCATGCCTGAGTCTCGTGATGATGCACGACATGTTTTACGGAAGCTTGGCGTGGACTACAATAACATCCATGCATGTATCAACGACTGCATATTGTTTCGAGATGAATACGAGACTATGGAGACATGTCCAAAGTGTGGTGCTCACAGGTATCGACAGGACTTGCAAGGGGAGACCATCCCTCAAAAAGTCCTCAGACACTTTCCACTCATCCCCCGCATAAACCATATGTTTCGCACGTCTGCCATGGCAAGCTTGACAACGTGGCATGTGCAGAATAGGTCCACGGATGGAGTGCAACGAATATCAGCAGATTCGCGCGTATGGAGCCACATTGACTCTACCTTCCTAGGCTCTTTCGAGAGCCAAGGAATCTTCGGCTCGGTCTCGCCATGGATGGTGTGAACCCATTCGGTCTGCACTCGACTTCTTACAGTGTGTGGCCTATAGTGCTTGTCAACTACAACATTCCTCCATGGCTTTCTACGAAGAAAGGACATCTCATCCTTAGCTTGCTCGTCCCGGGCCGCTACAAAGTAAAAAATATGGACGTGTATCTTCGTCCATTAGTCGATGAGCTTAAGATTTTGTGGGAGGAGGGGGTCACGGTGCAAGATATGAGCAGACGCGATGGTCGGCGGTCAGCCAACATTCGAGCCATTCTCATGTGGACGATGCATGACTTTCTGGGATTGGGAGAGTGCTCAGGTGAGCAGACCTTTGTTCTCGCCGGTAATATCTATATTTTATTTCATTCAATCAAGTATTCACTAGGTTGTGGATCGCCTTGCAGGTCTCGTTACCTCAGGTTATCATGCATGTCCATTGTGTGGGCCACAGTTAGACTCCCGAAGGTCATGAACCATGAAGAAGATGGTATATCAAGGACACGCCGCTTTCTTGCCGGAGGATCATGAACTCAGGGAAGGTTTTCTTGGACGACCTCCAGCACGTATGAACGTTGCAAGCTGGTACGAGCTAAAAATGGTAAACCCGGAATCACATCCAAATGGAATGCGACGGTTCTCAGTTTTCTACGAGTTGCCATATTGGACCCACTTACAGGTCAACCACTTGTTGGATCCCATGCATATTTTCAAAAATGTGGGCAGCTTGCTATGGGACCACATCACAGGAAAGAGAGACACTATAGGGTCACGAATGGATTTAAAGGAGGTAGGTAAGATGGAGGCGCTTTGGCTGTAGTCGAGTGTTGAAGGGGGAGTGCAGCTTTCTCGCGCTCCCTGGGTTTTGTCTACCAAAGAAGAGCGCATTGTGAAGCAAGTAATCTAGTCTATCCGCACTCTGACGGGTATGATGCGTTCTCTCAGGTCCGCATTTTCTAAAGATGACCAAATGTCTAGGCTAAAATCCCATGATTGGCATAAGATATGTCAGGTTTGTGAACAGAATGGATTTTAATTAGCGTAGACATTTTGAAATTTGAAAAGTGACCATTATTCTTAATGCTTTCTCATTTGTGCCAGTTTGTCCTACCGATTGCGATCGCGGGATGCCTAACTCCAGTAATTCGCGGGGCCATTTACAAGCTGTCGACTTTGGTGCAATGGATCTCACAGAAAGAGATTAAGACGTCCTCTATTGAATCCGCAAGGCGGGGAGCAGTTGAGACGGTCTGTCTCTTTGAGAAATACCTGCCCACTAGCATGCTCACGATACAAGTTCACCTTCTTGTGCATCTTGTGGATGAAGTGGAGATTGCTGGACCTGTCCATACGCGATGGATGTTCTTCCTGGAGCGCTTCATGAAAACCCTGAAAGGCTTTGTGCGACAACGAGCTCGTCCGGAAGGTAGCATGGCAGAAGGTTGGTTGGTGTCAGAGGCGTTAGTGCATATCTCACAATGGCTACCAACGGTAGAACCAGACAATGAAATGCTATGGACGCTGAAGGATGATGACAGGCTGACTGGAGATGTGGTGGTTGGAAATGGGGTAGAAAAAAGAATGGATGCCTCAATGGAAGAGAAGGTGAATCGCTTTTGCATGTTGCACCATGCCTCCATGGAGACGTGGCTCGCCAAGTACCAGATTGCAAGGCAAGATCGAGAGGAAGCGGGAGCTGAATTCCGACGTAGTACACGTCACCGACCGATTCGATATCCCGAAGGCATGGAGGAGATGCCGCGGTTTATGTCAACATGATGGTTGCATGGAGCCTTGACCGCAGCATCCAGTGAAGGGACAGAGGTCTCAATGGAGGAGTGGGAGTTCTCGAGGGGATGTAGTCCAAAGGTAATGAGGGGTTTAGAATGTGTCGTATCTAAATTTACTTGCTACATCTAATTTGAGTGTTTCAATGTGCATTACAAAATATATAGTGCAGCGTGGTCACGCGGATGGCATTTTCGGGTGGAGCATATTGACAAAATGCGCTCCACAATGGACTGTAGTGTCATGGCAAGGTTTGAGCAAGAGAGCTGGCGACGAGCAACGGATCTGAACACGGTTGTGGATGAGATGGAGTATTTTGGGAACTTGCAAAGTATTATTACGGTGGATTACCGTAGCTTCTCCATGATAATATTCGATGTGCAGTGGTTCAAAGTGGTACTTGGAGGAGCTGGCGCAACAGTTCAACGAGGTCCATCTGGATTTCTTGAAATAGATTCCGAAAAAAAATGGATGGATTTGCACGACACCTTTGTGTTGCCGGCCCATTGTGAACAGGTACAACTAGTCATTTGCTTGCTAATTGTAATACGACATGGTTTATGTCACAATGGTTTGAAGCCGCTTTGTAAGTGTTTGTGAACATGTAATCTTCTATCCAAATCCCCGACAACCTCGATGGTGGTATGTTATACCTTCAACTCCTCGAGGTGCGAGAGTATACGATCAAAGCGATGTTCCAGGCATAGATGAAGAAAATATGCAAATAGAGGGATCGAAATTACAAGGGGTGGAGGCCACCGCAAGCTTGGAGCCCGCATCGGCTAACAATGATGGAAATACAGAAGTCGTAGAATTTTTTGAGAACGAGGCAGACTCGTTCTTTTGTGGTGACATGTCTATCGACCTTCCAGTGTATGCAGAGTTGTGTTAGGAGATTAACATGGGACCATAGAATACTTCATTCTTGGAGAATTGTATTATTCAATTCGTTGTTTAGATCTTCCATAAAGGTAGATAAGATATGCATTTTAAGAGGGATTTTTCAAAAATGATTTATATTAATGTGCTTTGTATAGTTTAAATTGATTCTTCTAACATTATTTTTTATCTGTGCAGGTATCGACATTTTCAGGATGAGTCGAGGGATGAGCGATGAGGAGTTTCAGGAGATGATGGCACGTATGTCTCCAAATCAGCTCGCGAGATTCAGAGAGATGGCAGATCAGGAGCTGTCTCGTTCTTCGTCAGGGCACTCTGCTAGATCAGCTTCAGCGCGATCAAATGCTTCAGCTTCGAGCAGACGATCTCGACGCTCGCGACTTGGGCCAGAGGGAGGGATTGCGACTGCAGGAGGATCAGGGGGGTGCTGCTGTGGAGACACGGACGCGGTGTCTCCGTCTCGTCGTTCAGCTGGAGCTCGGTCACCTCCAGGATTTGTCACACCTGTGGGGACGTCCACTCTAGTTACTCCAGCTTTTGTGCAGCTGTCGGCAGATGTCACGCCTTTTGGTGGCACTCCTTTTGGTGGCACCCCTTTGAGTGGCACTCCGGGAGAGGGTACCCCCGTTGGTACACCGGATGTATAGGGGTCTCCTGGATATGCCCAGGACGTGGACGGAGATGGGAGAGGGCCCATACAAGGCACACTCCTAGGGATTATGGATACCTACAAGTTTTTCGGCACAACAAGTTTTTCGGCACAACGTCCTGGATCATTGGAGGAACATACCGGAGGGGAGCAAGGAGTACATAGTAGCATCCTTTCACGAGGAGTTCCCGGTGCCAGCCGCAATGGATAGATTCTCTACGGGCTGGATGATGGATTGTATGCATGCATACATTTCACATAGACGATCCGACGCACGCAAGGCAATCAAGAGTGGGGCTCCAAAGCCCGAGTGGTTAGATGCAGACAACTGGTGCCGACTGAGGGAGGAGGCTACAAATTCTCCAGGACGTTGGAGTCAGAAGCGGGAGGCGGCGAGGGCACGAATCGAGGCCAGATCGGTACATCATCTTGGGAGTGGCGGCCACAGGACATATTTGGAGGACTTTGTAAGTTTCTCTTTTGTTTTGCTTATTTGTTTTTTTGAGATATTCTTTGTACTGACAATCATGTTTCTAACAGTTAGCATTTTGTTTTCTTTGCAGCACTCCATTACAAATCGTGATCCGCAGGGCCTTGAGACTCGATATGCAGAGAGGCACGGTCTCAGATCATTGATCGACCGATTGTATAGATGCGGCAGCCCAGTAAGTCACTCATCTTTCTTGTCCGTAGTTACCATGAGATATTTGAATGAATTATTGTATGGTGGATTGATATGTTGTTTCTTTTTCTGCAGAATCCGTTTGATGCTCCTTTGCAGCGGGAAGAGCTTTCGGGGGACGACGATTTGTAGCTCGCCCTTGGATCCTTAGAGCTCACATACCTTTAGTTTTTAGTCGCCCAATCTATGTAGACATTTTCTATGTATTAGTGATATTGTTTTATGATTGTACCAATCGCATTTTATGCGATATCATGTATTTATTTCATCTATCAGTTTTATGATTTCAGTATACATTCTTTTTGTTTGCAAACGCTTTGTATGCAGCAGTGCAGAAACTATTTTGTATGGCTCTCATACAACACACAGTGCTATATGTGGCAGGCCACAAATTTTTTTTTTCTCTGTTACCGTTGCTATTTGCGTCGCAAATTTACTGCACGCGTCACTATTGTCGTCGCTATCAGCGTCGCAAATTCTCTGTAACCGTCGCTATATGCGTCGCTATATCGACGATTCTATGGCGTCGTCAATAACGACGCTTTTTGCGACGACGGGGGAAAATTTTGTTGTTTGTATTTTCATCGTTTTAAACGTCGCTATAAGGTCTATATCTTGATAGGATCAAAGGTGCATTGTCTAGGTGAGAGATAACCATAGGTGTTCACTTGAAACGCTTGAAAGAATAAGCAGTCTGTGGGTCTTGGCGGTTGTCAACCGCATCACCTCTACAATTGCATTTGTTGGTTTCCTTAGTTTTGGACCAAGAAAATGTGATTAGAGGCCTTTGATAGTGTCAAGGACCTCCTAATCATGCTACATTGTTGGCCATCAACACACCTAATGGAAGATCCTCAAGACCATTAGGGGTGGCATACCACATTATGCAAGTCCTAAAACTCACAGTAGCATGAAATTATCCAAGTTAAATATAGTTTTTATTTTTAGCTCTAAAGAGACAATCCTTGAGGGGCTAAGCTAGCACAATGTGGGGGAGAGGGGGGTTCGATACCATTTTCATATTACTCCATCCCTTTCCCATGCATTGTGTTGGAATCGATCTTAGGGACCCATCCCCCATCCCATCTTGTGGTGTTCCTTCTTATAGTCTATTGCCCCTATACTAATATACATTGTTAAGGTCCACATGACCACCTTGCCCTTCTATTTTGTAATGTAATAACATAGAAGTTGATATAGTTGTCCATTTATTTTTAGATGGATTCTATGAAGATGTAGGGAATGTAGTCTCAAAAACCTATCAATAGGGAAGCCACTCCAAAAAAGGTGGTGTTAAAATTTCCTTGTTGAGTTGGACAATATCATCACCAACCACAAGTATCCCAAGTTTCTTCCATCATTGCCTTAGTGGAAGTTTGGATTAAGGCTTCACAAAAATACATTGAGAGGCATGATGCTACATTTGAGGATTGTACATCTACTAGAGAAATTTTTGTAGAGGTGGTCCCCATATGTGCAGATGAATGATGTCTTCACCGAAAATCCCCTTGGAAATTTTTTAGGGTTCCAATAAATATAAAGAAGCCTTAAATTTTTTTTCCCTATGTACAAACTAAAAATTCCATCTCATCCATTATTTTCATAAACTAGTTTGCTTACTATATGTTTGTTGTTAGAAGATGAAGGGATACATAAGATATGTAACACTCTATTGAATCCAACTGATGATGATCATCAAGTGGTAAAATTTTCCCCACTGAGAGTGAGAAAACTTCTTGATTGGATATTGATGCTTTGAGAAGGGAGAACACAAAGGGGGTTTGCTTGATGTGCAAGCAATAAAGGAGAAAGATGAGTGATGATGTTCCAATTTCTTCTCAATGACATTGACTCAATCCCTTTTTAATATTATGGAAGATTATTTCCTAGTCATTATATTACAAAACCTTGAAGAATATGATGAATTTATTGTGGGATATTGGGATGAATATTTATTGGTGGAGTCAAATGTGAAGGATACTAGATTTCACTTTACTACACAAACACTAACTATCATTGACAACAATGTTCTTTGATATGAGGCAACCCTTATCATTGAGGACTTCCAAGAAACACAAAGAAAATCAAATGTACCTCACTTGTGAAAATCATAGAATATGGAGCAAGGAGTTACTTGTTTCTAATGAAAACGAGAAGGCTTGTTTCAAGCTATGGTCATTTGGATAGCATATGGATTTTCATACGAACTTTACCATACATAATTATGTTTCTATTTTATAGCTTATGTTATGTAGCAATGTATTTTTTTTTGTGTGATTGGAAAAGGAAGGGAGGCTTGGGCAAAGTCTACAGTAGGGCAATATATGAAGAACCTCATCTTTCCAAAGCTCTTCATCATAAATTCTCAAGAAGCACACAAGTTAATGTGTGGGATTAATGATCCAAATCTTCTTAAAGAATATGGAAAAGGGTGGCTCCTTAAATCTAGAAGAACTTTCAATAGTAGAGAAAACATTACAAGTAGAGGATGAAGTTAGGCCATCTTCACAAAGATAACGAATGGAGGGTTGAAATACTATTGTAATACTATTGAAAAAAATATTTACAAAAATTGAGAACTATTTGATTGTGTAAGAGAATTCACAAAAATAATCAACCATTTCATTGGTAAGGATTTTCAAGAAATTATCCATTGTGGATGATTTATCCCTATAGACCATGCTTAATTACCATACTATGTTTTTTCCAAGATTCCTTTCTTCTTTATCTCTTTAACTTAGGCATTGCTTTGTTAATTTTAGATGTTATTGGTGATTTTTTCATGTTGACTCTATGAGTCAGCTTTCTATAGGTCTATTGTTGTACTTCTTCTAGATTGTTAGCTTTGACTACTCCTCCAATATATGGTTGAAGTAACTAGAATGAGCTTGATAATGGGTTCTCTCTTTGAGTTGACCAAATGGATGAACTATCATATTTCTTTAGAAACTAAGGGGTGTTTTAATGTAATGTGCTATCAAAGCTTAGGTGAGGTGGATTAGCAAGTCATTTGCAATAACATGTGTGAGACCAATGGGTCTTAACTTGTATGTCAAATGAGGTCTCTGTGACTTGATTGCAAAATTTGACCTTTGTGGGTCTAGTCATCGTTTTAGAGCAGTTGTAATCAAGTCCAAGTTCTGATTATGGTTGCTAGGTGCAAGTAGATTGCACCAACTCTATAGAACAGTAGTCTTAGCATGTTGAGGCTTGACACAACGGTATGCTAGCATTGCAAGTAGGACATTTGCAACATATTCAAAGTAAGACTACCAAATGTATCACCAAGATAGTACTTAATGAAAGAAAAGGGGTACTCACATACTCCAATAATGTATTAGAGTGTTTGACAAGAGCCTCTTCCATGGACTTCTTCTGCAAGGTTTACTTCTTCAAGAGAGTGTTGAGATCAATAGACATTTGAGCTCAACTGCAAGGTCTTATTATTGTTGTGGCTGTGAGTAGGACTAGGTTATAAGAAGAGACAAAATCTTGCATCATCATCTCATCTAAGGTTTTCCAAATGGATGGCGAGATGATGTGCTTATATAAGTACTTGGCCTCTACATCTACATTAGCCAATAGTTGGCAATGATCATTTTGGAGCACTTTGACTTGCTCTAGAGCCTCGTCTTGCTATTGCACAAGGGCCTTTAGGTTCCATGAGAAAAAGTCATTTGGGATCTTCAAAGGAAGTGCCTATTGAGAAATAAAAGAAGTCCTAGTAGGTGGGGATTCTTTGGGGAGCTTCATTGTCATTGAGGAGATGATGGGCTCTTCCTTGATTACATTCTTGCCTTTACAAGTTAGGGTTAGCATAGGGTGATTCCAGGTTGTGCAAAGGGTGTTTGCAAGGCATGCTCCCTTTCCTCTTACATCTTAACTCCACATATGAGAACAAATCTAAGACTTTATCTACCTTGAGGTGCAACACCTATGGCGCTTATACTGGTAGGTAGAGCTATTGTTGCTTTGCCTAGCTCAGACACACCTTCAAGAACAAGGGTTGGGGTGAAGGTAATAGCCTCCTACTAAAGTGTGGTTACCAAGCCTATGTGATAGAAGGAGAGGTTTTGAGGGGCAGAAGAAGAGGGACCACTGGCTTTAGGGTTATCAATTAGCAGGGCGAGGGCCATCAAAGTGAGCTTGGTTAAAATTGGGCATCAACTTTTGGATCTTCTGGATGCATTAGGGGCGATAGCTAGGAATAGTGATCAGTGAGTGTAGCCTAGAATTTTTGCACTACTTCATCCCAAGTGTCATAGAGTTCTACCTAGAAGCTCACTTGCAACTTCTACAATACTTCTAGATCAATGGCCACCAAGTTGGCTAGATTGGTGAGAGTAGCTAGTTATTCGTGCAAAAATGCCAAATCCATTTTTGCTCATTAGACTTGGTCCTAGATGGAGTGCACCATGTCTAAGATAGTCTCTCAACAACAGGCTTGAAGATGCTATTACTTCTCTAGAAGCTCTTACTATGCTATTGAATATGGGCTTATAATGCCTAATCCTCCAATCGCACATGCTCCATTTTTGTCACGGTCAAACTCTACTAGGATGATGGAAGAAATGGGCTATGTGATCGGGGTGGCCATTGGAAGCACTTGGATGGCAATTGTAGTGTCATTGTTGGCAGTCAATGTGGCTATCTGCCTATGAGTCCTCCTCTTTATTGTGCTTTTGGCCCCAATATGACTAATTAGAAAAGCACAATGAGACTTAAAGTCCAACTTGCTCTAGTTGGAGTTGGAGGGTATTACTTCTGAGGTGGTGTGGGAAGTAGCCTGGAGGATGACATGTATGTCTTTCTTGATATCCTCTTTTGGACATTCCACAGAAGCGTAGTTTTCCTCCTCCTATATAATATTGGGCCATCCATCTTTTTCAGCATGTGCAATAACCTTTGGGGATGAAGGGGAGGGGTGGTTAGCATTGGTTAGCATCACTGGGTGAGAAGAGTGCAAAAGTAGTCGAAGACTTGTAAAAGAGACGGTTTTAGTGAAAAATAAAAGGGTCGCGAATCAAGAAACTTGAGTTTTCCTAGATGCATTTCAACACCAGGAGTCCAAGCAAGTGTTCATTCGTTAATCTGAGTCTGTTTGGCCTCCCATTTAATGGTCACAATGTTTGGCGTCATGAAGCAACTATTGGATCTGGAAGCTAGAAAGCATGTCAAGGAGGCCAAGGTGATACATTTTGATGCTAGAAACTATCTAGTTGGATCACGATTCCCAGGTCGTTTGCCCCTCCGTCGAGGTTGAAACCACTTCAGGTCAAGTGTGAAAATGTAAAGTTAGAACTAGATAGTTTGTAGTTTATGCTTTAACCATGGTTAGAGACAAAAAAACTTAAAAAAACTCATGAGATAGGGAATATATTTTTTTTAGCGCCTCTTTCTCGTATTAAAATTTTGATTTTTCTTGCCTGTGTCAATCTTCTCCATCCTTTGGGGCTTGAGATCCCTCGATTCTTTCCCATCTATCACTTCAATTCTCATGCAAAATAATGTAGCAAATGAAAAGATCCATTTTGAGTATTTCTCTCTCCTCTTTGTTCCTTGTTCGTATGATTGCATATGAGAGAGAGAGGGAGGATTGATTTGATGAATCCGTTATGGACAATGGTTCAAAAGCGTAATGGCACCTAGATCAAGTGATTTGGATGCATCAATGGGCTAAAAAATAGCTTCAATGGCTCCATTTCCTCGAAATATGAGATGTACGTATGTGAATTTTAGAGTAAGAAATCTTTATTTAATTTTTATGATAAATCATTGGTGCATATAATGAAAATATAATTGGAAATTACTGAAATATGTTAATCAATATTTGTAATTTTAAAAATTTATTCATTTTCTTTCCCGTATATTAAAAATAGTAAAATCACAAAATTCAAAACACGAATTTTAATGGAAAATGGCATTGTTTTTAGATTTTGGAGATCGAATGATATTCACATGGCATAAAAATGAGTATGTTGATGAATCACACTTCATATACATCGTACAAATAACAAAACTAAGAAAATCAATAATTTATTGTATAATGAAGGTAAAGTATGAGGGTTTGCCTCAATTTACCTTTATTTATATATTAGAGTGCATATTTAGGACTTGTTTGTATGGAAAAAAATGCAAAAGTCCCCCTACATTTGTGCAAGAAATCTAAATGTAAACGGTAGGGGATGTGGGCCTAAAATAATAGACATTTAATTAAGTTGCTGATTTCTTTTCATATCTTAGCATATAGGCCGTGGTTCACATCAGTTTTAAGAGGTTTAGTAGTAGCAAGGGTTAGCCTGATGCTATTTCTTGGAGCAATGCATCCTGATGTTAGTAGAAAGAAATCATGAAAAGATTGTTTGTAAATTTAACATTGGCTAGTTTCTAGTTAAATTATTTGAGCAAAAAGTGTCACATACTTTGTATATGCAATCTAAATATGGTATCAGAAGATAAATTCCTCCATTCATTGTAATTGTGTGTCTTGGTGGTGATGACAAACATTGAGAGTGTAAGATTTCCCTTTGCTATAGGATAGTGCAATGTCTTGGGAAACCAATTAAGTGGGGAATATATACAGTCTCTTGAACCATCACATTTATATTATGAGAGGACTCTACTATGTTCATATTCTATATGTAAGATGACGCATCTTGGGGCCAATCCCCAAGGTGTTGGAGAGCCGTAGGAGCCACAATATTCTACTAGAGAAGCTCTTTATGTATGTGAATTGAGGTGTTGATCACCTTGTATGTTTGGATACTCTCTTTGTTGGAGTTGGGAAGGGAAAAATCATCCGACCTCAAATCGATACAAATGCATGATTTATTTAGAGTAGTGTATAACTTTTAGATTCTCCTAGTTGCAAGGCCATGAGGTTGGCTTGTGAGCCTTGTGAGCATAGGAGGCCTACTGAGTAGAGCCCTAGAGCCATTATTGGGCTTGATTTAGGTCCTGATTGACAAGAGACTTCATCTCTTCTTGCGTAGCAAGCTCCCACTTTCTCTTATTTTCACATGATTGTGCCTCTCTAAATGTTAGAGGGTCATTCTCTTTAGCTAACAAAATGCAATCCAAAGATGGATGAAACCTCTGTGGTTGCCTTTTGACACATGTAGACCTTATTACCCAATGACATATATTCTCAGATAATGGGCCTACATCCTGAGGTATGTGCACACCATCACTAGGTGACTAATTTTCAGCATTTCCTTGTTGTTATAACCTATTTTTAGCATGTTATTCTTGTTGTCCTATTCCATCCTCTGCAGCTATTTAGTGTCCATTATCCTTCAGCTATAACACAATGGGTTGCTACTCATTTTCAACATCAATAGGAACAAAATCTTCAACTAATGTGGCCTACTGAATGGCTGGTTGTTTGTGCTGAGATTTGATCTTGTTTTTGTCAAGCTCACCTTATGTAGCATGTTTGAGCAATTTTGCCTCATTAAATAATATGTATTGGCTACGTACTATCTTCCTACCCTGTGGAAGCCAAGCTCTATAGCCCATCTCTCCCTCATCTCTATATCCCATGAATATGCCCTTGATGGATTTCATGTCTAGTTTGGTCATCTGATCTACAAGTATATGCACAAAGGCATTACAACCAAAGACATGCAAATGGTCATATGAAGCAAGTTTCTAAGACCAAATCCCTTCAGGAATGCCATTTTCCAATGCATGATTTGGAGAGTGATTTCATACATGAATTGCAAAGTTAAGAGCCTCTCCCCAAAATTAATGTGGGAGATAAGCTATGGATAGCATGCATCTAACTCTCTCATAAAGTGTACGATTGTGTCTTTCAACCATGCCATTTGATGCAGGATTATAAGGGGTTATCAACTCCCTCTTAATGCCATGCATCTCATAAAATTTTTTGAACTTATTAGAAACATACTCTCCCCTTTTATCCATTCTTATAGCGTTTAACTTAAGCCCTTTATGTGCGGTAACAAACACATGAAACCTTTTAAAAACATCCAACGCTTCCTTTTTGCTCTTTAACACATATACCCATGAATTTCTATTGAAATCATCAATAAAAGTGACAAAGTATCATGCATAACCATATGAATTAATAGGTATAGTGCACACATCAGAGTGTACTAAATCAAGATCATTGGACTTCTTAATGACACCAAAGTAATAAGGATACTTCACATGTTTCCCATATATGCAATCGTTACAAAATTCAAGACCAGAGCCTTTTATGTCAAATATCCCTAAAAGAGGAGAGAACTTGAAGATCTTTTTGGCTCATATGGCCAAGTCTTTTGTGCCAAATTTACATTTGTGAATGAACTTTATCCACAACCAAGAACTTGCCAGGTAATACTTTACAATGAAAATAATATGAAGCCCCCCTTTTTCTACCTTTAACAATCAGCGTAGAGCCCTTCTGGACCTTCCAAGTTCCACCACTAAAGGTAGTAAAATACCCTCTTACATCAAGCTACCCAACTGACAATAGACTTTTCCTTATGCCAGGTGCATATCTAACATCTTGTAAAATTAGCTCTTGTTCATTTTCAAGGACCAAGTGAATGGTTCCTACACCCTCTATCTCACATACATAGTTGTTGCCCAAGTAAACCTTTCCTAGGAAACGTACATTGTATGTAGAAAATGATTCCAAAGAAATGAAAAATTGCAACAAGGGAATTATGCATCTTCTAGTAGACAGGGTGATGACAGAAATGAGCATTTGTTTATGGTGCAGCACATGACCAATTTTGTAACAAGTGCAGAAGAAAGCAACGATGTGTGGTATGTTGACTCAGGTGCATCAAACCACATGACAGGTCATGCAGAATGGATGCAGGATGCAAGGAAAATTGAAAAACCAGGATTTGTGGAGACTGGTGATGATACTCCACATCCTATTGTGCAGATTGGAAGAATAACTTTGTCTATGCAGGATGGGAAAAGGAAATACCTGTCGGATGTATTTCATGTCCCGAATATCACCAAGAACCTGGTTTCTATTGGTCAAATGGTTGAGTAGGGCTTGCAGGTTAGATTTAATCCTCATGGATGCTTTGTTGAGGATATGAAAAATAAAAGTCACTTGATAGAAAAAGGAAAGAAGAAGGGCAGAATGTTTACGTTGGATGCAGACATGCCTGAATTGAGTGTAGCAATGTTTGCACATGGGACCAGTGTAGTTGTAGATATTGATATCTGGCATAAACGCATTGGTTATGTTAATGTATAGCGACTTAAATCAATGCAAGCCCAAAATTTGTTGCAGGATTGTCTAAATTCAAGGTTGCAGAAATGCATAAGGTATGTGAAGCCTGCCAATTTGGCAAACAAGCAAGGAAACCATTTCCTAGACATGTTCAAGAGAGTAAGAAGCCATTGGAATTAATCCACTCTGATGTGTGGACTACTAAAGCTACATCTATTGAAGGCTGTCATTATTTTGTCACTTTTATTGATGAATATAGTAGAAAAGTTTGGGTGTATTTTATGAAAAAGAAAAGTGAAGTTTTTGGGCATTTCAAAACTCTTAAAGCTATGGTTGAAAAAGAAACAGGCCTGCAAATAAAATGCCTAAGGTCAGATGGAGGGGGAGAGTACCTCTCAAATGAGTTTGCAAGGTTCTTATAGGAGCATGGCATAAAGCAACAATATTCATGTAGTCATACCCCACAGCAGAATGGAATTGCAGAAAGAAAAAACAGGCATATTGGAGAGGTATCTCGTGCCATGCTCAATGAAAAAGACTTGCCAGATTTTTATTGGGCTGAGGCAGTTGCTATAGCAGTCTACATAATGAACAGGACTCCCACTGCAGCAATACATGGCATGACTCCAGAGGAGAGGTATACTGGTAGGAAACCAAATATTTCTCATTTGAAAATTTTTTGTTGCATTGCCTATGTTCATGTGCCAGATGAGTTGAGATCCAAGTTGGATCCAAAAGCTAAGAAGTGCATCTTTATTGGTTCCAAGTTGGATGAAGAGAAATGGGAGAAAGCCATGGATCAAGAAATGCTACATGGGAATTGGTACCTTTGCCTAAGGATAAGAATGCAATTGGTTGTAAGTGGGTTTATAAGGTGAAGCACAATGCATATGGTTCTGTGAACAGATACAATGCAAGATTAGTAGTCAAGGGGTATGCACAAACATATAGCATTGATTATGAAGAAACATTCAGTCCGGTTGCAAGGATGGCAACCGTAAGAGCAGTCATTGCTATGGCTGCATCAAAGGGATGGTCTTTACATCAGATGGATGTAAAGAATGCCTTCTTGCATGGTGATTTGCAAGAAGAGGTCTATATGGAGCAGCCACCAGGTTATGTGCATGATGTTCATCCTGAGTTTGTTTGTAGGTTGAAGAAAGCCTTGTATGGCTTGAAGCAAGCACCTAGAGCATGGTCTGACAAGATAGGACAGTATGTTGTCACTATTGGCTTTCAGATTTCCAAGGCAGATTTCTCACTTTATGTGAGAAAAATAGAGAAAGGTATTATGCTACTTGTCATTTATGTTGATGATTTGATTATCATAGGTGATAGTGATGAAGATATCCTTCATGTGAAAATGCTATTGAAGCAGAAGTTTGAGATGAAGGATTTGGGAGAGCTGTGTTATTTCTTGGGCATTGAGGTGATTAGATCACCATGTGGGATATGGCTCTTGCAGGGGTAGTATGGATTGGACATGCTATCCAAATATGGGATGATAGGCTGTAAGCCTATTTCAGTTCCTTTGGAGCAGAATGTGAAGCTGAGCGCAGATGCACGCGAGCTTCTCGAAGACCCTACTATGTACAAATGCATAGTAGGAAGTTTGATTTATATGACTATTACCAGGCCATATTTGAATTATGCTGTTGGATTGGTAAGTGAGTTTATGCAGGCTCCAAGGAAACCGCATTTGGATGCCGCTAGACGCATACTCAGGTATGTGAACTCCACATTGCAGTATGGACTATTTTATGAGACTGGGGTTTAGATATAGTTGCATGGATACACTGATGCTGATTGGGCTGGTAGTATTTCCAATAGACGATCTATCAGTGGATATGTGTTCTCTTTTGGGAGTGCTGCAGTCACTTGGAGTAGCAAGAATCAGCCCTACAGTTGCCTTGTTGAGCACAGAGGCTGAGTACACGGGTGCAGCAATGGCTGCATGTGAGGTAGCTTGGTTGCATAAGATACTTTATGATATGCATCAACCTACAGATGAGCCAGTTGTCATTTATTGTGACAACATGAGCAGTATACACTTGGCAAATAACCCAGTCTATCATGCTAGAACAAAGCATATTGAAGTGCATTATCACTATGTGCGGGAGAGGGTTTTACTAGGTCTTATTGATCTAGTTTATGTCAGCACAGAGGATCAGGTAGTTGACATATTCACGAAGGCATTGGGCGCAGAGAAGCTGCACAAGTTCAGAGACCTGCTTGGTGTGCATGAATTGGGATTGAGCTCGAGGGGGAGTGTTGAGATATCGAGCTCCACTCGTGATATGTCAGGGTGACCATTGTGCATTTATGTCACCGACTTGTTAGCTGCAGATGCGGTTGGTACACCGCCCATGAATAATAGCTAGATGATAGCTATCCTTATCTACTCTAGTTCGTGGCTCAGTTAGTATGCCACCTTAGTCAGTTGAGTTTGGTTTGAGACCCATATATAGGGTTCTTCTATTTCTCTGTACGTGTGTTCTTTTTGGCTTACACAACTAAGAAGAGGAAAACTGTTTTCAGCCTCCACCTGTGTGTGTATTCCCCCATTGTGTAAGTGAGAAAGCTACAAGTGAGACTCCTTCCTTCTCTCCCATAATCTTGACATGTAGATCGTGTAGTTTGGATGCATTAGCAGGAAATAGTGTCAGTGGCTCCATTTTCTCAAAATAGGAATGCATATATGCGAATTTTCAAGTAAGCGAATCTTATTTAGTTTTTATGATAAATCATCAATGCATATGATGGAAAGATGATTGAAAATGGTTGAAATATGTTTGTTGATATCTATAATTTCAGAAATTCATTCATTTTCCTTTATGCGTATTGAAAATAATAAAACCGCAAAACTCGAAACACGGGATTTAATGGAAAATGGTATTGTTCTTGGATTTTGGGGATTAAATGGTGTTTACATGGCATGAAAATAAGTATGCTGATGAATTAAACTTCACATAAGTCATTAAATTTAAAAAAACTCACAAAAATCAATCATGTATGTTAAAATAAATAAAAAAATCATGAAAAATAGTCAAATGAAGAGAGAAAATTAGTTTTTGTACGTTAAAAATTACCAAAAATTAGGAGAATGATTGTGATTGTGTAATGAAGGAAAAGCATGAGGGTTTGCCTTAGCTTGCCTTTATTTATATGTTAAAGTACATATTTAGGCTTGTTTGTATGGAATAATTGTAACGAAATTCCCCTACATTTGTGCAAGCAATCTATATTTAAATGGTAGGGGATGTCACATACATCCCATGATCAAGTGTATGGATTAATTCTTGCTCATGTCATATGAAGCTACACCCATGCGAATGCACCCTTAATAGGACATCCTTGAGCCAACCATGAGAACCGTCTCTTGCCATGTTATCATAGAATCTTCTAGAAGATATGCCATGTCATCGCTTGCAGCATCAATGATGTCATCATGAAACATTCTAGAAGATCTTTAGCTGCCCTCCAACACCTATAAAAGGAGGGGCTCGCCATAAAGCTCCTCAGTCTTCCCAATGCTAGTCTTGGGAGCTCGAGTCCAGACCTCAATGTAAGTAACTTCAAGTTTTAGTTCTAGTTTTTTTCTAGTCATGGTATCTAGTCTTCTCTTGTCTTCTATTATATTGTTGTTGTCTTATCACCTTGTAATCTCTTAGTATGAGATCATGTCTAGTGCTATATTGTATTTTGTTCATCCCTATCAAGGGAGATCTTGTAATTTTGATATCTTGTATCCATACCTATGGTCCTAGGTTGTGAGATCCTTCATATCCTATCGAGTCCTGTTGTTTATACCTATGGTTTTTGGGTTGTGGGATTTTCCGTATCTTGCTAAGTTATCATTGTACCTTGTGTCCCTATACATGGGATTATCTTGAAATCATAATTCTTATAACAAATCTTGCATCTAGTCTAGTCTCTTGAGCACTGTCTAATGCTCCCATAACAACTTGGCAAGACTACTTTCTAGCCCTATTGAGCATCATGGAGGCAACCCATGAAAGAATTGTGGCCTGCCTTCAAAACCTCGAACAACAAATTCAAGGCTTGAATGGACGAAAAGTGCAAATTCAAATAGAACAGCTTAAGCATCTAGGCCCTATGCTTCAAGAGATACAAGACAAGATTTGAGACTTGCAAAACAACAAAGGAAGCGATCTGATGATTCTCCTTGTTTATCAACCCCCAACAAGAAGAGAACCCAAGATCAGCATGCCAAAGAAGTTCAATAGTAACGTCCATTTGAAGTTTAAGGGATTCTTGCAAGAAGTAAAGCTCTATATTTGTATGCAATCCGCGATAAGTATCCAGATGATGCTTCCAAGGTGGGACTCATTGGGACTTTGCTTTGTGGTCAAGCTTTATCATGGTTCACCCCAATCTTGGAAAAGAAAATGCTAGTACTTCATATCTATGAGGCATTTCTTTGTGAGCTCACTTTCACATTTGGAGATGCAAACATTGGTCAAGTAGTAGAAGCAAAACTTCAAAAGCTATGATAAGGTAACTGCCTTGTCTTTGCTTATGAATTTGAATTTAGGAAATTAATTTTTGACCTCACTTAGCATGAGGAGTATTTTATTAGCCAATTCAGATGGGGTCTTTGAGATGATATCAAGGACCTCATGCTCACTATGCTTGAGGCAAAAACACTCAATGATTATATCATTCAAGCCATGGAGTGTGATAATAGATTGTTTGAGACGAAGCAAGAAAAGTGAGAAGAATTAAGGCCTTGCCAATGGAACCCGGCCCTAATCAGAGACCCAATCATAGAAGAAACCAAGTCCGAACCAATACAAATAGATAATACCAAATTCCAACCCTTGACCCCACAAGAAAAGCAAATCAAAAGAGAGAATCATTTATGCTTATGTTGTGGAAACCGTAGACATATCACCCTAAATTGCTCAAATAAGAGGGCCATTTTTAGGAGTTGTTGCAACCATCCTCGAGTAGGAAAACAAGGATGTCCAATTGTAAATGAGACAGTACAACTAGACCTTGATAATATAAGAAATGGTCTCTTGATCCTAGCCACACCCATGGAAACTTTCCTTGTCACAGTTTAGATGATCCTACCAAGAAAAACCATTTCCCTAAAATCCCTCCTCGACTTTTGGGCCTCCACATGTTTCATTGATGATGGATTTGTAAATAGATACCAGATTCCAATACTTCAAAAGACCAATCCTGCACAAACTAAAGTCATGGATGAAAGACCTCTAGCATCTAGAGATATTACCCAAGGAAACCAGACTGCTCTTGGTAACTCTTGGTGATCACAAATCTCATGTATGGTTTAATGTCATATCTTGTCCCACAAATTCAATCATCCTTGGGATGCCTTGGCTAAAGAAACATAACCCATAAATTGATTAGGTTAAGAACCTACATGATATATCATATACTAGCTCAATAATCTAGTAAGGATGAGCTTGCCAAGTTAATATCAAGAATTCCAAGATGTCTTTGAAAAAAAGAATGTAGATGTCTTGCCCGAACATAGACCATATGATTGTGTTATAAAACTCCATGAGGGGGCTCAACCACCTTTTGGATCCATCTACAAGCTAGTCCTTGATAAACTAGCTAAACTATGCAAGAACGTTGATGAGAAATTAGCCAAGGGATTCATTAGGCACTCAAAGTCTCCTATTGGAGACCCAATTCTATTTGTGAAGAAGAAAGATGGTTCAATTAAAATGTGTGTGGATTATTGAGGACTCAATAAGATAATAGTGGAGAATTGATATCCTTTACCCTTGATACCAAGGCTCTTGGAACACCTTGGAAAAGCCAAGATTTTCACAAAGATTGATCTATGAGGAGCTTAAAATCTTGTACGAATCAGAGGAGATGAATGGAAGATAGCCTTCAGCACAAGGTATGGTCACTTAAAGTATGTTGTATGCCATTTGATTTCACCAAGGCTCTTGCAGTGTTTCAACATATGATGAATGATATCTTGTGAGAGCATCTAGATGATTTTGTAGTTATATACTTTGATGATATCTTGATATTCTCAAAAGATCCAAAGGAACATGAGCACCATGTGAAATTAGTTTTGGAAAATCTCAAAGAAAAAGGACCATATGAAAAACTTGAAAAATGTTTTTTCCATCAGACAAAAGTGAAATTCTTGGGGTACAATGTCTCCTAGAGAGAAATCTTCATGGATCCCAAGAAGATCGAGACTATTCTTGACTGGCAAACACCCACATGTGTTTGTGATGTCCAATTTTTCCTTGGCTTTGCCAACTTCTACAATATATTTATCAAGTATTACTCAAAGATAGTCACACCACTCACCAGAATCAAAGAAAACTCAAAGTTCTCATGGACCCTAGAAGTCGAGAAGGCCTTCCAAACCCTAAAGATTGCTTTCACCACTACCCCAATCCTAGTTCACCTAGATCCTACCAAGCCATTTTTCTTCGAGACCAATGCATCAGACTTTGCCTTAAGAGCCATCTTATCCTAGCATGGAGATGATGCTCATATGCACCTAGTGGCATTCCACTCAAGGAAGTCCTCCCCTCTAGAGATAAACTATGAGATCCATGACAAAGAACTCCTTGCCATTGTAGATGCCTTTGATACTTGGACTCATCATCTACAGGTGCAACCCATTAATTTATTGTCTATAAAAAGCACAAAAATCTAGAATACTTTATGACAACTGGCATTCTCAATTGAAGACAATCCCACTGTAGTAACTTCTTATCTAGGTTGACTTTGTCATCACCTATCGCCCAAGATACCAACAATTCCAATGAGATGCTTTATCAAGAAGATCCTACCTTCACCTAAGAAGGGAGAATAATCATTTGATCAACAATGATAAATACTACTTAAGCTAGACCACCTACAGCTAGTAGGTATCTCCAATTGTCACCAAGATGGCCCTATCTCGATCCAGTTAATCCATGAAGCCATGTTGCATGATGATCTGGCAAACAATGTCAAGAGAAAAAATAAAATTATGTTTCTATGGATTGTTATACTATAAGGATCTACTTTATATCTCTCCAGGAACATCGATACTCCGTGTACTCCAACAACACCATGACACCCCAGTAAGTCAACAGGACACTTTGGAGTAAATAAGACCTTAGAGCTTATTTCAAGAGATTTTTGGAGGCCCTAGATGTGAAAAGAAGTTAAGGAATATATAAAATCATGTGATACCTACAACAACAAAGCCAAGATACCTCATCATCACAAACCACATGCCTATTAACCTCAGTGAAAATAAAGTAAAAACAAAATTAAAAAGACGCAATGCAATGCGAAAAAAAAGGTCCAACTAAAAAAATAGGTGGAAAAAAGGCCAAAAGTCAAAGGGAAATCTTAAAAGTTTAGGGCAAGCACAAAAGATAAAATGTGCACTTTAAATATAAAAAGGCACTCTAAATCTTTGTAAAAGAGTGCTAGGCTCCCTCCTATGCAATTTGTAAATGTAGATGGGCATGGATGAAGGCACAATGCAAATAGAAAGGGAATAGGAAAAGAAGGCCTAGGCTAAAATGGCTAGGCATGTAGAAAAGGGATAGGTACCCAAAGGGAATTAGGGTTAGGGTTTTGTATAAAAGGTCAAAAGTGAATGAAGAATCTCATTCTTGTGTGTAGCCAAAACTAACACACTTGGAGCTTGAGGATCGAGCTTCCTTGAGCTTGCACCTTGGATCATGGAGCTACCGGAGTGCTTGAGGGAGGAGGCAACTCGATCAAGCATAGAGGTAAGCTCATTACACTTATAGGGTGTGAGAGCACGTACAACTATGTGAGAGGTAGCCATTGCACTTGGCTTGAAATACTTGAAATAATAAGCATTCCGTGGATGTTGGTGGTCAAGCGAAAAGCTCCCACAATGGCCTTCCACAACCCTTTGCCCATTCTAGCATGACCTTGGTCTTCTCTATCCATGTATTTCATAAAAAAATTTCCTAAATCAGACAAATGACTCTATTCTTGTTGTGGTAGATAGGTTCACAAAAATAGCACACTTTATCCCTATCACCAGGAGCAACTACTAATAAACTCTTCCTCAGATATATTTTCAAATTACATGGACTTCTCGACAACATCATCAACCACATCGAGATCCCTAATTCATATCTAGTTTTTGAAAGAGCCTTTAAAACCTGCTTGGAGTCCAAGTTAACTTGCCCACAACCAATCATCCGTAGATTGATGGTTAAATAGAACGAGTAAATCAATTCTTGAAATAATATCTCTGCCGCACCATCAACTACCATTAGAATGATTCGTTTGAGCTCTTTCCCTTTGTAGATTTTTGCTTATAATAATAGTATTCATGCATCTACAAGAAAAATCATTTCTTGGCAAACTATGGTGAGCGTCCCAGGATGGATGTACATCTCTCCAATCAAGTTAAGAAACTTGCCACTCAAGATAAAGCTCAACACCTAGCAGATATACGCTAAGAACTCAAGCAACATATCTAAAAGGCTGAAAATTAGTTTAAGCACTATGCAAACCAGCATCATCTCCAACATCCAACATACAAAGGCGGTGATAAAGTATGGTTACTTAGGCATAACCTCTAGACAACAAGGCCCTCCACTAAGATAGACCACTAGAGATTTGGGCACTTTACTATTGTAGCCTAGATCAACCCAATTGCTTACAAATTCTAACTTTCCATTACCATGCAAATCCACCCAGTCTCCCATGTTTCCTTGTTGGAGCCATACCATAGCTCACCACTAAGGGGAGGAAAGATCCAATCCCCCAGCACCTGTCTAGATTAAAGATTATGAAGAATTTGAGGTCGAGCATTTCTTAGACTCAAGGATCTTCCAAGTTTAATTGGAATACCTTGTTCACTAGAAAGGATATGACACCAATGATTGCACTTGGAAACATGCAAAATATCTCCAAAGAGCACCTCTCAAAGTTAAAGAATTTCACAAGAGCAATCCAAAAAATCTTGGACTAAACCACTAAGTTGCTCCTCGAGGAACTCGTCATTAGAGGAGGGTGTGATGTCCCACACATGCCATGATAAAGTGTATGGATTGATTCTTGCTCATGCCATATGAAGCCATACTCCATGCAAATGCACCCTTAACAGGACATCCTCAAGCCAACCATGTGAACCTAGCCTTACCATGTCATCATATAACCTTCTAGGAGATATGCCATGTCATCACTTGCATCATCGATGATGTTATCATGGAACATTCTAGAAGATCTTTAACCATCCTCCAACACCTATAAATAGGGGCTCGGCATAGAGCTCCTCAGTCTTGCCAATGCTAGTCTTAGAAGCTCAAGGAGTCGAGATATCCAAGTGAGTAACTTTGAGTTGCAGTTCTAGTATTTGTCTAGTCATGGTATTTAGTCTTGCATTGTCTTCCATTATAATCGTTGTCTTGTAGTCCTTGTGATCTCATAGTATGAGATACTACCTAGTACTGTCTTGTATCTCGTTCATCCCCGTTTGAGGGATATCTTGTAGTTCTAATATCTTGTATCCATACCTACAATCCTAGGTTGTGGGGTTCATATCCTATCAAATCCTATTGTTTATAACTACTGTTCTAGGTTGTGGGATATTCTGTGTCTTACTAAGTTATCATTGTACCTTCTTGTGCCCCTATGTGGAATTATCTTGGAATCAAAATCCTTATAACAAATCTTGCATCCAGTCTAGTCTCTGGAGCATAGTCTAATGCTCCTACAATAGGGGATGTGGGCCTAAAATGGAAAGATATTTGATCAAGTTGCTAATTTCTTTGCATATCTTAGCATATAGGCTATGGTTTGCATAAGTTTAAGAGGTTCAGTAGTAGGGTTAGCCTGGTATTGTTGCTTAGCAATGCGGCACGATACTAGTGGAAAGAAATTGTAAAAAGATTGTTTCTGCACTTCACGTTTGCTGGCCCAGCTAGAGCCCTAGGGCCATCATTGTTGGGCCTATTTGAGGTCTAACAAATAGGTGGTGCATTTTTCGCTAGCCACTAACAGGTGAGAGTTTTCGAATCTTGGTTAATTAGAGACCAAGTGTTCATTGTATGCCAAACAACATTGAGATAGATCCGTTATTTCTTGATAGACACCATCAAGCCAATATTCAATGTTAAGTAAGAGCCAAAAGGGCTAGACAAAGAGGTAAAATCATTAGAAGAGATTCTCCTAAGTGTAGTTCTTGACACATTAATATCCCAAGCAGTTCATCGGGGAGGAGGAAGCTCTAGTTTTTCATTTTCCCCGAAAAGTCAACCCACCTCTAGTGGGAGTATAACCCCATTGATACAAATCCCTAGAGCAAACCCAATCATTATGGTGGCATAACCTATTGCAATACCTATAGGAACACTTGGTTGGCAAGCCTTAGGTTTCCCTCTAGCCATTTTTAATGGGTTAGTAGAGGAAGATGTAGAGCTCCACATAAGTGAGTTCCAAAAATTAATGTTCAATTGCCGATTTCAGGAGGATGAAGGACATCTCATGATGTTATTCAATATTTGTAGCCTTTCAAAGAGAGTTTTCCCCTAAGAGAGGTGGTCAGTATTGATTGTGTGTTTTGAATGTGACATGTCAAGAGCCCCACAAGAATGCTCAAGCATATGGCAAGAAGCTAAAATAGGTGTTTCACAAATTGGAAACCTCTATTCCCATTCCACATGTTGCTAGATCACAATAATTTTTACATAGATTAGACTTCAACATCCAAGTGCAATTGAGTAGTGTTTCTCTTATTGATATAGACACTGCTATTACATGAGTAGAGGAGGTAGACTCACACTTACAACAAGCAGTTTCGGAGGGGTTTTAGTCGAAAGGTCACTGAGAATTAGAGATAGAAGGAAGTAGAGATAGGAGATGGAAGAGAAGAAAAAGAATAGACAAGAGGTAAACATGATAAAGACAAAGCATAGTGAATTAAATCAATATGTATTGATAGAGCCAAGAATCCCTTGTTTGGCTCTACTCAGAAGCAATCTCCAAGCATTAGATCTCCTGGAGCTCCCTCGTAGACCAAAAATATGCATCAAAACAACAACTTCCTCTGTGATGCTCGGAACCCAAATCTGATGGCTCCATTGGCTCCAAAGGGGGGTAAAAACCCAAGACATCCTAGGACACCTGGTCCAGAATCTCCCAGTTCACTCCTCCTTCTTCTTCTAGTTCAAAGTGTTGTTTTCAGCCTGTCAACTGTGATCGCGACACGTGGGATTTTGTCCATCTTTCTTTTTTATGAAAAATCCAAAATTGACTGAAAAAGCAACTCGCTTTTTGCATGCCATTCTAATCTAGAATCTTTCCTAACTTTTTAGGATTTTTTGCAATAAATAATATAAAAAATAGGCTAAAATTGTCCAAAAATCTAGTATTTTTGGACTATCCATGCCACGCACACTAGCTCTAATAACTCATATCACATTAACTCTCTACATAAATAAGAAAGTCGGATGATGATGCACTCCTGAGTTTTTCAAACTATGCCCACGTAGTGGCATGACATCCACCCTCTTTGAACTTGCGCATCCTGTGGTATGTGCCAAAATCCTAGTTGTCACCAAATTTTGGGTCCTCCTCATCCTCTACAACCATATCCTTTGCTTCATCATCTTCCATATCTTCCTGGCTAGCCCTTGTATCATGGCCACTATTTTTTGCCGATTCTGGCAACTCATAGGTAGTAGATTCCCGCCTCTTGAATAATTTGATTATTTTTCCTGCTACCAAAAGTTTTATGGCTATCCCATCTAGCTCATTTAATGCATAAGTAGCATTATCACATGCTTGTCTTATCACATAGGGTCCAAACCATCTTTTGGAAACTTTACGCATGGCACTATGCTGGTTGTCTAAATTGCTATCAAAAACCAATACCCAATCCCCATCTTCTATGGTTCTTGGCCTCAATCTATGTCTTTTGTCAAACTGTTTCTTATTATGTATCCTTACTGCCCTTAACTTTTCAACTGCTGCCTCCATGTCTTCTGACTTTCTTTCCAACTATCTAATAGGCAAGATCAATAACTCCTCTCGATTCAACTCCTCTTCCCAAAGCAGCACACTCCATGTGAGTATCATATCTTCTATCGACATGATAGGTTTTTTACGATACATCAATTCAACAGAAATATATCCTGTAACAGCACTATGAGTTGTTCTGTTAGCCCACAAAGCATAAGGAAGCAATCATGGCCACTCTTTTATCTTCTCTCCACATGCTTTTGCCAATGCCTTCACAATAGGTGGATGACCTCTTTCACTTTTTCCATTTCCTTCAGGGTTATAAGCTTAAGTTAAAGCAAGCTTTATCCCCAACCGTGCCATGAGCTTCATCTACATCTAGCTCACCGACAAAAGATCTCTTCTAAGAGAAAAGTACACACTGCATTTGTTGTCTTAGTACGTAGAGCTCTCCCTTCCACTTGATTAGTCAAGTCTTCACGGGCAAGTACAAGATACCTCATTTTCCAAAGACTTGTAGGCATTGTGACTAAATCCACCACCCACTTAAAATGAAGAGAAAATGGATATGTGGGCTACAATCCATCTCGATGTCTCATAGATGAATACATTTGACATGTCGTACATGTTTCCACAAAGTGAGCAACATCCTTATACATACCCTGCCACCAATATCTTTCTTTGATCTTTGCAAAAGTACCCCAAACACCTCTATGGCTAGCCCATAAGCTTTCATGAAATTCTTGCATAACATTTACTTGTGAATCTCTATCACCCAAAACTCGTAATGGCATACCCTATTTCTTTTTAGCATATTTCCATAAGTATCCATCTTGTAAGAAAAACCCATAATCTTTCCTCTTGATCTTCTTAAGCTCCTCATCTGACCATTCATCTCTCTTTGTTAATGTACTAAGGTATTGACCAATTCTCAGCCACTCTCCCACATATTTGTCTTCCAGAATTACTTCTACACAAGATATAAACATTTCAAGTGTCTTCTCTTTGTTGTCCAAGCTTCTGTTAATGCCTTAGTAACTCCTTGCATTGCTAAATTCATTCTTACGACATCATTTTCAGCCACAAGAAAGTCATCTTTTTCATCCTCATCCATCATCCCATCTTCATTCTCATAGCGTGCCTGAGATAACATGTCTACCAGTGGGTTATCTCTTCCTACAATATGTTGAAATTCAGGGTTCAAAGATTTGATGTATACAATCCTTTGGAGCATAGGAATGTCCGAGGTAGCACAACTAGTAATCATACCTAATACTGGCAATTAATCGATCTCAATGACTACATGAGCACCCATAACATACTCTTTATCATATTTAAGGACTGTGACAATTCCCCATAATTCTCTTTTTACTTGTGGATACCTTCTCTATCGTTCAGTCAATACTTTAGCACCAAAGAAAATTGCATATCTTTTCCCTTCCTCATCATCTTGCCCAATTTCCCATCCAATCATGATTGGTCTTGTATCAATAGTAATAATGATAGGCTTTCCATGTGAATAATCAGCCTTTCTCAATGTAGGAGTAGATTTTAAGAGCTGTTTCAATTTCTTCATTACTTTTTGATACTTCCTTTTCCAATGAAATCTTTGACTTTCCTTAGAAGCTGATATAGAGCATCAGCTACATGTGCAAAGTGAGGAATCCATATCAAATAGAACACACATGCACCCAAGAATCTACACACCTCTAATACATTCGTGCATACATCTTGCATTCTATCAATCCCATCTATTTTTGCTGGTGATGGTCTTTGCCCATAGGGACCACACATATGCCCAACAATCAAAACCTCTTCAACTCCAAAGATAGAATATTGTCCAAAAAAATTTAAATGCACCTCTTCTAGACACGTTAGAATCCTCTCACAATCCACAATATGGTCTGCAACAAAGTGTCTGCACCCATGAGCATCCATCTCTTCATTCTTTTCATCCACTGCACACCCTTTGATTGGAACATCATCCAAGAAGGGCATTGACAATTGTGGTATAAAATTCTTGAGTACTCTATTCATAGCATTTGTCATGTGTGCCACTGAGTTCATTACTCTTTGTGAGATGGTAAACATCCATATTAACCCCAAGGGAGTCTTCATGGTTGTGGTATCCCTGCTTTCAACTACAAGTTGAAACTGATTATACCCCGAGTAAAGATCACCCAAAGAATAGATCGCTCTGCCTGCAAAAGCCTTTGCTAATTCATCAATCACACGACTTGCACGCGCATTTCTTATGGTCACTTTATTGACGAGTTGCATGTCTTGAATAAATCTCAAAGCCCCATTCTTTTTGGGCACACTAAACCAACGATTTGAGTACGAGGCTAAAGAGGGCTCCAAGATCTTCATGCAAATCTTTTCATTTAGCAAATCCATCAGCTTTGGCAAGTAAGCTTTAGGCACTGGAATAGGCCTCAAGTTCCATGGTACATGTGGCACAGTAAATATTACCATAGGAGAGACAACATTTGGATCCACACAACTTATTTCAGTTGGCTAAAATGCAACTTCCTTTCCATTCCTAGAAAACATCTGTATAAAATAATCTCTTTCAGTAGGCAAAAGAAACCCTTCTACACCAACTTTCAATTCCTATAATGTTTCAGATGTAAAATGATGACCTATATCTTTATGATCATGTAAGCTTGGTTTCCTTAACACTTTTTCATACAAACCCTTACTTTCTAGTGGAAGTGGCAAAGCAGTTCATTTCACCTTTTTGTCAATGGTCTTATACTTTGTCTCCACAAGTGCTTTAGCCCATTGTAATCCTTCTTACTAAGCAAACAATTCTATAACATCATACATGTCCAAAGAACATACTAACAACACTATGTTTTTAGGCTCATTTTCTACATGTATAGTTGTTGAAATTTCAGCCATAGTAGTGTCATTAATATTCAGCCCATAAAAGATGCATGAAATGCCTTCATTTTTAGCTAACAATCCCAATGCTCTTAGTTCCTTAGTAGCCCATTTCATAGATATGCGTTCAGCCTTGCACATAGCTTCCATAGGCTTAAACCAACATGAACTATTTGTTGTAAACTAAGAATAACCAATAGTAAATATAGGCTTCATTCCATCGAGAGGCAAGTACATCCTCGAAATAACACTACTGTAGCCTCACATTCCAACAGTGCTTAATGAAAATCCAGGTCTTTGAATTCCCATGCATTTGGAGTCAAAGGAGACTCTTGAAGCGTATCATCCCATTTTCTAGGATGATTAACACAAACAGTAAGTAATTGGACTACTTTCCTCCCATCCTTGCTTCTGACTTGCATAAGCAGAGCCATCATCAAGCACCTTTGTTTCCATACGCACTTCTATAATATAGAGGTGTCTCAAAATCACTACATATGAGAAATTATCTTGCACAAAGAATTGTTGCTCCTCTTGTACATCACCAATTATCACTTTTACATTAGGACATGCAGCATAAAGCTCTCCTGAAGAATTATTTGGAGCCCTCATACGCCAACCATGATCAGTGTCCACAGGCCATGCACCATTTTCATAGAATCCACGTTCAATGGCATTAATCTCAGACCCATGGTCAAGTAAAGCAACACAAGGAGTTTCACGTTTCCCTATTTTCACTACCGTTTTAGTGGTAGCCTTGGCCCAATGATTTCTTGTGTAATGACTTTGAAAAATAAATCCTAGAGTCTCTTCCCCATATTGTTGCATGTGCCCTTTCTCTACCATGCATATTGCTACAAGACAATGCATTTTCAGCAACTTTCTTCTCTTTTTCACATGTTATCCACTTATTAGTAGCATCATGCATAGATAATCCAATACTTACTTCATGCTCATATTCAGCCCGAATACCCAACAAACCTGTTTTCTCTTCAAATTGCAACAATGCACTAGTGTTATCACCAATAAACTGACGCTTTCTCTTAATTATGCCAATTACCTCATCATGAAATTCTTGCTTGGTGATGCCAAGCACCTCTCCCAAGGTGAATTCCACCTTGTTAGAATATCAAGCTCCCATTACTCTTCAGCCAGTCTATCTTTATGTGTGTGACCAACATTAGTTGGATACAGCTGTACATATGTGTGACATTCAATAAGTCGGTGTAGTCAGTGACTTAACCACATTTAGTTTTGGTTTGTCATACCTATGTGTGTAAGTCTCTTTCAGTTAGTATGAAGGAAGAATAATGAAAGAAGAACAACAATGAGTTGAGGCTCATCTTCCACTCCACTTTGTCTCTCCCCCTCTCTTCCAACATGGTATCAAAGCTTGAACGCCTAAAACCTGAAGGCTTGGGAATGGTCATTTGACATCAAGACATCAGATTTGAAGAAAACGTCATCAAAGGAGATTGTACCTGCAGCCCATTTTTTTGTAGAAGCTTATCTTGCTACAAAAATGGTTTTTGGAGAAATAGACCACCATTTTTGACCGTTTCGACATGGTCTACAACTTTGTAGAAGAAAGTTATTTCAAATTCCTCACAGATAAGGTTTGTGAATTACAAGCCCTTATGCAGTCGATGCAAAAGAGAAGGCCACATTGCAAAAGATTGTCCAAGTCTAGCCCCTATGAAATCTACTTTTAATACCCAACAGAAGACCCAAGAACCTACTTCCAATTTGGTGGAATCGAAAGTGGCCGTGATAACGCGTGCAAAGAAAGGAGAACTTGTAGTTACAAAAGAGAATGTTCCCTCTGTCAAGACTGTGAAGTTCAACCTTCCTAAGGAAAAGTAGAACAATGCAGTCCAGAATAATGAAGTACAGAGCACTACAAAGCCATAGAGAGCCACAAAGACAGTTGGAGGGATAGGACCAAAATTCTAGGAAATAGAGGATGTGAAAGTGCCTCCTCATGAAAAAGAAACACAGATGTTGCCACTCCTAGAAGAAAAAGGGAAGATAAAAGTAGGTGTGGCCCCATTTTCCAGCCAATTGGAAAAGCATGTGGATCATATTAAAGAGTATGATTTGGTCAAAGACCTAGACACTTTTAAACCAAACTTAACATTTCAACAGTTACTGATGTTGTCTCTCAAGCATCGAAAGAAATTCAAAATCATGATGACTAGAAAAAGAGGCTTAAGAATTGTTCCCTATGTGTTGACTAAGTCCAACAAAGCCTCAAAACCCATGAAGGAAGTAGATGCGGCTAATGCCTTCCTGAATCCTAGAACCCCAGAGATTGGCGTATGGATTGAGGGGTGCTTTATTGCAAATGCATTGATTGATTGGAGCCCCGAGAGGAACACCAAGGAAAAGGGAATTCTCTTGCAAGAAAATCTATCTTGTAACATCAACAAGCTTGTTTATCATGTTTCATATGATCACAATGAAGAAAAGAACACCAGGCACAACAAATCTTCATGCAGCATCATGTAAATCTCCCACGGTTTTTAATAGAATCAACCATATTCTTCAATATCCTCATAAAATCCATCAATATCACAAAGGAAGCAAAGAAATACACCATCTTTGAATGGAAATACATCACATAGTATTCATCTTCAATATCTTCATAGTCTTCTCTCTCAATCTCTCATATACAATCACTCTGTTTCAGTAGAATTGGCTATCTCTGACTCTCTCTCTCTCACTCCATCAATCATACATCATATCCTCACTACAATCTCTCAAAAATTACTCTCAATAATCACTCTTAGGTCGTGGATACCCCTCCCAAGAGGTATGTCTGATATGAAAGGTCACCAGAGCCACTACAGTGTCTCTTCACAGCTCACTACTGTCACTTCACTCTAGTCTTCTCTTGAGTCTTCAACAGCTACTTCTTCCACTTCCTCCAGCTCTTTTGCACTTGTATTCACCTCTTTCCAAGGCTAGAAAACTTTCCCAAAATCACACATACATTCCACAGAACACTTACAGAACAGTCTACAGAACAGTACCAGAACAGTTACAGTACAGAACAGAAGCAGAAGCTCTACAGAAGACCTACAGAAGGTTACAGAAGGTCATCAAAACTACATAACTCACTCTCAAACCATTCAAAACTCTCACAAACCATTCACTAAGCTTTCACAATATCTCATTCTTCATCAATCAATACTCCTTCCCTCCTTACAGAAGACAATCAGAACAAAAACAGACCAAAACAGAGCAAAACAGAACAAAACAGAAGGTATACAAAACCAATCAGAACCTATCAGAACATCACAAAACCATCAACAAACATCATGAACTTCCAAAACACAATCAATATCATCTAAAACACTCTCAAACCACTTCCAAATCAATCAATCATCCCATAAAATCAACCATTCAGCTCTCAAAAACAACAAAAATCATCCAAAAAATCAGCCAAAAAACAAGTCATTTCAACACTCAACATATCCCCACACTTAATAAGGAAGCGTCCTCGCGACCCAGGAAAAAAGGAATACAAGTTCATAGAAAAGCTTCACTTTGAGTTTCAATATCTTCTTACAAAGAATCCATCCACCACGACCCCATCTTATAACCTGTTTCTGATATAAAAATACAAAGAAAGGAAAACCCTTTATACATTAACACTTCTGATCAAACTAAAAATCACAACAAATTTGTAAAGGATATAAGAGTTTGCTTCTTCTTCTTCTGCATCAGCTTCAACTCTCCAACCACGACCCCATCTTTACAAATCTCCAAAACATAGCTCGTACACAAAATCCAATAGGAAACCACCACGTTCGTTTGACATACATGAACTCTCAACACAAACACTAATACACAACCCAACCATCTGAATGACTTCCTCAAAAAGAGAGTTTGGCATTAAAAAGCTTGCACCATACATTGGAAAGGCATCAATGAAGATGATCCCTCTTAAAAGATTGATGTTGTCTGAATCGATCCATAGATAAGGATTCATCTACAAAGTTTTTAGGAGGATTTTGAAAAAATTGGAGACAGCACATCCTTTCCAACAGGACTAGGTATCTGCTAGGCAAACAGAGGGCATGAAAATACAATATCTCCAACTGTTGAGAATCAATCCTAACATTGACATTCATGCACAGTTTTGGGATAGGCTTTGAATCAGTATGGGAGTGCCTATGCATATACGCCAGATACCAAGCAAAGTGAGCAGTTAATCTCACTGAGGAATCTGCAGACTGTGAATATTGTTGGGCAAAATGAACATAGTTTTGATAAGCTTGACTTGAAACTGTCCATTCCCCTGGAATTACTGGCCAATTAATCTGCGGTCCTGTAAGGCAATCATCCGAACTCCATCCCCTTCTTCTGGAAATCTGAGTATCAAAACCGGCACAGTCACTAACCAACTGAGGTGGTTGAGATATGGAAGTGTTAGGAGAGGGTAATGGAATAAGAGAAAGTGGATGTAGGGAAGGATAGGAAAAATCATAAAAGGAAGAAAAGGTTAAAGAAGGAGTGGCAGAAATTTGTAAGGAATCACTAAGGAATGGTGTTAATTGATAAATAGGAAACGTGGAGGGTACATTTATGAGGGGTGAAGGACAGGGTGGAGAAGGGGAAAATACCCTATCCTCAATAAAGGAACAATAGGTGAAAATAGGAATTTGAGGGAAATTGGAAGGTTGGAAAAGAAGTGGTAAAATTACTGTGGAATTTGTTTGACAAAGGGAAAAATATAGAGCATAGCGGTGAGCCAATTGTTGGTAATAAAGGAGGGTAGGAACAGAAGGTCCCAAAAGAGATCGTCTCTGATAGGCATCAAAGAAGGTAGCATCAAATGGATTATGTTTGGAAAGATAGGTTAAGAGATCCATCCGCAGTTGGTTAGTACTCTGTACAAAGGTAGGAGCTGTGTTTTGTCGTTGATTTAGGACCACTGACTCAATCATGGGATGCCACGAATTATCCTGACAATCAGCCACTTTGGAGGAATAATTCTGGAACATATCAGCTATGCGCAACTCCAAATGATTGACATAGAGAACAGCCTGTAAGACCACATCCCCCACATACCATGCCATATCTACCTCATCTGGAATTAACAAATCTCCTCGGAGATACATGTATGCCATCAGCATGGTGTCTGGCGTGACAGAATCTTCAAAGAGCATTCTGACTACCTCTGTCAACAACTCAGCAGACCAAGCCCCACTCCAGCCATCCTCTGGAAAAGGTAAATCCATCGTGGAAAGCTTCATATAGAAGACCAGCTTCTGTAAGTGGTAGTGGACAAAGAAAGAATGGTCTGGTAAGACATAGTCCTGAAATTGCTCAAAGGTAGACCATAATAAGTCCAGTCTGGACTGCAATCTTTCCACCTTGTCTTGGAATAAAGGGCACAAAGTAGCCTGTCTCTGTAATGCAGCCAAGTCCTGCTGTGAAAGAGAAGGAATTAATGGAACAGGAGGGCTTGGAGGAACAGAGCGGGACTTTGCAAGCTGATCCTGCAACTGCTGGATGTGGGAGGCTTGGTTGGCCACTGTGTCATTAGCCATTTGTAAAGCTGAAAGCTTGTCATCTAATTGAACTTGGAATTCTTTCGCTTCGCTGGACATCCTCTCCTTCTCTGCTGAAAGGCTAGTAACCTGTGACTGAGCCTCGAATAACTGGGTTTTCAATGAAGAAATCTCATCACTCTGAGTGGCAACCAGTTGGGTTTGCTGTTCCATTTGCTTGAATAGATCTGCTAGGGTATCCTTAGTAGATGCTAATTCAGATGTTGCCTTATGCAACTGGTCTTTGGACTGCATAAGCTCCTCATAGAAAGATGCGTACAGCTGTTGAACACAGGCTGTCACTGACAACTCAATGGAACTTTGAATATCTTTGCAGAGGAAAGGAATGGCATCTCCTGAAACGAGACTGTTCAGGGAAGGAACGGAGATATCCAAGGATCCATCTCTATGTGCCCTGAATAGGTTATTGCAAGTGAGAAACCCAGGGAGGTCACTGCCAGAAGTAGCAGGGATAGGCACTGAGGGAAGTACAGCAGGGGCTTTATCCGCTACCCTCTTCAAGCGTTTGCGCTGTATGACCAAGGGAGGCGGAGAATCATCATCCTCAATGTCAATAGGTGCTGACTCTTCGGAAGGTGGAGGAGGAGGTACTGGATCTGATGGAGGAGGTAGAGGCACAGTCTTCTGTAAACCTGAATAGGTCAAGAAGGCTGACAAATAGGATCCATAGGTAACATTACCCCTCGTGACTTTAACAAAATGCTGATCCATCTTAGTAAGGAGGTATGTGCTCCAATCAATGGCAACTCCTTTTAGCACCATCCTGGAAGCTGTGAAAAGCTCTTTGGACAAATAATGGGATGGCGTTTTGGCAGGCATAAACCTGTCCTGAAGGAACTGGCACATGGTCTTCCAGACGGGATCAGTGATCATAGAAAACGAAACTCCTGAAGAGTTTATCACTTTCTTAACATCAAGGACTTCCCTTGTCTGCTTCTGCAATAGTTTGAGAATCTCTTCAGTAGAGAAGAGCTGTCGAGTGGTCACAAAAGGGTCTCCTTTGAAGGGTAAAGACAGAGCCTTCCCTAAGCCTCGAGACGTCAATGTCATAGACATGCCTTGGACTACTCCTGTCTTCTTGCTGTAAGAGGCCAGGAACTCATCACATACGGACGGATCCTCTGGAAGTAATGGAAAAGGAGTGGCCACAAAAGCAGCAAGTCCTGCCTTCGTGAGGGGCTCAAAAGTAAGTAGGGACGAGTAATCCCTACTAACTAGTGGGACGTACTGGATAGGGGGAGGAGCATGAGAAGGCGCCATTCAGATGGTTACACACACACCACAAACACAGACAATCAAGGTGAATGCCTGCAAAGCAATAGACAAAAACCAAGGATAAGAGGATTACCAAATAAAACGTGACTCGACCTACTAACCCCAGGCAAACCACATCCTAGAAAAAAAATTTGACATGACCTCGAGACAAATGCGACCGAAAGCTTCATGCGATGCATCAAACAAACACCCTGAACCCCGTATCAGGCAAAAAAAAAAAAAAACTACATACCGTATCCGTAACCGTAACTAAGACATGAAACCAAAACTATACCATATCCAACACATATCAATACGACATCTGTGATAGAACCAAGACTGGACCATGGAAAAGAACACTAAGAACGCGCAAACCCATCCCACGAAATGCTTCATTAAAAAGGGAATTAAGTACAGTAAGGGGGGAATTAATTTAATGAAGGGTTGATTTTAATCAATTATTAAAAATGGGTGAAGTTTTATTAGGTGATAAACCTTAATAAGAAAACGGCGGTTCCTTATTATAAATTTATTTACCAATTATTAGGTTAAACGGTACAGTTATACGATTCTCGGACTTCGATTCCCGACTGGGTCTCTAAATGCAATTCATTGATTATAATTAAAGTGATGTGGAGCGCTTTTTTTGCCAGCGCGTGCTCATGTGACGGCTGGTTTATTTTAATTAAAAATGTTAGAGTGCCTCTTTAGCGCGTGCGAAGTGAACGGCTGGTTTATTTTAATTAAAAAAAATGTGTGTTTAGCGCGAATGCGCGTGGAAACGGTGGGTGAATTAAAGGGTTTATTTTAACAATTAATTGTGATTAAGGGGGAAAAATAAATAAATAAATAACAGAAAATAAATACCTGGCAGGGTGTGTATGAAATGCAGGAATGCGCACGGAAGAGTCCCAGGAGAGGAAAAGCAAAAAGCACTGATGAAACAACAATGAACACCTGAGCAGATGTATTAATTTGATTTATGTTGGTTTTTTTATTTTTATTTATTTAATTTGATTTTTAGTTGGGATTTTTTTATGTTGGAATAAATAAAAAATGAGCAAGGGAGGTGAGGGAAATTGTTTAGAATGTGTTTAGAAATGTTTAGAATTTTTTACAATTTTTGAATTGATTTTTCCTATTTTTGTTGGCAATTTAGGGGTAATTTAGGAAAGATGGATTTTTCTAAAATTATAGGAAAGGCAATTCCTAGCAGACAAAGGTCCAAAAATTGGCAACTGGCAGAAGGAATTTTTAGAAATTTTTTGAAAATTTTTTTATGAAAAAATGAAGGTTGTGATTAAGTAAGTCACATTAATCACATAAATCACGTAAGTCATATTAGTCACAAGTCACATTAATCACTTAAATCAGGTAAGTCATTTAAATCACTTAAGTTACTTAAGTTAGGTTACTCATGTTAGTCATGGAAATCAACCTAGGTTAGTTCTAACTAACTAAGTTAGTTAATTAAGTGTTAAGTAAGTTAGGTTAGTTAAGTGGGAACTAAGTTAGGTTAGTTACTAACTGAGTTAGTGAGTGACTAACTTAGGTTAGTTAGTGACTGACGTAGGTTAGTTAGGCACTAACCTAAGGTAGTTAGAGGGTGGAGGTGGAGGGGAGGTGGAGGCGGCGGCGGTGGTGGCAGAGTCCGAACGGCGGCAGAGTCCGAACGGCGGCGCGGTAGGGGCAGAGTCGTCGGCAACGGTGGCGGCTCCACGGCGCGGCGGAAGAGGGAGAGGGAAGAAGAGGGGAGGAAGGAGAGGAGGGGAGGACGGGCAGGAGAGAAGGGAGAGGAAGGAGGTCACGGGCGGGCGCACGGTGGAGGAGGGAGGGGGAGAAGAAGGCCGCGGGCGGGGCTGGGGGGGGCTGGAAGGCGGCGACGGCGGGGGTAGAGAAGAAGACTGCGGGCGGTGGGTGTGAAGGAGGGAGTAGGAGGTCGCTGGAGGAGGCGAGGGTGGAGAGACCCGCTGGAGAAGGCGAGGGTGGAGGAGCCCGTTGGAGAGGAGAAGGAGTAAGGGGAGGAGAAGGAGGCGAGGGTGGAGGAGGAGTCCGCTGGGGAGAGTGGACTGTGGAGGAGGGAGGTGGGAGAGGAGTCGAGGGAGGAGAGGGAGGAGGGGTATGCGAGGTGCTGGGGGGGGTAGGGAAGAAGGAAGAAGAAGAAGGAGGTAGAGAGGAAGAAGAAGGGATGGCGGGCAGGAGAAAAGGAGGAGAAAGAAGGGAGAGGAGAGAGAAGAGAGAAGAAAGAAGAGAAACGGTTGAGGCGGGAGAGATACCCCCTTTTTTTTTCTTTCTTTTTTTTTTGAAATATTGATTATGTTTCTTTTTATTTGGTTTTTGAAATAAAAGGTGGGCGGGCAGGGGGAAGGGAGGATGGGCGGGGTCAAGAGGGGACGGATCCCCGTCCCGCGCACGTGCGCGGGGCGGGGTAAAAAAATTTGCAGTGACGGGATTGAAATGACGTGGGGATGACGGTACGGGGTACGTGGACACGACCGGGGCGCGTGGAAATGCGTAAAATCGAAAAAGGGCGCGTTCACGCGCAAAACGAGCGCGAGAAAAAACATAAAAATAAAGAAAAATTAATAACTCCCAATCCGGATGTCAAAACGAAATATCGTAAAAACAAAAAGTGGGCAGGACGACAGGGGGGAAACAAGAAAAATATGGGACGGGGGTTCCGGGAGGGGTAAAGGGCGTTCACGTGCAAAAAACACAAAAAACGAACCAAAAACGCAATTTAAAAATTAATATCGAAAGATCCGTGCATCGGAATGAAGTGCGGAAAAAAGGATTACTGTACAAAAAGATGTGCCTGACAATCCGATCATGTCAAAACATAATTCCGACTGAAATAAGAGGCGTTCACATGGGGAAAACCCAAAAAACAAACCCGAAAATGGGATCGGAAATTAATATCGGACGAACCGTTTACCGGAATGACATGCAATAAGAAGGAAAAATGTCCGCAGGAAGGAGTGGCACAGGGGGATCACGTTAAAACGTCGTTCCGGCGGAAATAGGAGGGGTTCACATGTGAAAAACTCCAAAAATACTCCCGAAAAGTCATTTAAAAATTAATAAGTAAAAATCGAGAAGTCGAAAAAGGGTGGAGGAAAAGGGGAAAAGGTAAGGGAAGGCACAGGGGACATGGCTGTCAAATCAAATTGGAATTCCGATGCAAATAGGGCAGGTTCACATGGAAAAATGTCAAAAATACGCACGAAAAAGTCGCGAAAAGCCGGAAAATTAATAACGGACAAACCGTGTATCAGAATGATGTGGAATAAAAAGAAAAAATGTTAGGGGAAAAGCGTTGGTCAGGGCTATGATGTCAGATCATGGTTTCGAAGCAAGAAAAGGGCGTTCACATGTGAAACCCGTCTAAATTGCGTAAAATGCTTCAAAAATTAATAACTCAAAAACCGTGCACCGGAACAGGGGTAGGTAAAAAGGAAAAATGGTCCGTTCAAAGAGAGGAACAGGGCTATAAGGTTGGATGTGGATTTAAGTGAACGTAGGGTGCATTCACATGGAAAAACCTCAAAATCAGGGAATGAAGGAAAACTGCAAGGAAATAGCCCCAAGGGTGGGTGAAACATAACCGGGCGGGTGGGAAGGGACCCCAGGAGGGGAAAAGCAAGTCATGGTATACATGCATGAACAGGGTAAGGCATATGCAGAAAGGTATGCACTGTAGACGCGCAGGGACGCGTCCCCACACTTAAGACCTTAACGGATAGGGTTAACCGATCAACAGGGACCTAGGACCATGCCACAGACCATCCACTAACTTCCCCACACTTAAAACATGAACATCACGAAGAAACAGAAGTTGTAGGGTTAGAAAAACTTGGCCCGTTTCGTCAAGAATCAAGGTTGAATATCGATGGCACGTCCAGAGTTGTTGTCGGCGCTGGAGGAACCAAGGCATCTTCTTGGCACAGGTTCGTCATGGCAGGGACCACGCAGCAGTACCCAGGGAGGTAGCTGATGGAAGGAATCACAGGAAATTCGTCGATAATGAGGGATATTGCACTCAACTCACAGTCACTCAATTGGAATGAAAGATCAGTCACTCGCCCATGACTAATATCACTCGAGGAAGAATGATTAAAACCCATATCTCATACCCGGTTGAGGAATCAACAAGGGGGAAATGGTGCAGAAGGAGTATGCCAGGGTGCACAGTTGATGGTGCATTAGTGCGTCCAACCCATCTGGCATAAGTGCAAGGAGGAAGGCAAGGGAGCCTTATGGTGCAGTGCACAGAACAGGGTGATGTGTCTTATGTTGATGGTAAAGACCCATCCCGTGGGTGCACAGGGAAACGGGAACATACCTGACTCCAAGTATCGTAACGTCCCTCAATCTCACCTCTCGGTAATTGATTGAAGAAACTCCAGTCACACTCAACCCACCCTCTGTCTCACTCTCTATTGATAGATAGAGAGGGCAACCATACTCACTTCCCCATCCGGTTAGGATGAAAGCTCACAGCACTCAAGGGGTTGTCGATGAAGATCGCGTCAGCAGCTGTTGAGGAGGCGTACCCAGGGAGGTAGCCATCAAATTCGAACATTGTGTTGGATAGGAATATGTCGTCTGCTAGAGGACAGTTAGTCACTTTGCAAAGAGACCCAAGACACAGCGTACCAAGGGAGGCAGCGTCGGAATTGGATCCTAGGGATATCAATTAATGAAGCCACTTTCTGGACTGCTGGGTGTTACCACCTTTTCCACAGCCAGCTTCTCGCCCAAGGGTGTTTATCACCTTTTCTTGGAACGAGGCCTGCTATGACAGGGAATTGCTTCCTTTTCTCTCATAACAGATTTTTTTTTTTTGTTTTTTTTTTTTCTTTCTGATTTTTTTCTTTTTCTTCTCTTTTTTTTTTCCCCTATCCCCGAGGGTGTTTCCACCTTTTCTCGAAGAAGAGGTCGGCATGACAGGGACCTAAGTCCTTTTCTCCCATGACCGATATATTTTGTTTTTTTTTTTTTTTTTTTTTCAAATTGAACAAGGGAATGGTGGAAAAACAATGTGTCAGAACCCACCTCTGTACTGCCGCTGGTGAAAAATAGAGGATAAGAGATCAAGGCTAGAAGGGGGTTTTGAGGGGACAGAGGGTTGCGTCCACCTCATCAGAAGTGATTGAAGAACGGCTATCACAAGTAACATCATAAGAAGTACAATGCCGCGCCAACGAGGGAAAAGATCAAGTGTCCGTAATTGTCAAGATCCCCAAGGAGGGAAGTACTTCTTCAGGCGATATCCATTGATCAGAAAGGGATCATCAGAGGCATCAACGGTCTGTATTTGGACAGAGCCATTAGGGTTGACTGCAAGTACCTTATAGGGGCCCATCCACCGCTGTTGGAGCTTGCCAGGAAACTTGCCAAAGCGTGAATCATAGGCTAGGACCAAATCACCTTCTTTGAACTCCTTGTGCTTGATAAAACTGTCATGGTAAGCCTTGCGTCGAGCTTGCGTGGCTTCCATGCACTGTAGAGCCATCCTACGAATTTCGTCCAAACATTCCAAGTGCAGGAGACGGCGTTGCAGTGAATCATCATCCCCCAAACGCTCTTTGATAGCTACTCTCAACGAGGGTAGTTCCAGTTCAACAGGAAAAACTGCTTCTGTACCATACACCAGCTGGAAGGGTGTTTGTCCCGTTGCTGCTTTATGGGAGGTTCTGTACGCCCAGAGGGCCTCTGTAAGTCGATCATCCCAATCACAACGATGTGCGGCAATTGTTCTTGTCAGAATCGAGCAGAGGATGCGATTGGTGACTTCGACTTGGCCGTTGGCTCTAGGGTAATAAGGAGTGGACTTGCGATGGCGGATCTTATACAATTCTGTCAACTCTTCCATGACTTTGTTAAGGAAATGAGTGCCTCTGTCACTTACCAGCTCTAAGGGACTGCCAAAACGGGTGATGATATTCTCGTACATGAACAGGGCCACGCTGTTACCATCGTCCCGCTTGAGGGCTTTAGCTTCACACCACTTTGTGACATAATCCGTACATACGAGGATGTATCGGTTCTGTTTCCTTCTGGTAGGAGGGTCGATTGGACCTACGAAGTCAATGCCCCACTTCTCAAACGGCTTCAACGGAAGGATAGGTTGCAGTGGCATGGCACTTGTCTTCGTGGGTTTCCCCATTCTTTGACAAGCATCACATCTTTTACAGTAATCATAGGAATCTTTGTGAATGGTAGGCCACCAATATCCTGCTAGCAGAGCCTTCCGGGCCGTAGCTTCTCCTGCAAAGTGACCTCCACATGGCTCGTCGTGGCAAGCCTTCAGAACAATCCAAATCTCTTCTCCTGCAACACATCTTCGGAGCACTTCATCTTTGCCTTTCTTGTACAGTGCACCACCTAGCAGGGTGTATGGGGCTGATTCTAGCATGAGCTTCTTCCTTTCCCGACTAGAAATACCAGGAGGGTATTGTTGGGTTGCCAGCAGATTGGCAATGTCTGCATACCAGGGAGTTACAGTTTCGACCAAGAATAGGGAAGCATCAGGGAGGTCTGGATCATCTTGCTCCTCGTCTACAGTTTGTGGGATACGCGACAGATAATCAGCCAGAACATGGGAACGACCAGGCTTAGTAATCACCTCAAAATCGAACTCCTGGAATAAAAGGAGCCATCTCATCATTCGTCCTTTCACATCTGCTTTGTTCATTAAGAAGGATAGGGCCTCATGATCCACATAAAATTTAAAGTGGGTGGATAGGAGGTAGTGGCGAAACTTCTCCAGGGCAAACACCATTGCCAAGCACTCCAGCTCTGTCACTGTATAGTTCCGTTCCCTATCAGTGACTTTTCGGCTTGCATAATAGATCGGTTGATCCAACTTTGAGGAGCCCTTTTGGCAGAGGACAGCACCTAAGCCTTCAATTGATGCATCAGTGTGTACATGGAACTCTTTCGTCCAATCAGGAGGTTGCAGAATGGGTGCCTCTATCAGACACTGCTTCAGAGTGTGAAAGGCTTTGTCACATTCTTCTGTCCAAGTAAACTCTGCATCTTTCCTCAGGAGCTTGTGCAAGGAGGTTGCCTTTGTTGCAAAGTGAGCTATGAACCTTCTGTAGTAACCCACATGGCCTAGGAATCCCCTCAACTGTTTGAGGTTGGTGGGTGCTGTCAGAGCTGAGATCTTTTCGATCTTTGCAGGGTCTGTTGATATCCCTTGTGCTGAGACAATGTGGCCCAACAGAACTCCAGAAGAGACCCCAAAGATGCATTTGTCGGGGTTGAGGGAAATCCCATACTCCCGGCATCGGTCAAAGCATTGTTCCAAATGTCCCCAGTGTTCACGGATCAAGCTATAGACACAGAAGTCATCTAAATATACCTCAATAAAGTCGTGCAGATGATTTTGAAATGCAGCCATCATGACTCGTTGGAAAGTAGCAGGGGCATTGCAGAGCCCAAATGGCATCACTCGGTAAGCGTAGGTCCCCCATTCTGTGGTGAAGGTTGTTTTGGATTGGTCTTCTTCTGCGATCTGGACTTGGTTGTATCCACTGAATCCATCCAGAAGAGAATAAAGTTCATGTCCTGCCACTGTGTCCAACAGTTGGTCTGTGAAAGGGATTGGAAAGTGATCCTTCTTTGTCTTGGAATTAAGCTTTCGGAAATCCACACATATTCGCAATTTGCCATTCTTCTTGGGTACAACCACGATGGGTGAAACCCATTCACTGTTTGCCACTGGATAGATGAACTCGGCTTCCAACAGCTTCAGCAGCTCCGCTTTCACCAATGTGAAATAATTCGGGTTCATTCGCCTCTGTCGTTGCCGTACTGGCTTGGCATCAGGCTCCAAGTCAATATGATGTTGACATATTGTGGGATCAATCCCCTTTAGGTCTTTGTAGGACCATGCAAACACGTCCAAATTTTCTTTCAACAAATTGTACAAAGTGGACAATTCCTCTTCTGGGAGACTGCTACCCACCTTTAAGTGGCGTTCAGTGCCTTCTGAATCCACAAAGGTTAACTGCTTTTCACCTTCTACTTCACGAATGAAGGTCCCGCGGACTGCTTCTGGATACAGATCCGACTCCTTCAAGGGAGTGGTATCCTCTTCTGATGTCCCACTAGAACCAACTTCTTCTTTTGGTGGAGACTTAGGTTGCTCCTTAAGATGTTGGAATGGGATAAGCGACGTTTCGGGTTTGGTTTCAAAATTAATTACCTCTTGGCTTGAAGACTCATCTTCTGATGATACATCCAGGAACGTCACATAACAGGGACCTACTAATGCCTGTTGGGTTGGTGGGACTGGTGCTTGTTGGCATGGTGCATCATCATCATCTTTCTTTGGCAAAGATAGGTTAGGACGGCAGGAGCCACTACTGAAAGACGGCTTGTTCTTCTTAATCCACGTCTTATAAAGGTTTTGCATATGAGAAGATCCATTTACCAGACCAAATGGTACCATCGCCATTCTGTCCCATAGCATGAGCTCATCGGCTTCTGATGCTTCTGGAACTTCTTCCCCAAATGTATCCTCTTCAGGTGGGATAGACCCCTCTGGCTCGCTTTCATCATTCTCTTCGTCCATATCATATTCATCCTCTTCTGTCTCTGTCTCTGCTTCTGCGTCTGCTTCTGCTTCTGCTTCTGTCTCTGTAGGAGCTCTGTAACAGAAGAACAGATTCTCTGGTTCCTCTCCTGCCTCTGTCTCTGCTTCTGCTTCTACTTCTGCTTCTGCTTCTGTCTCTGCTTCTGCCTCTGCTTCTGCTTCTGTAGGAGCTCTGTAACAGAAGAACAGATTCTCTGTTTCCTCTCCTGCCTCTGTCTCTGGCTCTGCTGTGGCCATATAACAGGGAGAGCAGTACATCCATGCCTCTATCTCACTATCAGAAGTGATTTCAGAAGTCATGCCTGGTTCAGGCAGGAAGTATTCACCCATTGATAATGGCTTTGCATCTTTTGGAAGTCGGCTTACAGTATCCACTGTTAAAGAATGTGCCACTGTTTTCGTAGGAAGGATCTGTTTGACAGCATCTTCGTCTGCTGACGTTCCATCTGTAGCCTCGTTAGGGGAATCAGAAGATAATTCCAAGGAGGTGGAGCCATGTCCTTTTTGAGAACCATACAGTTTCAGCACCACTTTGTTGGGTCCTCGACCCAAGGTCAAAGTTCCTTTAAACCAATCCGTCCTTGCTCTGGCTTCAAAAAGCCATGGTCTGCCCAGTAACAGAGGATAGGATGTACCATAAGAGTTTGGCTTCACCACCAAATAGGTCAGCCAATAATCTTTTCCAGCCACAGTAGTCTTCACATATGGGAGAATGCCCAAAGGCTTGATTCTACTCTGATCCGCCAGTCTGATGAGCCATTGGGTTGGTTGCACACCTTGTAGGCCTAGATCCTTCATTGTCACATCCGTCATAATGTTCACTGATGAACCTCCATCAATTAGTGCATTTGAAATAAAGCAACCTTCTATCCATACGCCAGTCTCTGGAGTACCCGGATCTAGGAAAGCGTTAGCCACATCCACTTCTTTTACAGGCTCTGGAGCCTTGTTGGACTTTGTCGCTGTTGAGGGAGCAATCCTTAAGCCACGTCTTTTTGTCAGTATACTTTTAAATCTTTTCCGGCAACTGGGGGACAACATCAATAATTGTCGGAATGTGAGGTTTGGTTTAAAGGTATCTAGATCTCTGACCAGATCGTATTCCTTAACAGGATCCACTGGCTTTTCTAATCGGTTAGGGAATGGGGCAACACCCATTTTCATTTTCCCTCTTTCTTCCAACAGAGGCATTACAGAAACTTCTTCTACCACTTCTGGCACTTCCTCCTCTTCTGTATCCTGGACCTCTGGTCCTGTCTCTGTAACTGTCTCTGTAACTCTCTGTGGCTCTGTAGGGCTCTGTACGACACTGTTAGGCTCTGTTCTGTTCTGTTCTTCTGGTGGAAGACTGAACTTCACTGTTCTGGCAGGAGGGTTATTTTCTTTCTGGGTAGGTGGTTCCTTCTGCTTTGCACGCGTGATGGCAGCAACTTCCAATTCTACCAAATTGGAGGTAGGCTCTTGGGCCTTGGACGGACTATCAGTAGCACTGTTTTTCACTGGGGCTGGGCTTGGACAGTCTTTTGCAGTGTGGCCTTCTCCTTTGCATCGACTGCATAAGGGCTTGTAATCCACTGACCTTCGAGGATTTGGACAATTTGGTGAGATGTGGCCCTTTTCTCCGCATCTGTAACACTCCACTTCTGACCTCTGACCACCGCCAGACTGTCTTCCTCTGTAACTTTGAGAAGGAAATCTTCTGGGTCCGAAATTAGGACCAAACTCTCTAGGCTTGGGTCCAATATCTTGTGTTGTCATTTTGGATTCCAGCAAGTTAAATCTTGCGTCTTCTTCCTTTCTTCTCCTATCATGCATCTCTTTTAGGGAGCAAATGTCCTCTGTATGGTTCTTCCGCAAACAATAGGAACAGAAGGCTCCAGGGATAGTTGGTTTCCGTGTACATTCAGTGGCTAAATGGCCTGCTTGATGACACTTACCACACCAAGTATTTGACCGCATCACATCTCTTCCTGCTCCTGCAACGTTGGATATGCTCGCTGTGTTCACTTTCAGCGTCTGTAGTTGCTCTGTAATCACATCCATCAACTCTTTTTTTATGTTTGCAACGGAGTTGGATAAATAATCCTTCAAGCTTTCTCCTCCGGGCATACTGGCAGGAGGGTTTTGAGGAGTCTCTGTAATCACTGCATAAACTGGTTGGGTTGGTATAGAGGAGTCTCTGTTCTGGTTCTGATTCAGAGCTCCTGTTTGAACGGTTGGCTGTTGACTCCAGTTGGTAGGGTTCCACTGTTGCTGCTGATTTGGCATTGAGGAAATTGGTTGAGACCATGGTTGTTGTGGTGGAACCACCATTTGAGGCATGGATTGTGGCCACTGTGGATTTGGTGCACTGTACTGTGATACCGGGGGCATCTGTTGGTAGGGATAGGGAACAGTCCCTGGGACTGCATTTGGTGGGTACATCATTCCTGGCACCAAAGGAGGTAGGACTCCTCTTCCTGTATTCATTGCTAGTCTAGCTTCCACTTCATCGTACAGTCTTGCACCTTCTGTTGCAGCTTGCAGTGTGGCTGGTCTTTGTAGCTCCACAAACTTACGGACTTCTGGTTGTAATCCTCTGAGAAACACTCCCTTCTGAATGCCATCATCTAGATTATGGTTAGTCCATCTCTTCAGGATGGATTCCATTCGTGAGACATAGGCTTCCACTCTTTCTCCAGAGGACTGACTTAGGTTCATAAATTCCTCTCTCATCCGCTCTTCAAAACCTTCACGCCTGAATTTAGTGAGGAAGGCCAACTTCAGGTCGTCCCATGTGCCAAAAGTTCCTGCTGCTTGTCTCTCATACCACTGAAACGCCGCGCCCTTGAAAGTGGCGGGGAATATTGCTAACCAATGCTCAGGGGTTCTGGCATTGTTAGCCACACACGCTACCATAAACTCTGCTACATGAAGATCGGGGTCTTCATTGTACTCTCCCTTAAAAACTGGCAATGGGACTACATTCGCTGGCCTGTCATCAATATTTCCAGGACGGATCTGGCTTGGAAGTGGACCTCCAGCAGGAGGAGGAAGGGCTTGATGTGCCATTGGGACTTCTGTAAAGAGTTCCGCAAGGGCGTCAAAGGCGGCTTCTGCTGCGAGCTCGCTCTCGGCTCTGATTCTTGCTTTCTCTCTTCTCACGTACCTCTGGACTCATTCCAACGCTTGCCTTTTTATTGCGTCATTCATCAGGGGGTTGACTCCACTATATTGTTAGTGCTCCACAGAGGGTTAACAGAAGGCTTCAGTCTCTGGAGGACTCTCTTGCCAACATTTCTTCTACTTCTTTCCTCTCAACGTCCCTAAATTCTGCTTTCATGCCACTGCACAGAGGAAGGTATTCGGTTCTGAAGGTGTCAAAATGCATACGTCTGAGCATTGTGGTGGTGCCATCATTATAGTAATGCTAGCTTCTGATGGTTTCAACAGTGTATGTTGTGAAAAACACTCTGTCTACCAACTTCCAGTGGGTTGCTAATTGAACAAATAGAAGATTATCAGTACACCAAGCATCCCATGTATCTTGCTGTTGAGCGTCCACGAACAAATTCCAACTCTTTTCCTTCTTGTCTTTGTGAACCTCTACAGACCAAGACTCCTGAAGCTTCTTCACAATCTCCCACTTGATGATGTCTGGAAACTTTTCAATGAATGCCAAATCTTCCATGGATGTTCATTCTCTCTATTTCTGCTCTTCAGTTTGTTCCCAAACAGTTTGCCACCAAGATGCAAGTTTCTGCTGCTTCAACAGGAAGAGGAAACTGTCCACCACATAGAGCATGCATCATGATGGTGATGTGTTTCCGCCATTGTGGGATGAACTTCTTGTGGAAAGTGGCTTTTATTATGAGAAATTCCAACTCTTCAGTGGAAGAAGGAATTTTACAAACATCCATTGAATTCTTCTCTTCTTGGCAATGCCAATTCCTTCATTTTCAGCCTCTTTTGGTGCTTGTTGATGGCAAGTTTTCCCCGGCTGCGCACCAAAAACATGGAGCCCCGAGAGGAACACCAAGGAAAAGGGAATTCTCTTGCAAGAAAATCTATCTTGTAACATCAACAAGCTTGTTTATCATGTTTCATATGATCACAATGAAGAAAAGAACACCAGGCACAACAAATCTTCATGCAGCATCATGTAAATCTCCCACGGTTTTTAATAGAATCAACCATATTCTTCAATATCCTCATAAAATCCATCAATATCACAAAGGAAGCAAAGAAATACACCATCTTTGAATGGAAATACATCACATAGTATTCATCTTCAATATCTTCATAGTCTTCTCTCTCAATCTCTCATATACAATCACTCTGTTTCAGTAGAATTGGCTATCTCTGACTCTCTCTCTCTCACTCCATCAATCATACATCATATCCTCACTACAATCTCTCAAAAATTACTCTCAATAATCACTCTTAGGTCGTGGATACCCCTCCCAAGAGGTATGTCTGATATGAAAGGTCACCAGAGCCACTACAGTGTCTCTTCACAGCTCACTACTGTCACTTCACTCTAGTCTTCTCTTGAGTCTTCAACAGCTACTTCTTCCACTTCCTCCAGCTCTTTTGCACTTGTATTCACCTCTTTCCAAGGCTAGAAAACTTTCCCAAAATCACACATACATTCCACAGAACACTTACAGAACAGTCTACAGAACAGTACCAGAACAGTTACAGTACAGAACAGAAGCAGAAGCTCTACAGAAGACCTACAGAAGGTTACAGAAGGTCATCAAAACTACATAACTCACTCTCAAACCATTCAAAACTCTCACAAACCATTCACTAAGCTTTCACAATATCTCATTCTTCATCAATCAATACTCCTTCCCTCCTCACAGAAGACAATCAGAACAAAAACAGACCAAAACAGAGCAAAACAGAACAAAACAGAAGGTATACAAAACCAATCAGAACCTATCAGAACATCACAAAACCATCAACAAACATCATGAACTTCCAAAACACAATCAATATCATCTAAAACACTCTCAAACCACTTCCAAATCAATCAATCATCCCATAAAATCAACCATTCAGCTCTCAAAAACAACAAAAATCATCCAAAAAATCAGCCAAAAAACAAGTCATTTCAACACTCAACATTGATGGAGACAAATCAATCAACATAATGACGGATGTGACAATGAAGGATCTAGGCTTCCAAGGAATGCAACCTACACAGTGGCTTTTCAGATTGGCAGACCAAAGTAGAATCAAACTATTGAGCATCCTCCCATACGTAAAGACAATCCTCCTAGAAAGAGATTATTGGCTGACATATTTGGTGGTCGCACCAAATTTCTACAGGACCTCATACCCTCTACTGTTTGGAAGACCTTAGCTCTTTGAAGCAAGGGCAATGATGGACTGGTTCAAAGGAACCCTAACCCTGGGCAAAGGACCCAATAAAGTGATGTTGAAGTTATACGGATCACAAAAAGGCAATGGATCCATGTCCATCATCGGAGTCATAATCGACTCCTCCAATGAAGTAACATATGTTACATTAGGAGATGAAGAGGATGTCAAACAAATCTTTCCCAAGAAAACAAAGGCACAATCTCTAACAGTGGGCACTGTAAGCCAACTGTAAGGCCAACTACGGAAAGAATAGGTGATTCTAGGGCACTGGTGGCTTTCATCCTAACAATGTATATGCCCTTACCATGCATTTGAGCATGATATTGGAGTGTTAAATGCTCAGTTTTGGAGCTTATTTGCAAGCTAAAAATGGTGAACTCGTTGCTGTCCTGAATTGGAAACAATATACCTACAGGGTTGAAGTATCTGTGATGCTTATTTGCTAGTGACAAATGCTTGGATCATACCACTTGAGTGGTAGATGCTTTTTGGGATACTGTGAGTATTGAAAGTCCAAAGTTTGGACTGATTTGTTGCTAGTTATACCATGGTATTGATTGGTTATTGTCTATAGGAAGGATATCTATCATCTTCACTTGACATACATACAATATATTCTGACCGGTTGGACATGTATCAACTTCTACATAGAGTGGCAATTGAATGAGATGCTTTTGGGGATGTTTTGAGGTTTGAATACTCTTGTTTTAACAGAAAAAATATTGCTGGTTATACCAGTGGGTTGGTTGTATTTGGTACTGCTACTTGTATACAGTACAAATATTGATACTTGTATGGACATAGTTTGTTGCTGGGATGTTTTGCCACTACTATAAAATATGTTGAACTGATTTGAGCTTGATTTATGCTCAGTTGACTATGATTTTTTCATTGTTGGAATACTATTTATAGCAAGCATGTTGTCAGGAAAACTATCCTGAATTGCAAGAAACTATCGTGAATAGTAGGAAACGGGTCTTGAACTATAGGAAAAGGAGTCAGATACTTACAGGTTGTATACATCACTTAATACCTAAGCTGCAACTATGGAAAATGCTCAAGGCACTAACAATATCACTCAAATTGTGGGAGAAAAGCTGAACAATTTTTTTTTGTGCTTTATGGAAGTTCCGTATGAAGAATTTTTTGGTTGGTAGAGGTTATTGGGACTTATGTACATGTGATGAGGCTAAACGTGAAATACATGAAAGGAATCTGACAAATGATCAGAAAAGGGCTCATAACCTATGGACTGAGAGATCATGAAAGGTATTACATTGGCTTTCCTTATGTATATTAGATGCTATGGTTATACAGATTACTAGATGCAGTTCCCCAAAGGATGCATGGGACATACTCATGAAGAATTATGGAAATGTAATACATGCAAGAAAGATTCAGCTAAAGCAACATTTCAATAACATGTCTAGGAATGGCAGAAGCATTTAGGTCTACACTATAGAGATCAAGAACATAGTGGATCAGCTTGCCACCATTGGATCTTCAGTGTTGTTTGAGGATGATATGATTGCAATGACATTGAATGGACTTGGCAAAGAGTATAAAGCATTTTATACGTCTATTTCTATGAGAGATGAATCCTCTAATTGGGATGAGTTGATTTCTTTGCTGCTGCATGAGGAAGTTAAGCTTGGGCTGAATACAGGTTCTAGTACGTCTCAAAGCAGAGACATTGTTCTTTACTCTAGCCAACATGGCAGAGGCGATAGAGCCCATGGCTCTTTTCAAGGTTGAGAAGATACTCAAAACACTTATGGACAACATCAATAGAATGCCTAGCATGGCACAAATACACAGGGCTAGCATGGATTTGGTGGCTTTAGAGGTAGGGGGAGATCATCCCATGGTAGTGGTGGTGGATCTGGCTCATGGCAATCAAATGATCAGTCAAACACAGATAACGATTTTCATTACTATGGTAGCTATCGACACATTGCAAAGGATTGTTACAAGAAATAGGGAGATATGAAGGCAAAAGGCAAACAACATAGGCACTATGCATCTTCTAGCAGTGCTCCTGATGAAGAGGTTGATAGATTGTTTGCCATGCAACATGTGTCTAAGAATGCATCTAGGTAGAACAGAGATGAGAGATGGTACATTGATTCAGGGGCTTCAAATCATATGACACCCCATGGAGAATGGTTTGATGAGATGGTTGCAAGTTCACATGGTTATGTGTGTATTGGGGATGACACCCAACTTGACATTCAACACATAGGAATTGTTCTGTTGTTGATGCCTAATGGCAAGAAAAAGAGCCTGCATGATATACTGCATGTACCTACAATAACCAAGAATCTTTTGTCAGTTGGACAGATGGCATAATAGAATCTAGAGGAGATTTAATAGAGATGGATGCTTTATTGAAGAATATCGTAATGGCTGCAAATTGATTGCTAAAGGCCGAAGAGACGGCAAAATGTTTACTCTTGATGTGTCAATTCCAAAAATTGAAAGTAACCATGTTTGCGCATGTGGTGCTATACAGGATGTTGAGATATGGAAAAAGCAGATTGGCCATGTGAATGTACAAAAGCTAAAATCTATGCAGTAGAAGGAGATTGTGCTTGGACTACCTAAGTTTTAGTATCATGAATTTGGACATGTATGTGATGCATGTCAGTTTGGAAAGCAAGCACGATTTTCATTTATGAGACATGTATGGAATAGCTCACGACCCTTGCAATTGGTACATTGAGATGTATGGGGTCCATCTCATAATGCTTCATTTAGTGGTGCTCGTTAATTTGTATCCTTCATTGATGATTTCAGCAGTAGGTATACTTGTCTTTACATAATGAAACAAAAGGATGATGTGTTTGATGCATTTAAGGACTTCAAGAAGCATGCTGAAAATAAGTTGAGTTGTAAAATTTCATGTCTTAGATCAGATGGAGGTGGAGAATATATCTCTAATTACTTTGACAGGTACCTTGCTAAACATGGGATTAGAAGACAGTTAACTTGCAGCTATACACCACAGCAAAATGGTGTAGCAGAAAGGAAAAATAGGGTATTGATTGAATCGGCAAGAGCTATGCTGAATGACAAGTGTTTGCGAAATGGTTATTGGGTTGAAGCAGTAGTGACTATTGTATATGTGCTGAATAGAACTCCTACAGTAAGGATTCATGATGTAACTCCATATGAGAGGTTGTATGGTCATAAACCTAACATTTCACACTTGAAGGTATTTGGTAGCATTACATATGTGCATGTTCCTGATGAAAAGAGGAAGAAATTGGATCCTAAAGCTATCAAGAGTGTGTTCCTTGGTTATGCAGAAGACCGAAAAGCTTACAAGTATTATGTACCGTCTACACATGAGACATTAATTAGCAGAGATATTGTTTTTTATGAGTTGGCATCGTGGTATGGTAATCTTGTTGCAGTGGCTACTGATGGATCAACTAGCACTAGTAATGCTAAAAATAAACCTACAGTGAGTACATCTGTGAGTGGTCCTACAAGTGATGGGTCATGTACAGTAAGTCCTTGGTCAGGACACTTGCGGAGTCATACTCCTACGTCCATTGACATGGATATGTCGGTGAGGGGGAGATTGGATAAGGGAAAAGAAAATATGCTTGAGGATGTGACAGGTCCACTTACAACAAGTTATGAGTCATGTAGCAGTGATAGCTTGGATAGTGAGTTGGGCATTCCGTCTTTATGACGCCTGGAGCAAGGCAGAGTCGTTATGTCTACCTCATGAGAGGTAAGCTCAGAGTAAGCCACAGTTATGAAGATCTGAGAGAGTCAAGAAGACTAGTTGAGAGGTTTACATACAGTGGTTATTTAGCCTACCATTATGTATATATGGCTAGTGTGACAGGTTACAAAGAACCTACAAAGTTTGATGATGCAATTACAGATGATAACTAGTGTGCTGCCATAGATGAGGAGTATGCAACCCTAGCTGAAAATGAGACATGGAAATTGGTTGAGTTGCCTGAAGGCAAAGTCCCCATTGGCTGTAACTGGGTGTACAAGGTTAAGTCCAAGTGAGATGGTTGGTTAGAACACCATAAGGCTAAGCTGGTTGCAAAAGGGTGTGCACAACAATATGGCCTTGACTATGAGGAGACTTTCAGTCCGGTGACTAAAATGGCAACAATCAGAACTATCATTGCTTTGGCAGCATGCAAAGGCTGTAAATTATGGCAAATGACATTACGAATGCTTTCTTGAACGGTGATTTGGTTGAGGAAGTATATATGGAGCAGCGAGAAGGCTATGTTCACCCGGACATTCCTACACATGTATGTAAGCTGAAAAAGGATTTATATGGAGTGAAATAGGCACCTAGAGCATGGAATGCTCGGATCAGCAGTTATTTATAGCAACATGAATTTAGATTGGGTGATTTAGATCACAGTATATTGATGAAGAAGATGATCACGGATATGTGTTCTAGTGGTTTATGTAGATGATCTTATCATCACTAGAGATGATGAAGAGGGCATTGATGAAATTAAATCATGTTTATAGACTGAATTCTGAGTCAAAGACATTGCTGAACTAGAGTATTTTCTTGGGATTGAGGTAGTCTCTATGCCTCAAGGTATATGGCTGCTACAGAAGCAGTATGCTCATGGCATGTTACAAACGTATGGATATAAGTATGGTATGGCTGAATGCAAGCCTATGGAGAAACCTCTTGATCAAAATGTCAAGCTGTAGATTGATGTTTGGAATGACATAGAGAATGTGACCATGTATCGATAGATGGTGGGTAGCTTGATATACTTGACTATTACCCGCCATCCTCACTTATGTTATGCAGTGGGGCTGATTAGTTAGTTCATGCAGAAGGCTTGCAAACCACATTTAGATGCAGTCAAGAGGATCATGAGATATATAAAGGGTACTACAAATTATGGGTTGTTTTATGCATATGGAAAATCTCTTGACTTGACAGGGTTTATTGATGCTGATTGGGCTGGTTGTGCCTATGACAGGAGGTCAACCAGTGGTTATGCATTTGGATTGGGCAACAATATGATTAGTTGGCAGACTAAGAAATAACCTACTGTTGCATTCTCTAGTACAGAAACTGAGTAGTATAGAGGAGCTATCTTAGCGGCTTGCAAAGCAGTTTAGTTAATGAAACTACTGAAAGACTTAGGAATACAATTGGAAAGTAGAGTGAGATTGCATTGTGATAACCTCAGTAGTGTTATGTTGGCTAGCAATCATGTCTACCATGCTAGGTCCAAACATATTGAGGTTCACTACCATTTCATAAGAGAAATGGTTCTTACAGGACAAATTGACTTGATTCATGTGAAGACTAAAGACCAAGTAGCAAATATATTTATCAAGTCTCTTGGTAAAGAAAAGTTCATATACTTCAGACTTCTACTTGGACTTTATCAAATGGTTTGAACTTGAGGGGGAGTGTTAGAATATCAAGCTCCTGTTACTCTTCAGTCGGTCTATCTTTATGTGTGTGACCGACATTAGTTGGATATAGCTGTACTACACATGTGTGACATTCAATAAGTCGGTTGTGGCTTAACCATGGTAAGTCTTGGTTAGTCATGCCTATGTGTGTAAGTCTAGTACGAAGGAAGAATAATGAGAGAAGGAAAACAATGAGCTAAGGCTCATCTTCCCCTCCACTTTGTCTCTCTTCCTCTCTTCCAACACACCCGACTGTTTAAGATCTGTTCTTCAAGAACCTTCTTAAGATCTGTGGCTGTCTCAATGTCAGAATGCAACTTATATCCTAGTTGCTTGCCATTCTTTTTGCCCTCTTGTTTGCTATCCTCTTTTTTCTCTTCACTGACCTCTTCCATAACATGCTTGGGAGGTGGCTGATTTGTAACTTTAGGTTGATCCACACTTCTTCTTGTCACTCTTTTAGATTCCCCTTCTTTATCTTCATCGCTCTTTCATTTCTCTTCCATAAGTACATCTGTGTTTTGTACCTTTACTAAATATGCATACACTGAATAGGCATCTACCGGTGATTCCCAACCACTTATGTCATGAATGTCTTGCTCTATATGAGACATTTCACTATCAGTAACCTTTCTCTTTTCAGTTGCATGTAAATCATGTGTCCATATTTCAACCTTTAGACCAACCATCACTTGGCCATGCATTCTATCCAACTATAGACAAAAAGTGGAAGCATGTACAGCCGCATAAACATTTTGGATAGCCAACTCTTCCAACAACTTCTACATATCTCCCTTTCCAAAATTCAAAGGAAGAGGCAATCTCATTTCTTGTGAATAGATCTTGCCATCTTTACAAAAGATAACATTTCTCTGATGGTGCAAACTATCACACCACATACATCCTCTTTCGGCTTAGGGGCTGTTGCTTGTCCCCTTTCCTTGTCCTTTTTCATTGAATTTTGTGACCTTCAATTGAAGATCCCACATGCCTTTGACCAATTTATCTAATACATCTTCCCTAATATTGGGAACAATAGCAGATACAACCATAGGTTTAGCCATAGAATTGGGTGGCTTATTAGAGACATCAACTGTTTTTCCAATTGCAATGGGCAAGCTAGAGACATGCAATCTTTCTCTTGTTCTATGCTTTTTCGCAAGTGCAGTAACAAATTCACTAACATGTCTCCACTCTATTTTAAGACCTGTTTCTGTAGGCTGATCCTCTAGCAAATCATCAAGCTTCTCTTGAAGCTCAAGATCAGCTGCATGTAGAAACAATTCAATCTTCTAACTTGTAAGAGCTTGAAGTTCTGCAAGATCTAGCTGCTCAGATTGACTTTCGAATTCTCTTAACAATTCTATAGCCACCACAGGACCCTTATTGGGTTGTAAAACCCACTCTTGAAAAGTCTTGCATCTAATCAAACTGGTATCTTCAATATGTAAAATTCTTCCATGAGTGTCTTATTGAAAGCTATCCAGTCATCATCCTACGTGTATAATTCAGTAATTTGCACTTTCAGTTCATGTACAGTGATCCGAACAAAATACCGGCTCCATGCAAGTTGACCCACTCCAAAGAATTCCATCTTTTGAGCATGTATATGTACATATGCATATACATTCCTGCCATTGAACAACTTCATCTCATGCTCATCATCACAACAGTTTCTGTTTGAGCATAAGCTTGCATCACCTATTGTTGTTGTTATACTTGCATAAGCATGTTCATATTTAGCACTAGCTACTGCAAAACATCACTAAAAATTTGTATTCAAAGGTTCCCCCATCTTGTATTTCTTTCTAAACGACCTTTCACATTGGGTTCGTAGGGGTTTTAGTTGAAAGGTTGTATCCACCGAGGATCAGAGATGGAAGGAAGTAGAGATAGGAGATGAAAGAGAAGAAAAATAATAGACAAGAGATAAACACGATAAAGAAAATGCATAATGAATCAAATCAATATGTATTGATAGAACCTGGAATCCCTTGTCTGGCTCTACTCAAAAGCAATCTCCAAGCATTAGATCTCCTCGAGCTCCCTCGTAGACCAAAAACATGCATCAAAACAATGGCTTCCTCTCTGTTGCTCGGAACCCAAATCTAATGACTTTGTTGGCTCTGAAAGGGGGGTAAAACTCCAAGAAACCTGGTCTAGAATCTCCCAGTTCACTTCTTTTTCTTCCAGTTCAAAGTGTTTTTTTCAGTCTGTCAATTGCGATCGCGGCGCGTGCGATTTTGCCCATCTTTCTTTTTTATGAAAAATCCAAAATTGGCTGAAAAAGTAACTTGATTTTTGCATGCCATCCTAATCTAGAAGATTTTTTGACTTTTTAGAATTTTTTACAATAAATAATATAAAAAATAGGCTAAAATTGTCCAAAATTCTAGTATTTTTGGACCATCCATGCCACGGACAGTAGCACTAATGTGACTGAGATCACATTGACTCTCTACATCAATAAGAAAGGCGGATGATGATGCACTCTTGAGTTTTTCCCACTGTACCCGCGTAGTGGCATGAAAGCGGCCTATGTATTTAGGGTAAACCTAAATTCAATTCCAAGTCATGGAAATAATTTGGCATTGACCAATGGAAGTCAAGGGGAAATAATACACTTATGACCAATTCGAATGGAAGAGGAAGCATAATGCAAAATGTGCCCATGTTGTCGGCTCCTTCGAATGTTGCAATACCAATGGCTAAGCAAATGGATCCACTGAATAATGGAAGTTAAATGGCAAAGCCTAATGTCATGCCAATTAATCAACACATCCTATCCCCAACAAGTGGTTAGGATAGCAAAACAGCAAGCAGATGATCACAGTGATGAATCTAGTGCTTCAATTGTTCTTGGTGAAGTTAAGGACATCATGAATCATTATATTGATATGACAATGGAACAATAGAGACAAATAGATGTAGATATTAATTTCTTAAAGAAGAAGAAAAACTTGATAGGAAGTCGATGTCCTGAAGAGAGTGGTCCATCAAGATTTAGCTATAAGTGGTGCGGTGGTCAACACTTTTCGAGAGACTACCCTAATGTCAAATGTGACATATGTGGGAAGTCCAACCATCTAGCTAGAGCTTGCTGCCAGTTCTCTTTAGCAAAGGGAGTAAGCATCTAGGTCCTATTAATCATCAAGCACAAGGAGATAACTTTCAAGAGGATGAGGGAAATAAAAAATAAAAAAATTACACAGAAGAAAAGTTATAGTAGAAGAGCTACCCAATGGTAGTGATGTAAGCCTTATCAAAGCTATGTGTCAATACCATTGACACTTCCAAATTAGGAGCCATTACGAGAGGATAGAAGGTTAAAGAAGGTGTTAGAGATAATGTAAAACCTATCGAGGAAAAACCTAAAAAGGATAATAAGAGGACGCAAGTCCTTAATGCTAATGTGGAAGCTGATGCTCTAAAAGATGCTAGTGGCAAAGCCGACTCCAAGAAAGATGTGCCAAAGAAGAAGGTAAAAGCCAAGAAAGAGGCACTTAAGCCTATTAGCGCAACCAAGAGAAATAATGGTTTGGTGGGAGAAGAGAACCATTGCTAATTATCATGAATTTGAATTATTTGATTCTCATTGTGAGGTAATGCATGATGTGAACCTCTTGCAGCTGATCAAGTTATCTCCACAAGTGCGTAAAGAGTTTAAGAAGATTCTTCGTAATGGGCATATTGTTGAACCCTTGGAAATAGCCCATGTGGGAGATGATGGGTTTGAACATACTGAAAAGCATTGTCCAAGGGTAGTAGTATATGTTGATGGCATATTAGTGGATCATGCCATTGTGGATAGGAGATTCTCTATCAATATTTTGAGATTGGAATTAATGGAAAGGCTAAGACTAGAAATCCAAAAGGATGCCTCCGTAATTTTTTAGATAGTTGATAACAATTTAAGATAATCAAAAGTTTGTAATACCAAAGTCCACATGACTATTGCTAATGTGAAATGCATTTTGGACTTTAGGGTTATTAGGTTTTTAGGGCAGCCAGCTATCAATATTATTAAGAAGGCCATGGATCTTACAATGGGACTGTCAAGTTAATATACTTGTTGGTCATTTGACTTTTGATATAGGTGTTAGACGTGTAATAGTGGATGCATATCTTGAATATCCTCAAAGAGAGAGTACTTGTTAACCCTGTTGTAAGATAGAGAAAAAGGAAGCAAAGGAAAATTCAAGAAAATTCAAAAATATTAAGCAAATCAGAAAAAGATGGTCGGATAGAAGGATAAGAGGAGAAAAGGCCAAAAGCACAAGGGAAACCTTAAAATTCAAGGAAAAGGCAAAGGCACATTTTACAATATAAAGGCGCTCCCAAAATTTTGTAAAGAGTGTCAGGCTCCCTCTTGTGCAAGTTGTAAAGAGTAGATGGACATAGGCGAAGGCATAATGTAAATAGAAGGGAATAGAAAAAGACGACCTTGGCAAGATGGCCGGTCATATGAAAAAGGGCATGGGTGCCCAAAGGGATGAGGGTATGTATAAAAGCCAGAAAAGTGAATAGAGAAGCTCATTCCTAGTGTGTGGCAAAAGTAACTCTTCTTCTTCTTCTTCTTCTTCTTCTTCTTCTTGCTTACTTGCTAGTGCTTGTTCTTGAGAGAGGGAGTGTGAGAATGCCCAGGGAGTTTAGTCATAAATATATGTATGTATCACGTATACTTTATGTATTCTTCTTCTATGAATGGAAGCTTTCCTTTGTCTTGGCCTGCCATTATAGGTTCCTGTCACAATACCACAACTTGCCATTAGTTTTATTGAGATAACTCTTGCAAAACAACAATTAGATAATGACTGTATGATATGGAGAGGCAAAGTGCTTAAGTACAGAATAAAGACTTTGGCTTCAAGCAATCCACACAATCCAAAAGAAATTACAACAATTTTCCTCAATCATAAGTTGGTTTTTATTCCTTTAAACATTGGTTGAGGTTCGAGTCATGTTTTATTTTCCACTTTACCCCCTTCCCCCCCTAGGAAGGATATGAATCCTTCTTAGGATTGGAGAAAAAAGGGTTAAGGAGATTAAGCACAAGCTTGCAATGCTTTACTATTGCATTAGCATGGCATAGAAATGTGGGTTATATTCCAAGTGAGTATGACAGTCCATGTTGTGAGATCTAATACCTATGTGCGTAATGTAGGTCAAGACATCGGTTATTATTGTCACAGGAGTTGATCATGCTGGAAATGTGTAGCTCTTCCTTGATAAGAACATGATCTAAATAGGGGTGGGCCATATTATGATCTTCTAAGGATCGATCTCAAGTGATGGCCAATACTCTAAAGGAGGTAGGAGCCACATAAGTCACGTCATACTTAGAGGTTTTGATGACTCGTCTCTACTTGACATTGGTCATAATTGTTGAGATATTGGCAATCACACCTAGCTTAGCCTCTTTGTATGGAGTAGTGTGGGCTCAGGATGTAGAATCCCATATGCAAAGTGGTGGAAAGTGGAGCCTAGTCTATTCCTATAAAGCATTCTACTTGCTCTCATTTTGAATACAATGTCATAGTACTTTTTTACTTCTAGAAAAGTCTATGTGTCATTGTCAACACACAAGATTGTGTTTATGAGTCCAAGCTTCCATCTTGGAACCTAAATCACTTGTGTGACATTGGGTATTGATTTATTTTACTTCATGAGCTTGCTCTTCCTCTTTCAACCTCCATAGCCATGCTCTAGATCTGCGGACATTCTTTACATGGTATGAAAGCATAGTTGGGCATGGCATAAGCTCAATTGAGCTCATTTCAACTCAATGGTAGCTCAAAACTTCAGCTTCAACTTCATCTTCAACTTCCACCTTGTGGCAACCATAGCTAGCTTGTACCTACCCTGCTTAGAGCTTTCATATCTCACTCTACAAGCTATATCTCACTAATTTTTCTTTTGGACAAGTGTTCCTCTACTTCCAAAGCTTCTCTATGGCACTTTAGTTATTTGTTGACATTGGTGGAGTACATGCCTAGTGTTGCTGAAAAACATGATTGCTATCCAGATTGTGCCTTCATGTTCGTACTGATGATTCCACGTGCATGCATTGTGATGCTGACCAAGATCATAGGGAAATGAAAGCCCATCACCTAAGGCACCCTGAACTCAAATCGTGTCCCAAATGGTTCACTGTGTGAGCCACATAGAGAGAAAAACCAAGCCCATGTCCTACAAACCCTAAAACTCCATAGCCAACTTACTTGAAACTTCATCTTTCCTTCATTTCTCTTTCTTGGCACTCAAACCAAACCTCTGCCACTCTGATCCACTAAGAATTGAAGTTTTCAACAAGATTTTAGTATCCAACAAGCAAGTCCTGGAAAGCTTTTGAAGATTTGAAGCTTTCATTGAAGTACAAGCATCAAGCATAGTGAAATTTTATGTTACCATTGCTTGTGTTTTTCAACACACTACAAGTCAACTTGGTTATTGATCAACCTCAATCAAGTGAAGCCATTTTGAAGCTATTTTCAGCAAGCATTTTCATCAAATCAGCAAGGAGGGGAGAAATCCAAGTATCAAAGCATCAAACACAAGTGCCTGAAAGCATAGTATCTATTGATACTTATCAAGTGTTATTTGACACTACATTCCTTGTGTCTCCTGACACAATTAAATATTTTGTTGCTCAAATCTGAGAATTTTGGTGCTAATTTGCTGCTCTAGAATGGGCAAAGACTCTCCAATTGTTCGGTTCAAAGGGTCGGGTTCCACACTTGGCAAACCTGCATCAAGCTCATTCTGATGAAGAAGGGTCTTTGGGCCATTACCAATGGCAAGGAGAAGAAGCCTCGAGATGTGGACCTTCTAGTTACTTGGCAAAAGAATGATGACAAAGCGCATGCCATCATGAAGCTAGAATTGGATGATAGCTACATCCACCATGTGGATACTTGTGAAATCTCTAATGATAAATGGAAGATATTAGATACTTTTTTTGGTGCACCATCAAATTCATCGAAGTATAGATTACTTATTGAATTTTTCAGGCTAGATATTAAATCAAACACATCTCTTGCAACTCACTTGAACTACATGGAAAGTCTCTTAACTTAGTTTGTAGGAATTGATCTCAAGATGGATGAATATATTTGTATTGGTGTGTTGTTAAAAAGCATGTCTACTAACTATAATAATGTGTCAACTACATTGATCAACATGCCTAGTCCCAAACTAGTTGGCATTAAGGCCTCCTTGCTAGAAGAAGAAAGAAGGTAAAATCCAAAGAAGAACCAAGCACCTCTAAAGATGAACAAATGATATATGTAGATGCCAAGTACAAGGGCAAGAAAGATCAACTGGTATGTGACTACTACAAAAGAATTAAGCACACGGAGAAATTCTATCATGCCAGGAAGAGGTCCCAAAAGGCTTATCTAGTTGATGTTAAATGAGAAGAAGACCATGGAGCAAAAGAAGAAGGACATAAGGAAAAATATGGACTCTCTTTTTTGCCCTTAAGGGGTTTCTCTCACCTCTCTCTCTCTCTAAAAAGAGATTCCAAAATAATATTAGAATAAGGTATCTTCTACAATCAAGCAAATCTTGCATTTGTATTTCGATAGATTTCACATAGTATTTTATTCTCAAACTATAGGATAAGGTCACTTTTTTTGAAAATCCTCATAACTAAAAAAATACAATTTTGTTTTCTCTAAAAATAGAGCCAATCACTAATATATGACTCTTTAATGCCCTCATGACTTTTCAACATGAAACTATATTAGAATCATTCTCATTCTTGCTTCTTAAAAGGGTGGAAATTAAAAAATGATATAAAATGATATGCACATTATATTTATAATGTGTCCTCCTGTCCACTTGTAGGACACATCTTAGCAGCATATCGGGAAGAGAGTCCAGAAAGTGCCGCCCGACACTCCCACGGAATGTCATGGGGTTTGCGACCTAGGTCTTCCCGAGTCTGCCATGAAGCGGAAGCATTCCGGCCATTTCCACTTAGGACCGACCTGAATCAGGGTTTCCCTAATGGTCAAGTTCCTCAGAGGTAACTAGCGTCGAGCCCCAGAAGGAACTACTTTACGCAGAAACGTCAGGGTCTAAGTGGATTTATACTGCACTTGGTTCAAGGAGAATGGGAAACGAGAGGGATGCGAAGCTCAACCTCTCTGCCCGTAAGGCGTAGTCCCATTTCATTCCCCTAAAACAATATAAATCGGGATTCTAGCTTTCTAAATTCTAGGTCATTGTCATCTTGCTATCAATTCCGTTGAGAAAAATTCCCGGCCAACCGGGACCACCCTTCCGTAGGACAGACCCATGGTCACATCCACTACACTTTCCTTAGGGTTGCTTTAGTTATCTAATTACCTACAACATTTAGTTTGACAAGCAAAAATAGCTTCTTTAATTAGCCAATTAATCATCGGTTCCTTCACGTAACTTAAGCACTGACATAGAAAAACAATGTCAAACAAGTTCTTTTTCAATAATTGATCTTATTTATCAGTCTTTGGAATACATAATATAATCCAGCCTAAAGGCTATTCCATAATCCAGCCCGAAGGCTAATCCATAATCCGCCTTAAGGCAATTCCAGCAATCCTCAGGGATCGCTATTCCAAGTTTCCGCTCGTAGACTAGTATGTGGGCCTTGAGATCCAATCTCGAGTCACGTCGGACTCTTGTGCAGGACTCGAAGGCAAGGGATTTACGGCCAGAGCCCCCCCTGGCACCGAAGCGTCCTCTTGCTCCAAGTAGCACCCACGGAGAGACCTCTCGCGGTGGGTTTGATTCCTACCTGGCACGGGTAACAACTCCCTTGGATAGGGTCAGACAGTCGGGGGTAACTGATGCTGCCTCTCCCTCTAGGCCTTTAGCCTGAAGCATTAATTATTTTTCCATCTTTAGTTCCTTGAGCAAAGAAGTACAAAGAGTGTTCCTAACTGCACAAACACAATCAATCCAGTGGTCATTTGTTTGGCCAACTACTAAGTTATAATTCCTTCTCTCCGAATACATCCAGCATTCGATCCGGGATCAATTGTGACTTGGCAAGATCCCAAGGGTTTCGTAAGCTGTGTTGCTAGTTTACCCTCTTTCCTTGGGTTAGGGTTTATGCCCTATTAACCCAAATTAACAAACACCTTAGGTTTCTTATATTAAGGTCAATAAATTCTGGACAAACCTCATTGTCCTCACTTGATTGGTCAATTACTTGCTAGGCAATTCATAACACCCCTAACTTGGCAAATCAACCCAAGGAAGGGTGATGAACCAGGATGACTACTCATCCTCTTGCAAATTAAACTTGTACTTAGAACCTGCCAACCTTGTTTAAGGAGTGGCAATACTATTTTGTGGTTTAGTCACAAAATCATGTGACGTTGCAACTTGTTGCACGAGACAAGTGTCGCACCTAACTTGCGGAATCATTTCTCCCATCGCACGGTATTCCTTGGTCAAGAATACCTTTGGTCAAGATGTAGGGTTTGCGAGTCCTCTTGACCCAATCCAACCCTAACCCTGCTAGGCCGACAAAGTTTGGCCCTAGGGTTTCCAAACGGAAGTCTAGTACTTGGCCAATTTATCCCTAGGGTAAAAACCCTAGATCCTTCTTGCATGGGCGTTTAACTAACCCTGAAATTGTGTGAATGTGGGTAGGACCTTTGAAGTCGGAAATGTTAAGTTGGTTTCTCGAGTGCGATACTAGGCAGAATTTTATTGCAGCTTAGCTCTACCTAGCGCATTGAGGTGTTCATCATTTGAGTTACACCATCACAAGTGATTTACCTAATTGATCTAATTGTCTTGTGACAAGAGGTGATCTTTCCTTAGAAGAGATGCAAATACTTTTCCTAGGAGATATAAATAAATTCAAGATACAACATTCCATGTAAATATGCAATTCATAGACTTTTTCCTTCTATGCAACTATAAGATTTACAATGACCATTTCTTTTCCTTGCCTAAGCTATGATGATTGACAATTTAGGGCTACTCGTATAAACCTACGTTGATTTACATCAAGAACCATGCCTATAAACCCTTCGTCTAATGCATTGAATTCAAGCTTTAATATGACAATTTTATCAATTCCCAAATCCAACTTCGATAAAAGAAGTCCATGCATGAGCGAAAGCCATGGGACCATGATTGATTTAATTCTCCTTCAGCACTTAACCCAATCCTAGGATGTAATTTTCACTGCATGCAATTTGCAACGTACATAAATCCCTTTCATGCAATGCAACTACTTGGACAACATCTAATGGACGTCAATGATTGTCTCATATGAATCACAACTAGGAAATTATTTCCAAAATGCATTATGTGCTGTTCTTTTTCGCGGGGCAATGAAGGGTGCAATTAGACAAATCCACCTTTTAACTTATGCAATATGCACTTAGGATTGCAACTTGGAAGTGCAATAATTTTCAAATGTACATCATGCAACTAAATCTTGTAAATCGGCAAGCAATTAAAATTTCCAAAGGTGATTAGACTTGCCTACGAGAATTTGACATGCCTAGTGTATTCTTTTCATGCGGAATCAATTTTTAAGAACCTGGGCATTGAGGTTCGGGGTGTTATCCACACGCGAACTCGGATTGGAAGCTCCCACATGTGTGCCTCGCCATTTTCTTGGGAGCCATTGACGAATCAGATCCCAGTTCAGCAACTTTCTCTTGGGTACTTTACGCGTTATGAACCCTCTCCGACCGAGTTCTTCTCCTCTGCGTAGGACACGGCCCTTACAGAATGTGGTTTTAAGAAAAACCCGCAATGCACAGGAGAACATGGCTTATGGAGGCTGTAATTTAGAAGCTTCCAAAGAAGCTTCTAATGCTTCTGTTCCACAGATTGACATGAAGAGAGAAAGAAGTGATGGAGGAGATGATGATGAGGATAATGATTATGATGATGAGGAGGATGATGGTGGAGGTGGCGATGAAGGCGGTGTGGCGCCTGGTGGCAATGGGTTGGTGGCGGTAGCGTGGTGAATGGCAGGGCAGCAGGTCACGATCACCTCTCTCTCCTCTCTCCCCTCCTCAAGCCTAAGGGGGGTTCTTACAGGAGGAAGGGGGAGAGATAGCCATACACATGGCTAATTGCATGCTTCCTCCTCCCCCCGTGCTCTCCTCTTCTCACACTCCCTCTCCCTGCCATGCATCGACTAGGGGGAGGGGGTTAATAATAAGAAAATTTGCCTCAATTTTAACCATTATCCCCTTTTCCCCTTTGAAGAGGTGTTCCCATGCAGCCTACGGGTTTTTAGCCTCGGCCTCTTTTACACAACGTGACTGGAGTTTATTAACGTGGGAGGGTGGAGAATTTAGCCCAGGGTTCTTCTAGTCGCAGGGAGATTATTTTAAACTGTTCTTGCATGGGGTGTGTAGGATCAAAATCATTAATATTTCGTGCGGAAATATTACATTCTCTCCCCCTTTGAGGAATCGAGATGTCCTCATCTCAAGAGGAACTGGGGGTATTGTTGGTTGAGAGTACTTTCATCCATCCAAGTGGCATCCTCTTCGCGATAATCTTTCCACTGTGGACGAGGTATTCTCTCAAGGTTCTAGATCTCAAATGCCTCTCCCTAACATCCGAGATCTTATCAGGCCGTAGCTCAAGGACTCCTTGGCTAGGCATTACAACTTGTTGATCATCAAGCACGTGACTAGGGTTAGTCATGGGACCTGAAATGGGCCGGCACTGGCTAAAGCACTAGCCGGACCTCATGCTCATGACACACAAACACCCTCACGGCCTCGCAGACCAGGAGCGTCAATCTAATGCTAAAGGACAAACTGCCCTAAAGCTTAATTCCTGCGTTTATAGTTTATAGTCCAACATTTCCCTAAAACTCCTCAAAGGGAGAACCCTTATACATTGGCAATTTCTCAATCACACACATATGGAGGCACTCCACCCACTAATAGTCGGAACCCCACTACAGCTCTCCTACATCGCAAGGATTGGCCCTTTGATGCACTACTAGATATATAACACAAACAAGCACAAACTCCTCTCAAGGTACCAATATTTTACATTCCAGGATGTACCATTCCTCACTACAATTTTTCCTTAGGACCCAACGACTAACCTACAGCTTAGGATGTCCTCTCACGCTCATCGTTGGTCACAACCTAAGGAAGACAGGTGCCATGCATTCAGGAGGTTTTTCTGATACCTTTTAATTGTTATGCTTAATGTGAATCGTGTATGTCTATGTGCTCAGACAAAAGAAATATCAGCATCGTGCATGGTGCATAAAGCATTCTTTCCATGAACGCATGCTGCGTTGAAAGGAGGCACCGAGCCATATGCTCATGCTACCATCCTCTTTATTTAAACGGTTCCTATATGCCAAGTGCAATGCATAAATCAAATCTTTTCTTTATCTTTCAGCGTTTCAGCCCCTTTTCATCTAACTCTTAGCATTTTGTATCATTGATTAGTTAGATAGGGTTTCTATGCATTTTTCCCCTTTAAAAAAACCAATAAATGCACACAAAACATAGAAACGGGGACACACCAAGGCCAAGCTCGTGCTTTGCCATCTTTATACATTGCACAAACATAGATATAATTTTTTCTAATTTTCCTCAGTCCGTTTTCTATTTTTCCCTAATTTTAAACTTATTTTTTCCATTTTTAGGCATTGTTTCCTATTCTTCTTTAATAAATAATGACTGAAAATGAAAGTTGATTGTGGGTTGTGGCCCTTAGGTTCATTGATAGCAAAAACTCAGATTTAGTTGGTGTGACATATCATATTTCTCATTTATATAGCAAAAAACCCAACTTTACCCTTAAAATGCACGTTTTCCATGTATTTTAACACTAATTCCAGCCATGTAGCCTTATATTTTCTGATTTTCAAGTTGCAAACAGTTGAAACTCATGGCAAACAATATCATAATGAACTTTCATCCCATATGAAGAAGGTTTCATAAAGCAAATAGCATATAAAGATCATTTTTCTTTGTAAGAATAGCATTATCGCTTATTTTCAGGTCTCGGTTTCTTAGTCTTGATTACGAGACTAATTTCCAGCATGCATTTAATGCTCAGCATCTTCAAGAACAGCACTCTTCATGTCTTCATCCATCCGGAAGCAATCCGGTCTCATCCGGACAAGCTTTCCTCCATCATTCTTCATTGTCTTCTTTCACACAAGAACAGCCCCTTAAGGGAGAGAGAGGGAGGAGAGAGAAAGACTAAAATTAGAGATCTTCATCCAGGCCATCATTGTACGAGCGAGAGGTGGCGATATGATCAGCAGGCAGAGGGTAGGCAAGCCCCATGATCAAATGGGGGGGTTGCTCACAGGTAGGAGATTGATCTCCATGATTCCATGGCGCAAATTTCGGACGTGTTGATGGCGCTTCTTCTTCACACTTTTCCTCCCCACGATTTGTTACAAATGTCATGTGGCATAAAATTTTAGGGGGACTCCCAAAAGGCACCACCCATTTGGCCAAAAAGAAGTCCACCCTTTCGCATCTTGTCCATTTCCTTGGCCATTTCCTCGTCCAGTGTCCAAATCGAGTGCTATAAATTTCTGCACATCCGGCTTGACATCCCGCACTAGCCAGTAACTCCTGACAACCCGCATGGCAGTGTGAAAAATTATCAAAAATCAACAAGTGTCGCTCGGGCGCCTTTTAAGAGTCGTATTTCACTTGGTGCTTAAAATCGTCCTAGCTGGAGCCGCCGCCTTCGATGTTGAATATTTTTCCCTTGATATTCGTAATTTTTGGCTATTTTTAAGCACTTCTCGGCATCAAAACTCCGCTCTCATTGGCGACCACGGGATAGGGCGACTCAGCTTGTCGAATCCCCTAATAGATCTGCACAAAACAACCAAAGGAAGCATCAAGCTGATATAAAATAGATACATACTAAACACAGCACAATGCTCACCCTACCCCCTGAGAAAACTAAGGTATGACATCCACAAGGAGTAGGCCTAGAATAATCTGATAGAATGTCCCAAGCTAGTCACTAACCAACTGCTCCAACACGACCAAACTAAAAAGAACTATCAAAGAGGTTGCCCTAAGTGGTGGTCTGAACTACCTACCTAACTAAGAACAACACAACCAGGAGCTCCGACTAGGCAAGGACTCCTATAGCTTGATCAAGAAGTACGTTCTTATAGTACATTTCTTCTTTTAGGGTTTTAGGTTTCATACTCGGGCATGTAAAAAGGAGGGAGCTGAGCGTAGTGACCCAAGGAGAACAGGGCATTGGCCTCGGGTCCTTCCTCGGTACCCAAGAACCTACCAAGCCCTCGCAATGCGACACTTAATCCTTTTCTGATGCTCACTTTTATTTTCGCTCCAACCTTCCTTACTTTCTTCTTTTCTAGCATGAAGCCACCCCTAGGAAGACAAGGCATCAGCCTCGGGTCTGACTCATCCCGAGAAACCTACCAGGCCTTTGCTAGGCGACGATCAACTGCTTATAAATTTTTGTTTCTTTTCTTTTTTTTTTGGCAGGGGTTAGAACCCCTTTTTACACACCTCTGTATATATTTATTGTCTTTAAGATATTCAGGGTTCCTCTTCCCTTATCATCATTATTTTTCTTCTGGCAGGCTTCTCTAACTGCCTCACAACTAAGCAAGAACTCCTAGAACAGCTGCCTAGCAGGCTAGTAGAACAGGGTCACTAGAACTCCCTTCTAAAACAGGTCTTTCGATGCCTGGCAATGTCTTTACAGGAGGCAATGACTACTCAGACCTCCCTCAAGCATACTGAACCTAAACCTGGGACTTCATGCCTTGGACGGCGGTCCCCAACAAGAAAAGAAAAAACCCCTTAACAAGCACATAGATACATATATAGCATAGAAACCACAGTACTCATAAAGGAAAAATATCACCTGGATAGGGCCACAAGAAGCTTCCGCGCAACAAAAGGCTCCTTCCAAGCTCTTCTTCCGAACCTGTCTAGCACAAAACTAAAACAAGAAACCATTAACCGCACTTGCACTAAACAGACGACTGGCCCTCTTGGCCGAATGAAATAAAGCATTTCACTTGTATAACATGTTGTCTAATCAACCTATGGGTCCAGGATAATAACAATAGATTGGTCTCGACTACTCTTTGCATCACCCATATCAACCATCATCTGCCATATATTGCATATTCTGATAACATTCCCCACAAGCGATCGGGTCCTATTTCATTTTTTATAGCAATATTCGAACTAGGACCATAGTTAAAGAAAATGTCTTTTTCATAAGCAAGATTTGTCAGTGAATTCGCAAACTGATTCTAGTAACGTGGAATCAGCTGAAAAGACACTCTCTCAAACTCCTCAAGTAGGGTCATAGCAGTTCGATGATACATACAAAGAATGGGATTCCGCACTGTGTATGTCCCATCTAGCTGATTCAGGATCAATTGGGAATCCCCTTTTACTAACAACCGGCGAATACCACCTTGTTTGGCAATATGCAGTCCCATAATCAAGGCTTTATACTCCGCCATATTGTTAGTGAATCCTACCCCGACATAAGCAGCTAACTTCATCATAACTCTACGTTGGGGGTCTCGGATTACTACTCCAACACTCCCTTTTTTATTAGGGCCCCTGGATGCTCCGTCAAAATATAATGTATACGTCCACAATGGGTTTACATAGCCTGCCATCACGAACTCCTCTATTCATAATTATGATAATCAAAATTCAACATGTTAAGAGGATGAACTGACGGCTCCATCCCACCTTCTTCATTGAACTCAACACGGATACTCGTCAACAGTCGTAAGCAGTGATGGCAGAAGACTTTGATCTCCCATACAAAGGTTCCTTCTTCTTGCTCAATCACTTTGTATCCTTTGCTCCACCAGATAAGTTTCCCCTGATGGTATCTCTGCTCTAGATATGGGTGCTCCAAATAGGGAATTAACCGCCCCATCAACCGGCTTTAAGCTCTTTTGCAGGTCTCAAATCATCCCTAGCATGGACCTGCAATGCATTTCTCCAAATTAGAGTACTTAGAAATAATAAGGTTTAATCTTATTAAGATTAACCTTATTTTTAAACTCTACTCCCTGTAAATCAGCTAGTAGAGCCGTAGACCTATTTTTCCCTAACCTGACAATCTTGTAGGGACCATCCCATTTAGGTTCTAGCTTCCCTAGAAACAGCTCCCTATGTGCATCATAATATAGGACCAATTGCCCTTTTTTAAAGGTATACTTCTTTGCTCTAAGGTCATGCAACTGCTTCATCCAACGTTTAGCTACCTCCTGGTGTAATAAGCTATACAACTTCAGCTCATCCAGGTGGGCTAGGGTCGTGAAACGTTCAAAAAGGGAATCCTCATCTTCCAAAAAATGGTTAATTGCAAACCGTATGGTTGGCAACTCAATTTCAAGGGGTAACACACACTCTTCCCCGTAAACCAATTTAAATGGAGTATGACCGGTAGCTCGCTTGAACGTGGTATTGTACGCCCATACTGCCACAGATAGCTTCCTGTCCCAGTCTCGTTTCTTCTCAGAGACTATCTTAGACAAGATACCCATAAGCTGCTTATTAGTACTTTCCACCTGCCCATTTTCTTACGGATTATAAGGAGTTGTTTTATTGTGCTTGATTTGCCAAGCCTCAGTCAAGCTTTTGATCACTTTGTTCAAAAAATGGGTTCCATGGTCTGACAATAATTCTTTCAGTGGACCGAAACGGTAGATAATCTGCTCTAAAAGGAAACTTGCAGTCTCTTTTGCATTGTCCTGCCTCGTTGCCCGCGCTTCTGACCATTTTGTAAAATAATCAGTTGCTACTATAATATACCTCTTCTAAGTAGTAGACGACGGGGTAATAGGACCCACAAAATCAATACCCCACTTCTCAAATGGAAGGATAGCCATGATAGGCGTAAGTGGGCGTTTCCTATTCTCTCTGTTGTGTCATGTCTTTGACAGGCATCACATCTCTTCACATACTCAAAAGAATCTTGAAAGATGGACGGCCACCAATATCCAAGATGTAGAGTCATGGCACTCTTCCAAGATGAAAGGAACCTCATCAGTCATCACACATCGGCGGTAAATATCATCAATACCCTGCCGATATAGTATTCCTGCGATCAAGGAAAACTTCAATGCCTGTTGTTTGATTTTCCTCTTTTCTGACTTTGATAGACCAGCTCTAGTCTCTCCTATTGATAAATAGTGCGTAATAGCAGTATACCAAGATGGAATGGAAGCTGTATCAATTTTAAACATTTCCTCAATATCACTTCCTTCAGCCAAAATCTCTGTCGACTCCCCGAAATCCACAAGGCATTCCACAATACCCTGCAACCTCGGTGGCTTACTCTTAATATCATAATCAAACTCCTACAAAATGATCAACCACTTTGCCAAACGATCAGGCGGCTGCAGCTTAAGCGTTGTCGAAGGGTTTCGAAAGCAATGTCGCAACTTCAGAAGTCCTTGATAAATTTCAGGATAGAAAATCAAGCAAGAGAACGAAGTCAAATCTGTTATGATAACAAATACTTCCTGTGATGTTGATCAGTTGGGAAGATAAAAAATGTACATGATCATATAGAATTCTTTGTATTGAATGAACCATCTTCAAAAACATAGAAGAGTTCTGATAGTATATATCATGTGTGTCTCTATTTTTCTGCATTGCTGTCAGAATAATCAATGTGCTTTGGTGATGGAGTAGATGGGATGAAAAAGTGGCATATGGAGAGCCCTTGTAGAGTTGAGATACTTGTACCAAAAATAGGAGATGTAGAGCTTCGACCAGTAGAGCTTAAGAACATCTTAAGAAGATTTTTCCATGCGATACATAAACAGACTCAAGTGGTCTCAGTTTGTGGATGAAGAACAATTTGGAAGCCCAAAAAATAAATAACGGATTCTCTCGTGAAGAGAATTGATTTGATAGATAAATGTTGTATGTGATCACCTCCCAATCTTCTGCAGAAAGATTAGAAAAGAGCTCTAGAGTTCATTCTGATCCATCCATAACCACCTCATGACATTGAGTTCATTCCTCCACAATCGATCTTTTTCCCCAATTAGATTCCTTGAATGTCTGTCCACTTCCCATTCGTTCTGCCCTTCTGTTACTGTGGTCGACTTTGCTTTTCTCCTCCTCAGTGACTTTAGCTCTCCGCTATTACATTCCTCGCGAAATCCTCAATTCCACACCCTTTTCAGCTTTTGAAATGTCATCTCTTTCCTCTGTCCTCTCCTCAATTACATCGTATGCTGCATCTTTTGTCACCTTCATTCTTCACTCCCTTCGTTCCCTTCAGTTTTCGACGTCTTCAGAGTGCTCCAGCTTCAGCGTCTTTTGCAACCTTTGACGTTGTTATTGCCCCTCTCTTTCTCTTCGTTGTTGATCTGCAGCATGTTATCCCAAGACCTATTGTGGTTACGATCTTCTTCCATTGTTCGATTCCTGTACAAGACCCTGTTCAGAAGGTAGTCATCATTACTGCAATATGATGAGTTATGTTTACAAAGTGCAGGTATCGAGAATTTGGGAAGTCCAAGATAACAAATGAAGAACGAGCTCTGGTACAATCAAGTTTCTGTGTCCTCCAACTTTTATCTTCCTCAGATAAATTTCTGGACTGGATCCTTCTTTGCAGAAACCGAATGTATCGGAAAATCGCCATGTTGAAAGCTTGTGTCCAGAAGGGCATGAACGCGCAAGCAAGCAAAGAAGCCACCAAATACGGACGAAAGACGAGTCGAGGGAACCTAATAAACGAGCTTTCTGTTCCTTTTCTGTTTACATGGTCATCGCCATCATCCAGAGAACGTGCTCCATCCTTAACCTCGCTTCCCTTCCTCTTTGTCCCCCCATCACTGCAGCATCTTCGTCAGCCTTTTTTTTTACCTCCTCGTCCCCTCTGCGTCGTCTTGCTTCCCCTGTTCTCTCTGCTTTTTCTCTCCTTTCTCCCCAATCAGCATCGCCCCCCCTTCCTTTTCGTCCACGCTTGCTTTTCCCTCCCTCCTTAGCTTTTGAATCCGCTAATAATTAGCAACTGGATAAGGGTGAGGTCCAGCTACGGACCCTAAATATAGTGTGTGATCTCTACATTTGTAACCCAGTCTCTTATTACTTCTGATGTCACATCTTTCAACGTACCTGTACCAGACTAGACAGCACATACCTCAACTCCAAGGAGTCTCATTCTGAATACATTAAGAGCTTGTTGTTCCATATCTTTGGCTCCCATGTAAACAACACATTGTAACCCAAAACAAGCACACACTATAGCAGTGACAACTCCATGCTTCTCATAGCACGTTTCAATGCTTGGCCTCCTTCTTTCCAACTCCTGGATGTGGAGGTTTGATATCATTAGGTATTTTTGACGTAGCTGGAGAAGACAAAGTCCTAAACAAATACGTATAACATGTTCACCAACATCAGTTGCGCTTTCCACTCGACCTTGCTCAACATAGGCTGAAAGCATCTCATCATGTTCACCACTATGTCTCCAACTCCTCCCAACTATACTCATACGCAGAAAATAAATGTAAACACAACAACTAAGTATGTACAAAGTATCAAATCACACACACAACTTTTGGGTGGTTTTCACACCTCGAATGCGCAGCAATACGACAACGTTCATAAGCAATCTAAGCCCTTCTACCTTCGTAAAGAACACTACCTTTTCATAGAGGATGTAGTGCCTGAATTTCTTAGTCCTGAAGACCATCGCAAGACATAACTTCTCCATGTAGGTATAATTGATCTCTGAAATGCCCAATTTTCGACTAGCAAAAGCTATCGGATGATACCACTTTTCCTCCCAGATTTGGGCTAAACAGCAGCTTATACTATGCATGGTGGCTGCTGAAAATATATAGAACACCTCACCTCTTTTAGATGCTTTTAAAACATGTACTTTTACTAGCTCCTATTTCACATCCTCGAAAGCTACCTTACAAGGGTCACTCCATTCAAATGAACAGTTAAAGGATGAGAAATTCGTTAATGGCAATGTCCTTTCTGCCAAGGCATTTATAAAGCTCCGACAGTACCCTATCGATGACAGAAAACTATGAACCTCTTTTGAAGTGCGTGGTGGACTCATAGCAACTATAACCTTGATCTTTTCAGGGTCAGTTGCAATTCCCACTGAACTGACCACATGGCCTAGCAATAGCCCATAAGGTACTCCAAAGACACACTTCCGTGGGTTGAGAGAGATACAAAATTGTCTACAGCGCTCAAAGCATTTTCTTAAAATAATCAACATCCTCTCCCTTACAGTGGCTGCCCCTAGGTCATCGATAAACACTTTCAACCCATCTGGGGAGATGTCACCAAAGGTCTTGTCTGCTGTTCGTTGCCATGATCCAGGTGCATTGCACAAACCAAAGGCCATCACATGGTATGCAAAAGTACCAAAGACAGTAATAAAAGTCATTTTCAACTTGTCCTCCTTTGCAAGTGCCATCTAGTTGTATCCTACAAAGCAATCCATAAATGAATATATTTCCCTACCCGCTAATTGATCCAAAATCTGGTCAATAAATGGCAACGGGTAGTAATCCTTAACCGTCTGCTTATTCAGCTCTCTAAAGTCTACACATAGTCGGATCTGGTTGTTTTTCTTCTTTCTGATAACAACTGGTGAACACCATTCTGTATGTTGTACAGGGAAGATTAACCCAGCTTTTCTTAACTTCTGTAACTCTTCAAGCATTCCGTCCCTCAATTCAAAAGGCATATGCCTTACCTTTTGATGCACAGGACGACTGCCTTCTTTTACAGGAATAGTATGAACAGCCAGGCTGGTAGGAATGCCTCTAAGCTCATCATAACTCCAAGCAAAGATGTCGCGGAATTCTTGAATCAAGGACACATAGTCCTCCCTTTCTGTGCTGAACTGAGCATGAAACCTAATTTAATTGGCCGCGAATCATTTGGTGTGCCAAGGTCCAACTCAATCACATCCGCGTCTCTTATCCTATCTTGCGGTCTCTAGTTCGTGGCTCAGTTAGTATGCCACCTTAGTTAGTTGAGTTTGGTTTGAGACCCATATATAGGGTTCTTCTATTTCTCTGTACTAGAGTTCTTTTTGGCTTACACAACTAAGAAGAGGAAAACTATTTTCAGCCTCCACCTTTGTGTGTATTCCCCCATTGTGTAAGTGAAAAAGCTACAAGTGAGACTCCTTTCTTCTCTCCCACAATCTTGACATGGTATCAGAGCCTGGTTCGTGGTAAGGAGCTCAAGAAAGCAAACCAAGTTCGTGGTGTTCTTGTAAGAGGACTAGTGTTGCTTTCAGTTTTTGAGTTTTGGGAGCAAGTTTCTGCAGGTATCATAGCCAGAAAGTACAAGAGTGCATTGTCTGAGATTGAACGCCCTTCGCGGTGTAGCAATAGGGCAGTATATGCTACGGTGTTGAAGGGATTTCGAAAGCAAAGTCGCATCCACGGAGGACTTTGACAAATTTCAGGATAGAAGATTCAACATGTGAATAATCCTATTGTCCAATTTTCCACACAGCAACAAGTTCCAGACGGGTTTGTTTTATGGTTGTGAGTGTATGCTCAAGCATATGATTAGGGGAAGCATCTTCCATGGAAAAAGCCAGTTAATCCTTCAGATTTCATGACAGCATTACAATATGACTGGATTATGGCATCTACACATGGCACTTGTAAGCTTCGTATTCGAAAGCAAAGTCGCGTCCACGGAGGACTTTGACAAATTTCAGGATAGAAGATTCAACATGTGAATAATCCTATTGTCCAATTTTCCACACAGCAACAAGTTCCAGACGGGTTTGTTTTATGGTTGTGAGTGTATGCTCAAGCATATGATTAGGGGAAGCATCTTCCATGGAAAAAGTCAGTTAATCCTTCAGATTTCATGACAGCATTACAATATGAATGGATTATGGCATCTACACATGGCACTTGTAAGCTTCGTAAAGCTGATTAATGCTAGACATCACAAACTCCAACATACATGTGAATGCAGGAAATAGTCGGCCTTCCACAAAGGATCATATTTGCATTCAACCAACTCTTCAGAAGACTCACGTAGTTTTGAGAATTTTGAACCCAATCTTCATGTCCAGAAGAACACTTGTATTCAGTCCTTCAAATGTAATAAGGTTTGGTCTGTTTTAGTGACAGCATTTCTACTTTTATTATCTTTACCTGTATTAGCAGGTGCGATTACTATGTTATTAACCGATTGGAACTTTAACCTTCTCTGCAGTCTCCTGTAGTAGAACTCTGTTCAAGCAACTGTTATTGGTCGTTGCTTTCAAGAGAGTCAGCGTGGCTGATTCAGTAGAGAAGATTATAAAAGTGGCAATTATCACAAGTTTACAACTTTTTCTTCAGATCAATTGAGAATTTAGAGTATTTAGACTGACACAGCAGCATGGGTCTCGCTCCAGGGCTTTGTTGAATTGCGACTTGATCACAGAAGCTGTATAAAAGTCAATACAGTCCCCGCAGATTTGATCCAGTTGAACTTTGCCCAATATAGATAAATGCTTGAAGCAAACTCTGGGTAGCTTGTGTTTGTTCAGCAGTCCCAAATATCTCAGCCACTCGATCTCCTGAGATGGGATTCGGATCAAGAATTTTTAATTTCACACCTGAAATCTCTCGGATTGAGCTCATGCCATTCATCACAGAACTGACAGAAGTAGACAAAATGGTGATCTCCACAATTTTATTAGAAGGCTTTCTAGTTAATACATCACTATGGCCGGTCCGTTCCTCGCCTTTGTCTTCAGTACCCTCTTCGTCTTCGTCTTCTCTTCGTCACCTTCTTTGACTTTGTATTTAGTTTCCTTACAACCTTCTAGTCTCCCTATGTCACAGAAACGTTGTCATTTCGTCTTCGTCTGCAGGTCATCTTCTTTAGGACTCCTCTAATGGTTCGTCTTTCAAGTTCGCCCCCATCTCGTCACTTTCGTCTTGACTCGTTTTTCTTCTACTGCTTTCACTGTTGCCATAGACTGTGTTCGATTTATGCCACCTTGATGAGAGACCATGCGCACCTGTAAAACTGGATTCTCTGAGCCTCTTTTGGTTTATAGCCAAGCTGTTGAGCCAAGCTAAGTTTGAAGCATAGTTCAGCAATTCGCCGGTTGTCAGATTCAACAAGCCCCTTCAGTATCTCTTCCATAGTAATCTCTAAAAGCGTCTCGATCTCTCTCCAAAAGATTTGTTCTTATGATTCGTTTCTCAATCTCCCTATCGAGTTGTTATTGTCGCTTTTGCAGCTCCGTCCTCTTTTTCTCTTGACGCTTCTGCTCTTTTGATTCTTCGGCATGTCATTCCTCCACAAATATCCGACCTTCTTCAGCTCAATCATCGTTGATTTGTCTTCCTTCAGCATCATCGTCCATCACTTCTAATTGTTAAAATTGAACCTAGAATGCTCAATGGAGAGGGTGAAACAGCCGATGGCGAGCAGAAAGAACAAGAGAACCATACAGGAGACCGTTTTCTAGAGAGGTCAATGCCCTTTTCTGCGATTGCACTCCTTGCTAATATTTATCTCAAAGCTCTGAAAAGATTTTGCCATCTCCCACCATTATCTCCCTTTTTCTCCTGTTTTCCATTCGTATGCTTTTTTTTCCCTGTTCTTCTCATGTCCTTGTTCTCCTCACTGATTGCTTCCCAAAAGTCTTCCCCTCTTCCTCAGCGCTTTTTCCTCTTTCAAAAATAGTGTTCTTTTTCTTTCTCCCCAAAAGGCTCTTTCAAAAATAGTTCTCTTTCACTTTTGCTTTTTCACGCCCCCTTTGTCCTCTTCCCTAGCACAAATATAGGCATAATGGTAGGCACTGCCAGCTGATGGACATCAACTGGTCAGTTCTGCATGACAAAAAACTGAGAATGATGCTGCTAAACCAGCAATTAAGAAAGACAGAGTTAACGCTGGTCTTTCTCTGACTACAGTACCATCAAGTACATACACTTCAACTCCAATCATTGATCCCACACCCATCTACTAGCTTGCAGCCAACCCGTGAAATGCATTTCCATCATTCAACTTGGGATGGTGTCCATAAAGATAAGCCAAAGAGATAGCCATTGCACTCCATGATACGACATTTCGAAACAGTAAGCCAATAAACATACTCTCTGCTTCTTGTATGGTCCCATGTGCTCCATACATACTCACAAGACCATTACCAACAAAGACATCTGAAGTATAACCCCTCATACAGGCATCATGATGCAATGTCTGACCAATTTCCACAAAACCCAAGTAGATACAATTGTTCCCTCCAAACAATAGCTTCTGCATCTGTAAGTGCACCACAAGCTTGAAGGGCAGTCATGTATGTCAACTCATCACGAATTATTTCTTCCTCTTGCTTCAAACCCTTCTTCACTATATTACCCACATAAAATAAAAGAGCAAACATAACGACTAAGTATGTACAAAGTATCAAATCACACACACAACTTTTGGGTGGTTTTCACACCTCGAATGCGCAGCAATACGACATCCACCCCCTCTAATCCTGCGCATCCTCCGGATGGGCCAACTACCCATGATCATTATCATCAAGCTCCACAAACAGATCAATCTCTTCATTGTATATTTCCGGTATATCAACAAGATTATCTGTCATATCGTCTGTCTCTTCTATTGGAGTTTCTTCTCGTTGCTCTTCTCTTGCAAATTCTTCCAATGCATAATCCTCATCATTTCTTTTCTTGAAAATCTTGATTCTTTTTCCAGCAATAGGCACTCTAAGCACTGTCCCATCCAATTCTGTCAACTCATATGTTGCATTATCAAAGACATGTCTGACTATGTACGGCCCAAACCATCTTTTCACCATCTTCCGAAGTGCAGTATGTTGATTTTCAAGGCTGCTATCAAAGACCAATACCCAATCTCCCTCTTCTATTGCTCTAGGCTGCAAGCGATGCCTGCTATCAAACCTGTCCTTATTCCTTAGTCTAGCAACCTTCAACCTGTCAATAGCTAGCTGAATATCCTATGGTCTTCTCTCCAACTGTCGAATCTGAAGAGCTAAGAGCTCCTCTCTCGTCAAATCCTCCTGCCAAGGTAAAACTGACCAAGTCAAAGCACAAGTCTCAGTCGGCATAACAGGTTTTTGACCATACATCAACTCTACAGGCATATATCCTATGGTAACACTATGAGTCGTACGATCAACCCACAAAGAAAATGGTAGAAGTCTCGGCCATTCTCCAATCCATCCTATGCATGCTTTGGCTAATGCTTTCACTATCAGCGGATGCCCTCTTTCACTCTTCCCATTTCCCTATGGATTATATGCTGTAGTTAGAGCCAACTTGATTCCTAGCTGAGAGAAAAACTCCCTAGCTTCATCTGCATCCAATTCACCACGATCCGCAGTGATCTTACCCACACAACCATACCTGCAGAAAATTTCCTCCAATAAGAACTTACACACTGCACTAGTAGTCTTCATTCTCAAAGATCTGCCCTCAACATGATTGGTAAGATCCTCTCTAGCCAAAACAATATACCTCATCTGCCATAGACCCATAGGCATGGTAACCAAATCAACTACCCACTTATAATGAATGCATAGTGGATAGGTCGGATGAAGCTCATCTCGATGACGCACTACCGAATACATCAGGCAGTCTCTGCAAGTCTCAACAAAGTGAGAAACATCTCTGTACATGCCTTTCCAACAATATTTCTCCTTGATTTTCTCATAAGTAGCCCACACTCCTCTATGACCAGCCCAAGGACTCTCATGAAATTCCCTCATCACCTGTAACTGTGTCTCTCTATCGCAGACAACCCGCAAAGGTAATCCGCCTCTTTTCTTCGGATGCTTCCAAAGAAATCCTTCCTTGAGAAAATAACCATAGGCTTTCCTTCTGATCTTCTTGAACTCTTCATCTGTCCATTCATCTCTTTTGCTTAGTGTACTAAGGTACCTGCCAATCTGCAACCAATCTCCAACATAGAGATCTTCTATAAAAGCCACAATATCATAGACATGACAAACATGATCAACCATAGTGGCTGAAATTTCTGCATCATCCTCTTCTGCAAGTAGAGTCTCCTCATCATCATATCTGGCTCTAGACAACATATCTGCCACTGGATTATCCTTCCCTGCTATGTGTTTAAATTTCGGATTTAATGACTTGATGTATGCAATCCATCTCAACATAGCTATATCCAGAGTAGAGCAACTCGTGATCATACCAATCAATGGCAAGCAATCTGTCTCTACCACAACTGAAGCTCCAATAAAGTACTCCTTGTCACATTTGAGAGCCGTAACAATCCCCAGTAACTCCCTCTTGATTTGCGGATATCTCCTCTGTCTCTCGTTTAAGACTTTCGCCCCAAACCGAATAGCATACCTATTTCCATCTACATCATCTTTGTTAGAAATGTGGGATCTAGAGCATGACATAACCGGAAGCTATGGAGGATGGAAGGAGAAGTGTAGACTCATGATGGAATGGACACTGTTTGTTACACAAGTGAATTAGGTTCCAAGATTGAGACTTGGACTCATAAACACAATCTTGTGTATGTGGACAATGACATTGACACTCTACTGAAATGAAAAGAGTACTATCATTGCATTAAGAAAGGAAGCAAGTACAATGCTTTATAGGAAAGTAGGAAACTGCAGTAGGCACTATTGTGCATATGGGATAATTTAGCCTGCATATCCTTGACCCTGAGATTCCATACAAAGAGGCTGTTTGAGTGTGATTGCTGATTCTCAACACCCCTCCTCAATCACAACTAGGAAAGGCACAAAGTGTGTAGAGGCTGTAATGAGAACCACCTGCAAAGTGTGGGTATACCACAGACATGGCAAAACACCAGAGGCTGTTGCAGAAAAAGCTAAGTGTGGGTACCATAAACATGGTGGACATCCAAAGGCTGTAACAGGGGCCTCACAAAGTGTACAGGGACTGTAATGCCAAGTTACATAAGGAGTTTACATAGCTTATGGCAGGAAGCATTAGGGTAAGGAAAATACAAGGCTATTAAAACAATCTATCAGAATTATGAGAGTACAAGGACTGATGAGTCTTGTCCTTCCGATCCTGGTGATCTTCATCTTCTTCTTCCTTTGCTTCATTTTCTTCTTCTTCTTTGACTGCGACTAGATAGGCCTTTTGGGATCTCTTTCTTGCGTGGCAGAACTTCTTGGTGTGTCCGGTCCTTTTGCAGAAGTCACAAAAGAGCTGATCTTTCTTGCCTTTGTACCTGTTGCCAACATATAATGCATGCTCATCTCTAGAGGTACTTGGTTCTTCTTTAGTTTTTAGCTTCTTTTCTTCTTCTAACAGTGATGCCTGGATATCAACAAGTTCAGGATTTGGCATGTTGATTAAAGTTGTTGATACGTTATTATATTCAGGAGGCAAGCTCTTAAGTAGAACACCGATGCAAACATCTTCATCCATTTTAATGTTGATTCCTGCAAGTTGGGTTAGGAGTCCTTCCATGTAATTAAGATGTGTGGCAAGTGATGTGCTGGACTTCATTTCAAGCCTGAAGAATTCAATTAGGAGACCATACTTTGATGATTTAGATTGTGCACCGAACAGGGTGTCAAGTCTTTTCCATGTATCCTGTGAGGTCTCACAGTTATCCACATGATGGATATAACTGTCGTCTAGCTCCAATTTGATAATGGCCTGGGCTCTGTCATCATTCTTTTGCCAAGTAGTTGCAAGGTCCGCGTCCCGCGGTTTCTTCTCTTTGCCATTTGTGATGGCCCAGAGACCCTTCTTCATCAGGATGAGCTTGATGCGGGTTTGCCAAGTGTGGAATCTGACTCCTTTGAATCGAGCATTTGGCGAGTCTTTGCCCATGTTAGATTTACGGGAACAGTAGCAAATCAACTTCAGACTTTATTAGATTTGAGCAACAGAAGAATTGATTGAGAGACACAAGTGCTAAAAAGCACTAACTGAGTGTCAATGAATACCAAATCTGCAAAAGTCTTTTTTTTCCAAGTGATCTTCCCCTTCTTGATTTGATGCTGATGTCTTCAGATCTGAGTGACAGTACTTTAACGAACTTCAGAGAGTATTGCTCAGTGATTAAAATCACTGTTGATAACTTCAGTGAGAGAAACAGTGAAAAATGTCAAGATTTTGAAGCTTTTGGCTATGGTGGAATTAGGGTTTCTGAGACAGGGGCCTGGTTTTTTTGCTTATTGAAGGAGCTACAGTGCATCATTTTCAAAACTTTTTACATATCTAGGAAGCTTATGTCATGGGCTACCAAAGCCCCATGGAGATTGTGCAGATCGTGGTCAGTATGAGGCGCGCAGGTGCCGCGAACAGATTCGGCGCAGATCTGGACAGCGTGGTCGAATTTCTGCAATGCTGGAGCCAGGGAGCATCAATGTCATTGATTGTTGTGCCAAGATGAAACGCCTTGAGCAGAGGAACAACTCTCCAAAAGAAATCGTGGGCTGAAATGGCCTGGTTGAAGAGTTATGAAAGCTCCAAGCAAGGTAGGTCCTGTCTGGCTATGGCAGACACAGAACAGAGATTGGGGATTTTCACAATGCTGAGCTCCAGATGGTCCAATGTCCTGGATTGATGTGATACAGGGAAGCTTTATGAGTTGGGGAATACTTTTCCAGAAGGAAGCTCCAAGAGATTTGACCTGTGGAGTGAGATATAAGCAGTTCAATCTGACAGGGTGCTGCTGGCTATGGCTGCCATGGAAGCTTCAGTGAGAGTAGAGTTGAGAAAAGAAGTCATACACTGACACTGAGCTGGATGGAGGTTCAGAAGAATCAAGAGAGGCTGGAGAAGCAATGCCATGCCCAACTGGGCTCTGATACCATGTTAGAAATGCGGGATCTAGAGCATGACATAACCGGAAGCTATGGAGGATGGAAGGAGAAGTGTAGACTCATGATGGAATGGACACTGTTTGTTACACAAGTGAATTAGGTTCCAAGATTGAGACTTGGACTCATAAACACAATCTTGTGTATGTGGACAATGACATTGACACTCTACTGAAATGAAAAGAGTACTATCATTGCATTAAGAAAGGAAGCAAGTACAATGCTTTATAGGAAAGTAGGAAACTGCAGTAGGCACTATTGTGCATATGGGATAATTTAGCCTGCATATCCTTGACCCTGAGATTCCATACAAAGAGGCTGTTTGAGTGTGATTGCTGATTCTCAACAATCTTGACCCACAGCCCAACCTATGCCAATTGGACTAGTGTCAATTGTCAATACAATAGGCCTTCCACAATTATAATCCGCTTTCCTGAGAGTAGGAGCATTCTACAATAACTTCTTCAATTTCCGCATGGCTCTAGTGTGGCTCTCATCCCAATAGAATTTCTGCCCCTTTCGAAGGAGCTGATACAAACAATGTGCTATGTGTGAGAAATGAGGTATCCAAATCATATAAAATACACAAGCTCCAATGAATCTCCGTACCTCTGAAGTGGTAGAACAATACTCCGCAATCTTGCCTATAGCATTCACCTTATCAGGTGAGGGTTTTCTGCCATAATACCCACACATATGTCCAACAATAACAACCTCATTCACTCCAAAAACAGATTTTTGCCCTGAAAGTGTCAAGTTCACTTCTTCTAACCTGGCCAAAATCTTCTCACATGCTGAAATATGATCAGCCACAAAGTATCTGCATCCCTGCTCATTTATACTCTCATTCTTCTCTTCTTCTGCACACCCCTTAATGGGCACATCATCCAAGAAAGGCATAGTAAGCTGAGGTATGTAATCTCGAAGGACCTTATGCATGGCATTCATCATATGCACAATAGAATTAGTGGCACCTTGAGGCAAGGTACACATCCTGACAAGCCCAATAGGAGTTCTCATGGTGGTTATGTCCCTGCTTTCCAAAGCCAGCTGAAACTGATCATATCCCGAATACAAATCACCTAAAGAATAGATGGCACATCCAGCAAATGCTTCTGCAAACTCATCCACAACTGGACCTATACCAACATTCCTGATAGTAACTCTGTTCACTGGCTGCATGTCCTGAATAAATCGGAGAGTACCATTCTTCTTTGGAACTATAAACCACCTGTTTGAGTATGGTGCAGATGAAGGCTCAAGAATTCCCATCCTGATTTTCTCATTCAATAAATCAATCAGCTTTGGCAGGTGTGCCTTAGGCACTGGAATAGGTTGGAGATTCCATGGAATATGAGAAATAGTAAAAATGACCATAGGAGCAACAATATCAGGATTCACAAATCCAATCTCATGCGGAAAAAAAGCAAATCCCCTTCCATGTCGCTCAAGCATCTCCTGAAAGCATTGCTTCTCTATGAGTAACAAGAAATCACCATTTCCAATTTTCAATTCAGCAAGAGTCTCTGCTAAAAATTTATGACCAATATGCTCCGGATTCCTCAAAATTTGCTGTTTGGCAGCCCTCTCTATTTGCTGATCACTGTCAGGTGGAAGCGGTACAGCTACCGGCTTTACCTTCTTATCCACAGTTTTGTATTTCGTGTCAACGCTGGCTTCATTATGCTCTTCTGCATTACTCAAATCTTGCTGTAAATCAGTAATTCTGCATTCCAATGGCTGAATATTCTCAGCCCTCTGCTCTATGGACTGCATAGAAACAACCCTAAACTCTGGATGCTTAAATATTTCAGCAGTAAACTCTGTTGGCTAAAAGTTTTCAGCCCTCTGTGTTTCTGAAAGCTGATCATAACCAGCTGGAAACTCTGTTTGCTGAATTTCTTCAGCACTCAACACTCTTTGCTGAGTTACCTCAGCCTCTGACTCAATCTATGACACAAAATCTGCAATTTCATGAAACATGTCCAGGGACTGCACTAATACATTACTGTGACAATTTTGCATATCAGTTTTCAGCATATCTCCCATCTCCGTCATCGTATCTGCACAAATCACACTATCATACATCCCATCTATGTGCTCATCATCCTCCAAAATTCCTGCATTTTTCAAATTTTTCTCCTTCCTGCATATATACTGCCTGGCAGCTCTAGGCAACCTAGAAGTCTTCTGATAGCTCATTGAATTGTTTGCTGAAATCCCAACAAAACCGGAGGAGAAAACACTGCTGCCAGGAGGCAAGAACTCCAATCTCCTCTGTCCGTACCACCGTCATCTCGCAAAACGGCGGTACCTAATGAAAACCCGAATCCTTCACAGTGGGCAAAGGTGCATCTCTGAGAGTATCCCTGTTTCTAACATGGTTCACACATACAGTCATAAACTGAACTGCTCTCATGCCATCTTTACTGCGAATCCGTGCATAAGCAGATCCATCATCCATGACCTTTGTTTCCATGCGCATCTCTGTGATGAATGGCTATCCAAGAATTATAGGATAAGAGCATGAATCCTGCATAAAGAAATGAAAATCCTCCTCTACATCACCAATAGAAACCCTGACACTAGGATAGGCAGCATACAAATCACCTGCAGTGTTATTGGCGGCTCTCATACGCCACCCATGCTCTACATCCATAGGCCATTTGTTACTCTCATAAACTCCACGAACTATGAGATTAATCTCTGAACCATGATCCACCAATGCAACATAAGGCACTTGTTTCTCTCCAATCTTTACCATCGTCTCTGTAGTTGCCCTAGCCCAATGGCTCCACGAAAAGTGACTACGCGGTATCATGACAGGCTCACCAATTTCAGCATAATGCATAGGCTGAACCCTCTTCTCTACCTGCGGAAAAACAGAAGCATTATCAACCATAACCTCATCCTCATCCTCATCCAACTCCCCAATCAAAACTCCCTGTGTATTAGTGGTAGACAATGCATGTCTTTTCCTCTTCAAAACCTCCTGAAACTAATGCTGAAACTCTCTTTTCGAGATGCCCAAAATCTGAGAAATAGTGAAAGTCACCTCACTGCCATGTATCTTATCATTAAAGATTTTCTTCATGTCTGTAGGTGTCTCAATATCGGACATCAATCTAAACCCTGGTTGCTTTCTCTCTCTAGGCTCGTTCCTCTTTTCTCTCTTTTGAGCATCTTCCATCTATCGATCTGGCCCTGATCGTGAAGACGGTCCTGCAGTAGGTGGAGTAACAAACTCACCCCCTCTAGTCTTCTTAGCTGCACTTGGATTTTCTTCATCCCTCTTACGCTTCTCCTCAACAAGTACATCTGCACCATGAGACTTAGCCAAATAAGCATAAATAGAGTACCTATCAACAGGCGAGTCCCAACCTGTCTCTGATCTGATGCTAGAGCCTGCACTAGTCAAAACAGTTTGCTGAATTTTTCCCTTGTTTGCAGTCTCCATAGCATAAGTCCATAGCGCTGACTAAGTCTCTGATCCCTTCTCAATCTGGACTCCATATGCAGAAGCATCACCTCTAGCTGTCACATAAGAAGTACTCGCAGCCATGTCATCCACTAACTTCTTCATTCCACCTTTACCAAAGTTGGTAGCAAGTGGAGCTCCTGTCTCAGTCAACCAAATCTTACCATCTTGCCCCCAATATACCACATTCTTCCTCCTTGCATCCTGAAAAGAGTCACAATCCCTGCAATGCTGATGGTCCGTACTATCGCACCAAATACATCTCCGATCTCTCCTAGGTGCACTAGGAGCACTCCTAGGTGCAGTAGGAGCACTAGAAGAAGTAGTAGGCGTAGTCGAAGCAAACTGCTCCTTCAACTTTCCCACCAACTCCGCTTTGACTGACTCCAATGTCAAATCTGTTATGCCTTTGATTATGTCATCAAGAGAGGTAGGCACCAATGGAGCGGATGGTTTTGGAGCAGAAGGTGTAGGCATCGATCATGGAAGAGGAGGAATAGGTGGAGTGGAAACAGTAGGCACTGGCATAGGCCAAGAAACTGGCTGAGGAGGAGAATAAATAACAGGGATAGAAGTAGGCATAGGAGCAGATGATGGTGTAGGTGTCATGGAACCATTCTGTAGGCGAGTCTTCCATATCCTCCTCTTGGTCAAAGTCAAGACTGCATCCTGAGCATCCTGCCAATCCGTTTTAAGACCCATAGGCTTCGTGCGATCCTCAAGAAGCTCACCCAATTCTTCTTGAAGAGCAGGATCTGCAGCTTGCAAGAAAAGCTCAACTTTTTCAACATCCAATGCTCTTTGTTCAATGGCATCAAGCTGACTATACCTCTCCTCAAATTCTCGAATCAACTCTGAAGCAGCTAGACCTTTGTGTGGCATGTAGACCCACTCTCGGAATGACCGCCAAGTAGCCATACCAAAGTCCTCAAGGAAATATTCTTCTTTCAAGGCCTTCTTAAAATCTTGCCAATGTGTATTTTGAATAAAAAGATCAGTCACTTTCGCCCTCAAGGCGGGTGTGACAAGAGGAGGAAATACTTACTCATAAGTCCAGGTGGAACTCCGAAAAACCCCATCTTGATCTCATATGTCTTCAAATATGCTGAAACATTATGGCCGTCAAATAGCTTCTTCTCATTCTCAACTGCTTCAATAGCCTTAGTCGCGCTGTTTGCATTCTCCTGCTCCGAATAGAGTTGCCTTTGCTGAGACAACTGCTGTTGATGCAATTGTTGCTGCTGCTGCATATACAATTGTGTCTGCTGATTTTGGAGCTGCATATACATAGACATATTCTGCAAAATCTGCTTTAGATCCTCTGTTGAAGTACTTGACGCAGTAGTCATTGATGGAGCTGAAGTAGACACAGCTAGAATTGTAGAAGAGGCTGAAATAGAGGCTGAAGTATCTCCCATCCTGAAATTTCTGCGACGCTTTCACGTCGGGTTCACCAAAGATGTCGAAGGGTTTTCGAAAGCAAAGTCGCGTCCACGGAGGACTTTGACAAATTTCAGTATAGAAGATTCAACATATGAATAATCCTATTGTCCAATTTTCTACACAGCAACAAGTTCTAGACGGGTTTGTTTTATGGTTGTGAGTGTATGCTCAAGCATATGATTAGGGGAAGCATCTTCCATGGAAAAAGTCCATGAATCCTTCAGATTTCATGACAGCATTACAATATGAATGGATTATGGCATCTACACATGGCACTTGTAAGCTTCGTAAAGCTGATTAATGCTAGACATCACAAACTCCAACATACATGTGAATGCAGGAAATAGTCGGCCTTCCACAAAGGATCATATTTGCATTCCAACAACTCTTCAGAAGACTCACGTAGTTTTGAGAATTTTGAACCCAATCTTCATGTCCAGAAGAACACTTGTATTCAGTCCTTCAAATGTAATAAACATGACATGTCCTTAACCTTCTCTGCAGTCTCCTGTAGTAGAACTCTGTTCAAGCAACTGTTATTGACCGTTTCTTTCAAGAGAGTCAGCGTGGCTGATTCAGCAGAGAAGATTATAAAAGTGGCAATTATCACAAGTTTACAACTTTTTCTTCAGATCAATTGAGAATTTAGAGTCTTTAGACTGACACAGCAGCATGGGTCTGGCTCCAGGGCTTTGTTGAATTGAGACTTGATCACAGAAGCTGTATAAAAGTCAATACAGTCCCTGCAGATTTGATCCAGTTGAACTTTGCCCAATATAGATAAATGCTTGAAGCAAACTCTGGGTAGCTTGTGTTTGTTCAGCAGTCCCAAATATCTCAGCCACTCGATCTCCTGAGATGGTATTCGGATCAAGAATTTTTAATTTCACACCTGAAATCTCTCGGATTGAGCTCATGCCATTCATCACAGAACTGACAGAAGTAGACAAAATGGTGATCTCCACAATTTTATTGGAAGGCTTTCTAGTTAATACATCACTATGGCCAGTCCGTTCCTCGCCTTCGTCTTCAGTACCTTCTTCGTCTTCGTCTTCTCTTTGTCACCTTTTTTGACTTTGTATTTAGTTTCCTTACAACCTTCTAGTCTCCCTATGTCGCAGAAACGTTGTCATTTCGTCTTCATCTGCAGGTCATCTTCTTTAGGACTCCTCTGATGGTTCGTCTTTCAAGTTCGCCCCCATCTCGTCACTTTCGTCTTGACTCATTTTTCTTATGCTGCTTTCACTGTTGCCATAGACCGTGTTCGATTTATGCCACCTTGATGAGAGACCATGCGCACCTGTAAAAATGGATTCTCTGAGCCTCTTTTGGTTTATAGCCAAGCTGTTGAGCCAAGCTAAGTTTGAAGCATAGTTCAGCAATTCGCCGGTTGTCAGATTCAACAAGCCCCTTCAGTATCTCTTCCATAGTAATCTCTAAAAGCGTCTCGATCTCTCTCCAAAAGATTTGTTCTTATGATTCGTTTCTCAATCTCCCTATCGAGTTGTTCTTGTCGCTTTTGCAGCTCCGTCCTCTTTTTCTCTTGACGCTTCTGCTCTTTTGATTCTTCGGCATGTCATTCCTCCACAAATATCCGACCTTCTTCAGCTCAATCATCGTCGATTTGTCTTCCTTCAGCATCATCGTCCATCACTTCTAATTGTTAAAATTGAACCTGGAATGCTCAATGGAGAGGGTGAAACAGCCGATGGTGAGCAGAAAGAACAAGAGAACCATACAGGAGACCGTTTTCCAGAGAGGTCAATGCCCTTTCCTGCGATTGCACTCCTTGCTAATATTTATCTCAGAGCTCTGAAAAGATTTCGCCATCTCCCACCATTATCTCCCTTTTTCTCATGTTTTCCATTCGTATGCTTTTTTTCCCTGTTCTTCTCATGTCCCTGTTCTCCTCATTGATTGCTTCCCAAAAGTCTTCCCCTCTTCCTCAGCGCTTTTTCCTCTTTCAAAAATAGTGTTCTTTTTCTTTCTCCCCAAAAGGCTCTTTCAAAAATAGTTCTCTTTCACTTTTGCTTTTTCACACCCCCTTTGTCCTCTTCCCTAGCACAAATATAGGCATAATGGTAGGCACTGCCAGCCGATGGACATCAACTGGTCAGTTCTGCATGACAAAAAACTGAGAATGCTGCTGCTAAACCAGCAATTAAGAAAGACAGAGTTAACACTGGTCTTTCTCTGACTACAGTACCATCAAGTACATACACTTCAACTCCAATCATTGATCCCACACCCATCTGCTAGCTTGTAGCCAACCCGCGAAATGCATTTCCATCATTCAACTTGGGATGGTGTCCATAAAGATAAGCCAAAGAGATAGCCATTGCACTCCATGATACGACATTTCGAAACGGTAAGCCAATAAACATACTCTCTACTTCTTGTATGGTCCCATGTGCTCCATACATACTCACAAGACCATTACCAACAAAGACATCTGAAGTATAACCCCTCATACAAGCATCATGATGCAATGTCTGACCAATTTCCAGAAACCCAAGTAGATACAATTGTTCCTTCCAAACAATAGCTTCTGCATCTGTAAGTGCACCACAAGCTTGAAGGGCAGTCATGTATGTCAACTCATCACGAATTATTTCTTCCTCTTGCTTCAAACCCCTCTTCACTATATTACCCACATAAAATAAAAGAGCAAACATAACGACTAAGTATGTACAAAGTATCAAATCACACATACAACTTTTGGGTGGTTTTCACACCTCGAATGCGCAGCAATACGACAATGGGAGAGAGCTTTAGCCCATGGTTGCCCTGTTTTTTTGATTCGAGGCCATTTCGGGGTCTGTTTTGGAGGCGGAAGTTTTCCGCACGCACTCAGGAAAAGGCCCTGTTTTTTGACGTGCGACCATTGTTCTACAAGTCGGTGAAAAGTTACCGAAGAAATTTCATCGTATGCCTATGCACATAGACATTGGGAGTTACAAAATCATCCTTGTTGCCTATTGATGCAAAATCGTCACTAGGAAGTGACTGTGTGGTCAAATACCACTTTCATCAGTTTTGCAGATTTTCCCTTGTGAGGCTGAAGCTGTGTTTTTTGCAGTGACAGAATTTTTTTGCAGTGTTTTGTAATAGCGTCTGATTCTTTTTCACAGATTGTCACTGAAAAGCTTGACAAGAACAACTTCCAAGCATGGAAGTTTAGAATGACAATATTTTTAAGGGAAAAGGATATTGGGAATTTGTTGCAGAAAATGAAGAAAAACCAGTTCTTCTTGATGTTCCCAATCTACAGCAAATGCAGGCATTTAAAGGATTGCATGAGAGAGCCAGAAAAGTTATGTACTGGCTGTCTGTTAGTATTTCAGACTCTATGATTGTGCATATTCAGGATGCAAGTACGCCAAAGAAGGCATGGAATACATTGTCAAAAATGTATAGCACAAATACGCAAGCCAGGAAAATGCAGCTCAAGCAAGAGTTGCACAATGTGCAAAGAGAAAGTATGAGCATCAATGACTACCACATGAAGGTGAAGAAGATTTCAGATGCACTTGCTTCCATTGGGTCACCAGTGGAAGATGATGATTTAGTCTCTGTGACCTTGAATGGTCTAGGAAAGAATTATGCACAGTTCCGAACATCCATTTCCGTCCGTGAAAGATTTTTTGATTTTGAGGACTTGATTGCTCTTCTAATTTCTGAGGAGCAGAGAAATGATGGTGCATCTTCTTCAGGAGGAACTTCAAAAGAAGTTGTCTTCTACTCAAATGCTAAAAGAGGTAGAGGCAGAGGTAGAGAAGGCCGATCTGGAGGCCGTGGTAGAAATCAGAATATGCAGCAAACTCAAGAAAACCTGTCCTATGGAGGAGGACGTGGTAACTCTAGAGGCAGGGGGAGCCAAAGAGGTCGTGGTGGATGGCAAAGAGGGCAAAATGCAAACAGCAAAGTTGAATGCTACTACTGTGGTAAAATGGGTCATATGGCTAAAGACTGCTATAAAAAGCAGAATGACATCATGAATGGAAAATTGCAACAAAGGAATTATGCATCTTCTAGTAGATAGGGTGATGACAGAAATGAGCATTTGTTTATGGTGCAGCACATGACCAATTCTATGACAAGTGCAGAAGAAAGCAACGATGTGTGGTATGTTGACTCAGGTGCATCAAACCACATGACAGGTCATGCAGAATGGATGCAGGGTGCAAGGAAAATGGAAAAACCAGGATTTGTGGAGACTGGTGATGATACTGCACATCCTATTGTGTAGATTGAAAAAATTCATTTGTCTATGTAGGATGGGAAAAAGGAATAACTGTCGGATGTATTTCATGTCCCGAATATCACCAAGAACCTGGAATCTGTTGCTCAAATGGTTGAGCAGGGCTTGCAGGTTAGATTTAATCCTCATGGATGCTTTGTTGAGGATATGAAAAATAAAGGTCGCTTGATAGCAAAAGGAAAGAAGAAGGGCAAAATGTTTACATTGGATGCAGACATGCCTCAATTGAGTGCAGCAATGTTTGCACATGGGACAGGTGTAGTTGCAGATATTGATATCTGGCATAAACGCATTGGTCATGTTAATGTACAGTGACTTAAATCAATGCAAGCCTAAAATATTATTGTAGGATTGCCTAAATTCAAAGTTGCAGAAATGCATAAGGTATGTGAAGCCTGTCAATTTGGAAAATAGGCAAGGAAACCATTTCCTAGACATCTTCAAGAGAGTAAGAAGCCATTGGAATTAATCCACTCTAATGTGTGGACTAGTAAAGCTGCATCTACTAGAGGCTATCATTATTTTGTCACTTTTATTGATGACTATAGCAGAAAAGTTTGGGTGTATTTTATGAAAAAGAAAAGTGAAGTTTTTGGGCATTTCAAAACTCTTAAAGCTATGGTTGAAAAAGAAACAGGCCTGCAAATAAAATGCCTAAGGTTAGATGGAGGGGGAGAGTACCTCTCAAATGAGTTTGCAAGGTTCTTACAGGAGCATGGCATAAAGCAACAATATTCATGTAGTCATATCCCACAGCAAAATGGAATTGCAAAAAGAAAAAATAGACATATTGGAGAGGTATCTTGTGCCATGATCAATGAAAAAGACCCACCAGATTTTTACTGGGTTGAGGCAGTTGCTACAGCAGTCTACATAATAAACATGACTCCCACTGCAGCAATACATGGCATGACTCCAGAGGAGAGGTATAATGGTAGGAAACTAGATATTTCTCATTTGAAAGTTTTTTGTTGCATTGCCTATGTTCATGTGCCAGATGAGTTGAGATCCAAGTTGGATCCAAAAGCTGAGAAGTGCATCTTTATTGGTTACTCTCTGCAGTAATGTGATTGATAATGTAGATGCACAAAATGGTAATGATGCATAGAATTCACAGCAATAGTCACAAGATATTAGTGGACCTGGAGTGTCCTCTAGCAATGGTTCACATTCTTTGCCATGGACAGGCAGATTGAGATCAGGAGAATCTTCTCAAAGCAATGCAGATAGTGGTATGCAAGTTTCACGAAAAGGAAAAGAGAAGGTAGATCAGCCCATGTTTGATGTGAATGTAGGTCACTCTTATGTGGATGGTGAATCCAGTGGCTCAAAAGAGAGCATTGATGATGAGTTGGGTATTCCTTCTATTGTTACACGTGGAGTAAGGAAGACCAGGGATGCTTTGAGAGCACCTGGGAGTGAACCTACTTTGCATAGGTCTACCAGAGCTAGGTATCCTGTGGATAGGCTGAAATATGATGGATTTACAACCATTCACTATGCCTATATGGTCAAAGTGATATAGGAACTAGAACCCACTTCTTTTGAGCACGCCATGGGAAAAGAAAAATGGGAGAAAGCCATGGATAAAGAAATGGATGCCTTGGAAGAAAATGCTACATGGGAATTGGTACCTTTGCCCAAAGATAAGAATGCAATTGGTTGTAAGTGGGTTTATAAGGTGAAGCACAATGCAGATGGTTCTGTGAAGAGATACAAGGAAAGATTAGTAGTCAAGGGGTATGCACAAACATATGGCATTGATTATGAAGAAACATTTAGTCTAGTTGCAAGGATGGCAACCGTAAGAGCAGTCATTGCTATGGCTACATCAAAGGGATGGTCTTTACATTAGATGGATGTAAAGAATGCCTTCTTGCATGGTGATTTGCAAGAAGAGGTCTATATGGAGCAGCCACCAGGTTATGTGCATGCTATTCATCCTGAGTTTGTTTGTAGGTTGAAGAAAGCCTTGTATGGCTTGAAGCAAGCACCTAGAGCATGGTCTTACAAGATAGGAAAGTATCTTGTCACTATTGGCTTTCAGATTTCCAAGGAAGATTTCTCACTTTATGTGAGAAAAATAGAGAAAGGTATTATGCTACTTGTCATTTATGTTGATGATTTGATTATAACAGGTGATAGTGATGAAGATAACATTCATGTGAAAATGCTATTGAAGCAAAAGTTTGAGATGAAGGATTTGGGAGAGCTGCGTTATTTCTTGGGCATTGAGGTGATTAGATCACCAAGTGGGATACGGCTCTTACAGAGGCAGTATGGATTGGACATGCTATCCAAATATGGGATGACAGGCTGTAAGCCTATTTCAGTTCCTTTGGAGCAGAATGTGAGGCTGAGCGCAGATGCAGGTGAGCTTCTCGAAGACCCTACTATGTATAGACGCATAGTAGGAAGTTTGATTTATATGACTATTACCAGGCTAGATTTGAGCTATGTTGTTGGATTGGTAAGTCAGTTTATGTAGGCTCCAAGGAAACCGCATTTGGATGCGGCTAGATGCATACTCAGGTATGTGAAGTCCACATTGCAGTATGGACTATTTTATGAGACTGGGGTTCAAATACAGTTGCATGGATACAATGATGTTGATTGGGCTGGTAGTATTTCTGATAGACAATCTACTAGTGGATATGTGTTCTCTTTTGGGAGTGCTGCAGTCACTTGGAGTAGCAAGAAATAGCCTACAGTTGCCTTGTCGAGCATAGAGGCTAAGTACAGGGGTGCACCAATGGCTGCATGTGAGATAGCTTGGTTGCATAAGCTACTTTATGATATGCATCAGTCTACAGATGAACCAGTTGTCATTTATTGTGACAACATGAGTAGTATACACTTGGAAAATAACCCAGTCTATCATGCTAGAACAAAGCACATTGAGGTGCATTATCACTATGTCACCGACTTGTTAACTGCAGATGCGGTTGGTACACCACCCATGAATAATAGCTAGATGACAGCTATCCTTATCTATTCTAGTTCATGGCTTAGTTAGTATGCCACCTTAATTAGTTGAGTTTGGTTTGAGACCCATATATAGGGTTCTTCTATTTCTCGGTACTAGAGTTCTTTTTGGCTTACACAACTAAGAAGAGGAAAACTGTTTTCAGCCTCCACCTTTGTGTGTATTCCCCCATTGTGTAAGTGAAAAAGTACAAGTGAGACTCCTTCCTTCTCTCCCACAATTTTGACAAACAATGAGTCACGATCACTAATGATTCTTCTGGATAACCCATGCAATTTGAATATTTCCTTGATGAATAACCTTGCAATATCTGAGGCTTTATAGTTTGTCTTAACAGGGATAAGATGTGCAACCTTGGTGAGCATATCAACCACAACCATAATGGAGTTGTATCCTCCCTGAACTTGGGGTAGGCCAACAACAAAGTCCATACTAATGAATTCCCATTTCATTTGGGGAATGTTAAGTGGTTTCAATTTCCCTGGCATTTTGACATGTTCGGCCTTAATGAGTTGACAAGACAAACATTCAGTGACATATTTGAGAACGTCACCTTTGAGCCTCTCCCAATGATAGCTCTTTCTGACCATGTTGAGGGTCTTGGCATAGCCAGGATGTCCTGAAAAAGGTGAGTCATGGGCTTCCCAAAGTATCTTCTGCTTGAGTGACTGGCTTGCCGGTATACATAACCTCATTCGATAGTAGACAAGTCCACTATTGATAGAGAATTCTTGATACTCTGCCTATAGGTTCGGGTCTTGATCCTTGATGGGGATCTCCCTTAGCAATTTCTGGTAGGTTGGGTCATGGCATGCCTCTTTTTTAGCTAGCTCAAGAATTGGGTTGTTTGGCATGGATACCTTTGTGGCTAGAGATCTTACTGTTGATGGATCTTGCAAGATCAGAGAATTTAGAAATGCCTTGCGACTGAGTGCATCGGCAACTACATTCTCCTTTCTAGGCCGGTATTTGATTTCAAAATCATATTCCTCCAACACTTCAATCCATCGACGCTGCCTCATATTGAGCTCATTCTGGGTAAAAATCCATTTGAGACTTTTATGATCCGTCACTAAGGTAAACTTTTTACCCAGCAAGTAGTGTCTCCAAAGATTGAGAGTATGGATGACAGCTAATAGCTCCAAATCGTGGGTAGCATAGTTCCTTTCATGGATCTTCAGTTTCCGTGAAGAGTATGCTACAGGATGACCTTCTTGCATAAGCACACATCCTAAGGCAAGTGTGCTAGCATCATTTATCGCTTCAAAATCCTTACAAAGGTCTGGAAGTTTCAAAATGGGTGCTGATACCAAGCTTTGCTTTAGTTTGTCAAAGTTGAAATATTTGGCAGATGACCCTACAATTGATACTTGCTTCTTCAGTAGATCAGTCTCACCAGCGGTGCTACAATCAAAGCATAGTTTTTTATAAAGACCCTATACCATCCTATCAATCCAAGAAAGCTACGTATTTCTTTGACAATTGTTGGTGCTGGCCACTCCAGAACGTCTCTGACCTTGGCCCGGATCTATCAAAATTCCTTCCGCTGATACAATGAATCTTAGATATTCAATTTGTCGCTTGAAAAATGCACACTTCTTCTTTTTGGCATAAAGCTTGTGTGCCCTCATTGTTTCAAGGACAATGCAAAGCTAGGGTTCATGATGATCTTCTTCCTGTTTGGAGTACACTAGGATATCATCAAAGAAGACGAGTACGAAGTCATAAAGATAGGGCATAAAGATATCCTGCATTAGCCTGTTGAAGGTAGCAGGTGCATTTGTCAGCCCGAATGACATGACTAGGAATTCAAAGTGTCCATATCTTGTGCTGAATGCCGTCTTTGGGATATCCTCTTCCTTGATCCTTATCTGATAATATCCAGACTTGAGATCAATCTTGGAGAAGATCTTCGCACCTTGAAGACGGTCGAGAAGTTCATCTATTCTTGGAATAGGATATTTGTTCTTAATGGTTGATTGATTCAACCCTCTGTAATCAATACATAGCCGAAGCATTCCATCTTTCTTCTTTTGGAACAGCACTCGAGCTCCCCATGGTGAACTGCTAGGATGGATGTAGCCTTGGTCTAACAGTTGCTTGAGTTGCTCCTTGAGCTCAATCGCTTCCGGGATGGACATTCTATATGGCCTCTTTGCGACTGGTGTAGCTCTTGGCGCTAGCTTGATTTCGTGATCGACTTCCCTTTGTGGAGGAAGCTCTGTTAGCTCTTCAGGAAATACGTCTACATACTTCTTTAGCCATGAAGGTTCTTCACTAGACTCCTGATTTTGATCTAGTTTATTTAGCTTATTCAAATAGACAAGAAGCCCCTTTCTAACTCCTTTTATTAACCGAGATGCTTTGGCCAGTTGAATTTTTGGCTTCCCAGCCTCTCCTTGAGTTGTGACCAATTCCCCTTCAGAATTTTGAAAGGAAACTTGGCCCTTTCCACAGTGAATGTGGGAATCATTAGGTTTAAGCCAATCCATTCCGAGAAAACACTCGTGGACACTTAGGTTCATAACCTTGAATCTGACCAAAGTCGACTTTCCACCGAGTAGGAATTCCACCTTAGCAGTTTGCCTGGTACAAGCGACTTCACAACCATTTGCTAATTCCACAAGTAAGGTAGGTGCATCTTTTGTGGCTATTCCTAATCTTCTTGCACAAATTGGTGAAATGAAGTAATGCATATTGCCACAATCAATCAAGGTTCTGAAGCTTTTACCTTGATAATCTGATGGAGTTTGAATCACTGAGAACTGGCGATTCGGGCCTTTCTTGTGGAGAGCAGCATGACCCGTTGCCCTCTCAATGTCTGCTTCCATGGATGGGTCTTCTTCATCACACAGCTCCTTGTTGGCAACACTGGAGGTTCTCCCTCTGGCCATGACGGCGGCTCCTTGGCCACGGTCGGTTCCTTGGGATGTCCCTTGACGTTGTCCTCTGTTAAGCTTAGGACACTATCTTTTAAAATGACCGGGCTCGTTGCAATGGAAGCAATGGAGATTGCGGCCATTACCTTGGGTAGGAATGAAATTATTGACAGTGTTGGTCCTAGCTTTCTTCCTTTGTCTCGAATTTTGGCCCTGCGCTCTCTTCGCCTAGGACCTATACACTCCTTTGTTCTAATCCTTGTAAGACCAAGTCATGTTATTTCTTGGCCTGGTCTGCACCTCCAGTATTATGGGTGCAGCTTGAATGAGTGCATCTTGAAGGTCTGTTGGGCACATTGATTCAAGGTGGGTGTTTATAGATGGGTTTAATCCATCACAAAACTTCGACACCTATTGTGTCATATCCATTTGTGGTGCATACTTCAAAAGAGAGACAAATTTTGAATAGTATGCATCAAGGGATAGACCAAGCTTCAGTTCATAGAACTCGTTCATCTTCTGCATGCAGTAGGCAGGTGGTAGATATCTCCCTTACACAGCTTTCTTAAGCTTCTCCCAAGTAACAGACCCTTCCGAGATCCCTTGGTCTCTACACCATTGCTTCCACCAAAGTCTTGCTTCATGGGTAAGCTTCAACTTGGCGAGCATTGCTTGGTTAGTGGGTGCAATACCCACTGCTTCAAAATAATGCTCCATGGATTCAATCCAGATCTCGGCATCAGTTTGGACGGTCCTTCCCTTGCCATCAAATTCTAATGGCTTGATTTGCTTGAGAATAAACTTTTTCTCTTGAATCACGGTCGTACTTGGTGTAGGGGTCAGACTAGGAATCTGCACTTGAGGTTGTGCATGGGCATTAAAATTCTTTACGTTAAAAACTTGCTAAACATTTCTCACATTACATTACATGCCCAGTTCAGCTTTTAGCCAAGTGACCTAATCACTTAACTCCGTTACCAATACTTACAGCCAAGACAGTCATTGATAAAAAAAGTCTATTTCATTCATATGGGCATAGCCCTTTCTGAGTACAATTATCTTTTGGAAAATGGAACAAGTTGATACATTAATTCGGGGAGAATAAGATTGTGTTACATTTAGCTACGGGAACTGAGTAGTAATATGGATTGGGGTCGTGGATTTTCAAGAATCGATAGATCATTGGAAGATTAGGGTATCCTTTCCTTTGATACCCGTTCTTCTCATAATGTCCCAACACCTTGATCTTGTCAGCAGGGATTATCCGAGCCACTTTTTCGTACACATATGTGTTTTGCTTGACCTTTCGACAGCTGACATATAGGGTTGTGTTTGCGTGAGCCTCAAAAAATATGAATAGCTTCACGATCTTTAAGTCCTCCATCCACTTGATTCTCTTCAAGTTGGTCCAAAGGTACGCAAGTCGGTGGGCAGCTATGTAATAAATTCTTGAATCACCTATCCATCTCCGTTCCACGTACAGAGGTGAAGGATTGTAGATGCGGTCTAGGATATTCATCATAATGTTTAATGTTGTTTGATTTTCTTCTTCATATTCGTATAAGGCAGCATTAAAATTGAAAAAGTTAATGGCTAAAGGACCAATGGCCACTTTTTCGGTCGAAGGAAATGCCTAATAAATAGTCAAATCGAGCCTCTGTCAATAAGTCGAAGCATGCATCGCAGTCATAAACATAACCTAGAACACCAAGAATCTGTTCCAAGCTTCGCAACTCTGCAGGCCAACATTGATAAGTAAGTAAGGAAATGTTCTTAACAGCAACATTTGCTCTACTTCTCCTCATTAATTTTTCTTGTAAATATTTAAATCTCATTGGTTTGCTCTGATACCAACTGTAACGTGTCCCCCTGTCCACTTGTAGGACACATCTTAGTAGCCCATTGAGAAGAGAGTCAAGAAAGCACCGCCCAACACTCCCACGGAATGTCACGGGGTTTGCGATCTAGGTCTTCCCGAGTCTGCCCACCAAGCGGAAGTAATCTGACCATTCCCACTTAGGACCAACCTGAATCAAGGTTTCCTTAATGGTCAAGTTCCTCAGAGGTAACTAGTGTCGAGCCCCATACGAACTGCTTTACGCAAAAACGTCATGGTCGAAGCGGATTTATACTGCACTTGGTTCAAGGAGAATGGGAAGCAAGAGGGATGCGAAGCTCAACCTCTCTGTCGTAAGGCATAGTCCCATTCCGTTCCCCTAAAATAGTATAAATCGGGACTCTAGCTTTCTAAATTCTAGGTCATCGTTACCTTGCTGTCAATTCCGTTGAGAAAAGTTCCCGGCCAACCGGGACCACCCTTCCGTAGGACCAACCCATGGTCACATCCACCGCACTTTCCTCACGGCTGCTTTAGTTCTATCATTACCTACCACATTTAGTTTGACAAGCAAAAACAGCTTCCTTAATTAGCCAATTAATCACCGGTTCCTTCACGTAACTTAAGCATTGACATAGAAAAACAATGTCAAACAAGTTCCTTTTCAACAATTGATCTTATTTATCAATCTTTGGAATACATCATATAATCCATCCCACAGGCTATTCCATAATCTAGCCCGAAGGCTATTCCATAATCCGCCTGAAGGCAATTCCAGCAATCCTCAGGGATCGCTATTCCAAGTTTCTGCCCGTAGACTAGTATGCGGGCCTCGAGATCCAATCTCAAGTCACATCCGCCTCTTGTGCAGGACCTGGAGGCAAGGGATTTATGGCCAGAGCCCCCCTGGCACCCAAGCGTCCTCTTGCTCCAAGTAGCACCCACGGAGAGATCTCTCGCGGCGGGTTCGGTCCACGTACCTGGCGCAACTAACAACCCCCTTGGATAGGGTCAGGCAGATAGTCGGGGGTAACTGATAGTGTCTCTCCCTCTAGGCCTTCAACCTGAAGCATTAATTATTTTTCCATCTTTAGTTCCTTGAGCAAATAAGTACAAAGAGTGCTCTTAAATGCACAAACACAATCAATCTAGTGGTTGTTTGTTTGGCCAACTGCTAAGGTATAATTCCTTCTCTCCGAATACATCCAGCATTCAATCCGGGATCAATTGTGACTTGGCGAGATCCCAAGGGTTTCGTAAGCTGTGTTGCTAGTTTACCCTCTTTCCTTGGGTTAGGGTTTATGCCCTGTTAACCCAAATTAACAAACACCTTAGGTTCCTTATATTAAGGTCAATAAATTCTAGAGAAACCTCGTTGTCCTCACTTGATTGGTCAATTGCTTGCTAGGCAATTCATAACTCCCCTAACTTGGCAAATCAACCCAAGGAAGGGTGATGAAGCCTATGACTACTCATCCTCTTGCAAATTAAACTTGTACTTAGAACCTGCCAACCTTGTTTAAGGAGTGGCAATACTATTTTGTGGTTTAGTCACAAAATCATGCGATGTTGCAACTTGTTGCACGAGATAAGTGTCACACCTAACTTACGGGATCATTTCTCCCATACTACGGTATTCCTTGGTCAAGATGTAGGGTTTGTGAGTCCTCTTGACCCAATCCAACCCTAACCCTACTAGGCCGACAACGTTTGGCCCTAGGCCGACAACGTTTGGCCCTAGGCCGACAACGTTTGGCCCTAGGGTTTCCAAACGGAAGTCTAGTACTTGGCCAATCTATCCCTAGGGTAAAAACCCTAGATCATTCTTGCATGGGCGTTTAACTAACCCTAACATTCCGTGAATGTGGGTAGGACCTTTGAGGTCGGAAATGTTAAGTCGGTTTCCCGAGTGCGATACTGGGCAGAATTTTATCGCGGCTTAGCTCTACCTAGCGCATTGAGGTGATCATCATTTGAGTTACACCATTACAAGCGATTTACCTAATTGATCTAATTATCTTGTAACAAGAGGTGATATTTCCTTAGAAGAGATGCAAATACTTTTCCTAGGAGATATAAATAAATACAAGATACAACATTCCATGTAAATATGCAATTCATAGACTTTTTCCTTCTATGCAACTATAAGATTTACAATGACCATTTCTTTCCCTTGCCTAAGCTATAATGATTGACAATTTAGGGCTACTCGTATAAACCTACGTTGATTTACATCAAGAACTATGCCTATAAACCCTTCGTCTAATGCATTGAATTCAAGCTTTAATATGACAATTTCATCGATTCCCAAATCCAACTTCGATAAAAGAAGTCCATGCATGAGCGAATCCCATGGAACCATTATTGATTTAATTCTCCTTTAGCACTTAACCCAATCCTAGGATGTAATTTTCACCGCATGCAATTTGCAAGGTACATAAATCCCTTTCATGCAATGCAACTACTTGGACAACATCTAATGGATGTCAATGATTATCTCATACGAATCACAACTAGGAAATTATTTCCTAAATGCATTATGTGCTGTTCTTTTTCGCGGGGCAATCAAGGGTGCAATTATATAAATCCACCTTTTAACTTATGCAATATGCACTTAGGATTGCAACTTGGAAGTGCAAGCATTTTCAAATGCACATCATGCAACTAAATCTTGTAAATCGGCGAGCAATTAAAATTTTCAAAGGTGATTAAACTTGCCTACGAGAATTTGACATCCCTAGTGCATTCTTTTCATGCGGAATCAATTTTTAAGAACCTGGGCATTGAGGTTCGGGGTGTTATCCACACGTGAACTTGGATTGGAAGCTCCGGCATGTGTCCCTCTTGCCATTTTCTTGGGAGCCATTGACGAATCAAATCCCAGTTCAACAACTTCCTCTTGGGTCCTTTACGCATTACGAATCCTCTCCGACCGAGTTCTTCTCCTTTGTGCCGGACATGACCCTTACAGAATGCGGTTTTAAGAAAAACCCGCAATGCATGGGAGAACATGGCTTATGGAGGCTCTAATTTAGAAGGCTTCTAATGCTTGTGTTCCACAGATTGACGTGGAGAGAGAAAGAAGTGATGGAGGAGATGATGATAAGGATAATGATTATGATGATGACGAGGATGATGGTGCAGGTGGCGATGAAGGCGGCGTGGCGCCTGGCCGCAACGGGCTGGTGGCATGATGGGACCTGAAATGGGCCAGCACTGGCTATGGCACAAGCCGGATGTCATGCTCATGAGACAAACACACCCTCTCACGGCCTCGCGGACCAGGAGCGTCAATCTAATGCTAAAGGACAAAGTGCCCTAAAGCCTAATCTATGAGTTTATAGTTTCATCGTTTTGTAGTCCAACGTTTCCCTTTCTATAAACTCTATAGAGGGAGAACCCATACACATTGGCAATAAATACCACGATAACATACATGGAGGAAACCTCTCGGTGGAAACACCGTGGCCCCACTGCAGCTCTCCTACATCGTAGGGATTGGCCCCTTGATGCACTGCTCAATATATAACACAAAAGAACACAAACTCCTCTCTTTAATGTTTCTCGTATTTCCAGGAGATATACCATGTGTCCTCACTTAACAGTCCCTTAGGAAACCGACCCTCTATCCTATGGCAAGGGATAACCTTACACTCTCAATCGTGGGTCAAAGTCCTAAGAAAACAATTGCTATGCAGTACAGGAGCTTTTCCATTGATACCATGAACTATGCATAGTGCATAATGTGAATGGTTTAGTGCACAAACAGAAGCAAATCAGCATTGTGCATCGTGTGAAACCAATCTTTTCATGATTTCCATGCTAGTGTTTATGTACTACAATGAGAAAAGACACCGAGCCTTACGCTCATGATGCCTTTCTCTTTATTTTAAAACAACGTCCTATAGGCATGATGCAACACATAAATCAGATTTTAATTTATACTTTGATGCTCAACCTCCCCTCTCACCCTACCGTTTAATGTTTTGCATTCGTTGATAGGTAAAAATGTCATTTTATGTGTATTTCCTTGCAAAGAAAGCGATAAATATGAACGGAAACATAGAAACGAGGGTAAACCGAGATCAACCTCGTACTTTACCTTCATTATACACTGCACAAACACATATGTGATTTTCTGCAATTTTCCTTTTACCGTTTTCTAATTTTCTCCCATTTAAAACCCATTTTTCACCATTTTTTGATATTTTTCCTCTATTTTCTTCAATAAAAAATGACTAAAAATTAAGATTGATTGTGGGCATTATGTCTCATATTTTCCATTTATTTTTAGGTTTTGTAGGCATTGATTCTTTGACAGCAAAATCTCAGGTTTTGTAGACATTATGTCTCATATTTTCCATTTATTTTGCAAAAATCCCATTTTTACCCCTTAAACGTATGTTTTTCGGGTTTTATAACATTAATTTCAGCCATATCACTTATGATTTGCTGATTTTCAGATTATAAACTGTTAAAACTCATAGAAACCAACATCATAATGCATATTCAGCCCATGAGAACAATGTTTCATCAATCAAATAGCATAAAAATTCATTTTTTCTTCATAAAAATTCAATTACCACTTAGGTTTCGTGTTTCAGGATCTCGGTTTTGGTGCGGGACTGCAGGTTAGCCCTCATTCAATGTCTAGCATCTTCACAATCAGCAATCTTCATGTCTACATTGACCCAGAAGCAATCCAGTCCCAACCGGACAAGCTTTCCTTCACCATTCTTCATTTTCCTCTTGCACACAACAGCCCCTTAGGGGAGAGAGAGGGAGGAGAGAGAAATACTAGATTTGGTTCTTCTCATTCCCACAGCCATTTCACGGGGGAAGACCGGTGATAAGACCAGAAAGGAGGGAGAAGATCGTGGCCATGATCGATTGGGTAGGGTGTTTAGAGCTTGCCATCTCCACCATCATGAGAGGGGGCGCAAATTTCGGGCGCCAAACAGACATGCCATCTCCACGTTTTTTGCTCCTCTTCTCTCACCACGATTTGTTGGTTGCATAAAATGTTTGGGGGGGGGGGGGGGGGGGGGGGGGTGGGTCCAAGCTCTCAAAGATCATGCCCAATTTGGCCAAAAACAAGTGCACCTCTTCAAATCTTGCCCATCTTGTGGCCATTTCCTCGTCCTGGCTCCGATTTGAGTGCTGTAAATTTTTGTGCGTCTAGCTTGACAACCCACATTGACTGGAAACTCTTGACAATGCGCATGGCAATCCGAAAAATTATCAAAAATTTGCAAGTGTCGCTCGAGCGCCGTTTAAGAGTCGTCTTTCACTTGGTGCTTAAAATTGTCCTAGCTGGAGCCGCCGCCTTCGATGTTGAATATTTTTTCCCTAAATTTTGGATTTTTTGGCAAATTTTGGGCACATCCTGGGCTCAAAATTCCGCTCTCATTGGCGACCATGGGATAGAGTGACTCAGCCCATCGAATCCCACAATAGATCTGCACAAAAGAACCAAAGGAAGCATCAAGCTGATACAAAATAGATACATATGAAAAGACAGCACAAAGCTCACCCTACCCCCTGACAAAACCAAGGCATGAAACCCGCAAGGAGTAGGCCTAGCATAATCTGATAGAAGGTGCGAAGCTAGTCACTAACCGACTGCTCCAACATGGCCAAACTATAAAGAACTATCAAAGAGGTCACCCTAAGTGGTGGTCTGAACTACCTACCTAACTAAGGACAACACAACCAGGAGCTCCTACTAGGCGAGGACTCCTATAGCCTGATCAAAAAGTATTTTCTTTTAGCACATTTCTTCTTTTAGGGTTTTTATTCCCCCATACTCGGGCATGTAAAAAGGAGGGATCTGAGCATAGTGACCCAAGGAGAACAGGGCATCGGCCTCAGGTCCTGTTTCAGTACCCAAGAACCTACCAAGCCCTCACAAGGTGACACTTAATCATGTTCTGACACTCACTTTTTTTTTCGCTCCAACCTTCCTTACTTTCTTCTTTTCCAGCAAGACGCCACCCCTAGGAAGACAAGGCATCTGCTCCGGGTCTGACTCGTCCCCAGGAACCTACCAGGCCTTCGCAAGTCGATGATCAACTGCTTATGAATTTTCCTTTCTTTTATTATCTATTTTTATAGGGGTTAGAACCCCTTTTTACACACCTTCGTATATATCTATTTCCTTTGAGATATTCAGGGTCTCTTTTCTCTTATATCGTCATCATTTTTCTTCCGACAGGCTTCTCTTACTGTCTCACAATTAACAAGGACTCCGAGAACGGCTACCTAGCAGGCTATCAAAACAGGGTCACTAGGATTGCCTTCTAAAATAGGTCTTTCGATGCCTGGCAATGTCTTCACAGGAGGCAATGACTACTCAGACCTCCCTTAGACATGCCTAACCTAAACCTGGGACTTCGTGCCTTTGATGCCGGTCCCCAACAAGAAAAGAAAAATCCCCTACAAGTACACAGTGTTGAGATATCGAGCTCTACTCGTGATACGCCAGGGTGACCGTTGTGCATTTATGTCACCGACGTGTCAGTTGCAGATGCGGTTGGTACACCGCCCATGAATAATAGCTACATGATAGCTATCCTTATCTACTCTAGTTTGTGGCTCAGTTAGTATGCCACCTTAGTTAGTTGAGTTTGTTTTGAGACCCATATAGAGGATTCTTCTATTTCTTTGTACTAGAGTTCTTTTGGCTTACACAACTAAGAAGAGAAAAACAGTTTTCAGCCTCCACCCTTGTGTGTTTTCCCCCATTGTGCAATCAAGAAAGCTACAAGTGAGACTCCTTCCTTCTCTCCCACAATCTTGACATGGTATCAGAGCCTTGTTCGTGGTAAGGAGCTCAAGAAAGCAAGCCAAGCTCGTGGTGTTCTGGTAAGAGGAGCAGTGTTGCTTTCATTTTCTGTTTTGGGAGCAGATCTATGCAGGTAGCACAGCCGGAAAGTGCAGGAGTGCATTGTCTTAGGTTGAGACGCCCTTGTTTTTTTGATTTGATTTCGGGGCCTGTTTTGGAGGCGGAAGTTTTCTGCACGCACTCACGAAAAGGCCCAGTTTTATGCTGTGCAACCACTGTTCTACAGGTCGGTGAAAAGTTACTGTAGAAATTGCATTGTATGCCTGTGCGCAGAGATATTGGGAGTTACAGAATCATCCCTGTTGCCTGTTTATGCAAAATCGTCACTAGGAAGTGACTGTGTGGTCAAATACCACTTTCGCCAGTTTTGCAGATTCGCTCTTGTGAGGGTGAAGCTGTGTTTTTTGCAGTGACAGAATTTTTTGCAGTGTTCTGTAATGGCGTCTGATTCTCTTTCACAGATTGTCACTGAAAAGCTTGACAAGAACAACTTCCAAGCATGGAAGTTTAGAATGACGAATTTCCTTATGGGAAAAGGATATTGGGAATTTGTTGCAGGAAGTGAAGAAGAACCAGTTCTTCCTGATGTTCCCAATCAACAGCAAATGCAGGCATTCAAAACATGGCATGAGAGAGCCAGGAAAGTTATGTATTGGCTGTCTATCAGTATTTCAGACTCTATGATTGTGCATATTCAGGATGCAAGTACGCCAAAGGAGGCATGGGATACTTTGTCAAAAATGTATAGCACAAATACGCAAGCCAGGAAAATGCAGCTCAAGCAAGAGTTGCATAATGTGCAAAGAAAAAGTATGAGCATCAACGACTACCACATGAAGGTGAAGAAGATTGCAGATGCACTTGCTTCCATTGAGTCGCCAGTGGAAGATGATGATTTAGTTTCCGTGACTTTGAATGGTCTAGGAAAGGATTATGCACAGTTCCGAACATCCATTTCCGTCCGTGAAAGATTTCCTGATTTTGAGGAGTTGATTGCTCTTCTAATTTCTGAGGAGCAGAGAAATGGCGGTGCATCTTCTTCAGGAGGAACTTCAAAAGAAGCTGTCTTCTACTCAAATGCTGGAAGAGGTAGAGGCAGAGGTAGAGGAGGCCGATATGGAGGCCGCGGTAGAAATCAAAATATGCAGCAAACTCAAGAAAACCAGTCCTATGGAGGAGGACGTGGTAACTCTAGAGGCAGGGGGAGCCAAAGAGGTCGTGGTGGATGGCAAAGAGGCCAAAATGCAAACAGTAATGTTGAATGCTACTACTGTGGTAAAATGGGTCATATGGCTAAAGACTGCTATAAAAAGCAGAATGACATCATGAATGGAAAACTGCAACAAGGGAATTATGCATCTTCTAGTAGACAGGGTGATGACAGAAATGAGCACTTGTTTATGGTGCAGCACATGAACAATTCTGTGACAAGTGCAGAAGAAAGCAATGATGTATGGTATGTTGACTCAGGTGCATCAAACCACATGACAGGTCATGCAGAATGGATGGAGGATGCAAGAAAAATGGAAAAACCAGGATTTGTGGAGACTGGTGATGATAGTGCACATCCTATTGTGCAGATTGGAAAAATTCCTTTGTCTATGCAAGATGGGAAAAAGAAATACATGTCCGATGTATTTCATGTCCTGAATATCACCAAGAATCTGGTTTCAGTTGGTCAAATGGTTGAGCAGGGCTTGCAGGTCAGATTTAATCCTCATGGATGCTTTGTTGAGGATATGAAAAATAAAGATATTGATATCTGGCATAAACGCATTGGTCATGTTAATGTACAGCGACTTAAATCAATGCAGGCCCAAAACATTGTTGCAGGATTGCCTAAGTTCAAGGTTGCAGAAATGCATAAGGTATGTGAAGCCTGTCAATTTGGAAAACAGGCAAGGAAACCATTTCCTAGACATGTTCAAGAGAGTAAGAAGCCATTGGAATTAATCCACTCTGATGTGTGGACAACTAAAGCTGCATCTCTTGGAGGCTGTCATTATTTTGTCAGTTTTATTGATGACTATAGCAGAAAAGTTTGGGTGTATTTTATGAAAAAGAAAAGTGAAGTTTTTGGGCATTTCAAAACTCTTAAAGCGATGGTTGAAAAAGAAACAAGCCTGCAAATAAAATGCCTAAGGTCAGATGGAGGGGGAGAGTACCTCTCAAATGAGTTTGCAAAGTTCCTGCAGGAGCATGGCATAAAGCAGCAATATTCATGCAGTCATACCCCACAACAAAATGGAATTGCAGAAAGGAAAAACAGGCATATTGGAGAGGTATCTCGTGCCATGCTCAATGAAAAAGACTTGCCAGATTTTTATTGGGCTGAAGCAGTTGCTACAGCAGTCTACATAATGAACAGAACTCCCACTGCAGCAATACATGGAATGACTCCAGAGGAGAGGTATACTGGTAGGAAACCAGATATTTCTCATTTGAAAATTTTTGGTTGCATTGCCTATGTACATGTGCCAGATGAGTTGAGATCCAAGTTGGATCCAAAAGCTGAGAAGTGCATATTTATTGGTTACTCTCTGCAGCAAAAAGGGTATAGATGCTATAACTCTTCTACTCGTAAGTTTACAGTGAGCAGAGATGTTGTTTTTGATGAGATGAGTAGCTGGTATAAACCAGTAAATGTGATTGATGATGTAGATGCACAAAATGGTAATGTTGCACAAAATTCACAGCAGCAGTCACAAAATATTAGTGGACCTGGAGCGTCCTCTAGCAGTGGTTCACAGTCTTCGCCATGGACAGGTAGATTGAGATCAGGAGAATCTTCTCAAAGCAATGCAGATAGTGGTATGCAGGTATCACGAAAAGGAAAAGAGAAGGTTGACCAGCCCATGTTTGATGTGAATGCAGGTCACTCTTATGTGGATGGTGAATCCAGTGGCTCAGAACAGAGCATTGATGATGAGTTGGGTATTCCTTCTATTGTTACACCTGGAGTAAGGAAGACCAGGGATGTTTTGAGAGCACCTGGGAGTGAACCTACTTTGCGCAGGTCTACGAGAGCTAGGTATCCTGTGGATAGGCTGAAATATGATGGATTTATAGCCATTCACTATGCATATATGGTTAAAGTGATACAGGAACCAAAACCCACTTCTTTTGAGGAAGCCATGGAAAAAGAAAAATGGGAGAAAGCCATGGATGAAGAAATGGATGCATTGGAAGCAAATGCTACATGGGAATTGGTACCTTTGCCTAAAGGTAAAAATGCAATTGGCTGTAAGTGGGTTTATAAGGTGAAGCACAATGCAGATGGTTCTGTGAATAGATACAAGGCAAGATTAGTAGTCAAGGGTATGCACAAACATATGGCATTGACTATGAAGAAACATTCAGTCCGGTTGCAAGGATGGCAACCGTAAGAGCAGTCATTGCTATGGCTGCATCAAAGGGATGGTCTTTACATCAGATGGATGTAAAGAATGCCTTCTTGCATGGTGATTTGCAAGAAGAGGTCTATATGGAGCAGCCACCAGGTTATGTGCATGCTGTTCATCCTGAGTTTGTTTGCAGGTTGAAGAAAGCCTTGTATGGCTTGAAGCAAGCACCTAGAGCATGGTCTGACAAGATAGGACAGTATCTTGTCACTATTGGCTTTCAAATTTCCAAGGCAGATTTCTCACTTTATGTGAGAAAAACAGAGAAAGGTATTATGCTACTTGTCATTTATGTTGATGATTTGATTATGACAGGTGACAGTGATGAAGATATCCTTCATGTGAAAATGCTATTGAAGCAGAAGTTTGAAATGAAGGATTTGGGAGAGCTACGTTATTTCTTGGGCATTGAGGTGATTAGATCACCAAGTGGGATACAGCTCTTGCAGAGGCAATATGGATTGGACATGCTGTCCAAATATGGGATGACAGGCTGTAAGCCTATTTCAGTTCCTTTGGAGCAGAATGTGAAGCTGAGCACAGATGCAGGTGAGCTTCTAGAAGACCCTACTATGTACAGACGCATAGTAGGAAGTTTGATTTATATGACTATTACCAGGCCAGATTTGAGCTATGCTGTTGGATTGGTAAGTCAGTTTATGCAGGCTCCAAGGAAACCACATTTGGATGCGGCTAGACGCATACTCAGGTATGTGAAGTCCACATTGCAGTATGGACTATTTTATGAGACTAGGGTTCAGATACAGTTGCATGGATACACTGATGCTGATTGGGCTGGTAGTATTTCTGATAGACGATCTACCAGTGGATATGTGTTCTCTTTTGGGAGTGCTGCAGTCACTTGGAGCAGCAAGAAACAGCCTACAGTTGCCTTGTCGAGCACAGAGGCTGAGTACAGGGGTGCAGCAATGGCTGCATGTGAGGTAGCTTGGTTGCATAAGCTACTTTATGATATGCATCAGTCTACAGATGGACCAGTTGTCATTTATTGTGACAACATGAGTAGTATACACTTGGCAAATAACCCAGTCTATCATGCTAAAACAAAGCACATTGAGGTGCATTATCACTATGTGCGAGAGAGGGTTTTACTAGGTTTTATTGATCTAGTTTATGTCAGCACAGAGGATCAGGTAGCTGACATATTCACGAAGGCATTGGGCGCAGAGAAGCTGCGCAAGTTCAGAGACCTGCTTGGTGTGCAGGAATTGGGATTGAGCTCGAGGGGGAGTGTTGAGATATCGAGCTCTACTCGTGATATGCCAGGGTGACCGTTGTGCATTTATGTCACCGACGTGTGAGTTGCAGATGCGGTTGGTACACCGCCCATGAATAATAGCTACATGATAGCTATCCTTATCTACTCTAGTTTGTGGCTCAGTTAGTATGCCACCTTAGTTAGTTGAGTTTGTTTTGAGACCCATATAGAGGGTTCTTCTATTTCTTTGTACTAGAGTTCTTTTGGCTTACACAACTAAGAAGAGAAAAACAGTTTTCAGCCTCCACCCTTGTGTGTCTTCCCCCATTGTGCAATCAAGAAAGCTACAAGTGAGACTCCTTCCTTCTCTCCCACAATCTTGACACATAGACACATATAGCATAAAAACACGGTACTTATCAAGGAGAGATATCACCTGGATAGGGCCACAAGAAGCTCCCGCGCAACAAAGGCTCCTTCCAAGCTCTTCTTTGAACCTGTCTAGCACAAGACTAAAACAAGAAACCATTAACCGCACCTGTACTAAACAGACAACTAGCCCTCTTGGCCTAACAAAATAAAGCATTTAAAACTCACAAAACAGGCCCTCTTGGCCTAACGAGATCAAACAGAATAGCACCTTTTCCTCCCTCAAAATAGTACAGATATACAATAATATGCTCCTTTCCAAGGAGTAAAAACCAGGGCTCACAGCGCTAAACTAAATGCATAAGGTTATGACCCATCCCTCCTGCATATATAGCAAGAGGAGTACGTATAACATGTTGTCTAATCAATTTATGGGTCCAGGATAACAATGGTAGATTGGTCTCGGCTACTCTTTGCATCACCCATATCAACCATCGTCTGCCATATATTGCATGCTTTGATAACATTCCCCACAAGCGATCGGGTCCTGTCTCACTATTGATAGCAATATATTGCATGCTCTGATCGGGTCCTGTCCCATCTAGCTGATTCAGGATCAACTGGGAATCCCCTTTTACTAACAACCGCTGAATACCACCTTGTTTGGCAATATGCAATCCCATAATCAAGGCTTTATACTCCGCCATATTGTTAGTGAATCCTACCCCGAGATAAGTAGCTAACTTCATCGTAACTCTACGTCGAGGATCTCGAATTACTACTCCAATACTCCCTTTTTTATTAGGGCCCCTAGACTCTCCGTCAAAATATAATGTGTACATCAACAGACGTAAGCAACAGACGTAAGATTCTTGTCATCAACAGACGTAAGCAATGATGGCATAAGACTTTGATCACCCACACAAAGGTTCCGTCTTCTTGCTCAATCACTTTGTATCCTTTGCTCCACCATATAAGTTTCCCCTGATGGTATCTTTACTCCAAATATGGGTGCTCCAAATAAGAAATTAATTGCCCCATCAACCAACTTTAAGCTCTTTTGCAGGTCTCAAATCAGCCCCACCACGGACCTGCAATGCATTTTTTCCGCGTTAGCATACTTAGAAATAATAAGGTTTAATCTTATTAAGATTAACCTTATTTTTAAACTCTACTCCCTGCAAATTAGCTAGTAGAGCCATAGACCTATTTTTCCCTATCCTAACAATCTTGTAGGGCCCATCCCATTTACACTACAACAGAAACGAGGCATAGATGCGCATGTTAGACACGCAAAGTCGGGCGCGTCTATCAGAGCGTTTATAAGTGCGTGTAAACGTGCGTGTAAATAGATGCGAATTTTGCGTCTATATATCCGCGCAAATAGATATCCGCACAAATAGATGCTAATATAGACGCGCCAGTAGACACACAATTATTTAACCACCTAAAATTAGCAATTCACATAATTAAAAAACCAACACATGGTATATCTCCTGGAAATACGAGAAATATAAAAGAGAGGAGTTTTTGTTTGTTTGTGTTATATGTTGAGCAACAGTCCCTTAGGAAATGGACCCTCTATCCTATGACAAGGGATAACCTTACACTCTCAATTATGGGTCAAAGTCCTAAGAAAACAATTGCTATGTAGTCTAGGAGCTTTTCCGTTGATACCATGACCTATGCATAGTGCATAATGTGAATGGTTTAGTGCACAAACAGAAGCAAATCAGCATTATGCATCATGCGAAACCAATCTTTTCATGATTTCCATGCTAGCGTTTATGTACTACAATGAGAAAAGACACCAAGCCTTATGCTCATGCTTCCTTTCTCTTTATTTTAAAACAACGTCCTACAGGCATGATGCAACACATAAATTAGATTTTAATTTATACTTTGATGCTCAACCTCCCCTCTCACCCTACTGTTTAATGTTTTGCATTCGTTGATAGGTGAAAAGGTCGTTTTATGTGTATTTCCTTACAAAGAAAGTGATAAACATGAATGGAAACATAGAAACGAGGGTAAACCAAGGCCAACCTTGTACTTTACCTTCATTATATGCTGCACAAACACATATGTGATTTTTTGGAATTTTTCTTTTACCGTTTCCTAATTTTCTCCCATTTAAAACCCATTTTTCACATTTTTTTGGGTATTTTTCCTCTATTTTCTTCAATAAAAAATGACTAAAAATTAAGATTGATTGTGGGCTGCGGCCCTTAGGCTCTTTGATGGCAAAATCTTAGGTTTTGTAGGCGTTATGTCTTATATTTCCCATTTATTTTTGCAAAAACTCCATTTTTACCCCTTAAACATGTGTTTTTCGGGTTTTATAACATTAATTTCAGCCAAATCACTTATGATTTTCTGATTTTCAGATTATAAACTGTTAAAACTCATAGAAAAAAACATCATAATGCATATTCAGTCCATGGGAACAATGTTTCATCAATCAAATAGCATAAAAACTCATTTTTCCTTCATAAAAATTGAATTACCGCTTAGGTTTCGTGTTTTGGGATCTCCGTTTTGGTGTAGGACTGTGGGTCAGCCCTCATTCAATGTCCAGCATTTTCACAATCAGCAATCTTCATGTCTACATTGACCCAGAAGCAATCCGGTCCCAACCGGACAAGCTTTCCTTCACCATTCTTCATTTTCCTCTTGCACACAAGAACAACCCCTTAGGGGAGAGAGAGAAGGAGAGAGGAAGACTAGATTTGGTTCTTCTCATTCCCACAGCCATTTTACAGGTGAAAATAGGCGATAAGACCGGCAAGGAGGGAGAAGATCGGGGCCATGATCGATTGGGAAGGGTGTTTGCAACCTGCCATCTCCACCATTATGAGAGGGGGCGCAAATTTCGGGCGCCAACAGACACGCCATCTCCATGTTTTTTGCTCCTCTTCTCTCACCACAATTTTTTGGTTGCATAAAATGTTTGGGGGAGGGTGGGGAGGGGGGGTCCAAGCTCCCAAAGGTCATGCCCAATTTGGCCAAAAACAAGTCCACCTCTTCAAATCTTGCCCATCTTGTGGCCATTTCCTCATCCTGGCTCCGATTCGAGTGCTGTAAATTTTTGCGCGTCTGGCTTGACATCCCGCATTGACTAGCAACTCCTGACAACCCACACAACAATTTGAAAAATATCAAAAATCCGCAAGTGTCACTCGAGCGCCGTTTAAGAGTCATCTTTCACTTGGTGCTTAAAATTGTCCTAGTTGGAGCCGTCGCCTTCGATGTTGAATATTTTTCCCCTAAATTTCGGAGTTTTTGACAAATTTTAGGCAGATCCTGGGCTCAAAACTCCGCTCTCATGGCGGCAGCGTGGTGGATGGCAGGGCAGCAGGTCACGATCACCTCTCTCTCCTCTCTCCCCTCCTCAAGCCTAAGGGGGGTTCTTATAGGAGGAAGAGGGAGGGATAGCCATACACATGGCTAATTGCATGCTTCCTCCTCCCCCTGTGCTATCCTACTCTTCTCACACTACCTCTCCCTTCCATGCATCGGCTGGGGGGAGGGGGTTAATAATAAAAAAATTTGCCTCAATTTTAACCATTAGCCCATTTTCCCCTTTGAAGAGGTGTTCCCATGCAGCCTACGGGTTTTTAGCCTCGGCCTTTTTTGCACAACGCGACTGGAGTCTATTAACGCGCGAGGGTGGAGCATTTAGCCTAGGGTTCGTCTAGTCGTGGGGAGATTATTTTAAACAGTTCTTGCACGGGGTGTGTAGGATCAAAATCATTAATATTTCATACGAAAATATAACAATATTTTTTTATTATATTTTACCCAGAGACACCTTTTTGACTCAAGAGTTTCTTTGTAAATTTTTATCATTTTTGGACAAGTATATGCCTATTTCTGGGCATTTCTTCATTCCCTCTCAAAGCTCTAGTTTTGTCCAGAATTTTGTGTACTCTTCTCCTTCCCTCCAGAATATGGTTTCTTGCATAAGAATTCTTCTGAAGCACACTCAGTACTACCTACAACACTCGCTACCTTGCTACAAGCAATCTCAGGAGTGGTTTTGATAGCATTTTCTGGAATCAAATAATCTCTATCTACAACACTCTCTACCCTGCTACAAGCAATCTCCCTCTTCAGTACTATGCTATAAGTTATCTTCCGCTTCAACACTCTATACTACAAGCAATCAAGTGATAATGGAGGTATCTTTATTTTTTTAATCTCTGTGATGTTATGATTCTTCATAGTTGTTGAGTAATCCTTAAGTATCCATTCATATATATATATATATATATATATATATATATATATATATATATATATATATATATATATATATATATATATATATATATATATATATATAGAGAGAGAGAGAGAGAGAGGGAAAGAGGGAGAAGGGGGGGAAGAGAGAGGACTATGTGAGATAAACTAAGAAAATAAGTGATAGAGTGATAGAGAGTAAATTAGGGTAGAAGATAAGATGATGTTATTATTCTCCACTAGCCAAGATTTTTTATAAATGTGTTTAAATATCTTTGATCAATTCTTCTTGAGAGACACACAAAGAGAGAGAGAGAGAGAGAGAGAGAGAGAGAGAGAGAGGATAAGATTGGATGCTGATTAGAGGTAGATTAAAAGCTAAGATTATAGGCAGATTATGGGTTGATTAGGGGCTATCACCTGCAACTCCCAGATATTTAGAGGTTCTTGCTAATTGATCATAAAATTGGCATCGACTCCTTAGCTTACTATTAATCAAAGGGGTGTAATTGTGTAATGTTAAAATTGGCATATATTTTTCTTTACAGGATGCAAGTGCAGGATGTACTGAGAGAAAGAGAGATATTTACTTTCAATTGGAGGATGAATATGCACCAATGTTCAAAAGAATTATAGAAAGGGATGGTGCAATAAGATACAGGATGCAACAAGAAAGAAATGCAAGGAAAAAAAACATGGACCTTTGGGTTGATGGGTGAATTTATCCACCTGATCTAGTCACTTAAAGGCCACCACAATTTGAAGGGCTTATATCATTTGTAAAGTTTGTTTGTGAAGGCAATGAAGGATTGTATGGATGCACATGTAGACTTATCACACAAGGATTGGCAAGGGTTCATCAACCCTTGACAAATATGCATACAAGATTACCAAGGAATATGCAGACTTTAATGGAAAATGATAGATTATTGGCTGAGAAGGATAGGGAGAATCAGAGCCTACAACAAGCAATGTTTGTCATTGAAGATGCTATGTAGGCTATAAACTGGCAAAATATGGAGCTACAATCTAAAGTTATGAACTTGGAGAAGGAGAATCAAAACATAAAGAGGAAGCTCACAAAAACTTTGGAAATTGGGCCCACTTTAAAAACCAAAGAAGCACGTCGGTACATCCAATTAAATAAACCAATTCACCAATTAACCAAAGGAAGTGGACAATATCATAGATAGCTACAATGAGAAATATGTTTCCTCATGTAGAGAATGATACTATTGCCAAAGTCTTAAGGAAGGAAATGGTAAAAAATGCATTGGAAAATCATAAATTCTGGGACATTGTAGATGGTGTCGCAACTGAACATCTTAGGAATGTGAGCAACTTGTTTACTACTACATATGCTCAAGGATTATGTGACAAGGTGGGAATGAGTTCTGAGTTATATAATATGCTCTATCAACAATTGGATACAGGATTTAAGCAAGTCTTCAAAACTAAACGAGTAATGCCTCTGCCAAAACCATTTCATGTGAAAAAGGCTTGAAAACATCTAAGCTTTAGCTCAAACCAAAAAACTCAAACCATCTGCATCACTCCAAGTAGCTGTCTAAAGTGAATGAACTTATCTTTACCAAGTGATTTGGTAAAGATTTCTGCTACCTGGTCTTCAGTCTTCACATGCTCCAAGTCAATCTGATCTGCTAAAACCATTTCCTTGATGAAATGGTAGTGGACCTCAATGTGTTTCGATCTTGCATGATAAACAAGATTGCTTACTAACATGACACTGCTTAAATTGTCACAGTACAGCCTTACTTTGCTGTCCAAGTGTATTCCCAAGTCATTCAGCAACTTCTGTAACCACATAGCTTCATAAGCTGCTAAGGCCACACCACGATACTCTACTTCCGTACTTGACAGTGCAACTGTAGGTTGTTTCTTACTCTGCCAACTGATCATGCTACTACCCAATCCAAATGCATAGCCGCTGGTTGACCTCCTGCCATAAGTGCATCCAGCCCAGTCAGCATCAGTATACCCCATCAAGTCAAGGGGTTTCCCATATGCATAAAACAGCCCATGATCTGTGGTACTCTTTACATATCTCAGAATTCCCCTAACTGCATCCAAGTGTGGTTTGCGAGGCCTCTGCATGAACTGATTGATCATCCCCACAACATAACTCAAGTCAAGTCTAGTGATCATGAGATAGATCAAGCTGCCTACCATCTGTCTGTACATGGCAACATTCTCAATCTCTATCCCAACATCAATCTACAACTTGACATTCTACTCTAAAGGCGTATCCATAGGCTTGCAATCAGCCATACCATATTTCTGTAACATGTCCTGAGCATACTGCTTTTGTAGCAGCCATATGCCTTGAGGTGTAGAGACAACCTCAATCTCCAAAAAATATTTCAGCTCTCCTAGGTCCTTGACCTTAACCTCAGCCTGTAAACATGTCTTTACTTCAGCAATCCCGCTTTCATCATCTCCTGTAATGATCAAGTCATCAACATAGACAACTAGGAATACATAGCCATGATCTGTCTTCTTCACAAACAAACTATGATCAGCATCACCCAATTAGAAACCATGCTACTGCAAATAACTGGTAATACGAGCATTCCATGCTCTGGGTGCCTATTTCAGCCCATGTAATGCCTTTTTCAGCCGGCATACATGTCCTGGAAATTCTGGATGCACATAGCCTTCAGGCTGTTCCATGTAAACTTCTTCCTGTAACTCTCCATTCAGAAAGGCGTTCTTTACGTCCATCTACCATAGTTTCTAGCCTCTAGCTGCTACCAAAGCAATCACAGTTCTAACTATAGCCATCTTTGCTACAGGGCTGAAAGTCTCCTCATAATCAAGACCATACTGCTGCACATACCCTTTTGCAACTAGCCTGGCCTTGTATCTTTCCAATGATCCATCTGATTTACATTTTACCTTATACACCCACTTGCAGCCAATAGGTGTTTTTCCCTCAGGCAACTGTACTAAATCCCATGTGTCATTTTCAGCCAAAGCTGAATATTCCAAATATCCATAGCAGCATGCCAATCCTCATCTGCAACAACTGCCTCATCAAACTTACTTGGTTCTCTAAAACCTGTTACTTTTGTCATACAAGCATAATGACGGGCTGAATATCTAGTGTAAGTGTATCTATCAACAGGTCGTCTGACCCTCTCTAATCTCCTGAGCTGTGGCTCACTATGAGCTTCCCTCTCATGAGGCGGCACATAACGACTCTACCTAGCACCTGGCGTCATAACAGATGGAATCCCCAATTCAGTATCTAAGCTGTCACTACTAGATGAGTCATAGCATGCAGTGAGTGGACCTGTTACATCTTCAAAAACCTTTTCTTTTCCCTTATCTATTCTCCCCCTCACTAACATATCCGTGTCAGTGGATGCAGTAGTGTGACTACGCAATTGTCCTGTCCAAGGACTCACTGTAGATGATACATCACCTGTTTGACCACTCATGGAAGTACTCTCTGCAGGAGTATTCTCAGCACGACTCATACTGTATGAGCCATCAGTAGGCACTGCAACAGGATTCCCATACCAGGATGCTAACTCATCAAATACCACATCTTTGCTTATGAGTGTCTCATGCGTAGAAGGTACATAACACTTATAAGCTTTCCGTTCCTGTGCATATCCCAAAAACACACTCTTCACTACCTTAGGATCCAATTTCTTCCTCTTTTCATCTGGTATATGCACATATGCAATGCTACCAAATACCTTCAAGTGCGAAATATTAGGTTTATGACCATACAGCCTCTCATATGGAGTGACATCATGAATCCCTGTTGTAGGGGTTCGATTCAGCACATAGACATCAGTCATCACTGCTTCAGCCCAATAACCATTTGGCAGACATTTCTCATTCGGCATAGCTCTAGCTGATTCCATCAGGACCTTGTTTTTCCTCTCTGCAACACCGTTTTGCTGCGGTGTATAGCTACATGTGAGATGTCTTCTGATCCCATATTTAGCAAGATACCTATCAAAGTAATTAGAGGTATATTCACCTCCTCCATCTAATCTCAAACATGATATGTAGCAACCCAACTCATTTTCTGCATGCTTCTTGAAATCTTTGAATGCATCAAACACATCATCTTTATCCTTCAAAATATAAAGCCAAGTGTACCTGCTGAAATCATCCATAAATGAGACATAATACCATGCACCTCCAAATGAAGCATTATGCGAAGGACCCCAGACATGAGAGTGCACCAACTGTAAAGGCCTAGTGCTGTTTCAGAGAAAGAAGAGGAGAGAGAATAGGGAGGAGGGAGAGGGGAGTGGCTACGAATAGGAGAGGGGGGAAAATTTTGTTTTTGGTTTGTGTTTGCCCCAAACATGAGAGTGCACCAACTGTAAAGGCCTAGTGCTGTTTCAGAGAAAGAAGAGGAGAGAGAATAGGGAGGAGGGAGAGGGGAGTGGCTACGAACAGGAGAGGGGGGAAAATTTTGTTTTTGGTTTGTGTTTGTTTTTTAAAGTTAAAGAAAGAAAGAAACCCCTCTCGTCCCCCACGTGAAGGTAGTCGCGGGGGTAAAAAAATGTGCAATGTCGGAATCGAAATGGCAGGTGGGTCGTCCCCCACGTGAAGGCAATCGCGGGGGTAAAAAAAATGTGCAATGTCGGAATCAAAACGGCAAGTGGGTGGATGCACAAATGAAGGATGACCTCCGGATGTAGGGACATGCGTCCAAACCTGAAAACATGGACGACACGTGCGAAAGAGGAAAAAAAAACACGAGGCACACAAAATACACAAAAATTAATACCAAAAAAATCGTTTGCCAGAGTGAAGTGCAGAAAAAAGGAAAAGTGGCCAAGATGAACGGTCGGACTGGCCTAACACTTCGAAGTGCGGTTAGGAATGGGATTGGACCCGTTCACATGGAAAAACCCACAAAAATACACCCAAAACAGGACATAAAATTGAATATGGAGGGATACAGAGGTCGAAACCTGGTGAGATTAAAAGGATAAAGGTCCACAGTGAGGTGTTGGATGTGATGGATACGGGAAAACACAATTTCGGGGGAGCTAAAGTACGTTCGCATGGAAAAAATAATAAAAATGTACCTGCTACTAGACGCATAAATTAATTGTGGAAGATTCGTGCATTAGAACAGAAGACAATAAAAAGGAAAAATGACATGACAATTTTGGATGATAGGACGATTAGGTCAAAACTCATTTTTGGGGGCACGAGGAGGAGTTCACATGGAAAAACAATAAAATGGGGCCCGAAAACACAGATATAAATTAATAATGAAAAATCTGGAAGTTAAAATAGGGCAAAGTAAAAAGGAAGAATGGACAAGAAGATGATTCAGGCAAAGCTATCAAATCAAAAGAAAGTTCCGCGGAGAATAGTGTAGGTTGGCATGGAAAAAGGATGAAAAGATGAATGAAAAAGACACGAAAAATTGCAAAAATTAATAATGGACAAACCGTAGCTTAAAATGACTTGCTATAAAAAGGAAAAATGTCAAGTGGAAGGTATAGCTGAGGGATGTCACATCAATTGGCAGTTTTGAAGCAAAAAGGGCACGTTCACATGGAAAAACATCAAAGTAACACAAAATTCTTAAAAAATTAATAACTTTTGAATCATCGATCGGAACAAGGGGTTGTAAGAAGAAAAAGTGTACCATTCAAAGATAAGAATAGGGTTATAAGGTTGGATATGGGTTTTGGTGAACGAGAGTATATTCACATGGAAACTCTTTAAATCAAGGAATAAGAGAAATGAAAAAGGAACATCTGCAGGAATGGGGTGAGAAAGGAAAAGTGGGTGGGGAAGGGATCCCATCAAGGTAAAATCAAGTCATGGCATAGCAACATGATCAAAATCGGGATGTCCATGAGTATATGACTCATAGGCAAACAAGGACGTGTCCCCACACTTAAGACTTTAACGGGAAGGGTGAACAGAGCCACATGGATCTAGGACTCAATAACTAATGTCCCCAGACTTAAAACATGTCCATCACAAATAAACAAGAAGTGTAGGGTTAAAAGAAACTTGGCCCATATTGTCGAAAAGTGAAGCCAATTGTGAATGGCATATCATGTGTCATTGTCGGCTGTAGGAGGTACCAAAGTGTCATCACAGTACACATCCAATATGGCAGGGACCACAAAGAAGCACCTAGTGAGGTAGCTCTGTTGGGAGACTCCATCGTTGATGATGAAGGATTTAACATTCAGCTCACTGTCGCTCATGGAGGAGGATGAAAGAACAGTCACTCGCCCCAACTCCCACATTGCTCAATGAATAATCATGGGAACCCATAACTCACACCTGATTTAGAATGAAACAAGGGAGAAATGATTCATCAGAAGTATGACAATGTGCACAATTGATGGTGCAAGAGTACATCCCACCATGTGCCTGCATATGGTGCAAGAAGGCAAGCCAGGGAGCCTTAAAGTGTCGTGCACATGAATAATTTTATACTTTGTGCATTGAGAGGCCCATCTCCCGTGCGTGCGACACTCCATTCACACATCTCTATTCAATATCAAGGGCAAGGAGGACTGGTTACTCACCCCCCCCTCTGTCTCACACTCTGTTGGTAAATACAGAGGGCAGCCTGTACTCATATCCCCATCTGGTTAGGATGAAAGCTCACGACGCTTTAAGTTTGTCAATGAATATCAGTTTTGTTTGGTTGATGGTATTAACATGGATTGGTTGATGAAGAAGCTGTCAAGAATCTTGTGGTGGAGAGACTTGCTTGAGCTGCTACTCCAAACACACATTGTATACATAAGAGGAAGCTCACTCAAGAACATATGAAGAGAGATGGGGGCCAAAACGTTTTCTTGCTCATTTCGTCTTCTTCTTCCACACACTATACAATGTACACAAAGTATAGATAAGATACAACATAAAGAAAAGTGGCCTACTAAGTTAAACATTGCATACCAGAGTACACTAATCAAATAACGCTATATCTTTGCCAGCTGTAGGTAGGTGTAACAAACTAAATGTACTATGTGATAAGTCAATGGCTATGTGATTATCATAATGGCCATCGATGTGCTAAATATAGATGTGCGCACGTGTTGAGCTTGCTATCTCAACACTCCCCCTCAAGTTCAACTCTATCTCTACAACTCCAAGTAAGCTTCGAAAGTTTGGAAGCTTCTCTACACCCAATGCCTTTGTGAAAATGTTAGCTATTTGATCCTGTGTACTAACATATACCAAGTTAATCTCTCCTGCAGGTACCTTCTCTCTCACAAAGTGTTAGTGCACCTCAATGTGTTTTGTCATAACATGGAACACTCGATTCCTAGCTAACTGTATGCTACTCATGTTGTCACAATGAATGATAACAAGACCATCTCCTTGCACATCCAAATCACCTAATAACTTTTGCAGCCATACCACCTCACATGCTGGCATAGTAGCACCTCTATACTCATCCTCTATACTCGATAAAGCAGCTGTAGGTTGCTTTTTGCTGCTCCATGTAACCGTTGCACTACTACCAAGGGAAAACATGAATCCACTAGTACATCTTCTGTCTGACATGCTACCAGCACAATCTGCATTTGTGTATCCAAAGACTTGTACATTCTTACCTCCCTCATAAAAAAATCCATAATGTAAAGTGGACTTCACATATCTCAATATACATCCAATTGCATCATCCAAATGAGGCTTTCTAGGCATCTGCATAAACTAGCTGACAAGGCCAACAACATAGCTCAAGTTTGGCCTTGTGATAGTCATATAAATCAAACTCCCTACTATCCTCCTGAACATCGTAGGATCTTCTATCTCATCCCCAACTTTGATACTCAACTTCACATTTTTCTCCAATGGTACTAAGAGGCTTACATGTTGTCATACCATACTTGGATAACATATCCAAGCCATACTGCCTCTGGGATAGCCATATACCATTATCACATCTTATCACCTCAATACCAAGAAAGTATCTCAACTCACCCAAATCCTTCATCTCAAACTTCTTCTTCAAGAAGTCCTTAACTTCAGCAATCCCATTGTCATTGTCACCTGTAATAATCAAGTCATCCACATAGATGATTATGATGACCAAACCTGCATCTCCCTTTCTTACATAAAGTGAGTGATTAGCATCAAAAATTCAAAATCCAATATTGACAAGATACTCTCCAATATCGTCAAACCATGTTCTAGGTGCTTGCTTCAGCCCATTGAGCTCCTTCTTTAACCTACACACATATGTGAGATGCTCTAAATCCTCATAACCTGCTGGCTGCTCCATATACACTTCTTGCAATTCATCACACAAGAAGGCATTCTTAACATCCATTTGTTGCAAACTCCAACCTTTGATTGCTGCAAAGGCAATCACACACCTAACAGTTGACATCCTAGCAACTGGACTGAATGTCTCTTCATAATCTATGCCATATATTTGAGCATAGCCTTTTGCAAAACCACCCTAGCCTTATACCTGCTAACTTAACCATTTGCATTATGCTTGACTTTGTAAACCCACTTATAGCCAATAGCTTCCTTACCCTTAGGCAAGGGTACCAAATCCCAAGTCTTATTGTCTTCTAATGCAGTCATCTCCTTATCCATTGCTGCATCCCAATAAGCATGACTAACAACATCCTCAAAACAAGTGGGCTCAACATCCTCAACTAGTTTCACCATATAAGCATAATGTTGAGCTACATAACCTTCAAAGTCAAATCTTTTAACAAGGTATCTGACCCTGGTATACCTGCGTATGACTGGATCACTCAACGGAGCCTTTACATTACTATGAGCTCTTTGTATACCTGGTGTCCTAACTGAAGGAATACCAAGCTCATCATCCAAACTCTTTGAACTATTAGAATCTCCATCAAATCCCAAATGACTAGTAGATGCATCATTACCATCCAGCACTTTCTTCTTTCCTTTGTCTTTGCTTGCAACACTTAAAGATACACCTGAAGATGTAGGGCTATTCCTTAGTCTCCCAGAGCAAGGGCTCACTGTAGGTATAGTACTAGATGATGTTTTCAGTCCACTAAGACATCGTGATTCTTGCTTTTCTTTCTACACATAGCTATCATGATCATTATTATCATCTAATACATCACTAGCAGGTGCATACCAACTGTTCATCTCATTAAAAATAACATCTATGCTCACTCTGAACTCACTTGTGACACGGTTATAACAAGATGCCCTTTCTACTCTAAAGAGTATCCAATAAAAATACATTTTTCAGCCTTTTGATCAAGCTTCTTCCTTAGCTCTTCTAACACATGAGCATATGCAACACATCCAAATACCTTCAAGTGTGATATGTCAGGCTTCTTGCTAGTAAAGCATTCTTCAGGAGTCATCCCATGAACTGCAGCTGTGGAGGTTCTATTCATAATATAGACAGTACTATAAACAACTTCAAACCAAAAATGTTTTGGCATATTCTTTTTAGCCATTAATGCTTGTGCAACTTCTGCAATATGCCTTTTTTTTTCTGCAACCCCATTTTGTTGTGGGATATACTTGCAAGTAAATTGCATGTTTATACCATGAGTCCTCAAGAAGCCACTAAACTCATTAGAGAGGTACTCTCCCCCTCCATCTAATCACAAGAACTTCACTTTCAAGTCAGTTTCTGTTTCAATAGCTGCCTTGAAAGATTTGAAGTGCTCAAATGCATCATTGTTTTCCTTCATGAAATATACCCATAGCTTCCTTGAATAGTCATCAATAAATATTACAAAGTATTTGTTGCCACCAAGAGATATATTCTATGTAGGCCCTCAAACATCTGTATACACTACATCAAGTATATTTTTGCTCACTTCTCTATCATGCGAGAAGGGTTGTCTTGCCTACTTACCAAATTGGCATGCTTCACAGACTTTATGCAATTCTGCAACTCTAAAAGAAGGCAACCCTGTAACCAATCCTCTGGACTGCATTTATTTCAGCCTTTGCACATTTGCATGTCCAATACGTTTATGCCATATTTAAATATCTACAACTACTCCTTTTCCTTTAGCATACATAGCAACATCCATTGCAAAAATTCCAGCATCTAAAGTGAACATAGGGCCAACTCTACTTCCTTTTGCGACCAACCTGCACTTATCATTAAAGTCTTCTATAAAACAACCTTTTGCATTGAATCGGGCCTGCAACCCCTGCTCTACCATTTGGTCAACAGACACTAGATTCTTTGTGATTGATGGCACATGTAATACATTTGTCAGACTCTTTGTCTGGCCATCATGCGAGGATAAGGGAACCTTTCCAATGTGTGAAATTGGGTGGTATGAATCATCACTTATTTGCACCTAAATCGACATACCATACAACATCATGTGTCCCCTTTCCTGTAACTGCATTCATCATATGCTACGCATAATTTTCTTGCTACAATTTACCACTGCGAATATCATCCTTCTTAGAATAACAATGGGCTGCAATATGACTTGTTTTGCCACAATAATGTCAAACAATAGCATAATTTCCAAAACCTCTATTCTGCCATCCACCTCTTCCTCTAGAGCTCCCCTTGCCTCTAAAGTTTCCTTGGCCCCCTGAAACCTGCATTTCACCAAATTGCTGATTGAACCTGTTTTGCTGGTTGTTGACACCACGTTCCATACCACATCCTCTCGAAGAGGATCTACCACATCCCCTTGCTGAACTTGAGTAAAATGCTTGGACCTATTCACCATTTCTTTCAGATGAGTCACTCTATATATTGATATATTCAATAATCATGAGAGAGACCAACTCATCAAAATCTGAAAATGGCTTCCATACGTATACTGAAGTAACAAATGATTTCCATGCTTTCTCATTATTGAGTCCACTCAAAGTAGATGAAACCAAATCACCATCATCAAGCATTGCATCAATCGCTGCTAAAGTATTTGCAATGCTCCTCACCTTCAATACATACTCATTGACAGACATTTTTCCTTTCTTCAATGTATTCAACTCTTGCTTGGGTTGAATCTTTCGTGCCTTTGTATTTACTGAAAACATGTTCTCAAAAAGTATCCAAGCTGCATGTGAAGTTTCTGCATTCCTGATATGTCCCATCATAGTACTATCAATGACTGTAGATAGCCAGTACATCACCTTCTTGTCTTTTGCATGCCACTCTTTCCATGCCTTTAATTCATCTGCAATTGACGGAGGGATACCCAGCTCTGGCTCCTTTTCTTCACTTGAAACAAACTCATGAAGTCCCTTTCCAATGAGGAAGTTCATCACACGAAACTTCCATGAAGGATAGTTGTTCTTGTTGAGCTTCTCAATAATGGGATTTCCATTGTTCTCTGCCATTATCACAAAAAAGGATACAACACAACAAGCTAGTCTTCTACAACCTTTCACAGCAAGTGCACAATAATACACCAAGCAACCTTTTTCATTGATTGCTGAGTAGTACATGTAATCTGCAACCTATTTGTAGATAAACCTTATGTTTGCTTCCTGAAAAACACCTCAAAAATTACAAATTCAAAATGTGTAACCTGTGCATCCACTTTTAGTCAATACAGTCGAAATCACAGTGTACCCTGAAATTGTTGTCTGCAACCTTGCGGCTCTAAAACGGGGCCTGAAACGATCTTAGATGCCCAAAAAAACTGCTCTGCTCATACACCAAATCTCACAGCAATTTGAGATTTTCACTCTACTCTACTTCCGGTGCCTCCACAAGCACTATCCAAGAGAGAGAGTGGAAGAATGGGAGAGCTCCTTACCCATTGCTTGCTTGATTGAACCTTTCTTCTTCCCCTTTACTTCAGCCTTCAAAATTAGTCTCTCTTAGTGGCATGGCTCTGATACCATGTCAAGAATTTCATGGTGGACTGACTTGCTTGAGCTAATGCGCCAAACACACACTATATACACAAGAGAAAGCTCACTCAAGAACACATGAAGAGAGATGGAGGCCAAAACGTTTTCTTACTAATTTCTTCTTCTTCTTCCACACACTATACAATGTACACAAAGTATAGATAAGATACAACATAAAGGAAAGTGACCTCCTAAGTCAAACATTGCATAACAGAGTACACCAATCAACTAGCACTATATCTTTTCCAATTGTAGGTAGGCGTAACAAACTAAATATAATAAGTGATAAGTCATTGGCCATGTGAGTATCATAATGACGACCAATGTGCTAGGTGTAGATGTGCGGACTCATCTAGCCAAGCGGTCCATCATCAATGTCCGCACGTTGAGCTTGCCATTTCAACAGAAGCATACCTAGGGAGGTAGCCAACAAGCTGCTGGTTGAAAACAATGTCTATTGTAGGAATTAGAAGCACTGTAGAGGTTACAATATTTAGTGCACCAAGCGAGGTGGCTCGAAAACTTTTTCTGCAAGAGCTTGGCTAGAGATTCAATGATCCTAGACTACGGGGTGTTACCACCTTTTCCACAGCCAACTTCCCATCCAAGGGTATGTGCCACCTTGTCTTGGAACGAGGCCTATTATGACATAAAATTCCTTCCTTTTCTCCCATAATAGATTTATTTTATTTTATAGTTTTTCTTTTTCTTTTCTTTTTTTTCCTACTCCCGAGGGTGGTTTCACCTTTTCTCGAAGATTAGGTCGATATGACAAGGACCAAAGTCCTTTTCTCCCATTACCAATATATTTTTATTTTTAAAATTTTTTTCTTGATCTTATTGTCTTTGAAGCATCTAATGGCAAGGATTCCATATATCAAAACCATCCTTGCCACCTCTGTTGCATCAGTCGGAAAGGAAGCCAAAGGGAGGGGGAAGGTGATTGTGAAGGGGCTATCTCAGGATGAAACCATATCATCAGAATCGACAAGAGGGTTATTAGGAGCATTGGTACATCCATCTCGACCATTGTGCAAAAAATGAGGAAGCTATTGACAATGATTATTAGATCCCCAGGGGGGTAATACTTCTTGAGGCGATAGCCATTAATAAGGAAGGGATCATCCAAAGCATCGACTGTCTGAGCCATTCGGATTGAGGTGGAAAGTACCTTATAAGGACACATCCAACATTGTTAAAGCTTGCTTGGAAACTTGCCAAAGTGGGAATCATAAGTGAGGACTAAGTTGCCTTCCTTAAACTCTTTCTACTTAATGAAGTTGTCATGATAGACCTTTCTATGAGCTTGTGTAGCTTTCATGAACTACTATAGGGCCATCTTTCAGATCTCATCAAGACACTCCAAGTGCAAAAGATGACGTTGTAGGGACTCGACATCTCCTAGGAATTCATTGATGGCCATGTGTAGAGAGGGTAGCTCAAGTTCAACAAGAAAGACGACTTCTCTTCCATACACTAACTGGAAAGGAGTTTGTTCGGTAGCTGCCTTATGCCTATAGGGCCTCCATAAGTCAATCATCCCAGAGGTTTTGTATGCCCAGAGGGCCTCCATAAGTCAATCATCCTGATCACAAAGATGTGCGGCTCTATCGTTCTTGTCAGAATCAAGTAGAGGATGTGATTGGTAACTTTGACCTGGCCATTGGCTCTGGGGTGATAGGGTTTGGACTTACAATGATGGATCTTGTACAATTTTGTCAACTCTTCCATGATCTTATCATTTAAGAAAGTGGGTACCTCGATCACCGACGAGCTCTAGGGGACTCCCAAAATGGGTGATGATGCTCTTATATAGGAAGAAGGCAATGCTATTACCATCGCTCTGCTTTAGGGCCTTAGCTTCACACCACTATGTTATGTAGTCTGTATAGACCAAGATGTATCTATTTTGTTTCTTTTGGGTGGTAGATCAATGGGGCCCACCAAATCAATTCCCCACTTCTCAAATGGCTTCAAGGGAAGAATGGGTTGCAAGGGAATGGCATTGGATTTGGTAGCCTTTCCCATTCACTAATACACATCACATGCATTAGTCATAGGCATCCTTGTGGAGGGTTGGCCACCAGTATACTGCAAGTAAGGCCTTTCTGGCTATTGCTTCTCCTGCAAAGTGTCCACCATAGGGCTTGTCATGGGATGCTTTCAATACTATGCCGATTTCTTCTCCTGGAATACATCTTTGCAAGACTTCGTCCCTACCTTTCTTGTATACAGAGCACCTCCTAACACGGTGTAGGGGCTGATTCCAATAGAAGCTTCTTCCTCTCATGGCTCAAGATGCCAGGGGGTATTGTTGGGTTACGAGAAGGTTGTCTATTTTTGCATTCCATGGGGTAATTTTTTCGACTAGAAACAAGGAAGCATTAAGAAGGTGTGGATCATCTTGCTCTTCTTCATCATCACTTTGAGGGATTTGCGAAAGGTGATTAGCCAGGACATGAGAGCGATCGGGTTTGGTAACCACTTCAAAGTCAAACTCTTGAAACAAAAGAAGACATCTCATCATTCTTCCCTTTACATCTGCCTTGTTCATCAAGAAGGACAGGGCTTCATGGTCCACATAGAATTTGAAATGCGTTGATAGTACATAATGTTGAAACTTCTCCAAAGCAAACACCATTGCTAGAAACTCAATCTCTATCAATGTGTAATTTTTCTCTTTGTCACACTTGCATAATAGATTGGTTGATCTAACTTAGAGGGGCCCTTTTGGCATAAGACTACACCATGGCCTTTAACTGACGCATCAATATGCACATGGGATTCCTTCGTCCAATCAAGAGGTTGCAAAATATGTGCTTCAATCAAACACTGCTTTAGTGTGTTGAATGCCTCATCACAATCATTGGTCCATGTAAACTTGGCATCTTTCCTCTGGAGTTTATGAAAATGGGCTACCTTCGTCGCAAAGTGTGCAATGAATCTTCTATAATATCCCACATGGCTAAGGAATCCCCTTAATTTCTTAAGGTTGGTTGGGGTTGTCAAAGCGACAATCTTCTCAATCTTAGCAGTATTTGTTGCTATCCCTTATGCAAAGACAATGTGGCCCAGAAGAACTCCTGATGAGACACCAAAGACACATTTGTTGGGGTTGAGAGAAATCCCATACTCTCGATATCGATCAAAACATCACTCTAGGTGTCCCTAATGCTCACCAATTAGGCTATAGACATAGAAGTCATCGAGATATACCTCAATGAAATCATGTAAATGGTTCTGGAAGGCAACCATTATCACTCATTGAAAACTAGTAGGAGCATTATAGGTCCCAAATGGCATCACTTTGTAAGAATAGGTTCCCCATTTTGTTGTGAAGGTTGTTTTGGATTGGTCCTCTTTTGCTATTTGGACTTGGTTGTATTCGTTGAATCCATCCAAGAGGGAATAGAGCTCATAGTCAGCTATATCCAATAGTTGGTCTGTGAAGGGCATAGGGAAATGATTCTTCTTTGTCTTTAGAATTCAGCTTTCAAAAGTCCACACATATTCAAAGTTTCCCATTCTTCTTGGGTACAACCACAATGGGCGAAACCCATTCATTGTTAGCCATTGGATAAATGAACTCAGCTTCTAGAAGCTTCAATATTTCAGCCCTCACCAGAGTAGAATAATTAGGATTCATGTGCCTCTATCTTTGTCTCACAGGTTTGGTATCAGGATCTAGGCCGATGTGGTGTTGGCATACTGTGGGATCAATCCCCTTTAGATCTTTGTACGACCATGCAAACACGTCTGAATTCTCCTTTAGTAGGTCTCGTAGGACTAGTAGTTCTTCTTCTAGAAGATTTGAACCCACATTCAGGTGACGTTTGGTACCTTTAACATCCACAAAAGTCAATTTCTTTTCACCTTCCACTTCACAGATAAATGTCCCACGGACTACTTCTAGATAGAGATATGACTCCTTCAAGGAGGTGGTTTCCTCTTCTGATAATTCATTGGAACTAATGTCCTCTTTTGATGGAGGCTTAGCTCGCTCTTTGAGAGGCTGAAAGGGTATCATTGAGGTTTTGGGTAATGTGCACCCCTTTAGCGTGTTCAGTGAGAAGGATTTATTTAGAGATAACTTGATGCCTTATTGGGTTGATGACAGTCCAGATCCTAGAGCATGGACTACCAGAGAGACCTATTGAGAAGGCTAGGCTAAGGCACCTTATTCTTAAGATTCAACCCTATCAATTGATCATTTCCCAACTCTTAGGACAAGATGGCTTGCTACGAAGATGTGTATGTGAGCATCAAATGCATGAGGTGCTAATAGAGATGCATGTTGGAATTGTTGGAGGACACTTTAGCAAAGATACTATAGCCCACAAGGTGCTACAATCTCAACTTTGGTGGCCCACCCTATTCCGCGATGCTGCCAAATTTGTAAATCATTGTGATGAGTGTCAAAGGACTAAGGTTCCTATTCGTAAGGACAAAATAGAGTTCACCCCAGTTATAGCACACCAACCATTCAAAAAATGGGGCATTGACTTCCTTGGTCCAATTAGTCCCATAGCACAGTACTCCCAAGCCAAATACATCATTGTGTGGTGAGACAAAAAACCTTAAAAAATGGGCCAAATCTTGAACCATAAGAAATAATGATGCTAGAACCACAGTTAAGTTCCTTTGCAAGTAAGTGATCTGACAATTTGGTTGCCCCATCAAACTAGTTAGCAACCAAGGCACTCACTTCATTAATGAGGTGATTGACCACTTGCTTTCAACCTTCTTGATTATCCATAGAAAATAATCACCCAACTACCCTCAAGCTAATGCTTAGGCACAGTCCACAAACAAGATCCTAGTGAACATATTGACTAAGGTGGTCTTAGCCTCAGTGACGAGGATAGAAAACTCATGGCAGCATTATGGGCCTATAGGACAGCCTATAAGATGGTAGTGGGACAAATGCCCTTCAAGTTGACCTACGAAACCAAATCAATTCTAGTAGTAGAGTTTTTTGTCCCTAGCTTGAGAGAGTGGCAGTACAAGAGTGATGGGAAGAGAAAAAGGCATGGATCATAGTTGGAGCATCTATCTGAGACATGGCTCCTAGATATGCATGTGCTAATTAGTGAGAAGGAAAGACACAATAGTTGGTTTGACATGCATCTCAAATGATGTGACTTCGAGCAAGGTGACCTAGTATTTTTATACTTAGTAAAGGGAAACAAGTAGAGAAGATGGAATTCCAAGGCTTAGGACCTTTCAAAGTCCGCAATAGTAGTCGAATAGGCAATGTAGGTCTCAAAACTTGACAGGGAGAGGGCATAGGCTTCTTTAATGGCAGTTGTATCAAGAAGTACTGCTCCCAACCCATCCATTGCACGAGCCACCAATAGTGCCACCACCTATCAATGTAAGAATGGTTGCCATCATGAAAATGGAGAATACGAATGAGGAGGCTTTAGAACCTACTTTTCTATGAATCACAATTTCTGCTCAAAAGACATGTACTTTTTTTATGTGTTCATTGATGAGGGTGCTGACTTCAACATCCTTACTCTTGAGCATTGGATTCTCATTGGTCAGCCACAACTCTGGCCCATGAATGCGAAGCTCAATACCTTTGGGGGGCTGTCCTACCATCTACTAGGGAAATGTAAAACGGTGGTCTCTATCAAGACTGAAAGCTACCCATGATTTTCTATGTGCTATCTAAAACTAAGGCTGCAAGTAAGAAATCACTACTAGGATGCACTTAAATTCAAAAAGCAAGCACATTGCAACGTCAACTACAATTCATAGCGCATTCACCTAGCCATTGGCATTCTGAGGATAGTAATGGCTTTCAACAGCAAGGGCAATGTGGCTCCACCCAAGGCCGTAGTGCCACCGATAATAGTATGTAGCACAAAGTCTAAGGAGGGGGGTCATGACTTATTTCATCCTGCCAGGACCAACCAATCACAAACCCAAGGGAAACACAATCAAGACCACTAAAAAATAGCTAAAATGGGTACTTAAATACCAATCACCATCATTTAAGAGCCAACCCGCAAGGACCCATAATTTTCAAACATCACATGCTAAGAGTAGAAACCAATGAATAGTCAAGCCACAATGGGTACCTACTACCCTAGTACATGCACAAGGCTACTATGAGGGCAACAACTTGATTGGGGTGCCTAAGACCAAGAGCAACACACACGCCCCTCAACCATCTGCTACTAACCCATCTCCAAGGACGAACGAGCCACCTAAATCTACTAAACTGCTCGAGTCAAAGCCCAAACTTGTCGAACTTCAACAAGTCTATAGACTAAAATTGCAACCAGTTGTCCCTAAGCTGACTCAACCTAGCGCTGCTAGTGCCCTGATAACTTCAAAACCAGCAAGTAGCAAAACATCTAAGCCCCAAACCAAGCCCCTCACACAAGTGGCTAGCCCACACCCTAAGGATCGATCAAAGCAATAAACACCACTTATTGAGCTATCTAGCCCAATCAAAACCCAACCTCTGGCAGGCCTTAAACCCTCTTACGAGTAGAGATCTATTCTTATGTTGTCCTCTGATCTAGCTGCAAACATGGGGGATGATTTGGTCACATGAATTAGATGCTTGGATGCTACCTTCACAGTGCTCACTAAAAGCTATGAACGGTAGACATGGACCTCCTAGACAAGCCTTTAGAAACTGATGTATGCACGATGCCATGTACTTGGGAAGAATCAGAGTTCATGCTCATTAAAGTCCCCATGGTAGTCAAGGAATTGATTGCCAACAAGATTTCTCTCGAGAAAGCTTGTAGATAAAGGCTAATCACCTCCTATAGCAAGAGAAAAGTCTCTACCACAAACCAAGAGCTAGAAGGACTTAACAAGCTGGTTGTTCACTGACTCCTCCTTTCTGCACACATGGTATGCTCTCTGTCTTCAATAATCTAGGTGTGATTGCCAATATCTCAACATTCCTCCTCAATCACAACCAGAGAATAACAAAGTGTGTAGAGGCTTTAGTGAGCAACCACTTGCAAAGTGTGGGCACACCATAAGGCTGGTAAACACCAGAGGCTTTGTAGAAAAGCCTAAGAGTGGGTACCAAAGACATAGTAGACAAGGGCCTCAAAAAGTGTATAGAGGCTGTAGTACAAGGTTTACATGAGTTTACAATCTTATGTCAAAATCATTAGGGCTAGGCAATGCAAGGCTAAAAAAGTATATCAGAATAGAAGGACTGATGAGGCTTGTCCTCCTCCTAGCGGTCTTCTTCTCATTGGGAGAAATATGGACTCTCTTTTTTCCCCCTTAAGAAGTGAATAAACAAATGTAGGCCTAACTAATGAGAGGGCTAGGATTCCAGATTCATGTAACATGAATCTTCTAGCCATATCTTGGCCCAAATCTTCCCTCAATAATAAAATAAGGGGAAATGTGGGGAATATAATTAATGCTGACACTCCCTGGAAGTTTGTGACTCAAATGTTCAATTTTCTATTTTTTTATGTTTGACTTTTCATTTCTCTCCTTTTTAGTTTCCCCCTCTTTCTTAGACGGAACTCAAATATCTATTTCCATGCTTCTTCTTTCTGACGAAATCTTACAACCTCATTGTTGCTTGCCCTATCTATAACCCTGTGAAATTTCATTTCCTCTACACAAACACATAGTGAGTTTGACATGTTTTATGAGAGCAGAAATACAGAGTGAGTTTCACATCTTTTTTTATAATTAATTATATGTAGTAGAAAGCTAGAGATTGCAACATGTCCCATTGTTGCCACTATTTAGTGGTGAATGGTTGATTAGTAGCTTGGAATTGTTAGGAGCATGTAAGTCCAATATAAAATCTGACATCAATAGTGCTATGAAACCCACCACAAGCTCCAATGATGTGCATCTTAGTTGGTTTATTCCATTCTCATTGTTTGCACGTTTGTTTGGTTCATGTGATGTTTTGAAGAAAATAAAGATTACTTATCAATGCAAGTGTCCATCCAAGAAATGGATGAGTCAGCTATTGGGTGAGTCTTGGCAAGTCAAAAGAACACATTTTGATGAGACGATTGAGTGCATGGTCAACCAATTAGATCTCACATTCAAGTAAATCTTTTTTACTACTTTGAATGTCTTGATTTAATTGAAAAAGGTCTTGCTTAGATGAATTGTTGTGTTATTCGCATTTACTTACCATTATTTTTGTTTTTATTACATGTATTTCATCACTAGAAAAACTCTGTGCATTCATTTTTGATATAGAAGATGGCGACTTTTGCTAGAGGAGTGGATCAACTTGGATCAAGATACCCGAGATGAGACACATACAACTCTAATAGATATGGTTATCTTATGGAATGGTCATAATCCTTTTGTGGACAGCGCAAAGAGCCATTGGCCCATTTCTTTTCTGAGACAAGAAGTCCAATTAATGTCCAATGAGCCCCTCTGCAACTTCTATTTCAAGTTAGATAATAGAAAAGTTAGGATTCATAGTGAGCAATCCATGACTTGTAAACAATGTGCTTCTCCACATATCCTTGAGATAGTGGAATCCTTGTAATTTTTTAAATAAAGAAGGAATATAATTTTTTAAAAAACTTTTGAGTACTTTCGATTTAGATAATCTTAGTTTACTATGGTCCGAGTGTGCGATAGTACATACTATAATTAGTCAATTGTGCTGGTTAAAATCATAATTAAATTGCAAGCTGGAGTTCTATAATCTATGCAATATTGTCTTTGCATAATGATATATTGTAGCTCATCTCTTCTACTTATTTCTTAAAATTAAATATTAAACTTTGAAGGTCTTTTAGAATTTTTTTCTTAAAAATTTTCTATATTTTTTGTAGTTGGACTTGAATATACTCAACCATCCAAGTATATTTGAGGATATAAAAATGTAGAACGAAGCATTTGTCTGTATGAGTAATTTTAACGGCTACTTTAAAGTATTGAAATAAAGAAACTAAGGTTAGAGTTTTAATTTACAACTTTAGGATTAAAAAAGTACCTTTATTTAAAACCTTAGATACATAAAATCCATAACTCCAAACTCATTTTCACTTTCATTATCTACTTCCCTATACTTGTGCTCTCCTTCCTTCTCTCTTTGTGTGCCATGGCTACCACTCCCACCTTTGCCACATAGATTAGCTCCACACGCTATGCACACATTAGGAGACTAGATGTACCCTAGGTTTTGCATGACCTTGAGTCTAGAGAGCTCGCTTTCTACCATAGACCCTAGCTCTAGTATACTTGCATAGTTTTGTGATGCGATAAGCTCTCTCACCTACTCTATTCTGGACTCTGCTCTTAGATGTGTCCCCATAGATTTTTTATATAGTTTACATGGTGCTAGATTAGGCCATGCAAAGGTAATAAATCGAGCCCTCGTGCATGTGGGGAAGCATCTCCGCTCCAAAATAGTGCCCACCTTATCCCAAGACCACTCCATGATGGATCTCATTGAGCGTGATGCAACATTTGCCATATATGTTTTGTGCAATGAGGTGCAAGAGGACAATAAGGAAGACATCAACACATCCTCTCACCCAAAGATAGGGTATTTCAAGAGGGAGCTTGAGGAGATCACACTGGATCCAAGAGTAGAGGTAGCACAAAGCTTAGACATTGTGCACTCACCTCCTTACCCTATTGAGACGCCGACAAGCGATGAGCCACCCCTCACTTCTCTCCATGCTATCATTATTGAGGGGGTGGAATATTTACTTATGTAGGATGTACTAGAAATTTTGAAGCTAAGGGAAGAAGAGCTATATTGTATCATGGTGTGTGATGCACCGATGATTTTATAGATTTTGATATACAAGATGCGCTAGCACATATTGATGAGGTGGCTCAATATGATGGCACGAGTGTCGATGACATCTTTGCCATTGTGAGGATCTAAGAGTAGATTGAGAATGTGGTGCTACAATGTGAGATCTCAAATGAGGAGTTTGAGCAGTTGCAATAAAGCATTTTTGGACCTCGACCTGACTACATAGTATCTTTCCAAGAGAGAGACGAGGGTGGCCATTGCAGGAGCATGCATGGATGCTCCATTACAATAGTAAACTCGGGGGGGGTCACTCATGAATATATGTAAATATAACGTGAGTTCAAAATAAGGGGTTTTTAAAACACCATTTTTATACATTTTTTACATACAGAAGGGTGTCATATAAAGGGATTACTTACAGATTGAATATAAAAGGGCTGTGTTTTATTCAAGAAAAATTCACAGATTAGGGTATTTATAAATAGACCATGAGTGCACATTATATAGAGAATATATATATAGTGAACCCCCCGAGCGTGTATGACAAACAACATTGCATGCAAAATCCAACAAATATCAATTTTCATTGCTTCAAGATAAGATTACAAATTACACTACATTGATGATGAGATATCATTTGGCACTAAGTACATCTACTCTTTCCTAGGCTTCTTTAAGCTAAACTCCCCATGGTTGGAGCTATACTTGATCATAGGCAGCAACACATTTTTCCCTAGTAATTCTTGCCTAATGATGAGGAGCTTCGAACGTCGAAGAAATTCTACTTTCTCCAAGCTAGAGTTCGTTGGGATGGTGGTCTTGAAGGGCCCAGCTTTTAATAGTGCCCTCAACTTCAAGAAGTTCTCAGCAAAAGCCGGAGAGCATGTCTTATGGAATACAATAATGTCACTCACAAGCTTGTTGATATACTCCTTCAATATTGAGTCCTCCACCCTTCCTTGGCTACCAGATCAGCCACTTTGTCTAGATGAAAATTCATCTATATAGGCAATGTCATGTATCACACAAGTTCAGTGTCAGACTCACTATGCATGGAGTGTGCTAAAGATATATGCATGGGATTCACGTAAAAATTCTAGTAGGGCCTCTAGGGCATCGAGACTATGCACATAAATTTTTTTCGGGAACAAATTCAAGCCCCCAAACATGAGCCTCCGGCCAGCCTTCGACCACGGCAGCTCTATGGGTCCAATCCTGGCAAAATTTTATGTGTACACTCCCAATGCCCTAAAGGCCCTACTTGTAATTTTTTACGTGAATCTAATGATTAATTCAATAATATTACCTTCTATGCATCATTTAGAGTATACGCGTTGTTTATGATTGTTTTTTTACTTGAATGTTACATTTATTTATTAGATTTATACGCAACACAATTCATACTCTAAATTTAATACGTAGTGCTTTATCCAGTTCGTACGCAAAATGTATTCATTCGAACGCATGTAACAATAACTTAAAGACATAAATAAAACAAATAACAAGTGAATGAACAAAAATAAGATGCACGAAAAAATTTGTATTCATATTCATAACATTTTACATGGGATCCATTACAACCAGGGTTTTACAAATTCTCTTTGGAAGCTACATTCCGTATACATTTTGGTAGTACAACCCTATCGTTGTTGATCTCTCCGAGGACTATCCTTCCATCACCGGAAAAACCTTACTATCTGCAATTCCCTATCGGTGATGGTGACTCTCCTTGTATGTACTGCTGCATAGACCAAGTCTCCGAAAAAGCTGATGACGTAAGCTTCGGCAACTTCTTGTAGTGCAAGGAGGGCTTGGGTAGTCTAGCCATCGGGTTGTTGTAAGTGTGTTCCATCTGGAAAGTGCCTCTTGCTATTTTTAATGAGTATGCCATCCATAATCTCACACACTAGCTTTCGAAATGGAGCCTTTGGTATCAGGAGGTGCGTGGTCTTTTGGTAATGGCAGATCTCACAAAGAGCCACTCTGCCTAGCTTCCATCGACACTTGCAATGCTGGCATGGTGGTGGTGGAGCTAGGGAGGTAGCCTCTACATAGGATTTCTAGGGGTGTCTCTGGGCCGTGACTCCAAGCCCCTTGCTTAGTGTGTGTCATGTCTTCTAGAAGAGAAAACTCAAAACTCAAAAGTGAAATGTGTAAAATGAAGTGAAACTTTAAACTTCTAGCAAAACTTTCAAAAAACCCTTAAACTTGAATTAATGTATCTAGGCTTTGGAAAAATATGACCAGTGATCCAACTGACGTGAAATTTTACCTGTGGACTCCTCTAGGGTACATCAACTAGCCAAAAGAAATTTGGCCTTATCAGAAGTCTATGGGACACCTCGGGACAGGTGTCTGAGATTTAGGGCCCCAAACGTGAGCCTCAGGGACAGGTGTCCGAGAGACTTTTGATGGGGCTAAATTTTCAATATCCATGAGTTTTTATGATACCCCACATGTGGGTGAAGTTTCACCAGATTTTGATTTATAAAATTGACAGTTCAATCATTTTTGGAAAACGCATTAACTGGATTATACTTCACTGATAACAGAATAAACTCGCCGCCACACCGAGTGTGCACAACTGCATATTAAATGTGTTGTCAACCAAACTACATGAAATATTGGAAACTTAAAATTTCACAAAAAAAAATCATGGGTCAAATGGAATATCACATATCGGATATAGTGTTGCCAAACCGCTAAATACAATAAAGATATAGTGCATCGACCCATGTACAATTGATCAGATGTTGCATGATTGGGCATTGAATTTATCCTCAACAAAACTACTTTCAAAATTAGAAACTTGAAAATATGCACAATGCAAATCATGGCAAAATAGAATATCAAATATCACATTTGGCATTACGAAACCACAAAATACACAGTAGATAGTGCATTGCACCAAGTACAACTAGAGCTAGGAAAAATTTAGCTCCATTTTGTAGACCAATGCTATCAAATACTTGAAGGTCTACTAGAAACATAAAAAAAAATAAGCTCCTTACAATCTACAAAACAACCTGAGCTAAAAGCATAGATCCAATTACAAGGTAGCTTCTCAAAGCATATTGTTGACATTAAGATTAAATGCATCCTTGTTGTTATGGATCCTACGAACAAGGACCATATCTATGGGCTTAACAGTGATACGTCGAGCATGAATGGCTAAAAGTTGAGAATCACCCATTAGATCAATCAAGTAACTTTGAGGTACTTCTTGGAGAGCAACCAAGGCTTGGCTTGACCATCGCCCCACATTCCTTGCCTGGTTCCTTGAAAAAAACTTATGACGATGCCCTAACTACAGATCTTGCAGTATTTCTCACACCAACCTAGAGAATGGTGCCTTAGGAATAATCAAGTTGGCACTCTTCTAGAATTTCCTTATCTCACATAGTGCAACTATGCATGTTCTCCATCTTCACTTCTTATGTGTTGGAGGACGTGTATTACAACCTAGAGTAGTAGTGGGAGGTGGAGAAACTAGAGCATGTGGACCACCATTTCTGGAAAATGGCAAACCATCATTATTGACCACACTAGGGCCACCATTTTTGGACACTGTAGCACCACCCATTATTAGTTGCAGTAGGGCCACCATTGTCGGCCACTAAGGGACCTTTGCCACTCATAGTATGCTCACTAAATTCAGAAGAGTGTTGAGCTCTTGCTCTTGCAGGCACCTTCTTGATAGGAAGCTTGAAACGTGCCATGGTTGTGATGATGAAGGATAGAAAGGTGGAGGGTAGAGTGAAGAGTAATGGGAAAAAAATGAAAGGAGAGACTTGACTTAAGTAAGAAACCTTTAAACTTATTGTGGTGTAAATGAACTTTAAATTTTCAAAACATAGTTCGAAATCAACTTTGAAAAAAATAGTGACAAACCTTCGAATTTTTTAAAAAAAATTGCAAGACATCTCATGTTAAAGATAGGAGTATTGATGTGTCATATCCTGGGTACCTATGCTCTCTTGTGGACTCTAAATGCATCAAAAGTATTATCTTTATCTAGGTCTCCATTTCTTGTCATCTCTCTCTTGGGTTTCCAACCATTCTGCATGGCATTGTCTAGCTATGCTGTTTTCATATCTTGCTTTTGTCACTTCATATATCGCCCTACTTATAAATTCTGCTTGAGAGGTTTTGGACTTCTTTTCTTTTTCCTCGTATCGTATCTCTAATCTCCTATACCACCATTGTAATAATTGCCTCATATAATTGGAATCATTGATGCTACCTCCATGATCAGTTGCCTTTTGAAAGCACAGTGTGCTTACCAATGAGATCTTTCCATGCCTTAAGTTGATCATCCTGCCAAATTTTCTTGATTTGCAAAGTATGGATCATGTGCTTCAAGTACATGCTGAACAGAAGAGAGATTAGAAACACAAACTAATTTGGAATGATGATATTTTTTGTAATGGTGATAATACTGACCATGTAGTGTGTTATACTATTTGTAGTCCATGCCTCCACCATGGACTTATGAAATTTAGCAACTATCTCTATAAATTTAATTGCATCACCATCTCTAAACCTCAATTTTTATAAGAGAGCTGCTAATCTATCTAGGTGTATCCACACTTATGCCTTTGCAATCCTCGTTCGTCCCCCATTGCTCCAATACGGAACAGTAAGGTGCAACTTTTTCCATGCTTTATACTTCTATGGTTGTTTTACAAGTATATTGACTTCCTCATCTCAAGGTGGAGATATAAGCTTCCTAGCCTTTTGGTCCGCATGGTTTACAAGGGATATTTCCACTCTTTCCTGATTTTTTCTTGTCCTTTTTTATTTCTACTTGGTCTCATGCAATCCAACTTCAGAGAGGACTTGTTCTACCTTCTTGCACGTAGCATCAGCTTCTGACATAGGCTGGATCTTGCATCCAAAGCATATATATTCATATACTAGCTTCTCAATTATTCTAACCAAACAATGCAATGTGAAAAAGTGAACCCTTGTTAGTGGTTTTTCTAAAATAGGATGCCAGTTTGGATCCATGGAACTAGCATTCCATTTATCATGACTTTTTGATCATGTGTTGGAGCACCTTGTTGTCCTACCTTGGCAAGCCATTCTTTCTTTCCATCTTTCCCTTTCTTCCTAGTTTTCATGTAGTATATGCATGGAAATTTTGCATCCGCTACATTTCATAAACCAAACATACACTTCAATGTTTTTAAATCACCTGCAAGATGCCATTCAACTTGATAGTCCCCAAACCCCTCGATGTGTAAAATTGCACCATTATTTTTAAGTACTTCATGGTCCTCCTTTCGTGCTTCAAATGCTGCAAGCCACCATATTTCATTCTCTCACTGTACATTGAAGTATAAAGGATAGTTTTCATCAATGTTGGGATCCAATGCTCGATTCATAAGTGTTATACTCACACATTCAATAATCTCACTCTCATCAAGTGTGAGGACATGCCTCTACATTCTTCCATAGACATATTGTAGGACTTGACCATAGCAATTTGAACCCTACATATATCCAATACAAAATTGTTGGATGCATTCAACACAAATGCAACTTCTTTGGAACCATACTTCAAGAGAGTGTTAGAAATCAAGCTCCACCCGTCAGTTTGTCTTGGTGTGTAACCAACATCTGTGACAGCTAGTGTACAGTTGTCTCCATGTGACTACATTAATTAAGTCGAGTTAGTAGTTAGTCAGTGACTTGACTAGAGTTAGCCAGTCTAGTCAGTCTAGTTTACTATACATAGTATTGGGTGGTTTAGTGTTATGTTGAATAATGAAGAAAAGACATTGAGAGCCTGAAGGCTCATGGATATGGTAGTTTTCCCTGTCTCTTTCTCTCTCATCTTTGAACACCTATGTAGTCTGAATGGCATCTTCCTCTACTTCCTCGATTGTGATCCAGCATGTGCTATTGTTGGTGCATGACTATTCCCTTCTCTTGGAAGCGGATTGTATTTGCTATGCTAGTCTTTGTTCGTTTGTAGTGGTTAAGTTTTTGCCAATGGAACACAAGCTTTGCTACTCTTTCTTGGCATCGTACCAAAACCAATCTGGTTTGGCCTATGACCAATGCTTCTGCCTCTCCATTGCCAATATCAGTGAAGCATTATATCTACCCCTTTCTGCTTCCTTTGTACCTAGTGGTAATCAATTATTGACCGTTGAGGAGATCCTTTCACTTCTTCAGAAGGAGACATCTACCCCTTTGGTGTCCAGCAAAATTATTAATAGTTATGGGGTTTCTTTTGCTCCTATCTCCTCTCCGGTGTGGAAGCAACTCTGCTAATTCCCACAAGACAGATTCATGTCCGAAAAGCCTACTTCCAAATGTCTTTCCAAGGAGCTTTTTACCGCGTCTGTTCAGATCCTTGAGGGAGCCAAGTTTAATTGGGTTGCATTCATGTTGGCCAAGATGGATCAACATTTTCAAAGAGTCAAAAAAGATCAAGGTAGTAACGTCTCTTATGGTGTATTCCTTCAAAAGATTATTACCTTTGCCCCTTCTCCTAGTGGTGTGCCAGTGGTGGCTGATCCTGATCCTCTTCTGAAGTAGACATTAGTTGGATACAATTGTATATGTGTGTGACATTCAATAAGTTGGTGTAGTCAAGGACTTAACCACAGTTAGTCTTGGTTAGTCATACCTATGTGTGTAAGTCTCTTTTAGTTTGTATGACGGAAGAATAATGGAAGAACAACAACAATGAGTTGAGGCTTATATTCCGCTCTACTCTGTCTCTCTCCCTCTCTTCCAACATGGTATATGATCTTGAATGCCTGAAGCCTAAAGGCTTGGTAGTGGCCATTTGACATCAAGACATCAGATCTGAAGCAAACGTCATCAAAGGAGATTGTGCTTGCAGTCTGTTTTTTTGCAGAAGCTATATCTTGCTATAGAAATGGTGTTTGGAGAAAAGACATGCTATTCCTGACCGTTTTGACGTGGTCTACAACTTTGTAGAAGAAAGGTTTCTCAAATTTCTCATAGATTTTGAGATATTCAGCACAGACGTGTGCATACTGCATGTTTACTACAGTAAACAAAAGGTGATTCCTGGGCACTGGTGGCTTTCATCCTAACAATGTATATGCTCTTATTATCATGCATTTGAGCATGATATTGGAGTGTTAAATGCTCAGTTTTGGAGCTTATTTGCAGGCTAAAAATAGTGAACTCATTATTGTCCTGAATTTGGAAACAATATACCTACAGGGTTGAAGTATCTGTGATGCTTATTTGCTAGTAACAAATGCTTGGATCATACCACTTGAGTGGTAGATGCTTTTTGGGATATTGTGAGTGCTGAAAGTACAAAGTTTGGATTGATTTGTTACTGGTTATACCAAGATATTGATTGATTATTGTTTGTAGGAAGAGCATCTATCATCTTCACTTGACATACATACAATATATTCTGACTGGTTGGACATGTATCAACTTCTACATAGAGTGGCAATTGAATGAGATGTTTTTGGGGCTTTTTTGAGGTTTGAATACTCTTGTTTTAACAGAAAAAATATTGCCGGTTATAGCAGTGGGTTGGTTGTATTTGGTACTACTACTTGTATACAATACAAACATTCATACTTGTATGGACATAGTTTATTACTAGGATGTTTTGCCACTACCATAAAATATTTTGAGCTGATTTGAGCTTGATCTATGCTCAGTTGACTATGATTTTTTCATTGTTGGAATATAGTTTATAGCAAGTAGGTTGTCAGGAAAACTATCTTGAATTGTAGGAAGCTATCGTGAATAGCAGGAACTAGTCCTTAACAGTAGGAAAATGAGTCACATACTTACAGGTTGTATACATCACTGAATACCTAAGCTGCAACTATGGCAAATGCTCAAGGTACTAACAATATCACTCAAATTGTGGGAGAAAAGCTAGATAACAAAAATTTTTTTAATGGAAGTTTTGTATGAAGATTTTTTGGTTGGTAGAGGTTATTTGGGACTTATGTACAAGTGATGAGGATGAACCTGAAATGCATGAAAGGAATCCGACAAATCATCAGAAAAGGGCTCCTAAGCTATGGGCTGAGAGAGCATGCAAGGTGTTACATTGGTTTTCCTTATGTATATCGGATGCTATGGTTATACAGATTACTGAATGCAATTCCCCAAAGGATGCATGGGACATACTCATGAAGAATTATGTTAATGTAACACATGCAAGAAAGATTCAGCTAAATCAACAATTCAATAACATGTCTAGGAATGGCACAAGCATTCAAGCCTACACTACAGAGATAAAAAACATAGCGGATTAGCTTGCCACCATTGGATCTTCAGTGTCTGAGGATGATATGATTGCATGACATTGAATGGACTTGGCAAAGAGTATAAAGCATTTGATACATCTATTTTTGTGAGAGATGAATCCCTTGATTGGGATGAGTTGATTGCTTTGCTACTGCATGAGGAAGTTAAGCTTGGACTGAATATAGGTTCTAGTACCTCTCAAAGCAGAGACACTATTCTTTACTCTAGCCAACGTGGTAGAGAAGGAAGAGGTTGTGGCTCTTTTTTAGGTCAAGGAGACACTCAAAATACTTAAGGACATCATCAATAGAATGCCTAGCATGGCACAAATACAAAAGGCCAACGTGGAGCTAGTGGCTTTAGAGGCAGGGGGAGATCACTCCATGGTAGAGGTGGTGGATCTGGTTCATGGCAGTCAAATGATTGATCAAACAGAGATAAGGATTATCACTACTATGGAAAATATGGAAGCATTGCAAAGGATTGTTACAAGAAGTAGAGAGATATGAAGGCAAAGGACAAACAAAATGGACACTATGCATCTTCTAGCAGTGCTCATGATGAGCAGGTTGACAGGTTGTTTGCAATGTAGCATGTGTCTAAGAATGCATCTAGGCAAAAAATAGATGAGTGATGGTACATTGATTCAGGGGTTTCAAATCATATGACACCCCATGGAGAATAATTTGACAAGATGGTTGCAAGTTCACATGGTTATGTGTGTACTGGGGATGACACCCAACATGACATTCGGCACACAAGAATTGTTCCGTTGTTGATGCATGATGGCAAAAAAAAGATTTTGCATGTACCTACAATAACCAAGAATATTTTGTTAGTTGGACAGATGGCACAACAAAATCTGCAGGCAAGATTTAATAGATAAGGATGCTTTGTTGAGGAATATGGTAAGGCTGAAAATTTATTGCTAGAGGCTGAAGAGATGGCAGAATGTTTCCTCTTGATGCGTCAATTCCAGAATTGAAAGCAGCCATGTTTGCATATGATGATGGGGCTATACAAGATGTTGAGATATGGCATAAGTAGATTGGCCATGTGAATGTACAAAAGCTGAAATCTATGCAACACAAGGAGATTATACTTGGACTACCTAAATTCAAGTATCATGACTTTGGACATGTATGTGATGCATGTTAGTTTGGAAAGTAGGCACGGTTTCCATTTATGAAACTTGTATGGAATAGCTCACAACCCTTGCAGTTGGTACATTCAAATGTATGGGGTCCATCTCATAATACTTCATTTGGTGGTGCTCGTTACTATGTATCCTTCATTGATGATTTCAGCATGTATACTTGGCTTTACATACTAAAACATAAGGATGATATGTTTGATGCATTTAAGTATTTCAAGAAGCATGTTGAAAATGAGTTGAGCTGTACAATTTCATGTCTTAGATCAGATGGAGGTGGAGAATATGTCTCTAATTACTTTGATAGGTACCTTGGTAAACATGGGATCAAAAGACAACTAGCTGGCAACTATACACCACAGCAAAATGGTGTAGCAAAAAGGAAAAATAGGGTACTAATGGAATCAGCAAGAGCTATGCTAAATGAGAAGAGTTTGCCAAATGGTTATTGGGGTGAAGCAGTAGTGACTGTTGTCTATGTGCTGAATAGAACCCCTACAGCAGGGATTCATGATGTAACTCCATATGAGAGGTTGTATGGTCATAAGCCTGACATTTCACACTTGAAGATATTTGGCAACATTGCATATGTGCATGTTCTTGATGAAAAGAGAAAGAAATTGGATCCTAAAGCTGTCAAGAGTGTGTTCCTTGGTTATGCACAAGACCGGAATGCCTACAAGTGTTATGTACCGTCTACACATGAGACATCGATTAGCAGAGATGTTGTTTTTGATGACCTGGCATCGTGGTATGGTAATCCTGTTGTAGTGGCTACTGATGGATTAGCCAGCACTAGTAGTGCTGAAAATACACCTAGAGTGACCACATCTATGAGTGGTCCTATAGGTGATGGGTCACCTATAGTAAGTCCTTGGTCAAGACGCTTGCGGAGCCATACTCCTACATCCAGTGACACGGATATGTCAGTGAGGGGAAGATTAGATAAGGGAAAATAGAAGATGCTTGAGGATGTGACAGGTCCACTTAAAATAGGTTATGAGTCATCTAACATTGATAGTTTGGATAGTGAGTTGGGCATTCCATCTATTATGACCACGCCTAGAGCAAGCCAGAGTCGCTATGTATCACCTTATTACAGGCAAGCTCAGAGTGAGCCACAGTTACGGAGATCTAAGATAGTCCAAAAACCAATTGATAGGTTTACATACTCTAGTTATTCATCCTGCCATTATGCATATATGGCTAGTGTGACAGGTTACAAAGAACCTACAAAGTTTGATGATACATTTACATATGATAACTGGTGTGCTGCCATGGATGAGGAGTATGCAACCCTGGCTGAAAATGAGACATGGGAATTGGTTGAGGTGCCTGAAGGAAAAGTCCCCATTGTCTACAAATGGGTGTACAAGGTTAAGTGCAAGTCAGATGGTCCATTAGAACACTATAAGGTCAAGCTGGTTGCAAAAAGGTATGTACAACAATATGGCCTTGACTATGAGGAGACTTTTAGTCCGGTGACTAAAATGGCAGTAGTCAGAATTGTCATTACTTTGGCAGCATGCAAAGGCTGGAAATTATGGCAAATGAACGTCAAGAATGCTTTCTTGAATGGTGATTTGGTTGTGGAACTATATATGGAGCAACTTGAAGGCTATGTTCACCCCGACTTTCCTACACATGTATGTAAGCTGAAAACTGCTTTATATGGACTGAAATAGGCACCTAGAGCATGGAATGCTCAGATCAACAATTATTTACAAGAACATGGATTTAGATTGGGTGATGCTTGCAGATCACATCCTGTTCACGAAGAAGACAGATCATGGATATGTGTTTGTAGTGGTTTATATAGATGATCTTATCATCACTGGAGATAATGAAGAGGGCGTTACTGAAATTAAATCATGTTTATATGCTGAATTCAGAGTCAATGACCTTGGTGAACTAAAGTATTTTCTTGAGATTGAGGTAGTCTCTACGCCTCAAGGTATATGGCTGCTACAGAAGCGATATTCTCATGACGTGTTACAGAAGTATGGTATGTCTGAATGCAAGCCTATGGAGACACCTCTGGATCAGAATGTCAAGCTACAGATTGATGTTGGAAATGACATAGAGAATGTGACTATGTATTGACAGACGATGGGCAGCTTGATATACTTAACTATTACCCATCCTAACTTATGTTAAGTAGTAGGACTGATTAGCCAATTCATGCAGAAGCCTTGCAAACCACATTTAGATGTAGTCAAGAGGATCATGCGATATGTAAAGGGTACTATAGATTATGGGCTGTTTTATGCATATGGAAAATCTCTTGACTTAACAGGGTTTATTTATGTTGATTGGGCTGGTTGTGCCTATGATAAGAGGTCAATCAGTGGTTATACATTTCGATTGGGCAGTAATATGATAAGTTGGCAAAGTAAGAAATAGACTACTATTGCATTGTCTAGTACAGAAGCTGAGTACAGAGGAACTACCTTAGCAGCTTGCAAAGCAATTTGATTGATGAAACTACTAAAAGGCTTGGGAATACAACTGGAAAGAAGAGTGAGATTGCATTGTGATAACCTCAGCAGTGTTATGTTGGTTAGCAATCCTGTCTACCATGCTAGGTCCAAACATATTGAGGTTCACTACCATTTCATCAGAGAAATGGTTCTTATAGGGCAGATTGACTTGATTCATGTGAACATTAAAGACCAGGTAGCAGACATATTTACTAAGTTTCTTGATAAAGAAAATTTCATATACTTCAGACAACTACTTGGAGTTTATCAGATGGTTTGAGCTTGAGGGGGAGTGTTAGAATACCAAGCTCCTACTACTCTTTAGTCAGTCTATCTTTATGTGTGTGACCGATATTGGTTGGATATAGCTGTACATGTGTGCGACATTCAATAAGTCGGTGTAGTCAGTGACTTAACCACAGTTATTCTTGCTTAGTCAAACCTATGTGTGTAAGTCTCTTTCAATTTGTATGATGGAAGAATAATGGAAGAACAACAACAATGAGTTGAGGCTCGTCTTCCACTCCACTCTGACTCTCTCCCTCTCTTCCAACACTTCCCCCTCTTTTTGGATTAAGTACAATCAACAGAGTTTTGCCCTATATATTTTCTTAAGTAATGTGGATTTGGAACCTTCAGAGGATGGCTAGTCAACTCTATGGATTGCACATTTGCTGAGAGCTATTTTTGATAGATTTGTGGATGAGTTAGTTTCACATGAAACCTAATTATTATATTTTATGTATCTCACAGGACATCTACAAATTCTTTATGAGGAGGATCTAAATGCTTATGTGGGGGATGTCATTTTGCAAGTAGTCATGTATGTTCATTCAGTGGAGCTCTTATTTTAGTGGAAAGCTTAAAGACTTATAATCAGCAGACATCCTATTGTAGAGGGCATGCTTGGCATCTGCCTTTGGAGGATGATGCTTTGGAACCTCACCATTTTCAAAATGTCTTTTATAAGTCTGATATCCAACCATTACAAACTCAATTGTTGAGCTATCTTGCTAATCATCTATTGTTTACTATAATATTCCCGCCATAACACTTCATAAAACAAATTCGGGCTTGAAATGTTTTAAAAATTACTCGTTGAGTTCTCACATAAGTGACCGCATGTAATATCAAATCTTGCATTAAATCAATTCTGCAATCCGACACGAGAAGACGCCTCAATGAACCCAGTCAACAAAAAAGCAAATACGCCTCGTAAATAATATTACGATGGCTTGATCATAATATTTCTCACATTATATTTGATTTAGCATTCTTGATTCCATTTAATGCATCAAAGATCGCATTGATTTTGCAACGGCAAGACAAACCACAAAAGCCTTAATCAGTAGACAAAGAACGCGCAAGAACAAGCATGATATTGAGTAAGTTAAGTATCAAAGAGTATGGCATGACTTTAGAAACTAGATAAGTCATGAGGTAACTTGGCCAAAAACTACCAGATGAAGTCAGTTTGATGAAAAAAATATATTTTTGAAAAAATAGGCAAAAAATCATGACTTTTTTATGCCTAGAGAGAGAGAAAGCATTTTAAAATCATCCCCATGCCACCATCCAATAGGTAGGCAATCAAAAAGTATTTTTGTATCAAGCTTACTTAGCTCTTGACAAGTAGCCAAAAGAATGAGTGACTGTATGCTTCCCCCTCATGGCTATAAATATAACCCCTCTCCTTCACAAAGAAAGCAAGAAGGAAGACCTCCTGATGATGGAAAAATTTCTCTACATCTCTTTTCCATTCTAGCTTGAGCCTTGAAGAAGGAAAATACCCCTCTTCTACCTCATTTCCATTTTCTCTACCCCCTATTACACCTTTCTTCCATACAGCCATATCGCTAAGCAAAACAATGGCAAAATTTTTCTAGACAACCACCAACTCTCCTTGAGCTACCACGTTAATTTCACCTGACATCCATGGCTCCACGAGGTTGTAGAAATTCAAGAAGCCCATTTGAAGTAAAAGAAGCAAGAAATGCAGTCAATGGAGAAAATGACGCGGTAGGAATTGGTGAAACCCCAGTTACTACAAACCTGAGAGGTAACATCTCGTCAATTTGGAAAAAAATAATTTTTTATAAGCTTATCGCTATATTTGTCTTTAAATGATTATAAACGTATTTAAAAAAGATGCATATGAACTGTCGCTTAGAAAAATGGCCTAAGTAATATAATAATAAACTATTCAGTGAAAATATTCTTTCACTTGAAAAAGGATTATATGTCTATCATGAAGAAAATATAGTAATTATGATTTATTTCATGATATTTATTATTATTTTGTTAATGATGCGTGTGATTATAATAACTAAAAAAAGGGTAGACGGTGCTAAGAAAGGGAACATTTTATAATTTTTCCTAAAAGTGACTATCTCTATTTCATTTCGCTAATGATAAAGAGATGCATATGAGTCTTATAATAATTTATAGAAAATCATTTAGATAATATCATGAAATAATCAATGCATTAAATCAACAAAAAATTGTATAGGAAAATATATACTAGATGCACATAAACTAGGTGCGTAGTAATATAATTTGATGTCTGAAAGATGAAAGAAAAATTACACTTATGATTTTTACATTTCTTAGAATAAAGTTCTCAGAAAAACAATTAGCATTGCCTTTATGACATAGCTAAATGAAAATTGATCTTCCTAGATAATGTTGAAAGTTCGACAAATGGTCGGACATTGTCGATAAAAGCATAGAATACAAGCATAATAAAATAAACATTATTTTCTTACTGAAAATACACACAATGTTAATATTAATTGTTATATTAGCGAGAGCGTCAATATCATGAGTTGACCCACATATGAATCAACGAGAAAACCTTACCTAAAATATCAAGGATATTGAAGTAAAAATAACTATGAAATACTCGATAACCCTGAAACTATCAGTTCAAGAAATTAAATAAATATCGAAAGTCTGTAAGACTTATTGGACATTGATAAGAATTTTTTGATACAAATTCTAATATCTAAACGGACTTGGAAAAGCATTTGAAATCCTGCTAAGTGTGGGTTAGGGCAGGGCAGCGCATGAATTTCTTGCCATAGGTAGAAATGCACATATTATCTTTTAGGGCAAAAATACAAAGTTTTCATAAGGATAAAATAGACTTCAGATTCGCGAAATAACTTGCGGATCCGGAAAAAAGAGTTGCAAGTAGGAAGTGAAACCCTAAGAATAAGGTGGGACCTTGATAGAGAAACCCTAGAATTGGGTGGGGCTGCTTCCTATGCTGAAAACACTTGCTGTCATTTCTTTTTTAAAATTTGTGCATGTATTGATGGTTGCACAAGAATGATTAATTGTGCTTGTAGCAGTTAGATTTGATTGTAAATATATAATCAGGACAATAACAGGAAAGATCATGCTATGCCTCCCCCACGGCTAGACATAGAACCCTACTCCAAGGGGGATTGTTTTGTACCGCCACGAGGAGTTTTGGACCGGCCCCAATGGTGAGAGATCACTTGGTGAGGAATCCATTAGGCAGGAGGAGATGGGAGTGCTAGGGGGCTCTAGCCATAAATCTCTCAATCGCTCCTAGGAAATGCCTGACCCTCATGCGAATCAGATGGGATCCTTGAGTCCTCGGTACTAGTGAAGGGACAGAAATCTTGGAGGGTTTCCTTTCTTCTACACAGACAGAAGGGATTTTTTGATGGACGGAGGTTTTATCTTCTGCGTAGGCAGAAGGGGAAAAGTATTGTAAATAACTTTTGCGAAATAATAAATAAATATGTTTTTCCAAAAGATTGTTTTTCTTTGTCTTTGTGTTCTGTCCTAAAATTACGCAAAGGAACCTATGATAAGGGGTTAATTAACAAAGCTGCTTTTATATATCATAACTTAATTTGATATGTAATTAGAAAACTAAAGAAAACCATTTGTGGGAAGCGGGTGGGCGAGATCCCTGATGGATCCGTCCTACGGATGGGTGATCCCGGTAAGCTGGAAGCTTCTTTTAAGAGATTGAATGAAACGTTAAATAGGAGAAGCCGAGCATTGACTTACCTAGGGTCGGGTCCTAAAACCTTGATCCATAATTATCTCAGGGGAAAGGTGCAGTGGCTGTGCCGGAACTCCGTTAAGGTTCCATGAATTCTAACTATTTGTTGGAAAAAAGTATTGCACTCCATGAACCAAGGGTAACTACGATCGCTCCAATCGGACAAGAAGCCCTTGTGGGACACCTCCGATGGAGCTAGCTGATGCATTAGGACCTCAATTGTCAAATTAGGACCCCGAGCTTGCAAGTTGATGCTCGTAGGGACGGCTCGTACCTTCCGTTATGGGGTGGACTTTGGGAAACCTAGACGATAGACCCTATGCATTCTCACGTGCCGGGCGAAGCCATGTAGGATAGTTCCCCACCAGTGGACCACTAAAACGTGCTACTAGGAAACTGTTAGGTAGGAAGGTGACACATGGTATCAGAGCATAATTGAAATTGAAAATATTTATGGTTTTTAAGACTAGCTATTCTAAGTAATAATCAGTGTGTTAATTGTTAAGGAATAAACTTTGGCAAAATAATGAAGCCTGGAACCAGTTCCTTGTTTTTCGAGCAATGTACACATCTTCAATGAACTGCACGAATGACAAGTGGAGAAGAGAAATGATGAGGATACTCGATTGCCTATATGATCCATCCCTTGTGAATCGTGAAAGAAGATGGTTCTAGGATGAGCATTATTGTTACATCAAGGCCGATTGATTCTTCGACATGCAGACTAATCTAAAACGCCTTGAATGGATGGAAAATTTAAAAGTAGCTGAGGCATTTATCTTTTGTCTATCCATAAGGAATCCACTTATGATTATTAGTGGTCGACAAATACGTCTAGACTGTTATGTCTATGACAAGGTACCGAAGGTAATCCCAACCGACAGGATTATAATCCAAGGACGTTGGAAGAATCAAGATTACCGTGTCCATGGTTTTCCAGATCTGCCATTTCCACAATATAGGTTTCTGGACATAGACAGCAATTGGCCTACTTTCTTCTATATGAATGTAACTGATATCCATCTTTGAAAAATAAAGATATAATGATATCCTATTTTGGAAATTGTACATAGCATCTAGTCTATCCTATCGATGTTGATGTATATCTACTTGTAAACATTTGCCATTTGTAAATATTCCTTACTTGTAAAAATCATAACACATATGGCTACTAATTATAAAAGATAACATCGACTAGATTTTGTAAAAATATTGTCCTCTTTGGACCATCATTGTTTTACAAAATTAGTAAGATATGTTTATGTGGAAACAAAGCCGAAAATTTTAAAGCACTGAACAAATTTGTGAAACTTATGATAACCCAAGGTAATACAACTATCGCTAGGCCGATTGAAATTCAGGAGAAGAAGTATCTCCTTAAGTAGGTTAAGCCACCAGAATTCGATGGCAAGGGCAAAGACGTTGAAGCCGAGGCAAAGATTTGGATTGAGACCATGGAGGACTAATTTATCTGCCGTGAAAACTGGCCCTGCTAATTAGGCAATGATTGCCAAGTTGAAATTGACCAGTGAGGAATGCCTCCGGTGGAAACAATGCTGTGAAGACTAGGGACTTACTGAGACAGCTATCACCTAGGAAAAGTTGAAAGAAGCTGTGAGTGGTCGATATTTGCCACCAGCTTATCGCACGCTAAAAATGAATGAGTTCTTTAACTTAAGACAATTGCGAATGAGCCTGGAGGCATTTTACTCAAAGTTTATCTCACTGCTTAAATATGCACCGTCCATGACTATTGATCAGCAGAGGTGTGTAAGTTTTGTCACGGATTGAATGCTCTTCTGAGCACATGCCTTGAATCTATGCACCCAACTGATCTGCAAGATGCTTTGATTCACGCAACACCTGTTATTCAGGAGATTCAATCAATACAAGGAATAATAAGCTCTGGAATCAAAACAAAGGGACTTCACGGGGCTATGTTAAGTGATCCCAAGGTCAACATCCACTTGGTCAAGGAAATAGGGCCAAAAAAAATGTAGTCGGGAACTTCATACCTATGGGAAGTAATTCCAGAATACCTAGGTGTTTCCACTGTAATGAGCCCAGGTCACTTTAAAAGACTGTGCCCAAAGCTTGGCCAAATTCCTCGCCAAGGACAGTATAGAGGTCATAACCAAGCTTTAATTGCAAAAGGAAAAGCATCTACTATAATTCTTAAAGATCTTGAAGAAGAGGGAAATCCAACTATGGAAGCCGATATGGAGAGGACATAAGTTCATATCACCCTCCATAAGAAAGGCCCAAATCGCCAATTTTTAGTGATTCACCAGTAGAATATGAGGGTAAGTCCTAAAAAAATTTTATTGATTGTGGAAGCACACACTCTTTCATGTCACCAAAGTGTGCCAAGAAATTAGGTATAGACACAGTACCTACATCTAGGTTACTTGTGGAGCTTGCTAATGGAAAAGAAAGCACATCTGCTCAGCAAACTTGCAAAGTGACATTTAGCCTGGGAAGCAATCTCTCTGAAATGGGATTTAGGATCATGAGTTTAGGGGCCTACGAATGCCTATTGGGTATGGATTGGTCAATCCCCAATGACGCACATATTCAGTGCAGAAAAGGCCAGATGACTTTTCAAAACCTAAAGGGGAAAACAGTGATGACCCAAGGTGAGGTAGGAAAACCCAAGGTTCAACTAGCCAAATCATCTCGCATAATAAAAGAGGAAAAGGACTACTAGTGTATCTCATAAAATTAAATAAGGTTGAGCAGATTAAACAAGATGAGGGGGAGCCATATTGGCTGAAGGAATATGATGACATGTTCCCAGAAGAGCTGACTAAATTATAACCTCGCGATCACGAGATTAGACTTGACCTAGGAGATGCTCCAATTGCTAAGAGTCCATATAAAATGTATATCCCTAAAGCAATTGAGCTGAAAGAGCAACTCAAGCTGTTACTGGATCAAGATACATTAGACCCAATAATTCGCCATGGGGAGTGCTAGTACTGTTTCAAAAGAAAAAGGACGGAACTCTCCATCTTTGCATTGATTACCGAGGTCCAAACCAAGTAACAATCAAGATTAAATATCAATCCCAAGAATAGACGAGCTACTTGATAAGCTGCAAGGGGCGAGAATCTTTTCCAAGATTGATCTCTGATCTGGTTACTACCAAATAAGGATCAAGAAAGAAGATATTTCCAAAACTACCTTCAATACCAAATATGGTCATTTTGAATTTCTTGTAATGTTCTTTTGGTCTAACTAATGCCCCTGCTACATTTAATAGATTAATGCAATACCTTTTTTGACCTTATTTGTAATGAACAGGGATCATGGGAACATGGCATGGGAACATACCAGTCACACTAACGGTATATAAGATGTAAGAGGGTATTTTGAGGCATCACAGAAATTATCAAGAAACTCTCTTTTCACCTTCTCAAGCTTCCATCGCTTCTTCTTCTTCTTCTTCTTCTTCCTTTCTCCCTCTTTCTCTCTCTTCTTCCTGCCTTTCTCTCTCCTCTCCCTCTTCTTTGGCAGTCCTTCTCTCTCTCCTTTCCCTTAGTTAGGACAGTTAGGTCTCTTTCATTACAAGTGGTATCAGAGCTTTGTCCTTGATCCTTCTCTTTTCCCATAGATTTAGGGCTCTCACAATTTCCCATAGCTAGAAAACCCCAGTTACATCTCTTTCACAGGTACACAGGAGTACTCAGGCAGGCTCTCAACCCTCTTGAAGACTATGGCAACCTTTCTTCGATCTTTCCCAAGAACCATGGACACATCTACAGGCGGATAGACAAATTTGACAGGTCGTCACTAATTTTCATGCAAGTTCTTTTTAAAGGGTTTTGGGAAAAAAAGAGGGTAGCATAGTTAGAGAAGGCCAAAAACTTAGTTTCTTTTCAAGAAGACCTTCTCTCTCCTCCTTCCTCCAAGCTGCCATGGAAGCTCCAGCCCAAGAACCTCAGGAATCTTGCTTCCCCCCCTCTTCCTCAGCAAGAAGGCTTTCCCCAATGCTTTCCCCTCAGCTGGAGCAGCAACAACCCTGATCTACCCTGCCTGTAGCCCCCAAGAGCAGCCCCAAAATTTGCGATGCAAAAAATGGGCTGCTTCCTGGCCTACTGGACAGCCCCTCCAGCCCTCCTCTCCTTCCTGACCTCACTCCTGGCTCTTGGCAACCTTCTTGGGGTAGCATTAGAGGCCTCCTCCTCAGCTCTTGGACTCCCTTTTTGAAGGATGGATTTTAGGCCCCGGAACGTGCCTAAAAATAGGAGAAAAATGTGGAAATGCGGGGGAAAATGCTCAACCAGGAAGGCGGCAGCTCGACCTAGGACGATTTTAAGCGTCAAGTGCTTGACGGGCGCCCGTACGACACTCCGAGAATTTTCATAATTTTTTCGTGTGCCTATGCTAGTCAGTGGAGCTGCCGATCAGTGGGGGATGTCGAGACGAGTTCATAGAAATTTTCAGACTGACGATCGGAGTCCGTACGCGGAAGATGGCCCGAAACCGGCCGGGGTGCCCAAAAGGGGGCCCAAATTGGAAATCCCAAAAGGTGTAAGAGAGGGGGGGTGACCTTTGTCACCCCCCCTTCAAAAAATGTGATGTAGGAGGGGGGCGGCGGCCGTTTTTTCAGCCGCCGAAAAAATCGCGCCCCCCCCAATCATGATGAAGATTGATACACAAGCTATGCAGATGATCATGCCAGGCTCCTGCATCAATGCTACGCTCCGTATCGCCGGTCTCCGCTCCCGCAATGGTGGACTGTAGAGAGAGAGAGAGAAAATCAGTCTTTCTCTCTCCTCCTTCTCTCTCCTCTTAACCCCCGTTCATGCGTGGAAGAGTAGAATGGAAATGGATGGCCGGATGGATGCCTATTCTTGACGAGACTGAAGGGCAATGCATAATCATTGTAGATTGCTGATTCCAAGTGGAATTCATGGCTGGAAATCAGTCGTGGGACGTGCCAAATTTAATGGAAAAACCCGCAAGACACGGTAATAATTGTTTTTTCAAAGAAAATGGCCTTTTAGTGCAAATTTGGTTGATAAAAATGTGTTCATATGGATTGAGTTTTGAGTATGACGTGCTTTGAGCTGTTTTCTGGCTGTTCATCATTTAAAAATCAGAAAAACATGTGTGGGATAGCAGAAAATGGAAAACTGAGACACGAAAAACCATAAAAATGAAGGAAAATAGGGTTTTTTGGGCTAAAAATGATGCAATAAATTAATCCACACCTACTAAAATTCTTTTTCTGCTGAAATGAACTAAGGGCCACAGCCCATAAACTGAACTTAATTTTCAGCAATTAAAAAATGGGAGAAAATGGGAAAAATTGCAAGAAAATGGTGGAAAAACCCTAAAAAATAGGGGAAAATTATATTTTGGGCTTCGAAAAATTAGGAAAATTATGAGTAATGTCGGTGAATGTATAGTGAGGTTGAGGCATGAAGATTTGCTTCAGATCAGCCTTGCTTCCGTGTTTTAGTTCGGTTTTGTCCGCTTTTGATATGAAATTTAATGGAAAAAGCCGTAAAATGCCATGCAACGAGGCATACAATCGTTAAAAAGAAACCATGAAAGGGATGTTTTTGCACTTGTGCACGATACTGTTTTACTAAATGTTTGAGCACTAGACATCCACCAACTACATAGAGCATGAAAAGAATTTAAAAGTATCAGTGATTAGCTCCTGGACATGCATTGCAATTGGTTTATGAGGACATGACCTACGTTGAGAGGTAGTGAGATACCCATGCTGTAGGCTAGTTGTGGGATCCTAAAGGGGAAATCAAGTAAGGACAATGGTACATTCCTGGACACGCTTATTGGGTACCTTGAGCGACGTTTGTGCGAAATGTCTAAATGTTGAGCGACGCATCGAGGGGCCAATCCCCAAGGTGTAGGAGAGTCGCAGATGGTTGACGGCATTTAGCCGTAGGAGGAACCCCATGTGTATGTGATTCGAGCCTTTTGGCTATGTGAAAGGGACTCCCTCTGAGGAGTAATATTGGGTTAGGATCAGTTGGACTACAACGTATTACAAACACAATGTTTAAGAAGGCAGAGATTTTGATAGACGCTCCTGGCCGCGAGGCCGAGGGGTTGTCTTGTGCGTAGTGACGAGGTCTGGCTAGTGCATGAGCCAGTGCCGGCCCGTTTTTAGGTCCATCAGTGGTGCGTCTGCCGGGAGCCGCTTAAAAGTGGCGGTTCTCGAATCCTGGTTGTTTAGGGACCAACTAGCAGTTTATGCCAAAGGATACTGAGATTGATCCGTTATTTATTGATAAGCATCGTCTAGCAGAAATCCAAAAGCAAGAAAGAGACGAAAGAGCTAGGCGATGTGCTGAAATTTTTAGGAGATATTCCCCTAAGCGTAGCGGTGCTGAACCCTTACGAGGGAGTGGATTTAGTGGTCTTAGTACCACGAGCAGTAAGTTAGGAGAAGGTGGAAGCTCTCGTGCTCCCCTTCCTTCTATAAGCCAGTCCACGTCAAGTACGGGAAGTGTAACCCCACCATCCCCTATTCCTAGTGCAAATCCAATCTTTTTCATGGCGCAGCCTATTGCAATCCTAGCAGGAACGACGGATTTTCCGGCTCTAGGTTACCCGCTACCCATTTTTAATGGGTTAGTTGAGGAAGATGCGGAACTCCACATAAGGGAGTTTCAAAAGCTGATGTTTAACTGCCGCATCCAAGAAGAAGGACATTTAATGATGTTCTTCAATATGACTCTCAAAGGAAGAGCCGCTATATGGTATCATGGTTTAGAAGCCGGAACCATATTGAACATTGATGCATTTTATGGAGCTTTTCGAAGGGAGTTTGCCCCTGAAAGGGGTGGGCAATATTGGTTGCGTGTACTCAACGTGACCTGCCAAGATCCACACGAGGATATTCGTGCTTATGCGAAGAAGATAAAAGAGGTTTTCCGTAAGTTGGACACCTCTATTCCTATCCCCGCAGCTGCCCAATTGCAATATTTCCTTCATGGTTTGGACTTTAATATCCAATTGTAGTTGAGTAATGTCCCCTTGGGGGATATAGATGCTGCCATTACACGAGCATAAGAGGTGGAATCCCGACTACAAGCAGCCTATGCTTCTCGAGGTAATTCGAACATGGGTTTAGTATTGGGAAATAATGTGTCAATGGCCAATGGTAGTAGTAGCCAAGGGATGGCGATGGCTAACCCTAATGGGAGAGGAAACATGATGCAGAATGTCCCTTTATTACCAGCTCCCCCTAGCATGTCGATGCCTACGGGCAGTCAAATGGCTCCAAATGGTGGAGGCCAGGCGGTTAATTCTAATACCATGCCTGTGGCTCAACAACCTGTGCCTAATCAAATTGTTAGGCCGATTGAACGACATGGTAATGACCAAGGCTATGAGTCGAGTTCTTCCAATGTTCTTGGCGAGGTTAAGGACATGATGAACCATTATACCGACATGATTACGGAGCGGTATCGACAAATAGCCGTTGATGTCAACTTCCTTAAAAAACAACAAAATTTGATAGGAAGTAGATACCCAGAGGAGGGTGCACCTTCGAGGTTCAGTTGCAAATGGTGTGGTGGGCAGCACTATCCAGGGAATTGCCCGAATGTTAAGTGCGACATCTGTGGAAAATCTGGCCATTTAGCAGCTACTTGCTGGAGTAAGATCAGTTCCCTCCAGCGAGGAAGTCGGCAACCAGGGCCTGTTAATCATCGGGCCCAAGGAAATGATTCCCAGCGAGAGGACGGGCCTAAACAAATACTTCAACGACCAAAGACTACAGTGGAAGAGCTATCAAGTGGTAGTGGGGTTAGTTTGATTGAGGCTGTACGCGTTAATGATGCTGAAACCTCTAATCTACGAGCTGTCCTTACAAGAGGTCAAAAGGGTAGAGAAGCCGACAAGGATAAGCCTGTCGACGGAAACCCTAAACAAGGCGACAAAGGAACGCAAGTTTTGGATCCTGCCATGGAAGGGGGACCTTTGAAGCCCGTAGAAAGTAAAGCCGATAAGGAACCACCAAAGAAGAAGGTGAAAGTTAAGAAAGAGGCAATAAAGCCAGTTCAGCGACTTAAAGAGCGGATGGTTTGGCGTGAAAAGCGAGCTCTATCGAACTATCATGAATTCGATTTGGCGAGCTCTCTTTGCGAAGTCAAGCCGGATGTGAATCTCTTACAGCTTATTAAGCTTTCCCCAGGAGTACGTAAGGAATTTAGAAAGATTCTACGTACTGGGTATATCGTAGAACCTTTGGGTATTGCGCGAGTTGGTGATGACTGGTTCGAGCATGCTGAGAAGCATTGCCCAAGGGTTGCAGCCTATGTCGATGGGATATTAGTAGATTATGCCATTGTCGACACGGGATCATCTGTTAACATTATGAGTTCTGAACTGATGGAAAGGTTGGGTCTTGCGATTCAGAAAGATACCTCCACAATTCTTGGAATGGCAGATGATAGTTTGAGACAGCCGGAAGGCTGCATTACTAAGGTCCATGTCACTGTTGCAAATGTAGAATGCATGTTGGACTTTAGGGTGATTCGTTTTGCAGGGCGGCCAAGTTACCAAGTATTACTCGGACGACCTTGGATCTTGCAAGCGGACTGCCAAGTAGATATACCTGCCGGTCGAATGATATTTGGTAGAGGTGCCCAGCGTGTGGTGGTTGATGCTTATCCTGAGTCCCCGCAGAGTGAGAGAGCTCCTCTATCTTCTACAGAATTGGAGACATTAGAAGATTTATCTGGCAGTGAGACATCATCGAGTGATGAGTCTAAAGAGGGATCGACCACGGAAGACATCTATCAGATCACTTTGAACGAGCCGATAGAGGGCCAAGATCGTATAAGAGATGCAGATGTTATTGAGCTAGACCTTGGTATGCTTGATGATTCACGGCCAATCAAATTAGGCTCTATGCTCAGCTCAACAGAAAGGGAGGACTATGTGGCCTTGATCCAGGAATTCCGTGATATCTTTGCCTGGAGTTATGATGAGTTGAGAGGCATTCCTCCTAGTCTTGCTGTTCATACAATTCCGTTGAAAGAGAGCAGTCGTCCTGTACGGCAGAAAGTAAGGCGTATGCCTTTCGAATTGAGGGACGGCCTGTTTGAAGAGTTACAGAAGCTTCGAAAAGCGGGTTTGATTTTTCCTGTGCAACACACGGAATGGTGTTCGCCAATTGTGATTAGAAAGAAGAAGAATAATCAAATCCGTTTATGTGTAGATTTTAGGGAGCTAAATAAGCAGACAGTTAAGGACTACTACCCGTTGCCATTTATTGACCAGATTTTGGATCAATTAGCGGGTAGGGAGATATATTCGTTTATGGATTGCTTTGCAGGATACAACCAAATGGCAATTGCAGAAGAGGATAAGTTGAAAACAACTTTTATCACTGTATTTGGTACTTTTGCGTACCATGTGATGGCCTTTGGTTTATGCAATGTGCCTGGTTTGTGGCAACAAACAGCAGATAAGACATTCGGTGACATATCCCCTGAAGAGTTGAAGGTGTTTATTGATGACTTAGGGGCTGCCACCATGAGAGAAAGGCAGTTGATCATTTTAAGAAAATGCTTTGAGCGCTGTAGACAATTCTGCATCGCCCTAAATCCAAGGAAGTGTGTTTTTGGAGTACCTTATGGGCTATTGCTGGGTCATGTGGTCAGTTCAGTAGGGATTGCGACAGACCCCGAGAAGGTTAAAGTTATAGTTGCCATGGGTCCACCACGCACCCCGAAGGAAGTTCATAGCTTTCTGTCTTCGGTTGGTTACTACCGTAGATTCATCAATGCCTTAGCAGAAAGAACGTTGCCGCTTACAAATTTATTGTCCTTTAGCTGTTCGTTTGTATGGGGTGACCCTTGTAAGGTAGCATTCGAGGATGTGAAACAAGAGCTAGCAAGAGCACCCATTTTAAAAGCACCTAAAAGAGGTGAAGTGTTTTATATATTTTCAGCAGCCACGATGTATAGTATTAGCTGCTGTTTAGCCCAAATTTGGGAAGAGAAGTGGTACCACCCGATTGCTTTTGCTAGTCGGAAGCTAGGGGTATCCGAAATCAATTATACTTACATGGAGAAATTGTGTCTAGCGATGGTCTTTGGGACCAAGAAATTCAGGCATTACATTCTCTATGAGAAAGTCATGCTTTATACAAAGGCGGAGGGACTTCAACTATTGATGAATAAGTTACAGCCGCCTGATCGTCTAGCAAAGTGGTTAATCACTTTGCAGGAATTTGATTATGAAATCAAGAGTAAGCCACCAAGGTTGCAAGGCATCGTGGAATGTCTAGTGGACTTTGGGGAGCCGAAAGAATCTGTGGCTGAAGATAGTGACATGGAGTTGTTACTTAAGATAGATATGGCATCTATTCCCTCCTGGTATGCTGCAATAACGCATTATTTATCAACAGGAGAGGCGGGATCCGAATTATCTAAGGCTGAGAAAAGGAGAATTAAGCAGCAAGCGTTAAAGTTTGCTTTGATCGTAGGTACATTATATCGGCAAGGGGTTGATGACATCTATCGCCGGTGTGTGATGCCTGACGAGGTGCCATTCATTTTGGAAGAGTGCCATGATTCTGCTTGCGGTGGCCATTTTGCTGGATGGCTTACAGCACAAAAGGCTTTAAGAGCAGGTTATTGGTGGCCTGCCATCTTCCAAGATGCGTTTGCGTATGTTAAGAGATGAGATATTTGCCAACGACATGATAGTCGAGAGAATAGGAAACGACCACTCACCCCTATTATGGCAATACTTCCATTTGAGAAGTGGGGAATAGACTTTGTGGGCCCTATTACTCCGTCGTCGACTACGCAAAAGAGGTACATCATTGTCGCAACTGACTACTTCACAAAGTGGTCAGAAGCACGTGCAACAAGGAAAGATGATGCTAAAGAAACTGCTAGTTTCCTTTTAGAGCAGATAATATGCCGGTTTGGTCCGCCGAAAGAATTAGTGTCGGACCACGGAACCCATTTCCTGAATAAGGTGATCAAAGGTTTGACAGAGACGTGGCAAATCAAGCATAACAAGACAACCCCATATAATCCGCAAGCCAATGGGCAAGTTGAAAGCACCAACACGCAGCTTGTGGGCATCCTGTCCAAAGTTGTGTCAGAAAAGAAACGGGATTGGGATAAAAAGTTATACGTGGCAGTGTGGGCTTATAATACGACCTTCAAACGAGCCACTGGCCATACCCCGTTCAAGTTAGTATATGGGGAGGAGTGTGTCTTGCCTTTAGAGATTGAACTGCCGACTATTCGGTTTGCCATCAATCATTCTTTGAGCGATGAAGACGCACTTTTTGAGCGCCTAACGACACTAGCACATTTAGATGAGCTTAAGCTGCAGAGCTTATTGCACCAAGAAGTGGCGAAGCGCCGAATGAAGCAGCTACACGACATCAAAGCCAAGAAATACACCTTCAAGAAAGGACAGCTTGTTTTGTATTATGATGCACGACGTGAATTATTTCCAGGCAAGCTAGAGCCTAAATGGGATGGGCCCTATAGGATCGTTAGAATAGGAAAGAATAAATCCACAGTCTTGTTAGCTGACCTTGAGGGGATAGAATTTAAAAATAAGGTTAATCTTAATAATATTAAACCTTATTATTTCTGATTGCACTAATGCTATGACTGCCTTGCAGGTCTAGGAGAGATCGATCAAACATCTGTAAGGAAATCGTGATAGAGGTTGATGGGTCGTCTGATCCCTTATTTAGAACACCCATATTTAGAACAGAGGTATCATCAAGGAAAGCTCATTTGGTGGAGCAAAGGATACAAGGTGATTGAGCAAGAAGGTGGGACATTTATTTGGGAGATCAAGGTCTTCTGCCATCACTGCCTACAAACTTTGACGAGCATCCCTGTTGAATTAAATGATGATGGAGGGATGGAGCCTACAGTCCACCCGTTGAATATGCTAAATTTCGATTACCATAATTACGAGTAGAATTCAGGATGGCGGGATATGTAAACCCTTTATGGACGTACACCTTGTACTTTGATGGGGCGTCCAGGGGTGCATGCAAAAAAGGAAGTGTAGGAGTTGTCATCCGAGACCCCCGACGACGCATTGTCATGAAGTTAGCTGCTTATCTCGGGGTGAATTTTACCAATAATATGGCCGAATACAAAGCCCTGATTATGGGTTTGAATATTGCAAAGAAGGGTGGTATCCGCTAGTTGTTGGTGAAAGGGGACTCTCAGCTGGTTTTAAATCAACTCAACGGGACATACATGGTACGGAACCCCATCCTTTGTATGTACCATCATACTGCCATAGCCCTGCTAGACGAATTTGATAGAGTGTCTTTTCAACTGATTCCACGGAACTGGAATCAGTTTGCCGATTCATTGGCTAATTTCGCGTATGAAGAAGACCTCTTCTTTAATTGTGGCCCTTGTCCCGATATATCTATTGATGGTGAGACAGGACCTGGTCGGTTGTGGGGTATGCTTTCTGAACATGCCCTCTTTGGCAGACGATGGTTGATCTGGGTGATGTAGCGGGTAAGCGAGACTCATCTCCCTTATTATCTGGGACCCATAGACTGATTAGACGACATGTGATGCGAACACCTCTTGCAATATACGCAGGAGGGATAGGTCATAATCTAATGCACCTAGTTTAGGACTACGAGCCTTTGTTCCCCTGGGAATGGTATGCCTTGACGTCTATCATAGTTGTTTCCAGGAGGATGTTATACATAGTATTGTTTGATTTCATTAGGCCAAGAGGGCCGATTTAGTTTTGTAGCAAAGTCATGTCTGATTTCATTAGGCCAAGAGGGCCATTTCCCTGTCTAGTGCGGGTGCATTTAATTGGGTTTTTGTTTTAAGTGTTGTGCTGGATAGATTTCGTGGTTAGTGGACTTTGGTGGACCCTGGAGGAGCCTTTGCTGCGATGGAAGCTTCTTATGGCCAATCCAGGTGATACCTCTCCTTTACGAGTACCTTTCTTTCCTGTTATACTTGTATTTGTACTTGTCGCGGGGATACTTTTTGTTGGGGACCGGCAACCAAGGCATGAAGTCCCAGGTTTAGGTTGAGTATGTTTGAGGGAGGTCGGAGTAGTCATTGCCTCCTGCAACGACATTGTCAGGCATCGAAAGACCTGTTTTAGAAGGAAGTCCTAGTGGCCCTTTTCTGCTAGCCGGCTAGGCAGCCATTCTAGGAGTTCTTGTTAGTAGTGAGGCAGTTAGAGAAGCCCGCCAGAAGATAATAATGATGATGCCCAGGAACTCTGTACATCCTAAAAAGATGAATATAAATACGGAGGTGTGTAAAAAGGGGTTCTAACCCCTATCAAAGAAAAGAAAAGAAATGAAAATATATAAGTAGTTGATCATTGCCTTGCGACGGCCTGGTAGGTTCCTGGGGACGAGTCAGACCCGGGGCCGATACCTTGTCTTCCTAGGGGTGGCTTCTTGCTGGAAAAATAATACCAAAACAAGGAAGGTTGGAGCGAAAATAAAAGTGAGCGTTAGAAAAGGATTAAGTGTCGCCTTGCGAGGGCTTGGTAGGTTCTTGGGTGCCGAGACAGGTCCTGAGGCCGATGCCCTGATCTCCTTGGGTCACTACGCTCAGCTCCCTCCTTTTTACATGCCCAAGTATGTTCATCCAATAAAAACCCTAAAAGAAGAAATGTGCTGAAAGAAAATACTCTTTGATCAGGCTATAGGAGTCCTCGCCTTGTAGGATCTCCTAGTTGTGTTGTCTTTAGTTGGTAAGTAGTGCAGACTACCACTTAGGGCAACCTCTTTGATAGGTTTTTTAGTTTGGCTGTGTTGGAGCAGCTAGTTAGTGACTCACTTCGGATCTTCTATTAGATGATGCTAGGCCTACTCCTTGTGGATGTCATGCCTTGGTTCTGCCCAGGGGTAGGGGAGCATTGTGCTGAGTTTTATTATATATTTGTTTTGTATCAGTTTGATGCTTCTTTGGTTGTTTATGTGCAGATATGTTCGTGGATTCGACGGGCTGAGTCGCCCTATCCCGTAGTCGCCAATGAGAGCCGAATTTAGGTGACGGGAAGTGCTTAAAAATAGCTAAAAATTATGAATATCAAGGGAAAAATATTCACCGTCAAAGGCGGCGGCTCGATCTAGGACAATTTTAAGCGTCAAAGTGCTTTAAAGGCGCCCGAGCGACACTTGTTGATTTTTCATAATTTTTCAGACAGTTGTGCGGGTTAACACGAGCTACTGGCCAATGCGGGATGCTAAGCCGAACGCCCAGGATTTTTCAGAGCTCGATTCCGAGTCTGGACGGGGAAATGGCCAAGAAACCGGTCAAGATACGAAGGGGTGGACAAAATTTGGCCAAAATGGGCAAGTGACCCTTGGGAACCCAAATTTAAAATGTAGCATGAAACTTTGGAGGAGAGAGAAGATGCAAATCGTGGAGGAAGATGGCGCCTTCATCACGCCGATTTTTGCGCCCACATGTTGATGCCTCAATCCTCAGCCTGCAAACAACCCCCCCAATGATCATGGGCATTGATTCCCCTCTGTATGCTGACTCTATTGCCGCCCTTCGCTCGCGCAATGATGCCCTCTTTGAAGATCTCTGATTTCAGTCTTTCTCTCTCCTCCCTCTCTCTCTTCTAAAGGCAAGTTCATGTGGGAAGAAGGAGGAAGAAGAAAGAATGATGGAGGCTTGTCCGGCATGGATCGGATTGCTCCACAGGCTGGAAATGGTGATTGGTGATTGTGCTGGACATGAAGTGCTGCTGATTTCCAGATTTGCAGCCGTGGACATAAAACCCGAAACACGCAAATAAGCGGTAATTTAAAATTTTCAAAGGAAATTTGAGATTCTATAGCTTTTGGTTGATGAAATGTTGTTCATGTGGGATAAAAATTGTTCATGTTGCTGTTTTCCATGAGTTCTTGCAGGTCATAATCAAAAAATCAGAAAAATATGCATTTGGTGGTTCAAAATAATATGCTAAAACACGTAAAACATGAAAAAACAAGGGAAAATGAGGGTTTTTGTCATAAAAATGGGAAAGTGAATAGGAACACCAACTAAACTTTCATTTTTCTGCAAGAAGGAACTAAGGGCCACAGCCCATAACCTGTTTTGAATTTTCAGTAATTAAATAATGCAGGAAAATAAGGGAAAATACAAGAAAAGGGTGGAAAAACCCTAAAAAATAGGGAAAAAATACATTTTGGGTTTCGAAAAATAAGGATAAATAAGAGCAATGTTTGTGAATGTTTGTGGGGACTGAAGCATGAGGATTTGCCTCAGTTCAACCCCACCTTCTTGTTCTAGTGTGTCTTTTTCCGTTTTTTCACATAAAATGATGTCAAAATACCCTATAAACCTATGCAACGATGTAATATTTACACGGGGAAGGGTAGAGGAGTTGAAATATGTCTAAATGCTGTGTGAGATGATGGGAAAGTTACTGATTTCTATGCATAGCATTTAGGACGGATGATAATTAAAATTAAGAGCTTAGTAGCACGAGGATCACCTCGGTGCTAGGCCCATGCAACGAAGCACCAACGGTAGTTGGAAACCATTAAAAGAATGTTTTTGCACTTGTGCACAATACTGTTTTGCTAAATGTTTGAGCACTAGGCATCCACCAAATGCATGGAGCATGAAAAAGAATTTAAAAGTATCAGTGACCAGCTCCTGGACATGCATTGCAATTGGTTTATTAAAACATGGCCTACGATGAGAGGCAGTGAGGTACCCATGCTGTAGGCTAGTCGTGGGGTCTAGGGGAAAGAGAAGTAAGGACAATGGTACATTCTTGGACACGCTTATTTGGTACCTTGAGTGACGTGTGTGCGAAATGTCTAAATGTTGAGCGACGCATCAAGGGGCCAATCCCCAAGGTGTAGGAGAGTCGCAGAGGGTTGATGGCATTCAGCCGTAGGAGGAACCCCATGTGTATGTGATTCGAGCCTATTTGGCTATGTGAAAGGGACTCCCTCTGAGGAGTAATATTGGGTTAGGATCAGTTGGACTACATCGTATTATAAACGCAATGTTTAGGAAGGCAGAGATTTTGATAGACGCTCCTGGCCGCGAGGCCGAGGGGTTGTCTTGTGCGTAGTGACGAGGCCCGGCTAGTGCATGAGCCAGTGCCGGCCCGTTTTCAGGTCCATCATCATTGCCGCCGCCGCCATTTGCGAAGAAGAGGAGGAAGTGTATGGAGGACGAAGAGGAACCGCCATCGTGAAGAGGAGCCGCCATCGTGAAGAGGAGTCGCCGAATCCATCCTTGGGCCTTTGCACTGAGTGCATTGTTCCCTCTTTCTTTGTTTTTGTTTTTTCTCCTTTTCTTTTACTTGTTTTTGTTAAAAATCATGTGTATTGAGAGAGAAAGAGAGGAAATGAGAGAGAGAGAGAGAGAGAGAGAGAGAGAGAGAGAGAGAGAGAGAGAGAGAGAGGAAGAGAGAAAAGGAAAGAAGGAACGAGAGAGAGAGGGAGAAAACATTAAATATAATAGGGAAAGAGAGAAAGGGAGGGAGAGGGAGGAAGGGAGGGAGAGAGAGAGGGAGGGAGAGGTTGTTGTTATTGTTGTTGTTGTTTTATTTCTTCTTTTCTTTTTTTCTTGTTTGTTATTGTTGTGGTAGTGGTAGTGGTAGTGGTAATGGGAGTTGTTGTTGTTTAATTTCTTATTTTCTTATTTGTTGTTGTTATGGTAGTCATAGTAGTAGTAGTGGTAGTGGTAGTGGTAGTGGTAGTGGTAGTGGTAGTGGTAGTGGTAGTAGTAGTAGTTGTTGTTTAATTTCTTCTTTTCTTGTTTGTTATTGTTGTGGTAGTCGTAGTCATGGTCGTAGTTGTCGTAGTTGTGATTGTAGTAGTAGTACTAGTAGTAGTAATAGTAGTTTTCCTGTTTGTTATAGTAGTAGTAGTAGTTTTTTCTTTTCTTTTCTTGTTTATTGTTGTTTAGTTTTCTTATTTGTTGTTGTTGTTGTTGTTGTTGTTGTGATAGTTTTTTCTTCTTTTCTTTTTTGTAGTAGTATTAGTAGTTATTATTATTTTTTCTTCTTTTCTTGTTTATTGTAGTAATAGTGGTAGTGGTAGTGGTAGTGGTTTGTTATTGTGGTAGTAGTAGTAGTAGTAGTAGTAGTAGTAGTAGTAGTAGTAGTAGTAGTAGTAGTAGTAGTAGTAGTAGTAGTAGTAGTAGTAGTAGTAGTAGTAGTAGTAGTAGTAGTAGTAGTAGTAGTAGTAGTAGTAGTAGTAGTAGTAGTAGTAGTAGTAGTAGTAGTAGTAGTAGTAGTAGTAGTAGTAGTAGTAGTAGTAGTAGTAGTAGTAGTAGTAGTAGTAGTAGTAGTAGTAGTAGTAGTAGTAGTAGTAGTAGTAGTAGTAGTTTTTTTTTTCTTTTCTTTTCTTGTTTATTGTTGTTTAGTTTTCTTGTTTGTTGTTATTGTAGTAGTGGTAGTAGTAGTAGTTTTATCTTCTTTTCTTCTTTGTAGCAGTAGCAGTAGCAGTAGCAGTAGCAGTACTAGTAGTTGTTGTTGTTGTTGTTGTTGTTGTTGTTGTTGTTTCTTCTTTTCTTGTTTATTGTAGTGGTAGTGGTAGTAGTAGTGGTAGTGGTAGTGGTAGTGGTAGTGGTAGAGAGAGAGAGATGTTTTGGTAAAGAAAATTGGTAGTAGAGAGAGAGAGAGATGTTTTGTTAAAGGAAATGAGAGAGAGAGAGAGAGAGAAAGAGAAAAAGAAAGAAGGAATGAGAGAGAGAGAGAGAGAGAATAAACATACAACATAATAAAGAAAGAGAAAAAGAGAGAGAGATGGAAGGAGAGAAGAGAATGAATGGATAAAAAACAAAGAGAGACTGGTGGTGAGCTCCGGTGCAATACCACGAGACGGAAAATACTCTGACATACATTAATTTGTGGGTGGGTGGAGACTTTACATACATTAATTTTGCTGAGTTATAAGAGAAGAAATCATTTCTCAAATAATTTAAGAAAGAAAAAAAGAATGATAACAAAAACAAATTGTTTGTCGTAACGTAGACCAAATGGAAAACGATGAAGGTCATGATGTTCAAGATCGTGAGATGTATCTTAATGAGCATGCCCCATGTCCTTGCTCTTAATGTAAGCTGGCAATTTGACAAAAACGTCGATTGTCTATAGAACACGTACAACACTTCGACGAGTTTCAATCTGAGATCCAACAAACCAACCAATATAGTGGACATAAGCAATGCATGAGGATAATATTGTCAATATTAACAATTTATTTATTGAGATATTTGATGCAAGTGATATATGCATCAATAGAGTAATCTCAACCATGTACTCAATCTCCAACTACTTGCATAAGCAAGAAACATGTGCCTCATTATGCACCTAATAAAGAGAAACAAGCCTCTCCCATGCCTATTTGACCATAGTGCATGATCGTATATGCAACATAATCTTCTTTTTGCATGACAATGCAATTAAGGCATGTGCACGAGCATTCCTTGCTTACCATCTTTGTTGATCAGCTATGAGGGGAGAAGTTGGCCCATCCATTAGTAACAATGGCTATTTTGGATGCATCTACAATTCCTTGAATCATTGGGCCTATTGGCTTGGCCTCTATGCATGATACATAACCCCACAACCACTTTGCAACTAGTAGTTGGTCCCATCCAATTTCTTTGAGACTAGGCAAGGTTCTATAGGCTAGGCATTGGTGGTAGCATCAATCCACAATTTGGGGAGCAACTTCACAAAGGATCTTTCTTTCCCACTGGTAGTACTGTATTGGGATCTTTCTATTCATAGCATGACTAAATCCACCCCTGTATTTTCTCCCATGGATCCAAGCTACAAGGTTAAGCTTGATCATCATTCTGACTGGTGCAAATTTTACAAAAATGGTGAAATTTGGTGAAATTGTGGCTGGACAATGAAAACACCTATATTTCTATGAATGAATCTCGTGAAATTTTACATAGAACTATAAATCTTGAAGATTTTCTATGAAACTGAGGGGTTTTATAAAAGGTCCAAGTTCTTCAAAGAATTGGGGGTGAGTTTTGAACTTTCAGATGAAACAAGTAAAACATGTGCTAAGGAGGAGGTTGCATGCAAATAACCCCTTGAATATTGAGTTGACTTGCACTCCAATATGCCAAGTGAGTCAAGTGATGTGAGAAAAGAAAGTCAACATTGTAGATGTGGCAAGTGCATCCTATGAGGATGTATGAGGATTGCATCTCACAGAAAGTACGAGACTTCAAATGATGCACTTTAGGCAAAAGGCTAGAGCCTCATGAGATAGAACTTACACAGAGCATCATTGGGAAGGTCAATAAAGTTTCTCATGTTGCAAGAGCATTATCGCTCATCAAAGAGAATATCTGGATGCTACAAAAATTTATTACCAAGACAGAGCCATACTTATTGGGTAGACTATCACAAAGATACAAGCTAGTATTTGCATATGTATTGGGGAGTAGTAGACCCAATCATACAAGGCTGGGATATTGTGGTTCTTCCATGGAGAGCCATGTGGATCCCATATGAGAGAAAATGACATACTTATTCGTCTATTAGGTTTCATCAACTAGCAATCAATCCCTACCATAGGTTGATCATTGGATTATGGGATTGCCTTTAACATGGTGGAGGCCATAGGGGTACAATCTGCAAATGCATAAAGACCATTATAGGTCAAGAAAAGGCTACTGGGGAGGGCCTTTTATTCTAGATTATAGGACAAGACCGATGGTTCACATCGCAGATTGGTAGATTTCTAGGCTTTCTTCAGTTCTCTAAGAGAGATAGGGCAACATGACCTAAGATCTTCTTTTAGGATCGATGGATTCTATCCGGATTACTAGATTTGTGATAGGGATGGCCTATTAGACATAATAACTCAAATGACCCTCTTGGACCACCCACAAATTCACCTACTTTTTAAGAGTCAAAGGACCCCACTTCAATGTTAGACTCTCATAGCCCCTATCCTTTGATGACGATCTTAGAGAGGTGGTTGCACAAATTTGGAGATCCAAGCCCTTCTCATCAAGACAAAAAACTAGAGACTTGGATGAGATCTTGCTTTATAATGGCAAGAAGCAATAAATGATGCAAAGAACTAAGGAGAGATAAATCATTACCTTTACCTATTTGCAAGCAAAGAAGGAGCATTCAGAGATCTTTTTCTCCTTCTACTTCTCATCATCTTTTTCTTTGAGGAATCAACAAGGTATTATTTACTCTCATCTTCTTCCCTCTTCCACAATTGTATTCAAGTTCTTTTTCACTTATGTACCTCTCCTTGTGCTTGCTTTTGATTTTCTTAAAAAGGTTAAACAATACTTGTATCTATAGCTTTAAGTTGTAATTTGAATTATATGTTTACTTTGGTCTATCATACAAATTAGTGTACTGTTGCTATTCAACTAGTACTTTGACATAATGCATTAGAGCATTATAGGGAGATGATTCACACTAGCCTTCAAGGCCATGGAATGCCTTAGGAAATTATGTTAGCTCTAGGAGCTACTAGCCTCTAGTTAGAGGGAGCAAGCAATGGCAATTGTTTCAAACTCTAATAAGGAAGTCCTCCATTGGGTGGCTATGTACTAATATTAGTATATAAAATAAGATATGAAACTAACCTAGGAGCTCTACATTAGGCTACATCATGCCCAAAACATCCACATTAGTGCAAGTGCAAGTGCAAGTGCAAGTCCGCATAAAGGATTTAGATGAGAGATGATCACTATCACATTGTATGTGCTACATAGTTTGTCTATAGTAGAGATGGGATCATTTTAGGGCCTCTATCATTTTCAAGATATCGTGTTTCTCCATCATGACATCAATAATAAGTTCCATTCTAGAAGGCCTCATCTCCTGAGGGAATTCCACTCCCTTGCCTTTATCTTGCACTTTAGATGTTTCTTGCTCCCTGCGCATCGTGGATCTTTCACTATGAATAGTGATGATTCCTATCGAATGTGTGGCTTTGCTACTCCTTTCCTTTAGCAGATCATCCATCCTTATGACCTCATCAAATACGTTTTCCCATTCAACTCTCTACATGCTCGAGTTGCTAGCCAACCAGGGCTTTGTATAACTCCTCCTTTTTTATCCCATTAAGATAGTTGACACGATCCTAGGCATAGGTCTCTCAAGTTTTGGGATCCTCTTGTAGAGACTTCTCACATGGGTGACATAGTATCTAATTTCCTCCTTGTCCTTATGGCTCACATTCATGAGCTTGATGATTAGATTATCAGAGTACACAGCTTCCGAGAAGCATTTGATGAGTGTCAAAATTGTTCCTTTTGGTGTCATCGAGGCTTGTAATCCATGTTCGGCCCTTTTTCCCTAGACAAAACTCAAAATTTTGTGCTCTCTTATCAGCATCCATGAGGTTCTTTGACTTACAAACCTACTCAAACTATTCATCAAAGCTATAAGGATCATCTCTTGCATGTACTTGTTGACTTGCTTTGTAACAATTGGTATTTTTTCTTGGCTTCTAGCCGTGGTGCTACTCCTAGTCTCGATCAAGGGTGTGGTGGCTAATGCAGCACTTCCCTTCTCTATGGAGGTCTTATCCAACCAATAACTGCTTGAGAAGGAGTTCAGAGGGACTAAGGTTAGCATTGGATGTCTCTACGTCCCTTGCCTCTCCTCCAATTGAGATACCTCCGGCTAGAACTAGGATGCATTGGATTTGACCCAACTCTACCTCCTTTCTTCATTTGTTTAACCTTTGATTTCGTGTAAACCTTGCAACTTGCTTAATGAGATTCCTACCTAGCCCGCTTCTACATCAGCCATGATCTCTTCCACATCCCCTCCTCTATGTTCAACCCACATGTGTTGGTTGTAGAGTGATATTAGTTGTTGGATATCCACGAGAAACTCTATAGCATCCATTTCTAGACTATCCATGTTAGAGCTCATCCCCGCCATGATCTCTATTTTCCCTTAGCTAACAAGCTCCTTGATGAGACTAATGATTTCTGGTAGGATTGAAAATGTACCTATTGGTCCCTGTTAGAAGGCTACATTGCTCTTGTTGTGTGTCTTGGAGAATTAATATGCCATGTCCTAATATGTGTCGCCTTTGTGACTCTCATTGGTCTTATAGGCACGTTCACTTCTTTCTATCACAGTGTGCATATATGTTTTGTTGTTTCTCCACCTATGCCCTTAAGTGAGTTAGGGGATTTCCTTGTTCCCTATTTTTCATGAGTTCTTTTTGGGCTTTCAAGCTAGTGTAGTTGCCAAGGTTCTTCTTCAAGGATTGACCCCCCTTCCTTTATGCCAGTTGTTCACTCTCTTTCCCTAGGCTTACAAAGCCTTCAAGCTATCCAAAGTTGTCACTATGGTGTATTCGTTAAGTATCTAATGCAGGTTTCTGCATGGCCTTGAGTATTGTCCCTTCTCTCAACAGTTCTCTTGGTGTGACTTGTGATGTTTTTTTTTTTACAAGGTCTTTACTTGACTATTGTCGTTCAAGTCCTCCCTTACTTTTTGACTATGATTATGACTTTTCAAGTCCCAATCAAAGGTTCATGACACTAAGAGTTACTTGGATTCTTCAGTCTCAGTAGCACTATTTGTAATGGAACTTTCCTTCCTAGGGGGTGGTTTCTATAGTGCTTACAAAGTCCTGAGCACCAACAAGGTGTTTGCAACATAGATCTAATTCTTGAGGTTGGTGGAAATTCTAGGTTGCTTGGCAACATTTACCACCCAACTATGAGGCTATCACTTACGATTTTGAGATTTTTGTGTGGACAAGTATTGTGCTTCAGAAAGGTAGGATCTTGGCCCTCATGCCCTAAATTTTTCAAGATGGGTCACCTTTTCCACAAGAGTTGGGGAAACTTCAAGGTACTAACGTCACAACCCTTGTAACCTGTCCTCAAGGAAACTCTACTATTTTTCCTCCTAGACTTGGCTCATGAGAAAGTTGTACTTAGTATGGCTTGGCCAATTGCTTGTTTGCCTATCTTGACCTAGGACCCCCTTTGTGAATGGTTGTTTCTTTGGAAATCTTAGAATATTGTTCGGCAGATCTTAAGGTGTTACATTGCCCCAAGGTTTGTACACTAATTTAAATTAATGCCCCCTCAAATAATGCAATTTGGGTTCCATGATCACTAGGGCAAGCCTAGGCTTCTCTAGGTCCTTGTTTGGGGTCTTGAATTATGTAGGATGAGTCATTATCCCTGAAAAGAAGTAGTCTATGTCAAATGAGAGTGTTCTTATCTTTCAACGTGCTTCACTTGATTTTGGCCAACCCAAAAACTCACTGATTGTTCTAGAGACTCCTGCAGTTTAAGCAATGTCACATCCACACTTGCAAGTTTTGCATGGATCAAAATTGTAAGGAATGAGGTTCCTCTTATGTGTGCTTGCTCTACTTGGTTAATTCAAATGTTTGATCTTAGGAGAAGTTCCTTAATTCACTAGTTGCAATCCACCACCGATTTAAACAATCGCAATGTCAAACACAAAGCTCAACCCACATGAACACCCTAAATGGTTTTGAGAGGATTGGCAATGTGTATGTCTATGTAAGGAAACTATGCTACAAGGAAGTGCATGCTTACTTCTAGCATGTGAACATGGAAATTGCAACTCATGTAACTAAAAAACACCCTGAGTAAATTAAGTGTTGTGGCAGTTACCTCTTTTTCATGCTTGTATTTCTCGGTATGAATTCACGTGTCCCATGAATCCTAAGGCTTGATATTTTTCCTTCTCACACTTCTTGCTTTGGTGGTGCCCTTGAGTCATGTTATCTATGCAAGAGGTTCCTCTACTTTGTGTTCAAGTTCACTTGTGATGAGCACCCATTGTGTGTTGTACTTTTAAAGCATTCCAATGTGCTAGTGCTTTCAAAATTCTTTTGTTCTTTCTTAAGCACTTTGGGGGTTAGTGCTTTTTTCTTTTGCTTTCCACAAGAAGGCATTTGTGCTTTAGTAGGCACCAAGGCATGACCATACTTCTTTCCTTCTACAGAAATACATCTTGAATGCTTTTTATGTGTGACCTCCTTGATTTTAGTGGTCTTTCTAGAAGCTTCTATCTCTTAAGGGGAGCTAGTGATAGTGACATGATGGCAACCCATCGGGTAGCAGCACCAATGCTCCGAGTGATGTATGCTATCGAGTGGTCTGAGTGATTTGTGCAATGTTACGGATGCTCCCTCATCTATGTGACAATGTATTCTGAGTTTATGGTGGCGAGGCAATGGTCCAAGTGACCAATGATTATTCTAAGTGTTGGTCCAATGATATTGTTGCTCAGGCCATGGTGGTTGACGTAGAAGGTACGAGTGAGCTTGATGACTATGATTCTTCAACGCACCATCAATGCTCCAAGTGAATACTGTAAATGTCAATGTTGCAATTGTGTAGGCTATGACTATGGTTTGAGTTGTGAACATCAGTTGTGATGACTATTGTCTGCATCAATGTTGTGAAAATCAATATGCTAAGAACTTATATGATGCAAACATCAATATTTTGTGACTATGGTCAATGTGACGACTAGGTTCTGATTAATGTGACAACTATGGTTCGAGTTTGTGTGCTACAAATGACAACGCCCTAAGCATGTATGCTATGACTATGGTAAATTAGTTTGCATCGTTGCCACCCTACCACTCAAATCCAAGACATGATGAAGATGTTGTGAGTGTTATGTCAGCCCACGTGACTCGAATCAATGTCACTTAGATCATTCATGTTCTTCTCATATCATTGCCATCTCATCATTGTGATCATTGAGCATTACTTAAACCATAGCAATGCATGTCTTTGATCATTTTGGAGTCATGAGATCATTGTTGATGGTGCTTGGGTCATGACCAATCATGATGCTTGTAGCTCAAACCAATTAAGGGAGGCTCTTGGATCAATTCCAATAGTTGTTGCTTAGTTCAACCAAAAATGGTCCGGCTCGGATCAATGTATCGAGATGTTTCTTGAGTTAATGTCGGGTGCTCACTGGAATCACAATTGTTCCATCCTTGCTCGGATCAATGCAGATGTTACTACTCAGGTTAATGTGATGTTTCGAGCTAAGTCAGGAATGGTGCTTTGTACTCTATTTGGTGCATTCAACATACTATGGTGATCTTTGTCTCGAGTGGGGGTCACAACACTTGGAATTCTTTCCACATGGTGCTATGCAACATCCACTATGTGGCAATTATTTGGTGATGATGTTGGTGTCTACTCTAGGCAATTGGAGCTATCGTTGCACTTGGGATCCTAGGAACTTTAATTTAGCACACAATGATGGCCAGCCCTTGAGGTTGTTGAAAAATGGTAATGGATTTTGGGACAATCCTCCATTGTAAGGATGTTGATGATACTCTAAGCCTTGCCCACATACACTATTGATAGTGCACTCATGGCGGGATGAGCGTCAACTCTTTGGCTCAATGCGTACTATAATCATAATGCTATGGGTTTATGTATCGCACATTATTGGTTGTCTTCAAGACCTTGATGTATGGTCAATATGGCTTAGCAAGCCTTATTTATGAACTCATGATAAGGCTATGTCCAAAGTGGTGGGATTCAACCTAAGGTTTTGGCATAGTTGAGTTGATACTAGCATGAAATCATATGTCTTTCATTTTTAGAAGAGTAGATCTTATGATGGCAATGGTGGAGGTGGGTTCATCTCTTTGTCAAGGAAAGAGGTTAGTGTCTACACTTAGGACAAGAGGGTATTCTTGACTAGAGATAAAGGATTGTCTTTGGTAGAGATACATAAGGTAGTACTTTGTGTCCATGTCAAGTGCGGGTTGCGATAGTTGCATGGTGCCTCATAAGATCATAAGGGAGATCATGCAAGTTTTCAGCCAATGTATAATCGAGGTTCGGTCAAAGTACTCTAACTCTCCTCAAGGGCACAAATTTTGAAAGGTGAACAATGCAAGTGCTAAAAACCTCTAAGAAGAGCCTCGTGGTGGTGTACCACTATTGCAATGGATAGAGAATTGTGTCTCAAGTCGACACTTGAGTTGATGGACTAAAAGTATATGCCTTGTACTCAAGCCAAATGGCATATCCCTTCTCCTACAAAGTTTAGGAGAGCTTAAAGCACTATCTAGTTGCAATTAGTTCTTCTCATAAGGTCTGAAACTATTAAGTAATCTACCAACCCGTCTCGGTAGTATTCGCGGAGTGTTGTAGCTCAATGTTATGATCGGCCTCTACAATTTTGCAAGGTTGCAAGCTATCCCTTTGGCTTTGAAATGGAATTCATAATACAAATGACTTAGTGACCTTCAATATAAAGAGATAGATCACTAAACCAAATGCAATTCATCCCTTCCAAACTCGAAAAGGCAAGCTTGTCACTAGACTATGTCTAGTTGTCCGCTTCCTAAATGCCGATTAACTCACAATGAGTAGGTGAATATGGGAGGATCATGGCTGGTGCAAAACTTGCAATTCAGCGCAAAAAACATACAGTTCTTCATAATTCAAGAGTTACCAAACTTGGAAGGATTAATCAACCCAAACTATATCTGTTAGGAGCCCCAAACTAGCTTTTTTAGCCCCCTAATTGGCCTGTCAAGTGCTTGTAATAGCACCCTTGACTCTAAGTGGCTCAACCCTCCCTCTTTGCTGTAAATGTCAATGAATTTTTGGGTTTGGAAGCAGAACCCAAGGCATCTTACACATCAGCCCCCTTACCTGTACTTTCTTGCAGATAACTTTTTTGACAAGTCGTGTAGCCCTTGCAACACCTATGGTTACTACTCAACAAACCTTATAGAATTTCTAAGTTTGCGGTCTCCTTTGGCTGATCACAATAAGAGTTTAAACATTCCCAACAATTTTGGCACACCCACATCTAGTGATTCTAGCTAGTAGTGATATCATGGTAGCTAGTCTATCTATCTGTTTATCCCAATTGGTTCTAATGCCTAATGATTTTGTATTCAGCCCAAGATCAGAAATTTCTACTATAAAAACATAGTAAATTACAGCAAATGCAATCTTGAATGTGTCATCGGTTAAACACCTACAAACAGCCTACCAAACAATTACTGTTGGCTAGCTAGTCATCATCCAACTAGCTTCAAAACAACCTTTTGATCCCAACCAATGAATATTCAGAAATTTCAAAAATTTCACAGAGATTTACAATGAAACTTCAGCAAACTCAGTTCCAAAACAAGTCTACAGAATAGTCCCAAACTAGCTCTTGTAAATCATGACTATGTCCACTTATAGTATGTAGTTGGTACCTATCTTGTGCAAGTCTAAACGGCTATCATAAGATCACCAATATTCTACGCAAGTTCAAGTCAAAAAATGAATTTTATGCTGAATTACTGATGCTAAATGACCAGCACTCTTCTTTTCCTTCATGCACTTATAGCCTTTCCATGCTACCAGTGGGAACTGTGACTAGGTAGTTGTCAACCTCTTCCCACTATCCTTTGCCTATTTTTTCCAAGCATCAATTCTCATAAAAAATTCAGCATAAATCTCCAAAAACTCAGAAAATATCCAACATGACCCACATTACTTTACCCTTTCAAAATATGCTCCAAAACACACAACAAGCAAACAATGTACCTAGTTGTTATAGGTACCATCGCTTCTAAGAACCTCTTTCTTAATCATCAAAATCAGAAAATGAAAAGTTATTACAAAACATCCATCCTATTTTTGTGCTCCTTATGATTGTCTTTTTTTCTTGTACAAAAATCCCAATGACATCTACACTCAATGCTCTTTGCAGGTACTCGGTTGTTGAACGCAACTAGCTAGTTACCGTCAAACTCCCTACCCATGATATGCCAATGCATCCCATGATAAAAATTGATGAAATCAAAAAAAATCAAGGGAAAATTTTGCAACTTATATAGCTTTCCAACCCATGAAGCTCATCCAACTGCTTAAGCACATGCAGTTGCCTCTATTGCATGATATGAGATTTGAACTTTTTTTAAATTTTGTTTTATTTTGTTTTGAAATTTTTATAAATAAAAAGGATTTTTTCCTATTGTAGCAATTTTTTTCCGCAATCCAACCTATCCTATGAAAAAAGAACATGTGCAGTCCACGGATCGATACCCTTCCAATATGTCCATATCCTAACTAAGATATGCAAGGTTTCTATATCAAATCTCTCATGGGGTGAGAAAACCCATCTCGCTCCAACTTGCCGTATTTCACTCACCATCTATGGTCAGAGACTTGACAAGAGAAATTACCTTAAGTCCCAACAACATAACCAAAATGTAACTTTGAGTCCATACATCGAATCTAGAGACAGGAAACACATATCATCCATGTGCCCTCTCTAACTGACTTTGCTTATGCTCTTACACAGTGATTTCACCTTCCATCAAATCTCACTCACTCAAATAGCTACGAATAGCTACCCACTGCCCACCAAATCAAGGGGAATATTAAAAGATAATAGTTGAAATAGCAGGCTCACTACGTCGTAGTCTAGATGAGTGTTGTGAGCTCTGATGAATCCACCAAAGCAAGGGGAATATTAAAAGATAATAGTTGAAATAGGAGGCTCACTACATCGTAGTCTAGATGAGTGTTGTGAGCTCTGATGACTCCACCAACATCCCTACTCGAGCTCTGCACTCAAGCTCCATCATCCCTTGTACATGTGAAGTAGATCCTCTTCCTTGTTTTTCTATGTAGAGATGGTTCCACCTTTGATCTCTCTCTCTCTCTCTCTCTCTCTCTCTCTCTCTCTCTCTCTCTCTCTCTCTCTCTCTCTCTCTCTCTCTCTCTCTCTCTCTCTCTCTCTCTCTCTCTCTCTCTCTCTCTCTCTCTCTCTCTCTCTCTCTCTCTCTCTCTCTCTCTCTCTCTCTCTCTCTCTCTCTCTCTCTCTCTCTCTCTCTCTCTCTAGGTCTCTCAAGCTCTCTACACCTGATGCAGCAACTCAATCTATCTATCTCTCAATCTGGGAAGAAATCCCACAAAGATGAGGAGAAAGGGTAGAGGATAAAACACAGAGCAAGAACCACACACAACCCTCACAATACTTCTCTCTCCCTGCCTAAGAAAGCTCACATATACAGAGTACTCAGAGGTGAAGAAACAGCGTAGTGTTAGAGAAGTAGATAAGCCTTTGTTGCGTTAGTCGTGGAATCCATTACAAATAAGATTTCTCACCTTATATATGAAGTTTTACTTTTTTGAATATTGGGCAGGGCTCTATTCTCTATTGGTGCTCGTCACCCATTCACTTAAAACCCACCCTCAAGGTCCTATGAGCCTTTGAGCTATCTATTTTCTATAAGAGATTAACTCGCACACTTGTTTGTTATTAATTGTGCTTTTGATTTTACAAGTTGAATGAGAGCGAGCACGATGCTCAAGAAGATTTAATTTTAAAACTTCTACTTGTAGGGAGCGTGGCAGTAAATGTCAACACATTTAATGTTGATCCATCATCTTTTCCCATTGCACATGCTCTCTTTGACTCTTTTCCAATCTTACACCTGCTTTTCTCTTCTTCTTGTTGCTTTTTCCTATTGCCCTTGGTTGTTTCCTCTTGCATGCTCCACTTTTCCCCCATTTTGTCATTTTTTACCAAACCAATTAACAACTCTAAGTCTTTCAACAACTCTTGGGTAGTGCAAGCTGGTTTGTGAATGCCCATGAAGAGTGGCGAATCTTGAACACTCTTTATGATGTGTTTGCATATTAAGCTAAATGAGATTGTGTGTCCATGACCTCCAAGGTGACAATAAAGAATGAAAAAATGTGTATTTTTTCTTTCATATGGAGGAGGTATTGGAAAGCTTTGATCCTTCTGAGGAAAAAGCTCAAATCAGATGATAATCTGGGAGGAGTAAATTTTCTTATTCTTGGGTGGGAGTCCATACTATCATTTCCAATCTCTAGCCTCGATTATGTCGCTTGCTACTCCAAATTTGAAGTCTACAATGACTTCAAAATAGGTTTTAGAGATTAATACCTCGACTCGTACTCCTTCTTTAGTTGTTGTAGAACCCATTTTGATTCTATTTTGAGTTGTTATTATGAATAGAAGGGAACACTATAACTCTTGTTATTCCAATTCCAACTACTACACCCGAACTTGTTCCTTTTTAGGCAAGATGAAATTTAAGTTCCACCTAAAGAAGCTTGAACAAGAAAGTATTGCTTAGAAGTGTTTTAAATGTGGATATAAGCTTAAATTTCCCTAAGTGGTTGTTTGCCTTTTGGAACTACAATGATCTAGGTGACTTTTACTACTTCATTTGAGCCTCGAATCTTTATGTCCCATCAGTTGAATGTGGATGTGGCCCACATGATGACACAACACCTAGCATATTATCTCCAGAACTGCTCCTTGGTGATATTGTGACTCTCTCAAATCAAATGATCCCACTATTAGCAACAAAATGACAAGCTCTAGACTCACCTCATAAAGATGAAGGAGTGGCAACCAATTATTAAGGCTCCAAGTGATCCTCAGATGAGGAGGCCCTTACCCTCAATTTGAGCTAGTTGGAGGAGCTCCTTGAGTCTTTATTGCAAGATATGGCATCTCCATGGCAAGAGGCTATTGAAAATTTCCAGCATGCCTTGCATAATACTTATAAGAAACTAGCAATTCATCACCTTGAAGACAAAGACCCATGTGCTACCTCCAATGCTTCCTCAAGTGCTCATGAGGGTCTTGATGTTGCTTACGGTGCTTCTGCACCACAAGGTTACTCGTCTTGTTGCTCTTGGATCTTCTAGCTTTGGTCATAGACTCCTCTAGCCAAGGCTATTATCTAGATCGATGCTACTACTCCCTCTCAAGCAAAGCTTTGACTACCATTCGTTCCTAATGATAAGTTATCTAAGAAGTACTCATCGAGATTGTTAAGTCATCTATTGTCCCGCACTGAGATAAGCCAATAGGGTCAAAGCCATAAACATTGAAATGTAGCTATAAATGTTGCCATATATCTTGAAACTAGATGTGGCCACTATAGACTATTTCTTTCTCATCCAAGAGATGCAAAGATCACCAAGCATGAAACAATCACCACTAGTGGACACTCGGTTTTTAGAGAAGCCAGCCCAATCACTGTGTCTAGAAATCCATGCAAACACAAAGAATTGTCTCAAGGGAAAAAGAGGCCCAATGAGTAAGTACATGTGAGATATCAAATTACATGTTTCACGACTTCCCAAATATATATAGATTGTCTCAAAACAATGCCCCTCTCAACTAGAGTGAACTATATGCAAAGATAGTTGTGCAAATGGCCAAAGGTCCATAGCATCAACTGAATGATGTAATTCAACCTTCAAGGCTACAACATGCATCTCATTGGGCCCAATCAAGAGCATATATTATACATAAAAGATGAGAATCAAGATCACAAACAGAGAGTGTGCTCTCAGTGTGTGCATCATCCAAACTAAGAGCAATACCATACCATAGATATCACATCTCTACTAACAAAAATCTTACTTATAAAGGGTTAGTTTAAGAAATACTCTTTACTTTATATATTATAATAAGTTAAAATAAATTTGACACATTTATCTTGCAACTCGTGTACTCATGGCTATTGCACCAAAGCACATGCCAAACAACTAAAGACATGTATGTGCAATCCTGCTAACTTTCGACTATTCCAAAACCGCATAAGGTTTTACATTCAGTCAATGCTTTGGTCAACCCCACTTACCTTTGACCAATCCAAGCCTCATAAGATGTACATTAATCCAATGCTTTGGCTATCATTAAGTACATAAGAGTAACACATGATAGCATCTAGCCAAAAATTTGGGGGTGGCTTGTTATGCATTAGCATATACAGTAACATCTTCATGAGAGATTTGTTTTTTTTTTCTCAACCACAATATTTTTCTAAGGTGTAGTGCAATGATAGACAATACCCTTCTTAGCCAAAAAACATTGAATTCTCTTGGCATGTATTCCTCCCCTCGATCATTATTACCAAACAATGACCAACTAGCGTGGAGTTCTAGCCATAGCCAAGAAGGTTTTGAAGCATAAGAACATATCTGACTTGTGCTTTGATCTATATAACTAGCTGTAACAAGTCATATCATCAATGAAGGTCACAAAGTAAAAGTATTCTTTAATGGATGGGATGCACATGGAACCACATATACCACTATATATAAGATGTAACTTTTGACCAACACTCTAGATCATTTTTCAAGAAAAGGGGTGTGGCACATTTCCTCCAAAATGCAACTCTCACATGCATCATTATTGTTGCCTCCAATGGAAGGAGATTTAGCACCATTTTCTTACTTTTAAAACAAAGTAAGCTACCATAATGAAGGTGACAAATCCAAGTATGCCATACCTCAATGTAATCTATCACTTTCCCATCTATGGATAAGGCATCCTCCAATGCTCTTCTTTCGTACATGTCAATTTGATAGAGACTATTTCATAATATGCCTAAGACCACAAGATCGTCTCCATCATTATAGTCATGTACAATGCATCTGTCCACATGAAATTTAACCATGATTCTAGCAAATGTAATGGCTAAAATTGAAAGAAATTTTTTTAAAAGGCCAAGGATATACAATACATCTCTAAGAACAATGGTACCCTCATTCATCGCAATAATACAAAATCTATCCAATGCCTTTCATCATATATTAGCATTATTTGTATAAATGAGTGACCCATCTTTCGGTGCATCTTGAAGTCACATACACAAATCATTGAAGTGATATGCTTAGAAGCACCATTATCAAAGTACCATTTATTCTTACCTTCTACCATATGGATAAACATTATGCATATGAGAAAGGATCATAACAGCATGGCACCACAAATGCATACAATAGATGTATGTCCAAGCAAAACCATGTGTGCTGTTGTATTCATTAAATTGGTAGAATTTTCACAATTCATGCTAAATTATTTCCTCTTTTTGCTTGCCATGTGCTTCATTTATTTCTCAATGACATGTCCCTTTTATTTGCAATAGTTACATTGTTCCTTGTGTTTATCCTAATTCTTGTCATTAGGAGAATTAGAAAAAGGAGTTGTTTTGCCATTGTCCTTAGAATTTGATTGATGCCATGTTTTTCCTTTGCCTTTATGATTGGCTACAAATCCTTGATAATTTATGACCATGCTCGAGTGATTGATTCAAGACTAATCTTCTTGGAATAGCAAAGAAACCATATCATCAAAGGTGTATAAATCAACATTATTTTTTGCCAATAAATGAATAGTAGCAAAATTCTAATATGACCCCAACAAACCAATCAAAATATACATTAGCAATGCATGAATATACTATAATCAATATTAACAAGTTATTCATTGAGATCTTTGATGCAAGTGATATATGTACCAGTAGAAACACCCTCGACCATGTACTCAAACGCCAACTACTTGCATAAGCAAGCAACGCATGCCTCATTATGCACTTAATAAAGAGAAACAAGCCTCTCCCATGCCTATTTGACCATAGCGCATGATCATATATCCAACATAATCTTCTTCTTGCATGACAATGCAATTAAGGCATGCACATGAGCATTCCTTGCTTACCATCATAGTTGATGAGCTATGGGCAGAGAAGTCGGTCAATCCACTAGTAACAATGGATATATTGGATGCATCTATAGTTCCTTGAATTATTGGGCCTATTGGGTTGGCCTCTATGCATAACCCCACAAGTACTTTGCAAATAGTACATGCTTCATCATATACAACCACATTAAGTATTCGGTCCCATCCAATTTCTCCGAGTCTAGGCAAGGGTCTATAGGCTAGGCGTTGGTGGTAGCATCAATCCACGACTTGGGGAGCAACTTTACATTGAGGATCTTTCCTTCCCACTGGAAGTATTGTATTGAGATCTTTCTATTTGTAGTGTTACTAAATGAACCCCTGTATTTGCTCCCATGGATCCATGCTACAAGGTTAAGCTTGATCATCATTCTCAGCTGATTGGTGCTGCAAATACTAGCAATTAGCCGGTCTCTTGTTTACCTAGCCAACAACATGGATGCCTCCTTTTCGATGAGCATCTTGAGGGATTTGTCCACTTCTACTACGTACTCATTGGCAAGCAATCACATGAGTGCTTGGCTATCTCAAAAATACTTCATCCCTTGCATCCACTAGAATGGCATTACTTCATACACCTACACAAACTCAAATTGGGACAACAACATCGACACCAAACAATACAATTGGACGGTACTATTTCAACCTTGGCTTAGATCTTATTTACCTCCATGAAAAACAATCCACAATCATACGTAGTAAAGGGAAATTATCAAGCTTTCTTATTTTTGAAGTTCTTGTATCTTGATTCTATACTAGCTTCCCCAAGTTTGGGCATACACACAAGGGGAGTTAAGGCATGCACATGAGCAAGGCTACTCCCCTGATGTGTTTTTTCTCTAATCAAGAGCTCGGTCTTCAATCAAAGAACCAAAGCTTGCTATGTTCTTGTTTGCAAGGAAATTGAGTTCGTAGCAGCACTCAAATTGGAGTATGTTCATACTCTAAGACAATGTAACATGCACTTTTACCAAGGCATTATACTTGAGCACAGCCTTGGTGATCTACTATAAAGAGTCAGATTGGATCAACACATGTCCTTCACCATGACCTCTCCACACCACAAGGGCCCTTGCATTTTTTGAAGTGGTATGGGCAACAATCTCCTTCTAGAGCATGAGGGTAACCTTGGCAAGGACAGAAAGCTTGTTTTCAACATTGATGGTGGCCAAAAGAATCTAGAAGCATTTGAATGGATTACAAGATAGTCATCAGGTGTATTGTTGACCTTCTTGAGCTGATCCAAGAGATCAGTGCTTTTCCACTTGATTGAGCATGTTAGGCCCTTCAATTTTGAAAGGCACAAGCTACTCCTCCAAACAACGATAGAGATTATTCCACCCCGCATCGCCTTATTCTTCTACCACATCCACGATCTAAGAGGAGGTGTTAGTAGTTGTGTGTATGTTGTGCGGTCATGTCTTGCCTATGAGCCTCATAGTCGAGGACATTAGGAGCTTTGACATTGTGTTTATCTCTCATTTTATGTGTTTTAGACACTTTAGATGAAGGACACATTAATGCATTTCTTTTTGGAAACTTTTAGCCATTTATAGGGTTTTAACCCTATTTAGGGTTTTGCCACTTTTTGCCTATATATAGGCCACCTATCCTCCCACTTCCATTATCCACCTAGAATTCATAGGACTCGTGCCAATTAGTTAGGACACCTACTTTCTTGCAAAATATCTCTATGGTTGTTACGAATGCTCAAGGAGCTCATGGCCTCTACAACTTGTAGGAACAAAAAGGGGACTACTGGACAACCCTATATCACACATCTTTGAATGCTAAATTTCTCCCCTCTAGCCCAACTTGTCATAACTTGGTTGTGTACTAAGGAATAAAGATCCACTACACCCTTGACCCAACTGCAATAGGAATCCTATCTTCAACATCATGCCCTCCAAGAATGTCCAATACATAGAGTCATATGCCTTCTCAAAGTCTAAAAGAAGCATAATGAAGTCCTAGTTTCTAGAACAAGCAAGATTGGTGAGCTCCCAAAAGGTGAAGATATTTTTTGAGATGGTGCACTTTCGAAATAAACTTGTTTGGGTGGGGTAAATAATATCCAACATTAACAAGTTTAGTTTGAGACTAATCACCTATGCAAAGATCTTGTAGGCATATCCAAAGAAAGTGATTAGCCTCCACTATGTAATGCCCAATCAATCCCTCAAAAAGTCTCTCTAGCATAACCCTGCATACCATAATATTCTAGAAAGCTAAGGTGAGGCCTACATTGATAAACTCCTAAAGGCTTAGAAAGAACTTTTCTAGTCCATCTTGTCCTAAAAACTTGCTTGAGGCCAATGCCAAAAGTTTCTTCTCCCCGTCCATAAAATGTTTGCCAAAAGTGTCTCTCTCTATCCCTCTCATAGCCTAGAGGTCTGGTTGTAGATCCTAGCAAAGGTTATGATGTGGGAAAATCTATGTTAACCATGTCTTTGGATTAAGTCCAACAAGAAGTTCTTGCATGAAACCTATATTCTAACCTCGCTCCCTTCATGGCATCTATCTCTAATCTAGCAATACACATCCTCCTAGTCAACCATCTAAGAGAGCAAGGTCTAGGCAAGGGTCTATAGGCTAGGCACTAGTAGCAACATCAATCTGCGACTTGGGGAGCAACTTCCCATTGGGGATCTTTCCTTCCCACCAAAAGTATTGTATCGAGATCTTTCTATTCGTAGCATGACTAAATGCACTCCTGTATTTGCTCCCATGGATACAAGCTACAAGGTTAAGCTTTATCATCATTTCGAGTTGATTGGTGTGCTAGCAATACTAGCAAATACCCGGTCTCTCATTTACCTAGCCAACAACGTGGATGCCTCCTTCCCAATGAGCATCTTGAGGCAGTTCTCCACCTCTACTAGGTACTCATTGGCAAGCCAGCACACGAGTGCTTGGCTATCTCAAAAATACTTCATCCCTTGCATCCACTACAATGGCATTACTTCATACACCTACACAAACTCAAATTGGGACAACATCGACACCAAACAATACGAGTGGATGGTACACTATTTCAACCTTGGCTTAGAACTTGTTTATCTCCATGAAAAACAACCCATAATCGTAGCAAAGGGAAAGTATCAAGCTTTCTTATTTTTGGAGCTCTTGTATCTCAATTCTACACTAGCTTCCCTAAGAGTTTGGGCGTGCCGACGGGGAGTTAGGACATGCACATGAGCAACACACTCTGACCTACTCCCTTGAAGCTTTTCTTCTCTAACCAGGAGCTCGATCTTCAATTGGAGAACCAAAGTTTGATATGTTCTTGTTTGCGAGCAAATTGAGTTGGTAGCAACACTCTTTTACCAAGGCATTATCCTTGAGCACAACCTCGGTGGTCTACTATAAAGAGTCGGATTGGATCAACACGCATCCTTGGCCGTGACCTCTCCTCATCACAAGGGCCCTTACATTCTGTGAAGTGGTATGCAGCAATCTCCTTCCAAAGTGTGAGGGTAAGCTCCTTATGTATTTTCAATCCACAATGGTGTGACACAAATTGTTCAAGTAAAACAAGTTTGAGTTTTGACTTTTTACCTTGCCTTTTGTATTTTGAGTTTTGAGTTTTGCTCACTCTTCATCCTTCAATGCTCAAACTATCGATCATCCGTCATAAAAAAGTTGCATCTACAATATTGATATACAGATTGTTCAGCTAAGAAAGGCTAAGTTTTGAGTTTTGAATTTTGCATTTTGCACTTTTACATCTTGTGTTTTGCATTTTGCATTTTTTTATTGTTTTTTCTTTATTGCACACACAACCAACAAGCATTACAAGCATGATATATCTTCAATCCACAATAATGCCACATGGTTTGTTTAAGCAATAAAAGTTTTGAGTTTTTTGTTTTTTGTTTTTGTGTCGGTTTTTGAGTTTTCAATCTCAATCCAATGAACCAATTTCTCCCAATTCAACCTTCCTAAACTAGCTGCATGTATTTTGGAGTGTTCAAGTGACAAGTGCGGATAATGGATACCACATCAATCCCATCCACACAAGCAAACAAGCCTTCTATTCCACCACATGGTAGGAGTCTAAGAACCTCGGTGGTTACATCATCCTATGGTCCAAAAGGTTGAAGGCTTGAAGATGGTTTACGACCCAAATAATATGATCTGATACCATTGCTCCGTCTACCACCAAGCATAGCAATAAGTTAAGAAGCTAGTATAGAAGAAGAGAAAAGCAAGATCACAATGAAGAGCTTTACCTTTTCTGAATCTCTTACTCAACACACCTCTCACTCTCTCTCTCTTACTCACTCTCAACAATGAAAGCAAGATGATATAATAGAAGAAGAGAATAGAAAGCTTCAATAGCTGCACTAACAGAGTGTCCGCAGAATAGATGTATCAAAATAGTAAATACAACTCAAACCTCCCATCCTTATGTAGACATAAATTAAGGTTAGGGCTAGGTCACTTCTCTAGGGGATGGCACCCCGTTTGCAATTTAGGGCTTGCACCCCTTTTGTATTTTATGGTTTGTCCCCCTATGAATTAGAGTTTGTACCCCTTTTTCATCTTAGGGTCTCCATTGCTATGAATTAGCGTTTGCACCCTCTTTTGGATATCCTACCCCCTTTGTCAGATCTAGACCAGTCCTTCCTTGAAGTATACTTGATAGTTAGCCTGATTAGACCATGCCTACACCAATACAATGACAAATATATGTGTGCAACCCATGCAAGAGTTGTGGTGCAAGAAATGCAATGTGGGAGATAAATATAATGTGATCAGAAGTGAGCTCGGGTCTCACAAAATAATACATCCATGAAGTACACTAATACTATGAGTATCTAGAAATAATCATTGAAGCACTACAATAATAATGTTCCACCATCAAATAAAACTAGCACTTTAGCTTTCACTTTGCTTTGATCTTCTGTGACTTTAGCCTTCACAAAGTATTTTTAATAAATAAGGTAATTGAAAATGTTATTTTAATATATTAAAATAGTGTAATAGCATACTTTGCTTGATTAGGAAGCTAAAGCAAGCCCAATCGAGAAAAGTTTGGCACATTTGGTCTTGAGGATCGAAAGCCTACGGTCGAGTGGACAAGGTAAGTTTGGTAGCTTTTCAAAACTCGATAAAGTCGTTTAGTTTGTGACCTTCCCAAATTCAATAGGACTAGTTACCAAGTTCAACATCATTCTAGGGGTTGGAGTTTAGACTTAAGCATATGGATAGGAGGGGATCAAGTTACACTCTCCCCCGTCTCTCGCTCTCTTGGAACCACATATGATGTTAGCATTGTCTCATCTTTCATCGATTACAAAGTGGTATTCTTAGGTGAGCACTCGACTACTATTAGGGGTGACCTATCCACACTTCCCCTGTGAAGTAGAATCAAGAGCCGCATGTTCTAAGCCTCACATTTCCTATGAGGAGATTGGGCAGAATTATACATGGATACAAGTTGTGGTTGAGTAGAGGACTCCTCTAGGCCCAATGGAGGAGGTGCCTCACACATAGTACCAAAGCCAAGGTTTGAAGGTTAAGTAGTTGACGGATAAAAGGAATTAATCAAGTAACCAAATCTGTTCGAATGAGCTATTATTGAGTGTTTTGCACTGACTCTAGTATACACACTATGGCCACAAAAAACTAGATATGAGGAAGTAGTACACTTGCAAGAATTTTTTTTCCTTGATGTGTCAAACGGTCTTTAGGATCATAAAAACTTTTCATATAGAGAAGCCATATCTGGGATCTTAGAGATAATAAGTATTCCTTTGTACTGCAACCTCACCCTAAATCATGATGTATGAGTAATTTTTTGCCATCGGGGATAGGTGACAGACATATGGGGATCTATGATGGCTAAAACTTTCTTCCTCATTATGAGATGTGGAGGATTTGATGAGTTGAATGGTTTAAGGATAGTCAAGATATATGTTTTGTTTACTGATTTTGACGAATGATTACTAGTCGTTCGGTAGTGAGCCTATACCTAAGATATTGGGGGTCAATCGCCAAATGTTGCATCAGAAATTGGGGGTCAATCAACAAGTGTTGCATGAGATAATACCATCTAAAAGAGTAGTTGTAGTGCCAAGAAGGCCTAATTTTGAATTGGATGTTGGAGTTACTCCTAGGGACCATGAATATATCGTATTTGTTATGTACGTGAGAGACCGCCAAGATATATGAGAAAATAAACAGTGACTTTTCATAGGAAAAGGATCCATGAGATGGTGTTTTGGTGTATCATTCATTTATGATCGATAAGTCTTTGTAAAGAAATCTTTTGTATTAATAAAAATTCCGGTGCTTGTTTGTTTTTAAAGAGCCTGAGTATCGAGCCTATGTTGATGATTGAGTTATTTTGGTAGATATTTTAGTGATGGAATACGATTCATGCAAATGATTTTCGACACATAATGTATGCTGCTACAGTTTGTGAGACTTGGATATACTGGAATTTTGAGAGAGTGTAATGATTGTTTTAGAAAAGACATCTGTCCTGACGCTCGCCAACCACAAGCTGCGATCGAGGTGTCTGTCCCGCCGGCAACACGCACGGCCCCAGAACAGCGGCCGCGCACCTTCTTCTGCTCGCTGCCCTGCAAGACGCTGTACACGAGCAATGTGACAGCCCGCCTCTGCCATACGCTGCTGCTCCATGCTAGGCAGACGCTGTACACGAGCAATGTGGCGGCCCGCCTCTGCCATGAGCAATGTGGCGGCCCGCCTCTGCCATACGCTGCTACTCCATGAGCCTAGCTTGTTAACCCTTAGACGAGCAGTCCGCGTTCGCAGGCTCCACAGCGGCGGGGCTGCCTTTCCTTGAGACTTGTGGGGTGGGGGTGCGCCGAGCGCTCCGAGGCAGTGCAATACGGAGGCGACGCGCGCAGGCCGGCGGTCAGCAAGCTGCCGGGTGGGGCTGCCCCCGTGAAAGAAATTAGGTTAATATCGTAGTGGCCCGATGGGCCACGTATCAGATATTAAACTGATAAGAACAGATACTACACTTGATCTTAGCCAAAAGGCCGAGAAAGGTATGGGGTACCCTGGCGGTCCGACCCTTTGCTTTATACCCCCGGGGGCTTCCTCCTCCGGCTTGGCTTGCCAGCTTTTGCGTTTCCTTCCGCGTCCACCGCTCTCTCTCTGCCTACGGGACTGACAGGGGAGCAAAAGCACCCATTCACTGTATGTATACCACTAAATCTCCATCCCCCGGGCCCGGAGTTTTGTTTTTCCCTTTCCTAACAAAACAGAAAAACCAAGACACCCGCGCCGCCGTTCTCGCGGTCCCGAACGTGTCGGAGAGGATCCCCTAGAAAACCAAAACACACCCACGCCGCCGTGTCGGAGGGGATCCCCTAGACTTCTCGACGCTGCCGTGCGCAATTCCCCCATTTTAGCCACTCCACTGAGTTCCGTGCCGTGCCGATACGTACACGAGGTATATCTCCCCAGAGCGTTTGTAGACATGCCATATGCTTCCTTCGCGGCCATCTTCCGCACTACTTGCCCTTCTCCACATACCATGCTCTTTTGATCTCCATACAAGCATCCAACGTGGAACCCTACTTGCTTTTACCTTTCCAGCCTCTCCTGAGGTTCCCCTCAATCTTGGCGAAATGTTGTCGGACAGAGAACGCTTACCTGGGATGATCGAGGCGAAATGTATTCCGGCTGCATCTTTTTAATGGTGCAAGCAACATCCTTTGGTATAGATTTGTAGAGTGCCTATGCCCCTTGAGATGCAGTTGTGCCACATTGCACGGTCACTTTTAGGTCTACAAACCCCTCTCTCCGTTTCCATGAGCCTCTTTATTTGCGCGTGCGCACTTTATTTAACTGGTTAGTTATTTAAATAATCTTTGTGTGTGCGTGTGTACACACCCACACACTTTGGGACAACCAAGAGGGGGACGCCTATAAGTCCCTACAACCTGTGAAACCAACGAGTAAGTGAGATTCTCAGGCATGGGAGTAGCCAATACAGCATCTTTATCTAAGAGTATCCCCTTTCGGTTCTCCTAATTTTTGAAAATACAATGCCCAATGTTGTAATACAAGCTAAAGTACATTTGGGGGCTCAGTTTCAGAATTGAGCATAAAGTGAGGGGAGTTTGAGATGCTAAAGAGACAACCGACTCCATCCCCTGAGGTATCATGACTTATTCACATATTACCTTGTTATAGGCTAACTATGGTTCTATACGATTCTCAATAAAATTCAGTGGCTTGGTAGATCACTGCTTTGTAGAAATAGTAGACCTACTGAGCCGGACATAAACATAATGTAATGCGCCCTCTTCTAGTAGCTAGCTGCTTGACCTAGGTCAGCTTCTTTTGATCGTGTTAACTTTAACTTGCGTTTACAGTTTGGTTAAACTACGATTGACATGCATCCATCCCTTTCCTTTGGGTTGAGAAGGCAGAGACCTAGGGCCAACACAAGCCTCTATACAACCATAGAGAGCTACAAGCGGATTGTGAGCCACTATGCAATGGGATGTGTAGACCAAACGTAGAGGACATGGCCAAAAATAGCCACCTAATGTGACCGAGGTGTTTCAATTCATTATTGCATTTGGGCTCCAATAGGGCGGCCACGTTGAACATGCTCCATAAGGGCTTGTTAAGTCATGCCGCACAAGCCTTCGGCGTGCACTTGACTTGTGAAAGAAATGTTGCATTAGGCCTTCTTGCAGGGATGCTAGTACTGCTTCGAAAAGGCTCTGGGTGCTTTCTTTGTTCGCTGATATTTACACAAAGGGGCGATTAAGAGGAAGACAATGAGAAAATTGTAATAGGCACAGTTTGGCAATGAGGCATTTCCACGTGTAATGAGGTTGAAGGTCAAAAGTCTAAAACTTTAGCCTTGAGCTATACTCAGTTGCATTGGCATGTACGTTGCAGAAACATGACAAGCCCTTCTAGCATTAATCATGATCGCATATAGACAATGCATGGTACTTGTAAAGAGCCCAAGCAAGAGCAAAAGGAGTGGCCTTGGCTACATGCATTCACAAGGAGGATTAAGATCAAGCAAGAGCAGTTTAGCATGCATATTAAACATAATTGTTAGTCCACCAACACAAACTTTTCGAGCCTTAGGTACTGTGTCATCTTATCGAATAATGGGCAATATGGTCATGTATATGGGGACTCTTTGAGTCTCATATCGCTTTTCTTTCTTGATGGTAAATCAACTATCAGCACTTTGTCTTGTTCATATACGATGTGGTTAGCATGCGTTTGGTATATTGTTCTATTTGCACTTATATGAGTATGTGAGAATGTACAAATGGGAGTTGGGATATGAGCTTCCCACTTGAAAATACCCATTAAGTTTGCTACACCAAAGCCAATGTAGTAAGGGCTACTAAATATAATTCTATTTCCCAACGATTTTAAAATTCAGAGGATGGCAAGCCATGACCTAGAAAAAGAGCCTCAAGAGTTTGTTAGAAGGCGACTATCAAAATTCAATATTAGCAAGTCTCATTCTAAAAGTGAGCCTCAAGAATACACGTATAGATGATGATCTTGGATGTCTAGTAAAGGGAAATCCTCAAGAGACAATGTTAAGATAAAAGTTTTTGGACCCTCAAAGTTAGTAATATCTTTTCAAAACGTTTTGATTGATACTATTGTCCTATACCGTAGGTTTATTTTATTTTGATGTTTCCTTGTAGCATGAAAATGTCACATAAGATTGAATCTTATACATTAACGTAAAGCCATTATACTATCACATCTCATCTTTTTTTGAGTCACACAAATTCATCAATATTCATATGTACAATAGTGCATGTGAGCCCCAAGGAATGTTTGTAGGCTAGCTAGCTTATCACAATTTAGTGATATCTTTCTCCTTATATTTCCATGCTAGAACTTCTTGGGGACATTCAAAACAAGTTTTAAGATCTTTCAACTTGGTGAAAGGCTCGAGATAGGGACTTACACTTACAATCCCTTAAGCACAAGTTGTAAGCCTTTAGGATTGCGTAACTTCACTTGGAAACATTTCTTATTTGTATAAATATAGAAAACCCAGCTCACCACTTCATGCAAAGAATTGATCTCCTCATGTTGCATGCCATGTGACTAGAAAGAATGGTACCTAAATCTCAAATTGCTACCAAAATTTCTAAATTGGTCTTTCAAGTCTTAAAGATGGTAGCGGCAATAAATGTTTTTCTTGAAGATCCTAAGCTATGGAAACATCAAATTGAAATATCACCCTGGAGCCTCAAACAAGAGACAAAGACACAAGGAAACCTTTAACATTGAGGCCCAAATATTCCAACCAAGATATGCCTTGACTTCAATATAATGCCCATCTAGCTCCTCATGAGAAGTCTCCAACACAAAAATAAGCTTTTATCAACATAACAGTTCCTCTTCAACAACTTCATCGGCAAGTCATTGTGCTTTGATTATTCCAGCTTAGTATCTGTTGTATGCTCTTGAGTGCACCAACCATTCCGAGAGCCAAGTTTACTATTTTTAGTTAGCTATTCAAATCCTTATGCTTCCATTTCAAACCTTGTAAGATTGCAAGCCTAGTTGTATGGCATCCATTTATTTAAAGAGAAAAGTAAAAGACAAGGAAAATAAGAGAGATAAAAAAACAAAAGAAATAATAAAAAAACATATGAACAACAAAAAAACTATGCACTCACGTGGTTAATGCACTGCACCTAGGAGTCCTCAAGCTAGGTACGTTAGATGACTTATGTCAATCAGCTCCATCTCTAACCCCCTAGCCCTTTTTCCATTTTCCCTCACATTTACTTAGGGCCATCAAGGGCAAGACACACGTAAGAAGTCTTGACTCACCTTCGTTAGACTTGTCTTGCTAGGTTAGTTGCACTTTTAAACTATTCACTTCATTCATCCAATGTTCACACATCAACTTGATAGTGGGGCAAGAAAGGTACTTGTAATACAAAGGGACCATATGCAGTTGATCTAGCATTTTGTAAGAGCTACTTGGATTAGACTCGTAACTTTTGTCCATCCTACATTTTAGGTTTTCCCCATGATATTCTTCAACAACTCCCTTTTTCTTTAGTATCGGAAATTATTTCCATCTTCATTTGTTCAAGATCCCTTCATCAACCATCAATCAATGGGATAACCCATGGAATAGTCTTCGAACTAAGTACCAGCCTATTTAAGCATGCGTATTCACATAGTATTTGCACTATAATCTATAAACGGTTTGGGTCGTCAATTGTGGGACAACACTTTAGCCAAACAACAATATATATCTTATGCTTGAAACAGAAGACCAACATTATCCCCTAGGAAGTGAATGCATGTAAGGTTTTTCTCTGCAAGTACAAAAGTTCGTAGAGAATCATGCACCATTAGTTCTACTTCAATATTCTCCCATCTTCTATATCTCCAATACATTCCCCATGACCATTCAAGCTCTATCCAACAACAAGGGACCAATAGCCAAGAGTACCAATATCAGTGTCACAACCCCTACAAGCTACATCACAAAAACAACAACATTGACCACTTTGTGCCCAAGTGCCAAAAGCAATTTCCATCTTCATCATCAAAGGCATCTACTACTCCTCCGTTAATATCTCTCCTTAGCAACGATGTAGGGTCTAAGAAGAGCAAAGCCATGTAGATAATGTTGATAAAGTTTATTTCACACTATTTCATCAATTATTTGATCTCTCTTCCTACTAATGGAAACTTTGTCACATGCTCCCACAACTTGATTTGGTTAGAATTATTTTGAAAATCCTTGCTTAGCTCCATCTATACACTTTGATGTACTTGAACTTGCAATCGGATACGTGATTAGATTGAAATGTCTTCCCTATCGTTACTAAATTTATTTATATACTAGATTTTGGTAGTTTGGTGTTACGAAGCAACAATCATAGAATCGAGGGATATACTTAAATACTAGATTTTGGGAGTTTGCTCAGTCTTAGGAAGCCATTGATCATAAAATTGAGGGATATATTACAATTTTGCTAGAGGATATAAGTCAAAATGTCCTACAAGCTAGCATGCAAAAGTATGTAATAATGTCAGTAAGCAATGAGAGTCCTTCCAACTAGGTAGTAGTATGTACCTCCTCCCCGAGTAGAATTTTGCTCAAAAGGGGATGATTGAGTTGTGGGGGATAACCGAGGTTGCTTGAGAGAATGATTGATCAAACAAAGATAATCAAAATGGCTAGGATCATAGTGGCGTGGTGTTGCTTGACATTTGGCATGAGATGATTGCCTGCATAGGCAACCTTGACCCTATGTATATATCACTTTCTCAAGAGATGGCTCTTGGCTTGATTTGATGTTGTTTGGACCTTCAAGGAGTTTTGGGCTTGATGCACAAAAATAGAGCTTATAGTAAGTGAGTTTGGGTGTAGGACAATGTAAACATATTTAAATAATATAAAATTTTATGTTTGCAAGCATGAAATAGAGAGAGATCAATGTGAAGGCATCATAATCTTGAGATGCTTGGGAGATTAGGATCAGGATAGTGCATGATCCCTCGAATAGTTAGTAGATTTGGAATTCTTACATCAAGAAGGGCAAGGTGCTCCAAGAGTGTGATTCAAAGGGAAGAGAATCCATAGTTTTCAATCTAAAGAGGAAGGTTTATATATAAGAAGGAAGAGGAGGAGCTTGACATGCTTTTAGCTTTCCCCTTGCTTTTCTTTTAAAATTTTTTTTTTCAAGAGGTTCTCACTTGAGCATGCCTTTCTAAAAGCATGTTCCTTCTTTTGGCTTGTTTTTAACCTTCCCTATTTTTGTGGAAAAGAACTTCAATTCGCCATCCAAAAATTATTTTCCCCTTTTTCCTTATCTTTTATTCCAAGAGTGCTTTTACATTGTATCTTGCAGTTGACCCGTCATGCACACTTAGTATCAAATTTAGGTTTTATAAAATTGTTGAAATATTAATTTTTTGAGATGGATGCATCTATGCTAATAGTTAATTACCATTTCAAATGTGTAGTTTTTATCGTATTTAATCATTATGGGTTAAATTTTTCTTAGTATGCATGTTGTAATAATGTACAAACATACAAATGTGGCAAATGTTCACACTCTATTGAAGTCCAATTCTAAGATACACTCAAATAGCGATCCTGAGATTCCAAAGCCCCCTAGGAAACAGATGCACCAAAGGAGGCCTCCTAGTTCACTTGACGCATAGACAATTGAAGGAGGAAAAGAGGAAGAAATCCAAGGATTCAAATGCTGAAAAGAAAAAGTAAGCACAAGACCTACCAAACTAATTCACAAAATTCAAAAAGGGTGATCAAATAGTGGTATTATTGGGAGTGAAGAGACAAGGCCAAACTAGTGAGCCCATTGAAGAACCTGCCAAAGGTCAAGGAAGTCAACTTAGATGGTGAAGGTGAAAAGCCCTGATTAATATTCATAGCAGATGACCTGACCAAGGACTTGACCAAGGACGAGGAGACTAACCTCATTAGTCTCTAATAAAAGGAATTCTTTGATGTGTTTGCATGGTCCATAGAGGAGGTAAAAGGTATTGATCCAAGCATAGTAACCCATAACATTCCTATAGTGCTTGACACAACACCCATTAGACAAAGGCCTTACACCATGAATCCAAAGCATGCTCATGTTGTCACATGATTCATTTTTGAGATCGAGCACACGGATTGGATATTATCCATTGTGATTGTACTAGAAAAGAATGGAAAGATTTGAGTGTGCGTAAACTACAAAAAATTCAATATAGCTACTAAGAGAGATAACTATCCTTTACCTTACACCAACACATGCTTGAAGAGTGGCAGGGAAAGAAGTGAATAGCTTCTTAGATGGGTTCTCAGGATACAACCAAATACAAGTCCACTTAGACAATAGGCACAAAACAACATTCACCACCGAATGGGGGGTGTTTGCTTACATTGCCATGCCCTTTGGGCTAACCAATACCCCTACTACCTTTCAACACCTCATGTGTGCTCTCTTCAAAGACATGCTTAGGAAGTGGTTGGAAGTATTTGTTGATGACCTATGTGTTCAAACCAACTGGAAAATACACATGGAAAAACTCCATGTAGACTTTGAATACTGTGGACAATATGCTCTCTTATTGAATCCCTTGAGGTGCCAGAAACATGGCTGTATATTAGGGCACATTGTGTTGAGGAATGGAATTTCCATTGACTTCTCAAAAGTTAAGGTGATTGTTGATCTTCCACCTTCGACCAACTATAAGGGAGTTCAGTGCTTCCTAGGTCATCCGAATATTATCGACGATTCATGTTGAATTATGCATTGATTTCTAGGCTAATATACAAATTATTGATTGTGTTCAAGTGGACAAATGCGTGCCATAGCAAACCTGTGAGTGGCTTAAGGAGGCCCTAACATCGACATCTATATTAAGAGCCCTAGATTGGTCCATTACTTTCCATGTGCACATTGATACTTTGAAATTTACCGTGGGGGCAGAATCGTGCCAACTTGGTGAAGATAACATAGATTTTCTAGTGAGTTTTGCAAGCAAGCAACTCACTGATGCATAGATGGACTATTCAACAATAGAGCGAGAACAGTTGACAATGGTATTTGTGCTAAAAAGTTTAGGCATTATCTTTTGGCCACACCATTCATCTTCGTTGTTGATCTTCAGGTATTGCTTTACCTTGTTAATAAACCTTGCGCAACAGGGTGCATTTCCAGATGGTCATTGCTATTGTTGGAATTTGACTTCTCAGTGGTAGTGCGAAGAGGAGAGAAATATTATATGGCTAACCATATGTCGTGGACCTTGGTCCATTTCCATTCTAGTTTAGCTAAAAGGTCACGTAGAGGTTTTAAGTTAGCAACCAAATTGTTGTTCAATTTATTGGCTAGATACTCTACTATTTCCTGAAGCTCTAATTTGTTGTTGGGAATGTGGGACAAGGCCAGTTTGCCCGGGTTGAGTGAGCTTCCTGCCATCATGCAAAGTGGCACAACTGGCTCCTTAGTTGGCATGGTTGCGGCCTTAGCAGCCTGTTGATGTGGTTCTTCCTCATCTGAGAATGGTAGGTCAATGGTTGCCAAAACGTGCATCCAATCTCTCTCATCCTCAGGGCAAGGAATATATCTAGCGAGCAATCCATAGGGTTTGGTCGTTTGAGTATCACCTTTTAGCATAGCCGAGATGGCAGCTAGGTCAACAGGTGTCGTCGTCCAAGTGTCCATCTCTACCCTCACTGCACTAGTTCTATTCCCTAGGAAAATCAACCCATTGCCCCAGTCCTCTATGACACGTGCATTCCTCATCCAAGGTCGGCCTAATAGAATGTCATAATCCACTCCCTTCATGACAATGAAGTTTACCAAAAACTGCACACCGGCAATCTTTACCGACCAATTCTTTAAGACCCCAAATGGTCTTACCCTCATTCCATTTGCTAACGTGACATTAAATCTAGCAGTCTCTACAGGAGGGTTTCTCCATGCCTCTAGGACTGCATGGTTTAGCACACTAACACCAGCGCCTATGTCTACAATCCCTTTTCGAGTCATGTCTCCTAAAGCTAGGACGTGCAAAATTGCATGCATTTCAGTGCCTTCCCAAAAAGCATTGATGTGCAAAGACTTAGGATTTGAGTGTAGAGTTAGACTTGGGATCTGTATAACTGCATCATGATCTTGCGGATCAGCACCCGCAAGTCCTGTGTGTCCCTCGATCAAGTCTTTTAACTCCTGCCACAAGGAATGATTTTGCCTAAGTAGATCCTCGAAGCTTAGAGTTACTAGAGTGGACAACAAGGTTGTGAGGAGGTTACTGGACCCTTGTCTTCCTCTGAGGCTAGGAGTTCTAGGCCATGCGTTCTGTCTACCTTGGTAAGTTTCCCCCCGGCCTTGCTGCTGAGTCGCTCCCAGTGGTGCAGGTATGCTCCTAGCCTGTGGTTTTGAGGGTGAGACTGGTGTGTTCACACTGGAGAAGTCGTCCATAGGATCTTCCAATATAGGTTCGGCATCCTCGAGGTGCTTTTGGGCGTCCTTGACCTACTCCTTGACCTTGGCTATAGCCTCGAGTTGCCGTTTGGGGTGGGGATATTCCCCTACCTTGGCACTCCCTAGCTCAGCTGTCTTAGGAGCCGAGGTCTCTGCCTCTACATCTGTGACCTTCTTTCCCGTTACTAGCGTAGTCGTTTCCTTGGTTTTAAGGGTTATCTTTGCATCGGTTCTCTTTTTCCGTCTCCTCTGGCTTTTCTTCCCCATTGAGGTTGCATCAAGGTTACTTGGCCTTGGCAAGGAGATGCCTGCATGTTTCGTTTGAGCTTGCATCATAGCATGTAGTGGGATGGGCGTATCCTCACTACCAAAAGTTTCCACTCCAAAGAGCCCCAAAGGCACCGATGGCATGTTGGCAGAGCTGGTTGATGGCTTCCGCCTAGGACAGTCAGGAAACAGATGTGTGATTCCACACTTTGCGCATCGGAGATCCGCTTTGTCCTTGTTAGCTTGTTCTCGCTCTGGGCAGCGTGATGAAATGTGGCTTGGGTGGCCGCAAGTCCAGCATGTGACCGGATCCTGGCTCGGCCCTCCAAAGATTGCCCTCCTCATCATAGGATATGTACGGATTGACATATGTCTCTTCCTCATTAGGCTCCTCCACAAAGTGAATAGGAGCATCGCTAGATGGGTGAGTCACAAAAGGCCCTGGTGGCCTGGGTATACCAGTTGGGTTCATCTCCAGCCTAGGCACGGCAGGTCTTGAGTCAGTCGGTGCTCGAAGAGCTAACTGGGCTCCCCTGCCAAAGAAATTAGGTGGCCTATTACCTAAGTATGGAGGGTTGTACTGCTGCGTGTATGGGAATCTCCTCGGCATTTTGCAATGCACTGCATCATGCCTGAATCTACCGTAATTTGAGCATGGCCGAGATCTAGGATCTTGGCACTCAATTGGAAGGTGATTGCTGTCGCAGTATACACATTGTACATGCGATCTCACAGGCTTCCTCATGAGCTCTTGCAACTGTGCAATCTCCATTCTCATCTCTGCGATCCCTTGGTCGTGGCCTACACTCTTTCCCTTATCCTGCATGCTAGCAGTTGCTTTTTTCCCCAAAGTGGTTGATCTCTCAAGGTCCCTCTGGCTTGCACTATCTCAGTTGGTAGTTCTCATGCTACATTCTCTGAGTTGATCATCTATGCGTATTGCCTCCTCAAAGACTTAAGCTAGCACATCTCGTTGTAAGGTGGAGTTACTGGCCAAAGCCTTGTAGAGCTCCTCACTCCGAATCCCGTTCATGAACACTGTAGACACTGCCCTCTCGGTAGGTCGCTCATTGGCGGGGATTCTCTTGTAGAGGCTGCACACCTGAGTGACGTAATCCCTAACGTCTTCCTTCTCCCTTTGACTGATATTCATCAACCTAACAATGAGGTTATTTGAATACCCCGCCTCCGAAAACCTCTTGATGAAGAGGCCCTTAAGGCGAGCAAAGTTTGTACGTTCTGCATCATCCAGACTAGAATACGAGGTCCTCCCCTTGTCGCCTAAGCACAGCCCGAAGGCTTGAGCTCGATGCGCAGGGTCAGTAAGACCGTTTGCCTCACATACTTGCTCGAACTACTCCATGAAGCTGTATGGGTCACTACTAGGTTCGTATCGAGCTAGTTGTTTTGCTACTATGGGGATTCTAGCCTGCCCTTTAGCCCCTTATGTGACTCCCAATCCTGACAGTAGTGCGGTGGCTAGGGCAGTAGCACTCTGTTCCACGGATATATTGTGCATGAGTCGCTTTGCCACCAGTTCACTCAATGTCATGCCAACCTCTACTGCCCGTTCCTTCTCTACATTCGGTCCGAACTTGGCCGCCCCAGCTAGGTCTAGTACTCGTCTAGCCTCGTACATATCTACATCTTGCTGCAGCCTTCTAGCCCTTTGCTCATGGTTGTAGGCAATTATGCCTTCCAGCGCTCTCTTAATAGCTCTTCTCTCTTCTTCCAGGTTAGCTACCACTTCCTCTATAGGTCTGCCTTGGATCACGGTCCTGGTGAGTAGATCGTAGTCATGGACCAGTTCCTGGACCGAGGTTGGAAATTCTCCTAAGTCTAATTGGTCTTCCCCTTGTTTGCCTCTTGATCCCGACATTATTTCTGCTTCCAGCTCCATGAGGTTGTCAATGAATCCAATTAGCTCTGGCAGCTTCCACTCCTCTATCTTGTTACTTCCTGTATCTTTGTGTCTTCTCCAGGTACTACTAGTAGGGCACTCAGGCACCTGTCTAAGTCTTGGGGTCTTCTCCTACTAGTGGGTTCCTTAATGTTATTAGATATCCTGGTGTGTTCCTTGTTATTCAAAAGCAGCTGCAATCCTTATTCGCACGTTGTGCTTAGTGCTTTCGCGGTGCTTGGTGCAAAAACAGCCTTTTCTCTTTTCTTGCTGTGCAGACTTAGCGGGGCACAAGAGTGAAGTGCCGATGCAGGAAGCATTTAATGCAAACTCCACCTTGTTTCCACCCACATTCCCAGCCTAATCTGAGTTCTCAACTCGGTTCCCGGCTATTCTACGGTCTTTCTGCGGGTCTGTGCTACATTTTCTGTTTTGCCCTAAGTTCGATTGGTCTCTGAGGTTCTAATGGTCAAACTGGGTCTTGGGGGTGTTCAGGGTTGCGTCCTGGGGTCAGGTCTGTGGCAAGGCCAGCAAAAGATCCTTATCTTTTCCTTCTGGCAGGATGGTCCGATTCTGGGAATCGGACAGAGCTGGTCTGACTCTAGGAGTCGGACGGTCCGATTCTTGCAGTCGGATAGGTCTGGTCCGACTCTAGCAGTTGGACGGGGTTGGTCCGATTCTGGGACTCGTCCAACTGGTGGTCCGATTCTAGGAATCGGACCAAGAGGGTGGTCCTATTTTCCAAGTGGTCTGATCATGGACTCGGCTATGATGGTCCGACTACAATGGTCCAACTCTAATGGGCAGTCCGAGTGCCATGTGGCATGTCCGATTGGGGTGTCTGGTTCTGGGGATCGGACAGGGATGGTCCGACTCCTCAGTTGGACGGTCCGATTCTGGGAATCAGACGGTCCGACTCCAGGACTCGGGTGGTCCGATTCTGGGAATCGAACCACTGCGAGTTGGTCCGACTGTGTGGGCGGCGGCGGGCGCGATTCCGACGCGTTTGGATCCCTCTTAATGTCTACTGCACACAATGACTACAGACTTCCCATATCTGATTAGAGCACTATTGAAAAACACCAGACTCACCTGGAACAGCACGAATCGATGGCACTTAGAATCGTGGTAGCGTTTCCTCTTCCTACGAACCAGAAGCTCTCTCTCTCTCTCTCTCACTCACAAGGCTAACCAAAGAAATGAGGTTTGTCCTGGCCTCCCAAGCCTCTTAAGGTCCTTTCCCAGCACTGCAAAACCTTATAGCCAGTTCCCTTTCCCTATTTCACCCAAAAACTTGAATCTGGTCCCCTGTTTCCTTGTTTCCAACAGCGGCTAGAACCTCTGTTTTCTCTTTTCTTACCCTAATCTAACCTTAATCTAGTGCAGCCAACATGCAAAACAAAAATGTAGAATGGTAGTCCTAATCTAATGCTTCCAACAAACCCAAATACTTACATGTTTCATGGATTAAACCCTCCTAAAACTCCTAGTTATCTCGAGCACCGGTTCAGGGCTGCAAACCCTACTTCTATACTTGATTCGATGCGCGCGGGGCTCAAGGCTCGATTCCGTCTATCCCGGCAACGAAACCAAAATGGAGGGGAGCTTCAAGCTCTACCCCAAGACCTACGGACCACTTATTGCTCAAGTGTTTCGAACCGAGCGGCCATGGCTACCTCTCACATAACCGACGCGCAATGCCTACCTTACGGGTGTAGTGAGCTTACCATGATGCTCGATCGAGTACCCTCCTCTTTCTTGCACATCGGTAGCTCCACGATCCTTGAGGCAAGCTCAAGCAACCTCAATCCCTCTCCCATGAGCTTCATCCTCCATAGCCAAGCGCAAGATAAGAGAAGAGAAGAGAGGAGGGGAAGATGAAGAGAGAAGATGGAGAGCTTCTTCTCCAAGATCCCTCACTCTCACACAATCACTTCCTCACTCCCTCACACTCTCTCAATCCCTCTCTCAAGCACAAGCAAGAAGGCAAGAAACAAGAGAAGAAGAAGAAGAAGCTTTGGCCACACACAAGAATGAGCTTCCCATTCACTTTTCAACTTTATATACATGCCCTACTTTTCGTGGGCGGTCATTCCCCTTTTTTACATCGCCGACCATTAGCCTAGGCCCATTTCTCATTTCCCACCGTTCCAGTCTATCCTATCCCTAGCTAATGCATACAATTTGCACAGGAGTGAGCCTGGCGCTCTCTTACAAGGTTTTGGAAGTGTTTTTGCACTTAATGGTGCGCTTTTTATTCTTTTACTCTCCTTGGGCAACTCTAAGACTTCTTGAGGGTCATGCCCGTGCCTTTAATTTTTTCAAGGGTCTAGTTGCCAGTTAAGGCACCTTTTCCTTCTTTTCTTTTTTTCCATTTCCCGTTCCTCTGTGCTGCAGTAAACAGTAGTCCCAATACTGAAGATGGAATCACCTACTAAACTACGACCCCTGAGCTAGACCCCTTCCTCAAGCGAGGGATGTGAGTTTAACTCGGAGTCTGAAGTCAGTACATAGAGTGATCCCGAAATACCCCAACCCTCTAATGTCAAATGCACTAAAGGGGACTTGCCGATCCACTTAAGGCGCAAGCGGATTAAGGAGGGGACCAAGAAGCAAACTAAAGACTCAGAAGGAGAGAGGCAAAGGAAACCACAGGATCTACCCAAACACTTTACAAAGTTTAAGAAGGGTGATAGAGTGGTTGTTCTGCCAGGAGCAAAGAGACAAGGGCAAGCCAGGGAACCAATTGAGGGACCCGCCAGGGTCAAGGAAGTCAACCTGGCAGAGGAGGGCAAGAAACCACAACCCGTGTTCATTGTTGACGACCTGACCAAGGAGGAGGAGGCTAGGTTGGTGGCCCTCCTGCGGGAGTATGTCGATGTGTTTGCCTGGTCCTTGGTGGAACTGAGAGGAGTCGATCCTAGGGTCATGACCCATAACATCCCCATGGTCCCAGAAGCGGTGCCAACAAAGCAGCGACCTTACCCTATGAATCCCAAACACACTCATGCGGTGAAGGAAGAGATCAATAAGCTTATGAAGGTGGGATTTATATATGAAATCGAGCACACAGATTGGGTATCGCCCATAGTGATAGTTATGAAAAAGAATGGCAAGATTCGAGTGTGTGTAAATTACAAGAAGGTGAATGCCGCTACGAAGAGAGACAACTACCCTTTGCCATATACCAAGCACATGCTAGAGAGAGTAGCAGGCAAAGAAGCTTACAGCTTTCTGGATGGATTCTTAGGCTACAATCAAGTGCAAGTGCATCCTGATGACAGGGCCTTCGCCACGGAGTGGAGTGTCTTTGCCTACATCATTATGCCCTTTGGGCTAATGAATGCTCCTACAACCTTCCAATGATTAATGTGCACGATCTTCAAGGATATGCTGCGACGCGAGCCGGAGGTGTTTGTGGATGACCTATGCGTACACTCCAGTTGGGCAGAACACTTAGAGAGGCTGGGAGCTGAGGCTGGGAGCCGAGGTTGGGAGCCGTCTTCGAACGGTGCCGACTATACAAACTCTTGCTGAACCCCTTGAAGTGCCAGTTCTGGGTGAAGCACGGATGCATCCTAGGGCATGTAGTGTCATGGAATGGCATTGCCACTGACTTTTCAAAAGTCAAGGCCATTACCGACCTCCCACCGCCCACCAATTACAAGGGCGTCCAGTGCTTCTTAGGCCACACAGGATACTACCGACGCTTTGTACTAAACTACGCACTAATTGCTAGACCATTGTACAAGCTACTGATTGTATTCGAGTGGACTGAGGAATGCCAATGCGTGTATGAGTAGTTAAAGAAGGCCCTCACCGATGCACCCATCTTACGAGCCCCAGACTGGAGCATAGCATTCCATGTACACATAGATGCCTCCAAATTTGCCATCGGAGCCGTTCTCTGCCAACCTAGTGAACATAGTCTTGATTACCCCGTGAGCTTTGCTAGCAAGTAGCTCACCGAAACAGAAATGAACTACTCCACTATAGAAAGGGAAGGGCTAGCCATGGTGTTCACCGTGAAAAAATTTAGGCATTACCTATTGGCCATGCCCTTCGTCTTTTACATGGACCATTAAGCTCTGCTGTATCTCGTAAATAAGCCATGCACCACAAACTATATAGCAATGTGGTTACTTCTCCTGCTGGAGTTCGATTTCTCAGTGATTGTGCGCAAAGGGAAGTAGCACTACATGGCGGATCACGCGTCATGCATACCCATCGAGGAAACTGTTGGCCAAGGCATCCCTGACGATTTACCTGACGGGCACCTCTTTGGCCTGTCTAGCGAAGGGGATTTGTTTAGAGCTGATTTTGACACCCTACTGGGCAGACGATGTTGTCCAAGTGTTAGAAAATGGCCTGCCAGAGAGACCTATTGAGAAAGCCACGCTAAGGAGACTCATCTTAAAGATTCAGCCATACCAATTAATTTTTGGCCAACTCTATAGGGTGGGACAAGATGGCATGTTACATAGATGTGTGTGCAAGCACGAGATGCACGATGTATTGAGAGAGGCACACGGCGAGATAGCTGGCGGGCATTTTAGTGGGGACACGATTGCCCGTAAGGTATTACAATCCCAACTTTGGTGGCCTACCCTATTCCACGACGCCGCTAAGTTTGTCAAACACTACGACAAATGCCAGAGGACTAAGATACCTATGTGCAAAGATAGGATGGAGTTGACCCCCATAGTAGCTCGACAGCCCTTCGAGAAATGGGGCATTGACTTCATCGAACCTATTAGTCCAGTGGCTCAATACTCCCAGGTTCGCTACATCATTGTTGCAACGGACTACCTCACAAAGTGGGCGGAGGCATGAGCCACCAGAAGGAACGATGCCAGGACTACTGCGAAATTCCTGTGGGAGCATGTCTTTTCGCGGTTTGGGTGTCCAATCGAACTAGTGAGTGATCAAGGTGCACACTTCGTTAATGAAGTAATATCCCACCTGCTCTCAACCTTTTTGATCATTCATAGAAGGTCTTCCCCTTACTACCCACAGGAAAATGGCCAAGCGGAGTCCACAAATAAAATCTTGGTCAACCTGCTTACTAAGGTAGTATCCACATCACGAAGAGACTGGGATAATAAGCTAATGGCTGCTTTGTGGGCTTATCGGACAGCTTATAAGACGGATGTTGGGCAAACATCCTTTAGGCTAACCTATGGGACGGAGGCCATTCTACCTCTAGAGTTTTTTGTCCCTAGCTTGAGAATAGCAGCGCAGCAACGTTGGGAGGGGAGAGAGGCGTGGATTAATCGCTTAGAGGAACTAGAGCGTCTCATAGAAACTCGGTTTTTAGCCACCCACGCTCTAGTCTGCGAAAAAGTGCGACGAAAGCTGTGGTATGACAAGCACGTCAACCAGTGTAACTTTGATCACGGGGACCTCGTGTTACTCTACTCGGTGAAAGGGCACAAATAGAAAATGAAATTTCGAGGGCTGGGGCCTTTCCGAGTGCGTGCAATTAGCAGAACGGGCAATGTCGAGTTGGAGACGCTCGAAGGGGAAGGAATAGGCTTCTTCAATGGTAGTCACATGAAAAAGTACTATCCCCCTTCCCATCCGCTGCACAAACCACTGATGCGCGAACCCCCCATCGTTGTCTGCGTGACCACAATCATTGAACTAACTGATCACGATGAAGAAGCAGTGGCACCCGTCTACCTTCGGATCACGGTCACTATAGAGCAGACATATTCTTTTGACGCTCTGATCAACGAAGGGGCTGACCAAAACATCTTCACACATGACCATTGGACATGCATTGGTCGGCCCAAATTACAGCCCACAAACGCAAAACTTAGCCCATTTGGGGGCAACACTTACCCTCTCTTAGGGAAATGCCAAGCGACTGTCTTCGTTCAGTCTAGGAGTATCCCAGTCGTCTTTTATGTGTTACCAAACACTAAATGGGCCAGTGATAAATCGCTACTAGGGCGCACTTTCAAAAAGCAGACAAGCTGCAATGTGGACTACAACCTAGACCGCATTCACCTGACCATGGGCAGTGTGCATATAGTAACTACTTTCAGCAAGGGCCATCTCGCACCTCCTACAACTGCAGAGCCACCGATGGAGACCCCCGTAGCCTAGCCTAAGGCAAAGGGTAGGAATGCCTTACCCTGTACCTCAACCGCTAGAGGCAAACCCACCCAAGCCGTCCACATGGCCAGGGAACCCATGCACATATGGGTGCCGAAATGGCAAGCGCCGCCTCCTGCTAGACCACAGAAACATGCTCCTAAATGCAAAAAATATCAGTCAAGGCCTAAGAGGTAGCCCAGGTGCCACCGACATGGGTGCACCACCACCCCACGATGGATGCCGAAAGACCCCCTGTGAGCGTAGGGATACTATGAGGGCAACCCCTGGATATGGGTGCCTAAGGTCAGACACCCGAAAGTGTCAACTTTAGGCAACCCCACTCCAGTTGAACAAGTTGCACGAAACGTCAACCCAACAACGGTGATGGTTAAGGCCACCCAGCACCCTCAGTGCCCCAAACTAGATGATCCAGCACCATCCAGATCAGACAAGGTGCATATGCCCATGCCTGCTCAAACGACTTGCAACACGCTCCCTACGGCATAGGAGCCCACCGCAGCATTTTCAAATGATCCAAAGTGCACAAATCCATTAACTATCCTTACAAGGGAGCCACTATTGTCCAGCCCAACTGCTCCATCGCCACCGATGAGTTTGAAACCTTCGTACGAAAGACGATTCTTCCTGTCAGCGGCCAAGGATCTCGCTGAGACCTCCGAGAATGACGTAGTGACATGCATCAAGGAGTTGGAAGACACCTTCACCACATTTTCTAGAAGCTACAAGAGACTTGACCTAGGACTTCTTAACGAACCCCTTGCATTTTCTCGTTGCCATGCACTTGGGAGGACTACGAGTTCATGACCGTCAAGTTTCCCAAAATTGCAGTTGAGCTAATCGCTAATGGAGAGATCTCGAAGGAACAGGCAGTTCTCAAACAACTAGTCACCTCATACCACAAGCCCGCTCGCTCTATGCCGGAACGTGAATTGGAGGAGCTTATGCAGCTTGCCAGCTCTGCTTCTCCATTCCTGCAACTGTGGTACGCCTTACGACTCCAATGGGAGAAAAAAGGTCGTTGGATCATGACTAATGTTGAGCAACGGAGGGCAATCAAAGCAATTGAACGTGACCCTATGTACGTGGCACCTCTTTCATTGAAAGTTCTAGCCATGACACGCAACTTAAACTTAGATGATCAGTTATACTGGCCCACCCGTACATCGACCAATTCCTCACAGAGGAGGAGTTGCACATTGCTAGTCGCCTAAACTCGGGAGACATGTTCCATAATGTCTTAACTTACATCACTCAAGCTTCCCTGCAACCAGGCAAACTTGATCGCCATGCCCAGTTTGAATACAACCCTAACCTGTATACCTAGCTTATGGCCAAGTAGCCCACCCCGCACGGCCCATGCAAGCCTTCCCTCCCCCCGTGCCAATTAGAAAAGAGGGAAGAAGAGCCAGTGCGACTGACCGAGTGGGGTAACAAAAGGGTGAGGGCTGACAACGCCCTACTAAATGCAAAAGAGGAAAGGATGCAAAAAGGAAAAGATGTTGGTTATTAATTATTTCTAAATATTTATTTTAAATAAAGAGCTTCATCTCCTTAAGTCTGCCCAGTAAACTGGCGCACATGTTTTTTTGACTGGGATAATGACATGCACATACCATGGCAGGACAAGACAGACTTCCATTTACGGAAGCAGAAATGACAAAATATGGAATCAACATCGAAACACAGGGCTTCAGCCAATTTACTCTCAAGCATACCATGAACCTGGATGAGGCTATCTCGGAGGAGGTGGCCGTAAGAGAGCTGGTGAATAGATGTAGCCTCCAAAAGTACGTCGAGAAAGTCGTGCAGGCTGTCGACTACAGCATGTGCGCAGAGTTCTTGAGAAATTTCAATGAAGCATGAAGCTGTAGCACGGTCACGGTAAGGGAAGGTAATCAAGAAAGACGAGTATAGGTACCCCTTGATGCCACCACCGTCGAAAGAGCCCTGGGACTCGTGCCCAAAAAGGAAAGATGTCCCAAAAGGGACGTATACGCCATGCTGGGAGTCAAAAAGGAAGATGTACACACAATCGATGGAATTAGTCTAGCCGACATTCCAGACCCGGCGACAAGGATGCAGGCGAATATGATCCATTCTCTTTTCTCTAGCCACAGGTACAACGCCCTGATGAATAGGATCAGTGTACCACTGCTAGAAAGCATTGCGGCAGGGGTCCCTAAAGAGGTGGACTAGAACGGGTTCGTCTAGAAGATTATAAAGAGTTCCACCACCCTTCTAGCTCTAGCCGCAACGCCAGCCACAGCGAGGACTCCCCAGCCTCCACTGCACGATCCATGAGAAAAAAACCTGCCATCAAGGCCTCCACGATCAAGTACGGAGGCATACTTACCACAATCATTGACGAGGCCATCAAGGGTGTTGGTGGGGAAGGAGAGCAGGTTGAGCACCAAGACTCACCACATCAAGAGGAGGAAGTCTCAAGTGAAAGGACGGCTAGCGATGTAGGGGTCCCTAAAGTACCACCCCCGTAAAAGGCCAAGCCTCAAATGCAAACAAAGGACAACAAGGGCCAAAAGAGGGCGAAGACACTGAGAAAAAGGGAGTGAGCTGAGGTGAAGGGGGCTCGAGAAGAGTCATGTGGGTTGGAAGAACAACTGCAGAAGGAGGAGGAGGAAGAACTTGCAAGAGTTAAAGAGGAGCCAAAAAGGGTAGAAGAGGACTGGCAAAGAAGGGCAGAAGAGGAAGCCTACGAACTACGCATGAAGGAACTGGACGAGTTGGCTGAGGCCACTCGCAGGTCTATTGAAGAAGCTCATAGACCGGAAGAAATCCACCCCTATAGTCCTCACCACGAAGCCGAAGTGAGTGGCAATGCGAGGGCAGCCCCGATGACTACAAGCAAGGGAAAGTCACCGCTCCATTCCCTGCCTCCCTCCTTCGTGCCAACACCCACAGGCACCCCAAATGCCCCATAGCCCGCGCCTTCTTTGGACACTATCCAATTGATGAGCATGATGCAAATGCTTGTCAGTAAGGTGGCAGAGATTGTCCCAGAACCCGGCATGAAAAGACCTACCGCAGTCGATGCTGAATCTAAAAAAGACCCTAAGCAGCAAAACTCGAAGCATCTACCACCACAGTCCCCATCCCCCTGTCACCGGGAGCAAACTACGATGCCTACATAGCCGAGCTCTTAGCACAGCTGGAAGTGGCAAAGGAGGAAAAGAAGGTGGCTGATCCGGGTTTTTTACAACCTGGATTACTACCACAAAATTTGGCCAAAGCCCCTATCAAGAGCTTACCATATCACTTTGGGTTTACTCTTCAAGCACTAGGTATGCTGCATTGCTTCTCAATTATGATAACTCTAGCAAATGGGGGGAACAAGTTACAAAGTTGTAGAAGAAACTTTTTTCAGATTCTTTACGAATTTGAAGTTACAAAGGTGCAGACTGTTGGCTATATGCAATTTGCTTCTCTCTTTCACCACACCAACTTTCCACTATATCCTTCTTGTAAATATATTATAATAATGTGCTTTGGGCACCCACCTCTTGTAATCTAGCTCCATTTCTCTATTTTGTCTACCACCACCCTTGGCTTCTTGCATGATGACCAAGGTGGGGACTTGTCCCATCCACTATTCTCCATATTTTCAAAGATGCCATACATCATCTAGGATTATGTTAATCAAGAAGATTAGCTTAATCTAAACCCTCATGGAGGCTATATAAAGAGCCCATAGAGAATGAAGAGAGGGAAGAGGGACAATGATAAGCCCATGAGAGCACTCTAGAATACCCTCATGCTAGTCCATCTCTTTGAGGTGAGCTATGAGTGAGTTCTTTTATTATGTAGCATAATGGCAAGCTTCCTCTACCTCTTCTCCTATTATCTCCCTCTCTTCTCATCTTCTCATTCCATGTAGCATAATGGCAAGTTTCCTCTACCTCTTCTCCTCTTGTCTCCCTCTCCTCTCATCTCTCTCTCACATATTCTAATATGGTGTCTAGTACATATATTCTCTCTTGTAAATTTGTGTCTTGGTTCTCTTGATTCTCTTTGAGAAAAGGGATGTCCTAGCCCATCCTCCCTTTGGCTAGGTGGTGCCCCTCTTTAGTTCTCTTAGTAAGGATTGGAGGTTGGATGGGTAAGAGGCAATGGGTAAGAGGCAACCCGTTCATCATTTCAGCCCTCATTTTTTGTGCCCCCGCTAAGGACATTCTCAACCACAATTCTCTACCTCCTTATGTGGGACGATACAACACATGGTGGTGCATCCTCTACAACAAGTGCCCCAAGTGGCTCTTCTCCAACGCCTTCACCAAATTTTTTAAGTTGGTCGAATTCCACGACTCCCACAATGGTCTCCCAAGGAAGCCCAAGAAAGGAAGTATGCCTATCGGATGATGGCACGTATGCGGGTAAAAGGTGTTCACCTTAGAAATTTCATTCTTTCATAACGGAAAAAATCATGTTGCCATCAATTGCTAGGTTCTCATATGTGGTGAGTGTTTTGCAAACAAAGTGAAGGCCCTTCTGAGAGGTCCTCGTCTCCAAATCATCAAATCCCTCTCTCTCTCTGGCCTAATCCACATCAAAGGAGGACAACTATGTATGAACGGTGTGGAGTTTTGTAGAAGTGCAAAGTATGGAGACTACCTTCAACTGTTGTTAGCTCGAAGGTTGGGTGTGGTTGAAAAGGTGGCCATCACACCTTATGAAATATATGTCGCCGAGGATGGACACACTAAGGCAAGAACAATCGCTGGTGAGCAAATTCTCTATATAGCGAAGTTGGTGGGTTCCAGAAAGAAACACTCTGGGAAAAATCCTTCATAATTCAAGAAAGTGCATTCCCTCTACTCCCTTAAGTAGTCTCCACTCATGAATAATAATAATGGCCCGAATTTCTACACCTTCTACTCTGTACAAAACATCCGAGTTAATGTATGCATCAGTAGGAAGATTTTCTTCCAACAGCGTCTTATCATGTACTTTGGGGCTGAAAGATTAAGGAAGATTCTTGTATCACCAGAACCTATAATCTTCCCAATGCTAGACTACAATGCATCCTTCAATGTACACATGTCTTTATCTTATTATAATAGTTTCTCATGAATCACCACGAGTTGTATGGACCTATCCGTCCACTTGCTATGCTAACTGTGCATATTGTAGCCAGCACAAAGCTTAGATTCCAAGGCATTATTAGAAGCATACTGGGGCCTAGACGTCTTGCTGAAATCAATGCATCTGTGAACCCATTCATCCTTCCCCTCATAAAATACAACTTAAGTCTAGACGTTTTCATCTTCGTACTCTACTAAGGCAACATGGCATTTCCAAGTTTTTTTAGGCATAAAGGGAAGAAATCTCTGGACTTTTTGGATGACTTAGAAATGGCCTTCTTAGTCACAGGCCGGGATGATGAAGCAACCAAAGTACGGGCCTTCCCTTTAGTTCTAAAGGGTGATGCTCGAGTGTGGCATCAAGCTCTCTCAGAGGCTACAAGGGGTAATTGGGAGGATCTCAAGACCGCATTCATGCACAAGTACCAAGATACAGAGCCACCTGAAGATATTTGGAGACAACTCTTAGATCTTTGCCAAACCTTACCAGGGGAGTACCAAGCATATGAAGGCATGTTTATAAAATTGTGGGATAAATGGACAGCCTCTTTAGCCGAGGGAGAAAGAGTACCTGATTGCCTTAAGAAAGATTGTTTTCTAGCCGGACTCCATCCTCTACTAAGGGAGAAGGTCAAAGGAAATTTTCCCACATCCTATAAAGAACCAGTCACTTATGCGAGGGAGAAAGATAGAAAATTGAAGTATCAAGCCCAGTTGAAGGGGGGAGTTGAGCCCATACAGGTTTTACCAACCATGCCAAGGCCTAGAGAAATAGCAGAGGCCCCACCTGAACCGGAGAACAAAAGACCACCTTCATTACACCTTGGGGTTGTTTTGCTTACAAAGTAATGCCATTTGGATTAACAAATGCCCCAACTACCTTCCAACGATTCATGAATTATGTCTTCCAGCCATATTTTGGGAAATCCATCAGGGTCTTTATTGATGATTTTTGTATTTATAGTTCTAAGGCTCTACATCTAGGAAAGGTGGATGAAGCTTTCAACCAACTTGCACAAATGGAGGGGCAGTTAAACCATGAGAAGTGTCGCATTGACGAAAGCAGTGTAACTTTGTTAGGGCATGTTGTAAGTGAGAGGGGTATTGAAGCAGATCCAAACAAAGTTAAGGCCCTATTGGCGGTGCCATCACCATCTTCTGTGAAGCAACTAACCTCTTTCATTCAGAAGGTGCGATATATGGGGCGGTTCATTCATCTCCTCTCCCAATTAATATTTCCACTGCAACAGTTAACCCACTCTGAGGAGCTCCTGTGGAGTGACGAAAGTAAAAGGTGCTTTCACGAGGTGAAGAAGGCTCTTAGCACCCTTCCTATAATTTTACAGCCTTGTTGGGATCAGGAGTTTTTTGTCAATCTGAGTTTTGGGGAAGATGCTCTAGGGGCAGCACTAATACAAAAGGATGCTAAAACTGGCCTAATGAGATCAGTTTACTTTTCTAGTAGAGTAATGATAGCATCAAAACGAGGGTACAAGATGGTGCTTAGAAGGGTGCCAACAGCAAATGAGATTATGGATGTGATTAAGAGCTGCCATGAGGGGGTTTGTGGCTGACATTTTGCTCAAGAAATAACCAGCAGGAAGATTCTCCATGCCGGTTTTGTGTGGCCTAGTCTACATCGAGATGTGCAACATTGGTGCCGCACTTGTGACGATTGCCAAAAGGCTGGATCAAGGAAGCTAGTGCATGAGGAACAAAATCCCATAACTACATATGGCCCATTTGAGAAATGGGGGATTGATGCAATAGGGCCACTCCCACGCACTCAATCTGGCAATGAATACATCATAATGGGTGTGGACTACATGACGAGGTGGGCAAAGGCTCCAGCAACTAGTAGGATCACAGCCCAAGAAGTGGAAAATTTTGTGTTTGAAAATATTTGTTGCAGGTTTGGCACACCTTTGGAAATTATCTCTGATCGGGGTCCTGGTTTTAGGGCGAACCTAGTAGGGGAGCTAATGGAAAGGCTAAAAATCAAGCATAGGCATTCTACTCCCTACTACCCACAGTGTAATGGTTTGGTCGAAAAAGTGAATGGGCTGATTTGTAAGATAATTACCAAGCAAGTACACATGCACCCCAAGCACTGGGATAAAAAATTGAGTGCAACTCTTTGGGCCTACAGGACTTCATTTAGAGCCTCACTTGGCTATACTCCATTTCACCTCGTCTATGGCCAAGAGGCTTTGCTTCCTATAGAGGTGGAACTGGCCAGTTTGCGTGTTTTAGTAGCCAGTCAAGAGAAGAATCAAGATAAGAAGTTAGAGGAAAGGATCTTGGATCTAGAGAGGCTGGAGTTAGACAGAGAAGTAGCAATCCAACACTATTCCATGCAGACTGAAGAGAGGAGGAAGACATTTAATAAGAAGTTGGCTAGCAAATACATAAGGGAAGGATCACTTGTGCTACGCTATGATAACCGCTTTGATAACAGAAAGGATGCTAAACTTGTGTTCAAGTGGGAAGGGCCATTCATGGTCATAAGGAGATATCCAAATGGCAGCTATAAGCTAGGTGACATGGATGGGAAGGTTCACAAGACAAGGGTAAATGGATGGCGCGACTGAAGCCTTATTTTCAAAGAAACATGAACACTTTGGAGCAGTAATTCAATGAAGAGCCACCAATGAGGGGGTGCAGTCCTCCTTGCTCTATTGGACCATCATTATCAAGCTAGAGGCATGAATACCTCTAGCCTAAGGGGAGAACTAATGATCCGGGTTTTTTACAACCCGGATTACTACCACAAAATTTGGCCAAAGCCCCTATCAAGAGCTTACCATATCACTTTGGGTTTACTCTTCAAGCACTAGGTATGCTACATTACTTCTCGATTATGATAACTCTAGCAAATGGGGGGAACAAGTTCTTAGGAGGCATGTCAATGTAAAGGGTAAAAGGGATGGTTATCTTAGTGAAGATGAAAATGGATTACACCTAAGAGTTGAGTGAGTGCATATATTTTTTCAAAGGACTAGCCTCCAACTACACATGGGCTCTGTCTGCATCAATAAGATTTGGAATCTATCACCATCATTAGAGGGTACCTCACCCTAGCACACAAGTCAATATCCACATCATGGTGTCATTTGGATCTAACATAAAAGCTTACAAGCATGGACCCCTTCTGTCACATGCTTATATGTATTTATATATGTATGGGGGACTAAAGTCAAAGCAGCTTTTGGAAGCCGTTTTTTATAATCTTGATAACTCCCAAGAAAAAGAAAATTTCAAGAAAATTCCCACGTAGCCCGATCGGTTTTGACCTGATCTACAAAGTTGGAGAAGAAACTTTTTTCAGATTCTTCACGGATTTGAAGTTACGAAGGCGCAGACTACTGGCTATATGCAATTTGCTTCTCTCTTTCACCACACCAACTTTCCACTCTATCCTTCTTGTAAATATATTATAATAATGTGCTTTGAGCACCCACCTCTTGTAATCTAGCTCCATTTCTCTATTTTGTTTACCACCATCCTTGGCTTCTTGCATGATGACCAAGGTGGGGACTTATCCCATCCACTATTCTCCATATTTTCAAAGATGCCATACATCATCTAGGATTATGTTAATCAAGAAGATTAGCTTAATCTAAACCCTCATGGAGGCTATATAAAGAGCCCATAGAAAATGAAGAGAGGGAAGAGGGACAATGACAAGCCCATGAGAGTACTCTAGAACACCCTCATGCTAGTCCATCTCTTTGAGGTGAGCTATAAGTGAGTTCTTTTATTATGTAGCATAATGGCAAGCTTCCTCTACCTCTTCTCCTATTATCTCCCTCTCTTCTCATCTTCTCATTCCATGTAGCATAATGGCAAGTTTCCTCTACCTCTTCTCCTCTTGTCTCCCTCTCCTCTCATCTCTCTCTCTCATATTCTAATATGGTGTCTAGTACATATATTCTCTCTTGTAAATTTGTGTCTTGGTTCTCTTGATTCTCTTTGAGAAAAGGGATGTCCTAGCCCATCCTCCCTTTGGCTAGGTGGTGCCCCTCTTTAGTTCTCTTAGTGAGGATTGAAGGTTGGATGGGTAAGAGGCAATCCGTTCATCATTTCAGCCCTCAATGGCCATATTGGAGCTGGAGAAAGAACGGAAAACCTCGGCGGCCCTAAAACTCGAAGTTTCGAAGCAAGAGGCTAACCAGCGAAGAGAGATCAAAATGTTACAAGACCATCTGGAGAGGCAAAGAAGAAGGAGACCTAGGACAATGAGAACCGCCTACGCTAGAGGTTGGAGGATGAGGAACAGAACCTGGTGGCCGAGCAACGAAGTTTAAAGTTACTGGTGCAGCAGTATGCCGACCTAGAGCAAAGAACGGCCAGACTAGAGGGGTACGGCCTATTGGCAACTCAAGAAGGTGAACCGAGCGAGGGGCAGGGGGACATCATGGCACAGCTTCAGTATGCGCTTGAGGAGCAAAATAGGCTAGAAAGAGAGATAGAATTCCTAGCGTAGGGCTGGTCCACAACCCTCGCAACAGAAATGCAAGAACAACAATAGGAGATACAATAGTTGCGAGGGGCGTTAGAAGTTGCCAATGAAGATACTGAGGCCCTCATGGCCATGGCTTTCATGCAACGGAGAATGCACCTTGCAGAAATCCAGAGCCATGAGCAGCTGGCACAGGAGAGATCAGAACAAATTAATGAGGTAGAGCATAAATTCAGCATCGCAACTCAAGCGAAGGAAATCGTCAAAGCGCAATTGGCTCGAAAGTCCTGGGAGTGGCATCAACTCTGGGCTTTAACAAGAGAACAATAACAGATGATGACCACATTGGCGAGTGCGATGAAAGAGGAAAAACAAAAGATGGATGATAGGGCCAACGCTTGGGAAGCAAATAACTTGGACAGAATCAGGCAATTAACAGAACGCTTGGCAGTGGCAGAGTGCGAGAGAGTGCTTGCCCAATCTAGAGCTAAAGCAACCAATGTATGCACCCATGCACAATGGAAAGCCTTCCTCAGCACCGTGCTCCACGTCACCCAAGCACAGGGCGATGATTCAATGGAGAGGATGCAAAGAAAACTAGAATTGACTACACGGTCGCTCAGGTACGGTCTTCAAGAACAGGAGCTCCCCGCCAGCACGGGACTCACCAAAGAACAACAATTCAGCTACGTGTGCAGTACCAGCCTCTCCACTGATGAGCTCAAGGACCTGGGATTCGAAGAGCAGAAGCCGGCCGCACCACCATCGCAAACAATCCCAGCCGCGGCCGAACAAGAAATCGAGGAAGGCCCGGATTTGGACCAAGAGCCCGACGAAGAACTACAGAAAGCGCCCAGTCCCCCTCTACCCGACCTCCCACCGGACAACACTAAAGAGGCACACATATTGAAACGCATTGTGGCAGCCACAAGAAGGAGACAGGAGCTGGTAGATGATGCACAACGCAAAGCCCGGTCATTGCCAAGACAATTCTCTGACGAGCCAGTACCGCTACGAAGGGACCCCAACCCCATTGACTGGCCGCAAGAATTGGTCATCTGGCATGACTGGGAGTTTCAGACAAGGCCTTTTGAGATGTCCTTCTCCTACCCACGCTCGCTGGACAAGGCGTTGTCGCTCAATATCCTATCCAAAATCAAGGAGCTAGCTAATGACCTAGCGAACCGTTGGGTGGAAGAAAGGAGCCTAATTATGACCCGGTGGAGGTAGGAGCCTGCAAACTACTAGTAGGACAAGGTGAACCAGATTCCCAAATCCGTCCAAGGCTACGAGGTGCAGCCAAAGTGGCGGCGGAGGATTTGGAACACCAATTTTGACGCCTAGACAACCTTCTGTAGCTCCCTCCCCGAGGAGCAAAATGACCCCTCCCACATGCCATACCCCCGCCGGCACACACTTTGCTCATGGCACCTAGGGATCACCCCTAGCCCCTCTCCCCACTCCGCGCTTAGGGCACATCAAGGGCAGGACTCTCAGACCTGTCACCCTAAGCTTTGCATGGCACTACACCTCCAACCATGCACGAACTGGGTCCTCAAGTGTGAGACATTACCAAGGGCTTGCCCAAGGTTAGACCCACCTCCCAGTTCCATTACACATGCATTTACACCTCACCGTGAGACAGATACCCTCTTAGGGAGTGCACAATCTTCTCTTGTAGGCTATTCGTAACTCAATCAAGCCGCCATTGGCTACATGTGTTCTTCAATGGATAACGGAGCCTGGTTTTGGCAGTCATCGTCGACGACAAATTCCAATTGTGCCAACAAGGCCGAGCATCTTCATGTAGATCAAAGCAAGCCAGAGTCTCTCCCAATCACTAGGAACCAACACCCCACCATCTCTCATCGCAGCGCCGCCTTTTTGACAAGTGGTCATCTACCCACCTTTTTCATTTAGCACCAATCCAAACTACCCTGCTGCTCCCCACCCCAGTGCCATGGGACTGGCACTCCGCTAGGAGGGGGGTAATGTTTACCGCAGCACAAAGGAACGAAAAATGGAGTAGAAGTGTGGGAGAAATGGAAGAAGGAGACAACCAAGAAGGCACAAGACAAAGAAAGGATAAGGGTAAAAGCGTGCCTGGATGGAGAGCAGACTCTGAAACGAACGACGGTGTCGCCTCGAGAAAAGAAAAGAGTAAAAGCGAGCCATTACATATGAAGGCGTTCTCGAATCCTTGTTAAAAGAGCATCGGGCTCACTCCCGTGCCAATTGTATGCATTAGTGGGAACGTGATAAGTTAGAATGGTGGGAAATAGGAAAAGAGGGCCTAGGCTAATGGCCGGCCATGTAAAAAATGGGGATGACTGCCCAAAAAGTAGGGCATGTATATAAAGTTCAAAAGTGAATGAGAAGTTCATTCTTGGGTGTGGCTAAAGCTTCTTCTTCTTCTTCTCTTGCTTCTTACCTTCTTGCTTGTGCTTGAGTGAGGGATTGAGGGAGTGTGAGGGAGTGAGGGAGTGAGTGTGTGTGAGTGAGGGATCATGGGGAAGAAGCTCCCCATCTTCTCTCTTCATCTTCCCTTCTCTTCTTCTCTCTCGTCTTGCACGGCTATGGAGGATGGAGCTTGACGAAGAGGGATTGAGGTTGCTTGAGCTTGCCACAAGGATCGTGGAGCTACCGGAGTGTGAGAGAGAGGAGGGAACTTGATCGAGCATCAAGGTAAACTCACTACACCCGCAAGGTAGGCATTGCGCGTCGGCTATGTGAGAGGTAGCCATGGCTAGTCGGCTTGAAACGCTTGATCAATAAGCGGTCCGTAGGTCTCGGGGTAGAGCTTCATAGCTCCCCTACAGATAGAACTACCCATAGTGCAGAAACAGGTTATATGCCGGCTGAACTGATATATGAGCAGCCACCTATTATGCCTATTGAGGATTCTATTGTCACATGGAGTATCTTGCCTTGGGATAAAGGCATAAATAGAGAAGAGTTGTTGATTTTGCGCATAAGGCAGCTTGAAAGAAGGCCAGAAGATGTCAAGAGAGCCATTGAAAGGCTGCAGGCAGCAAGATTGAAGAATAAGAAGAGGTTTGACAAGCATCATCGACTCCGTCTAAGAGCTATTCAAGAGAATGATTGGGTACTTGTCTATGATAGCAGCCTGGACAATCAATATAGTGCTCATAGGAAGTTAGCCAAGCGATGGTTTGGACCATATGTGGTAAAAGTAGTACATGATAATGCTACTTATACTTTGGCTTAAATGGATGGGACCATGGTCAAGGTACCAATAGCTGGTAAACGTATCAAGCTCTTCAAACGAAGAGAGTCTTCTACTTATGAGCTTGATGACTTGGATATGAGCCATCTACTTGAAGACAAACAAGATCAAGAAGACTTAGAGGATGAAGATGAAGATATGACAGAAGAAGACCCTCCTTAACCTATAATTTTGTGAAATGGCACATGCCGGAGGATGTGCAAGTTAGGAGGGGGTGAATGTCAGAAAGTTTTTTGTTCATAATATAAATCATAGAATTCTTATGATCACAGAAGAACTTTATTAGGACTTACATGAGGAATTTTCATACATAACTCAGTCATTGTTACCCAACAACCAGCTTAGATATCACTTAGTTTCATAAGTTCTCTTGTAACTGTCATACAATTTTCAATTGTACCATGTATATTGATAAAAATTAAGTCTATGGGAACCCACAACTTGATCAGCTCGAAGTAATTGACAGTTTGTAGGCTAAGTCACATTGGTTCAAGAGGAAAATTTGGTTGGAAATCAAGAGAAGTGCCAAAAGTCCACTAGGTTCATGTGGGACCTGAAATAATGGACTAAAATGACTTGTAAGTGACCTAAATGGTCAAAATGAGAAGTGGGAGCTGAGCAGGATGCAGCCCGCATTTTTCGGGGTAAAAAACAGGCCTGCATACCTGTGGCAGATGGAGGATGAGCTGTGGGCTACGGTGCATGCTCCAAAGCATGCAAACTCAAGACAAATTGGAGCTGAAGAAGGAGACACAAACAAGGAAAGTGAGAGCTCTTCTTACCCATCCATTTGGTATGACAAAAATGAATGGTATAATAGTCCATAAAAGGGGGAAACCTGAGAAAAAGTTTTCAGCCTGCTCTTATGTATGTCTTCTCTCATTGCTTTTACCATATTCATGGTCCAATGAAACCCGTCTTGTACCCAAGTACTTGAGTGACTTTGGGGCAAGCAAAGGGGAGGATTTTGAAGGTGTATGGGCTGTTATGGACTGAAAAAACCAATCATAAATAGGGCATCGCACTGTTCTTGTCCATTTTGATGAGTAAACAAGTGATCTATGTGGTTGTAAGAGAGGAAATTGACCTCTTAACATCAGGGCTTCACTTGTGAATGATTAGAGGAGCTTATTCATGGGATTATGTGTACTTTTGGAGCTTGATTATGGGTTGGAAATTACTGTTTTAAAATAGGGCCGAAGTTAAATTTATGCTTTTACAATGCATTTCATGAGCTTTTGATCTATGTCTTGAATGTATTTGAGTCTAACATCAAAATACTTGTATCTTGGAGTTGTTATTCATTCATGTTCATGAAATGGAAACCATTTGAGCTTGCATTTGGATTAAATCTGAGATTATCCCTATTGTAATGGCTTATTATTCCCATATGCATTTGATGTGAACAAGACAAAGTCTTTTCATGTATGCTAAATAAAAAGAAAAAGCTTGATATCTTCTCCTTCAACTAAGTCATTTCTAAAATCCAAATCTTATCAAACCCCAATCTTTTCTTCTTCTCCAAACCTTGAGTCCCACACTCCTCTTCTGCTCTAAGCCCTGGTGGTAGACCTTCAACCCCCAACATGACGACAACGTATATCGAAAAGTTTGGACAAGAGCATGACCACACTAAGTTTGTGGAATTCTTGAGGACGTATGACCCCGATAAGGAGAATGGGATAGTGTCCTTGGCAAGGAGAGAAGGAATCACATAGGTGTGGATCCCGCTCAGCAAGGCCTTAGTGGAAAACGCGCTGGGGTTGGAACCAAAGTTGGAGAAGAGGCATAAAAGAGATGTCTATGCCATGTTGGGGATGAGGAAGCAAAGTGTCTTAACAAATGATGGCATAAGTATCCAGGACATTCCCAACGTAGAGGTCAGCCTGCAAGCCAAGGTGATCCACGACCTCTTCTCTAGCCTAAGATACAATTCGCTCATGCGTAGGATCAACATGCTTGTGCTGGAGAGCATGGCAGCTCAATCGCTGCATAAAGTGGATTGGAACGGTTGTGTCAGGAAAACCATAGATCATATAGCCAAGACAATAGACCTTGGAAGCAGACCGATGAGTGGAGAATCCCCAGCATCAAAGGGAACTGACAGGAAGAGGCCCTCAGTCAAGGCCTCATTCATAGGGTATGGAGGAGTCTTGACCGCCCTTATCCGAGAGGTGATAAAAGAGGTGCAAGACAGAGAAGAGGGATAAGACAAAATGCCTAAGAGGCCAGCTTCTCGTCATGACAAAGAACAATCAAGTGAGAGGACGGCGAGTAAAGTAGAGGGAGAGCAAGAAGCTTAATCTAGCAAGAGAAGAGAAGAGAAGAAGAGAAGAAGAAGAGTCCCTCTTTCCCTTGGGTGGTCATCCCCTTTTTACATGGCCAGCCATGGCCTAGGCCCTTTTTTCCATTGTTCTCCTATCTTCCTAGCTTCCTACCTTTCCCTTGGGTGGTCATCCCCTTTTTACATGGCCGGCCCTGTTTTCCATTGTTCCCCTATCTTCCTAGCTTCCTTCCTACCACCCATCTACCTTTACAATTTGCACGAGTGAGAACAATTTAAAGGTACGCCTTCTTGCTTTTGGCTTCTTGCGGCTTCCATGGTTGCGTCTTGTATTCTTGATGGTTGTTTCCATGCTTTTAGATTTCTTTCGAGCCCACGATCTTATAGGGCATCTTTTCCTTTTTTTCTCCTTGCACTTTTCCTCTTGATGCCTTGTTTTCTACTTCCTTCACTTTGCAGTAACCATTACCCCCCTCCTAGTTGAGTGCCAGTCCGATGTCACAATATGTGTGTTAGCATCCAAGGCTCATTTGGATGCATAGTCAGCTTATTACCTTTCCTTTTTGTGATGATGATTGTTAAACAAAATCTCTACTATGATGTATTTTGGGCCTACATATAAGATATGTACAATTGAGACAGAAAAGTAAGGCATAAGTTTGTAGTTCAGAATTTTAAGTGCATAATGCCTAAAATGGATAAAGAAGTTACATTTTGAACACATGTATTATATTACCCTCAATGATTTATATCACAAGAGAAAAGGATGTCATGCTTAAAATTTACATTATATCTATCACAAGAGGAGAGAACTAGAGTATCTTGGATAGAGGTGAGCATGTGACTATTATGAGATACCAATTTCATTTTATGTAACTTTTCTTTTAAGGCCACCATTCCCTTGATTTGAAGCTATAAGGATTTTTTGAGGTAGATAAACAAGTATAAACATTAGCACTAGATGAAGAACACACACACACACACACACACACACACACACACACACACACACACACACACACACACACACACACACACACACACACACACACACACACACACACACACACACACACACACACACACACACACACACACACATGTGGTGAGTCCCGCAGCATATACTACCCTCTTGCTACACCGCGAAGGGCGTCTCAATCTGAGACAATGCACTCTTGCACTTTTCGGCTGTGCTACCTACAGAGACTTGCTCCCAAAACAGAAAAATGAAAGCAACACTAGTCCTCTTACCAGAACACCGCGAACTTGGTTTGCTTTCTTGAGCTCCTTACCACGAACAAGGCTCTGATACCATGTCAAGATTGTGGGAGAGAAGAAAGGAGTCTCACTTGTAGCTTTCTTGCTTGCACAATGGGGGAATACACACAATGGTGCAGGTTGAAAACAGTTTTCCTCTTCTTAGTTGTGTAAGCCAAAAGAACTCAAGTACATAGAAATAGAAGAACCCTATATATGGGTCTCAAACCAAACTCAACTAACTAAGGTGGCATACTAACTGAGCCACGAACTAGAGTAGATAAGGATAGCTGTCATCTAGCTATTATTCATGGGCGGTGTACCAACCACATCTGCAAACTGACAAGTCAGTGACATAAATGCACAACGGTCACCCTGGCATATCATGAGTGGAGCTCGATATCTCAACAAGCTAGTGTAGAATCAAGATACAAGAGCTTCCAAAATAAGAAAGCTTGATAATTTCCCTTTACTACGTATGATTGTGGATTGTTTTTCATGGAGGTAAATAAGATCTAAGCCAAGGTTGAAATGGTACCATCCAATTGTATTATTTGGTGTCGATGTTGTTGTCCCAATTTGAGTTTGTGTAGGTGTATGAAGTAATGCCATTCTAGTGGATGCAAGGGATGAAGTATTTTTGAGACAGCCAAGGACTCATGTGATTGCTTGCCAATGAATACATAGTAGAAGTGGAGAAATCCCTCAAGATGCTCATCGAAAAGGAGGCATCCATGTTGTTGGCTAGGTAAACAAGAGACCGACTAATTACTAGTATTTGCAGCACCAATCAGCTGAGAATGATGATTAAGCTGCTTAACCTTGTAACATGGATCCATGGGAGCAAATACAGGGGTTCATTTAGTAACACTACAAATAGAAAGCTCTCAATACAATACTTCCAGTGGGAAGGAAAGATCCTCAATGTAAAGTTGCTCCCCAAGTCGTGGATTGATGCTGCACCAACGCCTAGCCTATAGACCCTTGCCTAGACTCGGAGAAATTGGATGGGACCATATACTTAATGTGGTTGTATATGATGAAGCATGTACTATTTGCAAAGTAGTTGTGGGGTTATGCATAGAGGCCAACCCAATAGGCCCAATAATTCAAGGAACTGTAGATGCATCCAATATATCCATTGTTACTAGTGGATTGACCGACGTCTCCCCCCATAGCTCATCAACTATGATGGTAAGCAAGGAATGCTCATGTGCATGCCTTAATTGCATTGTCATGCAAGAAGAAGATTATGTTGGATATATGATCATGCGCTATGGTCAAATAGGCATGGGAGAGGCTTGGTTCTCTTTATTAAGTGCATAATGAGGCATGTGCTGCTTGCTTATGCAAGTAGTTGGCGTTTGAGCACATGGCTGAGGGTGTTTCTACTGGTACATATATCACTTGCATCAAAGATCTCAATGAATAACTTGTTAATATTGATTATAGTATATTCATATATTGCTGATGTATATTTTGGTTGGTTTGTTGGGGTCATATTAGAATTTTGCTACTATTCATTTATTGGCAAAAAATAATGTTGATTTATACACCTTTGATGATGTGGTTTCTTTGCTATTCCAAGAAGATTAGTCTCGCATCAATCACTCGAGCATGGTCATAGATTATCAAGGATTTGTAGCCAATCATAAAGGCAAAGGAAAAACATGGCATCAATCAAATTCTAAGGACAATGGCAAAACAACTCCTTTTTCTAATTCTCCTAATGACGAGAATTAGGATAAACACAAGGAACAATGTAACTATTGCAAATAAAAGGGACATGTCATTGAGGAATACACGAAACACATGGCAAGCAAAAAGAGGAAATAATTTAGCATGAATTGTGAAAATTCTACCAATTTAATGAATACAACAGCACACATGGTTTTGCTTGGATATACATGTATTGTATGCATTTGTGGTGCCATGCTCTTATGATCCTTTCTCATATGCATAATGTTTATCCATATGGTAGAAGGTAAGAATAAATGGTACTTTGATAATGGTGCTTCTAAGCATATCACTTCAATGATTTGTGTATGTGACTTCAAGATGCACCGAAAGATGGGTCACTCATTTATACAAATAATGCTAATATATGATGAAAGGCATTGGATAGATTTGTATTATTGCGATGAATGAGGTTACCATTGTTCTTGGCCTTTTAGAAAAATTTCTTTCAATTTTAGCCATTACATTTGCTAGACTCACGATTAAATTTCATGTGGACAAATGCAGTGTACATGACTATAATGATGGAGATGATCTTGTGGTCTTAGGCATATTATGAAATAGTCTCTATCAGATTGACTTGTATGAAAGAAGAGCATTAGAGGATGCCTTATCCATAGATGGGAAAGTGATAGATTACATTGAGGTATGGCATACTTGGATTTGTCACCTTCATTATGGTAGCTTGCTTTGTTTTAAAAGCAAGAAAATGGTGCTAAATCTCCTTCCATTGGAGGCAACGATAATGATGCATGTGAGAGTTGCATTTTGGAGGAAATGTGCCACACCCCTTTTCTTGAAAAATGATCTAGAGTGTTGGTCAAAAGTTACATCTTATATATAGTGGTACATGTGGTTCCATGTGCATCCCATCCATTAAAGAAAACTTTTACTTTGTGACCTTCATTGATGATATGACTTGTCATAGCTAGTTATATAGATCAAAGCACAAGTCAGATATGTTCTTATGCTTCAAAACCTTCTTAGCTATTGCTAGAACTCCACGCTAGTTGGTTATTGTTTGGTAATAATGATCAAGGGGAGGAATACATGCCAAGAGAATTCAATGTTTTTTGGCTAAGAAGGGTATTGTCTATCATTGCACTACCTCTTAGAAAAATATTGTGGTTGAGAAAGAAAAACAGATCTCTCATGAAGATGTTACTGTATATGCTAATGCATAACAAGCCGCCCCCAAATTTTTGGCTAGATGCTATCATGTGTTACTCTTATGTACTTAATGATAGCCAAAGCATTGGCTTAATGTACATCTTATGAGGCTTGGATTGGTCAAAGGTAAGTGGGGTTGACCAAAGCATTGACTGAATGTAAAACCTTCTGCAGTTTTGGAATAGTCGAAAGTTAGCAGGATCGCACATACATGTCTTTAGTTGTTTGGCATGTGCTTTGGTGCAATAGCCATGAGTACACGAGTTGCAAGATAAATGTGTCAAATTTATTTTAACTTATTATAATATATAAAGTAAAGAGTATTTCTTAAACTAACCCTTTATAAGTAAGATTTTTGTTAGTAGAGATGTGGTATCTATGGTATGGTATTGCTCTTAGTTTGGATGATGCGCACACTGAGAGCACACTCTCTGTTTGTGATCTTGATTCTCATCTTGTATGTATAATATATGCTCTTGATTGCCAATGAGATGCATATTGTAGCCTTGAAGGTTGAATTACATCATTCAGTTGATGCTATGGACCTTTGGCCATTTGCACAACTATCTTTGCATATAGTTCACTCTAGTTGAGAGGGGCATTGTTTTGAGACAATCTATATATATTTGGGAAGTAGTGAAACATGTATTTTGATATCTCACATGTACTTACTCATTGGGCCTTTTTTTCCCTTGAGACAATTCTTTGTATTTGCATGCATTTCTAGACACAGTGATTGGGCTGGCTTCTCTGAAAAATGAGTGTCCACTAGTGGTGATTGTTTCATGCTTGGTCATCTCTGCATCTCTTGGATGAGAAAGAAATAGTCTATAGTGGCCACATCTAGTTTCAAGATATATGGCAACATTTATAGCTACATTTCAATGTTTATGGCTTTGACCCTATTGGCTTATCTCGGTGCGGGACAATAGATGACTTAACAATCTCGATGAGTACTTCTTAGATAACTTATCATTAGGAACGAATGGTAGTCAAAGCTTTGCTTGAGAGGGAGTAGTAGCATCGATCTAGATAATAGCCTTGGCTAGAGGAGTCTATGACCAAAGCTAGAAGATCCAAGAGCAACAAGACGAGTAACCTTGTGGTGCAGAAGCACCGTAAGCAACATCAAGACCCTCATGAGCACTTGAGGAAGCATTGGAGGTAGCACATGGGTCTTTGTCTTCAAGGTGATGAATTGCTAGTTTCTTATAAGTATTATGCAAGGCATGCTGAAAATTTTCAATAGCCTCTTGCCATGGAGATGCCATCTCTTGCAATAAAGACTCAAGGAGCTCCTCCAACTAGCTCAAATTGAGGGTAAGGGCCTCCTCATCTGAGGATCACTTGGAGCCTTAATAATTGGTTGCCACTCCTTCATCTTTATGAGGTGAGTCTAGAGCTTGTTGTTTTGTTGCTAATAGTGGGATCATTTGATTTGAGAGAGTCACAATATCACCAAGGAGCAGTTTTGGAAATAATATGCTAGGTATTGTGTCATCATGTGGGCCACATCCACATTCAACTGATGGGACATAAAGATTCGAGGCTCAAATGAAGTAGTAAAAGTCACCTAGATCATTGTAGTTCCAAAAGGCAAACAACCACTTAGGGAAATTTAAGCGTATATCAACATTTAAAACATTCAAAGTGGCCACAATGAGTCAGGCTAAAGTCGCTTCTAGGTAATACTTTCTTGTTCAAGCTTCTCTAGGTGGGACTTAAATTTCATCTTGCCTAGAAAGGAACAAGTTCGGGTGTAGGAGTTGGAATTGGAATAACAAGAGTCATAATGTTCACTTCTATTCATAATAACAACTCAAAATAGAATCAAAATGGGTTCTACAACAATTGAAGAAGGGGTACGAGTCGAGGTATTAATCTCCAAAACCTATTTTGAAGTCATTGTAGACTTCAAATTTGGAGTAGCAAATGACATAATCGAGGCTAGAGATTGGAAATATTAGTATGGACTCCCACCCAAGAATAAGAAAAATTACTCCTCCCAGATTATCATCTGATTTGAGCTTCTTCCTCAGAAGGATCAAAGCTTTCCAATACCTCCTCCATATGAAACAAAAAATACAAATTTTTTCATTCTTTATTTTCACCTTGGAGGTCATCGACACACAATCGTATTTAGCTTAATATGCAAACACGTCATAAAGAGAGTGTTCAAGATTCACCACTCTTCATGGGCATTCACAAACTAGCTTGCACTACCAAAGAGTTGTTGAAAGACTTAGAGTGTGTTAATTGGTTTGGTAAAAAATGACAAAATGGGGGAAAAGTGGAGCATGCAAGAGGAAACAACCAAGGGCAATAGGAAAAAGCAACAGGAAGAAGAGAAGAGTAGGTGTAAGATTGGAAAAGAGTCAAAGAGAGCATGTGCAATGGGAAAAGACGATGTATCAACGTTAAATCTGTTGACATTTACTACCACACTGCCTACAAGTAGAAGTTTTAAAAATCAAAAGCACAATTAATAACAAACAAGTTGTGTGAGTTAATCTCTTATAGAAAATAGATAGCTCAAAGGCTCATAGGACCTTGAGGGTGGGTTTTAAGTGAATGGGTGACGGGCACCAATAGACAATAGAGCCCTACCCAAGGTTCAAAAAAGTAAAACTTCATACATAAGGTGAGAAATCTTATTTGTAATGGATTCCACGACTAACGCAACAAAGGCTTATCTACTTCTCTAACACTACTATGTTTCTTCATCTCTGAGTACTCTGTATATGTGAGCTTTCTTAGGCAGGGAGAGAGAAGTCTTGTAAGGGTTGTGTGTGGTTCTTGCTCTGTGTTTTATCCTCTACCCTTTCTCCTCATCTTTGTGGGATTTCTTCCCAGATTGAGAGATAGATAGATTGAGTTGCTGCATCAAGTGTAGAGTGCTTGAGAGACCTAGAGAGAGAGAGAGAGAAAGAGAGAGAGAGGGAGATCAAAGGTGGAACCATCTCTACTTAGACAAACAAGGAAGAGGATCTACTTCACACGTACAAGGGATGATGGAGCTTGAGTGCGGAGCTCGAGTAGGCATGTTGGTGGAGTAATAAGAGCTCACAACACTCATCTAGACTACGACGTAGTGAGCCTCCTATTTCAACTATTATCTTTGAATATTCTCCTTGCTTTGGTGGGCAGTGGGTAGCTATTCATAGCTATTTGAGTGAGTGAGATTTGATGGAAGGTGAAATCACCGTGTAAGAGCATAAGCAAAGTCAGTTAGAGAGGGCACATCGATGATATGTGTTTCCTGTCTCTGGATTCGACGTATGGACTCAAAGCTACATTTTGGTTCTGTTGTTGGGACTTAAGGGAATTTCTTTTGTCAAGTCTCTGACCATAGATGGTGAGTGAAATACGCCAAGCTCGAGCGAGATGGGTTTTCTCACCCCACGAGAGATTTGATATAGAAACCTTGCATATCTTAGTTAGGATATGGACATATTGGAAGGGTATCGATCCGTGGATTGCACATGTTCTTTTTTCATAGGATAGGTTGCATTGCGGAAAAAACTTGCTGCAATAGGAAAAAATCATTTTTATTTATAAAAATTTCAAAACAAAATAAAACAAAATTTTAAAAAAATTCAAATCTCATATCATGCAATAGAGGCAACGACATGTGCTTAAGCAGTTGGATGAGCTTCATGGGTTGGAAAGCGATATAAGTTGCAATTTTTTCCCTTGGTTTTTCTAATTTCATCAATTTTTATCATGGGATGCATTGCCATATCATGGGTAGGGAGTTTGATGGTAACTAGCTAGTGGCAGTCAACGACCGAGTACGTGCAAAGAGCATTGAGTGTGGATATCATTGGGATTTTTGTACAAGAGAAAAAGACTATCATAAGGAGCACAAAAATAGGATGGATTTTTTGTAATAACTATTGATTTTCTGATTTTGATGATTAAGAAAGAGGTTCTTAGAAGCGGTGGTACCTATAACAACTAGGTACATTGTTTCCTTGTTGTGTGTTTTGGAGCATATTTTGAAAGGGTAAAGTAATGTGGGTCATGTTGGAGATTTTCTGATTTTTTGGAGATTTATGCTGCATTTTTTATGAGAATTGATGCTTGGAAAAAATAGGCAAAGGATAGTGGGAAGAGGTTGACAACTACCTAGTCACAGTTTCCACTGGTAGCATGCAAAGGCTATAAGTTCATGAAGGAAAAGAAGAGTGCTGGTCATTTAGCATCAGTAATTCATCATAAAATTCATTTTTTGACTTGAACTTGCATAGAATATTGGTGATCTTATGATAGCCGTTTAGACTTGCACAAGATAGGTACCAACTACATACTATAAGTGGACATAGTCATGATTTACAAGAGCTAGTTTGGGACTATTCTGTAGACTTGTTTTGGAACTGAGTTTGCTGAAGTTTCATTGTAAATCTCTGTGAAATTTTTGAAATTTCTGAATATTCATTGGTTGGGATCAAAAGGTTGCTTTGAAGCTAGTTGGATGATGACTAGCTAGCCAATGGTAATTGTTTAGTAGGCTGTTTGTAGGTGTTTAACCGATGACACATTTAAGATTGCATTTGCTGTAATTTACTGTGTTTTTATAGTAGAAAGTTTTGATCTTGGGCTGAACACAAAATCATTAGGCATTAGAACCAATTGTGATAAACAGATAGATAGACTAGCTACCATGATATCACTACTAGCTAGAATCACTAGATGTGGGTGTGCCAAAATTGTTGGGAATGTTTAAACTCTTATTGTGATCAGCCAAAGGAGACCGCAAACTTAGAAATTCTGTAAGGTTTGTTGAGTAGTAACCATAGGTGTTGCAAGGGTTGCACTACTTGTCAAAAAAGTTCTTTGCAAGAAAGTACAAGTAAGGAGGCTGATGTGTAAGATGCCTTGGGTTCTACTTCCAAACCCAAAAATTCATTGACATTTACAACAAAGAGGGAGGGTTGAGCCACTTAGAGTCAAGGGTGCTATTACAAGCACTTGACAAGCCAATTAGGGGGCTAAAAAAGCTAGTTTGGGGCTCCTAACAGATATAGTTTGGGTTGATTAATCCTTCCAAGTTTGGTAACTCTTGAATTATGAAGAACTGTAGGTTTTTGGGGCTGAATTGCAAGTTTTGCACCAGCCATGATCCTCCCATATTCACCTACCCATTGTGAGTTAATCGGTATTTAGGAAGCGGACAACTAGACATAGACTAGTGATAAGCTTGCCTTTTCGAGTTTGGAAGGGATGAATTGCATTTGGTTTAGTGATCTATCTCTTTATATTGAAGGTCACTAATTCATTTGTATTATGAATTCCATTTCAAAGCCAAAGGGGATAGCTTGCAACCTTGCAAAATTGTAGAGGCCGATCATAACATTGAGCTACAACACTCCGCATACTACTGAGACGGGTTGGTAGATTACTTAATAGTTTCAGACCTTATGAGAAGAACTAATTGCAACTTAGATAGTGCTTTAAGCTCTCCTAAACTTTGTAGGAGAAGGGATTTGCCATTTGGCTTGAGTACAAGGCATATACTTTTAGTCCATCGACTCAAGTGTCGACTTGAGGCACAATTCTCTATCCATTGCAAGTACTCACCAAGTGGTACACCACCACGAGGCTCTTCTTAGAGGTTTTTAGCACTCGCATTGTTCACCTTTCAAGATTTGTGCCCTTGAGGAGAGTTAGAGTACTTTGACCAAACCTCTATTATACATTGGCTGAAAACTTGCATGATCTCCCTTATGATCTTATGAGGCACCATGCAGCTATCGCAACCCGCGCTTGACATGGACACAAAGTACTACCTTATGTATCTCTACTAGAGACAATCCTTTGGCTCTAGTCAAGAATACCCTCTTGTCCTAAGTGTAGACACTACCCTCTTTCCTTGACAAAGAGATGAACCCACCTCCACCATTGCCATCATAAGATCTACTCTTCCAAAAATGAAAGACATACGATTTCATGCTAGTATCAACTCAACTGTGCCAAAACCTTAGGTTGAATCCCACCATTTTGGACATAGCCTTATCATGAGTTCATAGATAAGGCTTGCTAAGCCATATTGACCATACATCAAGGTCTTGAAGACAACCAATAATGTGCGATACATAAACCCATAGCATTATGATTATAGTACGCATTGAACCAAAGAGTTGACGCTCATCCCGCCATGAGTGCACTATCAATAGTGTATGTGGGCAAGGCTTAGAGTATCATCAACATCCTTATGACTAGGATTGTCCCAAAATCCATTACCATTTTTCAACAACCTCAAGGGCTGGCCATCATTGTGCGCTAAATTAAAGTTCCTAGGATCCCAAGTGCAACAATAGCTCCAATTGCCTAGAGTAGACACCAACATCATCACCAAATAATTGCCACATAGTGGATGTTGCATAGCACCATGTGGAAAGAATTCCAAGTGTTGTGACCCCCACTCGAGACAAAGATCACCATAGTATGTTGAACGCACCAAATAGAGTACAAGGCACCATTCCTGACTTAGCTCGGAACATCACATTAACCTGAGTAGTAACATCTGCATTGATCCGAGCAAGGATGGAACAATTGTGATTCCAATGAGCACCCGACATTAACTCAAGAAACATCTCGATACATTGATCCGAACCAGACCATTTTGGGTTGAACTAAGCAACAACTTTTGGAATTGATCCAAGAGCCTCCCTTAATTGGTTTGAGCTACAAGAATCATGATTGGTCATGACCCAAGCACCATCAACAATGATCCCATGACTCCAAAATGATCAAAGCCATGCATTGCTATGGTTTGAGTAATGCTCAATGATCACAATGATGAGATGGCAATGATATGAGAAGAACATGAATGATCTAAGTGACATTGATTCGAGTCACGTGGGTCGACACATAACACTCACTACATCTTCATCATGTCTTGGATTTGAGTAGTAGTGTGGCAACGATTAAAACTAATTTACCATAGTCGTAGCATACATGCTTAGGGCATTGCCATTTGTAGCACACAAACTCGAACCATATTTGTCACATCAATCAGACCCTAGTCGTCACATTGACCATAGTCACAAAATATTGATGTTTGCATCATACAAGTTCTTAGCATATTGATTTTCACAGCATTGATGTAGACAATAGTCATCACAACTCATGTTCACAACTCAAACCATAGTCATAGCCTACACAATTGCAACATTGACATTTACAGTATTCACTTGGAGCATTGATGGTGCATTGAAGAATCATAGTCATCAAGCTCACTCATACCTTCTACGTCAACCACCATGGCCTGAGCAACAATATCATTGGACCAACAGTTAGACTAATCATTGGTCACTTGGACCATTGCCTCACCACCATAAACTCAGAATACATTGTCATGTAGATGAGGGAGCATCCATACCATTGCAAAAATCACTCAGACCCTCGATAGCATACATCACTCGGAGCATTGGTGCTACTACCCGATGGGTTGCCATCATGTCATTGTCACTAGCTCCCCTTGAGATATAGGAGCTTCTAGAAAGACCACTAAAAGCAAGGAGGTCACACATAAAAAGCATTCAAGATGTTTTTCTGTAGAAGGAAAGAAGTATGGTCATTCATTGGTGCCTACTAAAGCACAAATGCCTTCTTGTGGAAAGAAAAAGAAAAAAGCACTAACCCCCAAAGTGCTTAAGAAAGAACAAAAGAATTTTGAAAGAACTAGCACATTGGAATGCTTTAAAAGCACAACACACAATGGGTGCTCGTCACAAGTGAACTTGAACACAAAGTAGAGGAACCTCTTGCATAGATAACACGTCTCAAGGGCACCACCAAAGGAAGAAGTGTGAGAAGGAAATATCAAGCGTTAGGATTCGTGGGACATGTGAAGTCATACCGAGAAATACAAGCATGACAAAGAGGTAACTGCCACAACACTTAATTTACTCAAGGTGTTTTTTAGTTACATGAGCTGCAATTTCCATGTTCACATGCTAGAAGTAAGCATGCACTTCCTTGTAGCATAGTTTCTTTACATAGAGGTTGCGAATGTTGAGACCTTGAACCTATTCCATGTCATACACATTTCAAATCCTCTCAAAACCATTTAGGGTGATCATGTGGGTTGAGCTTTGTGTTTGACATTGCGATTGTTTGAGTCGGTGGTGGATTGCAACTTGTGAATTCAGGAACTTCTCCTAAGATCAAACATTTGAATTAACCAAGTAGAGCAAGCACACATAAGAGGAACCTCATTCCTTACAATTTTGATCCATGCAAAACTTGCAAGTGTGGATGTGACATTGCTTAAACTGCACGAGTCTCTAGAATAATCAGTGAGTTTTTGGGTTGGCCAAAATCAAGTGAAGCACGTTGAAAGATAAGAACACTCTCATTTCACATAGACTACTTCTTTTCAGGGATAGTGACTCATCCTACATAATTCAAGACCCCTAACAAGGACCTAGAGAAGCTTAGGCTTGCCCTAGTGATCATGGAGCCCGAATTGCATTATTTGAGGGGGCAATAATTTAAATTAGTGTACAAACCTTGGGGCAATGTAACACCTTAAGATCAACCGAACAATATTCTAAGATTTTCAAAGCAACAACCATTCACAAAGGGGGTCCTAGGTCAAGATAGGCAAACAAGCAATTGGCCAAGCCATACTAACTACAACTTTCTCACGAGCCAAGTCTAGGAGGAAAAACAATAGAGTTTCCTTGAGGGCAGGTTACAAGGGTTGTGATGTTAGTAACTTACTTGAAGTTTCCCCAACTCTTGTGGAAAAGGTGACCCATCTTGAAAAATTTAGGGCATGAGGGCCAAGATCCTGCCTTTCTGAAGCACAATACTTGTCCACACAAAAATCTCAACATCGTAAGTGATAGCCTCACAGTTGGGTGTTAAATGTTGCCAAGCAACCTAGAATTGCCACCAACCTCAAGAATTAGACCTATGGTGCAAACACCTTGTTGGTGCTAAGGACTTTGTAAGCACTATAGAAACCACCCCCTAGGAAGGAAAGTTACAACTAGTGCTATTGAAACTGAAGAATCCAAGTATCTCTTAGTGTCATGAACCTTTGAGTGGGACTTGAAAAGTCATAATCATAGTCAACAAGTAAGGGAGGACTTGAACGACAATAGTCAAGTAGAGACCTTGTAAAAAAAAACGTCACAAGTCACACCGAGAGAACTGTTGAGAGAAGGGACAATACTCAAGGCCATGCACAAATGTGCATTAGATACTTAACGAATACACCATAATGACAACTTTGGATAGCTTGAAGGCTTTGTAAGCCTAGGGAAAGAGAGTGAAAAACTGGCATAAAGGAAGGGGGGTCAATCCTTGAAGAAGAACCTTGGCAACTACACTAGCTTGAAAGCCCAAAAAGAACTCATGAAAAATAGGGAACAAGGAAATCCCCTAACTCACTTAAGGACATAGGTGGAGAAACAACAAAACATATATGCACATTGTGATAGAAAGAAGTGAACGTGCCTATAAGACCAATGAGAGTCACAAAGGTGACACATATTAGGACATGGCATATTAATTCTCTAAGACACACAACAAGAGCAGTGCAGCCTTCTAACAGGGACCGATAGGTACATTTTCAATCCTACCAGAAATCATCAGTCTCATCGAGGAGCTTGTCAGCTAAGGGCAAATAGAGATCATGGCGGGGATGATCTCTAACATGGATAGTCTAGAAATGGATGCTATACAGTTTCCCGTGGATATCCAAAAGGTAATATCCCTCTACAACCAACACATGTGGGTTGAACATAGAGGAGGGGATGTGGAAGAGATCATGGTTGATGTAGAAGCGGGCTAGGTAGGAATCTCATTAAGCAAGTTGCAAGGTTTACACGAAATCAAAGGTTAAACAAATGAAGAAAGGAGATAGAGTTGGGTCAAATCCAATGCATCCTAGTTCTAGCCGGAGGGATGTCAATTGGAGGAGAGGCAAGGGACGTAGAGACATCCAATGCTAACCTTAGTCCCTCTGAACTCCTTCTCAAGCAGTTATTGGTTGGATAGGACCTCCATAGAGAAGGGAAGTACTGCATTAGCCACCACTCCCTTGATCAAGATTAGGAGTAGCACCATAGCTAGAAGCCAAGCAAAAATACCAATTGTTACAAAGCAAGTCAACAAGTACATGCAAGAGATGATCCTTATAGCTTTGATGAATAGTTTGAGTAGGTTTGTAAGTCAAAGAACCTCATGGATGCTGATAAGAGAGCACAACCTTTTGAGTTTTGTCTAGGGGAAAAGGGCCGAACATGGTTTACAAGCCTCGATGACACCAAAAGGAACAATTTTGACACTCATCAAATGCTTCTCGAAAGCTGTGTACTCTGATAATCTAGTCATCAAGCTCATGAATGTGAGCCATAAGGACAAGGAGGAAATTAGAGACTATGTCACCCATGTGAGAAGTCTCTACAAGAGGATCCCAAAACCTGAGAGACCTATACCTAGGATCATGTCAACTATCTTAATGGGATAAAAAAGGAGGAGTTATACAAAGCCCTGGTTGGCTAGCAACTCGAGCATGTAGAGAGTTGAATGGGCAAACGTATTTGATGAGGTCATAAGGATGGATGATCTGCTAAAGGAAAGGAGTAGCAAAGCCACACATTCGATAGGAATCATCACTATTCATAGTGAAAGATCCACGATGCGTAGGGAGCAAGCAACATCTAAAGTGCAAGATAAAGGCAAGGGAGTGGAATTCCCTCAGGAGATGAGGCCTTCTAGAATGGAACTTATTATTGATGTCATGATGGAGCAACACGATATCTTGAAAATGATAGAGGCCCTAAAATGATCCCATCTCTACTATAGACAAACTATGTAGCACATACAATGTGATAGTGATCATCTCTCATCTAAATCCTTTATGCAGACTTGCACTTGCACTAATGTGGATGTTTTGGGCATGATGTAGCCTAATTTAGAGCTCCTAGGTTAGTTTCATATCTTATTTTATATACTAATATTAGTACATAGCCACCCAATGGAGGACTTCCTTATTAGAGGTTGTAACAATTGCCATTGCTTGCTCCCTCTAACTAGAGGCTAGTAGCTCCTAGAGCTACATAATTTCCTAAGGCATTCCATGGCCTTGAAGGCTAGTGTGACTCATCTCCCTATAATGCTCTAATGCATTATGTCAAAGTACTAGTTGAATAACAACACTACACTAATTTGTATGTTGAAATATTCTTTGATAGACCAAAGTAAACATATAATTCAAATTACAACTTAAAGCTATAGCTACAAGTATTGTTTAACCTTTTTAAGAAAATCAAAAGCAAGCACAAGGAGAGGTATATAAGTGAAGAAGAACTTGAATACAATTGTGGAAGAGGGAATAAGATGAGAGTAAATAATACCTTGTTGATTCCTCAAAGAAAAAGATGATGAGAAGTAGAAGGAGAAAAAGATATCTGAATGCTCCTTCTTTGCTTGCAAATAGGTAAAGGTAATGATTTATCTCTCCTTAGTTCTTTGCATCATTTATTGCTTCTTGCCATTATAAAGCAAGATCTCATCCAAGTCTCTAGTTTTTTGTCTTGATGAGAAGGGATTGGATCTCCAAAATTGTGCAACCACCTCTCTAAGATCTTCATCAAAGGATAGGGGCTTTGGGAGTCTAACATTGAAGTGGGGTCCTTTGACTCTTAAAAAGCAGGTGAATTTGTGGGTGGTCCAAGAGGGTCGTTTGAGTTATTATGTCTAATAGGCCATCCCTATCACAAATCTAGTAATCCAAATAGAATCCATTGATCCTAAAGAAGATCTTAGGTCATGTTTCCCTATCTCTCTTAGAGAATTGAAGAAAGCCTAGAAATCTACCAATCTGAGATGTGAACCATCGGTCTTGTCCTATAATCTAGAATAAAAGGCCCTCCCCAATAGCCTTTTCTCGACCTATAATGGTCTCTATGCATTTGCATATTGTATCCCTATGGCCTCCACCATGTTAAAGGCAACCCCATAATTCAATGATCAACCTATGGTAGGGATTGATTGCTGGTTGATGAAACCTAATAGACCAATAAGTATGTCATTTTCTCTCATATGGGATCCACATGGCTCTCCATGGAAGAACCACAATATCCCAGCCTTGTATGATTGGGTCTACTACTCCCCAATACATATGCAAATACTAGCTTGTACCTTTGTGATAGTCTACCCAATAAGTGTGGCTCTATCGTGGTAATAAATTTTTGTAGCATCCGGATATTCTCTTTGTGAGCAATAATGCTCTTGCAACATGAGAAACTTTATTGACCTTCCCAATGATGCTTTGTGTAAGCTCTATCTCATGAGGCTCTAGCCTTTTGCCTAAAGTGCATCATTTGAAGTCTCGTACTTTCTGTGAGATGCCATCCTCATACATCCTCATAGGATGCACTTGCCACATCTACAATGTTGACTTTCTTTTCTCACATCACTTGACTCACTTGACACATTGGAGTGCAAGTCAACTCAATATTCAAGGGGTTATTTGCATGCAACCTCCTCCTTAGCACATGTTTTACTTGTTTCATCTGAAAGTTCAAAACTCACCCCCAATTCTTGAAGAAATTGGACCTTTTAGTCAAAACCCCTCAGTTTCATAGAAAATCTTCAAGATTTATAGTTCTATGTAAAATTTCATGAGATTCATTCATAGAAATATAGGGGTTTTCATTGTCCAGCCACAATTTCACCAAATTTCACCATTTTTGTAAAATTTGCACCAGTCAGAATGATGATCAAGCTTAACCTTGCAGCTTGGATCCATGGGAGAAAATAGAGGGGTGGATTTAGTTATACTACGAATAGAAAGATCCCAATACAATACTACCAGTGGGAAAGAAAGATCCTTTGTGAAGTTGCTCCCAAAATTGTGGATTGATGCTTCCACCAATGCCTAGCCTATAGATCCTTGCCTAGTCTCAAAGAAATTGGATGGGACCAACTACTAGTTGCAAAGTGGTTGTGGGGTTATGTATCATGCATAGAGGCCAAGCCAATAGGCCCAATGATTCAAGGAATTGTAGATGCATCCAATATAGCCATTGTTACTACTGGATTGGGCCAACTTCTCCCCTCATAGCTAATGAACAAAGATAGTAAGCAAGGAATGCTCGTGCACATGCCTTAATTGCATTGTCATGCAAAAAGAAGATTATGTTGCATATACGATCATTTGATGTTTCAATTTGATGTTTCCATAGCTTAGGATCTTCAAGAAAAACATTTATTGCCGCTACCATCTTTAAGACTTGAAAGACCAATTTAGAAATTTTGGTAGCAATTTGAGATTTAGGTACCATTCTTTCTAGTCACATGGCATGCAACATGAGGAGATCAATTCTTTGCATGAAGTGGTGAGCTGGGTTTTCTATATTTATACAAATAAGAAATGTTTCCAAGTGAAGTTACGCAATCCTAAAGGCTTACAACTTGTGCTTAAGGGATTGTAAGTGTAAGTCCCTATCTCGAGCCTTTCACCAAGTTGAAAGATCTTAAAACTTGTTTTGAATGTCCCCAAGAAGTTCTAGCATGGAAATATAAGGAGAAAGATATCACTAAATTGTGATAAGCTAGCTAGCCTACAAACATTCCTTGGGGCTCACATGCACTATTGTACATATGAATATTGATGAATTTGTGTGACTCAAAAAAAGATGAGATGTGATAGTATAATGGCTTTACGTTAATGTATAAGATTCAATCTTATGTGACATTTTCATGCTACAAGGAAACATCAAAATAAAATAAACCTACGGTATAGGACAATAGTATCAATCAAAACGTTTTGAAAAGATATTACTAACTTTGAGGGTCCAAAAACTTTTATCTTAACATTGTCTCTTGAGGATTTCCCTTTACTAGACATCCAAGATCATCATCTATACGTGTATTCTTGAGGCTCACTTTTAGAATGAGACTTGCTAATATTGAATTTTGATAGTCGCCTTCTAACAAACTCTTGAGGCTCTTTTTCTAGGTCATGGCTTGCCATCCTCTGAATTTTAAAATCGTTGGGAAATAGAATTATATTTAGTAGCCCTTACTACATTGGCTTTGGTGTAGCAAACTTAATGGGTATTTTCAAGTGGGAAGCTCATATCCCAACTCCCATTTGTACATTCTCACATACTCATATAAGTGCAAATAGAACAATATACCAAACGCATGCTAACCACATCGTATATGAACAAGACAAAGTGCTGATAGTTGATTTACCATCAAGAAAGAAAAGCGATATGAGACTCAAAGAGTCCCCATATACATGACCATATTGCCCATTATTCGATAAGATGACACAGTACCTAAGGCTCGAAAAGTTTGTGTTGGTGGACTAACAATTATGTTTAATATGCATGCTAAACTGCTCTTGCTTGATCTTAATCCTCCTTGTGAATGCATGTAGCCAAGGCCACTCCTTTTGCTCTTGCTTGGGCTCTTTACAAGTACCATGCATTGTCTATATGCGATCATGATTAATGCTAGAAGGGCTTGTCATGTTTCTGCAACGTACATGCCAATGCAACTGAGTATAGCTCAAGGCTAAAGTTTTAGACTTTTGACCTTCAACCTCATTACACGTGGAAATGCCTCATTGCCAAACTGTGCCTATTACAATTTTCTCATTGTCTTCCTCTTAATCGCCCCTTTGTGTAAATATCAGCGAACAAAGAAAGCACCCAGAGCCTTTTCGAAGCAGTACTAGCATCCCTGCAAGAAGGCCTAATGCAACATTTCTTTCACAAGTCAAGTGCACGCCGAAGGCTTGTGCGGCATGACTTAAGAAGCCCTTATGGAGCATGTTCAACGTGGCCGCCCTATTGGAGCCCAAATGCAATAATGAATTGAAACACCTCGGTCACATTAGGTGGCTATTTTTGGCCATGTCCTCTACGTTTGGTCTACACATCCCATTGCATAGTGGCTCACAATCCGCTTGTAGCTCTCTATGGTTGTATAGAGGCTTGTGTTGGCCCTAGGTCTCTGCCTTCTCAACCCAAAGGAAAGGGATGGATGCATGTCAATCGTAGTTTAACCAAACTGTAAACGCAAGTTAAAGTTAACACGATCAAAAGAAGCTGACCTAGGTCAAGCAGCTAGCTACTAGAAGAGGGCGCATTACATTATGTTTATGTCCGGCTCAGTAGGTCTACTATTTCTACAAAGCAGTGATCTACCAAGCCACTGAATTTTATTGAGAATCGTATAGAACCATAGTTAGCCTATAACAAGGTAATATGTGAATAAGTCATGATACCTCAGGGGATGGAGTCGGTTGTCTCTTTAGCATCTCAAACTCCCCTCACTTTATGCTCAATTCTGAAACTGAGCCCCCAAATGTACTTTAGCTTGTATTACAACATTGGGCATTGTATTTTCAAAAATTAGGAGAACCGAAAGGGGATACTCTTAGATAAAGATGCTGTATTGGCTACTCCCATGCCTGAGAATCTCACTTACTCGTTGGTTTCACAGGTTGTAGGGACTTATAGGCGTCCCCCTCTTGGTTGTCCCAAAGTGTGTGGGTGTGTACACACGCACACACAAAGATTATTTAAATAACTAACCAGTTAAATAAAGTGCGCACGCGCAAATAAAGAGGCTCATGGAAACGGAGAGAGGGGTTTGTAGACCTAAAAGTGACCGTGCAATGTGGCACAACTGCATCTCAAGGGGCATAGGCACTCTACAAATCTATACCAAAGGATGTTGCTTGCACCATTAAAAAGATGCAGCCGGAATACATTTCGCCTCGATCATCCCAGGTAAGCGTTCTCTGTCCGACAACATTTCGCCAAGATTGAGGGGAACCTCAGGAGAGGCTGGAAAGGTAAAAGCAAGTAGGGTTCCACGTTGGATGCTTGTATGGAGATCAAAAGAGCATGGTATGTGGAGAAGGGCAAGTAGTGCGGAAGATGGCCGCGAAGGAAGCATATGGCATGTCTACAAACGCTCTGGGGAGATATACCTCGTGTACGTATCGGCACGGCACGGAACTCAGTGGAGTGGCTAAAATGGGGGAATTGCGCACGGCAGCGTCGAGAAGTCTAGGGGATCCCCTCCGACACGGCGGCGTGGGTGTGTTTTGGTTTTCTAGGGGATCCTCTCCGACACGTTCGGGACCGCGAGAACGGCGGCGCGGGTGTCTTGGTTTTTCTGTTTTGTTAGGAAAGGGAAAAACAAAACTCCGGGCCCGGGGGATGGAGATTTAGTGGTATACATACAGTGAATGGGTGCTTTTGCTCCCCTGTCAGTCCCGTAGGCAGAGAGAGAGCGGTGGACGCGGAAGGAAACGCAAAAGCTGGCAAGCCAAGCCGGAGGAGGAAGCCCCCGGGGGTATAAAGCAAAGGGTCGGACCGCCAGGGTACCCCATACCTTTCTCGGCCTTTTGGCTAAGATCAAGTGTAGTATCTGTTCTTATCAGTTTAATATCTGATACGTGGCCCATCGGGCCACTACGATATTAACCTAATTTCTTTCACGGGGGCAGCCCCACCCGGCAGCTTGCTGACCGCCGGCCTGCGCGCGTCGCCTCCGTATTGCACTGCCTCGGAGCGCTCGGCGCACCCCCACCCCACAAGTCTCAAGGAAAGGCAGCCCCGCCGCTGTGGAGCCTGCGAACGCGGACTGCTCGTCTAAGGGTTAACAAGCTAGGCTCATGGAGTAGCAGCGTATGGCAGAGGCGGGCCGCCACATTGCTCATGGCAGAGGCGGGCCGCCACATTGCTCGTGTACAGCGTCTGCCTAGCATGGAGCAGCAGCGTATGGCAGAGGCGGGCTGTCACATTGCTCGTGTACAGCGTCTTGCAGGGCAGCGAGCAGAAGAAGGTGCGCGGCCGCTGTTCTGGGGCCGTGCGTGTTGCCGGCGGGACAGACACCTCGATCGCAGCTTGTGGTTGGCGAGCGTCAGGACAGATGTCTTTTCTAAAACAATCATTACACTCTCTCAAAATTCCAGTATATCCAAGTCTCACAAACTGTAGCAGCATACATTATGTGTCGAAAATCATTTGCATGAATCGTATTCCATCACTAAAATATCTACCAAAATAACTCAATCATCAACATAGGCTCGATACTCAGGCTCTTTAAAAACAAACAAGCACCGGAATTTTTATTAATACAAAAGATTTCTTTACAAAGACTTATCGATCATAAATGAATGATACACCAAAACACCATCTCATGGATCCTTTTCCTATGAAAAGTCACTGTTTATTTTCTCATATATCTTGGCGGTCTCTCACGTACATAACAAATACGATATATTCATGGTCCCTAGGAGTAACTCCAACATCCAATTCAAAATTAGGCCTTCTTGGCACTACAACTACTCTTTTAGATGGTATTATCTCATGCAACACTTGTTGATTGACCCCCAATTTCTGATGCAACATTTGGCGATTGACCCCCAATATCTTAGGTATAGGCTCACTACCGAACGACTAGTAATCATTCGTCAAAATCAGTAAACAAAACATATATCTTGACTATCCTTAAACCATTCAACTCATCAAATCCTCCACATCTCATAATGAGGAAGAAAGTTTTAGCCATCATAGATCCCCATATGTCTGTCACCTATCCCCGATGGCAAAAAATTACTCATACATCATGATTTAGGGTGAGGTTGCAGTACAAAGGAATACTTATTATCTCTAAGATCCCAGATATGGCTTCTCTATATGAAAAGTTTTTATGATCCTAAAGACCGTTTGACACATCAAGGAAAAAAAATTCTTGCAAGTGTACTACTTCCTCATATCTAGTTTTTTGTGGCCATAGTGTGTATACTAGAGTCAGTGCAAAACACTCAATAATAGCTCATTCGAACAGATTTGGTTACTTGATTAATTCCTTTTATCCGTCAACTACTTAACCTTCAAACCTTGGCTTTGGTACTATGTGTGAGGCACCTCCTCCATTGGGCCTAGAGGAGTCCTCTACTCAACCACAACTTGTATCCATGTATAATTCTGCCCAATCTCCTCATAGGAAATGTGAGGCTTAGAACATGCGGCTCTTGATTCTACTTCACAGGGGAAGTGTGGATAGGTCACCCCTAATAGTAGTCGAGTGCTCACCTAAGAATACCACTTTGTAATCGATGAAAGATGAGACAATGCTAACATCATATGTGGTTCCAAGAGAGCGAGAGACGGGGGAGAGTGTAACTTGATCCCCTCCTATCCATATGCTTAAGTCTAAACTCCAACCCCTAGAATGATGTTGAACTTGGTAACTAGTCCTATTGAATTTGGGAAGGTCACAAACTAAACGACTTTATCGAGTTTTGGAAAGCTACCAAACTTACCTTGTCCACTCGACCGTAGGCTTTCGATCCTCAAGACCAAATGTGCCAAACTTTTCTCGATTGGGCTTGCTTTAGCTTCCTAATCAAGCAAAGTATGCTACTACACTATTTTAATATATTAAAATAACATTTTCAATTACCTTATTTATTAAAAATACTTTGTGAAGGCTAAAGTCACAGAAGATCAAAGCAAAGTGAAAGCTAAAGTGCTAGATTTATTTGATGGTGGAACATTATTATTGTAGTGCTTCAATGATTATTTCTAGATACTCATAGTATTAGTGTACTTCATGGATGTATTATTTTGTGAGACCCGAGCTCACTTCTGATCACATTATATTTATCTCCCACATTGCATTTCTTGCACCACAACTCTTGCATGGGTTGCACACATATATTTGTCATTGTATTAGTGTAGGCATGGTCTAATCAGGCTAACTATCAAGTATGCTTCAAGGAAGGACTGGTCTAGATCTGACAAAGGGCCTAGGATATCCAAAAGAGGGTGCAAACGCTAATTCATAGTAATGGAAACCCTAAGATGAAAAAGGGGTACAAACTCTAATTCATAGAGGGACAAACCATAAAATACAAAAGGGGTGCAAGCCCTAAATTGCAAACGGGGTGCCATCCCCTAGAGAAGTGACCTAGCCCTAACCTTAATTTATGTCTATATAAGGATGGGAGGTTTGAGTTGTATTTACTATTTTGATACATCTATTCTGCGGACACTTTGTTAGTGCAGCTATTGAAGCTTTCTATTCTCTTATTCTATTATATCATTCTGCTTTCATTGTTGAGAGTGAGTAAGAGAGAGAGAGAGTGAGAGGTGTGTTGAGTAAGAGATTCAGAAAAGGTAAAGCTCTTCATTGTGATCTTGCTTTTCTCTTCTTCTATACTAGCTTCTTAACTTATTGCTATGCTTGGTGGTAGACGGAGCAATGGTATCAGATCATATTATTTGGGTCGTAAACCATCTTTAAGCCTTCAACCATTTGGACCATAGGATGATGTAACCACCGAGGTTCTTAGACTCCTACCATGTGGTGGAATAGAAGGCTTGTTTGCTTGTGTGGATGGGATTGATGTGGTATCCATTATCCGCACTTGTGACTTGAACACTCCAAAATACATGCAGCTAGTTTAGGAAGGTTGAATTGGGAGAAATTGGTTCATTGGATTGAGATTGAAAACTCAAAAACCCACACAAAAACAAAAAACTCAAAACTCAAACTTTTATTGCTTAAACAAACCATGTGGCATTATTGTGGATTGAAGATATATCATGCTTGTAATGCTTGTTGGTTGTGTGTGCATTAAAGAAAAAAAACAAAAAAATGCAAAATGCAAAACATAAGATGTAAAAGTGCAAAATGCAAAATTCAAAACTCAAAACTTAGCCTTTCTTAGCTGAACAATCCGTATATTAGATGCAACTTTTTATGACGGATGATCGATAGTTTGAGCATTGAAGGATGAAGAGTGAGCAAAACTCAAAACTAAAAATACAAAAGGCAAGGCAAAAAAGAAAAACTCAAACTTGTTTTACTTGAACAATTTGTGTCACACTATTGTGGATTGAAAATCCCATGAGCTTACCCTCACGCTTTGGAAGGAGATTGCTGCATACCACTTCACAAAATGTAAGGGCCCTTGTGATGTGGAGAGGTCACGGGGCCAAGGATCTGTGTTGATCCAAGTTTTTTTAGTAGACCATCGAGGTTGTGCTCAAGGATAATACCTTGGTAAAAGCATATGTTATAGTATAGACATACTCCAATTTGAGTGTTGCTACCAACTCAATTTTCTCACAAATAAGAACATATCAAAATTTGGGTCTCCAATTGAAGACCGAGCTCCTGGTTAGAGAAGAAACACTTCAGGGGAGTAGGCCAAAGTGCGTTGCTCATGTGCATGCCTAACTCCCCATCAACATGCCCAAACTCTCGGGGAAGCTAGTGTAGAATTGAGATACAAGAGCTCCAAAAATAAGTAAGCTTGATACTTTTCCTTTGCTATGATTGTGGGTTATTGTTCATGAAGGTAAACAAGTTCTAAGCCAAGGTTGAAATAGTGTACCGTCCACTTGTATCACCATTGTCGAAGTTGTCCCAATTTGAGTTTGTGTAGGTGTATGAAGTAATGCCATTGTAGTGGATGTAAGGGATGGAGTATTTTTGACATATCCAAGCACTCGTGTGCTTGCTTGCCAATGAGTACCTAGTAGACGTGGAGAACTGCCTCAAGATGCTCATCGGAAAGGAGGCATCCACGTTGTTGGCTAGGTAAACAAGAGACCAGGTATTTGCTAGTATTGCTAGCACACCAATCAACTCGAAATGATGATAAAGCTTAACCTTGTAGCTTGTATCCATGGGAGCAAATACAGGAGTGCATTTAGTCATGCTACGAATAGAAAGATCTCGATACAATACTTTTGGTGGGAAGGAAAGATCCCCAATCGGAAGTTGCTCCCCAAGTCGCGGATTGATGTTGCTACTAGTGCCTAGCCTGTAGACCCTTGCCTAGACCTTGCTCTCTTAGATGGTTGACTAGGAGGATGTGTATTGCTAGATTAGAGATAGATGCCATGAAGGGAGCGAGGTTAGAATATAGGTTTCATGCAAGAACTTCTTGTTGGACTTAATCCAAAGACATGGTTAACATAGATTTTCCCACATCATAACCTTTGCTAGGATCTACAACCAGACCTCTAGGCTATGAGAGGGATAGAGAGAGACACTTTTGGCAAACATTTTATGAACGGGGAGAAGAAACTTTTGGCATTGGCCTCAAGCAAGTTTTTAGGACAAGATGGACTAGAAAAGTTCTTTCTAAGCCTTTAGGAGTTTATCAATGTAGGCCTCACCTTAGCTTTCTAGAATATTATGGTATGCAGGGTTATGCTAGAGAGACTTTTTGAGGGATTGATTGGGCATTACATAGTGGAGGCTAATCACTTTCTTTGGATATGCCTACAAGATCTTTGCATAGGTGATTAGTCTCAAACTAAACTTGTTAATGTTGGATATTATTTACCCCACCCAAACAAGTTTAGTTCGAAAGTGCACCATCTCAAAAAATATCTTCACCTTTTGGGAGCTCACCAATCTTGCTTGTTCTAGAAACTAGGACTTCATTATGCTTCTTTTAGACTTTGAGAAGGCATATGACTCTATGTATTGGACATTCTTGGAGGGCATGATGTTGAAGATAGGATTCCTATTGCAGTTGGGTCAAGGGTGTAGTGGATCTTTATTCCTTAGTACACAACCAAGTTATGACTAGTTGGGCTAGAGGGGATAAATTTAGCATTCAAAGATGTGTGATATAGGGTTGTCCAGTAGTCCCCTTTTTGTTCCTACAAGTTGTAGAGGCCATGAGCTCCTTGAGCATTCGTAACAACCATAGAGATATTTTGCAAGAAAGTAGGTGTCCTAACTAATTGGCACGAGTCCTATGAATTCTAGGTGGATAATGGAAGTGGGAGGATAGGTGGCCTATATATAGGCAAAAAGTGGCAAAGCCCTAAATAGGGTTAAAACCCTATAAATGGCTAAAAGTTTCCAAAAAGAAATGCATTAATGTGTCCTTCATCTAAAGTTTTTAAAACACATAAAATGAGAGATAAACACAATGTCAAAGCTCCTAACGTCCTCGACTATGAGGCTCATAGGAAAGACATGACCGCACAACATACACACAACTACTAACACCTCCTCTTAGATCCTGGATGTGGTAGAAGAATAAGCAATGCGGGGTGGAATAATCTCTATCGTTGTTTGGAGGAGTAGCTTGTGCCTTTCAAAATTGAAGGGCCTAACATGCTCAATCAAGTGGAAAAGCACTGATCTCTTGGATCAGCTCAAGAAGGTCAACAATACACCTGATGACTATCTTGTAATCCATTCAAATGCTTCTAGATTCTTTTGGCCACCATCAATGTTGAAAACAAGCTTTCTGTCCTTGCCAAGGTTACCCTCATGCTCTAGAAGGAGATTGTTGCCCATACCACTTCAAAAAATGCAAGGGCCCTTGTGGTGTGGAGAGGTCACGGTGAAGGACATGTATTGATCCAATCTGACTCTTTATAGTAGATCACCAAGGCTGCGCTCAAGTATAATGCCTTGGTAAAAGTGTATGTTACATTGTCTTAGAGTATGAACATACTCCAATTTGAGTGCTGCTACGAACTCAATTTCCTCGCAAACAAGAACATAGCAAGCTTTGGTTCTTTGATTGAAGACCGAGCTCCTGATTAGAGAAAAAAAACATCAGGGGAGTAGTGTTGCTCATGTGCATGCCTTAACTCCCCTTGTGTGTATGCCCAAACTTGGGGAAGCTAGTATAGAATCAAGATACAAGAACTTCAAAAATAAGAAAGCTTGATAATTTCCCTTTACTACGTATGATTGTGGATTGTTTTTCATGGAGGTAAATAAGATCTAAGCCAAGGTTGAAATAGTACCATCCAATTGTATTGTTTCGTGTCGATGTTGTTGTCCCAATTTGAGTTTGTGTAGGTGTATGAAGTAATGCCATTCTAGTGGATGCAAGGGATGAAGTATTTTTGAGATAGCCAAGCACTCATGTGATTGCTTGCCAATGAGTACGTAGTAGAAGTGGAGAAATCCCTCAAGATGCTCATCGAAAAGGAGGCATCCATATTGTTGGCTAGGTAAACAAGGGACCGGCTAATTGCTAGTATTTGTAGCACCAATCAGCTGAGAATGATGATCAAGCTTAACCTTGTAGCATGGATCCATGGGAGCAAATACAGGGGTTCATTTAGTAACACTACAAATAGAAAGATCTCAATACAATACTTCCAGTGGGAAGGAAAGATCCTCAATGTAAAGTTGCTCCCCAAGTCGTGGATTGATGATACCACCAACGCCTAGCCTATACACCCTTGCCTAGACTCGGAGAAATTGGATGGGACCAAATACCTAATGTGGTTGTATATCATGAAGCATGTACTATTTGCAAAGTAGTTGTGGGGTTATACATAGAGGCCAACCCAATAGGCCCAATAATTCAAGGAACTATAGATGCATCCAATATACCCATTGTTACTAGTGGATTGACCGACTTCTCCCCCCATAGCTCATCAACTATGATGGTAAGCAAGGAATGCTCATGTGCATGCCTTAATTGCATTGTCATGCAAGAAGAAGATTATGTTGGATATATGATCATGCGCTATGGTCAAATAGGCATGGGAGAGGCTTGTTTCTCTTTATTAAGTGCATAATGAGGCATGCATTGCTTGCTTATGCAAGTAGTTGGTGTTTGAGTACATGGTCAAGGGTGTTTCTAGTGGTACATATAATACTTGCATCAAAGATCTCAATGAATAACTTGTTAATATTGATTATAGTATATTCATGCATTGCTGATGTATATTTTGATTGGTTTGTTGGGGTCATATTAGAATTTTGCTACTATTCATTTATTGGCAAAAAATAATGTTGATTTATACACCTTTGATGATGTGGTTTCTTTGCTATTCCAAGAAGATTAGTCTTGCATCAATCACTCGAGCATGGTCATAAATTATCAAGGATTTGTAGCCAATCATAAAGGCAAAGGAAAAACAGGGCATCAATCAAATTCTAGGGACAATGGCAAAACAACTCCTTTTTCTAATTCTCCTAATGACAAGAATTAGGATAAACACAAGGAATAATGTAACTATTGCAAATAAAAGGGACATGTCATTGAGAAATAAATGAAGCACATTGCAAGCAAAAAGAGGAAATAATTTAGCATGAATTGTGAAAATTCTACCAATTTAATGAATACAACAGCACACATGGTTTTGCTTGGACATACATATATTGTATGCATTTGTGGTGCCATGCTGTTATGATCCTTTCTCATATGCATAATGTTTATCCATATGGTAGAAGGTAAGAATAAATGGTACTTTGATAATGGTGCTTCTAAGCATATCACTTCAATGATTTGTGTATGTGACTTCAAGATGCACCGAAAGATGGGTCACTCATTTATACAAATAATGCTAATATATGATGAAAGGCATTGGATAGATTTGTATTATTGCGATGAATGAGGCTACCATTGTTCTTAGAGATGTATTGTATATCCTTGGCCTTTTAAAAAATTTTCTTTCAAGTTTAGCCATTACATTTGCTAGAATCACGGTTAAATTTCATGTGGACAGATGCATTGTACATGACTATAATGATGGAGACGATCTTGTGGTCTTAGGCATATTATGAAATAGTCTCTATCAAACTGACATGTACGAAAGAAGAGCATTGGAGGATGCCTTATCCATAGATGGGAAAGTGATAGATTACATTGAGGTATGGCATACTTGGATTTGTCACCTTCATTATGGTAGCTTGCTTTGTTTTAAAAGTAAGAAAATGGTGCTAAATCTCCTTCCATTGGAGGCAACAATAATGATGCATGTGAGAGTTGCATTTTGGAGGAAATGTGCCACACCCCTTTTCTTGAAAAATGATCTAGAGTGTTAGTCAAAAGTTAGATCTTATATATAGTGGTATATGTGGTTCCATGTGCATCCCATCCATTAAAGAATACTTTTACTTTGTGACCTTCATTGATGATATGACTTGTTACAGCTAGTTATATAGATCAAAGCACAAGTCAGATATGTTCTTATGCTTCAAAACCTTCTTGGCTATGGCTAGAACTCCAAGCTAGTTGGTCATTGTTTGGTAATAATGATCAAGGGGAGGAATACATGCAAAGAGAATTCAATGTTTTTTGGCTAAGAAGGGTATTGTCTATCATTGCACTACACCTTAGAAAAATATTGTGGTTGAGAAAAAAAAAACAGATCTCTCATGAAGATGTTACTGTATATGCTAATGCATAGCAAGCCACCCCCAAATTTTTGGCTAGATGCTATCATGTGTTACTCTTATGTACTTAATGATAGCCAAAGCATTGGCTTAATGTACATCTTATGAGGCTTGGATCGGTCAAAGGTAAGTGGGATTGACCAAAGCATTGACTGAATGTAAAACCTTATGCGGTTTTGGAATAGTCAAAAGTTAGCAGGATCGCACATACATGTCTTTAGTTGTTTGGCATGTGCTTTGGTGCAATAGCCATGAGTACACGAGTTGCAAGATAAATGTGTCAAATTTATTTTAACTTATTATAATATATAAAGTAAAGAGTATTTATTAAACTAACCCTTTATAAGTAAGATTTTTGTTAGTAGAGATGTGATATCTATGGTATGGTATTGCTCTTAGTTTGGATGATGCGCACACTGAGAGCACACTCTCTGTTTGTGATCTTGATTCTCATCTTTTATGTATAATATATGCTCTTGATTGGGCCCAATGAGATGCATGTTGTAGCCTTGAAGGTTGAATTACATCATTCAGTTGATGCTATGGACCTTTGGCCATTTGCATAACTATCTTTGCATATAGTTCACTCTAGTTGAGAGGGGCATTGTTTTGAGACAATCTATATATATTTGGGAAGTCGTGAAACATGTAATTTGATATCTCACATGTACTTACTCATTGGGCCTCTTTTTCCCTTGAGACAATTCTTTGTGTTTGCATGGATTTCTAGACACAGTGATTGGGCTGGCTTCTCTAAAAACCGAGTGTCCACTAGTGGTGATTGTTTCATGCTTGGTGATCTTTGCATCTCTTGGATGAGAAAGAAATAGTCTATAGTGGCCACATCTAGTTTCAAGATATATGGCAACATTTATAGCTACATTGGAATGTTTATGGATTTGACCCTATTGTCTTATCTCAGTGTGGAACAATAGATGACTCAACAATCTCGATGAATACTTCTTAGATAACTTATCATCAAGAACGAATGGTAGTCAAATCTTTGCTTGAGAGGGAGTAGTAGCATCGATCTAGATAATAGCCTTGGCTAGAGGGGTCTATGACCAAAGCTAGAAGATCCAAGAGCAACAAGACGAGTAACCTTGTGGTGCAGAAGCACCGTAAGCAACATCAAGACCCTCATGAGCACTTGAGGAAGCATTGGAGGTAGCACACAGGTCTTTGTCTTCAAGGTGATGAATTGCTAGTTTCTTATAAGTATTATGCAAGGCATGCTGAAAATTTTCAATAGCCTCTTGCCATGGAGATGCCATCTCTTGCAATAAAGACTCAAGGAGCTCCTCCAACTAGCTCAAATTGAGGGTAAGGGCCTCCTCATCTGAGGATCACTTGGAGCCTTAATAATTGGTTGCCACTCCTTCATCTTTATGAGGTGAGTCTAGAGCTTGTTGTTTTGTTGCTAATAGTGGGATCATTTGATTTGAGAGAGTCACAATATCACCAAGGAGCAGTTCTGGAAATAATATGCCAGGTGTTGTGTCATCATGTGGGCCACATCCACATTCAACTGATGGGACATAAAGATTTGAGGCTCAAATGAAGTAGTAAAAGTCACCTAGATCATTGTAGTTCCAAAAGGCAAACAACCACTTAGGGAAATTTAAGCTTATATCCACATTTAAAACGCTTCTAGGCAATACTTTCTTGTTCAAGCTTCTTTAGGTGGAACTTAAATTTCATCTTGCCTAAAAAAGAACAAGTTCAGGTGTAGGAGTTGGAATTGGAATAACAAGAGTCATAGTGTTCACTTCTATTCATAATAACAACTCAAAATAGAATCAAAATGGGTTCTACAACAACTAAAGAAGGAGTACGAGTCGAGGTATTAATCTCCAAAACCTATTTTGAAGTCATTGTAGACTTCAAATTTGGAGTAGCAAGCGACATAATCGAGGCTAGAGATTGGAAATGATAGTATGGACTCCAACCCAAGAATAAGAAAATTTACTCCTCCCAGATTATCATCTGATTTGAGCTTCTTCCTCAGAAGGATCAAAGCTTTCCAATACCTCCTCCATATGAAACAAAAAATACACATTTTTTCATTCTTTATTGTCACCTTGGAGGTCATGGACACACAATCTTATTTAGCTTAATATTCAAACACGTCATAAAGAGTGCTCAAGATTCACCACTCTTCATGGGCATTCACAAACCAGCTTGCACTACCCAAGAGTTGTTGAAAGACTTAGAGTTGTTAATCGGTTTGGTAAAAAATGAAAAAATGGGGGAAAAGTGGAGCATGCAAGAGGAAACAACCAAGGGCAATAGGAAAAAGCAACAAGAAGAAGAGAAAAGCAGGTGTAAGATTGGAAAAGAGTCAAAGAGAGCATGTGCAATGGGAAAAGACGATGGATCAACATTAAATGTGTTGACATTTACTGCCACGTTGTCTACAAGTAGAAGTTTCAAAATTAAATCTTCTTGAGCATCGTGCTCGCTCTCATTCAACTTGTAAAATCAAAAGCGCAATTAATAACAAACAAGTGTGCGAGTTAATCTCTTATAGAAAATAGATAGCTCAAAGGCTCATAGGACCTTGAGGGTGGGTTTTAAGTGAATGGGTGACGAGCACCAATAGAGAATAGAGCCCTGCCCAATATTAAAAAAAGTAAAACTTCATATATAAGGTGATAAATCTTATTTGTAATGGATTCCACGACTAACGCAACAAAGGCTTATCTACTTCTCTAACACTACGCTGTTTCTTCACCTCTGAGTACTCTGTATATGTGAGCTTTCTTAGGTAGGGAGAGAGAAGTCTTGTGAGGGTTGTGTGTGGTTCTTGCTCTGTGTTTTATCCTCTACCCTTTCTCCTCATCTTTGTGGGATTTCTTCCCAGATTGAGAGATAGATAGATTGAGTTGCTGCATCAGGTGTAGAGAGCTTGAGAGACCTAGAGAGAGAGAGAGAGAGAGAGAGAGAGAGAAAGAGAGAGAGAGGGAGATCAAAGGTGGAACCATCTCTACATAGAAAAACAAGGAAGAGGATCTACTTCACATGTACAAGGGATGATGGAGCTTGAGTGCAGAGCTCGAGTAGGGATGTTGGTGGAGTCATCAGAGCTCACAACACTCATCTAGACTACGATGTAGTGAGCCTCCTATTTCAACTATTATCTTTTAATATTCCCCTTGCTTTGGTGGATTCATCAGAGCTCACAACACTCATCTAGACTATGACATAGTGAGCCTCCTATTTCAACTATTATCTTTTAATATTCCCCTTGATTTGGTGGGCTGTGGGTAGCTATTCGTAGCTATTTGAGTGAGTGAGATTTGATGGAAGGTGAAATCACTGTGTAAGAGCATAAGCAAAGTCAGTTAGAGAGGGCACATGGATGATATGTGTTTCCTGTCTCTAGATTCGATGTATGGACTCAAAGCTACATTTTGGTTATGTTGTTGGGACTTAAGGTAATTTCTCTTGTCAAGTATCTGACCATAGATGGTGAGTGAAATACGCCAAGTTGGAGCGAGATGGGTTTTCTCACCCCACGAGAGATTTGATATAGAAACCTTGCATATCTTAGTTAGGATATGGACATATTGGAAGGGTATCGATCCGTGGACTGCACATGTTCTTTTTTCATAGGATAGGTTGGATTGTGGAAAAAACTTGCTACAATAGGAAAACATCCTTTTTATTTATAAAAATTTCAAAACAAAATAAAACAAAATTTAAAAAAAGTTCAAATCTCATATCATGCAATAGAGGCAACTGCATGTGCTTAAGCAGTTGGATGAGCTTCATGGGTTGGAAAGCTATATAAGTTGCAATTTTCTCCCTTGATTTTTTTTGATTTCATCAATTTTTATCATGGGATGCATTGGCATATCATGGGTAGGGAGTTTGACGGTAACTAGCTAGTTGCGTTCAACAACCGAGTACCTGCAAAGAGCATTGAGTGTAGATATCATTGGGATTTTTGTACAAGAAAAAAAGACAATCATAAGGAGCACAAAAATAGGATGGATTTTTTGTAATAACTTTTCATTTTCTGATTTTGATGATTAAGAAAGAGGTTCTTAGAAGCGATGGTACCTATAACAACTAGGTACATTGTTTGCTCGTTGTGTGTTTTGGAGCATATTTTGAAAGGGTAAAGTAATGTGGGTCATGTTGGATATTTTTTGAGTTTTTGGAGATTTATGCTGATTTTTTTATGAGAATTGATGCTTGGAAAAAATAGGCAAAGGATAGTGGGAAGAGGTTGACAACTACCTAGTCACAGTTCCCACTGGTAGCATGGAAAGGCTATAAGTGCATGAAGGAAAAGAAGAGTGCTGGTCATTTAGCATCAGTAATTCAGCATAAAATTCATTTTTTGACTTGAACTTGCATAGAATATTGGTGATCTTATGATAGCTATTTAGACTTGCACAAGATAGGTACCAACTACATACTATAAGTGGACATAGTCATGATTTACAAGAGCTAGTTTGGGACTATTCTGTAGACTTGTTTTGGAACTGAGTTTGCTGAAGTTTCATTGTAAATCTCTGTGAAATTTTTGAAATTTCTGAATATTCATTGGTTGGGATCAAAAGGTTGTTTTGAAGCTAGTTGGATGATGACTAGCTAGCCAACGGTAATTGTTTGGTAGGCTGTTTGTAGGTGTTTAACCGATGACACATTCAAGATTGCATTTGCTGTAATTTACTATGTTTTTATAGTAGAAATTTCTGATCTTGGGCTGAATACAAAATCATTAGGCATTAGAACCAATTGGGATAAACAGATAGATAGACTAGCTACCATGATATCACTACTAGCTAGAATCACTAGATGTGGGTGTGCCAAAATTGTTGGGAATGTTTAAACTCTTATTGTGATCAGCCAAAGGAGACCGCAAAATTAGAAATTCTATAAGGTTTGTTGAGTAGTAACCATAGGTGTTGCAAGGGCTGCACGACTTGTCAAAAAAGTTATCTGCAAGAAAGTACAGGTAAGGGGGCTGATGTGTAAGATGCCTTGGGTTCTGCTTCCAAACCCAAAAATTCATTGACATTTATAGCAAAGAGGGAGGGTTGAGCCACTTAGAGTTAAGGGTGCTATTACAAGCACTTGACAGGCCAATTAGGGGGCTAAAAAAGCTAGTTTGGGGCTCCTAACAGATATAGTTTGGGTTGATTAATCCTTCCAAGTTTGGTAACTCTTGAATTATGAAGAACTGTAGGTTTTTTGGGCTGAATTGCAAGTTTTGCACCAGCCATGATCCTCCCATATTCACCTACCCATTGTGAGTTAATCAGTATTTAGGAAGCGGACAACTAGACATAGTCTAGTGACAAGCTTGCCTTTTCGAGTTTGGAAGGGATGAATTGCATTTGGTTTAGTGATCTATCTCTTTATATTGAAGGTCACTAAGTCATTTGTATTATGAATTCCATTTCAAAGCCAAAGGGATAGCTTGCAACCTTGCAAAATTGTAGAGGTTGATCATAACATTGAGCTACAACACTCCGCGCATACTACCGAGACGGGTTGGTAGATTACTTAATAGTTTCAGACCTTATGAGAAGAACTAATTGCAACTAGATAGTGCTATAAGCTCTCCTAAACTTTGTAGGAGAAGGGATTTGCCATTTGGCTTGAGTACAAGGCATATACTTTTAGTCCATCAACTCAAGTGTCGACTTGAGACACAATTCTCTATCCATTGCAAGTACTCACCAAGTGGTACACCACCACGAGGCTCTTCTTAGAGGTTTCTAGCACTTGCATTGTTCACCTTTCAAAATTTGTGCCCTTGAGGAGAGTTAGAGTACTTTGACCGAACCTCGATTATACATTGGCTGAAAACTTGCATGATCTCCCTTATGATCTTATGAGGCACCATGCAACTATCGCAACCCACACTTGACATGGACACAAAGGACTACCTTATGTATCTCTACCAGAGACAATCCTTTATCTCTAGTGAAGAATACCCTCTTGTCCTAAGGGTAGACACTACCCTCTTTCCTTGACAAAGAGATGAACCCACCTCCACCATTGCCATCATAAGATCTACTCTTCTAAAAATGAAAGACATACGATTTCATGCTAGTATCAACTCAACTGTGCCAAAACCTTAGGTTGAATCCCACCATTTTGGACATAGCCTTATCATGAGTTCATAAATAAGGCTTGCTAAGCCATATTGACCATACATCAAGGTCTTGAAGACAACCAATAATGTGCGATACATAAACCCATAGCATTATGATTATAGTACGCATTGAGCCAAAGAGTTGACGCTCATCCCGCCATGAGTGCACTATCAATAGTGTATGTGGGCAAGGCTTAGAGTATCATCAACATCCTTACGATGGAGGATTGTCCCAAAATCCATTACCATTTTTCAACAACCTCAAGGGCTGGCCATCATTGTGCGCTAAATTAAAGTTCCTAGGATCCCAAGTGCAACAATAGCTCCAATTGCCTAGAGTAGACACCAACATCATCACCAAATAATTGCCACATAGTGGATGTTGCATAGCACCATGTGGAAAGAATTCCAAGTGTTGTGACCCCCACTCGAGACAAAGATCACCATAGTATGTTGAACGCACCAAATAGAGTACAAAGCACCATTCCTGACTTAGCTTGGAACATCACATTAACCTGAGTAGTAACATCTGCATTGATTCGAGCAAGGATGGAACAATTGTGATTCCAGTGAGCACCCGACATTAACTCAAGCAACATCTCGATACATTGATCCGAGCCGGACCATTTTGGGTTGAACTAAGCAACAACTATTGGAATTGATCCAAGAGCCTCCCTTAATTGGTTTGAGCTATAAGCATCATGATTGGTCATGACCCAAGCACCATCAACAATGATCTCATGACTCCAAAATGATCAAAGACATGCATTGCTATGGTTTAAGTAATGCTCAATGATCACAATGATGAGATGGCAATGATATGAGAAGAACATGAATGATCTAAGTGACATTGATTCGAGTCACGTGGGTTGACATAACACTCACAACATCTTCATCATGTCTTGGATTTGAGTGGTAGTGTGGCAACGATGCAAACTAATTTACCATAGTCATAGCATACATGCTTAGGGAATTGTCATTTGTAGCACACAAACTTGAACCATAGTTGTCACATTAATCAGAACCTAGTCGTCACATTGACCATAGTCACAAAATATTGATGTTTGCATCATACAAGTTCTTAGCATATTGATTTTCACAACATTGATGCAGACAATAGTCATCACAACTGATGTTCACAACTCAAACCATAGTCATAGCCTACAAAATTGCAACATTGACATTAACGGTATTCACTTGGAGCATTGATGGTGCGTTGAAGAATCATAGTCATCAAGCTCACTCGTACCTTCTACGTCAACCACCATGGCCTGAGAAACAATATCATTGGACCAACACAGACTAATCATTGGTCACTTGGACCATTGCCTCGCCACCATAAACTCAGAATACATTGTCACATAGATGAGGGAGCATCCGTACCATTGCACAAATCACTCAGACCACTCGATAGCATACATCACTCGGAGCATTGGTGCTGCTACCCGATGGGTTGCCATCATGTCACTATCACTAGCTCCCCTTAAGAGATAGAAGTTTCTAGAAAGACCACTAAAATCAAGGAGGTCACACATAAAAAGCATTCAAGATGTATTTCTATAGAAGGAAAGAAGTATGGTCATGCCTTGGTGCCTACTAAAGCACAAATGCCTTCTTGTGGAAAGCAAAAGAAAAAAGCACTAACCCCCAAAGTGCTTAAGAAAGAACAAAAGAATTTTGAAAGAACTAGCACATTGGAATGCTTTAAAAGTACAACACACAATGGGTGCTCATCACAAGTGAACTTGAACACAAAGTAGAGAAACCTCTTGCATAGATAACACGACTCAAGGGCACCACCAAAGGAAGAAGTGTGAGAAGGAAAAATATCAAGCCTTAGGATTCGTGGGACACGTGAATTCATACCGAGAAATACAAGCATGAAAAAGAGGTAACTGCCACAACACTTAATTTACTCAGGGTGTTTTTTAGTTACATGAGTTGCAATTTCCATGTTCACATGCTAGAAGTAAGCATGCACTTCCTTGTAGCATAGTTTCTTTACATAGACATACACATTGCCAATCCTCTCAAAACCATTTAGGGTGTTCATGTGGGTTGAGCTTTGTGTTTGACATTGCGATTGTTTAAATCGGTGGTGGATTGCAACTTGTGAATTAAGGAACTTCTCCTAAGATCAAACATTTGAATTAACCAAGTAGAGCAAGCACACATAAGAGGAACCTCATTCCTTACAATTTTGATCCATGCAAAACTTGCAAGTGTGGATGTGACATTGCTTAAACTGCATGAGTCTCTAGAAAAATCAGTGAGTTTTTGGGTTGGCCAAAATCAAGTGAAGCACGTTGAAAGATAAGAACACTCTCATTTGACATAGACTACTTCTTTTCAGGGATAATGACTCGTCCTACATAATTCAAGACCCCAAACAAGGACCTAGAGAAGCCTAGGCTTGCTCTAGTGATCATGGAACCCAAATTGCATTATTTGAGGGGGCATTAATTTAAATTAGTGTACAAACCTTGGGGCAATGTAACACCTTAAGATCTTCCGAACAATATTCTAAGATTTCCAAAGAAACAACCATTCACAAAGGGGGTCCTAGGTCAAGATAGGCAAACAAGCAATTGGCCAAGCCATACTAAGTACAACTTTCTCATGAGCCAAGTCTAGGAGGAAAAACAGTAGAGTTTCCTTGAGGGCAGGTTACAAGGGTTGTGACGTTAGTACCTTGAAGTTTCCCCAACTCTTGTGGAAAAGGTGATCCATCTTGAAAAATTTAGGGCATGAGGGCCAAGATCCTGCCTTTCTGAAGCACAATACTTGTCCACACAAAAATCTCAAAATCGTAAGTGATAGCCTCATAGTTGGGTGGTAAATGTTGCCAAGCAACCTAGAATTTCCACCAACCTCAAGAATTAGATCTATGGTGCAAACACCTTGTTGGTGCTAAGGACTTTGTAAGCACTATAGAAACCACACCCTAAGAAGGAAAGTTCCATTACAAATAGTGCTACTGAAACTGAAGAATCAAAGTAACTCTTAGTGTCATGAACCTTTGACTGGGACTTGAAAAGTCATAATCATAGTCAAAAAGTAAGGGAGGACTTGAATGACAATAGTCAAGTAAAGACCTTGTAAAAAAAAAACATCACAAGTCACACCAAGAGAACTGTTGAGAGAAGGGACAATACTCAAGGCCATGCATAAACCTGCATTAGATACTTAACGAATACACCATAGTGACAACTTTGGATAGCTTGAAGGCTTTGTAAGCCTAGGGAAAGAGAGTGAAAAACTGGCATAAAGGAAGGGGGGTCAATCCTTGAAGAAGAACCTTGGCAACTACACTAGCTTGAAAGCCCAAAAAGAACTCATGAAAAATAGGGAACAAGGAAATCCCCTAACTCACTTAAGGGCATAGGTGGAGAAACAACAAAACATATATGCACACTGTGATAGAAAGAAGTGAACGTGCCTATAAGACCAATGAGAGTCACAAAGGCGACACATATTAGGACATGGCATATTAATTCTCTAAGACACACAACAAGAGCAGTGTAGCCTTCTAACAGGGACCGATAGGTACATTTTCAATCCTACCAGAAATCATCAGTCTCATCAAGGAGCTTGTTAGCTAAGGGCAAATAGAGATCATGGCGGGGATGAGCTCTAACATGGATAGTCTAGAAATGGATGCTATTGAGTTTCTCGTGGATATCCAACAACTAATATCACTCTATAACCAACACATCTGGGTTGAACATAGAGGAGGGGATGTGGAAGAGATCATGGCTGATGTAGAAGCGGGCTAGGTAGGAATCTCATTAAGCAAGTTGCAAGGTTTACACGAAATCAAAGGTTAAACAAATGAAGAAAGGAGATAGAGTTGGGTCAAATCCAATGCATCCTAGTTCTAGTCGGAGGGATCTCAATTGGAGGAGAGGCAAGGGACGTAGAGACATCCAATGCTAACCTTAGTCCCTCTGAACTCCTTCTCAAGCAGTTATTGGTTGGATAGGACCTCCATAGAGAAGGGAAGTGCTGCATTAGCCACCACTCCCTTGATCGAGACTAGGAGTAGCACCACGGCTAGAAGCCAAGAGAAAATACCAATTGTTACAAAGCAAGTCAACAAGTACATGCAAGAGATGATCCTTATAGCTTTGATGAATAGTTTGAGTAGGTTTGTAATTCAAAGAACCTCATGGATGCTGATAAGAGAGCACAACCTTTTGAGTTTTGTCTAGGGGAAAAGGGCCGAACATGGATTACGAGCCTCGATGACACCAGAAGGAACAATTTTGACACTCATCAAATGCTTCTCGGAAGCTGTGTACTCTGATAATCTAATCATCAAGCTCATGAATGTGAGCCATAAGGACAAGGAGGAAATTAGATACTATGTCACGCATGTGAGAAGTCTCTACAAGAGGATCCCAAAACCTGAGAGACCTATGCCTAGGATCGTGTCAACTATTTTAATGGGATAAAAAAGGAGGAGTTATACAAAGCCCTGGTTGGCTAGCAACTCGAGCATGTAGAGAGTTGAATGGGCAAACGTATTTGATGAGATCATAAGGATGGATGATTTGCTAAAGGAAAGAAGTAGCGAAGCCACACATTTGATAGGAATCATCACTATTCATAGTGAAAGATCCACGATGCGCAGGGAGCAAGAAACATCTAAAGTGCAAGATAAAGGCAAGGGAGTGGAATTCCCTCCGGAGATGAGGCCTTCTAGAATGGAACTTATTATTGATGTCATGATGGAGAAACATGATATCTTGAAAATGATAGAGGCCCTAAAATGATCCCATCTCTACTATAGACAAACTATGTAGCACATACAATGTGATAGTGATCATCTCTCATCTAAATCCTTTATGCGGACTTGCACTTGCACTTGCACTAATGTGGATGTTTTGGGCATGATGTAGCCTAATGTAGAGCTCCTAGGTTAGTTTCATATCTTATTTTATATACTAATATTAGTACATAGCCACCCAATGGAGGACTTCCTTATTAGAGTTTGAAACAATTGCCATTGCTTTCTCCCTCTAACTAGAGGCTAGTAGCTCCTAGAGCTAACATAATTTCCTAAGGCATTCCATGGCCTTGAAGGCTAGTGTGAATCATCTCCCTATAATGCTCTAATGCATTATGTCAAAGTACTAGTTGAATAACAACACTACACTAATTTGTATGATAGACCAAAGTAAACATATAATTCAAATTACAACTTAAAGCTATAGATACAAGTATTGTTTAACCTTTTTAAGAAAATCAAAAGCAAGCACAAGGAGAAGTACATGAGTGAAAAAGAACTTGAATACAATTGTGGAAGAGGGAAGAATATGAGAGTAAATAATACCTTGTTGATTCCTCAAAGAAAAAGATGATGAGAAGTAGAAGGAGAAAAAGATATCTGAATGCTCCTTCTTTGCTTGCAAATAGGTAAAGGTAATGATTTATCTCTCCTTAGTTCTTTGCATCATTTATTGCTTCTTGCCATTATAAAGCAAGATCTCATCCAAGTCTCTAGTTTTTTGTTTTGATGAGAAGGGCTTGGATCTCCAATTTTGTGCAACCATCTCTCTAAGATCATCATCAAAGGATAGGGGCTCTGAGAGTCTAACATTGAAGTGGGGTCCTTTGACTCTTAAAAAGTAGGTGAATTTGTGGGTGGTCCAAGAGGGTCGTTTGAGTTATTATGTCTAATAGGCCACACAAATCTAGTAATCCGAATAGAATCCATCGATCCTAAAAGAAGATCTTAGGTCATGTTGCCCTATCTCTCTTAGAGAATTGAAGAAAGCCTAGAAATCTACCAATCTGAGATGTGAACCATCGGTCTTGTCCTATAATCTAGAATAAAAGGCCCTCCCCAGTAGCCTTTTCTTGACCTATAATGGTCTTTATGCATTTGCAGATTGTACCCCTATGGCCTCCACCATGTTAAAGGCAACCCCATAATCCAATGATCAACCTATGGTAGGGATTGATTGCTAGTTGATGAAACCTAATAGACCAATAAGTATGTCATTTTCTCTCATATGGGATCCACATGGCTCTCCATGGAAGAACCACAATATCCCAGCCTTGTATGATTGGGTCTACTACTCCCCAATACATATGCAAATACTAGCTTGTATCTTTGTGATAGTCTACCTAATAAGTGTGGCTCTGTCTTGGTAATAAATTTTTGTAGCATCCAGATATTCTCTTTGATGAGCGATAATGCTCTTGCAACATGAGAAACTTTATTGACCTTCCCAATGATGCTCTGTGTAGGTTCTATCTCATGAGGCTCTAGCCTTTTGCCTAAAGTGCATCATTTGAAGTCTCGTACTTTCTGTGAGATGCAATCCTCATACATCCTCATAGGATGCACTTGCCACATCTACAATGTTGACTTTCTTTTCTCACATCACTTGACTCACTTGGCACATTGGAGTGCAAGTCAACTCAATATTCAAGGGGTTATTTGCATGCAACCTCCTCCTTAGCACATGTTTTACTTGTTTCATCTGAAAGTTCAAAACTCACCCCTTATTCTTTGAAGAACTTGGACCTTTTAGTCAAAACCCCTCAATTTCATAGAAAATCTTCAAGATTTATAGTTCTATGTAAAATTTCACGAGATTCATTCATAAAAATATAGGTGTTTTCATTGTCCAGCCACAATTTCACCAAATTTCACCATTTTTGTAAAATTTGCACCAGTCAGAATGATGATCAAGCTTAACCTTGCAGCTTGGATCCATGGGAGAAAATATAGGGGTGGATTTAGTCATACTATGAATAGAAAGATCCCAATACAATACTACCAGTGGGAAAGAAAGATCCTTTGTGAAGTTGCTCCCCAAATTGTGGATTGATGCTACCACCAATGCCTAGCCTATAGAACCTTGCCTAGTCTCAAAGAAATTGGATGGGACCAACTAGTAGTTGCAAAGTGGTTGTGGGTTTATGTATCATGCATAGAGGCCAAGCCAATAGGCCCAATGATTCAAGGAATTGTAGATGCATCCAATATAGCCATTGTTACTAATGGATTGGGCCAACTTCTCCCCTCATAGCTGATCAACAAAGATGGTAAGCAAGGAATGCTCGTGCACATGCCTTAATTGCATTGTCATGCAAAAAGAAGATTATGTTGCATATACGATCATGCACTATGGTCAAATAGGCATGGGAGAGGCTTGTTTATCTTTATTAGGTGCATAATGAGGCACATGTTTCTTGCTTATGCAAGTAGTTGGAGATTGAGTGCATGGTTGAGATTACTCTATTGATGCATATATCACTTGCATCAAATATCTCAATAAATAAATTATTAATATTGACAATATTATCCTCATGCATTGCTTATGTCCACTATATTGGTTGGTTTGTTGGATCTCAGATTGAAACTCGTCGAAGTGTTGTACGTGTTCTATAGACAATCGACGTTTTTGTCAAATTGCCAGCTTACATTAAGAGCAAGGACATGGGGCATGCTCATTAAGATACACCTCACGATCTTGAACATCATGACCTTCATCGTTTTGCATTTGGTCTATGTTACGACAAACAATTTGTTTTTGTTATCATTCTTTTTTTCTTTCTTAAATTATTTGAGAAATGATTTCTTCTCTTATAACTCAGAAAAATTAATGTATGTAAAGTCTCCACCCACCCACAAATTAATGTATGTCGGAGTATTTTCCGTCTCGTGGTATTGCACCAGACCTCACCACCAGTCTCTCTTTGTTTTTTATCCATTGGCATTCTCTTCTCTCCTTCCATCTCTCTCTCTTTTTCTCTTTCTTTATTATGTTGTATGTTTATTCTCTCTCTCTCTCATTCCTTCTTTCTTTTTCTCTTTCTCTCTCTCTCTCATTTCCTTTAACAAAAAATCTCTCTCTCTCTACTACCAATTTTCTTTACCAAAACATCTCTCTCTCTCTACTACTACCCCTACCACTACCACTACCACTACCACTACAATTAACAAGAAAAGAAGAAACAACAACAACAACAACAACAACAACAACAACAACAACAACAACAACAACAACAACAACAACAACTACGACTACTACGACTACTACGACTACTACGACGACGACGACGACGACTACGACTACGACTATGACTACAAAGAAGAAAAGAAGATAAAACTACTACTATTACCACTACTACAATAACAACAACAAACAAGAAAACTAAACAACAATAAACAAGAAAAGAAAAGAAAAACTACTACTACTACTACTACTACTACTACAAATAAGAAAACTACTACTACTACTACTACTACTACTACTACTACTACTACTACTACTACTACTACTACTACTGCTACTAAGACTACCACAATAACAAACCACTACCACTACCACTACCACTACCACTACCACTACCACTATCACTACCACTACCACTACCACTATCACTACAATAAACAAGAAAAGAAGAAAAAATAATAATAACCAC